>NC_084793.1:262414958-263642458 GCF_963169125.1 Humulus lupulus
AGAAACAAGGTTGTATGCTTAAACATACACCCTGTGCGCAGATGTCCGCTATTCTTACCTCAATTGTAAAAAAAAAAGATATTCCTTTGTTCTACCTCGAACCCCTCGCTAGGTGTCCTTGTTGAGAACTAGATCCTAAACACCCAACAAGACAATGATACACTTAAAACAAAATTATGAAACACATCAAGGTTTTAATGCAAAATTACAACCTATAATACTAATTATCACATTTCTTATCATCTTTATGCAGAAAACAAATAGATCATAAGCAAAAAATCAAATAAATGACCACAATTTACTAAATCAGATTCTAAGTTTATTTTTACGCCTATAAAGTCAGATTAAACTAATTATTTCCTTATAATTATTTATTGTCAATAATTATCAATTTAATTACACATAATTCTCAAAATAATTGGATACTCAATACAATTACCCAAACCAGAACCTAACATGCTTCCTAACCATTTATACAGGTTATCAAACATGATTAAACAACTTAGAAACTTATACAAATTATTGTCATTATTTATGCATAAATTACCCCTTTTTTTACATGCATAAAATACCAAATAATTAACCAAAAATAAAAAATCAACCTAACATAGTTCTAAATGAGTCGCAGACACTAAGATACCATTTTAACTTCATAAAAATATTGCCCAAACAATAAACAATAATTTTAGCAACACCAAGTTCTTTTCTATAATTTATCTACGTAGATAACCCATTTTAATTCAAATAATTTAAGATAAATAACAAAACAGTAAACAATTATCCAAAATTTCACAGAATCACTTCTAAATAATAATTATTTTGAGCCATTTATATTAGCCTAAGTATTTTCTATAATTTATTTAAGAAATAACCAAATAAATTCAAGAACTTTACAAAAACGTTTAAACCTTCAATCTAAACATACAGAACAGTTTGGTATCAATAACAGATTATATTAAAATTATTTCAAAAAATTTTAAACAGTTTAAGTATTTTTCATAGTTATTTCCTAAGAAAATTTAAATATTTCATAATAAATCAAGGATTTATCGAAAAAATATCAAACTTCACCAAACACTCTAAATTATCATGTAGAATCTAAAACAAGAACAAAAAATTTTAAAAAAAAACTCTGAAAAAGCCCAGATCGGGTTCGCCGAAACAATCGATGGAGTTGTCGTCTTCTCCGACACTGACGAGGTTGTTTCTTTCATTTCCGGCTACCCCAACGTTCCAAACTACTTGGAAACTTCTCACACGTGTTCCATCAGTCCAAATCGACCCTAAGACACCAAAGAATCATGCCACAGCCGCCTCGGTCGAAGTCTTCTTCTCCAACGCCGGTGTACTGCCAACAATGGAGCTCAAAATTGGTTTTTCTTGCTCTAGACCATTTCAACTTGTTTTTTCACGTTCAAACTAATTCTTGGAGTCCCTTAAGATTTTTTGTCACTAACCACGCATACCATACACTCTTAAACACCCTTAAATTAAAAAATTTCCAAGAATATGCATTTTCTTGGATAAAAATAGTGAATTACAATCCAGGACCTTATAATTATTTTTCCCACACTAAAAAGATTTATTTCCTCCCCTAGAATGATTCTAGAATGTCCAATATTGCCCAGATTTTCCCAAGTGCAAGAACTCAAAAATTTCTTCTCTTAAAAAAAACGATAACTACCTTCTCTTTCTTCGACCCTTTGCTTCTCTATTTCCACAATTTCTTACCTTCAGATTATCATGGTAAACACGTTTTAAAAAGGTTTAGAAAAAAAAATTAGCATTTGAAGTGGTAAGATCCTCTTTTCAAGAAATTCTTTATATTTTTTTTTAAAAAATAATAATAAACTAAGGTTCCACAACTGATATCATCAATTAAATTTAAAAAATTTGACCAATTTTATGAATATTTAACCTTGTTAAATCAGAAAAATAAAGTCTTTAAAATGCCCCTTGAACCAATCTCAAACTTGAGAGTATTATGGTCTTTTCGCAAATTCAATTAGTTATTATTATTTAATTCAATTAAATAATAATATTATGGCATACCAAAAATTAAACATAATATGATAAAATAATTTCAAGCATCTTATTATTACTATTATGCCCATAATAATGATTTTTAATTAAATAAATAACAACTTAACCTGAGTCGTTATTTATTCACTTGACATTATTCTTATGTTGTGACTCCACAAAAATACTCAAACATGAGAAACTATGAATTTTATTGTCATTGGAAATCATACATATCCAATATTCCATCAAAGGAATAGAAAAAAAATGACAAAGATGCACACAGTGGAAAAATTATGAAATTGCCCTTCTGGGAAAACGGATATTACAATCCAACGGGATTATAATTAAATGGGAAATTTCACGGGCCTATAGCCTAAGAACTTTGACCTAAGGGTTGTATTTACCTATTATTTTATTTATTTTTTAATTAAATAAGTTACCTAATTGAGCCTATAAAAGGAATGCCAAGTGATAGTTAAAAAAAAAACAGGAACAAGACATCTAGTTTTGATGCTTTATGGTTTTAGACTCTCTGCACAACTCAAGTCATTTTCTAAGCCTCTATATTCTCTTATTTTCTTCTCTTTGTGTATCTCTCTCATGTGTTTAGAATTGCCCACTCTAGTCTAGGTGATTCTAAGGATACTGTGGAAGACTGTGAAGAAACTGAAGGAATGACTTATTAATTTCACTGCATATAATGTAAATGTTCTTATCATTATCCATGTTTAATTAAATTATAGAAACATGTTCAAGGTTTTCTTATATTAAGTTGTTTAATATATGATTTACATGAAAACAAATAAGACCAGGTATAAGTAATTCCTGACATATCATGTCTCTAAAATACTGTACTTTAATTATTAAGTTCAATCACTACATTGCAACTGTTTTCAGACATTTTAACTGAAAGAAATAAAATGCAACAATATCACTATTTGAAAAATATTAGTTATTTGGAAAGTAAACATGATGCATGAATGCAACAATTAAAACACATAAATTAACATTTAATTTTCCACGATAAAACTACCCAACAAATAAATTGCCACCTTAGGGTTGGTCATGTTAAATTTAGATTGCTTATACGACAATATTATCTTTATAATTTAAAACTTAAAATAACTCTTTATTTTCTCTTTTAAATATAAATTACCGCTAGTTTGGTCAAGATGCAATTATTCACCACAAAAGCTTAATTCCATCTTTGTAAGTGTAACCCATTATTTCAGAATTCATGACATAACTTAGAGAGTGTCGCCTTAGGGTTGGTCAAGCCTAAAATAAATCACTTCTTCCAATTTTCGTAAGAAACCAACCTTGGTATTAATATGTTTAGAAACCTTCCTGAGGGGGATGGAAACAAAGCCGCATCGAGGCCCTATTCATATCTCACGATGTTGTACTAATAATGGAGATCAGAGGTAACATTGAGATGTTCACCTTCTCCCACTTACTATTTTAGATTAAATGTGTTTTATTAAACTAATCAATTAATTCTAAATTAATCACTTGTCTATTAACAACCCTATGAATGTAATTAATTATAAAAGAGCATGTTTCTATAATTAATGTGATCTAAATAATTACCCATTACATTCATTTAACTTTACAAAAACGTTTTTCACATAAAGTTGGCTATCTTAAAGGCCTATAAAATCTATTGCATTTATTATGGTGTGAGTTACCAAGTTTTAACTAATTTAATACTTAGTAGTTTACATGCAATTGGTTTCTCCAAAATAATTCATATAAGCAAATAGGACAATCCTAGTTAATCATGTTTCTAAAAGATGCATGATTAATGAGAAACTGTGTGGGGTTTCATGAATAGCATGTAATTGACTAATGCATAATCATGTTGTCAATCAAACATCAATGAACATTTATTTAAATAAATAGAATAAATAATCAATAAATGATTAACCGAGAACTAATGGGCATTTCTAAGATTTACAACCCTTTTGAAAAATTAGAAATAAAATTACAATCTAAGCTTATGTAGCTTTTAAGACTCTCCAAGAATGCTCCTCCTCTCCTTTAGGCTTTCTTGCTAATCTTTAGGAACTTTGTTTTGCCCAACTTATTAATTAGAATCAAACTTTCTAGTTAGTTTATTTAATTAAAACTAACTTTTAATTAAATAACTATTATTGTCATCTTTTTAATTTAGTTTAATTTAAATAATTAAAGAATCAAATTCAAGTAATTATTTAAACTTAAGAAATTAAAATAACCAACTAAAAGATATTTTATTTTCTAATAAAATACTTTTAAATTCAACTAATTTAAAATTAATTAAATAAAAGATATTTGCAACAACTTAGGAATTAGGGTTTTGGGCACCAAGGTGGTGCCCTAGGGCCGGCGGCACTGTAGCGTCCCAAATTTGCTAATTAGGCTTAGGGCCTCGATTAGTGTGCCTGGAGGGTAATAAGTGATTTATTATTATAATGTGTGAATTTGTATGAATATGTGATTAGAGATGCATGTGTTAGGTGAATTAAATGTGCATGTGGGCCCCGTTTGGTTATTAGGGGCATGTTTGTAATTTTAGCCTGTTGAGGGCATAAATATGATAAATGTGATAATTGTAATAATTGTGATATACTTGTGATATATCTGTGTTGCACGATATGAGACAGTCCTAGGGAGCGGTGAGCTAGAAAGTCACAACTGGGTCGAAAACCCGACTCAGGGCGAGTCGAGGGGTATTTCGGGTATTAGACGTTTTTATGGGGTTATCGGGTTATGGAAAGAAATATTTGGAGATATATTTGAGGTTAGAGTGTTTAGGAGGGAATATTGGGGAAATTTATCATTTTTCCATCGGGGACGTTTTTGGCACCTCGAGCCTTTAAGGTAACCTTAGAAATTTAAGTTAAATAAAACAAAACCAAAGAAGCTTTTAGAAAATTAAAAACCGACCCTCTTTCTTCCTCTCTCTCTTGGAGTTTTCTCCCTTTGGAAACTTGGAGCATTTTGGTGGAAACTAACCAAAGATTAAGGATTTTTACATGGGATTTTGGGAGCTAGAAGCTTGGAGCTTAAGGACCTAATTCAGGGATTCATTTAAGCTCAAGGTAAGCTCTTAACTTAGGGAATTGTATTGAATTGCTGCTGGTATTTTAGAGTTTGCATGTGAGTAAAGTTGTGAATTGCTCTTGATTATTTTGGTGAGTTTTGGGGTTAGTTTCTGTTGGGTTTTGCTGCTAGGATTACTCTGGAAATGTTGTGATGATTGAGTGGGATTGTTGGGTTGATTTTGGGGTAAATTGGCTGGATTTTCGTGGCAAAAATGGAGGATTTTTCTGGGTTCGAAGGGTCAGGCCATGACATTGTTCTTGCTGAGCCGCGGCCCTTTGGAGCATTTTGGTGGCCAGGAAGAAGGGAGGGCTGCGGCATGCCCTAGCTTGGACCACGGCTCGCCTACCCTATTTTGGGGTTGAAGGTCTCTGGTTGGGGGCGGGCCGCGGCATGGCCTCATGGGTTCATGACGCTTAGTGCATTTTTGGGCTTTAAAGAGGTTTTAGGCTTGGGAATCCAAAAGTTAAGGCTTGGAATGGATTTTATCACCCAGATTGATAGAATTCAAGGTCCCGGAGAATAGAATTATGACTCAAAGTTATTTAATGTATTAGAACTTGATGGATGGATATTGTTGGTGCGTTGTGACTAGGGTTTCAGTGAGGCTCGGACTAGGGAACTGTGCTCCCGGACACTGGTGCTTGGAAAGCTCAGGACACATGTATGAAAAATGTTGTTCCCGTAGAGCTTGTCTTGCAGGGCACGACCCATATGATTGTGTTGCAGGGCTCGGCCTTATATGATTGTGTTGCAGGGCGTGGCCCCTTTGATTGAGGTTATACGTGTTTAAGTATCTACTTAATTATGCTATGGGTGCATATATGTGAATGATCGGCAAGAGCCGGGAACGGCGAGGGCCGGGAACGGTGAAGGCCGAGAACGGCAAGGGGCCAGGAGAAGTGTTTAGCACACGGAGTGCGAGTTGCCAGGGCGAGACCCTAAAGGATACCTGGGATATCCTCACGGTTTGGACCACGAACCCAAGGCCTGGTAAAGCACCTAGGACGACATGGTCGTACGTGTTTAGCCTGATGATGGCTTGATTATATGTTGAATGTGGAATATGCTTATGTTATCTCCTTGTGAGGGTTTTCTTGCTGGGCTTCAGCTCACAGGTGCTCTGTGGTGCAGGTAAGGGCAAGGGGAGAGTCAACCAACCATAAGTACGAAGAGTGTGAAGCGGCGCGTACATTTTTGGCCTGCCTGGCTGCCACAGCCAGGGGTATTTTGGGAGATGGTTGTACTAAACTTAGATTTTGGCGTTTAGCCGACTTTAGTTATATTTTTTAGTTTGAAATATTTCTAAACGGTATTTTGGGATCCCAAATGTTAAATGCTTTATGATTTTCGATGAATGGAATTATTTTCAAAGTATAAGACTCTGTTTATGGTTTATTACAATTTTGTCTTAGAACCTCGATTAGCGGGTTAATTACACATTTTAAACTCACTTAGTAACGACTCTAAGGAAGTAGGGCGTTACAATTTGGTATCAGAGTGAGCCAAGGTTTATGGTTTCTGGAGAATGACCGAACATATACGCTCGCTGTCAGTGACAAGCTCAACTCACGGTTGGTTGGTAATGATTGACTTATATGCTTGAATATATGCTTAAATTCCATGTTTGCCTGCTTATTTCATATACAGCATGATGAATGAGTTAACTTATGCATGATTCCAGGGCATGGCCCGTTGAGTGTTATATGCTATTTGTATGTTATGTGGATTGTTGTTTATGGTTTAATTTTATGATCTGGGAGGTGGTTTTGGATGTAGTTATCTTGCCTGATGAGGGTTGTCGTTGATTGCAGGAATATTGTTGAGGAGCCTCGACAATCATCAAGACTCCATGGCAGTAGGGTCGAGGATGAAAACCAGGGTCAGGACCCTCCACCTGCCCCACAGAATTGGCAACAGATGTTTGCCGAAATGGAAGCAAGATTGCAACGAATAGATGAGGAACTTCGATAGTTGAGGCAGCAGGCTCCTCCACAGGTCACTGGGTTGTCAGTTCAGCAGGCTATGGCGCCAGTGTCGGTTCAGCCTGTTGTGGAGAACAGGTGGGAACCTTTGTATGAGAGGTTCAGGAAGCAACATTCTCCCACCTTTGAGGGTGGACCAAACCCACTATGGGCAGAGCAGTGGATGAATATGATCCCCTCCATTCTGGATTTTATGAGGGTTGAAGGGAACGAAAGGGTAGCTTGTGCCAGCAACATGTTCAGAGAGGATGCCCGTATCTGCTGGGATGTAGTAGTTCAGAGGAGGAATGTGGTAGTTATGACTTGGGAAGAGTTCAGGAACATCTTCAACGAGAAGTATTATAGTGTTGCAGTTTGAGCTGCGAAGGTTGACGAGTTCATCAACCTAACTCAGAACCAGTTGACAGTTACTGAGTATGCTTTGAAATTTAACTAGTTGGTGAAATTCGCGCTGGATTTGGTGTCGACTGATGCGGCAAGGAGAGACAGATTTGTACGGGGGTTGAATGTTATGATCGCCCGTGATGTGAAGATTACCTTAGATCCAAAGACTACTACCTATGCTCAAGTTGTGGACAAGGCCCTTACAGCTGAGGGGGCCGAGGATCAGATTTGGAGAGAGAGTGTTGTTAGGCGCGATGCCAGGAGGATGGTGTCTCCATTTATTAGATCCAGTCGGGCTAGTGGCTCTAGTGAGCAGAAGAGAAAGGCCCCAGATTCTTTTGTTCCTCCTAGCTATCACAGGAGGGCACGGGTGCTTTTGGTGGCCGTCAAGGAGGAGGTGACAACTGGAGGAGATTTCCATTGTGTCCTCGGTGCAAACGATGACACCAAGGTGAGTGAAGGATTAGGGCCTGTTTTGTTTGTGGGAATGCCAATCATTTGAAGAAGGACTTCCCACAAGCCAGGAAAGAGGAGCCGAAGTAGGGTGACAATCTCGCTTCTGCCAGAGTGTTTACTTTGACTCAGACTGAGGCGGAGGCTAGCCCCTCGGTTGTGATAGGTCAGATTTCTAGTGATGGGTTTTCTTATACTGCATTGATTGATTCGGGAGCTACTCATTCATTTGTATATGCTAGAGTGATAGATCAGCTGTGTAGACCTAGTGTTTTGTATGCTAGGGGTTTTTAGACTTTGTTGCCAACTAGGGAACTGGTAGTCTCTAGGAGATGGATTAGAGCTTTACCAGTAGAGGTAGATGGAAGGGAATTGTCTATTGATCTGATTGAGCTTGCGATGGATGACTTCGATATGATCCTAGGGATGGATTGGTTATCGAAGTATGGGGCGACGATTGACTGCAAGCGCAGGATGGTGACTTTTGAACCAGAAGGGGAGGTACCCTTTGTATTTGTGGGGACAGCTAGTGGACCGCGAGTACCTATGATTTCAGCATTGAAGGCTAGAGATCTGATGCAGGAAGGTTGCATAGGATTCTTAGCGAATGTTGTGGATACCTCTAGGGTTGTGTCGGTTGGACCGAAGGAGACCAGATTGGTATGTGAGTTTCCAGATTTATTCCCAGCAGATCTGCCAGGGTTGCTGCCACAGCGGGAGATTGGTTTTGTTATAGATTTCGCGCCAGGGGCGAAGCAGTGTCTAGGACACCTTACAGAATGGCTTTGGCAGAGTTGAAGGCGTTATAGATTCAGTTGCAGGAGTTATTGGATTTGGGGTTCATCAGACCGAGTTTCTCTCCATGGGGTGCTCCAGTGTTGTTTGTCAAGAAGAAGGATGGATCTCTTAGGATGTGTATTGACTACAGGGAGCTGAACAAGTTAACCATTAAGAACAAGTATCCACTGCCTAGGATCGACGATTTATTTGACCAGCTACAGGGAAGGAAAGTGTTTTCCAAGATTGATCTCCGATCAGGTTACCACCAGTTAAGGATTAAAGAAGAGGACATACCAAAGACTGTTTTCCAAACGAGGTATGGACACTATGAATTCGTGGTTATGTCCTTTGGATTAACCAATGCCCCAACAAATTTTATGCATATGATGAATAGGGTTTTCAAAGACTATCTGGATCAGTTTATGATTGTGTTCATCGATGAAAGTTTGGTGTATTCTCAGTCAGAGACAGAGCATGAGCAGCATCTACGTTTGGTACTGCAACGGTTGAGGGAGCATAGGTTATATGCTAAGTTCAGCAAGTGCAAGTTCTGGTTACTGCAAGTTACATTTCTGGGCCATATCATCAGTAAGGAGGGGATTCTGGTTGACCCAAGTAAGATTGAGGCAGTGAGAGATTGGCCTAGACCGAGCAGCGTTCCTGAAGTTAGGAGTTTTCTGGGAATGGCGAGATATTATCAGCGGTTTGTTGAGGGGTTCTCCAGGATAGCTACGCCGTTGACAGAATTGACAAAGAAGAAGACAAAGTATGTTTGGACAGACAGATGTAAGAACAGTTTCAAGGAGTTGAAGCGGCGACTAATCACCGCGCCAGTGTTGAGTTTGTCGATAGATAATGAGAAGTTTGTAGTTTATTGTGATGCCTCCAGACAAGGTTTAGGGTGTGTGCTAATGTAATCTAGAAAGGTGATAGCCTATGCATCGAGATAGTTAAAGGAGTATGAGCAGAGATATCCCACGCATGATCTGGAGTTGGCAGCGGTTGTATTCGCACTTAAGATTTGGAGACATTATCTATATGGTGAGAAGTGCGAGATATACACCAACCATAAGAGTTTGAAGTATTTCTTTACTCAGAAGGGTCTGAATATGCGCTAGAGACAGTGGCTAGAGTTGGTTAAGGATTATGATTGTGATATCCTATGTTGACACGGTTTTTCACCAACAATGTATTATGTATATTAGCTGAAATAAACTAGTGCTTAAGGATAAATCATAGTAAGAATAATGACTCTTAAGGATGCTTCGAATGAAACAATAAGAACACTTTTTCCTTTTTACGTGGTTCAGAGGCTAAAATCCCCCTAGTCCACGAGTCGATATTATTGCTGTATATCTCTCTATAATTTGACAGAGTATTTGCATTACACAGAAAAAATCCAACCCCCTTCCTTATCCAAGGTCTTGGTATTTATAGAAGAACCATCCCAGGATAGGTGTTGGGGTCATCACATGAATATACATCCTTTTTTGTGACATGTCTTCTACAAATGATGAATATTACAATATATTAAGGTAAGTTCTAATCATTAGGTAAAAATGATCATGGGTCGCCTGGCATAATTGGACACATGATGTCTGATCACGCACGTTTATATTACGTGTCCGAGAATTCAAGGATAAAGGGACGTGCGATGTCTGATCACGCACGTTTATATATAACGTATTTAGCTTAATAAACTCTTGGTCATGGTAGGAGGTCAGAGTACTCCGATCTGAATATAACGCCAGCGCGTACCCAGGACGTTGTATCTTATATCCATCACAAGCTCGTATTTTAATGCTTCGTATTCCTCAGCTCGTGTTAATACCTGGGGGCTCGCACTGCCTCCGTAGAGGAGATATCAACTGGTGGGTCCCTTAATATTGTTCTTAGCTAGCCAGCTGTACTCGAGCTGCATAAAAGACCCCGGGCTGAATATCAGGGCGTACATTTGCCCCCCAAGTCCCTGCCCGTGTCTTATGACGTCATTCTCTGACTGACACGATGGGGACTTTTAAAATTCTGTTGCGATTATCCATGTTTGTTCATTACTTGAGTACTGGACACGTGGAACATCGCGTCGTCTGTTCAGGTTTCGAGAATTGCATTAAATGGCCTGGCCACCTTTTTTGCCGTCGTTTAATCTTTCGAAACTTGACCCTTGCATTATCTTGATCGATAGATCCATGTTTCTTTATGCTTATTACGTATAAATAGGGCTAGCAATCTTCAGTGTTCATCCCCTCTCATTTGAAACTTTCCCCAGTTCTCTCTCTTCTGAACTTCGAAAACCCTTCTTCTTTTTCTCATAAAATCCCCAAAAATCTGCCATCGAAACCTTCGGAAACCCAGCCACCAAGGATTTTTTTTTCACAAACCCTCCTTCTACAGTGCTCATTCCCTTTGTCGATGAACACACTGTAAGTTATCTATTCTATTGGACCTTTTCTTTTACTGGTTTTTGTGTGTTTCTTCCTTCTTTATAATGCTAATCTGCACTTCATCTTTACTAGAATTGGGATGTTCCCACACGTTTTTGGTACACGAGTTTTGGTTTAGGTTTATCGAGCAAGTCCTAAAATATATCTAGGATGGAGATGTTCATAAACTGGGTAAATCTTCGGGTCATTCCTAGGTAATTTTTAGAAAATATCCATTAGGCATGTAGGAGATGAAAGGTTTTTAGGGTTTGACATTAGGTTGCTTAGGGGCTACGCTTCTTGGGCAGTTTTACTCTAAACCGTTCCCCAACGAGGGTGGTGGCCTGGCTTTCTGACACACGGATCCCTAAATATCAGGGGTCTGTTGGGAAACCTAGGCGCATAGAGTAGGTAGCGCGTGGAATTACACCGCAGGCTTATATTGCATTAGCTCGTGTGTTAGAACCCTCGGCCGTTGATATATCTTGCTTGCACAAAAAATTCTACGTCGCCCACTAAAAATTCTGTCGTTCTTATTCGATAGGTGAGTTGATGGCACCCAAGAAAGGCGCGTCCAAAAAGAATGTAGCTGACTCATCATCCCAACAAACTCACAAGGGAAAGGAGGTCGTCCTTGATTCCCCCATTCCTAAATTCGCCCGTGTGGTGGAGAAGGAGGTCGCGGTCACTCCTGACGCATTTTTCGAGGCCGATAGGATTGTCTCCAAAATAACGACCCAAGTAAGGGTAAACAAGATTATGCTGTCCCACAACATCGAGGTTGGGACGGGCGTTCCCATCGCCCGACCTCCCTTCGAGGGGGAACGGAGCTGCGCACCACTCCGGGACGACTTCGCGGCCTGGAGTGATGAACACTTAAAGGCCGGGGCCTTCCTCCCCCTCGACCAGTATTTTGCTGACTTCCTCAACTATGTGAAGTTGGCACCATTCCAGCTCCCCCCCCCCCCCCCAACTCATATCAGTGGTTGGCGGGGTTGAAGTACCTTTTTCTGAAGCATGAGTGGGAGGTCCCCACTCCGGTAGACATTCTCTACTTCTTTTGCCTCAAAGCCAGCCCGGATCAACGGGGACAAGGCGACGGGTTCTACTACTTGACCCGGTTCCTGAACTCGCCCGCAGTCATCGAGCTACCCAGTCATCCCAACAACTTCAAAGATCAGTTCTTTATGTCGAATGGGTTTCGCAACTGCGAACATCGATACTTCAACCACCCTCGTAAGTCTTCTTTCTTTTCTTAGCTCATAAAAAAAAAAAGTTATTTTCACCCTTAGTTTTCTTGCGTGTATGTTGACTGGAGCGTCTTCGTGCAGCCATTTTTGCGAGGACGACCAAATCAGTGACCCTTGGGGGTCAATATGATACTTTGGTGGGGCTCCTGCCCAGTGAGAAGGACTACCGCCAGCTCGTGTTTGATGACACGATGCTGGCGTGTAAGTTACTTACTGAAGGTCAAACCTTGGCCTTGAGAAGAACGCTGGCCAACGTTCCTATATTTCGTGAGCTCCCGCCCGTCCCTGAAAGGAACGCTGAGGCCACCGACAACGAGGAGCCAGAAGAGGACGAGGTAACCCTCGTGCGAAAGAGGTGAGTTCCTGAGGCCACCCAAGACCCTATTGTTGAGTGAGCTGCGTCAGAGGCAGCAGTGGGCCCCTTCAGCCAAGGTTACCCATATCCCTTTAGGGATTTAGATAGGGTTGTTGCTGACCTTAGGCTAGTTAGGTTTAACCCAAACCAACTCGTACATCGCCACCCTAACGACCCCAACCGTAACATAACCTTGCTCTAGTGTGTGGACCATTTAGTGCTACGTCATGACATGAGCCATCCTAGAGGAACCGTTGTAGTAGATAATACCATGTCCTTTAGGTCGGCCTTCTTCGAAGAATATGGAACCAACCTTAGGTCGTGGCCTACCTTTCTCCAAGGTGTTGTTGCTCCTGGACTTAGGAAATATGTAGAGGAGTCCAGTCCTGAGGTAGAACCTGACCCGAAACCTCCCTTAATCCAAAAAGTTGTTGACTAAGGCTCTCCTTCCCTTATAGCAGTTCTGAGGCAGGAGGTCGTGGAAATAGACTCATCCTCTAACTCGGAGGGTAGGACTTTTTATTACCTTGTATAACTAGGAGAAGAGGGGTCCGGCTGCACTCCCTCCTCAATTTTCCCCAGCCCCTGCTCAGGACCAGGTAGCACCAGCTGGTCCCCCAGCTCCGATAGTCCCCACCGCCACTGTTCGCATCCCGGTTAACACCCAGGATTTGGAGCAAATTCCAGACACTTTTCGGGGGACTGTCTATGAGACGGTGAACCATGCGATGGAGCACTTTTACAAGGCCAAGCCCACAGACCTGAAGGCGATCGAGGAGAGGAGCATAGAGAACGTTATGGAATCAACTCTGGGAATGAACCTCACAGTAAGCCTTTCCTTTGACTTGATCTTCTTTTTTATTTTTCCTGGCATGTGCCTAACTGTTCCCTTGCTTTCTGCAGGCGGTCTTGGCTCAACATCACAAAATATCTCGAGCTAGGGCTAGGAATGATGAACTTAAGATTGAGCTCCAGACTACTGAGGCTGCCCTCACCGCCTCTCAACAAGGCGAACAAAGTTCCAAGGCTGCTTTGGCGGCGACCGAAGCAGGCGAGCAGGCGGCAAAGGCTGCCTCGGCTGCCCTTGAAGCCGAGCTCGAGGGGGCCAAGGTCAAACAGCTAGAAGCCGAGGCTCCTATTCAGGAGGAAAAGAAGGCATCGACATCCTCCATGGACAGCATGTTGTACCACTGCTGGGCTTTTAATCTGGACGGAAACTTCTCCTTCATGGCCTCCAAAGCGTGGGGGCACTACCTCGAGAAGTTCAAGGCTCGTCTTCAACAAGAGCTACCGTCTGAGATTGGGGAGGCCTCTGCCGCTGGCGAGCAAGAGACCAAGGAGGTGACGTCCTCAGAGCGGCCTGGAGGGTCTTAGATTTTATTTTCCTTCAGATATTTTTTTTGTAAATGTTTAACACGAGGTTATTTTCCTCGAGACAATTTATCTATAATTTCAGTATCTAATTTTTGACTTATTCCTTGATTTCTTTCTCGTGCTTTATGGCGTGCACGTCTAAAACCATAGGAAATGACTCTTAGGTTGAGATAAAAACTTTAATTTTGACCGTAACCAAAAATGATGATTTATATCCTACTTATTAAGTATCAGGCCTTGGACCCGGTTGTATCCGCGGTTTTTAATTAAAAACTTAGTTCGCGTTAGTTTTATCGATACCTCGCTTTTTCTTTAGAAAAAACACTGGTTAATCAATTTAACCAACTTCCAAGTTTTGGAACCTGGTCGTGTCCAAGATATTTAATTAAAACTTAGTTCGTGTTAGTTTTATCGACACCTCGCGTTTTTTTAGAAAAAACACTGGTTAATCAATTTTACCAACTTCT
This sequence comes from Humulus lupulus, assembly GCF_963169125.1. Taxonomy (NCBI): domain Eukaryota; kingdom Viridiplantae; phylum Streptophyta; class Magnoliopsida; order Rosales; family Cannabaceae; genus Humulus; species Humulus lupulus. The sequence continues at coordinate 262,429,536 of NC_084793.1, forward strand.
AAGTTTCGGAACCTGGTCGTGTCCAGGATATTTAATTAAAATTTAGTTTGCGTTAGTTTTATAAACACCTCGCGTTTTTTAGAAAAAACACTGGTTAATCAATTTTACCAACTTCTAAGTTTTGGAACCTAGTCGTGTCCAAGATATTTAATTAAAACTTAGTTCGCGTTAGTTTTATCGACACCTCGTGTTTTGTAGAAAAAACACTGGTTAATCAATTTTACCAACTTCTAAGTTTTGGAACCTGGTCGTGTCCAGGATATTTAATTAAAACTTAGTTCGCGTTAGTTTTATCAACACCTCGCGTTTTTTTAGAAAAAACACTGGTTAATCAATTTTACCAACTTCTAAGTTTCGGAACCTGGTCGTGTCCAGGATATTTAATTAAAACTTAGTTCGCGTTAGTTTTATCGACACCTCACGTGTTTTTAGAAAAAAACACTGGTTAATCAATTTTACCAACTCCTATGTTTCAGAACCTGGTCCTCGGGTTATCTGCCCCCCAAGTAATCAGGAAGTGGACTTTCTGGGTTACTTTGGACCAACGCTACCACCCGACCTAACACGCAGATGAAACCATACAAAGATACAAATATACTATAATTTTCATTTCTTAAATTAAATGGCTTTTATGATCGAGCCTTACATAGATAGGTTGTTTGATCATTGACAGTACTTTTTTAAATGCATAGCATTCCAGGTCCGTGGAACCGTTTCTCCACTAAGGTGAGCCAATTTGAAAGTTCCCTCCTGTATGACTTCCACTATCTGATAGGGCCCTTCCCAGCTCAGACCCAAGGCGCCATCTTTGGGTTCCTTGCCTGCTAAAAATACCCTTCAAAGTACCAGGTTGTCTAAACCAAAGACACACTTCTTGACCTTGGAATTAAAATAACGAGCGAGTTTTTGCTGATAATGCGCAAACCGTAGCTGTGAATCTTCTCATTTTTCATCAATTAGGTCGAGGGTCACGCTGAGTAATTCGTCATTCCGCTCCTGGTTAAAGGTCTGTAGCCTTTGCGTGGTTATCTTTGTTTTGATAGGGAGGATGGCCTCACTTCTGAAAGTTAAGGAGAAAGGGGTGTGCCCTATGGAAGTTCGGTGGGAGGTCTGGTACGGCCACAGTACCTGTGGGAGCTGCTCAGGCCAGACTCTTTTGGCCTTGTCAACCTCTTCTTAAGGCTTGCTTTGAGAGTTTTATTCACAGCCTCGACCTGCCCGTTGGCCTGCGGGTAGGCCACCGAGGAGAAGCTTTTGATTATGCCGTGTCTTCCACAAAATTCGGTGAAGAGATCGCTATCGAATTGTGTTCCATTGTCTGATACAATCTTTCTTGGCAGTCCGAACCGGCAAACAATATTCTTGACCACGAATTCGAGGACTATTTTTGAGGTGATTGTTTCCAAGGGCTCCGCTTCCGCCCACTTCATAAAATAATCGATGGCCACTACTGCATAGCGAACTCCTCCCTTTCCCATGGGTAGGGCTCCAATTAAATTGATTCCCCACACTGCGAACAGCCATGGGGGTGATATCATTTTCAGCTCGACTGGCGAAGCTCGGGCGACTGTGGCAAATCGTTGGTACTTATCACACTTTTGGACATAGGACATGGAGTCCTTTGATAACATGGGCCAAAAGTCCCCCTGCCTTAATATTTTCAAGGCCAGGTTTTTCCCCCCAGCGTGATCCCCACAGAATCCTTCATGCACCTCCTGCAAAATAATTTTGGCTTCCTCTGGCAGAAAACACCGTTAAAGAGGTAAGGAATGGCCACATCAGTACAACGTCTCGTCTATGATTGTATACCTTGGAGCTTGATAGAGTATTATCCTCGTGTCTTTCCGCTTGTCAGGAAATTTTCCTGTTGTAAGATACTCTATTATGGGAGTCATCCAGGTTGGTTTGATATCGATCATCTCGACCTCCACCGCGTTTTCTACCATGCTCGGACTTCCCAAGAATTCCACTGGTACTATGCTTAGAGTGTCGGCTTCTTTTGAGGTAGCGAGTTTGGCCTAAGAATTGGCATTGGCGTTCTGCTTGCGAGGGATCTGCTCGACTAGGCTATATTCAAACTCGGATAGCTCCTTCTTTACCTTGGCCAGGTAAGCCGCCATCTTGGCCCCCCAGGCTTGATATTCTCCAAACACTTGGTTTACCACGAGCTGTGAATCACTATAGCATTGGAAGGCCCTGGCTTTCAACTCCATCGCCACTCTAAGCCCAGCCAATAGGGCTTCATATTCGGCTTCATTTTTGGACGCCACGAACCCGAACCGCAGTGCGGAGTGGAAACGATGCCCTTCAGGGAATATTAAGATGATCCCAGCCCCGGATCCATTCTCGTTAGATGACCAGTCCACGAAGATTCTCCATAATTCCTACACTAGTTCTCCCAAAGGTTCCTCATGGAATCCAGTGCATTCAGCCAGGGCTTGGATTTTGATTGTAGTTCGGGGTACGTACAGTATCTCGAATTATCTGAGCTCGACCGCCCATTTCAACAGACGTCCCGATCTCTCAGTTTTCTACAGCACCTGCCTTAAAGGCTGATCGGTCATGACGTGGATTGAATGGGATTGGAAGTATGGCCTAAGCTTCTTGGAGGCCGTAATAAGGCAGAATGCCATCTTTTCCATTAGAGGATACCGAGATTCTGCTCTGAGAAGTCTTTTGCTTATATAATATACTCGCTTTTGAACACAGTCCTCTTCCCGGACCAACACGGCGCTGGCCGCACTTTCAGTCACGACTAAATAAAAAAAAAAGGGGCTCTCCTGCCGTTGGTTTAGATAACACTGGTGGCTTGGCCAGATGTGTCTTCAGGTCGAGGAAAGCCTGCTCACATTCCTCAGTCCATTCAAACTTTTTGTTCCCCTGGAGCAGGTTGTAGAACAACAAACACTTGTCGATGGATTTAGAAATAAACCGATTGAGGGCTGCCACTCTTCCTGCCATACTCTGGACATCTTAATGAGACCTGGGCGAAGGCATTTCTAGCAGCGATCTAATTTTTTCAGGTTCACCTCTATCCCCCTGGTGTTGACTATGAATCCTAGAAATTTCCCCGATGCAACTCTGAAAGTACATTTCTGGGGGTTTAGCCTCATACTATACTTCCTTAGAATCCCATAACATTCTTGAAGATCATAGACATGGTTATCGGCAGTCTTTGACTTGACCAACATATCATCAACGTACTCTTCCATATTTTTCCCGATCTGATCATCGAACATTCTGTTGACCAATCTCTGGTAGGTCGCCTCAGCATTCTTCATCCCAAAGGGCATGAATTTATAACAGTACACGTTGGTTGGAGTCATGAAGCTAGTGTGTTCCTGGTCCGCGGGGTTCATAGCGATCTGGTTATATCCAGAGTACGCATCCATGAAGGACATGAGCTCGTGCCCCGCGGTGGCATCCACCAATTGGTCAATCCTTGGCATGGGGAAACAATCCTTCAGATCGAAGAAATCGATGCAAGGTCGCCATTTCCCAATTGGCTTTGGGACTAGGACAGGATTGGCGACCCAGATCAGGTATTTAGCCTCGTGGATAAAACCACACTTCAAAAGCCGAGCTACTTCTTCTTCCAGGGCTTTAGCTCGGGTCGTACCTAGACACCTCTGTTTCTGGGATTTCGTAGGCATGCTTTTGTCCAAATTTAGTGTATGCATGATGACACTCGGGCTGATTCATATCATGTCTTCATGGGACCAAGCAAAAATATCTAGATTTTCTTGTAAAAATGTTACTAGCTCCACCTTTCTTTTGGCGTCAAGATTTTTCCCGAGCTTAACGACCCTCAAAACATCTTTGGGATCAATGTTTACTTCTTCAATTTCTTCTATAGCCTGGAGCTCAGACCTATCATCACCTATTCGGGGATCAATATCTTCACTCGGGGCGGTTCCCCCGCAACTGGCTTGCTGAGGTTCTTCCATCCCAGGATCAGCTCTGACCTCTTGGGATTCCTTGCCTCGATCTTGCATGGTCATCGTCTGTTGCCCGGGTTGTGATTTTCCCTTCATGGAAATGCTATAGCATTCCCTAGCAGCGAGCTGGTCGCCTCGGACAGTACATATTCCCGTGGATGAGGGGAATTTTAACATGAGGTGGCGGATGGAAGTTATGGCTTCGAATGTCATCAGCGTGGGCCTACCCAAGATTGCATTGTATGCGGTCGGACAGTCCACGACCACAAACTCAAGCAGCTTGGAAGCAGTTTGTGGTCCCTCACCCAGGGTTATCACCAACTCAATCATTCCGATAGTTGTCGAACCTTCACTGGAAAACCCATACAACATCATGGAGGTTGCCTTTAGTTCGGCCATAGACAATCCCATTTTCTCAAATGTGGACTTGAATAGCAGGTTCACAGAACTCTTGTTATTGACTAGGGTTCACCTAACTCTCCGATTGGCGAGCTGGATGGTTATGACTAGACGGTCGTTATGCGGGAACTGGACATGACTAGCGTCTTCTTTAGTAAAATTGATCAGTTGTTTCTCCAATCGTTGTTGTTTAGACAAACAATTCTCTAGGACGAACTCAACTCCATTGTGAGACCTCAGTTCATTGACATACCTCTTCTGGGCATTTTTGCTCGTGCCTGCCAGATGAGGGCCTCCAGAGATGGTGGTTATCTCTCCTCCTATTATCGGAGGAGGGGTGTCCTGATTCACCTGGGCTCCGGTCTGATTTGCGGGATCTTTTGGAGCTGATTGAATGTTTTGCCCAGCAATCTGATTAGGAGTGATTCGATTCCTGGCATACTAAGCCAGGGGCCTGGCCCTGATGAGCGTCTCGATCTCATCCTTTAAATGCCTGCAGTCATCAGTGTTGTGACCAATGTCATTGTGGAATCGACAAAATTTTGAAGGGTCTCTCTTTGCCCTTTGATTTTTTAGAGGCTCCGTCTTTTTCCACGGAAGGCGGGTAGAATTTGCCAAAAAGATGCACTCTCTGGTATCTGTGAGGTCGGCGTAAGTCGTGTAGATTGGTTTGAAGTTCTCCACGGGCTTATTTTTCTTCGAACCATTCTGGCTGTCTTCGCCATTTCCCTTCCTCTTGCTTCCTCCCCCTTGGTTATTCTAGGCAACGGTTTGAGCCGTAGCTACAACTTCCTAACGCTCCAACGGGTTGGGCAGGGACTTGGTTGGTTCCCGCGACTGAAGCCCGCGCCTCTTCCAGGTTGATCCACCTCTAAGCCCTATTCAGGAACCCGTCCACTGTGGTGACGCCCTTTCTCTGGATCTCTTTCCACAGGTAGCCTCCGACAAGGATTCCTGTTCTCATCACCATAAGCCTAGAGCTTTCATTCGCGTCTCTAGCTCGCACAACGATGTTGGTGAACCTACTCAAGTAAGCTTTCAGAGGCTCTCCGGGTTGCTGCTTTACGTTTGCCAGGGAGTCTGCCTTTATCCGAGCTACTTGAGAAGCCCCGAATGCCCTCTTAAAGTCGACGGAGAAGCTCTTCCATGAGCTGATAGAATGCTTTTTGTATTGCTTGAACCATTGTCTAGCCGGTCCGAGCAGAGTCAAAGGGAATACCAAGCACCTTAACTCGGGTCCGATGTTATGGGCCATCATTAGGGTATTGAACATCCCCAAGTGTTCGGACGAATCTCCATCTCCATTGAATTTTGATAAATGGGGCATCTTGAAACCTAACGAATATGGTGTTGCAGTGATGTTGGGAGAAAAGAGCTCGAGCTCATCTCCTGAGTCATACACGTCTTTCTTCTTCTCCGATAGGAGTTTTTTCATCATTTCCTCCATCTGGGCCAACCTCTCGAGGGTTGGGTCCTTGGTTCCCTGGGGCTGTTCAATAACTCATATTCAACTGTACACATTTGACAAGTTATTGTCCCTCCAAGTTTGAACTTGGTTTGGTGGGGCATTCCCGTTGTCGCGTACTTCGGAAGGACTTCCCTTGTGGTGAGTGCCGTGGACTCCGTCGCGAGCTGAGTTGGTTCTTTGTGAATTTAGACGATCTCGAAGATCGGTATGTGGATCAACCCGAGGGTTCTGAGCCGAACTCAGCTGATTCCTCAAATCTGCGCTGGTCCTCTCACTTCGATGGCCCTCCGTCCAATAGCTTCCCATAGAAAAACTCAGAGGTTGCGACCAAGGATGAGGATCTGGGATATTCTCATAGACATGAGTAGGGGTAGCGGGAGGAGGATTCCTCCTGCTATTTCCATAGGTAGGAACATCTCGAGCTGAACGAGGTGGGGATGGGTACCTTATCGACGACGGATGATGCCTGATTGGTGAGGGGATCCTCATCCCATCAAGGCAGGCCAAGTTAGCTTGCAGTCGCTCTACTCCACCATTTTTGTTTCTCTGTGTCTGGCGATCTGATCGCGGTACAGGGAAGTCGGTTGGGACATGTCGTCCTTGCGAGTTCGTCCTTGACCATCTGTGTGGGTTGTCATGGGCATTTGATGGTGGCGCTGAACTCAGAGTCGAGGTACTGACCAACCTGCTGACTCGTTGACGATCTCTGAGAAATCCACCAAACGGGGTTTCTTGGTGATTGTGCAAAACTGGCGTAGAACCTGGAATTAAGGTTCTAATCGACCAACTGGGCCTGGGTTGACTATCCTGACAGGACTTACGAGTCCTGCCTTGCCTCTTTCTGACGTTAACGTCGATTGTAAGAGGGGGTAGTCGAGCCAAGACTTCCTCGATTTGCTTTTGCTAGATGGCTCCTCAACTGCATGTTCTCCAACTCCACTGCAGTCAAGTAATCCGGGTTCAAATTCAGCGGTAGAAGTGCTGAACTTCTAGTGTCGTCATGGACCATTGGCTGCTTCCTCGACCGCTGCTGAATCTTTGGGTTTTGTTCGTCGGAAACAGTGGTATATTGAGCCTCCTGCCCACCATGCTGATTCGTTTCGTTACGGTGCCTTGAACGAGTGACCACCATGATGAACTTTTTCCTGAATCTTTTTCAATGGCACTAATTTACAACTCTCAATGAAAGCACCAAACTGTTGACGTGGTTTTCCACTAACAGTGTATTATGTAGATTAGCTTAAATAAACTAGTGCTTAAGGATAAATCGTAGTAAGAATAATGAATTTTAAGGATGCTTAGAATGAGACAATAAGAACACTTGTTCCTTTTTATGTGGTTCAGAGGCTAAAATCCCCCTAGTCCACGAGTCGATATTATTGCTGATATCTCTCTATATTTTGACAGAGTATTTGCATTACACAGAAAAAATCCAACCCCTTCCCTATCCAAGGTCCTGGTATTTATAGAAGAACCATCCCAGGATAGGTGTTGGGGTCATCACGTGAATATACATCCTTTTTTGTGACCTGTCTTCTAAAAATGATGAATATTACAATATATTAAGGTAAGGTCGAAGCATTAGGTAAAAATGATCATGGGTCGCCTGGCATAATCGGACACGTGATGTCTGATCACGCACGTTTATATTACGTGTCCGAGAATTCAGGGATGTGCGATGTCTGATCACGCACATTTATATATAACGTATTCAGCTTAATAAACTCTCCGTCATGGCAGGTGGTCAGAGTACTCCGACCTGAATATAACGTCAGCATGTGCCCAGGATGTTGTAACTTATATCCATCTCCAGCTCGTATTTTAATGCTTCGTATTCCTCAGCTCGTGTTATTACCTGAGGGGTCGCACTGCCTCCACAGAGGAGATATCAACTGGTGGGTCTCTTAATATTGTTCTTAGCTAACCAGCTGTACTCGAGCTGCATAAAAGACCCTGGGCTGAATATCAGGGCGTACATCCTATACCATCCTGGGAGGGTGAATGTAGTGGCTGATGCATTGAGTCGGAAAGGCCCAGGACAGTTGTTCAGTTTGAGACAGATATTTGATAAGTTAGCAGAGGAGTTGACTAGAGCGGGTATAGAGTTAGTGGTTGATCGATTAGCCAACATCACTCTCCAGTCTACACTCCTTGAGAGAATCAAGGAGGTGCAGGGGAAAGATTCCCAGTTCAGAGGTCATAGGGAGAATGTCTTAGTCGGAGCGGCTAAGGATTTCTCTATCTCGGAGATGGGGTTACTGAAGTACAAGGGTCGGATCAGTGTTTCAATGGATTCTGATATCCGGTGGGAGATCTTAGATGAATCGCATGCCACTCCCTATTCCTTACATCCAGGTACGACGAAGATGTACCAAGATCTGAGAGCTTTGTATTGGTGGTCAGGCATGAAGAGGGATGTTTTGGATTATGTGTCCAAGTGCTTAACTTGTTAGCAAGTCAAGGCTGAACATCAAAGGCTTACAGGGTTGCTGCAGCCTCTAGGGATTCCAGAGTGGAAGTGGGAAGATATTACCATGGACTTCATGGTTGGCTTACCGAAGATCATGGGACAGCAGGACTCGGTGTGGGTGATTGTAAATAGGTATACCAAGTCTGCCCACTTTTTACCTGTCAGGACGACTTATACTGGGGAGCAGTATGTCGAGTTATTTGTGAAGGAAATTATTCGACTTCATGGGGCTCCGAGGTCGATAGTATCCGACAGGGACCACACCTTCACCTCCAAGTTTAGGGAGAGTCTGCAGAAGGCTATGGGCACGCAGTTGGGGTTTAGTACCACTTATCATCCTCAGACAGATGGACAGTCTGAGATGATGATTCAGATACTGCAGGACATGCTACGAGCTTGTGTGCTAGATTTTGGGGGATCTTGGAGTAAGTATCTCCCTCTAATTGAGTTTTCGTACAATAACAATTATCAGGCAACTATTGGAGTGGCTCCGTATGAGATGCTTTATGGGAGGAAGAGCAAATCACCTATCCATTGGGATGAGACAGGTGAGAGGAGTTATCTGGGTCCTGAGATGGTTCAGAGGACCAATGAGGCGATTGAGAAGATTAGAGCTCGAATGCTCGCCTCCCAGAGTCACCAGAAGAGTTATTCGGACTTGAGACACAAAAGCGTAGAGTTTCAGGTCGGTGACCATATGTTTCTTAGGGTTTCACCTTTGAGGGGAGTGAAACAGTTTGGTGTTCGGGGCAAGCTGAGCCCTAGGTTTGTTGGCCCCTTCAAGATTCTGGAATGGGTTGGAGAGGTAGCTTACAGATTGGCGATGCTTCCAGCCATATCAGGGGTTCATAATGTTTTTCACGTATCCATGCTCCAGAAGTATGTATCAGATTTGACGCATGTACTGAGTTATGAGAATTTGGAGCTGGACCAGGATTTGTCTTATGAGGATAAGTTGGTTCAGATTCTTGACCGGAAGGACAGAGTCTTGCGGAGCAAGACCATCGCCTTGGTGAAAGTGTTGTGGAGGAACAGCAAGGTTGAGCAGGCGACGTGGGAACTTGAATCAGAAATGTGAGAGCGGTATCCCAAGTTGTTCAGGTAATTTCAAGGACGAAATTTCTACAAGGAGGGGATAGTTGTAGCGTCCCAAATTTTCTAATTAGGCTTAGGGCCTCGATTAGTGTGCCTGGAGGGCAATAAGTTATTTATTAATATAATTTTTGAATTTGTATGAATATGTGATTAGAGATGCATGTTTAGGTGAATCAAATGTGCATGTGGGCCTTGTTTGGTTATTAGGGGCATGTTTGTAATTTTAGCCTGTTGAGGACATAAATGTGATAATTGTAATAATTGTGATATATCTATGTTGCACAATCCGAGACAGTCCTAGGGAGCGGTGAGCTAGAAAGTCACAACGGGGTCGAAAACCCGACTCGGGGCGAGTCGAGGGGTATTTTGGGTATTATACGTTTTATGGGGTTATCGGATTATGGAAATAAATATTTGGAGATATATTTGAGGTTAGAATGTTTAGGAGGGAATATTGGGGAAATATACCATTTTGCTCTCAGGGACGTTTTTGGCACCCCGAGCGTTTGAGGTAACCTTAGAAACTTAAGTTAAATAAAACAAAACCAAAGAAGCTTTTAGAAAATTAGAAACCGACCCTCTTTCTTCCTCTATCTCTTGGAGTTTTCTCCCTTTGGAAACTTGAAGCATTTTGGAGGAAACTAACCAATGATTAAGGATTTTGAGTTGGGATTTTGGGAGCTAGAAGCTTGGAGCTTAAGGACCTAATTCAGGGATTCATTTCAGCTCAAGGTAAGCTCTTAACTTAGTGAATTGTATTGAATTGCTGCAGGTATTTTAGAGTTTGCATGTGAGTAAAGTTGTGAGTTGCTCTTGATTATTTGGGTGAGTTTTGGGCTTAGTTTCTGTTGGGTTTTGCTGCTAGGATTACTCTAGAAATGTTGTGATGATTGAGTGGGATTGTTGGGTTGATTTTGGGGTAAATTGGCTAGGTTTTCGTGGCAAAAATGGAGGATTTTTCTGGGTTCAAAGGGTCGGACCATGGCATTGTTCTTGCTGAGCTGCGATCCTCTAGAGCATTTTGGTGGCCAGGAAAAAGGGCGGGTCGCGGCATGCCCTAGCTTGGGTCGCGGCGCGCCTGCTCTATTTTTGGATTGGAGGTCTCTGGTTGGGGGCGCGCCGCGGCGCTTAGTGCATTTTTGGGCTTTAAAGATGTTTTAGGTTTGGGAATCCAAAAGTTAAGGCTCGGAATGGATTTTATCACCCGGATTGATAGAATTCAAGGTCCCGGAGAATAGAATTATGACTCAAAGTTATTTAATGGATTAGAACTTGATGGATGGATATTGTTGGTGCGTTGTGACTAGGGTTTCAGCGAGGCTCGGACTAGGGGACTGTGCTCGGGACACCGATGCTTGGAAAGCTCGGGACACATGTATGAAAAATGTTGTTCTCGTAGAGCTTGTGTTGCAGGGCACGACCCATACGATTGTGTTGCAGGGCTCGACCCTATATGATTGTGTTGCAGGGCATAGCCCCTTTGATTGAGGTTATATGTATTTAAGTATCTGCTTAATTATGTTATGGGTGCATATATGTGAATGAACGACAAGAGCCGGAAATGTTGAGGGCCGGGAATGGCGAAGTTTGGGAACGGCGAGGGCCGGGAACGGTGAAGGCCGAGAACGGCAAGGGGCCACTTCCAGCGTTTACCACGCGGAGTGCGAGTTGCCAAGGCGAGACCCTAAAGGATACCTGGGATATCCTCACGGTGTGGACCGCGAACCCAGGGTTTGGTAAAGCACCTGGGACGGCATGGTCGTACGTGTTTAGCCTGATGATAGCTTGATTATATATTGAATGTGGAATATGCTTATGTTATCTACTTGTGAGGGTTTTCTTGTTGGGCTTTGGCTCACGGGTGCTCTGTGGTGTAGGTAAGGGCAAGGGGAAAGTCAACCAACCATGAGTACGGAGAGCATGAAGCGGCGCGTACATGTTTGGCCTGTCTGGCGGCCACAGCTAGGGGTATTTTGGGAGATGGTTGTACTAAACCTAGATTTTGTCGTTTAGCCGACTTTAGTTATATTTTTGAGTTGTAAATATTTCTAAACGGTATTTTGGGATTCCAAATGTTAAATGCTTTATGATTTTCGATGAATGGAATTATTTTTAAAGTATAAGACTCTGTTTATGGTTTAATTACACTTTTGTCTCAAAACCTCGATTAGGGAGTTAATTGTACATTTTAAACTCACTTAGTAATGACTCTAAGGAAGTAGGGCGTTACAGGCACAAGGGGAGCCAAGGGCTCGGGTGGCTGGTTGGCGTGCAAGGGCCTGGCGGACAGGCGCAGCAGGCGCGGAGGCAGGCTGGTGCATGGCGTGCGTAGGGGTGCGAGGTGCGCGTAGGGAGCCGTGGGGCTAGTGGCTGCGTCTGGCGCGCGGCTGCAGGAGGCTCGGGCCTAGGCGTGTACATGGATGAGCACGGGCTCAGGTTGTGTGCCTCTTAGGTGCATGGCTCGGGGTCCTCCTCATCTTTGTGTACAAATTTTTAAAATACAAATTTCTCAAATAAATTTACAAAAATCCTATGCCCTTTATGGCTTACACAAGATCTAGAAAAACAATAAAATTCCTAACCCAATAGCACCATATAATTAACGATCCATCATTCAACCCTACATTAAAAAAAAATATCCATCCATTAAATATACATATCAACATACATATAACAAATGCAAGAAACCCACAAAGTATTTAATATATATATATGTGTGTATAGACTGCTCTGGTACCAATTGTTGGTATTAAATGATCAAATCAAAGGTATGTAGCAGAATATATAGACCCATTTTAATAAATATTAATACCAGTCAGTATCATACACATATATAAATATTGAATCACATACAAAGAGATCAGGGATTACCTCTTGTAGCCTATCAAGTTTCCTTGAGTCTTTTTTGTATAAATCAATGATCTTCCTATCCAGTGTTCTGAGATCTCACACTCTGATCTTCCAAACCAATCCTCAAACACACAAAGACGTGTGTGGGCATGTAGGATTCAAAAAGTTGATTTATGTGACTCCCTAGATGTACTGAACACATGAGATTTAGAGAGGTTTGAAAGAGAGAAGGTTTAGAGAAAACTATCGCTTTAGAGAGAGAGAGTCTATATTTTTATTTCTCAAAATAATAATAAAGCCTTTTTCTGAAAATCAAGTACTATCAGACTTATAAATATATTTAATCTAATTAAATAGTCTTTATTTAATTAAAATATAATTATATTTTAAAACTGATTAGGTATTTACATTTAATTATTTATTTAAATCATATTTAAAAGGAATAATTAAATAACTGATTAAACAAAATTATTTGAAATTCAAAATTAAAATATGAGGGATTAAATCTCTGGTATAGGTGCCACACACTGTACAATATAGTGTGTCACCCAATCATGTATCATGTTTCCCTAATTTTCTCATTTATTTGTTTAATCAATCTTTAAGAAAATATATTTATCCCAACATAAATATTAGTTAATTCAAAATTAACATTATCTTAAAATATCAATTTTAAATTAAATAAATAAATATCGTATTATAAATAAGAAGTTTATTATTCTCTCTCTTTACATTAATCCAACAAAATTAATATTAATTTTAACCTATAGTTTTTCAAAATAAAAACTATATAGTTAAATTATTAATTAATTCACAATTAATCAATTACCCATAATTATCACATAATTTTTTTCTTGCCTTAGAAAATTATTTCTTTTACAATTTAGTCATTTCTCTTTACAAATCTTTCTTTTGACATCCTTACCCTTGACAGTGTAGGATAGAGGTGTTTTGGGGACCATGGACCTATAATACGAAACTCTAATGAACCAGATTATTAATTAAACAATCTTATTTATTAATTCCATGATTACTCCACTATAAATATGGAATTGCACTCTAAGTTTTTATAGAATTATATTTACCTAGTTTTCTCTAGTAATCCATTGATATAATCATTATATGTAGTTATGTCCTCCATTATTGGTTCGTTAATTATATCTAGTCAAAATTACCATTTTTCCCTTCTAATTACCTCTTGATCCTTAAGTACCATTAATTCACTAGCGAATATTTAATCTATAATCTGATTATAGATTTGAGCTCAACAACTATTCAGTTCCAAAATTAACCCTTAAGGGAACCAATATTCGATCCGTTAGGAAAGCATGTATTCCATTATTACAATTTATGTTCCCAGCCATCCATGATATTGAATCTCCAAAACAAAAGTCATTAGCCTCATTTTTTTAAGAGACCTTAACGAGTGAATTAAGAGATCCAATAAACATAAACGGGAGTTCATGAATACTCAGGATTTAGACTGACTTACAAATGATCATCTATTATGATAAGAATTAAATCTTTACGTCAAATGGCAAGTTTATAAAGATAATTAATTCTCATCGATCATGTCATATATAATCTCTATTATATACAACACCTTTACTAAGATGTCTATCCACATCAGTAATCTGAATCTAGATTACTTGCATCCTGTATGCTTAGCAAGCCGTACTAGCAACCATTCAATAAAGATTCCTTACTTTAATATGTTACTGACTATTTTATTCATTATATATCTTAATTCTCTCATACTAATACAAGATCATATTCTCATGAATGAATATGGAATTTTCTTGATATTATTATATAATTAATTCAAACAATAATTATAACATTCAAATATAATAAAATTGTACTTTTATTTAAAACCAATAAAATGTCTTTACATGCTTTTAGGGCATTATTCCTAACATTTAAATCCATCAAACAACTAATCTCCATTTATTCATAAATCCAAAAATATCTTGATACATCCATCATTCACAAAAGTTCACAAACCAAGAATAAGAACAAATCAACTAAAACCAATTTGTATACAATGAAACGTCTACAACCACATTCTATGCACAGGAAAAGAACTTTAGAGCTTATCCAACAGCTCTACAGAAATTCCTTGATCAGATGGTTCGTTGGACATGGAAAACCCTTGTTGTCTTACAAAGGCCTTAAGTGTACACTTGTACTTAGCACCTTCCCAAACTCTATCTTGTCCGTTCTCCCACATTGCCTGAAGTTCTTCCTGCATCCTTCTTGAGGAAATCATATCTCTAAATACTCCGTACTTCTTCTTACAGCTTAACATTCCTCTTCCCAGACCATGTCTTGAATGTGCTGATTGACCATCACACAATGGTCCACTAACTTTTCGATACTCTATTCTGCAAAACGCCTGCATCATTATCCTTCCTACCTTTTTTTTATCCTTCTTGCTAGCTTCCTTCATTGAGTCTTGTTCAAACAACCCTTAGGGACTCTAAGCACACAAACCATGCTAGCTACTCTATACATGCAGATAAGGCACTAAAACACGTAAGGCAAATAGTCACATAACCAAAACAAACTTAAATAAAGCTTACAGTGCAATAAGTTGAGCTTGTATTCAGCGATGAGAATATATGTCAGGATGATACCAACTATAACGCCCCAACTTCTCGTAATGCTAATTTGTCAATAAGAAAAATTGAGGTTTAAAATAAAAGTACTCTTTCATTTATAAAAATTGATCGTAAATACAACTCAAACGTTTAAAATAATGAAACTTTGAAGTTTCATGGTTATCATAAATAAAATAAAATAAACAACTTAAAATCCAATCAATAAAACTAAAACACTATTGTAAAAATACTTAGTAAATTTCCAATGTAGGCCCATTCCCTTATGGCCGTTAAATCCTTAACATGTACGCCCTTCACCAAAGATCTCCAACTTATTGCGTAGCAACCACATCTTTGCCTTTACATGCAGAACAAAGTACCCGTGAGCAAAAGCCCAGCACAAAGAGTTGTGTAGGACACAACCCCATAAACTTAGCCAAGAATTTAAATCAATAACAACAAAGATAATATAACATAAATCATGTATGATTGTAGCCCAATTTGAATTGGACAAGTGTCATATAACGTAAGCATGCAGTTTCGTAACGTAGACATGCATTTTAAAATGTAAGCATGCCAGGGAGTTATTACATACACATGCACAACACATAACCACAATTACATATAAGTTCATTAAGCATACTCATTCACTAGCATAATCATACAGTAACATAAACATATCGTATAAAATATAAAATCTACCATAAAGTACGTCAAGCGTACACCCTGTGAGCATGTGTCCACTCTTCTTACCTCAACAACAACAGTGATCCCCACACTCTAACGCCTCCCTTCAAGTATCCCCAACGAGCCTAATCATAACATATAACATCAAATTTATAAAATAAAAAAAAAACTCAACCAAAAAATACCATAATTAGACCCACTAATATTCTTTTTAAGACTAATGCATCCCCATATAATCCTTGAGAAAGTCTTAAAACCCTCTGCATAAAGTTCCAACAATTACAAACTTATATCTAAAAGGTACCTTGAGTCATTGCCAAATCAATCTTAACATGTTTCTAACCTCAATGACTTGTAAAGATTCAACTCTAAACATGAAAACAACCTATAGTTTCTATATAACACAAGTAATAACCTGCTTACTTCAAACCTAAACCTAAAAAAACATTAAGCAGTAAATGTTTGAATACTTACAGATCAAAATCAAGCCACAAAAACCCAGATCCTTGCCGTCTATGAGATTCCTAGCCCTTCAATAACCCAAATTGGCGATCTCCTCCAAACCTCAAACTTTAAAACTCAGATCAAGAGCGAGAGATTGTTCTTGGTCTACTTCTCCTTTAGTCTATCGCAAAACCAGAGTCTAAAAATCGAATGACATCTAAACTTATTTTACTTATTAATTAATTATTTAATCTAACTTAAATCGTGTAAAAACCAAATTACACTACTATCCCCAACCTCTAATTTATCGTTAATAATCACTTAAGACCCTTATTGTAATTTCCATCCAAAACCAATAGTTTTAACTTTTCATAATTATACTTTATATCATAAAACTCATAATATACAACTTCCATTACACTTTGTTCCCTAATACTTAAAGAAACTAGTGTGTGTCGATTGCTGGACAAAACACATAAAACAAACATAAATCATAATTCATATAATTAATCACATAATATCATACAATTTACTATAATACCCTGACTCAAGCCAGATTACCAAAATTCGCTTACTAGTAGAAATGGATATTACACGCAAGGACATGTGTGGGCACGTAGGATTCAAAAGGTTGATTTATGACTCTCTAGATGTATTCAACACATGAGATCTAGAGAGATTTGATATAGATAAGACATATTGGATAGTTTTTTAGATTTACGAAAATTTATCGCTTTCTTTTACAGAGAGAGTCTGACAGGCTATGAAAAAATATTATTGAAAAGTATCGATTCTTTTCAAGTTTATAAAGATAATTAACTAATTTATTTCATCTTTATTTTATTAAAATAAAACTTATCAATTATTTAATTATTTAATTTAAATGATATTAAAAAAAATAATTAAATAAACAAATTAATTGAAATTCAAAATGAAAATCTCAGGGGATAGGAAATCCCTTTGTGTAGCGTTACACTCATTGTACAGTGAGTGTGTTGACAACACCATTAGGGTTATCCCTAGTTTATAATTTTTTATTTAATTAATATTTAAGACAATATATTTATCCAAAAATAAATATCAGTTAATTCAAAATTAACTTTATCTTAAAATATCAGTTTTAAAGAAATAAATAACTTATTCCAAATTAGATAATAATTAATCTCTCTTTATACATTAATCCAAACAAGATTAGTAAATTTTAACCTATAGTTTTTATTTTCAAAATAAAAACTATATAGTTAAATAATAAATTAATTCATAATTAATCAATTGCCTATAATTATCACATAACTATTTTCTTGCCTTGGAAAATTAATTCATTTGCAATTAAGTCATATACTATACAAATCTTTATTTTGACATCCTTACCCTTGATAGTGTAGGACAGAGATGATTTGGAGACCATGGACCTATAATACGAAGCTCCAATAAACTACATTATTAATTAAACTCTTTAATCCAATAATCTTATTTATTAATTCCATTATTACTCCACTATAAATATGGAATTGCACTCTAAGTATTTATAGAATTATATTTACAGAGTTTTCTCTTGTAGTCCATTAATATAATCAACAAATGCAGTTTTGTCCTCCATTTATTGGTTCGTTAATTAGAGCTGGTCAAAATTATCATTTTATTGGTTCCTTAAGTACCATTAATTCACTAGCGAATAATTAATCAATAATCAAATTATAGATGTCAGCTCAATATCTATTCAGTTCCAGAATTAACCATTAAGAGAACCAATATTCGATATGTTAGGGAAGTATGGATTCAATTATTGTAATTCATGTTCCTAGCCATCATCGTGATATTGAATCTCCAAAACAAAAGTCATTAGTATCATTATACTAAGAAACCTTAACGAGTGAATCAAAAGATCCAATAAACACAAATGAGAGTTCATGAATACTCAGGATTTAGAATCATCTATATGATAAGAATAAAAAATTTATGTCAAATGAAAAGTTTATAATGATAATTAATTCTTATCGGTCTTGTCATACATAATCTCTATTATATACAACACCCTTACTAAGATATCTATCCACATTAATACTCTGAATCTAGATCGCTTGCATCTCGTATGCTTAGCAAATCATACTAGTAACCATTCATTAAATATTCTATACTTTAATATGTTACTGACTATTTTATTCATTATATATGATCTTAATTCTCTTTTATTAATACAAGACCATATTCTCATGAATGAATAAGGAATTTTCTTGATATTATCATATAATTTATTCAAACAATAATTATAATATTCAAATATAATAAAATTGTTCTTCTATTTAATTCAATAAAATCACTTTAGATGCTTTTAGGACATTAATCCTAACAATCTCCCACTTTCCCTTAAAGCAAGTGAGACATCTCCGTTAATCTCATCTTGCACACGTGACCCATGAATAACTTTGCAGGAACAGTCTTGGTAAACGGGACAACTAGGTTCTGTTCCGACGCTATCTTCATAACAGTCACATCACCTCGGTGCACAATTTTTCTAACCAGATGGTATTTCCTTTCTATATGCTTTCCTATTTTGTGGCTTCTTAGTTCCTTGGAGTTAGCTACTGCTTCACTGTTGTCACAGTATAGGATTAGTGGCTTATCCATATCTGGAACTACTTTTAGATCAGTGCAGAACTTTCTCAACCAAACTGCCTCCTTAGCTGCTTCACAAGCCACTATGTATTCGGATTCCACGGTTGAATCTGCAATGTTGGATTGTTTAATACTCCTCTAGACCACGTCTCCTTCACCAAGAGTGAACACTGACCCAAACGTCGACTGTCTTTATGTGATTGGAAATCAGAATCAGTGTATCCAGTAGGGTTCAACTCACCCCCTGAATATACAAGCATATAATCTCTCGTTCTCCTAAGATGCTTGAGAATGTGCTTTATTGTAATCCAGTGTTCCAAACCAAGATTTGATTGATAACGACTCACAATCCCTACTGCATAGCATATGTTGGGTCTTGTACACAATATGGCGTACATTAGACTCCCAACTGCTAAAGCATAGGGATACTTTCTCATATCCTCTTCCTCTTGAGGTGTCTTTAAACACTAAAGCATAGAGAATTCCAAGTCTGGTCAGTTACTAACCTTTCTTGAAATTCTCCATACATAATCTTGTTAGGAAAACTTTTACAGGATCTTTATTTATTTTCAAGTAGATCTCATATAAAACAAATTAATATGAGATAACCTAGAACATGTTTCTAAAATTGAATTCAAAGAGAAACAAAGATAAGAATACTTACAGTATACGCAGCGAAATGAAAGAGTCCTTCCTTCAGTTTCTCTAACTCTTGTATCCTTTCTGCCGCAGAGTATTATCAAGAAACTGAACCGATCTTCTATTTTCTTCACAGTCTTCCAAAGTATCCTTAGAATCACCTAGACTAGAGTGGGAAATTCTCAATACATGAGATAGATACAGAGAGAAGAAGAGAAAATAATAAAGAGGCTTAGAAAAGGACTTGTGTTTAGAGAGAATCTAAAACTATCAGAAAACCAGCGATTAAACTTATGTTTTGACTTCTCTCTATGCACTCCTTTTATAGAATCAATTAGGTCATTTAATTTAATTAAAAAATCAATAAAATAATACCCAATTAACAGCCCTAGGTCGAAATTATCATGGGCTTTAGGCCCGTGAAATTTCCCATTTGATTATAAGCCCATTGAACTTAAACTCAAGGCATGTATTATTTTCTATTGATTTTAATTAAATAAATAATTATTTAAATCATTTATCAAATTAATTATTTATAATTTGAACCTTGATTTAAACTTATTTATTAATTTAGATACCAAATTATCTTAATTAATAAATATGCCATAATTTCTCTTTTCTTCTCAAAATTACATAACTCTGTGAAACTATCCAAAATTGACCTGGTCAACTTTGTTAATTCTAATTGATAATTAAATTTTATTAATTGAGACTATCTAGATGATTTTATCTAAGGTACAATGGGGACCATGGGCCTATGAAATCAAGCTCCAATAAATTATCATAAATCTAACAAATAAATTTACTAACTTATTAATTCCTCGTGACTCCACTAAAGACTCGGAATTGCACTCTTGAATTCATAGAACGCTCTATAACAAATATAGATACGCTATTAATTATCCATTGCTACAACCATAATTATCACTCAATCCTCTAGAGACGATCCACAATGAGATGGGACTAAAATATCGCTTTACCCCTCATTGTATTTTATCCTTAAAACACTTAGTTCCTTGTAAATGATATTTCAGTAAACTAATTTAATTACTGAAATGAGATCTCTATCATTTAACACCTTGAACTAAACTGAAAGGAAACCATCGTTTCACTTCTTCATCAGAAGCTATAGATGTTCATATCTATGATTTACACTCCCACTCAATTATACTATCAAGTTCCCAAGATATAAGTATGGGCTAGTCCGTAGGGTAAGCTGGTCACAAACAAGTCAAAGAACTCAAATAATACAATTAGTTAGAATACTAACCACTCAGAATTGAGATTGAATTGACCTATGGTCAACTATATGATATGATGATAACTCTACAAAATAGAGTTATTTTACCACTTTTTATGTGCTAATTGTTGCTTAATTCTTGAGTTTTTAATTGATTTATTAAGTTTTTAAGTAATGTTGAATTTATTAGGTTTATTTTTATTTTATATATTTTTGGGTATTTTTATAGTTATATTATTGTACAATGTTATAGTTTAATTATTTAAAATTAATATTGTTAAGTTAGGAGTAAAAAGATGCAATTTTGAGCTTAAATGTTTAAGTGAATTAAGTTTTAATTAATATTTTCATGGAACTTTTGTTGTATATTTTATTATTGAAAATATTTAGTTTTAATTTAATTTATGTTTATTTGTGTAGAGAATTTGTTGCATGTTTTTGCTCTTGAAAAAGCAAGAAAAATGAAGGAATTATGGCAATTTTGAAGAGGAAAGGAAAAAATGGCACATGAGCCTTCAGCCCACCAATCCAGGCCCAGGCCCGCCAGCTGTCAACTCCTGCTCACCCAGCCGAATACCCTTCTTCAGCCCAACACCAACACCATGCTTCCAGCAGCTCCTTCCAGCCCGCCTGGCTCTCTTCCTTGCTGCTCCTCAGCCAATGCCAGGCCCAACATGCCCAACAGGCCAAGGCCAAACTTCCCAACCAGCTGCTGCTCCTTGTTTCTCCAGCCAGCTCCACCCTTTCCAGCAACGCACCCAACCTCTTCCACCTGCCAAGGCCCACGCTAGCACCCTTCCACATTTGCCAAGCCCAGCTGCCAACAACCACCCATATGCATGCCATTTTCTCCTTGAGCCCAAATAAAGCTCACTTTTGTACCCTTGTCCCCTTTGCCAAAAATACCATTTTTTTTACCCAAACTTTTCTACACATTTTACCTTAAAACATCATCATTACACCCTACAATTTACCCCTATTTTCCATAGTATAATTAATTCAATTAATTTAATCAATTTAATTTAAATTGATTATTTTAATACCTTTTTTTTGGCTATAAATAAGGGAGTTTAGTGCTTATTTCGGGGGGGGGGGGTTACCATACCACAAGTTTTACACTTTCAAAACCTCTCAATTCTCTTCATCTTTTTCTTTTTTTTGGTCATTTTTCCTATGAGTTTTTAGAGGAAAAATTTGGGGGTTTCTCCTCCAAATTTTCCTATTTATGTTTGTAATTTTTAGTTTGTATTTGCTATTTTAGTTATGAGTTTCTAATATTTTTAAGATTATTAAGGTAATGATGAAACAATGTGTAACTAGATAGCATTTATGTTGTGTGTTGATTTCCCATTTTGTGCAATAAAGTTTATGGATTTTCTTCTTCAAATATATTCTTTCATCTTAAATATCATGTATTTTGGATTGTTAGCACATATTTACACTTTGTTCTTCATTAGTGCAAAACCATAATATTCTTTGTGTAAGATGTGTCATTAAATTGTACACATCTATGCTTAGAACAAAAATATTATGTTTTGCCTTATAAATAATGTTCATTGATTTATTTGTTATTTCATTAGATTGATTTACACTAAATGCTTTGAAATTATACTTTTTCAAAAGTGAAGATAGATCCTATATTTTTATAAAAACTTGTGCTCAAATAGAATGTCTAATTTGAATAAGTGATGGTTTGATTAATTTCTACTATTACTAAAACTTGGGAATCAATGTACTTTTAAATATTCTTGAACTTATATTTTGTGGATTCTATTATCTTAATAATCTTTATTTTGCCATCTTGATTTCTATTATTAATTTATGTTTATATATTGTCTTTAATTTCTTTACTATTATCTTTTATTTTATTTTTATTATACAAAAATCTCATCAATCTTTGGAGCTAGGTTAGAATTTATTAATTTTGGTTTAAAATAGTTTTCTTTTCGATTTTAGACAACTCCTTTGGGTTCGACATCCTTGCTTACACGATCACTACTCAATATGAACGATTTGTGCACTTGCGATTTATAAATATTTAAAACATACCCGTTTTGGGTTCATCATATGACTAGAATAGATAATAACGGTATGTTTACTTATCTTATCAACTGCCAATATCGGTCCAGTTTGATGTAACAAATACATCTGATCTTATCTACTTTGCTAATGTTCTGGAAAGAACATAATACTGTAATGTGTAAGTAGATCATATCGTAGATTGGCAAGTCAGTGTAAATCTCGTGCACTGACTAATCTTAGGACTAACTTATTTTGAACATATAATCATATTTATATTCCACTGTGATTACGTCACTATAAATTTGATTAGCTATATGCTCGGGATTTAATAGAAGTTTATATCAAACAAATAATCATGAAAATAAAACATGTGAGCAAAGTGATTAACCAAGTCAAAAAATGATTTCTATTCTTTTATTGATAATAAAATGAGATTACAAAGAATTTTGGGTTTTAATTAGGACATTAAATCCCAACAAACTCCCACTTGCACTAATTGAAACTAATGCCTTAATTCTACTAATCCCATTTCCTTGATATGCTTATCAAATGTAGCTTTTGGTAGGGCCTTTGTAAACGGATCCGCAAGATTGTCTTCAGTTGCAATCTTCATAACCTTCATATCTCCCATGGCCACATATTCTCGAATACTGTGATACTTCCTTTCTATATGCTTACTCCTCTTGTGACTTCGAGGTTATTTTGAGTTGGCTATCGCTCCTATATTGTCACAAAACAACACAAGCGGTTTATCCATTTCTGGAATAACACCATGATCCGAATAGAACTTCTTTAGCAAGACTATTTCCTTAGTTGCTTTTGACGCGGCTATGTACTCAGCCTCCATGGTGGAATCTGAGATTGCAGACTACTTTATGCTTCTCCATATCACAGCTCCACCCCCAAGAGTAAACACCAGTCCAGAAGTAGACTTCCTGTCATCGACATCAGTCTGAAAATATGAATCAGTGTAGCCTACAGGGTTCAGAACACCACCCTTGTAGACTAACATATAATCCCTAGTCTGCCTTAAATACTTCAGGATATCCTTAACTGCTATCCAATGTTCTGGTCCTGGGTTTGACTGATACCTGCTCACTACTCCCACTGCATAGCAGATATCTAGTGTAGTACACAACATGGCATACATCAGACTTCCAACTGCAGATGCGTAAGGAACTTTTCTCATTGTATCTTCCTCTTCAGGAGTCTGGGGAGACTGCTTCTTTGAAAGATGAATTCCATGGCGAGATGGTAGACGCCCTTTCTTGGAATTCGTCATTGAGAAATGTTCAAGCACTTTATCTATGTAAGCTGCTTGAGATAGAGCTAAGAGTCTGTTCTTTCTATCCCTAATGATCTGGATGCCTAGAACATAACTTTCTTTACCCAAATCCTCTATCTGGAATTGAGTGCTCAGCCAATTCTTCACATATGATAATTTCTTAACATTGTTTCCAATGAGTAAGATATCATCTACATAAAGTACCAAGAATACTACTATTTGATTTGCCTTCAGTTGGTAAACACAGGGCTCATCAATATTTTTTTCAAAGCCGTAGGTTTTGATTATTTCATCAAACCTAAGATTCCAAGAATGAGAAGCTTGCTTAAGTCCATAGATGGACCTATTCAACTTGCAAACTTTTCCTTCTTGTCAAGCTACTTTAAATCCTTTTGGCTGGTCCATATAAATGACTTCGTCAAGCTCTCCATTAAGAAAAGTTGTCTTGACATCCATTTTCCAGATCTCATAGTCGAGAGTGGCTGCTATGGATAGGAGGATGCGAATGGACTTGAGGATGGCTACCAGACTAAAAGTTTCCTCACAGTCCACACATTCTCTTTGGGTATAACCCTTTGCCACTAATTGAGCTTTTTAAGTCTCGATATTTCCATCAATACCTCGTTTCTTCTTGTAGATCCACTTGCACCCAATGGCCTAAAGTCACTAGGTGCTTCCACAAGATCCCAGACAGAATTTGAGTACATGGACTCCATTTCCTGTTTCATGGCTTCGAGCCATAGTTCCTTTTCAAGGCTTGCCATTGCTTGTTTGAAAGACAACAGATCATCATCACTAGTGTCACCAACAACCATATTGGTTTCACCATCCAAACCATAGCGAACTGGGTTCCTAGAAACCCTCCCACTACGACGAGGCTCTGTGACTGTTTGCTCAGGAACAATGGTACTTTCTTTATTTAAATCGACTTGCGTGGGTTGGACATGAAGAGTGGGAATTTCATCATCAACTCACGTTGATGACGATGGAACATTGGTTGGAGTCAAATCTTTAACCATCTCCTCTAAAACTACTTTGCTGCGAGGTTTGAAGTTTTGGACATAGTCATTTTCCATAAAAGTAGCATTCGTAGAAGTAAACACTTTATTTTCTGAATGACTATAGAAAAGTCCACCCCGAGTACCTTTAGGATAGCCAACAGACATGCAAACTTCAGTTCGCGGCTCTAGCTTTCCCCCCTTTTTCCTCGGGATGTCAGCGGGACACCCCAGATTCTATAATGGCGTAAACTAGGTTTACGACCATTCCAGCGTTCTAAAGGTCTTTTGGGGATTGATTTAGACGACACAACAGTGAGAATGTCGTTTGCAGTTTCAATTGCATGTCCCCAGAATGAAGTTGGTAGAGTTGAGTAACTAAGCATGCATCTAACCATTTCCAATAAAGTTATGTTCTGGCGTTCCGCTAAACCATTTTGTTGCGGAGTACCTGGGGATGTAAGTTGTGATAAAATCCTATGTTCAATTAAATGATCTTGGAACTTTCATATCCAAATATTCTCCACCCCTATCAGATCACAAGATCTTTAATGTTTTACCTAATTGATTCTGAGCCATTGCTAGGAATTCCTGAAACTTTGAAAATGTTTCTTATTTCCTATGCATTATGTTAAGACATGAGTATCTAGAGTAATCGTCAATGAAAGTGACGAAATACTCAAAACCACCCTGGCTTGTACATTCAAAGGTCCACAAACATCTGAATGATCAAGTCCAAGTGGTTCTTTGGCCCTATCATCCTTTGCAGAGAATGGCCGCTTCACTACAAGAAAAAATACTTTCAATAAGATCGAAAAAGTATTATCAAATATATACCATAACACTTTTTGATGTGTTAAGGATAGCGGTGTTATAGTAGGTCGGAGCACTTTGCATAACAATTTTCCATAGTTATAGACATGTGTTATGGTATAGCCTACGATAACACTTTTGTTGTGTTATTTTAATAGTTAGATAAGTATTTCATTATGCTATTTATAAGTAGATTATATAACACTTTTTTGTACTTATAAAGTAGTGTTATGATACACTTTATAATAACACATTTTCTGCATTATGGAAAATAGTTTGCATAACATAATTTTATGCTTATAAACGAGTGTTATTGTCAAAGATACAATAACACATTTTTTGTATTATTCTAATATTTGGATAAGCTTAAATTATTATTATATAAACCTGTATATTATAATTATTTTTTATTTCTTTAATTCAAACCCGCTTCATTTAATATACTTAAGACATCCTTAACATTGTACAAATATATTTTGGAGTACCAATTATATGGTTCATAACACATATAACCAAATAATTGTGTAAAAATACATTCAAGATTATCTAAAAAATAATCCAAAAGTCTTAAGATATTCAACACTGCCTAATTAACATAAACAAAATATTCTCACAATAGTCAACAAAATAGTCTTAAACAGTTGCATATTCAAAAGTAAAGGTAGGAATTCATGATATTCCAAATGTCAGCACACCAAAGCCTTCCAAATAAGATTTTCTTTTGCACTTGACTTGTTGACTCTGGTAAATAAATTGTTTGATGCCCAATTGTGGATAGCACTAATTGCTAGTACAATCATCAGAAGAAATAAAAGAAATACCACACCAATCTGTTGCAAAATAAAAAAAGACGTCTTTAAAAAGGTGAACACCAGAAACCAAGGAAAATAAGGAGGGAGGGTCTATAAGTTATTTCTCACCATCCAAGGTTTAACTACTACTGTAACAGCCGATATTGCACCATGCAGAAGAAGAAGACCAAGAGTAACAAATATATATACCACTCAAGAGAGTCTCCAATTATCAACTTTCCTAAAAGCAAATTAAAACAATTTCCATGGAAAAATAATTATTTTCATACTGTCAAATGTCTAAAAGTAGCAAAATTTAACTGAAAACTACAGATACAAAAAGCAGAACAAGTTTGCTAACCATTTGTAAAATCCACAAGAGAGAGACAGCAGAGCTGGAATGCAGATCAAAGGAAGCAAAGCAGAAAGGAAATCAAACTTTGTTGGAACTTCATCATATCTAGACTTTATAACCTCCAAATAGGATACACCAGAAAATGCCACAAGTACAACTACAACAAAACCGGAAGTTAATAGCATACTTCAAAAATGCAATTAAAAATAAATATATATAAAAACCTCAAGAACGTGGCTTATAGCACGTTTTATTTTAAAGGAAATGAATTGATATGATATCAAATTATATATTTACCTGTAAATATTCCAACACACACGTTCAACTACATACTGGAAAATCACATTGAAAATCCTTGTACAATGTCAAAAGCTACACTTACACTCAATATTCCTCTCCACTTTCGACACCAGTTCATGAGTAAATAAAAACATCGATGATAGGAACAGGAAAAAAAGGTGCAATATAAAATTTAATTTTAGAATTTCAACATTCATGTCTATGAGTTATATTAGTTAATGAATTCTGAAACACAGCTTAACAAACCTTTCTCTTTTAAGTAACCATTTTATCCATAAAAAAATAAAATATAAAGCAATAAAACTAGTAAACAAGATGTGTCCACAGGCAGTGTAAATGAAGCACAACAATAACAAAATCTCCCCGCTATCCCTAAAGACTATACAAACAGAGATCTGAAGCATCATCCATGCAGCTTGGGTTAGGTGCAACCAACTAGAGTATCTGACTCTATCCCTAAGTAAGACTCTTCTTCACAAGGACCTACGAAAATTCTCTTGTTTCTTTCTAGCCAAATCATCTCAATTATAATTGAACCCTGCATTCCACATAATCCTACTTTCCCACTTGAAAAAAATATCGAATCCACTGTACAATGCAAAAATAGATGAGCAGAATTTCTCTGCTGGTTAGGAATTTTGAAAGGTAAATTTTACTTATTAAATGAAAATGAACAATCAGAAATAAATATTCTACTGGTTTAAATAGGAGAATAGTCAGCATAATTTATCCATTTAAGTGACCTCAATACATTAAGCAACAACAAAAAGTGACCTCGGTATAAAGTACAATTTAATGATAAGTGAAGGGTACATACCTCAAAAAAGAAAGCAGCAATCCAACACAGGTGCTAAGCAGCCAAGCAAGAAAGCCATACTGCAGAAACACAGAATTTTTGGAGTGCATAACAAAAAGCACAGTCAACTAAACGATTATGGAAGTCAATATTTCTACACAGAAAATTGAACAAATAGAAAATTCTGAGTGCATAAATAGAATAAACAATAAGAAGATATGTTTGCTACAGAGAAGAAATGACACTGAGGTTATAGGCATTACTAGCCTATAAATTGACACAGAGTCAATTTTATTAAGGGGCAAAAAAAAAAAATCCTACCATAGAAGTGTTACCATTTAAATATTCTCTTTTTTTTTCTAGTTTGTCAACCCTCAAGGAAATATATATTCTATTTCCATTTCCATCTGTATTTCTATAAACCAAATTTCATAATTTAAAATAATTAAAAATATATGCAAACACAAGAAAATCCTATTTGGACTGTTATGCTTAAATCATTCGAAATAGTACTCTCTCTACCATTTTTTTTAATAACATATGCCACATAAAACCAGAAATGAATTCTTAAGGAGGCTGCAATATTGACCACCATTCTAACTTGGTCAACCCATTGTTCTCTACTAGTCATTTTTAGGGGAAAAAAAATCAGAAACATAGTAAGATCAAAATAATGGTGTGAATGTGACTCAATTGCTACAAAAAAATTACCTTTACAAAGCTTGTGATAGGTTGAATTTGAAAGATCATTGAATGTATTCCTTGTTATTTGGCTATTTTTTCATGTTCATAATAATGGTGTTGGCTTCTATTCTGCATTCATGGTTGCAGATTGGTGCAATTATGCTATTTGTAATTTATGTATAAATTTTATTTAGCATATAATGTTCACCAAAATGGATGTCAACATATTTTATGAAGATCTGCTTTGAAATTTGAAAGCAAAAGTACCTTGAGGGAGGCATTGGATAAGTAAGATATTTTTTTCTTGGTGTTATGGAGTATATAATATTCTTATTCTAGAACAATGCATTATCTTATATCAGTCAATTAAAACTATTTCAGGTCTGATCAAATTAAGGCAGTAGAAATCCTTAGTAGTTTCTGCATAATCTTAGCAACAATAGGAGATTATTAAACAATGTGAAAATGCACAACAAGGCTATATGGCTATAGTCAATCTACTGACAACCTAATAGTCCAACTAAAGGATACACCTGTTGCTCTTCTCCAGTTCATTGCATGAAACCCACTAAAAAGCACAAGAGAAGGTCTATGAAATATACTGCAAAATGCACTGACAACAACACCAACAACCACAGTATAGGCACATACTATGCCATGCTCTAAAGATTGGTTTATAATCTGCAACTATAAGGAAAACTAACCTTTACAAATATGGTACTAAGTTGTAATGTACTTTTATTATCCAAATTTCTACTTTACTCTTAACTTCATACATGTAAAAAGGCCGTGATGAGAAGATGGATCTCAAGTAATAAATTCAATGGCCAGGAATAAATGGAAAGCTTAAATGTGTTCCTAATTCTTACACAGGTTTGCATAATCATCAAGAACACCCCCCTTGCGCCCTTCAAAAATAATAAATAATCAACCATTAAAAAATAATAAATAAAGAACCATTAAAAAATAATAAAAGACGTCAAGAACATCGCCCTTGCCAATTCCAAAAATAATAAATAATAACCAAATGAAAAATAAAAAAAAGTAATAAAAGACAGTCCAAAACTACAATTGTGTGACATTGGTCGTGCTTAAGACTTGCAAAAGACTAAACAATCAATTAGAGTGACATATGCAGGATCATGCATGATTTGAATCTATCTTCAACCCAGATATATACAAAGATCTCAAAACACAAAATAAATACATAAATATCATATTCAATGTCTATGTTTTCAATCGAGATATTAACAAAAAAAAAAACAGGTGAGAAAAATCTTACCCATTCGTCACCCTTCAGTCCCCGTCTATCCCCAAAGAAAAATAAAAATAAAAAGAAAGGCTGCCAAAGAAAAATAAAAAGAATAAGCTAACAATTGAATGTCGTGCTCTGCTTTTCTACCATGTTAGCAAACTATTAAATGCTCTTCACATGCACTAGCAATCATATTTTGATGAAATTTAGTGTTAAATTAAAAACAAGAAATATATTAAATAATATGGTATGAATGTCTTGCTTGCATGTCCCTAACCAAATTCATCCACACACTGTCAAAGTGAACCAAAATCAAAATCTATAAGAATTTGTATTATTCAAGAAATAAATAAAAGCAAAAATAAACTAGAACTAGATAGGTTATATACCTAGAACCAGACTTTTGTAAAAGTTGTTATTCATTGTTTTCCACTAACACCACTTGTGAGTTTGATAAAAAAAAAATTCTAGAGTAGCAAAGAGGTTATCAATCACTATAGTCTCTAAAATTCATCAGTATGGTAGGTTTATTTACATATTAAAGGCTAATTTATTTTGCAACAATCCTTTTTAAGGGGTCTACTCACTAAGAGGCAACAACAAACAAAAACGTTGAAGCCATAGTGAAGTATGATACATTTAAACAATCCAAAAAGCAAAGTATCTAGAACTATTTCATGACATGACATTATCCTCAGATTGGTGTGTTTTGTGTAAGAAGAATTCTGAAAATGTAGATGGCTTGTTCTTCCACTGCCCAGTCTCAATCCAAGTTTGGTACAAGAATTTGGAAGAATTTAAAATGGTCTGGTGTGTTCCAGCAAACTGTCTAGGTGCTTTTGGTTTCAGGTGAGCGGCTCAAAGGCGAAGAAGACTCTTTGGCATATTGTAGTAACAGCTATCTGTTGGGTTATTTGACTAGAGATGAATAAGAAAATCTTTGAGGAAATGGAAAACAGGGTGGAGAAATTTGGGATAAATTTATAATGAGTGGTGCTCTTTGGGTCCACTCAAATAAGGACTTCAAAGACTTTTGATTCACAAATTGGTTGGGAGAGTGGAATTTTTTGTTGTAATGTTCTGTTTTGTACATCGTTGTTGTGGTAGTTAAGCTACCTTTTTATTTTTTCTTAGTTTTTGTTTTTCTTGAGTTTCCTGTGGTTGTTTTCTCCACTCACTTGTATTATATATTATTTTATTAATACAAGTTGTTTTGTTTAAAAAAAAAATAACTATTTCAGCTAAATTTTACCTGATTGTGAGAGCATCTTTCATAAATGAAGATAAATCAAATTCCATAGCATACACTAAAGACAATATTATTTATATCTTTTTCTTCTAAACTCGTATTAAAAATAAAAATCATCTTTTTAAAATCTTAACATGCATTGCCATCTAATATTAAATTAGACTCATAAACTATATACCATTGGAAAAAACTCTATTTTTTTCATGACAGTAATGATGAATACACAAACTCTCCTTTTTTCTTTTCCTTATTCTTTTTTTAAAAAAAATATAAAATTCTTCTCTTTATAATGCCAAGTTTTGTCATCTCACTATACATAAATTCCAATCAAAAGTGATTGGTCTATTGGGATACAAATTCTCATTATAAAGATCATAAAAGGTGCAGCTGAAAAAATAAAAGTGAAAACTTATGAGGAAAACCATAATAGATTGCTATCATTCGACACTCTGTTGCTCTTTGTGAACCAGGTGGCAAAATAGTACCAACAACTATATCCCTAACTTCACCTGGGTCCAGATTTGTTTTCTCTATCATGGCCTAAATTGTACATTAATCTCATATAAGAAAGAAAAAAAAAATCAATAATCTTGTGTATATAAGCCAAATCATAACAAAATCATATACAGTAATGGTATTACATGCAAAAATCAATGGGTTGTTTACCTTTAAAACAACTGCAAGTAAATCATCAGCTGGAGTATCCTTAAACCCTCCTCGCTTAGCTTTGCAAATTGGAGTCCGGTAAGCCCTGTTTGAGAAAATTTTCAAAGGAAAAAAAAACTACATAAAAATATTAACAAATGCTTAAAACAAATCAAACGTTTCATTTTGTTGAAGCAAGAAATTTACGCCACAATCACTATATCGTCTCCAAGAAATTTTACCTGATTGAACCTGCTACCACATCAAGGGTTGTCTTCATCTAAAGGAAAATTAAAATTAAACTTCATGAAAATTTAATGACTGACATCAATTTGCTACATTAGTCTCATTGTTTAGTAAGATTTCTTATGTCTTAAAATAAGGTGTCAAAAAAGCAATTAATAAGATTCTTACTGTTGATTTTCTCCTCTATCTCCAAGTTCAAAGAGTAAATTTAAGTAGAAGATGAAAGGAAACAAAAAACAAAGAATAAACATTTTTCTAAAACAAAATGGACCACAGTTCAATTTAAAAGGCATCATATTGCAACTTCAGTCAATAAATGAGCTGTTAAAAAAACATCAACGAATGAAGAAAATATTGAATTCAAGAAAAACATTGTCTAATCTTAAAGCATAAATAATGATTGTTAGAATGATTTAGAGGGATTGAAAACCAAATAATTAAAAATAAACTAAGATTTACCCAATTATATTAGATCAAAATGGAAAGTAATCAAGATATAATATAGAATTTGTAAATAATTTTTACTGAACTCACCTCACCTGACCAAGAGAAGAGATAACAATTTCATTCTAGTCCACCACCATGAGAAGAATAGAGAAGGTCCCAACGTCTTGTGGTCTGAGCAAATCAAAACTCGAACCTGTACAATAGCCATTTTTTACAACACAACTTTAGAGATTAAAAAAAAATACTACAGCTGCCATTTTTTACTCTAGAAATTTAGCGACTCCAAAACCAAAAAACATCTACAGTAGGCCTTTGTAAATTCTTAAACCAAACAAAAGAGACAAACTCAATATCGTAAAAGATTTATGCCTTTAATGAAAAAAATCATATCTATAGAATCATATAGGTATACTACATCCAAAATTAAATAGAGAGATTCATATTTTACCAAAATTTCAAGAAGAAAGAAGAGGGGGCTCGGACCCCTCTGCGAGACCGTCAGTGAGAAGTAATAGACCCTAAATTCCTACAAAACGAAGTAAACTTCCATTTATTGAGTCTTACAAATGTCCTTCTTGAAGACTTTTCCATGATCTAATTTACCCTTTTCTTCAATAATCCTAACTGAGACACCAATCAAGATTCTGAAACCCAATTTCAAGTAGCTAAAGAAATAGTACAGACCTCAAATTTTCAGAAATGGCAACATCACCCTCCTCAATGACCCCGCGACTTAAACTCAATTCTCCATCTTCACCATTTATACGAGCTCTACCCACAACTAGACAACTGGAGACCGCTTCCATCTCCTTCTCTGTCTCCACCTCTGCAATCTGGTTGGGAGAGAATGGGCCCTGAACGCCGCCGCTACCACCATTCCCAGTAGAAAACAGAAGATCATGCCTCCTAGGGATGGTAGAGTTGCTTACAGGGAAGCTGCTTGGCCTCAATGCCAAGCTCGAACTGGTCCTTGTAGACGGCGCAGAGCATAAAAGGGTCATCGTTCAGAAGGGACTGGTCGATTCTAATGGTGGGTATTTCCTCAATGATGGATTTTGAAGCAGGGAGAGGCGCAGATGGGTCAGAGGATGACTGACTGGAAACGGAGTGAATGAGAGATAGAGAAAGACGACAGAGAGAGAGAGAGGAGATTTGAAGCCGAACGACTAGGATTGACTTCGGAGACACCGTAGCCGAAGAAGAAAATGGGGGAGTTATAGGCGGGCTAGGAAAAAAGGAATTAGCTAGGAAAAAAATATAACTTTACAAGTTATAGGCGGGCTCCCAAAATAAATTACCGCCATTTTTTTCTTTTACCACATATATATATAAGTATATCATAATACTTTTTCAGTAGTATTATATAATTATGTTATGAAAAGAGGTATTTGGTGTAGTGCTTGGTCAGTTTGCCTTCTAGACAAGATTCACAGATAGGTAATTCACCTAAGGTGAGTTCCCTTAAAGGCCCATCCTTTGTAAGTCTTTGAATCCTATCATAGCAAATGTGACCTAGTCTCAAGTGCCATAAATACGTCATATTATCGTTATCAATCTTTTGACGTTTATTGGTCCTACGTTTAGCTACTTTGAATAAATCATTGTTAAGAGTGAGGGGTTTGTTAGGTCGCAGAATATAAATCCCGTTTTCCAAACATGCAATACACAATTATGATCTATTGAAGGAAATAGATATATTAGAACTTGTGAAAGTCATAACAAATCATTCTAATTGCAACATGGAAACTGAAATTAAATTTCTCCTAAAATCCGGAATAAAAAATACATCTTTTAAAATTAAGAATTTATTTCTGAACTTCAGACGAGCTATTTCTCTAGCTTGGACCTTAACGAATGCTCTGTTCCCAACTCTAAGATTTAAGCCGCCTTCGTTCACTTCCTCCCACGATTCAGAAAGCTGTAAAGAGTTGCAAACGTGGTTGGTAGATCCAGAATCAATAATCCAAACAGATTTATCATTCTCTAAAACACATGTTTCCAAGATAAATGAACTATAATCATTACCTTTGTTTTTTGCTGCTAGAAACTTAGGGCAATCTCGTTTCCAATGCCCCTTCTCTTTGCAGTGAAAACACTTATCTTTACCTTTCTTGTTTTTCTTGTTCTTCCCCTTAGACCTCTATGCACTAGGTTGTGCACTCGTCTTTGCAGCCTTTGTAGGCTTGGGGTTGGTATTTTGTCCACCTTTCCTCTTGTTTCCAGCTTTCGAAGACGAAGCTTGGTTAGCTTCAACCTTAGCTAGATCAGCAGCAATAACAGTAGTCTTATTTTCTCCTCCTTTACTAGGTCCACCCATGATAGACTCAAAAGTCTGAAGCTCGTTCATGAGCTGCGTTAGACCATAGTTGAGTTGATCACGAACGTGCAGACATGGTGCTATTCGAGCATTCACGGTGTCATCACGTATGTGC
The DNA here is from genome assembly GCF_963169125.1 of Humulus lupulus. Lineage (NCBI taxonomy): Eukaryota > Viridiplantae > Streptophyta > Magnoliopsida > Rosales > Cannabaceae > Humulus > Humulus lupulus. The sequence goes on from NC_084793.1 coordinate 262,464,300, forward strand.
GGAGATGGTGCTATCCAAGCATTTACGGTGCCATCATGAGCATTGACGGTGCCATCATGAGCATTGACGGTGCCATCACAAGCATTTACGGTGCCATCACGAACGTGCGGACACAATGCTCGTTCTAGGGATTTCTCAATCATGACAAACTCGGAGTTGTCACCAATCAAATCTATGTTGATATTCTGCTTCCAATTAAGGAAGTTTTCTCTAGTGAGTTTCTCCATCGATAGTTGAGAAAGGATGAGAGTAGACACTACTTAACTTAACACTACAAATATCTATAAAATAGTAATCAATCACATTTGCTCAATAAAACTTCTATTCACACAAATTTCAAGAAATAGCACAACATACACAAAGAATATGTAAGATATGAGAAAAAAATACCAAAAACAATCATATCTCTATTACTTTAGGTTTTTAACTAATCTATGATATCCTTGTCCCGGTTGGCGAGAGTCAAAAATACCACTAGTTAAATATAGTTGTAAACTCATTTAATAATGGACACCACTATTAACAACCTACTACTCGATCAAAATAAGAAAAAAAAATCTCTTATTTTATGAGCTAGACCCACGGTTTCGATAATCATAGATTTAGTCCCAGTAGTCACCGTAGGGGTGAGTCTAGTAGAATTTGACCTATAATTATCTAACTTTTGAGATCTAACCTTGTCAAAATAACTAATGAACACCTTCCGTAGGGGGACGAATCAAAGTGCATCGAGGCCCCATTAAGCTATTGACTATGTTAAACCAACGGTGGAGATCGAATAAAATTCTTAAAATAAGCGCATTATTAAAATTAAAAAATAGTATTTTTATTATTTATGTTTAGAAAATTAATGACTATGGTTATCCAAAAAAAAAAAATTAAACAGATTAAATTTTTAAAACCAAAGTCCTATAATTTCCTATTAATTCTAAAGTGTCACATTGAAACAAATTCAATTAATTTAGAATTAATTTGTTGCTAATCAATATTTAGGTTTAACTAATATAATGAACTTATACAATTAAGTCAAACTCAGGTAAATGAGCCTTAACAATTGGGCTTGTATGAAGGAGGGTTAGGTCCAGTATGTCGTTCCCACTACAAAGGCCCCCAATCTTCCATACAAGGTCCAAAAGACAAGAATTTAAACCTTCGTTTTATTAATTGTTATTAATTGATTAGGCCCACTATAGTCATGCAAAGCAAATGGGCCTTCACAAGTGAAATCACCCACAAGAGATGAATTTAAACTTTACATTTTCTAATGGGCCCAAATAAAACCTATCATTTTATGAATATTGTATTTGACAAAAACCATATATCTAACAAACATATGGGCCACTATATGCATCTAAGCCCAATTGCAAAAAAAAACACATATAGTGCAAACATACATGTAATAATTGGATGGGCCTAATCATGTTACTAAATGAGCAATTCTATGAATTTATGCAAAAATACCACAATTAATTATCTAGAATTTATCAAAAAATAGAATTAATTAAATTTTTACAAAATTAAGTCAATTTAAATGAAATTTATCAACAATTAACAATAGTTAATTTAAATTTCATTTATCAACAATCTACTTTGTTTATGTTAATTTAAAAAAAATATTAATTTAATTTAAATAGGATTTATCAACAATTAACCAAAGTTAATTTAAATCACATTTATTAAATAAATATTTTATTAATTGGCTGAAAAAATGATATTTTTCAAAATTTAACCAAATTTAAATTTTAAAATCAATATCTTAACTGTTTTTCAAAAAAAAATCTTGTGTTGTTACAACTATAAGCTAATATTTTAACCATTTTAAATAAAATATTAATAGTTATAACAAACTTAAAAAAATCTTAAAACAGTTAAACAAATTCAAATATCCATAAAAAAAATATATAATTAACAATATTCAAATTTCAAATAATTTAAATATTAAAAACTATAGAATAAAAAGATTTTTATATTTTCAAATAAAGATTTAATAAAAATATCTAGAATTTAAAAGAAAATATCTTAAATATCTGATATCTTAATTCTAATATTTTAATGTATTAAAAAATTTAAAATTAAGTTGTTAGTCTATTATTAAATTTGAATTTGAATCTTTGTAGAAAATATATAATTATTTAAATCTCTAACTAACAAAAATATCTTATTTTTTTAAAAAACAATTTTAAATACAAAAAAAATGATATTTTTGGCTTTGATTATAAATAATTAATTTTCACAATTTTTATTTTTCTTTAATTTAAAAAAATTAAAAGAAAAAACCCGATGAATAGTACTCGGTACTGTTCATCGCGCGGGCGTGCGCGCGCGCATGGGCAGCCAGGCCAACAATTTTTCAAACCAAAACAATTTTCTAATTAATTTTTAACATGTTTTACACAAAATAAAGCATATATGAAAATTAATAACATAGACAACACAACAAAATAACCTAAAAATTGCTAATAATCTCATAAAGTCAATATGCCTCATAAAAACATGAAAATCCATCCAATTATTCAAACACATCAAATAATCCAATTTTAAACATGTTCATGCATGAAAATAAAGATTACCAAAGACTCTCAGGCCAGTTGTTAGGAAAACTTTTACAGGATCTTTATTTATTTTCATGTAGATCTCATATTAAACAAATTAATATGAGATAACCTAGAACATGTTTCTAAAATTGAATTCAAAGAGACACAAAGATAAGAATACTTACAGTATACGTAGCGGAATGAAAGAGTCCTTCCTTCAGTTTCTCTAACTCTTATATCCTTTCTGTTGCAGAGTATTATCAAGAAACTAAACCGATCTTCTATTTTCTTCACAGTCTTCCAAAGTATCCTTAGATTCACCTAGACTAGAGTGGGCAATTCTCAACACATGAGATAGATACAAAGAGAAGAAGAGAAAATAACAAAGAGGCTTAGAAAACGAGTTGTGTTTATAGAGAATCTAAAACTATCAGAAAACCAGTGATTAAACTTATGTTTTGACTTCTCTCTAAGCACTCATTTTATAGACTCAATTAGGCAATTTGATTTAATTTAAAAATCAATAAAATAATAGCCAATTAACAGCCCTAGGTCAAAATTATCATGGGCTTTAGGCCCGTGAAATTTCTCATTTGATTATAAGCCCATTGGACTTAAAATCAAAGCTTGTATTATTTTCTATTGATTTAATTATTTAAATCATTTATCAAATTAATTATTTATAATTTGAACCTTGATTTGAACTTATTTATTAATTTAGATACAAATTTATCTTAATTAATAAGTATGTCATGATTTCTCTTTTCTTCTCAAAATTACATAACTCTGTGAAACTATCCAAAATTGACCTGGTCAACTTTGATAATTCTAATTGATAATTAAATTTTATTAATTGAGACTATCTAGATGATTTTATCCAAGGTACAATGGGGACCATGGGCCTATGAAATCAAGCTCCAATAAGTTTTCATAAATCTAACAAATAAATTTACTAACTTATTAATTCCTCGTGACTCCACTAAAGACTCGGAATTACACTCTTGAATTCATAGAACACTCTATAACAAATATAGATACGCTATTAATTATCCATTGTTACAATCATAATTGTCACTCAATCCTCTATATACGGTCTACAATGAGATGAGACTAAAATACCGTTTTACCCCTCATTGTATTTTATCCTTAAAACACTTAGTCCCTTGTAAATGATATTTCAGTAAACTAATTTAATTATTGAAATGAGATCTCTATCATTTAACACATTGAACCAAACTAAAAGGAAACCATCGTTTCACTTCTTCATTAGGAGCTATAGATGTTCATATCTATGATTAACACTCCCACTCAATTATACTACCGAGTTCCCAAGATGTAAGTATGGGCTAGTCCGTAGGGTAAGCTGGTAACAAACAAGTCAAAGAACGCAAATAATACAATTAGTTAGAATACTAACCACTCAAAATTGAGATTGAATTGACCTATGGTCAACTATATGATATGACTAGAATAGATAATAACGGTATGTTTACTTATCTTATCAACTGTCAATATCGGTCAGTCCGATGTAACAAATACATCCGATCTTATCTACTTTGCTAATGTTCTGGAAAGAACACAACACGGTATTGTGTAAGTAGATCATATCGTAGATTTGCAAGTCGGTGTAAATGATGTGCACTGACTAATCTTAGGACTAACTTATTTCGAACATATTATCATATTTATATTCCACTGTGATTACGTCACTATAAATTTGATTAGCTATATGCTCGGGATTTAATAGAAGTTTATATTAAACAAATAATCATGAAAATAAAACATGTGAGCAAAGTGATTGACCAAGTCAAAAAATGATTTCTATTCTTTTATTGATAATAAAATGAGATTACAAAGAATTTTGGGTTTTAATTAGGGCATAAAACTCCAACAAATCTTTCAAGCACGTTGTTGATATAATTAGTCTGAGAAATTTCCAAAGGCATGTTCTTCCTATCCCTTAGGATTTGGTTTCCCAAAACATAGCTAGCCTCCCCCATATCTTTCATTTGGAACTTTCTAGCTAACCACTTCTTCACTTTTGACAATGTCTTTACATTGTTGCCAATGAGGAGAATGTCATCCACGTAAAGAACTAGGAAAACGACTACTTTTTCTTTGATGTATTTGTACACACATGCTTTCTCAACATTCTGTTAGAAGCCATATGTTTTAATTGTTTCATCAAAGGTGATATTCCAAGATATGGATGCTTGCTTTAATCCATAAATGGATTTCAACAACTTACACAACTTTTGATCTTCCCCATTCTTGATGAACCCTTCTGGTTGTACCATATAAATACTTTCATTAAGTTATCAATTTAGAAAGGTTGTCTTGACGTCCATTTACCATATCTCATAGTCATAGGTGGCAACTATGGATAAGAGGATATGAATGGATTTCAGCAAGGCCACAAGAGAAAATATTTCTTCATAATCAACACCTTCTCTGTGAGTGTAGCCTTGAAAGTCTCCACTTTCCCATGTACACATCTTTTCTTCTTGTATATCCATTTGCACCCAATGTGCCTGACAGCTTTAGGTGGATCTACAAGTTCCCAATAAAATTGGAATACATAGATTCCATTTCTTGGTTCATGGATTTTTGCCATTTCTCCTTTTTCAGGATCATCCATTTCCTTTTTGAAGGTTAATTTAACATCCTTGTCTATATCATAAACAAGGACACGTGCCTCATGTCCATAGCAAACAAGTTGTCTCACAATCCTCCCACTACGACGTTGCACCAGGGTTTCCTTTTAAGGAATAATGGTTTCCTCGGTTTGTCATTTATCATTTGATGATGAAAATGATGGTGATTGAATCTTATCAGCAGTGAGTTCCTCGCAAACTACCTTGCTTAGAGGTTTATAGTTATTCACATAGTCGTGTTCATGGAAGGTTGCATTTGTAAAACAAATATCTTCTGATCCTTGGGACTATTGAAGTAACCGCCTCTTGTCTCTAGAGCGTAGCCCACAAAAATGCACACTTCAGACCTTGAATCAAGTTTCCCTAATTTAGGTCTAAGAACATGAGCAAGACAACCTCAAATGTGCAAATGGTACAAACTAGTTTGTTTCCATTCCACAATTCTAGTGGCATTTTTCTTATTGTCTTAGATGGGACTACATTCAAAATGTAAGACGTTGTTTGAAGTGCATATCTCCATAATAAGAGAGGAGGTGAAGAGTAGCTTAACACAGACCTGACCATGTCTAACAAAGTCCTGTTTCTTCTTTCGAAAACACCATTTTGTTCTGTTGTTTCTGCTGCTGTGATTTGGGATAAAATACCATGCTCCAGTAAGAAATCTTTGAATTCCAAATCCCAATATTCTCCACCTCAATCAGATCAAAGCGTCTTAAGACTCTTACCTAATTTCTTCGTAGTCTCACCTTTGAATTCTTCAAACTTACCAAAGGTTTTAGATTTCCTAAGTATTAAGTAAGTATGACCATATCTTGAGTAACTGTTAATAAAAGTGACGAAGTACTCATACCCACCTCTTGCGTGTACATTGATTGGACCATAGACATTGGTGTGTACAAGCTCCAAAGGTTCTTTAGCTCTATTGCCTTTCATTGAGAAAGGACGTTTGGTCATTTTGCCTTCTAGACAAGATTCACAAAACGGAAGAGTTCCAACTTTTAGTTCTCTCAATGGTCCATCGTTTGTTAACCGATTTATCCTGTCTAGACCTTTATGACCAAGTCTAAGATGCCAAAGATATGTTTCATTCTCATTTGAAACTTTTTGTCTTTCATTTCCTTGCGGTTTTGCTACTTTAAATAATTATGAGTTACTAAGCGTTTGTTCAATTTAATGAAAGCATTAAAGTATGAATATTCAATTGCATGTCTAAAGAAAAATTAAGAATAATCAAATTATAAATAAAATATTCTAAAGCCAATACATGCAATAAAATTTAAAATATAAAAGAAACAAACTAAGACATTGTTCAAACAACAATAAAGTTTTCTTTTAATAAAAACTAAAGAAATTTAAAATAAAAGGACTTTCTTCAACACTTTCTTAAACTAGCCGCTTTCTCTCTCTTCAACTTCATAAGCATCATCAACAACCTTTCTTGAATCGTAAGATTCAATTATCTACATAGAAGAATAAACATTTTTAGTGGACCTTGAGTGTAAAAGTCAGGATGACATATCTTTTTCCACTTAGTTATAAGAATGAATAAATCATATTTACCTTTCTTATTCTTCATAATTTCAGCGATTATTTCACGCTTGGTCGATAGGATTTCATTCTCATAAAACCACTTATCATATATGTGTCCATATGTAGCATGGATGGCCTCTCATATATCATATGCATATTTAAGGTTTTGTAGAGTATTTTGAGTCTCTATATTTACTGATTGAAGCAAATAAAACCTTCTCATATGATTTATTCTTAACCACTTGGTATACTCAAACTGATCATTCACTGAAACTTCTATTGGTGGTTCTTGAATTGGTGGTAATTTAATAGCTTCCATCAAGTTCTCCCTTAGCTATAATATATCGATATCATGTTAGGGTTTTATGCCCTAATTAAAACTCAATTTCTTTGTAATCTCATTTTATTATCAATAAAAGAATAGAAATCATTTTTGACTTGGTCAATCGCTTTGCTCACATGTCTTATTTTCATGATTATTTGTTTAACATGAACTTCTATTAAATCTGGAGCATATAGCTAATCATATTTATAGTGACCTTATCACAATGGAATATAAATATGATTATATGTTCAAAAATAAGTTAGTCCTAAGATTAGTTAGTGCACATGATTTACACTGACTTGCCAATCTATGATATGATCTACTTACACATTATAGTGTTATGTTCTTTCCAGAACATTAGCAAAGTAGATAAGATTGGATGTATTTGTTACATTGGACTGGACCGATATTGACAGTAGACAAGATAACTAAACATTATGTTATTAACTATTATATTCATATCATATAGTTGACCATAGGTCAATTTAAATCTCAATTTTGAGTGGTTAGTATTCTAACTGATTATATTATTTGAGTTCTTTGACTTGTTCGTTACCAGCTTACCCTACAGACTAGCACATACTTACATCTTGGGAACTCAGTAGTATAGTTGTGTAACAACCCAAAAATTACTAATAAGGCTTAAGGGCCTTGATTAGTATGTAGGGAGAGCATAATTGGTATATATGTGAATAAATGATTAAATGCATGTTTATGAGTATTAAATATGCATGTGGGCCCTGTTTAGCTTATAAGGACATATTTGTAATTTTGGCTCGTTGAGGGCATAAATGTAATTAAAATTATATGTGATAAATTGTTGAGACCACATTATTATGTGGATATATTTGCAGTATATGGCTCGAGACGGTCCTAGTGAGCAGATTGGTGAAATAGTCACGGCGGGGATTTATACCCGGCTCGGGGGAGCCTGGGGGTATTTTCAGGAATTTAGAAAATATATTGGGGATTATTAAATATTGAATAAATAATTGGTAATTAATTAGATGATGGGATTAATTGGTGGATAATAGGAAGATTTGAGGAATTATTTGGAATTGGGAACGAAATGACTAATTTACCCTTGGATTGATTAAAGGACTAAGTGTTATATGGGAGGGAAAAATAGACTTTCATAATAGGGAGATACCCATAATTATTTGGGGTAAAGGCAGAAAATTTTAGAAACAACTATGGCTCTCTTCTCTCTCTACCTCACGAATGCTCTCTCTCTCTCTCTCTCTATTTTATGCTTTGAGAATAAGGGAGAAAAGGCAGGGAATTAGGCCTAAGCTGGAATTTCTTGAAGAAATTGAAGGATTAAGGAGCTAATGAACTTGGGTTTAAAGCTTGGAGAAGTCAAGGATGGCTTAGGATTAAAGGCTAGGGAAACAATGCTGAGAATGGAAGCTAGAGGAGAGCTTGAGGAAGCTAAGGGGGAAATTAGTGGCTGAAGGATTAGGAAAATTAAAGGCTGGAGCTGGGATGGACAGAGATTCAATTCTGGAGTTATAATTATTATGAGGTAAGCTCAAATTATGTTGCTGGTTATGTTTAATTTGCTTGATTTTAGTGTTCTTGAGTTTTGAGTTTAAGAGGTGAGTTTGACTAGTGTTTTGGGCTTGAGAGCTTGAGTATGGGTTTTAGGGATTTGTTGGAGTTTTTGGGAAAAACTTGGTTAGGTTTTGTTGCCTTTGATGAGTAGAGTGTATTGCTATGGTTAATTTTGGGTTTGGAGGTTTTGAGGGATGGATTTTTGGAGTTTTGGCTCAGGGAAATTCGAAGAGAAAACCCAGATTTTCAAAACTCTGGTATTAGCGTTGTAGCGCTAGGTTGGGAGCGCTACAATGCTAGGCTGTGTTTTTGGGGGCTAGAGTCTCTGACTCTAGCGCTGTAGCGCCCAATAGGTAGCACTACTCAGCTTTCAAAACTTGATTTTTGGGTACTTTTTAGGGTTTTTGCTCAGGGGCTTGGGGGACGATTTCACCACCTCGTTTGGTGGAATTAGAGGTTTCGAGAGAGCGGGATTGGTCTCGAGATTGTTCTCTGGAATTTAATCTCATCAAATTACCATTTATGGATTGTGATTAGGTGTTCGCTAGGGCTCGGATCGAGATCGTGCTCGAGGGTCGTTCTTCTTAACAAAAGCACTTGGACCTGAGGTAAGAAAACTACACCCTTTTGTGTGGCTATATTGGGACTAGGGTTCCCTATATTTGAATACAGATGTTGTATGATTATGATGTGCCATGTGAGCATGAAATAAATGGCCTAAGAGTGCTGAAACTAATATTTGCACACAGGACGCGGGTCAGCCACTGAAAGCTGAGGTTAGCTAAATAATCACTGAGCTCGGCCTAAGCAAGCCGGAGTCAGTGGGTTAAACACTAAGCTCAGCCTAAGCGAGCTGGAGCCAGTGGGTTAAACAGAGGGTGCAGCCTAACGGTATCAACCCTGAGTATTGTATGATGATTGTGATAAATTGTCGAATATGAATGTGTTTACTATTGTTAATCGGATGCTTATGGCTTGTTGAATACCTGGATGATAGATTGATGATTCCTTGATTGTCGTCACTAATTTTGTGTATGTTATAGCCTGCTAAATATCTGGTTAATGTCTTATGAATTATTTGATTCTCGTTATTGAATATGTTGTGATGTTATAGTTTTCTTGCTGGGCCTCGGCTCACGAGTGCTACGTGGTGCAGGTAATGGCAAGGGTAAGATGGTTCAACCATGAGTTGGAGAGCTCTGGGGGCGAGGTGTACATTGTCAGCTGCTCATCCACCACGGTCGAGGAATTGTACAGGGTCGGAAACCTAAAATGTTTATTTTTCCATTAGAGTGGCCTTGATTGTATATAACTTTAGGAAATTTTGTAAATTTATCCTTTATACCCTGTTTTTGGGATCCTATGTACTAAATATTTGCTTTAATGAAAATTATCAATTTATGACCAAAATATTTTAAACCTAACTTGTTTATGACTTTAGGGATCACATTTTCATTTAATTGACTTGATTAGCAAGTCCTGCAATAATTTAAACACACAGTGTAACGACCTTGGTTATCCAGGGCGTTACAAGTTGAGTGGGAGTGTTAATCATAGATATGAACATCTATAGCTTCTAATGAGGAAGTAAAACGATGGTTCCTTTTAGTTTGGTTCGAGGTGCTAAATGATAGAGATCTCATTTCAGTAATTAATATTAGTTTACTAAAATATCATTTACAAGGAACTAAGTGTTTTAAGGATAAAATACAATGAGGGATAAAACAGTATTTTAGTCTCATCTCATTGTAGATCATCTATAGAGGATTGAGTGAAAATTATGGTTGTAACAATGGATAAATAATAACGTATCTATATTTCTTATAGAGCGTTCTATGAATTCAAGAGTGTAATTTCGAGTTTTTAGTGGAGTCACGAGAAATCAATAAGTTAGTAAATTTATTTGTTTGGTCGTCACAGTACCTTGGATAACATCATATAGATAGTCTTAATTAATTTATTTAATTATCAATTAGAATTATCAGGTCAATTTTGGATGATATCACAGAGTTATGCAATTTAGAGAAGAAGAGAGATTTTAGGGCAGATTTATTAATTTAGACTCTCTACACAACTCAAGTCATTTTGTAAGCCTCTATATTCTCTTCTTTTCTTCTCTCTGTGTATCTATCTCATGTGTTTAGAATTGCCCACTCTAGTCTAGGTGATTCTAAGGATACTGTGGAAGGCTATGAAGAAACTGAAGGAATGACTTATTCATTCCACTGCATATAATGCAAGTGTTCTTATCATTATCTATGCTTAATTCAATTATAGAAACATGTTCTAGGTTTTCTTATATTAAGTTGTTTAATAAATGATTTACATGAAAATAAATAAGATCATGTATAAGTAATTCCTGACATATCATGCCTCCAAAATACTATATTTTTATCATTAAGTTCAATTACTACATTGCAGTAGTTTTTAGAAGTTTTAACTGACATAAATAAAATGCAACAATATTACTATTTGGAAAATATTAGTTATTTGGAAAGTAAATATGATGCATGAATGAAACAATTAAAACACATCAATAAACATTTACTATTCCACGATAAAAATACCCAACAAATAAAGTGTCACCTTAGGGTCGGTCAAGTTAAATTCAGAGAGCTTATAAGACAATCTTATCTTAATTATTTAAAACTTAAAATAACTCTTTATTTTATCTTTTAAAAATAAAGTATCGTTGATTTAGTAAAGATGCAATTATCTACTGCAAAAGCTTAATTGCATCTTTGTAAGTTTAACCCATTATTTTAGAATTCATGACTTAACTTAGAGAGTGTCGCCTTAGGGTCGGTCAAGCCTAAAATACATCATTCTTTCCTATCTTTGTAAGAAGTCAACCTTGGTATTAATATCTCTAAAATCCTTCCTTAGGGGGATGGAAACAAAGCCGCCTCGAGGCCCTATTCATGTCTCACGGTATTGTACTAATAATGGAGACCATATGTCACATTGAGATGTTCACCTTCTCCCACTTACTCTTTTAGAAATAATGTGCTTTATTAAACTAATCAATTAATTCCAAATTAATTAATAGTTTATTAATAACCCTATGAATGTAATTAAATACAAAATATATTTAATTATAAAAGATCATGTTTCTATAATTAATGTGATCTAAATAATTACCCATTACATTCATCTAACTTTACTAAAATACCTTTTAAATAAAGTTAGTTATCTTAAAGGCCTATAAATACTATTGTCTTTATTATGGTGTGAGTTACCAAGTTTTAACTAATGTAATACTTATTATACATGCAATTGATTTCTCCAAAAACAATTCACATAAACAGTTAGGACAATCCTAAATAATCTTGTTTCTAAAAGATGCATGATTAATGAAAACTGTGTGGGGTTTCATGAATGACATGTAATTGACTAATGCATGATCTTGCTATCAATCAAACATTAATTAAAATTTATTTAAATAAATAAACAATAAATGATGAAACAAGTACTATTGGGTATTTCTAAATTTACAACCTTTGAAAATATAGAAATAAAATTTCAAAATAGCCTTTAGGTGGTTTTCAAGACTCCAAGAATGTTTCTCCTCTCTTTAGGATTTCTTGCTAATCCTTAGGAATTTGTTAGGCCCAACTAATTAATTAGAAACTAACTTTCCAATTAATTTATTTAATAAAAACTAACTTTTAATTAAATAACCATTTTTGTCATATTTTTAATTTAGTTTAATTTAAATAATTAAATAATCAAATTCAAATAATTATTTAAACTTAAGATAAAATCTTAACCAACTAAAAGATATTTTATTTTTCTAATAAAAATAAAATAAGATAATTAAACTTTTAAATTCAAACAATTTATAAATTAATTAAATAAAATATTAATTGCACAAAAATAGGATCTAGCTTTGGGCACCAAGATTGGTGCCTTATACAACTAGGGTCGACGACACCATGGTAGCCAAGGGCTCGGGTTGGTGGCTGCCACATGCAATGAGCACAACACCTAGGGTGCGCACGGGCTGAGTGGCACATGCAGAAGGCGACATGGATGGGACACATGTGTGCGTGTTGTGCAGGGGCCGGGACATGCGTGCAGAGCTTGGAAGGCTTGGCGCGCACATGGCAACAGGGAGGCTAAAGCTAGGCACTCAGGTGTGTAGGCAGGCCCAGATGCTCCTGAGGCTCAGTGTGCGTGCGGTGCGCAGGGAGTCGCAGCTCAGGCTGGTGCATGCGTCTAGGGCTCGGGCCATATGCTTGGGTCCTTCTTTCTTCTTTGTGTACAAATTTTTAATATACATATTTCAAAAATCCTTTTGCCCTTTATGGCTTACACAAGATCTAGAAATTCAAATTCCTAACACAATAGCACTATGTAATTAACAATTCATCATTCAACCATACATTCAATATACATATCAACATACATATAACATATGCAAGAAACCTACACAGAATTTAACATATACATATATATATGTAGACTACTCTACTACCAATTGTTGGTATTAAAAGAACAAATCAAAGGTAAGCAATGGGGAATGAGCCCTTTTAACATAATTATTAATACCAGCAAAGATCGTACACACACACACACACATATATATATATATTAAATCACATACACTCAGATTTGAGATTACTTCTTGTAGCCTATCAAGTGCCCTCGAATATTTTTGTATAAAATCAACGATCTTCCTATCCATGTTCTGAAAGCTCACACCTTAATATTCTAGACCAATCCTTAAACACACAAGGGCGTGTGTGGCCACGTAGGATTCAAAAGGTTAATTTATGACTCTTTAGATGTACTCAACATATGAGATCTAGAGAGGATTGATAGAGAGAAGATATATTGGATAGTTTTCAGGTTTAGGAAAAACTATCGCTTTCTTTTTCAAAGAGAGAGTTTGACAGTTTATGAAAAACCATTATTGAAAAGTATCGCTTCTTTTCAGGTTTATAAAGATAATTAATAATTTAATTAGTCTTTATTTTATTAAAATAAAACTAATCAGTTATAACATTATTTAATTATTTAATTTAAATCATATTTAAAAAAGAACAATTAAATAAACAAATTATTTGAAATTCAAAGTTCAAATCCTAGGGATAGGAAAACCCTGTGTGTGGCGCCACACTCACTGTAAAGTGAGTGTATCAACCACACCATTAAGGTTATCCCTAATTTTCTCATTTGTTTATTTAATTAATATTTAAGACAATATATTTATCCCGAAATAAATATCAGTTAATTTAAAGTTACTTTATCTTAAAATATCAATTTTTAAATAAATAAATATATTATTCTAAATAAAATAATTATTAAACTCTCTTTATATATTAATCCAAACATAATTAATATTAATTATAACTTATGATTATTCAAAATAAAAACTATATAGTTAAATAATTAATTAATTCATAATTAATCAATTTCCTATTGTTGACTCGTTTTTTTGTTAACTCGTCTAACACCCAAAGAATAATATTGAGAAGATTTGTGAGAGCTAAATAAAGTATATGAGATGTTTCTAGTACCCAAAAATAGTGGAGAGAGAGAGAGAGAGAGAGTTTTGTAGTGGTTTAGCCCCAAAATGATGGCCTACATCCACTTAATCACTGTCGTCATGGATTACATTTTTCTTGAGCTTTTAGCTATTTAGCTCCATTAAAGATGGAGAGCTTTCTCTGTAAAAAGTTGTCGCCCCCCTCCTCTTATCCCCTACTCTTGTTATTTATATTGAGGAGTTAGGGTTTCATTTGAGTGGGCTTAAGTTATTGGGCTTAGCCCAATAATTAGACAAAGTAACAAATGACTAGGCCTTAGGCATGATCTGGACCGATTGGTAGTGACACTTCAAAAATGGGTATAAAAATAGTCCCCCAAGTTTGTCTTCATGTTCGCATAAGGCTGACTTATCATGTGAACTTTCTCTTTCACGAGGACCAGATCTCTAAGCCTTAGACGTATCACTAGTTGACTTTGCCGATCTTTTAATAGTGACAATAAGAAGATCTGAGTTGCTCATAGGTTAATTGGGTGAGCTTGTCTGAGACGCTTCACTTCCGAGCTAGGAAAGTGACTCTAAGATCCGAGATAGACAAGATTAATGCTCAAGGTATTGAGGACCACAAGGAACTAAGCAAAATGAATGCTCCAGGTTCCTAGGATCTTGAGGAACCAAGCAAAATGAATGCTCCTGGCTTTGAGGAACTCGAGGAACCAATAAAAATAAATGCTCAAAGGTTTCGAGGACCTCTAGGAACCAAGAAAAATGAATGCTCCAGGTTTAGAAGACCTCAAGGAACCGAGCAAGATGAAGGCTCCAGGTTCGGAAGACCTCAAGGAACCGAGCAAGATGAATGCTCAAAGGTTCCAAGGACCTCTAGGAACCAAGCAAAATGAATGCTCCAGGTTCCGAGGAACTTTAGGAACCAAGCGACAAGAATGCTCAAAGGTTATGAGGACCTTTAACAACCGAGCAAAATGAATGCTCCAGATTCCGAGGACCTCAAGGAACCGAGCAAGAGGAATGCTCCAGGTTCTGAGGACCTCAAAGAACCGAGCAAGATGAATGCTCAAAGGTTTTGAGGACCTCTAGGAACCAAGAAAAATGAATTCTCCAAGTTCCGAGGACCTCAAGGAACCAAGCAAATGAATGCTCCAGGTTTCGAGGAACTCTACGAACTAAGCAAGATGAACGCTCAAAGGTTCCGAGGACCTCTAAAAACCAAGCAAAATGAATGCTCCAGATTCTGAGGACCTCAAGGTACCAAGAAAGAGGAATGCCCAAAGGTTTCGAGGAACTCTAGGAACCAGGGAAAATGAATGCTCAATGGTTCCAAGGACCTCTAGGAACCGGGCAAAATGAATGCTTCAGGTTCCGAGGACCACAAGGAATAAAGAAAGAGGAATGCTCAATTTTTCCGAGGAACTCTAGGAAAACCAAGAAAAATGAATGGTCAAAGGTTCCGAGGACCTCTAGGAACTGAGCAAAATGAATGCTCCAAGTTCTGAGGACCTCAAGGAACTGAGCAAGAGGAATGCTCAAAGGTTCTGACGAACTCTAGGAAAACCAAGCAAAATGAATGCTCCAGTTTCCAAGGAACCAGGCAAATGAATGCTCAAGGGTTCTGAGGACCTCTAGCAACTGAGCAAAATGAATACTCTAGGTTCCGAGGACCTCAAGGAACCGAGCAAGATGAATGCTCTAAGGTTTCAAGGAACTCTAGGAACCAAGCAAAATGAATGCTTAAAGGTTCTAAGGATCTCTAGGAACCGAGCAAAATGATTGCTCCAAGTTCTGAGGACCTTAAGTGGGCCCCCCAAAACAGACTCTTCAACCTCCCAAGCCTTAATTCCAAATTCAGAAAATCCACCTTTTAGGGCAACTAGCACGGTCGCGCTTGCCCCTAGCTCGGTCGCGCCCACAGAAATTTTGAAGATTCTGAGGCTCTAATGTGTTTGCGCCCTGCCCAGCGCGGTTGTGCCTCAAGCCTAAAAACCCTAAATTAAAACCAAATTTCCAAGGTTCTGGGACCCTAGCGTGGTCACGCTAGGTCATTAAAAACACAAAAAATGCCCATAAATCATAGTGTTCTTCCCCGATTCATGAACTACAATTTCCCTTGAATACCCATACCCATAAATCGACCCAAAACTGATTTTCCAATAGGTTTGTGACCACAAAACACCTCATACAACCTAAACAACCTACTACCAACAACAACATACCACAAAAAAGCACCAAAACCCAAGCTTCTATCATCTAAATCTGAAAATTTAAATTCCAAATCACTGAATCCAGCAGCACACCAAAGTTTAAAGAAAAAAATTCTTCATTTCGAAACTCAGTAAACCCAAACCTAAATTCTAAACACATCAATCTAAGTTTAAATCCCAAACTTCCCAAAATTCAAGAACATGACCCAAAAACTTGAAGCAAGGATTACCATACCTCTATGAATTTCGAGTTCTTAGATAAGTAAAGTGATCCTTGGCAGTACTATGTCTCTTGGATCCCTTCAATTCCTTCTAGGAATCCTTCAAATTCTAGATTTAGCCTAGATGCTTTGAAATTGATGTCTTTGGGTGAGCTCTTGAAGATGACCAAAGAGGAGAGTGCCTAAGTGACCAAACGTGAGCTGCCTAACTCAACCAACTCCTCTACCACATAGAGCAAAAGACCAATATACCCTCACCCCATGATCCCTCTTGAAAGCATCCCCAAGGGAAAATTAGTCATTTGAGCCTAACTCTCCATTGAACCTCTAATTACACCCTACATTCCCAATGACATTCTCTAATCTTCCAAACAACATTATTTCTCTCAAAACAGTCCATAACCCAAGCATTTTCCCAAATTATGTAAAATTACCAAAATACCCCTTGGCTAACTGAGCTTGGTATAAGTCCACGTTGTGACATTTCCGTTAAATTGCTCTAAATGGCTGACTCATGTCGAATATCGCATATATATCCACATAATAATGTGGTCTCAATTACATAGCATACAAGATTACAAATATACCCTCAATGGGTCAAAATTACAAAAACACCCCTTGTTAACAAAAGCGAGTCTCTAAGCACATTTAATACATGTAATCATGAAAAATCAATCATATCATAATATAACTCATACATTTCACATAATCACACATATATTCAACGAAAATCACATAATTCATAAGTAAATCCAATTATGCATTCCCGGCACACTAATCAAGGCACTAAGCTTCACTGGGAATTTTGGGATGTTACAGATAGCTAGATCCATTATGGAATCTGAGTGTATAGCCTTAGAAAAGTATGTCGTAGAAGCAAAATGGCTTCGTCAATTTTTTGAAGATATTCCAAAGTGGCCTAAACCTATGCCAGCAATTTACATAAATTACGATAGTCAATCTATGGTTGGTAGGACACATAACAATTGGTATATTGGTAAGTGTAGACATATACGTTGTAGACACAATACCATTAGAAAACTATTCTCAACTAGAGTTGTAACGTCCCAAATTTGCTAATAGAGCTTAGTGCCTTGATTAGTGTGTTGGGAGGACATAATTGGATTTTTATGTGTTAATGTGATTTATGTGTGATTATATGTGCAATTATATGAATTATATGAGTTATTTTATGATATGACTGTTTATGCATGTTTAAGTGTGTTAAATATGCTTATGGGCTCATTTCTGTTAGAAAGGGCATTTTCGTAATTTTGACCCGTTGAGGGTATATTGGTAAATTTTATATGTTATATGATTGCGACCACATTATTATGTGGATATATTTGCGATACTTAGCATGAGGCGATTGCAGTGAGCAATTTAGCGAAAAAGTCACAATGGGGATATACCCTACTCAGACTAGCTTAGTGGTATTTTGGTAATTTGATAAATTACCAGGATTTATTGGGTAATGGAAATTAATTTGGTGAACATTTAGTTTGATGGATTTATGTGGGAATATGCTGGGTAATTTGAGGTTAATGGGAAATTATGTTGAAATGACAATTTTGCCCTTGGAAATGTCTTGAAGATAAATTATGGGGCAAGGGTATGTTGGCCTTTTGACCATGTGGCCAGTGAGATTTGGATAAGGGTCAAGTGTTGATGCTATTCACGTTCTAGAGTCTCTTTGGTTTTCATTTTTGAACATTTTGGAAGAACAACTTAGGGGTACTCTAAAAGCTAGATCAAGTTTGGATTTAGTGAGGAGATTGAAGGAGAATTGAGGCTTTCTGGGGGATTAGGAGTTGTTGAGGATCTCAAATCAGCTTGGAAAATTTGGAATTCAGTAAGCAATCCCTTTGTTCTTATGCTTTTGATTTACTTTGAGTGTTCTTGAGTTTTTAAAACTTTGATTTTGGGTTTTGAGTTACATGATGTGTTTTGAGGGGGGAATGAGTGTTGGGTATAGTTTTTCTGAGCTATGTGGTGTGTTTTGTGGTTGAAATCCTACTAGAAACACCTGGTTTGGTTGAAACTTAGGCCTGGTTTGGCATGAAATTGCGAGTTTTGAAGTTTGGGGAAGAACACTATGTTTCTAGGAAATTTTTGGGTTTCTAGCGACCTAGCGCGACCGTGCTAATGTCCTACAAAAGGTAGAATTTTAATTGGGATTTGGGTTTCGAGACTAGGGGCACGACCGCGCTGGGTAGGGCGCAACCACGCCAGTGCCCTAGAAAGCCCAAAATTTATGTGGGCACGACCACTCCAGGTGCTGTGAAAAGCTATTTTTTTCTTAATTTTGGAATTGAGGTTCAAAGGCTCAGGAATCTATTTTGGGGGCCCACTTGGGGGATTGGGGAACGTTTTTAGTACCTCGTTACCTGGGAACAATGGTTTTAAGAGTTAGGGTTTGGATTGGAACTCATGATCTGGGGTTGGTTCCTGATGATCACATATTTATGTTGGGACTAGGGTTTTTGCAAGGCTTGGGACAAGGATTGCGCTCGGGCTCGTTTCACCATTTACAAAGGATCTGAGGTAAGAAAACTGCACCTTGGTTTTGATTAGGGCTCGAGCCCCGGTTATGGAATATGATTATAATCATGTCTCTGAATATTTGGTTAAGCATAAATGAATGTTTTATGTGAATTATCTATTTGATTGTATCTGATTTGAAAGCTCGTCTTAGAAGTCATAGTCGGCGTTACGCTTATGGAACACAGGCTGCTACAGCTAGGCCTGTAATGCCCCGAAATCCCTAATGCGGTTTAATGACTGGATTAGTAGGCTGGGAGGGCCATAATTGTTTAATTATGCCATTAAATGAGTATATGCATGTTTATGTGAATTATATTATAATATGATGTTAAATGCATGCATGTGGGTCCACATTTCATTACAAGGGTGTTTTGGTAATTTGGCACGTTGAGGGCGCAATTGTATATTTGTATGCATGTCGGTGACCTATTGTTGAGACCACATTATAATGTGGATTTGTTCGAGCTATTCGGCATGAGACGATATTTGAATATAAATTAGCAGTTTAGTCATAACTGGATTAAGCTCGGGGCTCGGGGTGATTTTAATGATTAGAGCGTTGCCGGGAATTAAAGGGTAATGGGATATGAATTATTGGTGTTTGAGAATATTGAGAATAGCGGGAATTGGAGAGCGTTAATTATGATTAACGAAATAGGTGGAAAATATCGATTTTGCCCTTGGGAGCCTTTAGAAATGTTTATTTGACCTAGGGTATTTTGGTATTTTCACCCCTAGGATAGTATTAAGCCATTGAAGGCTGTAGAAGGAAGGGAAAAACAGAGCATTTTTAAGCACTTCTCCCGTACTTGTTTTCTCTCTTTTCTTCTTGGATTTTTGAGCTTAAGTTGGGGAATTAAGCTTGGGAAATAAGTCTTGAGAGCTTGGGAGTGTGTTCCACCATTGAAGAGCATCATAATCTAAACTTGTGGTAAGTTTCTAGCCATTAAAATTCCTTGTTTGCTCTGTTTTAGCTTTGGTTTTCAGTTGAGATTTCTAGGTTGGATGATTGGTTTTGTTGGGAGTTTTTGGCTAGGGTTCTTGTGGTTGTGATGCTTAGGGCTTGTGGGGATGGTTTTTGAGTTCATTGGGCACTAAAAATGAGGTTTGGAAGCATTGGAATTGAGTTGGAATTGAAGGAGTTGAAGGAGGAAGAATCAGGGGAAGATTAGGCTAGGTGTAGCGCTACAACGCCCACAAGGGGGCACTATTGCGCTACCCAGGGTTGTGTTGGGCGGTTTGAGGTTCTGAGAATAGCGCTGGGGCGCTACTCTGTTCCTTCAGGATCCCGTTTTGAGTGTTTTTAAGGGTTTTTGGCTCGAGGTTTCAATCCTTAAGGCCCGGGATCGAATCTACTCACCATGTGGGTACGTTTCGAGGTCCTGAGAGTGGGGCTTAGGTCAAGACCCTTTCATTGTTGATTTTCATTAATGGAGGTTATAATTGGTTATGATTAAGTAACCGCTAAGGAATCAAAAGGTCGATTGTTCTCAGGAGTCGTTCTTGGTCTATTTCTCGCTTGAACCAGAGGTAAGAAAACTACACCCTGTGTATATGACATGTGTGATTGTTATAGAGGCATGTTGGTTGTTAAATGTAGACATGGATTGCATATTAAATGCTAGCAGAGGTTGTTTACTTGTGTATGGTACTGATTATTCATAATCGGCATTGGTCGTGTATTACTGACCTAAGAGTCAGGAACGGCATAAGCGTCCTGAGCGCAGGGCCGATAAAAGATTAGATTTAATCGATATCAGCGTTGAATGACTCTAGGAGCATTAATGCTGGACCGACCCTAAGGTCGAAGAGAATTATAAGCGCTTGACTAGTCTAGGACTAGTTACTCAGGGCCAGGGCCTAAGGCCTAGGTGACTGCTTGTCACGTGGCTAGGGAGTGGAATCCCATGGTTGTGACTCTATGGTCATGCGGTAGGTTATATTGGTGACTGGTTCATCAAGCACCTATCTTGATAAGCTAGTGAAAGGATCACTTATTTGTAAAGCCCAGGTGACCCTATCGTCACATGGATAAAGGGATTGGAACCCACCATAGTGACTTTACAACTGTCACTCCTTTATTTTTGGACTAAAAGTCCTGAGTGATTATTATGATCATTGTTGATATTATATCCATGCGTTATTGTGTTTTCTTGCTGGGCTTTGGCTCATGCGTGCTATGTGGTGCAGGTAAAGGGAAAGAAAAGCTCACCCAGCCTTGAGTGGAGAGCTTAGGTGGTGTTGTGTACATATGTGGCCGCTTGACCACCACGGCCAATGAGTTCTCAGAGGAACTAGGGGGTTTACCCTATTTTTGCCGCTTAGGTCGGCGGGTTGTAAATTTAAACAGTAATGACCATTTTGAGTTGTAAATAACTTGTAAATGTTTTGATGGGCCCATGAACAGTTTTATGTTTTAAATAATATATATCATTCCCTTTTGATTGGTTTTCCACCTTAACCTATTAATATCACCTAGAAGCACGTTTTTAACCAAAGAACTCGGGTAGCGAGTTAAATTCACGGTTCATCGTTCACCGTAACTATTCTGGGGTAACCAGGGCGTTACAAGGCCACCATGGGAGTGCAGTACGCACTTGTCTATATCAGATGCCACTTAAATAAATGGAAGTGAAGTATGCAGTTTTGTGACTCCATGGTCACATAACTGGATAATGTGTCTGCTTGAGTAATGTCATTATTGCTAAGCATGTTGTTTATGTTCTATGGTCTAACTGAATCTGTTTAATTAAGTTTTCTTGCTAGGCCTTGACTGAGGGTGCTATGTGGTGCAGGTAAGGGTAAGGAAAAGCTGGACCAGTCATGAGTTGGAGAGCTTTAGGGGCGGCGTGTACATATGTAGTCTACTCGACCGCCACGATTGGGGTATCATTGAGGAACTAGGGTTGGATTCCCGAATATCTAACTGATTAATTAATTCTTTATAACGTATTCTATTTTTCTTTAACAAATAAGAAAGCATCCTTTGGCACCCTATTTTGCCGCTTAGGTTGGCTTATTTTTTAATCTTTTGAGTTGTAAATAACTTTTAGACTACTATTTTGTCATCCCATGTACATACTGATACTTTTTAATGAAAATGTTTACTTATTTGACCAAAAAAATTATTACTTGAACCATTAGTTACTTTAATCACATGTTTAAGTCCAAATGACTCGCTTAGCGAGACCATGACTATTTTAAACACACGTTGTAACGATCTTGGATTAGTAGGGCGTTACAACTAGTTAAAGAATTATGAACAACGGTACCCTACACATGATCTGGAGTTGGCAGTGGTGGTCTTTTCCTTGAAGGTATGACGACACTACCTTTTTGGGGAAACGTGTGAGATATACATTGACCACAAGAGCTTAAAGTATTTCTTTACCCAGAGAGATTTGAACATGAGACAGAGGCCTTGGCTGGAGTTGGTGAAAGATTATGACTGTGATATTCTTTACCACCCAGGGATAGCCAACATGGTTGCAGATGCCTTGAGTCGGAGAGGTCCAAGACAATTATTCAATTTGAAATAGATATCCAAGTAGTTGGCACAGGAGATGACTAGAGCATGGAAAGAGTTGGCGGTGGGCCAATTAGCAAAAATCACCTTGCAATCTACTCTCTTGGAGAGGATTAGGGAAGGGAAAATGAATGATCCTCAGATTATGAGGCACAGAGAGGATGTCCTAGCTGGACTGGCTAGGTACTACACCATTTCAGAGATGGATTTACTGATACATGGAGCAGATTTGTGTTCCAGTGGATTCTGCTATCAGATGAGAGATTCTAGATGAATCTCATTCTACAACTTATTCTTTGCATCTAGGCACCACGAAGATGTACCAGGATTTGAAAACTTTATATTGGTGGCCTGGAATGAAGAAAGATGTGTTCGAATATGTGGCTAAGTGCCTAACGTGTCAGCAAGTCAAAGCTGAGCACCAGAGACCAGCGGGGCTATTAGAGCTTTTTGGTATCCCTAAATGTAAATGGGACGACATCACTATGGACTTTGTGGTTGGATTGCCCAGGATAGTGGGTCAGCATGATTCATTGTGGGTGATTGTGGATCAGTACACCAAATCAGCTCACTTTCTACCAGTGAGGATGAACTTTGCATTTGATTAGTATGTTGATTTCTATGTGAAAGAGATAGTACGTCTCCATGGGGCCCTGAATTCAATAGTTTCAAACTAGGACCCCACCTTTACTTCCAAGTTTTGGGGAAGTCTACAGAAAGCTATGGGTACACGGTTGAAATTTAGTACAGCTTACCATCCTCAGATAGATGGTCAGTCTGAAAGGACGATTAAAACACTAGAAGGGTCCTGGAGTAAATATTTTCTATTGATAGAGTTTTCCTACAACCATAGCTAATAGGCGATCATTGGAGTGGCTCTATATGAGATGGTGTATGGTAGGAAGTGATATCACCCATTCACTGGGATGAGATGGGTGAAAGGAAATACTTTGTTCCTGAAGCAGTTTAGAGGACCAATAAGGTCATTGAGAAGATTAGAGCTCGGATGCTCACATCACAGTGTAGACATAAAAGTTATCAGATTCGAATCATAGGAACGTGGAGTTATAAATGGGAGACTATGTCTTCTTTAGAGTTTCACCGCTGTAAGGGGGGAAGAGGTTTGGGAAGAAGAGCAAGTTGAGCCCCAGATTTGTAGGACCTTTTGAGATCTTGTTAAGGATTGGTCAGGTGGCCTAGAGGTTGGCCTTACCTCCGGCATTGTCATGTGTTCACAATGTGTTTCATATATCGATGCTCTGAAAGTATGTGTCAGACGAGTCATGTGTTGAGTTATGAAAATATGGAGTTGCAGAAAGACTTGTCTTATGAGGAACAATCAGTCTAGATATTAGACAAGACAGACAAAGTCCTAAGGAATAAGACCATACCTTTGGTTAATGTATTATGGAGGAACAACAAGGTCAAGGAAGTGACTTGGGAGTTAGAGTATGATATGCAGTATCAGTATCCCGAGTTGTTCATGTAAATTTTGAAGATGAAATTTTTATAAGGAGGAGATAGTTGTAATGTCTTAAATTTGCTAATAAGGCATAGTTCCTTGATTAGCGTGTCAAATGAGCATTATTGGATTTTTATGAGTTAATATGATTTATGTGCGATTATCTGTGAAATTATGTGAATATACGAGTTATATTATGATATGATTGTTTATGCATGTTTAAGTATGTTAAATATGCTTGTGGGCCCATTTCTATTAGAAATAACATTTTTCGTAATTTTGAAACGTTGAGGGTATATTGGTAAATTTTATATGCTATATGATTGCAAACATTATTATGTGGATATATTTGTGATACTAGGCACGAGGCGATTCTAGTGAGCAATTTAGTGGAAAAGTCACAACGATGATTCATACCCTGCTCGGGGCGAGCTTAAGGGTATTTTGGTAAATTACCATAATTTATTGGGTAATGGAAATTAATTTGGTGAACATTTAGTTTGATGGATTTATGTGGGAATATGCGGTGTAATTTGAGGTTAATGGGAAATTAGGTTAAAATTACAATTTTGCCCTTGGAAATATCTTGAAAAGAAATTATGGAGCAAGGGTATATTGGTCTTTTGACCATGTGGCTAGTGGGATTTGGCTAAGGGTCAAGTGCTGATGCTATTCATGTTCTAGAGTCTCTTCGATTTTCATTTTTGAACATTTTGGATGAACAACTCAAGGGTACTCAAAAAGCTAGATCAAGTTTGGATTTAGTGAGGAGATTGAAGGAGAATTGAGGCTTTCTCTGTGATTAGAAGCTATTGAGGATCTCAAATCAGCTTGGAAAATTAAGAATTCAGTAAGTAATCCATTTGTTCTTAAGCTTTTGATTTACATTGAGTGTTCTTGAGTTTTTAAAACTTTGATTTTGGGAATGAGCGCTGGTTATAGTTTATCTAAGCTATGTGGTGTAATTTGTGGTCAAAATCCTGCTAAAAACACCTGGCTTGGTCGAAATTTGGGTCTAGTTTTGAAGGAAATCGTGAGTTTGGAAGTTTGGGGAAGAACACTATGTTTCTTAGAATTTTTTTTGGTTTCTGGCGACCTAGCACGACCGCGCTAGTGTCCTAGAAAAGTGAAATTTTAATTGGAATTTGGGTTTTGAGACTAGGGGCGCAACCGCGCTGGGTGCTCCGAAAAACTATTTTCTGAATTCCAGAGGCTCGGGAATCCTTTCTGGGGGGCACGTGGGGGCTCGGGGAACATTTTTAGTACCCTGTTACCTAGGAATAATGGTTCTAAGACTTAGGGTTTGGATTGGAACTCGGGATCTGGGGTTGGTTCCTAATGAATACATTTTTATGTTGTGACTAGGGTTTTTGCAAGGCTCAGGACATGAATCGCGCTCGGGGTCATTTCACTGTTCACACAGGATATGAGGTAAGAAACCTGCACCCTGGTTGTGATTAGGGCTCGAGCCCCGGTTATGGAATATGATTATAATCATGTCTTTGAATATTTGGTTAATCATCAATGAATGTGTTATGTGAATTATCTGTTTTATTGTATCTAATTTGAAAGCTCGTCTTATAAGCCGCGGTCGACGTTACGTGTGTGGAACGCAAGCCGCTATGGCTATGCCATCCTGGGACTATGGTACGCACTTGTTTGGCCCGGATGCCACTTGAATAAATGGAAATGCAATATGCACTTGTGTGACTCCATGGTCACATAAATGGATAAAGTGTCTACTTGAGTACATTTATTACTCCTAAGCATGATATTTATGTTTTGTGGTCTATTTGAATATGTTTAATTAAGTTTTCTTGCTGAGCCTTGGCTCACAGCTGCTATATGTTGCAGGTAAGGGTAAGGAGAAGATGGACCAGCCATGAGGTTGAGAGCTTTAGGGGCGGCGTGTACATATGCATTCTATTCCACCGCCACTACCAGGGTATCATGGAGGAACTTGGGTGGACCCTATTTTGTCTCTTAGGTCAGCTTATTTTGTAATCTTTTGAGTTGTAAATAACTTTTAAACTTCTATTTTGGGATCCCATGTATAGACTGAAACTTTTTAATGTAAATGTTTACTTCGTTGACCAAAATTTTTAATACCTAAACAATCAGTTACTTTAATCATACATTTAAGCCCAAATGACTCGCTTAGCGAGCCCATCACTATTTTAAACACAAGTTGTAACGATCATGGATTAGTAGGGCGTTACAGGAGTTATCTCTATTGGCTATATGAAGTCAAAGGTTAATATTGTTGATCCGCTAACCAATGGGTTAAACAGAGAGTTGGTTGAAAAATCATTGAGGGGAATGAGACTAAAGCCCATGAATAAATAAGTCAATACAACATATACCCAACCTAGTGGAATGGAAATCCCAAGATCAAGGTTCAAAAGGGTAACTAAAACTATAAAGACTGTGTTAGATCACTATGGGGGTTATCCTCATGTCCATTCCTATGATAAAATAGTGATACTTGTAAGGAAAAGGTTAAGATATGCTTTTAATGAATTCTTATGTGTCAAAATGTTGAGCAGAGTAATAAAGGTTACTCTTAATTAAGAAATCACCTATGTGAGAGAGAGGAGGGGCTGCTTCTATAGGAATTGAATAGGGCTCAACTCCCAGAATATCACTTGTAGAACTAGGAAAATGTTCAAAGCAAAAACGAACATAAAAGTGAGAACTAAAGTGTGCCAGGAGAGATTCTTGTGTGTGGTATATCATCGTTTACATGAATGACTGAATAGTTTAAAGACATCGTGTCTACTGATCAACCAGTAAAGTAAATATACTTAAACAAGGGAAGGTTTAAAGGGTAACACTAACCTATCCTATGCATGTTACAAAACATTGAACTCTATCATTAAGGTCAAAACCATTTGTTGGTTATTCTTGTGTCTGTTTTCATTCATGTGGAAGATTGTTAAAAATAGTGAATGAAATTTTTTGATGAATAATAAGAATAGTAAATGTAGAAATGAGTTTGTACCTTTCTCAAAGGCTATATATAGACCTTAATGGTCTTATAGTTGATTACACTAAAAAAGGATTAAAGATATCTTCCTTTGAAGATTGGTATTGATTTTTAGTGTTGACAGTAAGAACTTTTCAACGATGTTACGTCGAAAAACTCAAAGCTTAGTAAGAAAATAACTTAGAACGAACTTAGAAAGACTTGAAGAAGACAAATGCAGTACAACAATGGAGCAAGAATGCGTATATTGTTTAATAGCCTGAGTATACAATGAATTTTCCAACCCTTTTGTCTAAGGGGAGAAGATCTATTTCTAGTTGAGTTTGGATGGCTCATGATACATAGTTGTCCCGAGGGACAAGATTGTACATATGTACACTGTCAAGGTAGTGGCACAGGTCGCAGTGGTTGTAGAAGATTGTGGTGTTGACCCTGTTACACGGGCAGAGGTATGCAAGTAGTGCCTCCATTATTTATACTAATTTGTACCGCCACTACTTATCTAATATAGATTTCAGGGTCACGCCTCTATCCTCCTCATGGTTGTACATCCCATACCCGTACACGTACCTTGTACTTGATGGTTGTTCTCACATTTCCAAGATACGACTTTGCTCCAAGTTTCTTTATATTTTTCTAAGTGTAGGGAAGCTTGTGAGTTATGATGAGTGACATACCCAACCGTCTTCATCAATTCTAGTTTGACACCAAATGATTGTTTGGTATTTCCAAGTGTTCCTCGTACGCATATTGAGGAGGTTTCAGACTTTACATGTCATGAGAAGCCAAGGTGTGGGGGTGCCTCGCTGGTGGCACCTACTTCAGAAAGGGAAGTACGGCCTCCTTAATGAGGCACAGGGTGCTTGTGACGAGACAAGGCATCTCGGGTGGATGTTAGGGTGCGAGACAAGGCGCCTTGCGTGGGTCATTGGGTTGGCAAGGCAGCACCTCGTGTGGTCACTTGGAGGCGAGACGCGATGGCTCACATGGACGCTCTCCAGGGGACCACAACGCATGAGGGAGGCCTAGCGAGGGCCTCGCATAGCGAGATCGGCATCTCGAGGTACCCTCATTTCGGGGGCTTCGACGCAAGCGGGAGGCCTATCTATGGTCTCACATAGCAAGACGCTAGAGGTCCATAGAGGGTCTCGCATAGCGAGACAACCCATCATCCAGAGGCTTTGATGCGCGTGTTTATGTTAGTGAGACACGAGAGGCCTAGCGAGACTACCCTCTTGTCTAATGGATTTGATGCGAGGGTGGCTTAGTGAGGGTCTCACATAGCGAGATTGGCCCTTCGAGGAGCCTTCACCTATTGACCTTGATGAGTTGGAGGCCTCTTCATTGTGGAAACGACCCAACGGGCTGTGTCTTGCATGGAAAGACACTCTCCCACGAAGTCCTCGTGCTTAGAAGTCATCTTGCATAATGAGGCCTATCCTTCAATTAGCATTGTGGCCTTAATTTCATAGTTTAGCTTGTGTTGCTTGTGGGGTTAATTCTTGCATATTCACACTTAGTAGAATTCTTTCCTAAATTACTCTTTAGAGCTATATAGGATTTTCTAGTGTGATACAATTCAGGCATACTTGGTTCTTCACAAGTGAAAATCCTCCAATAGGAAATCTGCTTTAAGGATTTTTTTTTTAGTTCAGGCTTGGTTTTCTAGAGGTGAAAATCCTCCAGCAGTGAATTTTAAAGATTTTTTAGTCTAATGGATTTTACACATACTTGGTTCTCCAGATTAATTATAATTGTTAGTTATATTATAATTGTAAATTATTTTATTTATAGTTTTAATAATATTGTGTAACTTTAGTTTTCATCATGTTTTATTATTCAAATGTTATATTATACATATTTTTACTACTCAGTTACATGGATAGAATATCAAGCAAATGAAGGCCTCCTTAAGAGGCATTCAGTTTATTCATATTAGCTCTACGTTGTTAACTCTCTTAACTTTTTATCATACTATGATACACAAGTTGAATCATTTAATTTTTCTATTCTTTTATCTTATTGTCTCATCTACGCTGTTTTGACTTTGACCATTAAAGGTTCTTTGGCCAACACACTTCCGATCAACTATTTTTTTTTTTTTTTTTTTTGTGTAGGTTATCAGTGCCTACCTTCATTTTTTCAATTGTAGATTCGAACCTCTACAAACACCATTTTATAGGATTAAAAAAACTTGAGCGTGTTAAGCACAATCGACATTTACAATAACTTAAATTTATTTTTTGTTCTAGAGCAACTTGAACATCACATGACCTGTTCTCGTTACCAAGATAATTCAAATTTTATCTAACTATTTATTTTTCTTTTCTAAAGAGAAATATCCATTTAATTCATATTAATCATCGCCAGAGGAGTATTTCTCTAAACTAAAACATTAAAAAAAAAAAAAATAGTGTGTGATCACTTTATTCCTTTAACAACAAAAACCTTTTACGCTAACACAACATATTGTGAATGTCCGAAAGCAATCAGACTATTATATGAAGTATTACAAGATCAACAATATGAGAGCCCTAGATCAACTATCCTATAACCACAGTCACTCTCCATAGTTGAAACAGAGAGCCTTAGACCAACAAAATGAGAAAGAGAGAGAGAGAGTTTATCTTATAACCCTCAACTTAGTTTGTAGTGGATCACATAGAGTAATGATTGAGATACTACTAATTTACATACTCTAATTATAGAATATGATGTGTATTTAATTTTAACTATGAAATTTTTTAAGTGAGGGTCACATTATTTTTAATTGTATAGTTGAGATTAAATGCATATCATAGTGTGTAATTAGAGTGTGTATTGATAGTGTATGTATCATTACTCAGATCACATATCATTGAGAGAGAGGGAACCCACACCACTTCTCACATATGATTATGCAAAACTCCACCACCAAAGTTGCATCCACATGAAGCTTTAGAAATATTGGGGTCCTGCCCATTTTAGTTACCTATTTCTATTACATTTTTTTTTAATTAAACTAATAATGACAACCCCGATAAGTATCCATTTCGGTTACCAATTCTTGTAGTTTGGTCCTACTATTCTCTTTTTCTGTCTGTAACATATGATATATAATATATGGTTATGTTTTACACGATAATTATTCAATCCGAATTGCACTTGTACTCCCATGTATTTATTATAGTTACCAAATTATTTGTCATTATTCTTTAATTTTTTTCACTTTATTTATCATCTAAAAAAAGTACTGATATAAAGGAAAAAAAATATCCCAAAATGTTTAAGAAAAAAAAATAATAAGTATTTAAATGAAATAAAATAGCTTATTAGATTGAATAATTACTAGAAATATAAGTAAAAAAAAAACCTAGCGTATTGATGTAAAAAAAATGATGACATCTTTGAAACACAAAATTTGAAATTTTTTCAAAGATGCTGCAGAATATTTCAACTTTTAAAAGTGAAATAGATATCAATTATCTTGTAAAAACTTTCCCAAAATATTTTTGGATCTGGGCTGGGCTTGTAGCCCAAAACAAATATTTCTAATGTAATAATTAATTTTTGACAAATACAAACATTATGTAGCTCAAAATGGCTGCAACAATTAAAGAACGTTGACGTATTCATATATAAATAAAGTGATAAATTATAAAATGATGATCAATACAATACGAGGACAATATTAGTCATTCATGAGTTGGAAATTAAAAAAAGATTTTATAGGTACATTAACACTTATTGAAAAGGGTAATGAATATAAACATATGGATGTATGGATAGACGTGGGATCCATTTTTCTCTCTTTCGGCATAAGTGATTTTACTATAATCTTCTACTTAAGATTGTTCTAATTATTGGACCTATAATGTCCTAATCAAAGAATCTAGAGAAACTGTGTACATAGCATGCTTAGATTTTGAGCAAAGAAAGAAGAAAAATTAGGAAAAAGCATGCTTAATAATATGACCCACATGGCCACATTCGCATCTTCCATTCGCACGCGCATGTATATACGTCGTACCTTGATATATTGCACTATATAATGATCTATTGGATGATCATCTTAAAAAGAAACCTATAATAATATATTGTAATTTACTTTTAAGATCTCTCCTTTTTTTTTCATCTAAGCTTGTGCTTAATATTCCACACAGCTTTTCTAAAATCCATATCTCATATAAACTCTTTGTTGGAGAAACAAACGACATGAAGAATCGATCAAAGTCATGAGAATTTGAAGATTTTATGCTCTCTTTTTTTGTCGTTTTATGGCCTGATAATTTCCATGTGAGGGTAATTTTTATATGTATACGTGGCAGGGTCTAAGTCTTTTAATAGTGTGTGTTTTTAAGAGTAGTGATTGATCAGTTGGCTAGAGTAGGAAAGAGACTATACTCTTTGGAGCCTTATTTTTTCTTTATTGGTATTGTTAACATCTATCCGTTATGCTAAACAAAGAACTATATACTAGTAGCATTTTGATGTGACAAGATTAAATAGGAATTGTATAGTGAGATTTTTAACTATTAATAGCTTATATATATTTTATTTGCTTAAATTCAATTTTAAAGCCTAAGAGCTCTTCCAATGGATGAGGTAAAATGTCTTATTTTTTATAATATAGAGAAAAAAATAGTTAAATAGTCTTCCAATAAGTGATGTAAACTTATATTTTTTTACCTAAATTAATAGTATTTCTCTATATGTAGTGAAATACTATTCATCAAGTTATAAATATTTTATAATTTTTTTTATAAACTTTTGTATATATATGCGTGTGATACTATTATATTTAATTATTTTATTTTTTAAAATAAATAAAATATTTAAAAAATATATAAGTGAGAAAAAATAGAAAAGTTGATGTATGGTATAATGTAAAAGTTTTGAGGTAAATTATAAAAAAATATATTTTGGTGATGTATTTTATAATACACGTTCTCTGTAATATTTAGCTAAAACTCACAAAAACATATTCCATTAGTTTATTTATACATATATTTATAATAGTTATGCACAAACTCAAATTAATTAATATCTACATTTACATATCATTTATATAATATTTTAATGTTATTATTTTTCATTATAAGATTTCTATCTCCCATTTAGTATATATTTATTATTTCTTTGTTCTTTTTCAATTATTTTATTTTACTTTAATTAATAAAATATGTTTAAAGATATAATATTTAAATAATATAGAAAAATATACAGAGAAGTTGATGTATGATATAATGTAAAACTTATAGATAAAATAGAAAAATGTGTGTTTTGGGGAGGTATTTTAAAAGATGGAGTAGAACATCCATTAAGAGTACTCTAACATTAGTAATTCATATCATATCATGGATATAACATTTATAGAGAATTGCTAAGTGGTATCTGTGGTGCCTAAACATAAGGAGTCATTCTATTATTGATGAAATTAAATATAGGTCTGGTACATTTTAATTTAATGAGTAATATTGAAAACTGCTACCCTATCCTAAAATACAACTTCATATGCTGTTGGGACCTTAAGTAACAAATAGCAACATACAACATTTAAAGACAACTTATTTTTAGTAGAAAGACATCAATGGAGCAATTATAAATTTAAAACTTTTATAATGATATAATCAACCAATGTAGTTTTTGCTCATAACAAAACTCTTAGAAGAATTTTTTTTCTGCTTGGGCTACACATAAGATAGAAATAAAAAGATAATACAACTCCAACACCACACCTAATTAAAGGGGAAATGTATTTTTTTAACAATATATAGGATTAATCTGTCATATACATTTTAAATTTTCATTATAAAATATTGATATTACTGGTCCATCTTCCCAACAAAAACCTCAAAATTCTCTAAGAAGGCCCCGTGGCATATCCCAGGTCTTCCATATAAGAGAGTTCTTTGGTGCAATTGATTACATTTACAACGTGGTCATTCTTCTTGCTTGGCTTTATAAACGTAATACTTAAGCAAACAGGGTTATGAAACTTTTTCTTGGGGAAATTCTTTATTAGTTTAGTATATATTCTAATATATCTCTTTTTTTTTTTTACACTAACTAACCTTCAATTAATCAGATAAATCATTTCTCATTAAATAAATAAATAATGACAAAAAAGTACAATGATTTTCTACAAAAATAAGTATGCAATTCCACTATTACTGGATTAATTAAATGATTATAATTCCATATATAAATATTGTGATGATGTTGTATAATAAAGTATGTAAGTTTACTAATAAACCAAAGTTTTAGGGGGTTGTCGGTGGCGTCTGAGGAGAGGACCCCTCCTTAGTAGGCTATGATGGGGCTGGTTTATTTTTTTAGTTTTCACTGTCTTACATTTTGTTCCAAAAAGCTATAGCTTCTGGTCCCTTCTATGCTTATTCTAACGTTTCACTTTTAACTCTTGGCCACTAGAAACTATAGCCTCCACAATCAAGTGCCTCCTAATGTGTGTTTTTCTTTCTTCTAGCTTTTCAATAAGACTTAATTATTACTACACTAATATTGTAATGTCATTAGAATCTTACTTTTTACCTGTTTCCTACTTATAAAACTTCGGAAGCGTTTTTATCATTTCTCTCTTTTTTTATTATTATTCTTGTTATTATAAGAAGACTAAATACATATAATACACTGCTTCAGTATATCATATTTTTATATTCATTTTCTATACTCACAAAATTAATTAAAAAATACTTGTATTACTTGTGAGTACAATATATTCGGATTATAATAGTGGATATATTTGATTGATGTTATTAGTGAAAATACAATATGCCATGTTTAAGAATCGAGATTTATCCAATTAGATCATCAATTTATAATAAAGTTGCAGCTATTAAAAATCAAAAATAAAAGACAGACTTATACATTATTATCCTATTAAGTTTGCCCCGATCTAGGAATTCTACTACTAATGATCAATGTATAGCTTGATTATATGTGGTTTCTTGTTTAAGGGAGCTTTAAAGATGGACGATCAAAGTTGATCGGTTGCTTTGGCTTAATATTTAATTAACTAGCTAGTTTTAATAATCATCCTACAATAACTATTTGATACTAATTATTCATATATATATATATATATATAGCTAGGGACTGGTGTGAAGTATGATAACTTGTAGTAGAAAGCAAAGACAGAAATAAAAGGCAAGAGTTTCAGAAGGTCATAGGGACAGACTGATGATGCAAATGTCACAGGAATATGACTCATGATTATCATCACCATGATAATCATGAGGTTGAGGCTGAGGCTGAGGCTGAAGAGGGATGGGTGTATAGGGTTTTCACCAATTGTACGCAACAATTAGTGAATGGTCACTACTCAAAAGGCCTGCCCTTAACAACAGCCTATATTTTTCTTTTGGAGTAGTATAATGTTTTATATAAATATATTTATATATATTAATTTTTGCTCCAGAGAAATGAAATGAGAATTGCTAGTGCCACAAGCATTTGACTTTGTCGGCCTAAATATGGCATAGTAATTAGTCACTCTGTCTCTATTATATCTCTTTTCCTAAGCTTTTACTACTTGTTTATATAAACACACCCCACATGGTAAATTCAAACGAGGTATAGCTAGAATTTATTATTTATATATCTAGGCAAGGTACCCCCCTCCCCCAAAATATATATATATAATAATAATAAATTTGATTTGAAATTGCATATTCCATATATGCATGCTATGATGATCATCTCATATTTATAACTCCATCAATGTTATATAAAATATCTATTATATATTCTGGTTCTTCTTTAATTGTTATTTGAAATATACTTTTAGCTTATTTGACTTTAAAAAAAAGTAATATCTTATATATTTAATTAAGTGACAGCTTTTTTTTCCACAAAAAGTTCATACTTATCTCAAAAAAAAAAAAAATCGCTAGCTACTCGATCAATAATTTTCCATAATATATACAATTGTTATACAAATTTCATGGGAAAAATTAGGAATTAGTTGCAAAAATATATATGAAAATCATTCGTGAGATTTAATCAACTCTATAAATATAATAATGAGACTTCACTTTTCATTTTTAATAGGTAAGCAACTAATTTATACTATATATTTCGATTGCTTGCAAACTGGTCGGTGGCACAATCTTTAATTTTTTCTTGCTTTGTTTCTGCAGTCTTATCTTTACTTATTGTGTGGTCTAAATGAACAGCTGTTTTATTTGCATACATGATGTGGAGTAATACGACCATATGTAACCAAAAAAAAAACATGTACACTAATTAATATGTATATTTAATTTGTATATGAACTACTTAATGAGGTCTTTATTTTTTAATTTACTGATATAATGAATAATATTGTCTCCAAAATCGAAACAAACAATATTCGAAAACAAGAAGAATGATGAATAGTGCTCAAAGTAGAGAGAAAAAAAAAAAAAAAACCTTTATATGATAAATGCCTAATGTCAAAACCAACAAAAACAAAGCAATGGTGGAGTGGAAAGAAAATGTCAGGCACTAATCTTATGTTATGTATATATAACAAGTCTTTATACATACATGCATACATATATACATATTTATGTATACATACATATCCAACACTCTCGCTATTACTATTACCTTCCACTGCTGCGTTTTCGTATTGTACCATTCCAACTGTTTCAAAATCACCTACATGTTATCTTTCAGCCCATCAAAACTCAAAAATAATAATTCAAAAGTGGTCCTCATTATAACATCTCTGAAACTCTCATAATTATAATCAATGTTATTATCATTGTTATTCTCTCAACATTAATAATAACATGGCCGTGAGTGACGACCTATATATAAATTGAAAGTCACAAATATAAATGTGGAAATAGAAGTGTGTACTACTTTAGACATAAAAGAAAAAAGATATTCGAACGGGAGAATGATGAATTACTATTATTATATAAGCAAAATATAAATTAACTTGTCATGCAAACAATGAAAGAACAAAGTTTTTTTTTTTTTGAAGGAAGTAAGAATATGCATGTATGTTATAAACAAACGGAAGAAAACAAATTAAAAGTGACGAGTTTTATCATATTCGCAAAATCATTGGTTGGTGGATGAGAGCAAGAACTTATTATTAGAAACAAAAGCATAGGTAGTCCAAACCAGGCAGAGGGAGAGGGCCACAGTACGTCGTTTTATATATATTACAACAAATATATATATATATAGAGAGAGAGAGAGAGAGATGAGTTAAGGCTGCCAAAGAATATAGAAATGGAAATCACGGTCGTCCCACTTTTTTTTTTCTTTCGTGTTGTCACAATCCACTTTCCTTTTCCCCGTAATTCTCTCTAAGTTTTTACACTAAATCTAAACAAAATATACATATACATATTTATATATGTAAGAATAGGAAATATCAAATATTGATAATCATATTAAAAATATGATCTCACGTCACGTCCACTTAATAAAAATAATATGTATGTATACAACCTAATAATCAGATCGTTATACTATAGATAAGTATGTATACATAGTTGACACGATAAAATCATTGTCGTTTTTCATGATGTCTTGTTGTTAAAATTTTTGTATTCGCTTCCCGCCATGGCCTGTGTACATATATACATGTATAAATAAATGTTCCATGTTATATATGTAGACTATACATATATATATAGATATATATATATGTATACACACATGCACTCACACGCAGAGAGACAGAGAGGCACAGATGATGATGGTACTCTCTCTGAGTGCATGTCAGCACGTCCCGTCAGACGTCCCTCCTCCCTGGTTGGCTGTTTTCGGTGATCACATGAAACCCTGCCCTGCCTTGCTTCCTTTCTTACTTCACCACACCCATTAATTATAATAATTTGTATTATTACTATTATATACATATATATATAGTTATAAATAATAATAATATATATCGTGTCTTATTATTCATCTAATAATAAGTTCTTGGCGTGATATACTGTGAGTGTGACTTGTGAGTTTGAGCTTTCAAATATTTGTAATTTTGTAAAAATGTTTATATTTTTTTTAAATTTGTGATATTTTTTTAGATTTAGTGTTTTGTAGTTGTTAGGTAGACATGTTGTGATTTTGTTCTAATTTGTTAGTTTGTTGAATTATTTATTATTTTAATTTTAAAAAAATTAATCAAAATTGGATTTAAGAATATATTTAAAATATTTTACATAATATAGAATCTAAAAAGTAATTTACCAAAATATACTAATCAAACAAATAATAATATAAAATACAAGGTCCAAAAATGTATAACTCATTTTGTAAACAATAATTAAGCATATATTATATTTAAGGTACATTGTAAT
The DNA here is from genome assembly GCF_963169125.1 of Humulus lupulus. NCBI lineage: Eukaryota > Viridiplantae > Streptophyta > Magnoliopsida > Rosales > Cannabaceae > Humulus > Humulus lupulus. The sequence continues at coordinate 262,501,644 of NC_084793.1, forward strand.
CAATATTACAAAGAGATTTTATGATTTAACTCGTATTGTGTGAGTAGGCTCCACCATATAGGCATGTAAATGGGATGGGTTTGCTTCACTCCGCTAACATTCCTTCCCACCCCAATATTGGAGTGGGTTCGGTCGACCCGCCTCGGCTGAATCCGGACGGGTCTTTCCCGATTCGTTTAACTTTTTTTTTTTTAAATAATTGAATTATAATTAAATTAAATTAAAAGTAGGAAATAAATTTCTAAATAGTATATAGAGCATACATTATAAGCAGCGACGGAGCCACTCTTGGCTGATTGTAGGCTTAAGCATACACTGAATTTTTAAGAAAATGGTTTCATCACTATGATTATCTTCTTGGATATCTTTATTCGTTCCCTTGCATAGTTGCTGTATTTTGAAGGCTACTCTAATTGAGTCATTGTTTTATCTAATTGAGTTCATGTTTATTGTCCTAGATTCCCAGCAAAAGAATCAATAAATACTTTTTAGACTTGGATATTTGAACTGTCGATGAACTTATATTAATATAATATAAAATAATATAAATTTATATGTGTTGTACATATGGCAGATATCTCTTCTATATAAAAAAAGTGTGTATATAACAGAAATTTTTTGTTTTAATGGTTTGTTTTGTTAACTTTAACAGAATATTCAAAATATTTAATATAATATACATTTACTATAAATTTAAATGTTATAAAATATTATTATGATAATAATATATAATTATAATTTTTTTACTAATTTTATTAATATGAATTCAAATATTATAAAATATTATTATTATAATTATATTTAATACAATACTAGATTTTTAATACTTATATTAATATAAATTTAAATATTATAAAATATCATTATAATAATAACATATAATACATCATCTTAATTTTTATTCCAAAAATTATCATTTATGTTTAAAAATATTATCATATTACATATGTATATTTTTATAAAAAATCATAAACAATATTTTGGTTTAATTTTTTATTTAATATGCTTATGTCATTTTTTTTGTATATAATATTGTTTATTTATTTGAAATGTATATGACAATAATACAAATTTAATAAAAATAATTAATAAATTGTACAAATAAAACTAAGCAAACGTGTAATGCACGTTGCATGTATCTAGTAATACTAATAACTAATAAGATCAAATGGTGGTTTAACTGGTCTAATATATTTTTTCTACTCTATGATAATTTTTGTAAATATCTATTTATGATATTTACGCAAGATAAAACTAGCCTACCATCTAGCTAGTACTCTTGTGTTATCAGTTAAAATATTTGTTTATTATAAATAAAAAAATAGAAAATATTCACTTAAAACTCATCAAGTTTCATTCTAAAAATTTCTTACTAACTTTATATTTAGCCCACACTAGGGGTGAGCATCGGTCGGTTTGGGCGGTTTTTTCATAACATAAAATCCAAAATTCAGTTTTCGGTCCGGATTGGTGCAATCCAAAAACCGACCGACCAAACCAGTTAAAAGAAAAAACCGACCGTTTTGGACCGCGGTTTGGTTGGTTAAACCGACCAAACCAAACTTATTTTTTTTTAAATTTAAAAGAAATTTTTTTTTTGAAAGTTTTAGTTAAAAAACTAAAATTTTTGGATTGTTGGAATCCATTTTTGTGCATTTTTAAAACATAAATATATAGAACATAATTTCATATTTTTTTTTATTTTTATTTAATAATTATATAATGTTATATTATTATATATTATATTGTTCGGTCGGTTTCGGTTCCGCCGGTCGGTCCGGACAAAATTTTCAAACCGACCGAACAGTGGCGGTTTGCGCCGGGCGGTTTTTTCGGTATTCGGTTTAATCGGTTTCGGTTTTTTCGGTGTTCGGAAGGTCGGTGTATACGGTTTTTTCGATTTTTCGGATTTTATGCTCAGCCCTAGCCCACACTGAGTAAAATTCCTGGCTTCATCACTGATTATATGGCCTCATTTCAATAAAAAAAAAATATTTCAAATATATATTATCTCATTTGTAAAATTATAGTATACATGAATATTTGTAATATATTTTTCTTGACTAAAGAGAAAAAAAAAAGAATACTAATATAAAACGGTAGAAAAAATACATATAAAGACACCTCATTATTTTAGAACCAACACTAAGAGCACTCACAATGAATGTTCTACTTCATCCTTTAAAATACCTCTCCAAAACACACATTTTTCTATTTTACTTTTAAGTTTTACATTATACTATATATCAGTTTCTCTATATATTTCTCTACATCATTTAAATATTATATCTTTAAACATATTTTATTAATTAAAATAAAATAAAAAAATTGAAAAAGAAAAAAATAAATAATAAATATATATACTAAATGGGAGAGAGAAAGCTTATAAAGAAAAATAATAATATTAAAATATTATATAAAGATATGTAAATGTAGATATGAATTAATTGGAGTTTGTGCATAACTATTATAAATATATGTATAAAAGAGCTGATGGAAGATGTTTTTGTGAGTTTTAGCTAAATATTATAGAGAAAATGTATTACAAAATACACCACAAAAATAATTTTTTTATATAATTTACCTTAAACTTTTACATTATACCATACATCAACTTCTCTATTTTTTCTCTACATCATTTAAATATTATATTTTTTAAAAATATTTTATTCATTTTAAGAAATAAAATAATTAAATATAATAATATCACACTCATATATATACAGAAGTTTATAAAAATATAATAAAATATTTATAGCTTGATGAATAGTATTTCATTACATATAGATAAATACTATTCATTTAGTTAAAATAATATAACTTTATATCACCCATTGGAAGACTATTTAATAATTTTTTTCTATATTATAAAGAATTAAACATTTTACATCCTATGAGTGTTCTAAAACATCTTATAAATAATAATATTAAGAAAATATATAATACTTGCATATATATATATATATATCTCATAATAATATTTTTTTAATATTGAGTTTGAATACAAAACAAAGTTTTCGGGTCAGTCAGTCACGTCTCGCTTGAATTAATAGTGGGACGGGACCTCCATTTTGACATGCCTACTACCATGTTTATATAGTTTTATTGGATTTTTCTTTTATATGAATAAAACTCCCAATTTAGGTTAATTATTGAGTCACAAACAAAAAATATATATATATAAAAATATTTATTGACAATTAAAAAATAAATGGTGATGTATCACGTAACGACAAATCAAGCTATTTTACTACATGTAAATTAAAGAATAAAGTAATATAAGGTCTCTTTCATTATTGAATATAGATTGAAAAGAAAAATACTAATTATTGACAAACCATATATAGTTTAAAAATGTTGGGGATTATGCTTTTTCCATGGACCCTTTTGTTTTAATTATATTTTTATTTTAATATAGAAAGCTATCCCTCGTTCTAGCTAGTGGCTAAATCACTCCCAGAGAAATGAGATTATTATGAGAGAAAATACTAGTTTGGCTCGTGAGTTTTTCTTAAATATGTTATGGGTATTTATATTTTGTTAAATAATAATTTAAATTCTGTATTTTACAAAATAAATTAAAATAATACATTATACTTAATTTTGATAAAAAAAATTCAAATATAATATTTTATTATCAACCATTTAACAATTTTTTTCATTTCTTTGAACCTATCACATCACTAATGACTCGATAATCAATTTTACAATTAACAATATTTTGATCAAAATTGACTCTAAAATATTATTTTGATTCAACTTGTAAAATACAAAAGCTAAATTATTATTTAACAAAACTGAAAATCCAACCCCACATTCATAAAAAATACACTAGTAAAAATGATATTTTTCTTTGGGAAGATGTGAAACTCATTTAAATATAAAACTTGTCGTTTAGGAAATAGGAATGACATGACACAACACAAGGACATTTCTTTATTTAATAAAGTGACGTCGTTTGCCCAGCTACTTCATTTCCCCACACCCACGGATGATGACGTCGAAGTTCGGACAACAACCAAATACAATAACTTTTATTTACATTTTTTTTTTCTGTTCAATAGTACTAATTTAGATATTCAATTTCAAATAATTATAATGATACTTTATAATTTATAAATTAGTAAAAATTTTACCCTCATTTCAAAGTTGAACAACAATAAAACTTAAAGTGATCCAGATTTTTGTTGTTTTTCTTTTACAGGGAAAAAAGTTAAAAGAATTAGTCTAAATTATTGAGTTGGTACAATTTTCTAACCAATTTAGAAAACACTAAGTTTTATTTGTGATTATTCGAAAATGATGGTCGAACCTGATATTAAAAGTAAAACAAAAATACCCATAATTATATAAATATTTTTTAAAAGAAATAATTGTTGTTAGTTATTATCATAAAAATGCTTAGCATTATTTGAGTTTTTCATGATTAAAAACAGATTTTCTTAAACAACCAAAAATTGATTAATAAAAAGATAGTTTTCTCTGCTTCTTTTATAATTTACATATTTATACTATAAATATTTTGGATTATGTATTTTGCAAAAAAGTTGTTAATCGATCATATGTTTTGCTAAATAATAATTTAGGGTATGTATTTTGTAAAATATAACAAATTAATACTCTTAGTCTGATTTTGGCCAAACTATTTTTCAATATGACCAAAATACTCTCATATTTTATTCATTAGTTAATTTAATAATATAACAAACAAATGAAATAAAATAAAAATTTTAAAACAACATTTTTAATTATTAAATACATTTAAATGAATTAAAATGTAAAATAATTTTAATAAATCAAAATCAAAATTAAACATAATCTGAACTTAAACACTTAAATGTAAATTAAATATAAACAAAAAGCATATCAAAAATTAAAACTAATCTAACATAATTCCACTTCTTCTTCTTCTTCTTCTTACCTTATCGTTTAGTCTCATTCCTCTTCTTCGACTTCTTCTTTGGCTTCTTATTCTTCTTCCCTTGTCTTCCAGGCAGATCGGTGGACGAAGACAGAAGATCTGGACGATGGCCACGGGCTAGCTGGTAGTGGAGGAATCGATTGGGCGACGATGGAGAGCTTCACATCTGGCGTGGGTGACAGATGTGGCTTTAGACATGGCGTGGGTGACAAACGAGGCTACAAATCTTACGTGAGGAGATGATCGAGGGTTTAGATATGTAGATCTAGGTTGGAGGAGGCAAGGTGGGTAACGGGCGAATGCTTAATCATGGAAGACGCCATTAGTGAAAGGCAGAGAATTTCGTCTACAACCTACAATTTTTTAGTTTCTTGAGTTTTTTTTACTTATGCTCAGAAAAAATTTGATGTTCATGGGAGGAAGATGTCATTGCTGATGGTAGTGTTGGTATTAAATATGATAAATCAGGATACATAGCAGAACAAATCTTTTAAAAGATTTATTAATATCAGCCAGTAATATACATATATAGATATATTAAATCAAACACAAATAAATTAGATATTACCTCTTGGAGCCTATCAAGAGTCCACGAATCTTTTTGTATAAATCAACAATCTTCTTATCATTGTTCTGAAAGCTCACACCTTGATCTTCCATACTAATCCTCAAACATACAAGGATGTGTGTGTGCATGTGGGATTCAAAAGGTTGATTTAGAACTGTAACGTCCCAAAAAATGCTAATAAGGTTTAGTGCCTTGATTAGCGTGTCGGGAGGACATAATTAGATGTATGTGTGATTAATTGGTTAAGTGTGTGACTACATGGCATACATGAACTATATGATAATATGGATTTAAATGCATGTTTATCTATATTAAATATGCATGCGGGCCCATACTTGATAATAAGGGCATATTTGTAATATTGGCCAGTTGCAGGCATAAATGTAATTATATGTGAGTAAATGATTGAGACCACATTACTATGTAGATATATTTGCAGTATATGGCTCAAGGCGATCCTAGTGAGCGGGTTAGCGGAATAGTCACAATAGGGTCTAATACCCAGCACGGGGTGAGCCTAGGAGTATTTGGGAAGTGTAATGTATATTTGGGATTTATCGAATAATGGGTAAATATTTGGTAGTTAGTTGGGTACGACGAGATTAATTGGGAATTTGTAGGGCCACTCGAGGATTAGCGGGAAAGGCAACAAATGATGATTTTGCCTTTGGGGCCATTTAAGGTTAAGAGAATGCTTAAGGGGTATTTTGGTCTTTGCATTATGAGATATACTTTGGAAACTTCACGGGTTAGCTAGAGACAACCAGAAAAACTCTCAGTTCCTTCACTCTCACGTTCATCTCTCTCTCACTCTAAGGCTTTGTTCCACATGGGAATTGTGAAGAGAAAAATTAGAAAATTAAGGCTGAGAATTTGGATTCAAGCTGGGATTGGAGCAAAGAACAAATCAAGGTCGTGATTCATGGCTGAGGTAAGACTATAAACCTTGAACTGTTGTTGAATTCATGATTTAGTTTTGGCCATGCTTAGGGCTGCTTAAGTTAGTTTCTGATTTTGGGATTTATAGTGGATGGAGCAGTTATCATAGGTCATATGTGTTGTTTGTGATGTGTTAGTGAGAGTTCTAGACTCAATTCTATTTTTAGAACATGTTCAGGTTGAATTTTGTGGCTTTGAATTGGGGCAAAAAAATGCAGGAAATACTGGGTTTTCTGGGTTTGGAGGCTCGAGCCGTGGCCCTGTTCTTCAAGTGTCGCGACCCACCTATTTAAAGGGGCTGGAAACGCCTCTGGTTTGCCCAGGCGCTGCGACATGGGAGAGCATGCCGCGGCCCGTGTCCTCTAGCAGGGAGGGCCTTGCCCTCTAACCAAGTAGCAGGCCGCGGCCCTAAATGGAGAAATTGGGGAGGTTAAGGATTTTAGCTCGGGAACTCAAATGTTAAGGCTCAGGAAGGATTTTACTACTCGGTTTAGTAGAATTCGAGGTCCCGGAGACTAGTATTTGATTCTAAAGCTTTTAAATGGTTTAGGATCTTATTGGTTATCCACTATTGCATTGTGACTAGGTTATACTGCAAAGGCTCAGGATTATGGATTGTGCTCGAGGTTGTCATATGCTTGCTGCTTAGGACTTGAGGTAAGAAAACTGCACCTTAGTTGTAAATGGGGCTTAAACCCCTTATATGGATGTATTATGAATATGAACATGTTTGTAACTGAGAATATCTAGATCTGCATGCTTGTATATGCTGCCATTGATTATCTGCTATGCAATATATATACTTGTGATTATATTTGTTTACAGGCCAGCCTAAGGGTGCCGAGGGACCGATAGCAAGCGTGTGGAACACAGCCCGGCCTAAAGGTGTCGGGGTCAGCTATAAGACCAGTGGACTTGGCCTAAGGGAGTCAGGACTGATGATAAGCGTACTGAACGCAGCTCAGCCTAAGCGAGCCGGGGTCAACTAAATAACCAGAGGGCTCGGCCTAAGGGTGTCGATACCTAAATATTTGTGTTACAGATTGAGTTATACATTTGACAGTATATGTTTGACGTTGCCAAGCTTAATGCTTATATCCTGTTGTTAGTTAAATATGATGATTTATGTTTACCGCCTTATATTGTTGCCTAGTTGTGCATGTTGGTTTACGTTTTCTTGCTGAGCCTTGGCTCACGGGTGCTACGTGGTGCAGGTAAGAGAAATGGATAGCTGGACTAGCCATGAGTTGGAGAGCTTCAAGAGTGATGTGTACATATGCAGCCTGTTCGATCGCCACGGTCAGGATAGCTTGGGAGGAACTAGGACTAAACTCTATTTTGCCGCTTAGGACGGCTAAGTTGTATTTTGTTTGCCTTTTATATGTCTGTAAACTGATTTTGGGATCTCGTGTACAAACTTAACATTTTAATGAAAAATAACCATTTTTTTTACTAAATCTTTTAATACTTGACCGTGACTTAGTTTTTAATTACACATTTAAGTTCAAACGACTTGCTTAGCAAGTTAAGCACTATTTTAAACACACAGTGTAACGGTCTTGACTATCCAGGGCATTACAATAACTCTCTAGATGTACTCAACACATGAGATCTAGAGAGGTTTGAGAAGAGAGAGACTATTGAAATTAGAATTTCAGGTTTAAGAAACTCTATCGTTTCTTTTCTTGAGAGAGAGAGTCTAACAGTCAAAATTTTGAAAGCTTAAACTGAAAGTATCGCTTCTTTTAGGTTTATAAAGATCAATTAACTAATTTAATTAATCTTATTTTATTTAAAATAAAACTAATCATTTATATGGCATGACAGGAATGAAAATGGTCGCTCAAAGTCTTAGAGTCATGTGGAGGAGAGACTCGGGGCAGGATTGCACCGGCAAGAGCAAGGCGGACCTACCACCCCTACACCCTCAGTCTCGCAAGGGAAAGGAACCAATGAACAACACCAATACCGTGTTCGACAAGCTTGAGAAAGATGCACAACCTCAGGATCCGAGGGAAGTCATCAACAGGAGAACCAACGCATAGAAGGGGGTACCGAGGACGTCTACCCTACTTGGAGCAGCGATCCCACTAGCAGTGTAGGCTCAGATAGATGCACTTACCACATTTGTTCAGGGCATGACAAAGAAACCTTTCGATATCGAGCTAGCTCATAGAAGTGGGAGTCCTTTCAGTGCCAACATCTAAGCTGCTCTGCCACCACTGAAGTACAAGACCCCAAAACTTCCAACATACACTGGGAAGGAGGACCCAGTGCGACACATTGGAAAGTTTGAGGATCAGATGGAGTTACTCGGTGCGGAGCATGATTATATGTGCAGGGTATTCCCTACCACTCTCTCTGACTCAGCTCAGGAATGGTATTTGAAATTCAAACCTGGATCCATCACTTCCTGGGAGAAATTCATGAAGAAATTTTGCAAGGTCTTCAGTGCCGGACAGATTCAACCAGTTTATGCCAATAAGATAGTTGATATCAAGCAAAGGAAGGATGAATCCCTTATCGACTACATCCATAAATTCATGAGAGAATAAAACTGAGAACCCACGGTAGGAGATGAAGGGAAGTTCGTTTCCATCTCTGCAGAAATCATTTATTGTAGTCCCTTGTGGGATAGCATCCACAGGAATTCCATCAATACCTTGCAGGAGTTTCTGGACTGAGCAGACAAATACATGCAACTAGATGACACTATCATGAAGGAAGAAAAATGCACAAACCATCAGACTACTATCAAGGCAAGCAAGAATGACACAAACCCTCAGGGAAGCAATGGGAGCAACGGTAAGAAGAGGAGTACCACAGGGACCGAGCATAGTGGAGAAAAGAAGGCTAAGTTAGCATCAACCGACAAACAACCTAAGCACCAACCCGACCAACCCAGGTTCACCAACTATATTGTCCTGACTGCAACAAGGGCTGAGATTTATTTTGCAACACACTAGGAGGTACCATACCGAAATCCACCACCCTTGCGCTCAGATTGAAAGAGGGACAAGAACAAGTTTTCTCGGTTCCATATTGATTATGGGAATGACACAAATGAGTGCAAACAAGTGAAGGATGAGATAGAGTTTCTCCTCCGATTAGGAAAAATCTTGAGCTATCGAGTCAAGACCGAAACCCCAAGCAGGAATTCAGAGTTCCGAAGGCAAAGGAGTCCACCACTGGAGCCAGCGGCCGTGGAATTCACATTGGACACCATATATGGGGGCCCCACATAGCAGGCAACAGTAACAACGCTTGTGAGCGATATGCAAGGACCATAAGACTCATGGTAGGGGAGTCTTCCCAGTGAATGGCAGTCGAGGAGCGGTCTCCAAAAAATCTGAAGTATGAAAGTGAAACTCTCACTTTTACGGAGGATGACGCCAGGCATGTGAGGTACCCCTATAATGACCCTCTGGTCCTTACCATTCAAATCGCCAATGCCCAAGTGAAGAGATGCTTGGTGGATACGGGAAGCTCATCAGAAATCATCTACAAATCATCCCTTGAGAAGACGAAGCTCATGGTCAAGGACCTGACACCTTGTTCCTAAGTGATATATGGGTTCACATGAGAATGCCTAGCACCAGCAGGAACTATCAAACTACCGGTCACTGTGGGGGATGCCCCTAGGCACAAGACTGTGATGACAGAGTTTCTGGTTGTAGATTGCTCATCGGCTTACAATGCAGTGATCGGGAGACCCCTCTTGATGGCATTACACACAACAGTGTTAATCTGGCATTTGTCTTTGAAGGTACCCACAAGTACAGGGAAAAATGCGTACATGGTAACCAAAGGGAGGCATGGGAATGCTATAACAAGTCAGTGGTCAAAGAAAAGAAAGGACCAAGTGTAAACAACATGGTGGTGACCTGTTGCGAAGGGAATGAAGGAACCGATGAGGTTGTCAACATGGAAGTTGACGTTGAAGGGAACACTCTATTGGAGTCGGGGGCTCCTTTTAACGAAGATTTTTTATTATAACAAGTTTCCCAAAGCGAGGGAAATGACATCGATCCTTTCTTTGGGGATGACGTCATGGGTGTAACGCCTTGGTTACCCCAGAACAATTACGGTGAACTAGAAATTTGACCCGCTACCCGAGTCCTTTGGTTAAAAACGTGCTCTAAGTGTTATTAACAGGTTAAGGTAGACACCAATCAAAAGGAAAGGATATATTTTATTACGTACATAAAACTGTACATAGGCCCACAAGAACATTTACAAGTTATTGACAACTCAAAATGGTCATTACTGTTTCAAATTTACAAACCCGCCGACCTAAGCGGCAAAAATAGGGTAAACCCCCTAGTTCCTCTGAGAACTCCTTGGCCATGGTGGTCAAGCGACCGCATATGTACACATCACCACCTATGCTCTCCACTCAAGGTTGGGTGAGCTTTTCTTTCCCTTTACCTGCACCACATAGCACCCATGAGCCAAGGCCCACCAAGAAAACACAATATAGCATGAATATAATATCAACAATGATCATAATAATCATTCAGGACTTTCAGTCCAAAACAGATAAGTGACAGTTGAAAAGTCACTAAGGTGAGTTTAGCTCCCTTTAGCCATGTGACGATAGGGTCACCGGGGCTTAATAGATAAGTGATCCTTTCACTAGCTTAAACAGGTTAGGTGCATGCTGACTAGTCACCAACATAACCTACCTCATGATCATAGAGTCATAACCATGGAACTGTGTTTCCCTAGCCATGTGACAAACAGTCACCTAGGCCTTAGGCCCTAGCTCTGAGTAACTAGCTTAGACTAGTCAATTGCTTATAAGTTTCATCGACCTTAGGGTCGATCAAGCGTTAATGCCTTAGAGCCATTCAACGTCGATATTGATTAGATCTAATCATCATTCGGCCCTGCGTTCAGGACGCTTATGTCGTATCTGACTCTTAGGTCAGTGATACGTGACCAGTGTCATCCCTGACTAGTCAGTGCCATACACAAGTAAAAAACATCCACTAGTATTTAATATGTAATCAATGTCCACATTTATCAACCAACACGCCTCAACAACAATCATGCATGTCATATACACAGGGTGCAGTTTTCTTACCTCAGGTTCGAGCGAGAAATATAATAAGAACGACTCCTGAGAATGATCAACCTTTTGATTCCTTAGCGGTTACCTAATCACAACTGATTATAACCTCCATTAAGGAAAATCAACAATGAAAGGGTCTTAACCTAAACCCCACTCTCGGGACCTCGAAACATGCCCACACGGTGATTAGATTCGATCCCGGGCCTTAAGGATTGAAACCCCGAGCCAAAAACACTTAAAAGCACTCAAAACGGGATTCTGGAGGAATAGAGTAGCACTACAGCGCTGCTCCCTAGCACCCCTGCGCTATACTCAGAACCCCCAAACCGCCCAAAAGCATCCTGTGTAGTGTTATAGCGCCCTCTGATGGGCGCTGTAGCGCTACCCCCAGACTGATGCTCCCCTGAAACCTCCTTCTTCGACTCCTTCAGTTCTAACTCGATTCCAATGCTTCCAAATCCCATTTTTGGTGCCAAATGAACCCAAAAACCATCCTCACATACCCCAAGCATCACAACCACAAGAACCCTAGCCAAAACTCCCAACAAAACCAATCATTCAACCTAGAAATCCCAACTGAAAACCATAACTAAAACAGGGCAAACCAGGGAATTCAATGGCTAGAAACTTACCTCAAGCTCAGATTATGATGCTCTTCAATGGTGGAACACACTCCCAAACTCCCAAGGATTACTTCCCAAGCTTGAATCCTCAAGAATGGCTCAAAAATCACAAAGAAAACCGAAGGAGAAAAGGTACGGGAAAGCTCTTGAACTATACTCTGTTTTCACTACCTTTCTACAGCCATAAATGGCTTATATCTATCCTAGGGGTGAAAAGACCAAAATACCCCTAGGTCTAATTAAGGGTTTCTAAAGGCTCCCAAGGGCAAAATTGGTATTTCCCACCTTTCTCGTTAATCATAATTAACGCTCTCTAATTCCCGCTATTCTCGATAATCTCAAACACCAACAATTCATATCTTGTTATCCTTTAATTCCCAGCAATGCTCTAATCATTAAAATCACCCCGAGACTCATCCCGAGCCCCGAACTTAAACCTGTTATGACTAGACCGCTAATTAATATTCCAAGATCGTCTCATGCCGAATAGCTCGAACCAACCCACATTATAATGTGGTCTCAACAATAGATCACTGACATGCATACAAATATACAATTATGCCATCAACGGGCCAAATTACCAAAACACCCCTGTTATCAAATGTGGACCCACATGCATGCATTTAACATCATATTATAATATAATTCACATAAACATGCATATTATCATTTAATGGCATAATTAAACAGTTATGGCCCTCCCGACCTACTAATCCAGCCATTAAACCGCATTAGGGATTCCAGGGCATTACAATGGGGGTAGGACCAGTCGAAGATCTTGACGAAGTGCTACTAGATGAGGAGGACCCGACTAGAGTAATCAAATTCAGGAATGAACTAAAGGTGGAAATTAAGGCATGGCCGGTAGAATTTTTGAAGAAGAACTAGGACGTCTTTGCCTGGTCACATAAGAATATGGATGGAATTTCTTCGTCCGTGATAAGCCATGTCCTCAATGTGGACAAAAACTACCTACCAGTGCAACAAAAGAGGTGACTACTTGATAAAGACCGATCTCAAGCCCTAAAGGAGGAGGTCGAGCGACTCAAGGAAAATGGTTTTATAAGGGAGGCCTACTACCTAGATTGGATATCAAACCCCGTGCTGGTCCCTAAACTAAACGAGAAGTGGAGGACATGCGTGGACTTCAAAGATCTGAACACGGCCTGCCCTAAAGACTGCTTCCCACTACCCATAATAGACCAACTAGTTGATGCAACTACATGTCATGAAATACTCTCATTCATGGATGCATATTTTGGGTATAATCAAATAAGTATGCACCCTCCCGACGAGGAACATACTAGCTTCCAGACAGACAAGGAATTGTACTATTATAAGGTAATGCCATTGGACTTTAAGAACGCAGGAACCACCTACTAGCGTTTAGTGAATGGCATGTTCCAAGATTTGATTGGCAAAAATATGGAGGTATATGTTGATGACATGTTGGTCAAGTCCAAAGAAGCTGGAGGGCATGTTCAATACTTTGAGGAATGCTTTGCAATAGTTAGAAAGTATCGCATGAAGTTAAATCCTCTCAAGTGTTCGTTTGGAGTTGGTTTTGTTAAGTTTGTCGGATACATATTCAATTCACATGGAATCGAAGCTAACCCTGAGAATATCAAAGCATTGATCGACATGAGGTCAAAGAAGTGCAAAGCTTAATAGGGAGAGTAGCTGCCCTCAGTAGGTTCATATTGAAGTATATGGACAAGTGTGTCCCCTTCTTTAACTTACTAAGGGGCAGTAAGAAGATCCAATGGACCGAGGAATGTGAGAAAGCTTTCCAAGCCTTGAAGGAGCATCTCGCTCAACCTCCCGTCCTAGCGAAGCCAATATATGGTGAAGTGTTATTCGTCTATTTGGCAATCACTGAGCATACAATCATCACTACTTAGGTGAAAAAAGAGAACAGGGTACAACACCCTATGTACTATATCAGTAAAAGGCTAGTAGGTGCGGAGTCTAGGTATCCCCCCCTTGAAAACCTAGCCCACTATTTAGTAATCGCCTCTCGGAAGCTGCGTCCATACTTCCAAGCTCACTCGATCCAAGTCTTAACCGATCAACCGCTGCGAAAAGTTCTTCAGAAACCAGAGGCCTCAGGATGGTTACTCAAATGGGCTGTGGAGTTAGGAAAGTTTGATATCACTTATCATCTGAGGACACCGATAAAAGGCAAGCATTGGCAAACTTCATAGCCAAGGGCACCAACCTTGAAGATCCTTCCTACCAATCGGAGAATGGAGATATCAAGAAGGAAGGAGATACCCCCGTATGGAAGCTATATGTTGATGGAGCATCCAATGAGCACGACTCAAGTGCAGGATTCATACTAATCACTCCAAAGAATCATCGAATCCACTGCACTCTTAGATTTGGATTCAGCACTTCAAACAACGAGGCTGAATGCGAGGCATTGCTATCAAGATTGCACTTATCTCAGGATTGGCACGCACTATCCCTGGAGATTTTTAGCGATTCCCAACTAATAGTGTACCAGGTACTGGGGGAGTATCAAGCTAAGGGACTCAGGATGGTGCAATACTTGAACAAGGTGAAGGACTTGTTGGCACAATTCAAGAGATACTCGATTACACAAGTCCTGAGGGAGCAGAATGCCAATGCTGATGTCTTAGCCAAGCTTACCAGTGCCAAAGACGTGGACACCCTAAATGTTGTTCCCGTCGAATACTTGGCGGAAAGAAGCATAACCAAGCAGGAGGCAAATGTATTATTTTCGAATTATCTATGTAACATCCATTGTGCTTCAATGAATGAATGAATTTAATTTCATAAGTTTCACTTCATTCTTTAAATTTATTTCAACAAGGGACTATTCACTTTAGACATGTCAACCCTATCGGATCATGTTCGATTCTGGTCCTTGAGGGACCTATCGACCCATAAGATCCAAACAAGAGACTGGTTCGAGGACTTGTCGCCATTATAGATCATGTCCGATCTTGGTCCTTGAGGGACCTATCAACCCCTAAGATCCAAATAAGAGACTGGTCTGAGGACTTGTTGCCATTATGGATCATGTTCGATCTTGGTCCTTGAGGGACCTATCAACCCATAAGATCCAAACAAGAGACTAGTTCGAGGACCTGTCGCCATTATGGATCATGTTCGGTCTTGGTTCTGAGGAGCCTATCGACCCATACGATCCAAAAGAGAGACTGGTCCTAGGACCTTATCGCCAAATTATTTGATCATGTTCGATCCTGGTTCTTGAGAAACCTATCGACCCACACGATCAACAAGAGAGACTGGTTCGAGGACCTGTCGCCATTATGGATCATCTTCGATCTTAGTTCTTGAGGATCTTATCAACCCAAAGGATCCGAAAAAGAGACATCGATTCTAGGGCCTTGTCGCCAAATTATTTGATCATGTTCGATCCTAGTTCTTTAGGAACCTATCGACCCACACAATCAATAAGAGAGACTGGTCTGAGGACCTGTCACCATTATGGATCATGTTTAATCTTGGTTCTTAAAGAGCCTATCAACCCAAATGATGCAAAAACGATATTGGTCCTAGGACCCTGTCGCCAAATTATTTGATCATGTTCGATCCTGGTTCTTTAGGAACCTATCGACCCACACGATTGATAAGAGCGACTGGTTCGAGGACCTATCACCATTATGGATCATGTTCAATCTTGGTTCTTAAGGAGCCTATCGACCCAAACAATCCAAAAAAGAGATTGGTCCTAGGACCTTATTGGAAAATTATTTGATCATGTTCGATCCTGGTTCTTGAGGAACTTATCGACCCAAACGATCAACAAAAGAGACTGGTCCGAGGACCATTCACCATTATTTGACCATGTTCGATCCTGGTTCTTGAGGAACCTATCAACCCATACGATCAACAAAGAGACGGGTCTAAAGACTAGTCACCATCATCGGATCATAATTGATTCTAGTCCTTGAGGGACCGATTGACAATTCGATCTAAAAATCATTACAGGCTCAATTAGCCCATCAAGACCTAATTGGTCCAACTTAGAAACTTCCGTCTACAATCATTATAAGGAGTACACGAGAGATTACATAGATCGTGATTGACACTTGCTACACAATTTGCATATGTGTATAGGTATCATTACTACTGAGTATGAAACCATCACCCGACTACCAATGGGGGACAAACATTTGCTGCTTGCATCATTGGGTGAAAAGGATAGTACTATGTGTCTAAATGCTCGAAGCAAGACATGGTCAAGTAGCAAGTGACCAAGGCTTTTAAACCCATGATCTCTTGGGGGGCATATAGTACATACTGATCGGGGTATACACAAGCAATGAGGACGTGATCCTAAGTACTAAGAAAGCTCAAGTTTTTCTAGGACATGTGTTCAACATATGTTTAGAAAGTGCAAAAAACAAAAACAAAAAAAGGCATTGGTAGGGAGACTTCTAGCCATGTCCCTTATAGGGTGGTCGGCCAAACCATCAATCATATAGGGTGGTCAGCCTATCACCCATGGGGTGGTCGACCTGACCGTTTTGTTCATGGTACTTGGTGAAGTATCGTACTACTCACATTACCATGGTTGTTAGCATGAAAAATGTAAAAGAGTAAGGTTAGTATGGCACATGAAATACATGTGTCCAGAGTATACTGATACCTGAACCAATGAGGGTTGTGAGTTGATATACTTAGTAAGCATTGGAAATAAAAAATTTCAATCAATACGCTGAGTACTCATAACAAAAATGCATAAAGGCATAAAATGTCGTATGTAAAAACTGTCAAGTACAAGATGTCCTACCAATGTCACAAAAGGAAAGACAAAGAATAAAAGACCAAAAGAAGACTAACTAGGGTGAGGAGTATCATATGAAAGACCTCCTTGAGCCTTGAGCACCTCACGAGCTAGACACTTCTTAAGCTCCTTCGCTCACAACTTCTTACGGAGGAAAACCAAGTTTAGATTTTTGTTGGACTTCCAAATCAAGTAAAAGCAAGAAAAGGCAGTCTCTGAAGACTCATCTCGGGCTTTGTCCCGGGTAGCCTTGACCTCTTGCTCCTTCTCGACAAGAGCATCCTTCTGCAGTTGGTCCATGTCAGCAATCAACTTCAGACTGTTTAAGCTGATCGACAAGTTTCCCCTGCACCTGGGTTACCCTGAGAGTCAACTCGGTCACTTCCTGTTGTTTGAGCTCCATGGTACTACAAAGAGTGCTAATATCTTCATCTTTCAAAGCAATGTCCGCATCCCTAGAGTCAAGAACGCGTCTAAGGTCCAATATCTCCTGGAGGACAGCTTCACACTTAGAACGGGGGTTGGAAAACGTAAAAGTATACTCCACAGACCTATCACGAACATGGGAGACCAGCATCAATGCCTGCAAAAAACATACAAGTGTTAAATAACATCAACACACAAGCCAACCAGAAAAAAATAAAACTTTAGAGGACTTTCACTCTGAATGTCAAGGATTGACTTCATGGGGATGGTGATCAAGTCCTCATTCTTAATCCCATTAAAGTCTGTTGTCGTTTGCTCTAGATTGGATGCTAGGTCCATAATGGCACCTAAATTCCGTACGACAGTTTGGTGTGGAATTAGTGATATTGGGAGGAACTGGCATTGGCAAGGATGGTTCTACCTTTATGACAAGACTAGATGCCATTGGATCCGAAGGAGGGGCCTTAGGAGGGACCTCCGTTATTGGCTCAGGCTTAACCTTGGCCCTCTTGGCCGCTCAGACGGAAGGGCTAGTCTTGGTTGGAGTCGACCTTTGTTGGGTGTGAACAAAGCCGAACATATTTGGACCTGCAAAGGAAGATCAAATATTAGCAGGATATCAAACACCAACAAAACATAAAGCAAAGATGATAAAAGTGTTGAACCTTCTGAATGAGATTCAACTTCGAAAATGGCTTCATCAAACTCATATGGCGCAAGCAATGAGTGCGCGGATGCACCCACCTCATCACCCTCCTGTCCAGATAACATGGGTGAAGAGGGTACCTCCTCGATATGAATAGGCCCTAGGAGTCTATGGCATTCACGGGCTTGGTACAATCCTCATCCGGAACATCAGCGATAGTAAAAGGAAACAACCCGAACTTCCTAAGATTCTCTGAAGTAGCGAGAACCTTGACGTTATTCTCCTCAGGGGTCATGGAAATCAATGCATTGGCCCTAACAGTCATGGCTTGGGTCGGGAGCGGTCTATAAAGAGGACTGACGTCCTTGAACTTGGAGTAGGTCGCCTCTGCATCCTTAGTAAAGAAATAGTTGTCGACATATCTAAACGCCTTGCTGTTTCTAGAGATCTCTTCCAAGAAGGTGTAGGTACCCTCTCTCGTATAATGGTGGAAATGGAAGTACCTTGAGTTGCACAGAGAAGGATCTGTCTTTATACCAGACAGGTAGTGGATCTCATAAGGTACTGGAGCAGCCTATTTTCTACAATGATAAATAATGTATAACGCATATAACACCAAGATAGCGTTGGGAGCCAACTGAGAGAGACTAATGTACAATGGATGAAGAGGAAGTAGGGCGCCACACTTAATGGCAGAGTGTGTCCAAGCGCACATATTCAAAGGGGGGGGGGGTCCTCCGCTCTATCGTCTAGACCAGGGATAGTGATTGAAATGCCAGAAAGGTCGAAGGCCCTTCTTAAGTTCTTTACCTTCTCTTCAATCATGTCAGAGGCAGCCCTTTTGAACCAAACCACCTCATAATTGGCAGGGTGAGGCTTTTCAACCAGTTTCCATATGATATCACTAGCAAAGGTAGCCCTGAATTCTGATGAATGGAACTCTTTTTGTCGTCTCTTCTTCTGCTACACAGCTAGTGAGACTGTCTTGCTCTTGGGAGAAGAGCGAGCTACCTTAGGTCGGAACTTGTGAATAGAACACTCCCGAGGATGAGTAGCCTAGCGATGAGAGCCCTTGGTATACTCTCCCTGAGAAGAAAAATGATGGGGAACCCGAATGGTATCCCGGTGAGATGGGCATTGTGAGGAGTCTCGCTGACCAGTCAGATTCCACTGAGAGGAATGACCTCGATTAGATGTGCCCTGAGAGTCATGGGGAGTACTATGCCAAGAAGAGATCTAAGAAGAGTCAGGTGAAGAGCCTTGAGTAATGTGCCTAGAAATGTGAGGATCATCTTCAAAAGGTTGTCAAGTTGTCTGTTTTACTCTCGCCATTGGGCTATACCTTTTCAAAAAATCTTTGTCACTAAATAAATATAGAGCAGAACGAGATAGAGTCCTTTTCACCCTTTCCAACAGCTCTTGGGGAGTACGCTCACTCAAAGACTTGTTAGACGAAGAGGAGTTGGACATCTACAATAAACAAATGGAAAAAATTAAAGTTAGAATATCGATGTAATGAAGCTCCCTACAATGAACCATATAGGCCAGTAGCTGGGGGCATATCCATTACTAAGGAGAAAAAGTGAAGCAATTAGAGGAAAAAAATTTTAGGTTCCTGGGTGGTCGGCCTATGATTTGGCCGACCACCCTAGTTCTTGGATCCTTGGAAATTGCCCAGGGAGTATGGTGGTTAGCCTATGCTAAGGCTTGGGCTGACCACCCAGGCCTGGGAACCCTAGAAATCTCCCAAGATATGTCAAATGCAATCTAGACTTGGATTTGTAACCTTGGGAATCGCCTATGCCTGGATCTGAAACCCTAGAAATCACCCAATCATAAGGTTTATAAGCCTAGAAATCTCCTAGGCTAAGAAAACCCTAGGGGTGGTCGGCCTATGATGAGATTTGCAGGCTTGGAAATCGCCGAGGCTATGGAAACCCTAGGGGTTCTCGGCCCATGATGAAATTTATAAGCCTGGAAATCGCCCAGGCTAAGGAAACCCTAGGGGTGCTCGGCCCATGATGAAATTTGTAGGTCTGGAAATCGCATAGGCTAGGGAAACCCTAGGGGTGGTCAGCCTATACTAGGAATTGTAGGCCTGGAAATCGCACAAGTTAGGTAAACCTTGCGGTGGTCGGTTTATGATGGACTTGTAAGCCTGGAAATCGCCCAGGCTAAGGAAAACATATGAGTGGTCGGCCTACATACCTCTAAACCCTAAAGTATCACGCAAAAAGAAACAAGGATCAAGCCATTCTTTTATTAGAAACAAGTTGTTTTTATTCAAGCAAGTTAGTTATTTTAAATCAAAATAGAGCAAAGCAAGGAAATTCAGACAGATTCATCAAAGACGTAAAGATTGGGAGAGAATACTTACCAAAGAGAAAATACGTAGAGCTAATGAAGAGTTGGAGAATATCACTGCTCAGAACTTCCCTGAAGTGTGCGCATAGGTCGGGATATGGTGAGTGAGTCCCTACTTATAGCCTCTCAGGCTAACCATACTTTTAGAAATTCAAATTCCTTGAAAAATATCTAGTATTGTTAGAAATTCAAATTCCTTGAAAAATATCTTATATTTTTAGGAATTCAAATTCCTTGAAAAATATTTTGTATTTTTAGGAATTAATATCCTTGAAAAATATATTACATTTTTAGGAAATCAAAGTTCCTTGAAAAATATATTAGATTTTTAGGAAATTAATTTTCCTTGAAAATATGATTATTATTAGGAATTACAATTTTCCTTGAAAAATACTATTGTTTTTAAGAATAAAAAAAAATCCTTGAAAAACAGATTATGTTTTTAGGAGTCGAATTCTTTGAAAAGCGTATCTATTTTTAGGATCAGAATCTTTGAAAAATACGTGCTGAGAAAATTAATGTTAGTTGATAAAGTACTATGTAAAGTCCTGATGGACTTTACTGTTAAAGTACTGCTACGATATGTTTCTCGGGCCAGATCAAGTTTAATGTGATGTTTGACACAATACGATAAACTTGTGAGAAAATGTTATCCCTCAAAACTCAAGAGATGACGTGGCGAATGAGAAATCAACACGTGGCATCACAAGGCATGGAAAAATGACAAATTATTGAAAAAGACCGATGAACAAAAATGGATAGGTCCAAGACCTATAGGGAAGTCGACCAGGCCTAAATCCCCTAAGGGTGGTCGGGCTGGCCTTAACCCCCTAGGGGTGGTTGGCCTGACCCCAACCCCTAGGGATCGTCGGCCAAAACTCCCAAATACACTTCACTGGATAAAGTTCACGCTCATTCAAGCTGAAATTAACAAGCCTAGAACCCAGAAGGTCAACAAGACTAGCACCCAGAATACCAACAGGCCTAGCACCCAGAAGATTAACAGCCAAGCACCTAGAGGGTCATTGGGCCTAGCACCTAAGTCTCATGGACCAACCAAGAATTAGTGTTTTCTCTAAGGTTTCAATCATGCATCGTCAACCACGATCCAGAGAAACAACGAGAAGACCCACAATCTCATAATCATGGGGAGGTGGACACGTGTCTCCTCTACCCAATGATCATGTACCAAACCACGATCCCTAGTCTAGTTGATCATGTAATAGCCCCTGGGCACTATAAATAAATGACCCAGGGCTTCATTTAAGAAGGATGAATCTTTTCGAAGAGAAAGACTATAGGGAGATCGATCATTTGATAACTTCTGGGCTAATCTGGGACGAGTGAACTCTTCAGTTCATCTTTGTAATTGTCAATTGAGTGATTCAATACTAAATACTAAGTGGATTAGGTTATTACTGTTCATTCGAATAGGGCTGAACCACTATAAATTTCTGTGTGTTTTGTTTAGATATTTTTACTTTGTCATATAGTTACATTTATCTCGTTCAAACGGTGTCGTATATCATACATATGACCGTTGGTCAATTTCACAGGTCAACACCACGGATATTTCTACCCCCGAGTGGTGCCACGTACTCACTGTGCAGTGTGTGTGTCGTGAGCCACATTAGAGTTTTTCTTAATTTTCTCATTTGATTGTTTAATTAATATTTAAGATAATATATTTATCCCAAAATAAATATCACTCAATTCAAAATTAACATTATTTTTGTTGTCTGTAGTTTCATCATTGGACACGTAGCAGTCATTAGAGAAGTAATTAGGCTCCTCGTGAGAATAGTGAAGCTCTATAAAACTTGCCCAGAGCTCCTAGAAGTGTAGTATCCTCCCAGCATGTCGAGTTCCCTTTTTTTGTTGTGGATGTCTCCAAGTAAGACCACGACCCGAGGACCACCCTAAAGGTCCTCTCGTCTTCTTGATCTGATAGTCCTCGAGGTCTAGGAGCTTTGTCCTCGGGCTGGGAGAGAGCGCCAAGTGTCAATCAATGTAGCCTCAAGCCACCAATAGATTTTTTGACAACTTTTTAGGTGCCTCAAGTAGGCGCATCGAGTTCGTACACTCAAAAATTGGTATTTCCAACAATGCCTCCTGACACAGGAAAACGTTCAGCCACACCCTGACAATGTCAGAGGCGTGTCTACTGCAAAGTTGGTGGGTTGCAACCAACATATTGGCCCCTCTACGATACGCACGGGCCCACAGTCTTTATTAGAACATTGAGAGGGGTGAAATAGCAATTAAATCTCCAAATAAATGTGGAATATTTGTAATTAATGATATTAATGACCTTCAGCCCCTATAAATAGGGCTATGATACCACTGTAAAAGGGTTCACAAATTTTGTACTCAGAGTAATATATATGCTGCCAGAGAAAACACATTGAACCTTGCCATCTCAAGCTTCAAGAACTCTAATACTAAAGACTCATGGACTAGGGTTGTTTTATAACCTGAACCATGTAAAACCTTGGCGTTTATCTTTATTATTTTCTTTAAATTCTATTATTAAGTTGATACCGAAAAAGGCAGTCAACAATCTTAAAATATCAGTTTTAAATAAATAAATAATATCTTATTATAAATAAGATAATTATTAATCTGTCTATATATATATTAATTCAAACATCAAAATAAAAACTATATAGTTAAATAATTAATTAATTCATAATTAATCAATTTCTTATAACTATCACATAACTATTTCATTGTCCTGGAAAATTAATTCCTTTGCAATTAACTCCTTCTCTCTACAAATCTTTCTTTTGACATCCTTGACAGTGTAGGACAGAGGTGATCTGGGCACCATGGAACTATAATATGAAGCTTCAATAAACCAGATTATTAATTAAACTCTTTAATCTAATAATCTTATTTAATAATTCCATGATTACTCAACTATAAATATGGAATTGCACTCTAAATATTTATAGAATTATATTCGCATCTCTTGTAGTCCATTGATATAATCAATAAATGTAGTTATGTCCTCCATTTATTAGTTCGTTAAGTAGAGATGGTCAAAATTTTCGTTTTAACCTTATAATTACCTCTTGATCCTTAAGAAACATTCATTCACTAGCGAATAATTAATCTATAATCAATTTATAGATTTAAACTCAATAACTATTCAATTCCAGAATTAACCATTAAGGGAACCAATATTCGATTCATTAGGAAAGTATGTATTCAATTATTGTAAATCATGTTCCCAATCATTCATGATATTAAATCTCCAACACAAAAGTCATTAGCCTCATTATTCTAAGAAACCTTAACGAGTGAATCAAAAGATCCAATAAGCACAAACATAAGACAAGATCTTAACCAACAAGAAGATATTTTATTTTTCTAACAAAAATGAAATAATATAATTATCCTGTCAAATTAAAATAATTTAAAATTAATTAAATAATAGACATTTTGCACAAATATAGGATCTCAATTGGGCACTAAGAAGGGTGCCCTAGGATTAGGGTCGGCGCATAGGGCAAGCCCCCAAAGAGGCTCGGGTGGTGCATGACTGGGCTCATGTGCGCTGGGGCGTGGGCATGCTGGGGTGTAGGCATACAGGGGTGCGGGTGCGCTAAGGCGTGGGTACAGTGGGGCGCATGCATACATGGGTGCAGGTGGGCTAAGGCGTGGGCACGCTGAGGCGCATGCCATTTTCTGTTCTTGTGCATCCTGAATTTTTAGATTTAAATTAAAAAAATAAAATTACAAAAGTCATATGCCTTTTATGGCTTACACAAGATCTAGAAAATAAAATTCCTAACCCAATAGTGCTATATAATTAATGATCCTTCATTCAACCATACATTCAAAAAACACATCCATTCATTCAAAATACATATCAACATACATATAACAAATTCAAGAAACCCACACAACATTTAATATATATATATATGTGTGTGTGTGTGTGTGTAGACTGCTTTGGTAGCAATTGTTGGTATTAAATATGATAAATCAAGATATGCATTCAATATATATATCATACATATATCTTAAATAAAAAAACAAATAAATTAGATATTACCTCTTGTAGCCTATCAAGAGTCAATGAATATTTTTGTATAAATCAACGATCTTCCTATCCTTGTTTTGAAAGTTCACACCTTGATCTTCTAGATCAATCCTCAAACACACAAGGATGTGTGTGGGTGCGTAGGATTCAAAAGGTTGATTTAGAACTCTCTAGATGTATTCAACACATGAGATCTAGAGAGGTTTTAGAATAGAAAGGCCATTGAATTTAGAATTTCAGGTTTAAGAAATTCTATCGTTTCTTTTATTTAGAGAGAGTCTCACAGTCAAAATTTCTAAAAACTTAAATAGAAAGTATCGCTTCTTTTAGGTTTATAAAAATAAAGTAACGAATTTAATTTATCTTTATTTGATTTCAAAAAAAATTATCAGTTATAACATATTTAATTATTTAATTTAAATCATATTTAAAAAATAATAATTAAATAAATAAATTAATTTAAAATTCAAAATTCAAATCCCAAGGATATTTCTATCTCTGAGTGGCGCCACACACAGTCATTGTATAGTGAGTGTGTCATGAGCCACATTAAGGTTTTCCTTAATTTTCTCATTTGTTTATTTAATTAATATTTATGATAATATATTTATCTCAAAATAAATATCTGTCAATTTAAAATTAAATTTATGTTAAAATATCAGTTTTAAATAAATAAATAAATATCTTATTATAAATAAGATAATTATTAATCTATCTATATATTAATCCAAACATGATTAATATTTATTTTAACATATAGCTTTTCAAAATAAAAACTATATAGTTAAATAATTAATTTATAATTAATCAATTGTTCATAACTATCACATACTTATTTCCTTGCCATGGAAAATTAATTCCTTTGCAATTAAGTCCTCTCTACATATCTTCTTTTGACACCCTTAACCTTGACAATGTAGGACATAGGTGATTTGGTGATCACAGACATATAATATGAAGCTTCAATAAACCAGATTATGAATTAAACTTTTTAATCTAATAACATTAATTATTAATTCCATGATTATTCCACTATAAATATAGAATTAGTTTTAGAGAGTTTTCTCTTTTAGTCCATTGATATAATCAATAAATGTAGTTCTATCCTCCATTTATTGGTTCATTAATTAGAGCTGGTCAAAATTTACGTTTTACCCTTCCAATTACCTCTTGATCCTTAAATACCATTAATTTAATAGCGAATAATTAATATATAATCAAATTATAGAATAAATATTCAGTTATAGAATTAACCCTTAACGGAACCAATATTCGATTCGTTAGGAAAGTATGGATTCTATTATTGTAAATCATGTTCCCAACCATTCATGATATTGAATCTCCAAAACAAAAGTCATTGGCCTCATTATACTAAGAAACCTTAACGAATGATATCAAAAGATCCAATAAGCACAAACATGAGTTTCTGACTACTCACCTTAGCATGCCCAGACAAGGACATGTAGCCATGACGACCATTCCTTCTTCAAATTTGGCCCGCACGACTCTAAAGTAGTGCTCCATGTCAAAGAAATTTTTTTCCAAGTCCTCCCCATTATAGGGCCTCGATTCATGCACTTTCACTCGGCCATACTCTATACCTATGGGACCCATTGCAGGCGCATTCCCAACCGCTCGCATGGTTAGGTTCACCTTTGCAGATATCTCAGTCATCTCATCTCTAAGCGCACCAACTGACTTGATGTCGTTTATGGAGTCTTGTTGGTCCTTCAACATGTGCTCCACTGCCGCAATATGCTCCTCCCACCGAGTGGTATCAGATGTAGTTGTCGGAGTGTTTCTTTGCTCCAACTCAATTATCGGGGCTAGCAGAATGTCCTTCTCCTTCTTTAGCACGGCTAGGAAATTGCTTGTGTCAGACAATCCAGAATTACGACTAGCAGAGGATAAACCCCTGACCTTCTCGCCCAGACCATCTAATTCCCCCACGCGCTTCTCAAGCACTTCGATCCTCTGAGTATTGCTCACCATTTGTGCATTCCACCAAGCTTTCGCTAACATAGATTTGATACCAAGTGTCATGGGTTGACTATTTGGGATCTTCTAGTAGACGGAACGTGTGACACTTGCATGCACTCCAAGCTAGCAAGTCAGCCTACAACTCACGCCTGTGTGCAAACAAACTCATTGGTTAGCCACAAACACCCATCAGACATGCAACAGGCAATAAAAAAGTATGAGCAAGCACAAAGCAAGTCATTCCATAGAATATCCACACCACACAAAAGCATACAACAAGGAAAGTGGCACGCGATGGCCCAACGATGACAACAATCAAGTAACACATAGGCAATAAGGAAGCATATACGGGAAAGTATGGATAAACATCATTTTTATTAATATGTGGCCTTGGTAGGGCAATAAAGTACTTAGCTTTAGCCCTTATCTGTTGGTGGCCATGGTGCTTCCCTAAGTCACTAGGTCACCCTCCCCTCCCCCCCCCCCGTTAAGGAGCATTCTAGGGATACAAGGTCTTCCCAGTAACATATATGATTTCTGCCTGGGAGACATATGCATAATTACAATATCGCCATTACCCTACCCCATGAGATTGCATGTGCAAGACTTGCCTAATGATCATGCACCAAGGCATGCTCACTTACAAAATGGCCCCATGTAGGTGTGCCAAAGGGGCAGCACACCACACTTTTAGGGCATTAATCCTAACAGGTAGTGTCTTTGAATTTTTTTAGAAATTTTTATTTGTAAATATAAAATGAAGAAGATGAGAAGTAAATGAATTTTGGAGATTTTTTCATAATGGATATCTAAAGTATAATGTGGATTAATGCCTAATGGGCTTGGATTTTTTTATTGAAGTTGTTGCATTATTGATGTTAAATGTGGATTGGAAAGGTGAACTCAATAATATGTTATGATGAATTTCTGGGTTTCAAGGATGAAAAAAGTGTTATGTTTTAATTATTTCGTTTGATTTTTAATTTTAATTTTTGTTTTTTTATTTCATTTTGATTGATGTTATTAGTTGATGATTAAATTTAGGTTTAAAGTTTAGTTTTTAGTTTTAAAATTTAAATTTTCATTGACATAATTATTTTAAGGTTTTAATTAATTAAAATATATTTATTTTTATAATTTTATATTAATTTTTAATTTATTACATTACCTTATTTATAAAACTAGGGGTATTTTGGTCATATTGAAAAAAATTGATCAAAATTGGGCTCAAGTTATTAATTGGTTTTGGGTGAGTTGGTTTGAAGAAAATGCAAGAAAAGATGGAGATTTCTGGATTTGGAGGTGAGGGCCGCGGCCCTAGGAGGGGCATGCTGCGGCCCGTGTGTGCGCGCGGCCTTGGGAAGCCATGGTGCTTGAGGCGCGCCGTGGCACTTGGTCAAGTGCGCCGCGGCCCGTGCGTGTTTCAGGGAGGTGTTAGCCTCTATTTCGAGGCTAGACGCCGCATGGTCTTATAGGGCCGCGACTCTTAGTGCCATTTTTTGTTTTTAAGTGTGTTTAGGCTTGGGAAATCAAAGGTTAAGGCTCGGGATGGATTTTATCACCCGGATTGATAGAATTCAAGGTCCTAGAGATTAGAGATATGGCTCAAAGTTATTTAATGGATTAGAACTAGATGGATGAATATTGTTAATGTGTTGTGACTAGGGTTTCAGCGAGGCTAAAGTTAGAGGACTGTGCTCGGGATATCGGTGCTCGGAGAGCTTGGGACGCAGGTAAGAAAACCCCTACTCCCATAGAGCTTGTATGCAGGGCTGAGCCCAATATGTTTGAATTGCAGGGCGTAACCCTTTGTTTGAGTTTGTTAATGTTAAGTGTATGTTTATTATGCTAAGAATTCAAATGTGTAAGTGTTCGGCAAGAGCCGGGAATGGTGTAGGCCGAGGTCGGTAGGGGCCGGGAACGGCGTTGGGCACGTTGAGTGCAAGGCCGAGTACGGCAAGGGGCTGGGAGTAGTGTTGAGCACGTGGAGTGCGAGTTGCCAGGGCGAGACCCTAAAGGATACCTGGGATATCCTCACAGTGTGGACCACAAACCCAGGGCCTGGTAAAGCGCCTGGAACGGCTTGGCCATATGTGTTTAGCCTATTGATGGCCTGATTTTATGCTATGTGTTTGTTATGCATATGTTTATGCTTGTGAGG
Source organism: Humulus lupulus (assembly GCF_963169125.1). Taxonomy (NCBI): domain Eukaryota; kingdom Viridiplantae; phylum Streptophyta; class Magnoliopsida; order Rosales; family Cannabaceae; genus Humulus; species Humulus lupulus. Next base: position 262,530,174 of record NC_084793.1, read on the forward strand.
GTTTTCTTACTGGGCCTCACGGGTGCTCTGTGGTTCAGGTAAGGGCAAGGTAAAAGTTGACCAACCATGAGTACAGAGAGCGTGAAGCGGCGCATACATGTTTGGCCTGCCTAGCTGCCACAACCAGTGATTGTGGGAGATGGTTGTATTAAAACTTAGATTTTGTCGTCTAGTCGACCTGGGTTGTAATTATACGTTGTAAATATTTCTAAACGGTATTTTGGGATCCCAAGTGTCAAACACTATGATTTTCAGTAAATGGAATTATTTTCAAAGTTTATAACTCTGTTTATGGCTTAATCACACTTTTTGTCCTAAAATCTCGATTAGCGAGTTGAATGCACATCTTAAACTCACTATTAACGGCTCTAAGGTAGTAGGGCGTTACAACTTGGTATCAGAGCAAGCCAAGGTTTATGGTTCTGGAGATTGACCAAACATGTACGCTCGTTGTCAGTGACAAGCTCGACTCAGGGTTGGTTGGTATGATTGACTAATATGCTTGAATATGTGCTTGAATGCCCTGTTTTCCTGCTTATTTCATGTAGAGCATGACGAATGAGTTAACATATGCATGATGCCAGGGCATGGCCTGTTGTGTGTTATATGCTATCTGTATGTTATGTGAATTACTGTTTGTGGATGGTTAATGTGTTTGGGAGGTGGTCTTGGATGTTGTTATCATGCCTGATGAGTGGCGTCGTTGGTTGCAGGCATATTTGTTGAGATGCCTCAACAATCATCTAGACTCCGCGGCAGTAGGGCCGAGGATGACAACCAGGGTCAGGACCCTCCACCTGCCCCACAGAATTGGCAAGAGATATTTGCCAAGATGGAAGCGAGACTGCAGTGAACAGAGGAAGAGCTACGACAGTTGAGGCAGTAGGCCTCACCTCAGGTCACTGGGCTGCCAGTTCAGCAGGTTGTGGCGCTAGTGCCAGTTCAATCTGCTATGGAGAATAAGTGGGAACCTTTGTATGAGAGGTTCAGGAAAGAGCATCCTCCCACCTTTGAGGGTGGACCATACCCACTGCGGGCAGAGCAGTGGATGAATATGATTTCCTCAATTCTGGATTTTATGAGGGTTCGGGGAAATGAGAGGGTAGCTTGCGCTAGCTACATATTTAGAGAGGATGCCCGCATCTGGTGGGACGTGGTAGTTCAGAGAAGGAACGTAATAGTTATGACTTGGGAAGAGTTCATAAACTTATTTAATGAGAAGTATTATAGTGTGGCAGTTCGAGCTGCGAAGGTTGATGAGTTCATCAACCTGACTTAGAACCGATTGACAGTGACAGAGTATGCTTTGAAGTTTGACAGATTAGCAAAATTTGCACCAGATTTAGTGCCGACTGATGCAGCAAGAAGGGACAGGTTTGTGTGGGGGTTGAATGTTATGATCGCCCGCGATGTGAATATTACTTTGGATCCAGAGACTACTACTTATGCTCAAGTAGTGGACAAGGCCCTTACAGCTGAGAGGATCGAGGATCAGATCTGGAAGGAAAATGCTGTTAGGCGCGATGCCAGGAGGACAGTGCCTCCTTTTTTTTGATCCAGTCGTGATGGTGGCTCTAGTGAGCAGAAGAGAAAGGCCCCCGATTCTTTTGTTCCTCCCAGTTCAGATAGGAGGACACGGGGTGCTTCTATTGGCCGTCAGGGTGGAAGTGAGAATAGGAGGAGCTTTCCAGTGGGTCCACGGTGCAGACGACGACACCAGGGTGAGTGCAGGATCAGGGCCTGCTTTGTTTGTGGAAGTGCTAGTCATCTGAAGAGGGACTGCCCTCAAGTCAAGAAAGAGGAGCTGAAGCAGTGTGATAGTCTTGCTCCTGCCAGGGTATTTACTTTGACACAGACTGAGGCGGAGGCTAGCCCCTCAATTGTGACAGGTTAGATCTCTAGCACTGGTTCTTTGTATACTGCATTGTTTGATTCAGGGGCTACCCATTCATTTGTATCTGCTAGAGTGCTAGATCAGCTTTGTAGACCTAGTGGTGTGTATGCTAGGGAATTTCAGACTTTGTTGCCAACAGGAGAACTGGTAGTCTCTAGGAAATGGATTAGAGCATTGCTAATAGAGGTAGATGGTAGGGAATTGTCTGTTGATTTGATTGAGTTAGAGATGGACGACTTTGATATGATTCTAGGTATGGATTGGTTATCAAAGTATGGGGAAACGATTGATTGCAAGCGCAGAATGGTGGCTTTCGAACCGGAAGGGGAGGTACCCTTTGTGTTTGTGGGGACGGTTAGTGGACCGCGAGTACCAGTGATTTCAGCATTAAAGGCTAGAGACCTGATGCAGGAAGGTTGCATGGGATTTCTAGCGAGCGTTGTGGATACCTCTAGGGTGGTGTCAGTTGGACCGGGTGAGACTAGATTGGTGTGTGAGTTTCTGGATTTGTTTCCGACAGATTTGCCAGAGTTTCCGCCGCAGCGGAAGATTGATTTTATTATAGAATTGGTGCCAGGGGCGGAGCCAGTATCTAGGACACCTTACAGAATGGCTCCAGCGGAATTGAAGGAGTTGAAGATTCAACTGTAGGAGTTACTTGATTTGGGGTTCATCAGACCGAGTTTCTCGCCATGGGGTGCTCTAGTGTTGTTTGTCAAGAAGAAGGATGGATCTCTTAGGATGTACATTGATTACAGAGAGCTGAACAAGTTAACCATTAAGAACAAGTATCCACTGCCTAGGATCGATGATTTATTTGATCAGTTACAGGGAAGAACAGTGTTTTCCAAGATAGACCTCCGATCAGGTTACCATCAGTTGAGGATTAAAGAGGAGGACATACCAAAGACCGCTATCCGAACGAGGTATGGACACTATAAATTCCTAGTTATGTCCTTTGGATTAACCAATGCCCCAACACCCTTTATGGACATGATGAATATGGTTTTCAAGGATTATTTGGATAAGTTTGTGATTATGTTCATCGACGACATCCTGGTGTACTCTCAGTCAGAGACAGAGCACGAGCAGCATCTGCAGCTGGTTCTACAGCGGTTGAGGGAGCATAAGTTATATGCTAAGTTCAGTAAGTGTGAGTTCTGGTTACCCCAAGTTATATTTCTGGGCCATATTGTCAGTAAGGAGGGGATTCTAGTTGACCTAAGTAAGATTAAGGCGGTCAGAGATTGGCCTAGACCAAGCAATGTTCCTGAAGTGAGAAGCTTTTTGGGCTTAGCGGGGTACTATTGGCGGTTCGTAGAGGGGTTCTCCAGAATAGCTACGCCTTTGATAGAACTGACAAAGAAGAAGACAAGGCGTGTTTTGACGGATAGATGTGAGAATAGTTTTAAGGATTTGAAGCGGCGATTGATCACTGCGCCAGTGCTAAGTTTGCCGACAGACAATGAAAAGTTTGTGGTTTATTGTGATGCGTCCAGACAAGGTTTGGGGTGTGTGCTGATGCAAGCTGGTAGGTGATAGCCTATGCATCGAGACAGTTAAAGGAGTATGAGCAGAGATATCCCACGCATGATTTGGATTTGGCAGCGGTGGTGTTCGCACTTAAGATTTGGAGACATTATCTCTATTGTGAGAAGTGCGAGATATACACCGATCATAAGAGCCTGAAGTATTTCTTTACTCAGAAGGACCTGAACATGCACCAGAGGCGGTGGCTAGAGTTGGTTAAGGATTACGATTGTGATATCCTATACCATCCTTGGAAGGCTAATGTGATAGCTGATGCATTGAGTCGGAAAGGCCCAGGATAGTTGTTTAGTTTGAGACAGATATCTGATAAGCTAGCCGAGGAGATAACCAGAGCAGGTATAGAGTTGGTGGTTGGACAGTTGGCCAACATCACTCTTCAGTCAACACTCCTTGAGAGGATCAAGGAGGTGCATGGGAATGATTCCCAGTTGAGAGGTCACAGAGAGAATGTCCTAGGCGGAGCGACTAAGGACATTTCTATTTCAGAGATGGGATTACTGAAGTACAAGGGTCGGATCTGCGTTATGATGGATTCTGATATCCGGCAGGAGATCTTAGATGAATCGCATACCATTCCCTATTCTTTGCATCCGGGTACAACGAAGATGTACTAGGATTTGAGAGCTTTACATTGGTGGTTGGGCATGAAGAGGGATGTGGTGGATTATGTGGCCAAGTGCTTAACTTGTCAGCAGGTTAAGGCTGAGCATCAGAGGCCAACGGGGTTGCTGCAGCCTCTAGGGATCCCAGAATGGAAGTGGAAAGATATCACCATGGACTTTGTGGTTGGTTTGTCGAGGACCGTGGGACAGCATGACTCGGTGTGGGTGGTTGTGGATAGGTATACCAAGTCTGCCCACTTTTTGCCTGTTAGGACAACTTATACTGTGGAGCAGTATGCTGAGTTATATGTAAAGGAGATTGTTCAACTTCATGGGGCTTCGAGGTCGATAGTATCCGACAGAGACCCCACCTTCACTTCCAAGTTTTGGGAAAGTCTACAGAAGGCTATGGGCACGCAGTTACAGTTTAGTACCGCTTATCACCCTTAGACAGATGGACAGTCTGAGAGGACGATTCAGATATTGGAGGACATGTTGCGAGCCTGTGTGCTAGATTTTGGGGGATCATGGAGTAAGTATCTCCCTTTGATCGAGTTCTCGTACAACAGTTATCAGGCGACCATCGGAGTGGCTCCGTATGAAATGCTTTATGGAAGGAAGTGTAGATCACCTATTCATTGGGATGAGAGAGGTGAGAGGAGAAATCTAGGTCTAGAGATGGTTAAGAGGACCAATGAGGCGATTGAGAAGATTAGAGCGTGAATGCTCGCTTCCCAGAGTCGTCAGAAGAGTTATTCAAACCTGAAATGCAGGGGCGTGGAATTTTAGGTTGGTGATCATGTGTTTCTTAGGGTTTCACTTTTGAGGGGAGCGAAACGGTTTGGTGTTCGAGGCAAGTTGAGCCCTAGGTTTGTTGGCCCCTTCGAGATTCTGGAACGGGTTGGAGAGGCAGCTTACAGACTAGCGATGCCTCCAGCTTTATCAAGGGTTCATGATGTTTTCCATGTGTCCATGATCCGGAAGTATGTGTCAGATTCGACACACGTTCTAGGTTATGAGAATCTGGAGCTTGATCAGGATTTTTCCTATGAGGAGAAGCCGGTTCAGGTTCTTGACCGGAAGGATAAAGTCTTGCAGAGCAAGACCATCGCCTTGGTGAAAGTGCTGTGGAGGAACAACAAGGTTGAGGAGGCGACGTGGGAACTTGAGTCAGAGATGAGGGAGCGTTATCCCGAGTTGTTCAGGTAATTTCGAGAACGAAATTTCTGTAAGGAGGGGATAGTTATAACGACCCAAATTTGCTAATAGGGCTTAGGGCCTTAGTTAGCATGCCCGGAGGGCAATAAATGAATTAATATGCTAATATGTGAATATGTGATAGAGATGCATGTTTAGTTGAATTAAATATGCATGTGGGCCCCGTTTGGATATTAGGGGCATAAATGTGATAAATATGATATGTGTGTGTTATATATCTGTGTAGCACAATCCGAGACAGTTCTAGAGAGCAGTTAGCCAGAAAGTCACAACGGGGTTGAGAATTCGAATCAGGGCGAGTCGAGGGGTATTTTTGGGTGTTAGATGTATTATGGGGTTATTGGGTTATGGAAATAAATATTTGGAGATATATTTGAGGTTAGAATGTCTAGGAGGGGATATTGGGGGAAATTTACCATTTTGCCCTCGGGGACGTTTTTGGCACCCCGAGCCTTGAGGTAACCTTAAAGCTTAAGTTAAATAAAACAAAGTCTAGGAAGCTTTTGGAGACTTAGAAACCGACATTCACTTTCCCTTCCCAGCTGAAGATAGTTTCTAATCTCTCTCATCTTTACTCTCTAAGACAAACTCAAGGAAACAAGCAAGGGAAAGAAATCAGTCAAGAACTAGAATTGGGGCAAAGCTTGGGAGATTCTAACCAGTAAATCAGGGCTTGGAGCTTGAGGAATTGAAGTTGGGAATTTAGGGGATCAACTCTGAATCAAAACTCAGCAAGGGTAAGTTCTAACTATGAGAATTATGGTTGATTTCTACTGTTTTCTTAGGAAATGCATGTGAGTAGGATTTGATCTGTTCTAAGGTGTTTAGCTGAGTTTTTGGAGCAGGTTTTTGATAGGTTTTGATGTTAAAACTGGGCTAGAACCTTTGCGATGATTATCTGGAATTACTAGTTTGGTTTTGGGTGAGTTAGTTTGAAGAAAATGCAGGAAAAGATGGAGATTTCTGGGTTTGGAGGCGAGGGCCGCGGCCCTAGGAGGGGCATGCCACGGCCCGTGTTTGCGCGCGACCTTGGGAGGCCATGGTGCTTGAGGCGCGCCGCGATGCTTGGTCAAGTGCGCTGCGGCCCGTGCGTGTTTCAGGGAGGTGTTAGCCTCTGTTTCGAGGCTAGACTTGGCATGGTCTTATAGGGCCGCGACTCTTAGTGCCATTTTGTGTTTTTAAGTGTGTTTAGGCTTGGGAACTCAAAGGTTAAGGCTCGGGATGGATTTTATCATCCAGATTGATAGAGTTCAAGGTCTTGGAGATTAGAGATATTGCTCAAAGTTATTTAATGGATTAGAACTTCATGGATGAATATTGTTAATGTGTTGTGACTAGGGTTTCGGCGAGGCTCAAGTTAGAGGACTGTGCTCGTGATATCGGTGCTCGGAGAGCTCGGGACGCAGGTAAGAAAACCCCTGTTCCCATAGATCTTGTATGTAGGGCTGAGCCCAATATGTTTGAATTGCAGGGCGTAACCCTTTGTTTTAGTTTGTTAATGTTAAGTGTATGTTTATTATGCTAAGAATGCAAATGTGTAAGTGTTCGGCAAGAGCCGGGAACGGCGCAGGCCGAGGTCGGCAGGGGCTGGGAACGGCGTAGGGCCGGGAACGGCGTTGGGCACGTTGAGCACGTGGAGTGCGAGTTGTCAGGGAGAGACCCTAAAGGATACCTGGGATATCCTCACAGTGCGGACCGCAAACCCAGGTCTTGGTAAAGCGCCTGGGACGGCTTGGCCGTATGTGTTTAGCCTATTGATGGCCTGTTTATATGCTATGTGTTTGTTATGCATATGTTTCTGCTTGTGAGGGTTTTCTTGCTGGGCTTCGGCTCACGGGTGCTCTGTGGTGCAGATAAGGGCAAGGAAAAGTCGACCAACCATGAGTACAGAGAGCGTGAAGCGGAGCGTACATGTTTGGCCTGCCTAGCTGCCACAGCCAGTGATTGTGTGAGATGGTTGTATTAAAACTTAGATTTTGTCGTCTAATCGACCTGGGTTGTAATTATACATTGTAAATATTTCTAAACAGTATTTTGGGATCCCAAGTGTCAAAAACTTTATGATTTTCAATAAATGGAATTATTTTCAAAGTTTATAACTCTGTTTATGGCTTAATCACACTTTTTGTCCTAAAATCTCGATTAGCGAGTTGAATGCACATCTTAAACTCACTAGTAACGGCTCTAAGGCAGTAGGGCATTACATAGGTCCTGATGTGTGTGGGCGTGAGGTCCATGTGCGCACAAGCGCAAGACCCTGAGCGTGTGGGCGCGTGGCCCATGTGGGAGCGGACACGAGGCCCCTGTGTGCACGGGCGCGAGACACCTCCTAGGCGTGCCTGGATGCGCGAGGCCAGGTCAGGTGCTTGGGGGCCCTGAGGGGCATACCTGGGCAAGGCGTGGGACACCTCCCAGGTGTGAGGCATCTTCTTGATGCGAGGTCCATGGTGTGGGACACCTCGGGGCGAGGCTAGGCGCGCCTCACTTGGCGCGAGACACATGGTGCGAGACCCTCGGGGTGAGGCTAGGCGTGGTACGTGAGGTGCTGGCATGTGGAAGGTGCAGCTGGGTGCTGCCAAAGTGGTGTTCCCAAGGCCCATGTGCGAGGTGCAGCTGGGTGCTACCAAAGTGGTGTCCACAAGGTCCATGCGCGAGGCACGGCTGGGTGCTGCGCGAGATGGAGGCGTCTCACGAGGCTGGGGCCTTGGCTCCGCACAGGCGCGACGTAGCTGGGTGTTGTGCAAGATGTAGGCATCTCGCGAGGCTGGGGCCTTGACTCTGAGGGGCATGGCTAAGGGCCTTACGCGCGAGACAGAGGTCTCTTATGAGGGGATGTGGCTTGGAGGCCTGGAATGACCTCGTGAGGCCTAGGGACTTGCAAATGTCTGACATTTTGGTGGCCTGTAATAACCTTCTTCCTCCATCGTATACTTGGCGCCTTTGGTGCCCCTTAGCTGCTTACTTCATTAAGGGACTAGAAACTTCTTTTTTTTTTCTTGGTGGATTTTTGGTATCCATATTTTGCAAAACACAAAATCCAAAATAGTATTTACCCATACTATAATTTGGAAGAAAAAAAATTCAAATATACAATCAAGTTTTTAATATTTCAATTTTATAGTCTTCTTTTCTTTTGTACAATCTCTTTATTTTAAACTTTTTATTTACACCGTTAGTTCCTCGTGATCAAAGTTTGGAGCTTCAATAGGAAAGCCTTATGAGATTGGACCAGTTTGAATGAATTAGCTATGATGATGATGATGATCGGGTTGTACCTTCTGAGATGGTGTTTGGGTCTCACGTCATCTGAAATGGGATTTGGCTTTCGATTTTTATTAATCACTAGAATTCTAGTGGGTTTGCGTCTTATATAATGTGATCATGATCTGGCTATGGCTTGGCTAATGCGATCATTCATGACCAAGCTTATCGTAGTTGTATCATCAATTTGATTGATGATTTTACTTGAAGAGGTGCACTATACAATTAGTTGAATGTGGTTGTTCGATAAACTTTCCTTAATATTGTTGTGCAAGAACAGTTCTTTACAACTCACAAGAACATAAAACGAGTAATAAAACTACACAGAGATTTAACGAGGTTCAGTCCAAGTGCAATTACCTACATCCTCGTGGAGAAAACATTTCTTTGTATTCCTTATCACCTTCAAGTTACAAACAAGATCAACTATTACAGCCTTGAGACAACTCTCTTGCTTTAGCCTCTCTCTTTTGTTTCTCTTAAGCTCACTCTAAGTATTAGAGAAAAAATTACAACTTAAAGTGAGCTAGAGTACATATACATATTTATCGCTTTAGGACAAGTACCTAACATAACTATCAAGACATAAAATGTAACGTCCTACTACCTAGGGACCGTTACACTGTGTATTTTAAATAGTGATAAACTCATTAAACGATTTATTTGGCCATAATCGTGTTATTAAATGTGATTAATGGGTTAGGGTTAAAATTTTTGGTCAAGGATACAAACATTTCACTAAAGCGTTTACTGTATACATTGGGGGTCCCAAAATACATTTGTTGACGGTAAGAACTCGTCAACTAAGTTAGATCAAGAACTTCGTGAGTTGTAAAAGAAGTAGATTTGAATCAAATGAAATTCAAGCCAACTCCCTTATGATTTCAAGAACACAAAATATAAGTGCTAAAATTTTAGAATGAAAAATAGAGAGAATGTAGAGTGTCTATTCCCATTAACAATGTGTGGTTACAAATTTCCCTCTCCCTTTCTCATGTGAAGAGAGGTCATATTTATAGTAGAGCACTATTTTCTCATTGTACGTGGTGGTCCCTGGGGACACGACTCTACATATGCAGTCTACAGATAGTAGTGGTGCCAGGAGTGTGGTGGTCAGCTCCAGTACATGCTCAGGGTCTACGGGAGCATCTCCACTTTAGTACCTAGTTATACCTCCACCATTTGTTTAGTACGAACGTCAAAGGATGGCTGGGAAGGACCACATCAGGTACCCTATTCGTACGACGACTACTTGTCTAGCGTGGTGTTTAGGGTCAAACACCTGGGGCATTCGGGGCCGTACCTCCATACGTACTTCACCTCGTCTTGGTTTGTAGGTAAATTCTGTATTTGTACGAGCTACTCGAGCCATAAGTTTTCACCCTCTCAAGGTACCTTATCCTAAGGGCTTTAAGTGTTGCAATCCTTATATGTTATTCCTAGATGCCTAGCAATCAAGGATCTCGCGAGATGGCCCTATGAAAATGAGATGAGAAGGGGCTCTCAACCCCAAGCACATAGTCTGGGCATAAAGCGTGGCTCCATAGGTGTGTGAGGCAAGGCTGTGGTATCTCGCGAGACCATGGTGTGAGACGTGGGATGGTGGCACGAGGCGCCTAATGCATGGGTGCGCGAGGTGTTGGCCAAAGGCGCGAGACGCTTGGTGCATCTGGTAGCGCAAGGTGCTTGGTGCACGGGTGTGCGAGGTTTTGGCCAGAGGCGTGAGGCGCCTGGTGTACGTGTGCGCGGGTGTGCGAGGCGCCTGGTCCGGCTGGTGGCGTGAGGCTCTTAGTGCATCTGGGGGCGCGAGGCGCCTGGTGCGCGAGTGCGCGAGGTGCCTGGTGCGCGAGTTTGCGAGGCACCTAGTGAGCGAGGCGCGAGACCATTGTTGGGCGTGCGAGACGAGATGCACCAGGGGTCACAGCCTTGCAAGGGCTTCGCGTGGGCCAAGACAGGCAGTTTCACGAAGGCCTCTCGTGAGGCATAGGTCTCGCATGGGGTGAGACACGAGGTTTCTTGGCATGCTTGAGGTCACTAGGGGGAAGCCTCAGCTTTTCTCTCGAGTGTTGATTGTGGCCCTCTCAGGATCATGTCCAATTTTTGGCATTCGCACTTACCCCCCAGTGTTCGAGAGGGTCTTCAGGCTCTCTGGTAGACGTTAAGGTGCGATGTTTTAGGGATGCCCGTGAGGCATTAGCTTGCTTCTTCATTGTGGCATTACAAAGAAACACACTTTGGAGTTGAGGACTATTATGAGATTTTGAAAGTGGATGTCAGCCTATCATTGTACTTCGTGGATCCGAAAGCAAGTGCCAGGGTGCATCGTTGTGCCCTTCTCCGAGGACTATGATAATCTTCCTCATGCTCCCATTAATCATGGTCCTTCGAGGCCCCATTTTTCCGATGTTCATGCGCCTCCTCCTCCTTTGGTAAGTGGGTCATCTGTCCTTGCTCATCTGGGTACCCCTGATTTGGAGGGGACATCCTGGGTGAGTCGCATGGCAGCCCCTTATGGGCAAAGGTATACACGTGTCACCGAGGATATTCCTGAGACTGAGTGGAGAGGTCTCAAGAATTTTACCATGGAAGAGTTTGGGGAGACCCTTGTTCACTCCACAACTTGGGTGAGTTCATGCGTCTTACATTGATCTTTCTCTTTCTTTTTGTTTTTGTTTTGGGTTCTTTGTTTGCTCATTTATATACATATATATATGTGATTATTTGTTTTTGCTTCTCTATGCTTGAGGTCCTTTTGAGCCCGCTCAAAGGGGTTCGATAGGTCTATCTTTTTTCATTATGTTTGAGGTCCTTTTGAGCCCATGCGAAGGGGTTCGATAAGTCTCTCTTTGGTGCATCTTGAATGTATTTATAAGGATATGTTGACCCTTTGGGTTCTAGCCATCCTTTTAAATACTTTTGCACGCGCTTATTATTTCTCGCGAGAAGCGTCCTTCTCGTCATTATGCATAGCACTATTTTTGCAAGGGTCTCTTTTTGGACCCTTTTTGGCTAAACGGCTTGGTGGCCGCTCTAGGCTTATTGGTGGATGCTCTTCCTGAGGCCTTTCCTCTCGTGGAGGCACCAACCTTTATTAGGAGGCTCTTCTTGAGGCTTTTCCTCTCGTGGAGGTATCAGCCTTTATTAGGAGGCTTTTCCTGAGGCCTATCCTCTTGTGGACGTATCAACCTTTATTAGGAGGCTCTTCCTGTAGGACCTTCTCACCCTCTTTATATTCATAAGGGTAGTTAATCCTTGTGAACTCGAGAGATGCCTTGTAAGGTTTTCTTCCTTATTTTTTTTATAAGGGTCTCTTTTAGGACCCTTTTTGGCCGTGTACTCTGCCCCCCAAGTGGTTGGCAAGATTTTTCTCGTCGGGCACTTTGATTATTTTCTCATGCACTTTGATAATTTCAATTGGTGATAGATACACAAGAGTTAGATACGTGCTCACATAAATGAGGAGTGAGACATGCCAATAAGAAACATATTCATTAAAAATAAGGAGAGTACATAGGTATTTGCAGCGACAATGTTCTTACTACATATTAGGGCATCTAAGTTACCCCTCTAATTCATAGCTATTGGGGGGCTAACTATTGTAACCCATTTGGTTTATCATACTAAAAGTGGAGCTTTACCTAATGCTCCCTCTTAGGCGCGTACGCACACCATCAATTTTGATCTCCTTAGTAACTTTGGGATGGAACTCACGCAGGCTTACGTTCCCATGTACTACCATCGCCATTGGTTCTGGCAGTTTCATGACTGTGCAGAGGGACACATTATAACATTCCCTTGCCTCTTTCTGTTCCCCTTTCATGCTCGCTACTCCCCCAGGGGTTGGGAATTTTATGGCCAATTGGTATACCGAGGTTATCGCCTTCAATTCTCTCAGGGAGGGTCTCCCTAATACTGCGTTGAAGGCCGAGGAACAACTTACTACGACGAAGTTTGTCATTACAGTGGTCTGTCTGAGCAGTTCTCCAAGGGTGATGGCTAACTTGATCGTACCTAGGGACTGTCTCAAATCTCCTGTAAATCCATATAGGGAGGTAATGCAGGGCTTTAGGTGCCTGATGTTCAGTCCCATCTTTTCTTGTAATGACCCAACTATTTCTAAGACCTTGGACCATTAAAACTACTAGACATAGCTACTACTTTGAAGAACACATACATAATAACTTTATTAAAACTCCAACATAAATATTGTGCAAATTACAAAGTAAAATATAAAATGTGGTATGAGTACCCATTGTTTAATAAAACATAAAAAACGTAACTTTTAAATACCAATTGCGGAATTACATAAAAAAACATATTTTAAAAGACTAAACATAAATAACTTCGTCCTCGATCGACACGCAATCCATTCATCCCCAACACACATGCCAAGCTACCAAGAATCCTTCCGCCTCCATATCTATTTTCCTGCATCACACTAAAAATAAAGGAGTGAGCCTAATGCCCAGCAAGGGAAATCTACTAACAACATATAACATAAATCATATACATAAGACTATATCATAAGCATATACTATAAAACATATATCATTACTTTAACCAATGAAAATGGTAATCTTTGGGGTTTGCTAGTTAAGCAACTATAAGCCTCAAAATACATTGAGGTATGCTAGCTAAGCAACTATGAGCCCCAAGCAACATATAAACATTGGGGTTTGCTAGCTAAGCAACTATAAGCCTCAAAATACATTGAGGTTTGCCAGCTAAGCAACTATGAGCCCCTAAGCAATATAAAAACATTGAGATTTGCTAGCTAAGCAATTATAAGCCTCAAAATACATTGAGGTTTGCTAGCTAAGCAACTATGAGCCCCTAAGCAATATAAAAATATTGGGGTTTGCTAGCTAAGCAACTATAAGCCTCAAAATACATTGAGGTTTGCTAGCTAAGAAACTATGAGCCCCTAAGCAACATAAAAACATTGAGGTTTGCTAGCTAAGCAACTATAAGCTTCAAAATACATTGAAGTTTGCTAGCTAAGAAACTATGAGCCCCTAAGCAACATAAAAACATTTCCATATATATCATAACATTACATATTAGACATAAACATATCATAACATATAAAAACTATCCTATTTTCCTTACCAACACCGGGATATTTGAGAACAAGGACGGGATTTGGAACACTCCTAAAACCAACAATAAGAATGGTGAGTATTTATAAAGAATAAAGATGAATATGAAAACTAAACCTTAAAAAAGAAACTTACCAAGAAGGACCTTAAGTTTCAAGAACTTAAATACCTAATCAAGAATCATAAACAAGAGTTAGGATCTGAATAAAAGAAACTAAAGAAAACTAAAGGATTATAAAGAATTGAACTTAGGAATAGGAATACCTTGACTAATCTTATGGATTGATCTAAACCTTAATACCGAATTCACACTATATCTCACTTCCCAAGTGTTTAGAAAAGCTTAGAATGATAAATCTTTTATCCCAAACCCAAGTGTATCTCTCTATAATAATACTACCACCTTAGAAGCTCTGATCGAATGATTCAAGAATGAAAAAAATGGCTGAGCACTAGGTCCTATTTATAGAGTTTGAGGAGTGAAACTATCCTATAAAAAAATACTTAAATCCTTAAATAAACATGATTATGAAAAGTGTCATGCTCTTAATGGTTCTGGAAGGTTCTAGAGTTTCTAGATCTTTCTTTTATTTAAACTTAAATCCTTAAATAAACGTGATTATGATAAGTGTCATGCTCTTAATGGTTCTTGAAGGTTCTAGAGTTTCTAGATCTTTCTTTTATTTAAAAAATACTTAAATCCTTAAATAAACATGATTATGACAAGTGTCATGCTCTTAATGGTTCTGTCTAAACCTTAGGTTATAATAAATATATTTCTAGGAACAGCAATATTAATCAAACCTTATATTATAATTAATATTCTTAATGGTTCTAGAGTTTCTAGATCTTTCTTTTATTTAAAAATACTTAAATCCTTAAATAAACATGATTATGACAAGTGTCATGCTCTTAATGGTTCTCTCTAAACCTTAGGTTATAATAAATATATTTCTAGGAACAACAATATTAATCAAACCTTATGTTATAATTAATATTCTTAAACTATAGGTTAAACTTATAAAATTCATAACTGTTGCTACGAGTTTCCAACTAAGTCCCGAATTGAACCAAAATCCATGGAATCTAACATACTGCTAACTACTACTACTAATACTGCTGCTGCTGCTGCTACTACTACTACTAAAGTTGGGCGATACAGGATGTCTACGGAGCTTCCTTTATTAACCAAGACCCGGTGCAGCCTCATGTTAGCAAGTTGTACAGTCAACACCAAAGGATCATTGTGAGGAAAATGCACACCCCATGCATCTTCTTCGATGAATGTTATTGAATCGTTCTCCCTCCAAAGATGGTCCTAACTTCTCCTTGTACCTACATCTCGTGCCCGTGGTGAGGGTACTCCTTCCTCCGGTTTTTGGTTTTCTTTGCGGACGTACTTACCCAAGTGTCCCCTGCGTATAAGCTCTTCGATTTCTATCTTCAAGTGAGTGCATTCTGCGGTGGTGTGGCCAATGTCTTTATGATACTGACAGTACTTTCCAAGGTCTCTCTTTGACCTATCTCTCTTCATTGGTGGGGGTCTTCGGAAGGGAACCTGATTCTCGTTTGCTACAAAGATATGCTCCCTAGTATGTGTTAGTTCAGTATAGAAGGTGTAGGATGTTTGCCTAGGATCACCTCTGTGTTTATGTTTCCTCTGGTGTTCATCCCTTGGGACTTTGTGCACCCTTTTCTTTTTTGCATCATTCGAACCTTCAGGGGATGAGGACTTGACAAGTGATGCCTTCAGGTTCTCATGGCCATCTTCGACACGAATGTACTTTTGTGCTCGTTCATAGAAATCGTCTAAATTAGTGACCTCCCTTTTGAGCATATTATCCCAAAGCTTACTGCCTGAGCGTACTCCAACCTTGATTTCCATCTTGAGTTCTCCCCTGGTCAGGATTCCCACTTTAGCCGCCTCAATGTTGAACCTATGGATGTAGCTCTTTAAGCTCTCTCCTTCACCTTGCTTTATATTAGCAAGGTTAGTGCCTGGCAGGGTATAATCGCATACGGCATGATGTTGTTGGAGAAATTCGTTGGAAAATTGTTGCCATGACCTAATGGTCCCCGGCCTTAGCCTCTTGAGCCACTTGTATGCAGGGCCCTTCAGTGTGACCGCTAAACAGTGAATCCTTGCTCTGTTATTGATGCCTCTCAGCTTCATTAAATCGTTAAAGGTATCCAAGTGGTACTTAGAGTCCGAGGTGCCCTTATATGGGGTCATACGAGGTTCTTTATAGTTAGTCGGGAGCCCTTCCAACTGGATTTCTTGTGTGAAGGGTGACTCGTAGTCAAAGTCTTCATTGGTAATGTGCCCCCTAGACGTAGAGACAATCTTGCTCTGAAGGCTCCTCATGCGGTGTCTAGCTCCTGTTGCCTCCTATTCAAAGAGTCCCTCATCTTGGTAGGGTTGGCCTTTCTCTTCTCTCTACCCTCCGGAGGGGCCACAGGAGGTGTCGTCCTTACTTCTGACCTCCTTCTATTGAGATTTTCTCGTAGGTCAGGCGGTGCCACCTTAGAGGTGACTTTGGCTTTGTTATGAGGGTTAGCGTTATTCTTCTGCTCTAGCCTCTGGGACTGCTTTTCTTGTGGGGTATTACCAGCGGAGAGCTGAGTCCTCCCATCATCCACAGGGACTGTGGTTTCTCCACCCTCTAGGCCTTTTTCCTTTCATCTAGGAAGGGGCATGCTTGATATTCCGTGTAGTAGGTCGTTCAATACCTCTTGCATATTTTCTAAGGTGGTTTCTAGCTTTTGGTTCTTCCGGTGTAACTCGCGTATCTCCTCTTCTTAAAATTTAGACCTAGGGCTCGAGCTTATGGAATGCACTCGGTGACTCTTATCTGGCTGGCGCGTTGATGGACCCAGATCTTGCAGGCTAGAGTTCGGCACCTGCGGTGGACTTGGGGGCGTAAACTTTCTGGCATCTTTTGTGGGAGCATCCGGTGGTCTCGGATCGTTCTCATTGGGCTGGACATCTGGGGACGAAGCCTCCCTTTCATCTCCGTGAATCATGGGCTCCTTTGGTGCACCCACATCTTCGGGTGGCAGAGGATTCTTCATGGAGGCCTTCAGTTGATCTCCGTTGAGGTGGACCTCCACCTCTCGTGGTTCTCTCAGTCGCTTAGAGCGTCTTGGCATCTTTTCCTGCTCGAATCAATGGAAGAACAGTGGCTTGGCACATATCCTTCCCACAGACGGCGCCAAACTGTTGACGGTAAGAACTTGCCAACTATGTTAGATCAAGAACTTTGTGAGTTGTAAAAGAAGTAGATTTGAATCAAATGAACTTCAAGCCTACTCCCTTATGATTTCAAGAACACAAAATATAAGTGCTGCAATTTTAGAATGAAAAATAGAGAGAATGTAGAGTGTCTATTCCCATTAACAATGTGTGGTTACAA
Organism: Humulus lupulus; assembly: GCF_963169125.1. Taxonomy (NCBI): domain Eukaryota; kingdom Viridiplantae; phylum Streptophyta; class Magnoliopsida; order Rosales; family Cannabaceae; genus Humulus; species Humulus lupulus. The sequence continues at coordinate 262,547,212 of NC_084793.1, forward strand.
ATTTCTCTCCCCCTTTCTCAGGTGAAGAGAGGTCATATTTATAGTAGAGCACTATTGGCTCATTGTACGTGGTGCTCCCTGGGGACATGACTCTACATATGTAGTCTACAGATAGTAGCGGTGCCAAGAGTGTGGTGGTTGGCTCCAGTACATGCTCAGGGTCTACGGGAGCACCTCCACTTTAGTACCTAATTATACCCCCACCATCTGTTTAGTACGAACGTCAGAGGTTGGCTGGGAAGGACCACATCAGGTACCCTATTCATATGACCACTACTTGTCTGGCGTGGTGTTTAGGGTCAGACACCTAGGGCATTCAGGGCCGTACCTTCGTACGTACTTCGCCTCCTTTTGGTTTGTAGGAACATACCATATTTGTACGAGCTCCTCGAACCACAAGTTTTCACCCTCGCAAGGTACCTTATTCCTAAGGGCTTAAAGTGTTGCGATCCTTATATGTTATTCCTAGATGCCTAGCAATCAAGGATCTCACGAGATAGCCCTATGACAATGAGATGAGAAGGGCCTCTCGAGCCCAAGCGCATGCTCTGGGCACAAAGCATGGCTCCGTAGGTGTGTGAGGTGAGGTTGTGGTATCTCGCGAGACAGTGGTGCGAGATGTGAGCTGGTGGCGTGAGGCGCTTGGTGCGTCTGGTGGCGCGAGGCGATTGGTGCGTCTGGTGGCGTGAGGCACCTGGTGCGCGGGTGCTCGAGGCGCCTGGTGCGTGGGTGCGCAGGTGCGAAAGGTGTTGGCTAGGGGCGTGAGGCGCCTAGTGCGACTGGTGGTGTGAGGCGCTTGGTGTGTCTGGTGGCGCGAGGCGCGAGACCATTGGTGGGCGTGCAAGGCGAGATGCACCAGGGGTCACCGCCTCACAAGGGCCTCGCGTGGGGCAAGACAGGCAGTTTCGCGAAGGCCTCTCGTGAGGCATGGGTCTCGCGTTGGGTGAGACATGAGGTTGCTTGGCATGCCCGAGGTCACTAGGGGGAAGCCTCAGCTTTTCTCTCGAGTGTTGACTGTGGCCTTCTCAGGATCACGTCTAACTTTTGGCATTCACAACATTTAATAGGTTAATTACAATAAATGATTTACAACCAGCCAACCTAAGCGGAAAAATAGGGTTTAACCCTAGTTCCTCTTTAAACCTCGACCGTGGTGGTCGAGCAGCTGCATATGTACACATTATCACCTAAGCTCTCCAACTCAAGGATGGTCAAACTTTCTTTTACCTTTACATGCACCACATTGCACCCATGAGCCGAGGCTCAGCAAGAAAACTTAAACATGCTCATAAGCAGTTAATAACATGTCACCAAATCATAATAAGCATGCCTAGTAGTAATAACCATATTCATGCCTGCAGGCAAGTACAAATAATTGATTATGAGATCATTCTAGGGCTTTCAGCCCTAATCAAATGATCACGGGGTCAACCTAGGGTCCTTTGCCCTGAATAGATGATCGTGGAGTCATCCTAGGTTCCTGTGCCATGAATAGATGACCATGGAATCAATCTGGGGTCTTGTGCCCTAAATAGATGACTGTGAAGTCATTCTAGGGTCCTGTGCCCTAACTAGATGACTGTGAAGTCATTCTGGGGTCCTGTGCCCTAAATAGATGAATGTGTAGTCATTCTGGGGTCCTGTGCCCTAAGCCATGTGACCATCAAGTCACTTGGGCCTTTTAGCCCTGGCTCTGAGTAACTAGCCATAGACTAGCCAAGCGCTTTAGTTTTCTTCGACCAATAGGTCGGTCGAGCATATAATGCTCCAGTTGATTAGATCTAATCATATCGATCAACGTTCAATGTGCTATTGCTACTCTTAACTCATAAGTCATTTCTATACGACCAACACTCAGTACTATTACCCATCATGACTGATAAGTCAGAGCTTCAAGACTTGCACTAAATACCATTGGTGTTTCTGACTAACAAGTCAGTGCGTTACTCAGATAAACAATGTATTCCAGCATTCATAATGCAACAGATATCCAAACATAGAGCAGTTGACCTGCTTCATCAATAATAACAATCATAATTATGATCATGCACATTTACAGAGACTCAAGCTCTGATCAATTCCATATTCAACATTCATGCCATGACATAATCACATGTATCATATGCCTCACATACTGGGTGCAGTTTTCTTACATTTTGTCCAAGCACAAGTCACCAATAAATGACCCTCGAGCACGACCCTGTTTTTGAACCCCTAGCAATCACCTAGTCACAACCATAATATAGAATCTCATAAAAAAACGAGTAAATAAAGACTTCCAGACCAAGTCCTAGCCTCCGGGATGTCGAAACCTACCAAACCGGGTAGTAGGATCGATTCCAGGCCCTTAGAGTTAAGTTCCCATGATTAAGAAAAACCTGGCCAAAAATGCACATGCGGGCCTTGACTTGGCCCTGGGGGTCGTGATGCGCCTCCCAAACAGACAACCCTCTGCCTGGGCTTCAGGGTGTGAGTCGCGACTTGCTGTCTAGAGTCGCGGTGCCCCCCGCGGCAGAACCCTCCTAGTTCTAGGTTCACACAGGTCGCAACTTGTTAGAACAAGGTAGCGACCCAACCTCGAACCCATCCATTTTCTATGTTTCTCCCATTTAAAATCCTCTAAAAAACTATCTAAACATATCCAAATCCCAAAACAAAGTTCTCAAACATCCTAATTTCCCAAAACCATTAAAACCCACGTCCTAATCAAATCAAAAACTCCTCAAAACGTAATATCCAATCAAAGCTTAGAAACTCGAAAACTCAAAATTTAGATTACCTCTGATTGAGTCGCTTTCCGACTAAATCCTCTGGTTAATAAACTTCTAATCACTTCCACAAATATAGTATTGGGTTTAGTTATTTGCTATAAAGAGGCTAGACATGTTCAAGTTTTGATTGCGTTAAGGCTAGCTATATTATGATCACTAGTTGATTTAATATACATCTTTTTATTTATGTTGTTTTTCTTTGTTTGGTTCATTAGGTTGATTTTGTTTTCGAATTTGGTTTACTGAGCTGATTTTTGTTTTGCTTCCTAAGGTGATTTTGTTTGTTGTGGTTTCTTTTCGTTTTATTACTTATTGACTTTTTAATTTTTTTTTAAAGTTATTGATTTTAGTTAATAAGGTTGATTTGGTTGCTTTTAATTGAATAGGGTAACAAAAAGAAAAAAAATCACACACACACACAACACACGCATAGTTTATAATTCAAAATCAATCAAATCAAGTGTATATATCAACTAAACAGAACGACCACATCAAATAAGAAATCAACCATATCAACTATTCAAATCATCATCATCATCATCATCATCATCTTGATGGTCATATTATTATTATTATGCCGATTTGGTGTATTCCATAAAGTAAAGGGAATTTTTTTCGGGTGCAATTTTTTACACTTTATAATACTTATTTTCTCTTACTACTTGGTAATGGTTTTGTGATCATGTTCGCAGATTATCAACTGTAGATATTTTATCAATCAAAACAGTTCCTTCTTGAATGTTCTTTATAATAAAATGCAGCTTAATATCAATGTGTTTTGTCCTCTCACGAAGGACATGATTCTTTGACAACTGAATGGCACTTTGACTATCACAAAATACTATCATACCTCTTTGCTGAATCCCAAATTCTTCAATCAGTCCCTTCATCCACAAAGCTTCTTTAACTGCCTCAGTTATAACAATATATTCTGCCTCAGTTGTAGATAAAGCAACAACTTTCTACAATGTACCCTTCCAACTCACAGCTGTACCAAATACAGTAAAGATGTATCAAGTAATTGATGATCTAGTGTCCAAACAACCAGCATAATCCACATCCACATAGCCTTTCACAATGTTCAGGTCATTCCAGATTTCTTTTTCTCCACCAAAAACTAAACCCTTAGTGATGGATCCCTTAATGTATTTCAAAATCCATTTAAGAGCTTGCCAATGTTCCATTCCTGGGTCTGCCATGAATCTACTCACCATACTAAGTGCATAAGTCAAATCTAGTCTTGTACAGAACATGGAATACATGACTGACCCTATAGTACTAGCATATGTTACAGCTGCCATATAGTTTTTATCAACACCATCTTAAGGCTTCTGAGTCACACTAAGTTTGAAGTGTTGAGCCAAAGGTGTTACCACAGCCTTGGAGTTTGTCATTCCAAATTTGTCTAGTATCTTCTTGAGGTACCCTTCTTGAGTTAGATAGAACATCTTACTCTTTCTATTTCTCTTTATTTCCAGCCCCAAAATCTTGCTAGCTGGTCCAAGATATTTTATGTTGAATTCATTCTTCAAGTTTTGTTTCAATCTGGCAATTTCTTTGATGTCCTTTCCTGCTATAAGAATGTCATCCACATACAGTAACAAGTACATCATATCATTACCATTTACATGATTTAGATACACAGAGGTATCATAGTTACTTCTCTTGAAACCAAGATTTACAATGAACTCATCAAACCTCTCATTCCATTGTCTTGGGGTCTGCTTAAGTCCATACAAAGATTTTTTTAGTAAACACACCTTGTTCTCTTTCCCTCTTTCTTCAAATCCTTCTAGTTGCCTCATCAGAATTCTTTCTTCTAGACTTCCAGACAAAAAGGCAGTTTTTATATCTAATTGCTCTAGTTCTAAGTCATGATAAGCAACTAGAGCTAACATAATTCGAACATATCTGTGCTTAACTACAGGTGAGAAAATCTCAGTATAATCTACACCTTCCTTTTGTGAGAAGCCCTTTTCAACTAGCCTAGCTTTGAATTTAGGCTTCTCAACCCCAGGTATAGCCTCCTTCTTCTTGAACACCTATTTACATCCTACAATTCTGGCCTTTGTAGTGTTATCAATCAGCTCCCAAGTTTCATTTCTATGTAAAGACCTATTTCCTCTTCTCATTGCTTCAATCCACTCATGGCTATTGTTGCTATTCATAGCTTCCTTATAACTCAGTGGTTTTTGCTAGATTTCCTCTTCAACAACATTAAGAGCATATGCAATAAGGTCTGCATATCCAAATCTTTCTTGTGGCTTGATTTCTCTTCTAACCCTGTCCCTTGCTAACCTGTATTCATGAAGACCTTGAACCTTTTGACCTCTATTTGTACCTTCAGTAGCATCACTTCCTAATTCAGTTGTCTCCATTTGTTCTCTGTCATTAGTATCAGATATGAGAGTCTCCACCTCAACTTGAGATCTTTGTCTCTCAGTATTGTTCTTCACCGAGTTGTTCTGTACACTCTCATGCTTATATCCCATTAAAAGTCACATCTCTACTTACAATGCATTTTATAAAACCAGATTCCATGCACCAAAGTCTGTAACCTTTTACACCTTTCGTATAGCCAAGAAAAATGCATTTCATAGCCCCTGGTTCCAGCTTGTCTTGTCTCACATGAGCATAAGAGACACAACCAAACACTCTCAAATTCTCATACTTTGCAGGATGTCCAGACCAAACTTCCTCAGGAGTCTTGAATCCCAAAGCTGTAGATGGGCGTCTATTGATTAAATACACAACTGTATTGATATCTTATGCCCAAAACACTTTTGGTAAGCCTGCACTTAACATCATGCACCTCACCCTTCAATATAGTTCTATTGAACCTTTCAGCTAGGCCATTCTGTTGTGGGGTTCTAGCAATAGTTTTGTGCCTAGCTATTCCCTTATTCCTGCAAAATTCAGTAAACACATCTGCACAATACTCTAGGCCATTGTCAGTTCTTAGCCTTTTTGCTTTTCTACCAGTTTGGTTTTCAATGAGCATTTTCCATTGTTTGAATGTCTCAAATACATCATTCTTATTATTCAAAATATAAACCAAAGCTTTCTAGAAAAATCATCAACAAAGAGTAAGAAATACCTGGATTCTGAGTGAGATGGTACTCTTGCTGGTCCCCAAAGATCCGAATGAATATAATCAAGTTTACTATTTGTTCTTTGCTGTCCTACATTGAACTTAACTATGTAAGCCTTCCCATAAACACAATTCTCATAGAATTCTAAGTAGCCTTCCCATAAACACAATTCTCAAAGAATTCTAAGTCTTTAAGCTTGTCCTTTCCCAATAGACCTTGCTTGTGTAGCCCAGCCAATCCCCTCTCACTCACATGCCCGAGCCTCCTATGCCATAGAGCCATTTTGTTAACTTTCTGTTCTAAAATATTTGCACCAGAATTTTCAACAGTCTTGCCTTTTAGTGAAGAAATTCCATTCTTTCTGGTCCCATTCATAACAATCATAGATCCCTTTAAAAACTTCATTATGCCATTTACAACTTTAATATGAAAACCCTGATCATCAAGCATTCCTACTGATATCAGATTTATCTTCAATTCAGGTACCAGCCTAACATCTTTCAACATTCTTTCAATGTCATCATGAAATTTAATTCTCACATTACCTCCCCCTGTCATCTTACAAGATTTATTGTCACCAAGCAGTACCTTTCCACCATCTTCCTGTCTCAAATACTCAAACCAAGATCGATTTGGAGTCATATGGAATGAACTTCCTGAATCCAGGATCCATTCATCATACGAAGCATAAGATGATACCAGTAATGCATTTTAGGACTCATATCCATTACTAGCTACAACATCATCCGCAACATGTTTAAGCTTATCTGGACAAAGCCTTCGAATATTACCTTCCTTGTGACAGCGATAACACTTAATAATATTCAAATTCGATTTTCTTGATGCAGACTTGGATCCTGATTTGCCAGACTTCCCATTCTTGTGATGTTCTTTCTTTTCAGATCTCCCTCTAACAGTAAGACCTTCACCATTACTCTGAATATTAGCATCCTTCCTTTCATTCAACTCTCTTGAATTCAATGCAGATTGGACATCATCAAGAGTCAAAGTGTCTCTTCCATAACAAAGCTTCTTTGAAATTCTCATAAGGCTTCGGAAGTGAACTCAGTAGTAACAAGGCTTGATCCTCATCTTTAATTGTTACTCCAATGTTTTCAAGATCAAGAATCAACTTGCTAAACTCATCAAGTTGTTCATCCATCGATTTCTCACCATTCATCTTAAATGAGTATACAACCTGCTTCAGATATAGCCGATTAACTAAGGATTTCTTCATGTACAACCCTTCAAGTGTCTCCCAAACACCTGCAACAATAGTCTCCTTTGAGATTTTCCTCAAAACTTTATCTCCAAGACTCAAGATTATGGCATTGTGAGCTTTGTTCAATGTGTCCTTCTTCTCCTTTGCAGTCAGACCTTCTGCCAAAGCCTTCTCTTCCAACAATGCCTATGACAGGCCTTGATGAACAAGCAATGCCTTCATCTTGATCCTCCATCGCCCAAAAGCGTTTTGCCCAGTGAACTTCTCAATATCCAACTTTGTGGATGTCATTGATGCAGCGGAAACCTGGCTTTTGTTGCCAATTTGTTGTGCAAGAATAGTTCTTTACAGCTCACAAGAATAGAAACACAAGTAATAAAACTACAAAGAGATTTAACAAGGTTTAGTCCAAGTGCAATGACCTACATCATAGCAAACATTTCTTTGCATTCCTTCTCAACTTCAAGTTACAAACAAGATCAACTATTACAGCCTTGAGACAACTCTCTTGCTTTAGCCTCTCTCTTCCTCTCTCTTCTGTTTCTCTCAATCTCATCTAAGTATTACAAAAAAATTACAACTTAAAATGAACTAGAGTACATATATATATAGCTTTAGGACAAGTAACTAACATATCTGTCTAGACATAAAACTAGCTAGTTACAACATGACACGTGACGAATGTTCTAATCACTTCCACAAATATATTATTGGGTTTAGTTATTTGCTACAAAGAGGCTAGACATGTTCAAGTTTTGATTGCGCTAAGGTTAGTTATATTATGATCACCAGTTGATTTAATATACATCTCTTTATTTATGTTGTTTTTCTTTGTTTGGTTCATTAGGTTGATTTTGTTTTCAAATTTGGTTGACCGGGCTGGTTTTCGTTTTGATTCCTAAGTTGATTTTGTTTGCTGTGGTTGCTTTTCTTTTTATTACTTATTACTTATTGATTTTTATTTTTAATTTTTTTTAAATCAATTGATTTTTGTTAATAAGGTTAGTTTGGTTACTTTTAATGGAATAGGATAACAAAAAAAATACACACACAAACACACATAGTTTACTATTCAAAATCAATCAAATCAACTGTATATATCAACTAAACACTACGACCACATCAAATAAGAAATCAACCATATCAACTATTCAAATCATCATCATCTTGATGGTCATATTATTATTATTATTATTATAGCAATTTGGTGTCTTCCATAAAATAAAGGGGTTTTTTTTAGGGTGTTATTTTTTACACTTTACAATACTTATTTTCTCTTAGAAGTTGATTTATTATCATATAGCTCCTTAATTTTTTCAATTCGTATAACTATTTATATGTTATTTTTATTTCTTTTTTATTTTAAAATATATAAAAAATACAAAATAAATAGTAAATTATTGTTAAAATATTTGAATATTTAATTTATAACAATAACAAACATAACATGAGAAAAATATATTATCATGACATTTTTTAAAAATGTATAATATTTTTTATAAATTAAATTAATGTTTTATTAAAAAAAAAATTCTTACTTACATTGTTGTTTTATAATATATATTAATAATTATATTATCTCGATTATCTTAATATTATCAATTTTTCTTATGTGTATGCTTTTTTATTTCATAAATTTATTAAAAATTAATAGTTTATATTTATAAAAAGTTATTTATCTGCATATATATACATATATATAGGGGGAGACTTCGGTACAGCCAAGGCATGGTTCGGGCATTTAAATAAATTTTTTTTTCTAATTCTTTTATGATAGTGTACATTGTTGTAATTTAAGACATCCTGCAAATTTTCGAAAAATTCTGAATAGTTTACGGTGCCGAAAATAAGGTTGTTGCACTAATGTCTGTTTTTTGTATGCACTTGTAAAATTCAACTGTTTGAACCTTGGTTTCGGCATCGTAAACTATTTAGAATTTTTTGAAAATTTGCAGGATGTCTTAAATGACAACAATGTACATTGTCATAAAAAAATTAGAAATAAAATTTATTTAAATGCCCGAACCATGCCCTGGCTGCACCGGTGCAGCCAAAAAGTTGGCTATACCGAAGTGCTACCCTATATATATATATGGAAGACTTCTCAATGGTTACTACCCACAGATGGGTACTAATAATTATGATGATGTGGAAACATAGTGATTTGGTATAGCAAGTCAACAATAGGTAAATATTTTTTTTCTACATTAATTTTGAATTTATTTATTTTACTTTTGCCATAATTAATGTTGTTTCCAACCAATGAGAGATATTAGCTATATTTAGAAATTGATATGCATTTGAAAAATGAAAAATTTACAATATTATATTTTCATAACAAATACAGGTTTTTCATCAAGTAACCCTTCCAAAATTTTGAAAAAATCAAAATTTATTTTTAGAAATCTTAATTAATAACTATAAATATGGACTATTGATCTTAATCCAATGATTAATGTTAAAGTAACCATCCATGGGCAGTAACCATTAAGAGTGCACCCATATATATATATATATACTAGATACAAACAATGTGCAATGAACATTTAGTTTTATTTATATAATTTATTAATTATATTTATTAAATTTGTATCATTGTTATATAAATATTTCAAATAAATAATATTATATATAAGAGAACAACATAAATATATTAAATAAAAAATTAAACTAAAATATTGTTTATAATTTTTTTTAAATATATATAATATGATAACCTTTTAAACATAAATGACAATTTTTTTAATAAAAAATAAGATTATGTATTATATATTATTATTATAATATTTAAATTTATATTGGTATAAGTATCAAATAATTAGTTTTGTATTAAATATTATTATTATAATAATATTTTATAATATTTGAATTCATATTAATATAATTAGTAAAAAAAACAGGATTATATATTATTATCATAATAATATTTTATCACATATAAATTTATATTAATATAGTTATAAATTATCTAGTTTTGTATTATATATTATTATGAAAATGACATTTTATAATATTTGAATTTGAATTTATATTAATATAGTTATTATATATGTAGTCTTATATTAAATATTATTATAATAATGATATTTTATAATATTTAAATTTATATTAATATAATTGATAAATATCTATTTTTAAGTTAGTTTTAAAGGTATATTTCATTAAATATTTATAATATTCTGTTAAAGTTAACAAAACAAACCGTTAAAACAAAAAATTTCCATTATCATAACACTTATTATATAGAAGAGATATGATTAATTATAAGTTACATTATAGAAAAAATTTACAAAATTAAAAATAAATATATACATGATAAATATTGATAAAGTCGTGATAGTTCAGTTATTAATATTAAAATAATATAGGTAATAATTTTTTTAATGAAATTAATTTAATGCATAAAACTATTAAATATCTTTTAAAATGTCATCAAAATATATTTTTTTCAATGTCATGTTTGCTATTGTCATAAATTAAGTAGTCCAATTGTTTTTAAGAATGATTCACCATTTTTTATATTTTATTTATGTATTTTGAATGAAAAAAGAAATAAAAATAGCATTTAAGAACATAAATGATACGATTTGAAAAAGTTGAAGACCTCACTGATACAAAATCAACTTTCAGGACCTATGTATTACAAAGTATAAAGACACTACAACAAAATAGAGGTTTTATGACTTTAATTGGGAGACATTGGAAGTCTACCATATCTCCCAATTGGGGAGACGTTGTTGCTAGGGTCATTGTAGGTATATATCCCACGTCTCCCATTGGGAGACATGCCTCACTTCCCACGTCTCCCATTGGGAGAGGTGGAAAGTCAAATGTTGACTTCCCACGTCTCCCACCTCTCCCAATGGGAGACATTGAAAGTCTCCCTTATTTAAAAAAAAAAAAATTAAATAAATTTATAATTAATATTATTTTATTTGATTTAATAATTAATTAAATTGAAATAATATTAATTTAAATTGAAATTATTTTAATTTAAATTGAACTTATTTTAATCTAAATTGAAATTAATTTAATAATCAATTAAATTGAAATAATATTAATTTAAATTGAAATAATTTTAATTTAAATTGAAATTAATTTAATAATCAATTAAATTGAAATAATATTAATTTAAATTGAAATAATTTTAATTTAAATTGAAATTATTTTAATAATCAATTAAATTGAAAGAAAAAAAATATATTTGTTAGACATATACAAGAAATACAATATTTGTTAGAAATATTCAAAATGAACAAATATTGCATTGTGTATGAAGAAAGAGTTAAAAAATTAAAAAAAAACCTATCAACGATGTCGGTAACTTTGGATTATCGGCAACATATATGTCGCCCATTCTTGTCGCAACTCATCAATTTGTGACTCTGTATATGATGTGCTTTTTAGCTGCAAGAAATATAAAGTCGGGCAGCATTTCCCCTATAATAGTGACCTAACCATCTGCATGTGAATATCAAAACAAACAATTCAAACAACATACAATAAGTTTCTTCCTTATAGAATGTCTATATAAAACTAATTGTTTATTATCCTAGATAAAATCGGGCAGCATTTCCCCTATAATAGTGACCTAACCATCTGCATGTGAATAGTAAAACAAACAATTCAAACAACATACAATAAGTTTCTTCCTTATAGCTCCGCAACACACAGTCAAATTTCTCAGAACCTATTTCACTAATACACACAAGTTCTCAACCTTCCGTTATCACCGCAGCACACAATTTTAATCTCAGAACCTACTTCACTATAGATGAATATTTAAGATATTCAAAATCCTCTAACATTTGTTTAATAATATTAAAAGTAGAAGTAAGATAATATATATGTACCTCTTGCAATCTTTAATCCAAAAGCTAGCAAAATTACTTCACTTAGTAATCAAATTCGCTATTAAATCCACAAACAAATAAAATAAAATTAATAAATAATAAATAAAACATCACTAAATATCTAGCAATATATAACGTATTATTGTAATTTTAGAAACTTAATTACCTCAAATGTGTGATTGATATATGAATTTTGATGCAAAATACTCAATAAAATCTCACCACAAAAATCACAACCTATGAAATTAAATTAATTAATATGTTAAACATTACTAAACAAATATCACTAAATATCTAATAATAGTAAATGATATTGGTAAACAAATAAAAAAAATCTCAATGTGCCACTAATTATAACCTCAACAAAAAATCAATATAAAATTTCATAACCTAAAAACTTAATAATCAACAAAAACATAAAAATTTTCATATATTTATATTTTATAAATTATTTAATAAATTTATTTTAACATAACTATATATATATAACAAAATAGTTACAATTTAAAAAAAAAAATTCAAATATACAAAAATATATCTAAATTTCGAAATAAAAAATGATAAAAATTTTAAAAAATCATGAACATATATACTCTAATGAAATCTATACAATGTGATAGGTTAAATTAAAAAAAAACTAAAAAAATCATAAATCCCTAAAAAACTTCCATGAAAAAACCACAAAATCCTACAATGTATATGCAAAAATGAATATAAATGTAAAACTAACACAAAATCATGTATATTACTCATCCTAATGCATAACCTATGATTTATTTGCAAAATAATTAACAAAAAATCAAAAAAATTAAAAAAAAACTTACCTTAGAACCCTAAAAACGCAGCCCCAATTCGCCCAACTCCTCTCTGGTTTGCTCTCGGGTTCGTGTATGAGGAAGAAGAAGGCTGATATGTGGGTTTTATAAGTGGAGGCATCCAACGTCTCCCAGTGGGAGACGTGCCACGTGTCCCACGTCTCCCACTGGGAGACGTTGGATGTAGTCCCATGCACATCCAACGTCTCCCACTGGGAGACGTGCCACGTGTCCCACGTCTCCCAGTGGGAGACGTTGGATGTACCCATAAACACTACCCCAGCCTATTTCCAACGTTTTCCACTATTTTTAATGTCTTCCAACTGTAGCCATTAATATACACTTTCAATGTCTTACACCATTAGACATTTAAAACCCTGATAAGTTTTAATGTCTTACACCAATGGTGTAAGACATTGTAGGGAGTCATTGTATATCAAATTTGTTGTAGTGAGAATTGAGATTAGAGCTGAAAAAAAACCCTAAAATAAATATTCACAAAATACAATGAATTTAATTATTATTTTTATGATAAAAATTCAATGGCTAAAAATGTTAATTTAGTGCTAGATAAATATTATTTATTTACAAAGAGTGTGTATATGTTTTCTTGAAGATGTATACTATTTTTGTTAAATGTTCAATGCATATATGTGTAAGGACAGGGTATCAATGTTGACATGATTTTTGGAAAACCTCATCAAATATCGAAATAATAATAATTTTAGGAAGTTTGAGAGAGTGAGCTCAAGTATTTAAGATGAACTCAACGTAAATAATTACTAGATGAAATAATAAATAGCAAAGAGATTTATAGTGATCAGCCATTAATGAGACATACATCTACTTATTCATTTTTATTGATGTGCTAGATTGTAAGCTTTGATTACATTTATTTACATTTGAGAGGTCTAGTATGGAGCTTCTAAGTATTTGACACTAAGAGGTGACTCTAAGTATTTGGCTATGCTGCCATCCCTTTTTTCTGGACCTCTCCTCTTCTTATTTATATGAGAAGTCGGGTTCCATTTAGGTTATAGTCCTAAGCTATTGGGCTTAGCCCAAAATGATACACATAAAGTTACAAGTAAATTGATTGGGTCGCATTTCTTGAATAAATGTCGACCCCATTTTATGTGACCAGACTTGAGCATAAGATATGCGATCATACCACTATAGTGTTTGGCTGCCTGAAATAGGCAACTGGAAGCACATATGCGATCAAGGAATTGGGCGACTCGGGAGATATGCTATCATAACTTCTTTGTATGATGATTCCTTTGGTGATCGTTATTAGGCTTGTATGAGCGACCTAAACTATGGCGACCACAAGGCTATGAAGTTAGGCGACCTTAAACCCTAGCGCGGTCTCTTGGTAACTGGAAATGTCCTATTTGTCTTGTCCTTGTCAGTATAATTTTGCCACGAATTATATCACTTGCCAAAAATGGGTAGAACACTTGCCCCTAAGTCAGTCTTCGTGCTCGCACAAGGTTGGCTTATAATGCGAACTGCTTCTTTTTTATGCAAACATAATGTCAACTTTTTCATGTGAATAACATTTATTTTGCTCACTAAATAATGCCCAATTATCATTATGCAAATTTTCAATTTTTCGCTCTTTGATTTTTAATTGGAGCATATCCAACATTTTGGGCTAATTTAATTCGCCACTTTGGGCTGGAACGCATCACTTAACAAATAGGTGCCAGGCTTATAGAAATTATACAAAAACTATAGACTTGTTGCTTTGGGGAGAGCTTGGTGCCTTGGAGAAGCTACCAATGCCAATTGCCCAAATCTAAAATTTCCAGGAAAGATCGAACATCTCACCCCTTTGCTTGTCACTCTCTATAAGTTTTCTAGCTTTTTCTTCACATACTTTTGTTTTGATGCGACCCAAGTTTTAAATGAGTTTCAAAAACCTAATAGTCGCTACCATCTCGCAAGAACAAAGGAGAAAATTCGTCGCCTTTGGAGAAGAAATGTAATGCCCTGAGTAACCAAGACCGTTACACTTTGTATTTAAAATAGTGCAAGCCTTGCAAATCAAGTCGTTTGAACATAAACATGTTTCTAAGGTTAACTGACAGGTTAGGGTTAAAAGATTTTGATCATAAAATGATTAACTTTCATTAAAATCAGAGTTTGACACACGGGATCCCAAAAGTGATGCTTACAAAGCGGTTACAACTCTCAAAAGTAAATGCAACTACAACCAGCTTATATTGCAAAATACAATTTTGGCTCGTCCCTATAAATCCCTCGACTGTGGCGGCCGAGCAGTTGCCGATGTACACATTGCCCCCAAAGCTCTCTAATTCATGGCTGGTCCAGCTTTCCCTTGCCTTTACCTGCACCACGTAGCACCCATGAGCCAAGGCCCAGTAAGAAAACCATATTCAACTAGCATAGATAACAACAGAGTGCACATAGTAAGCTTAAATCAACCAATTCAATCAATAGTAGAATACAAGCAGTAAATTATGCAACAGTAAACAGATTCATCCAAACATATAATTCAATCTTAACACAATTGGTTAGGTGTCGACGCCCTTAGGCCGAGCCCCTTTAGTTGTTTAGCTAATCCCGGCTAGCTTAGGCCGAGCTGGATTCAGTACGCTTAACAACCACCCTGACTCCCTTAGGCTGGACTTTCACATCAAACATAACAGACATAAAAGTTGCGAAGCACGCAATTGAAAGCAGCACGAGCTAACCTGTCTATCCAGGTATTTCGATTCACAAATACATTTATAATCTCACATATATCCATTTATAGGGGATCTCAGCCCCAATCCCAATTTGGGTGCATTTTTCTTACCATGGGCCCCGAGCTGAAGAATATAGCGGTCCCGAGCACGATCCACAATTTTGTGCCTTAATGGTATCCCTAGTCACAAGCGAAAATGAATAACTATTAAAATCTAATCCAATTAAATGCTTTGGAATAAAATACTAGCCTCTGGAACCTTGAATTCTACTAAACTAGGTACTAGAATTCGTTGTGAGCGCTTAGGTTTAAGTCCCCGAGCCCAAAATCCCATTTTGGCTATGGCTGCCTAGGAGGGTCGTGGCACGCTTCCAAGTCAGAGGCACCAACCTCCATTACCAGGGGCAGGTGGGTTGCAACCTGCCTCTTTAGGGCCGCAACGCGCCTTTGAGACAGCAAGCCCCTAGGGCTTCTAGAGTCACGCGGGCCGCGGCGCCAATGAACAGGGTCGCGGGTCACCCTCGCGAACCAAGAAACCTGGGGCTTTTTCTGCGCTTTCTTCTCAAATCCAAGCCACAAAATTCAACTTAAGCACATGCCAAAGTCAATATTAAGTCTATAACTCTCAATATCACCTTAAAACAACACATATGGCCTATAACACTAGTTCAACCTTCCTTAAACCCCAAATTCAGAAACTACCCCAAGCATCTCTAACCATATCCAAACCCAACCATAATTCAACATATTATGGCCTACAATCTTACCTCAGTGATAGATTAATCCTCAGTTGGTCCTTGCTTATTCCTAGCTTCAATTCCTAAGCCCTTTTCCTCAACAATCTTCCTAAGCCTTCAAGTCACACAATGATAAAGAGAGAGAGAGAAAGACAAGAACATGAGAGAGAGGGAGAGTGTGAGGCTTTTGATATATTCTAACATATTCTTGAAGTTTAATCCATCTATATCATATAACCCAAAGACCAGAATGCCCCTATAAATAACTCAGCCCATTTATTGCCATGAGGGTAAAATGGTCATTAGCCTTGATTCCCGCCAATTCCTCGAGTCATTCTATAAATTCCCAATTAATCTTGACATGCTCAACTAATTACCAAATACTTACCTGTTACTCGATAAATCCCAAATATACGTAAAATTTCCCAAAATACCCCCTAGGCTCACCCCGAGCCAGATATTAAACCCCACTGTGACTATTCCGCTAATCCACTCGCTAGGATCACCTCAAGACGTATACTACAAATATATCCACATAATAATGTGGTCTCAATTATTTAACGCATATAATCACATTTATGCCCGCAACGGGCCAATATTTCAAATATGCACTTATAACAAAGAACGGGCCCACACACATATTTAATACTTATAAGCATGCATATAAATATACTCATATCATCATATAAGTCATGAATGCCACGTAGTCACACATTTAATCTATTAATCACACATATATCCAATTATGCCCTCTCGGAATGCTAATCAAGGCACTAATCCTTATTAGCATTTTTGGGACGTTACAAGAAAAGCCCATTGCCGTTGACTTTTGATACACCAAGCTCCATCTCCGAAGAAGTTCTGGTGCCTCGCCTTCTTGGAAGCCATTTGTGTAAGATTTATTTTTCCATTGTACTTTCATGTGTTGCTTTAATCACAATTTTATGGTGATTTTTACGTTTCCTTGGTTTCTCAAACATTGATAAATCATAGGGATTTATTTCTGTCCAAACTTTTCCTTTAGAGTCATAGATCAACATGTTGTAAAATCAACCTATGGGTTGCATGATTTGAAGCTTTTTATTAACCAATCATGGTTTTTGAGTGGTAAAATTAAACATTGCTCTTTGATAAAATATGTTTCTAAGAAGCCTTTTGGATCACCTTTTGATCTACATCTTGGTTTTGTTCGCCTAACAAATATGTTTTTGGTGAATAGCAACTCGTTTGGCATCTCTTTGTGCAAACCATTAATGATAAGCAAACGCAACTAGTTTCCCTATCCTTGTTGATCACCTAAACCTCGTATATCCAATTAACGAACAAAAATGGGTTTGCTTCTATGAGAAAATAGATTCAATTCTTTTATTAGTTTTTTTGTCCATATGCGAAAATGAAATAACTTTTTTCACCCGAATAGTTGTTTTCTGGCAAGCCAAACATATTGTTTTCTTTGTCAATAGTGCGAGTATATGCAGATAGGTCTTTTACTTTTTCTTCTCTGATAGCTTTACTAAATTAAGCAATCAGATCTGATCTCCCTAGTTGAGTAGGGAACTATTGTAGAAAATACAATTAGTAGCTTCACAGTCGCCTTAGTGTTGTAATAGGCGAGCAGAAACTGTAACAAGCTAACATAATTTCATTTCTCTACCTAATTATTGTACCCCTTTAAGTAGAAAATAGGAACTTTTATAGGTGAATAGAAACTTGTTGATCGCCTAGCTTGAGTATAGGTGAAAAGAACATTATATTTTCATTTGAAATCATGGAAACATGCTTTTATCTTGTGGTTTGCTCTGTTGTTGTGTGTGTGACTTGAACCTCACCTCCCTTTTTTATATTTTTTCAAATGCTTGATTCTCACGATTATAGGGGAGGTGAGCGTCTCTTACAAAACTGAGCTACATCGTGAATCTGATAGCGAGGTTAGGTCCATGGTGCTTAGGAAAAATTCAAAGGCAAATCGTAGAAGGAAACTAGTGGCGAGTTCAGTGGGGGAGTGTAGATTCTCACGATTGCAAGAATCTAAACTGACATCAGTGGATTCTAACTTCACAGCTGATAAAAAAGGAATGTTCTTTAAGGAGAATTGGGGATCAGATTAACTACCCAAGGAGAGTGTGCAGATCACACCCCAAAAGGCCTTCAAGCTTGGTGCCCTAAACCTTGTGACGCAGGTGCAATCCTTCCTTTGAACAATTACTTTGTTCAAATTTGCTACTACTTTAAGATTACTTCATTTCAACTGAGTTCGAACAAGTATCGAATCTCAATTGCTCTTAAAGTGTTGTATAGATTGCTCAAATGGCCCCCATCAGAAGGCCGGGAAGTACATTTCTTATATAACTTGAAATTGAACTGGGGCCCCGATGATTTTATCATTTGTGTGTGCACAAGGGTGTTGAATTAATCGAGAGTGGGGTGTCTCATACTGAAACCTATAAATCCCGCTACTTCTTGTAGAGATTGGTTGAATATTATAGTTAAGTTGCTTACATAATGTGGTGTAAAAAACTTAACGGTTTTTGTAAAGCTCTAGTTAGCTAAGCATGTTACACTGTGTGTTTAAAATGGTTCTTAACTCGCTAAGCGAGTCATTTTGACTTAAATGTGTAATTAAAAACAAAATAAAGGTTAGGTATTAAAATTTTTGGTCAATGAAAAAATCATTTCACATTAAAAGTGTTTAGTTTATACATGGAATCCCAAAAAGTGTTTACAGACTGATAAAAGACAAATAAAATACAAACTAGCTGTCCTAAGCGGCAAAATATGGTTCAACCCTAGTTCCTCCCAAGCAATCTCGATCATGGCGGTCGAGCAGGCTGCATATGTACACACTGCCATTGAAGCTCTCCAACTCATAGCTGGTCTAGCTTACTCTTGACCTGTGAGCCAAGGCTCAGCAAGAAAATCGCACAAAGTATAAAAATAATACAAATGTTCAAAGCAGTAATCACATGTTTAAAAAATAATAGATGCAATCATTCCAATCATATAACTCGTAAACACATTCTACAATTTACAAAAGAATACTCATCTTAGTCATATAATCAATTAAGCGGCCCAGGAAAACAGGCCGGTCAAGCGGCTCAACTGAGCGAGGTGTGTATGCAGGCACTTAGCTCACGGTTCATGCCGAGCAAGTAGGGGCCGCAACCCCAATTTGAATTTTCCTTTACGACTAGCGTTCCCCACGCTTTGCCGATCGGCTCACGCTCAATGTGATTGCAGATTGTCAATCATACCATACATTCGAAGGTAATTCAAGGCTAATAAGCATACCAATCAATAACTCTACGTGCATATACCACTTTTCTTACCTCGAGTCTCGAGCCTAACGGTATAACCTAGTGGCAACATAATAATGGATAATCATCAAGAACTAAACTAATTAAATGCTTCCAGATTAATTCCTAGCCTCCGGGACTTCGAATTCTACTAAATCGGGTAGTAGAATCCTTCCCGAGACATTAGGTTTGAGATCCCGTGCACAAAAACCCTATTTGGCCAAAATCCACAATTTGAGCTGCGATGCCCCTCACAAGCGCCGTGACTCTCTACATGTCAAAGATCTAATACCCTTATTCCCTAGACACGCGCCGTGGCGCGACCCCGTGAACCTGCGAACCCAAATTTTCCAATATTTTCTCCAAGACAAATACCTTAAAACTAACCCTAATTTACCCACCAAAGTCCCAATTAAGCCTAAGACTCTTAACAACACAACATAAGCGACATATAGTCCCCAAGAACCAAACCAAATTCTTTCCACAACTCAAAACCAATCCCACAAGTTTAAAACTTATAAAAGCTTAAGCCACCCCAAGATTTATTTAAAACTAGAATAAATCTAACCTCAAATGGCAGCTACGACCTCTGGCTACTTCCTAACTCACTCCACAGCCTCAAGATCCCCAGCCTTTCTCCTCAAAAATGAAAAATAAACCCCAAGTGCGTTTACCTTGGTTTTCTAATTGCTGAGTGTTATTTTCTCCTTTCCTCCTTAGCTTCTACAAGAGTCTAGTAGTAAGGTGATCAAAGGCTAGGGAAAAGATGAAAATGCCCCTAGCATTTACCTTGGTTTTCTAACTCCCCCTAGGGCAAAATCGTCTATAACCACCCTTTTCCTAATAAACCTCAAATTCTACTTAAGATTCCCAATTAATCCCGACATAACCAAATAATCTCCAAATAACTTCCCATTACCCGATAAACCCTGACAACATACAAGATTACTAAAATACCCTAGGCTCACCCCGATCCCGGTATTTGACCCTGTTGTGACTTTTCTGCCAACTCCCTCACTAGGATCGCCTCATGCTTAATATCGCAAATATATGCACGTAATAACGTGGTCTCAATCACATAACACATAAAATCATAAATATACTCTCAATGGGTCAAAATTAGAACAATGCCCTTATTAACGAAAACGGGCCCACGTGCATATTTAATACACACAAGCATGCATAAATATTCATATCATAATTTAACTCATTTATGCCACTTAATCACACATATACCTAATTAAATTCACATATTAATCCATTTATGCCCTCTCGGCAGACTAATCGAGGAACTAAGACTTATTAGTGAATTTGGGATGTTACAACTATCCCCTCCTATTGGAAATTTTGTCCTCAAAATTTTCCTAAACAATTCGGGATACTGATCCCGCACATCCGACTCTAGCTCCCAGGTCACTTACTTGACCCTGCTGTTCCTCCGCCTTTGTACATGTTTCCATCGAAGCTCTCCAACTCATGGCTTGTCCAGCTTCCCTTTTCCCTTACCTGCACCACATAGCACCCATGAGCCAAGGCTCAACAAGAAAATTTAAACATGCTCATAAGTAGTTAATAACATATTACAGAATAATAATAAACAGGCCTAGCAATAATAACCCTACTCATGCATGCATTCTATTTAGATAAATGACTACAACGTCATATCGCGGCCCGTTGACCAAAATAATAGACTAGTAAGTCATACTGGGGCCGAGTACCCTAGGATAAGGGACCATGGAGTCACCCCGGGGCCTATTGCCCTATCCTATGTATAACCATCCTTGGAGCTGGCCCAACGTACCTAGCGTTTTAGTTTTCCAATAACCTTTGGGTTGAACAAGCGTATGTCACGCTACTGGTTAGGCCTAACCATATCGACCAGCGCTCAGTGCCCTATTGCCGCCCTTGTCTTATCCGTCAATGCTTTTCAACCAGATAATGTAAACATACATACAACATCTAACAATTATCCACATACAGAGTATTCAGCCATGCTTACTCAAGACATCACAGGAACAATCATAAACATGCTCATTCATAGGGGCCCGAGACCAAATAAAATATATGTGTAACAACGGGGCCAATCCCTAATCACATACATCACGTATTGGGTGTAGTTTTCTTATCTCGGGCCCAAGCATGAGTTAATTAACAACGACCCCTGAGCACGATCCCATCCCGAGCACTAATGGTTCCCTAGTCACAACAATAATAAGCGATATCCATCAATATCGAGTAAATAAAGACTTCCGGACTGAGTCCTAGTCTCAGGGACCTCCAATTCTACAAAAC
Source organism: Humulus lupulus (assembly GCF_963169125.1). NCBI lineage: Eukaryota > Viridiplantae > Streptophyta > Magnoliopsida > Rosales > Cannabaceae > Humulus > Humulus lupulus. The sequence goes on from NC_084793.1 coordinate 262,569,000, forward strand.
GGGTAGTAGAATCCTTCTCGAGCGCTTAGGTTTGGGTTCCTGCTACCCGAAACCTAATTTGGCCAATAATCCCTATTTGAGTTGCGGTGCCCTCAATTAGAGCTGCGACTCTCCACAAATCACATGGCCCAGTCCTCAATTATACTAGACACGCACCACCGCGCAACCTACCTAGCGTCGCAACGCCGACGAAGTTTAGGGCACTCCCTTGGTCTCAAAGTTCATGAGGGTCATGGTACGACCCCACGAATCCAGTTTTTAAAACTTTTCTCCAAGCCAATTTCCCCTAAAATCCATCTTACTTAAAACATCATCAATACATTATCAACTTTAGAACCCAAACTTAAACTAATTCAAAATCCTCACAAAACTCAAAATCATAACCTTGAGCCACAAAGCTCAAGAACACCTTTAAAACCCAAATAGAATTAATCAAAACATTGTTTACAACCTTACCTCAATTGTGAATTATGACCTCCTAGCTGCAGCTAATCAAATTCTAGCCTCAAGCCTTCAATTCAATGCAAATTCCTCCAAGAATTCATTGACTTGAACAAAACAATTGGGAGTGAAAGAGAGAACTGAGAGAGAGAGAGAGAGAAAGAATTGAGTGTTGAGAGTATTTTCCTTTTGTTTCTAGCCCCTGAAGCTCACTTGTGAATAAGCTAATATTAGGAGAGAAACGAACAAACTACCCCTTTGCCTATGCCTTGCACCCTTATTCTCTCAAGGGCGAATCTGTCTTTTGTAACTTTTTATGGCTAATTGCAATTAATGCCTAATAATTCTCGTTACCTCCAATATCCTCAAATAATTTCGCTAAATAACTTCCCATTATCCGATAAATCCCAGTAATGTACTAAACTGATAAAATACCCCTAGGCTCACCCTAAGCCGGGTATTTGACCTCGTTATGACTAAACCGCTAACTTGCTCCCTCGGATCGTCTCGTGCTGAATAACTCAAATGTATCGATATAATAATGTAGTCTCAATCAATATGCACACATATACATACAAATATGCCCTCAACTGGCCAAATTAGGAAAATACCCTTCTAATAAGAAACAAGCCCACATGCATGCTTAATACACCTAAACATGCCAATTTAGTCATATTATAATATAACTCACCTAATTCATATAATCATGCATACCATCACATAATAGTGCAATTAAATAAATTATTGCCCTCCTGTCCCCCTAATCAAGGTCCTAAGCCTTATTAGGGAAATTAGGACGTTGCAACTATCCCTTACTTATAAGAATTTTGTCCCCGAAATTTTACCCGAACAGCTCGCGATACTAATCCCGATGGTTGGACTCTAATTCCCAGGTCGCCTCCTCAACCTTGTTGTTCCTCCAAAATACCTTAACAAAAGGTATGGTTTTGTTCCTCAAGTCCTTGTCTTTCCTGTCTAGTATATGGAATGGTTGTTCTTCATAAGAAAGATCTGAATGCAGCTCCAGATGTTCGTAACTCAATACATGAGTCACATCTGATACATACTTCCAAAGTGTCAAAACTTCATTGTGTACGACCGACAGTGCAGGAGGTAAGGCCAATCTATAGGCCACCTGACCGATCTTCTCCACAATCTAAAACGGTCCTACAAATCTAGGGCTCAAATTTCCCTTGTTCCCAAATCTCTTCACCCTTTTCCATGGTGAAACTCGAAGGAAGACATAGTCTCCCACCTGGAACTCCACGTTCCTGCGCTTCGGGTTAGCATAAATTTTCTTCCTATTATGAGAAGCGAGCATCTGATCTCTAATATTCTCAATAGCCTCATTGGTCCTCTAAAATGCCTCAGGACCCAAGTATTTCCTTTCTCCTGTCTCATCCCAATGAATGGGTGACCTTCATTTCTGACCGTACAACATTGCATAAAGAGCCACACTAATGGTTGATTGATAGTTGTTGTTGTAGGAAAACTCTATCAAAGGAAAATACTTACTCCAGGACCCTTCAAAGTCTAGCACACATGCTCACAGCATGTCCTCTAATATCTGAATCGTCCTCTCAGATTGTCCATCTGCTGAGGATGATAAGCGGTACTAAACTTCAGCTCTGTACCCATAGCCTTCTGCAGACTTCCCCAGAACATGTAAGTAAATGTGGGGTCCCGAAATGAAACAATCGACCATGGATCCCCATGAAGGCACACTATCTCACCCACATAGAGATCTACATACCGATCAACTGTATAAGTCGTCCTCACTGGTAAGAAGTGAGCTGATTTGGTGTATCGATCCACGATAACCCACACTGAATCATGTTGACCCACAGTCCTGGGTAACCCAACCATAAAATCCATTGTAATATCCTCCCATTTCCACTCTGGGATATCTAGAGGCTCTATGGCCCTGCTGGTCTTTGATGTTTACCCTTGACCTGGTTACATGTCAATCACTTTATCCCAGGCCACCAATATAACGATCTCAAATCATAATACATCTTTGTGGTGCCTTGATGCATAGATTAAGGGGTGGTATGAGACTCATCTAGAATTTCCTGTCTGATAACAGTAATCCATCAGAACACAGATCCAACCCTTGTATCTGAACAAACCCATATTTGACACCGCATAGGCCCTAGCCACTCCAGCTAGGATGTCCCCTATAATCCTCATCAATTGTGGATCACTCAGCTGGCCTTCCTTTATCTTCTCAAATAGAGTAGATTGTAATGTGATGTTGGATAACTGGCCCACCACTAAATCTATTCCAGTTCTAGCCATATCCCCTGCCAACTCCTTGGATATCTATCTCGCACTATACAATTTTCCTGAACCCTTCCGGCTTAAGGCATCTACCACCACATTGGCCTTTCCTAGGTGATATTGGTTATCATAGTCATAACACTTCACCAAATCCAGCCAACGCCTCTCTCTGAAGAAATACTTCAGAGCCTTGTGGTCAGTTTATATCTCACACTTCTCTACATTAAGGTAATGCCTCCATACCATTAATGCAAAGACCACCACTGCTAATTCTAAATCATGAATAGGGTACCTCTACTCATATTACTTAAACTGACATGATGCATAGGTAATCACCTTCCTTGTCTGCATAAGAACACAACCAAAACCCTGTCTTGAGGCTTCACAGTACAATACAAACTACACCTCATCTGTTGGAAGACTCAATACTAGAGATGTAATCAATCATCGTTTCAACTCATGGAAGTTGTTCTCACACCTATCTGACCACGCAAACTTCTGATTCTTGCATGGTTGTTCTGTCAATGGGGTAGCAATCCTTGAGAACCCTTCCAAAAAAATGCATGTAATAACCTGCCAATCCAAGGAAACTCCTAATCTCTAAGGCATTCCTTGGCCTTGGACAATCTTTGCTAGGTCCACCTTGATCCCATCTCTACTGAAAATATGACCAAGGAAAGTCACCTGCGGTAGCCAAAACTCACACTTCTTGAAATTCGCATACAGTCTGTGTTCCCTCAGTCTTTGTAGAACCAACCTGAGATGTTGATCATGTTCTGCCTCTAACTGAGAATAAACCAGAATATGGTCAATGAAGACGTTCACAAACCGATCCAAATAATCTTTGACACCCTGGTCATCAGATCCATAAAAGTTGCTGGGGCATTAGTCAAACCAAATGACATGACTAAAAATTCATAATGCCCGTATCTGGTACAAAAATCAGTCTTCGGTATATCTCCCTCCTTGATCCTCAGTTGGTGATAACCAAATCAAAGTTCCATATTTAAGAATACCGTCTTACCCTACAATTGATCAAACATGTCATTTATCCTTGGCATATAATACTTGTTCTTAGTAGTTAACTTGTTCAGTTCCCTGTAACCAATACACATCCTCAAAGAACCATCATTCTTCTTTACAAATAGGACTGGTGCAACCCATGGTGAGAAATTAGGTCTAATAAAACCCAAGTCTAACAACTCCTGTAACTGTACCTTTAGTTCTTTTAACCTTGATGGTGCCATTCTGTACGGTGCCCCAGACACTAGCTCTGTCCCTGGTGCCAGTTCAATACCAAATTCTATCTCTCTATGTGGTGGAAACCATGGTAAATCCTCTGGAAAAACATCCACGAACTCACATAATAGTCTAGTCTCTTCTGGTCCCACTGGCATGACCTGAGCAGTATATACCACACTGGCTAAGAATCCTATGCAACCACCTCGCAGTAGGTCCCTAGTCCTCAATACTGATATCATAGGTACACGAGGTCCATGCATAGTGCCAAAAAATACAAAGGGATACTCACCCTCAGGCTTAAAGGTCACCATCTTCTTTTTGCAATTTATGGTTGCCCCATACTTTGCTAACCAATCCATACCCAAAATCATGTGAAAGTTGGTCATAACCAACTCTATCAAGTCAACTATAAACTCTCTGCCATCCACTATCACTTGTAGTGATCTGACCATTCTCTTGGAAACTACTAACACCCTAGTGGGCAATAAGGTTCTGAACCCCATAGTATAATAATCACATGGCCTACACTGTCTATCAATAATCCTACTAGAAACAAGAGAGTATGTAGCACCAGAATCAATCAAAACAATATTAGAGGTTCCAACACTAGAAAGCTGAACTGTCACTATTGAGGGGCTTGCCCCAGCCTTTGCCTGTGTCAATGCGAACACTTGAGATAGAGTCAAGTTGTCTGCCTTCCTTGGTTCTTCTTTCTTTACTCTTGATAAATCTTTCTTTTGGTGTCCCACTATCTCGCACAAAAAGCAGGCCTATGCCCGACACTCTCCTACATGAGGCCTCCTACACCTGGCGCACTGTGGGTAAGTCCTCTAGCCCTTATTGCCCCCCTGGCGACCTATCTGTATACCACATGGTCTTTTGTCGGGGTCTGGAGCTGAAAAGGCATCTAGAGCCTTCCTTTTCTAATAACTGGGTCTCTGCCCCTACCTAAACCAATGAATGGAGGTCCCAACCTCCTAGTGTCTCTCCTCACCGTGTTCTAACTCCAGACTTTTTTTTTTCGCGCCCTCTGTAGTAAGGGCTTTCTCCACCACCTGTGCATATGTCATCACCCCAGGCATGGTGGTAATGAGAACATCGCGGGCTATCATAAGCTGCAGTCCCTGAAGAAATCTTTCCTTCCTTGTCCCATCAATGGGTACCAAGTCTGCATCAAACTTGGCGAATCTATCGAATATTAGTGCATACTCTAACACGGACATGTTCCCCTGTAACAGCTTACTAAACTCTTCTGCCTTTGCAGCCCTAACTACATCATTTTCATACTTCTCATTAAACAAACTTAAAAAATCTTCCCAATCAAGGGTATTGACGTTCCTGGTCTTGGATATCACCTCTCACCGAATTCGAGCATCCTCCCGAAACATGTATGTGGCACATGCCACCCTCTCATTACCAACCATCCGTATAGAATCAAGGATAGTAGTAACCATGCTCATCTACTGCTCGGCCTTAGCCGGATCTGCAGTGCCCTAAAAAACTAGAGGGTGCTGCTTCGTGAACCTTTCATAGAAAGGTTCCCATCTATTCCCAACCTCTGTCAGTCGTAATACTATCAGTATTAACTCAAGTTGCACATCTAGTTGAATGTTCCCTACAAGAACTTGTTGTTGTCTCAAGAGGCCGATCTCTCCTTCATGCCTCTATAATTTTTCTTGCATATCAGCAAGCACTTACTGCCAGTTCTCAAGAGATAGTGGACTGACCCTGATTATCATTCTCAGCCTGAATTCTTTGGACAACTTGTAGATTTGACTACCCTAGAAGCATACTTCAAAGGTTGTACCTTGTTGCAGTAATCAATTCGGCCAGTTAGGTAGTAACAACAATACCTCTTTCCGCATACGGTCCAAGACCGAACAAACAAACATTCACACTCAACAATCATGGTAATAAGCATGTCTGTTCATATTCATTCTCAAATATGGTGCTAATAAGCATTTCCTATAATTTATAAGCAAGTAACGATGCTAATAAGCATTTTCTGGCATTTATAGACAAATAGCGATGCTAACATGCATTTCTTTAACATTTAATAGTGCTAATAAGAATTTCCTAGCATACATGTACATATGACAACGCTAATAAGCATTTTCTTTCCATTCACAAGCAATATAAGTGCTAATAAGCATGTCTTTATCAATTATTCAACAATCAATGGAGAGGCCCTATCATAATGCCTCATGCTCCCTAATAAGGTGGGCATATAAGGCATTTATATCTTATTTAAGCAGTTGAACACATAACCACATAAATAGTTACAAAACCCTGAGTCGAGCTTGTCATTAGGGACGAGTGTACAGGCCCATAATGCCCAGCCAGTCTTCAGGAACCTTTAACCTTGGCACGCTCTGATACCAAGTTGTAACAGCCTGGACAACCAAGACCATTACACTATTATTTTAAATAGTGCTAGGCTTGCTAATCGAGTCGTTTGGCCATAAACGTGCAACTAAACTTGATTAGTGGCTTAGGGTTAGAACTTTTGGACGGAAGGAATAGTATTTTCATTAAAATGTTAATTGGGTACATGGGATCCCAAAATAAATGTTTACAAGGTCGTTTATAGTTTCAAAATGGTAATTACAACTCAAAAATTACAAACAGCTGACCTAAGAGGCAAATTAGGGTTTGACCTTAGTTCCTTTGAGAAATCTCAACCATGGTGGTTGAGTAGCCGCATACGTACAAGTATTAATAGAAGCTCTCCAACTTATGGCTGGTTTAGCTTCCCTTTCTGTTTACCTGCACCACATAGCACCCGTGAGCCAAGGCTCAGCAAGAAAACTTAAACATGCTCATAAACAGTTAATAACATATTAGAGAATAATAATAAGCATGCCTACCAGTAATAACCCTACTCATGCATGCATTCAATTCAGATAAATGACTACAACGTCATATCGCAACCCGTTGCCCTAAATAACTGGCTTATACTGGGGCCCAGTGCCCTAGGATAAGGGACCATGGAGTCACCCTGGGGCCCATTGCCCTATTTTATGTATAACTAGCCTTGGAGGTGGCCCAACGTACCTACCACTTTATTTATCCAACGACCATTGGGTCGGACAAGCGTATGTCACGCTACTGGTTAGGCCTAACCATATCGATCAGCACTCAGTGCGCTATTGCTGCCCTTGAGTAATAAGTCAATTCTTTTCAATCAGATAATGAAAACATATTGTATGCCCTAAATATCCACACATATTGACGAGCTAGAAAAAGGCCTAATTCGATCTGACGTGTAGATCGTCCACCCGGAGCTGTGTGTTACGGGCCTCCTTCTGTCTAGCCCGAGCTGATTAGAGAGTTAACTGCTACACGGAGGCATCAGGTAGCAGAAGGATAAGTGTCACGAGCTGGCGCCACACTAAGCATGTGACGCAGCAGAGATCTGACATCCGAATCCTTGTAAAGTCAACCACGCAATATAAACATGCATATATCAGACATCACGTGTCTATTATATTCCTGAATTCTTAGACATGCAGTATAAACGTGCGTGTTCAGACATCTTACGCCTGATTTGGGCCATGCGGCCCATTATCTCTCTTTACCTATTGATTAGACCATACTTCACTGCAAAGTTTAGGAATTAATCATCAGTGTCATAGAGATGATGTGAAGGATAAAGAGATCACGTGATGACCCCGTTGCCAACCCAGATATCTTCTTCCTATAAATACCAAGACCCTGGGTAGTGCAAGGGGTTGGCATATTTTTGTAAAGAAATACTCTGTAAGAAATAGTCAAGAGATATCAATAATATCGCCTGGTGGACTAGAGGGATTTTACCCTTCGAACCACCTAAAAAGAAAGGAGTGATCATCTTCCCATAATATTAGTTTCTCCAGTCTAAAATATAGTTATTTTCATATTACAGTTCACCAATTACCACTAATCCATCCCACTTATTCATATAATTATCTGTTGGTGAAGAACCGCGTCAACAGTTTGGTGCTTTCATTGAGAGGATTTAGATTGGTGTTATCGCAAAAACCTGATCATGGTGGTTACTCGTTCGAGACATGGTAACGAGGCAGATCAACATGATGGGAAGGAGGCCCACCATGTCGCCGTATCCGATGAACAAAACCCCGAGATCTAGCAGCGATTGGGAAAGCAGCCGATGGGCCAGGATGACACCGGGCGTTTGGCGCCCTGACCGACAAATACGAACCCAGGTTTCCTGACGATGATAGAGATGGAGAACACACAGTTGAGGAGTCACAAGTCCCACAGGGATAATTGGTCCAGGCCCAATCGATCAGTCAAAACCTCAACCTAGAGTTCTGCACCCACATCACACCACAACCAGGAAACTGTGTTTGAGGAGTTTCCCAGGGCTATTCTGCAATTCAGCCGATCAGTTTGAACCTCGACTCCTAGCTCGATTCCACCTTCGAACGCTCACAGAAGGGCTAATGGAAGCTCGCAGAGGAGATCTGGGGAAGGCTTGCAAAGACAGCCTACTCCGCCCAGCCCTCGCGTGCCGCTGTCCGACCGCTGAGCGTAGGATGTTGGAGATGGTAGAGTAGAACGGCCGCGAGCTAATTTGATCCGCCCAGCGGGGACTAGGATCGAGTCACCAGTTAGGCATCCCCCATCGCCGATAAGATACCTATCTCCTCCCCGTCCAGTTGGAGAAATCCTCCTCCCGCCGGTCCTTCCCATCGCAGCCAAACACGTGGGGAGGTCTCGGATCCTCACCCCCAGCAGCGGGCTCCAAGCTTTTCCAACGGGAGTTACTGGACCGGGAGCCACTGAAGTGGCAGATCTGATGGAGACCTGCGTAATCGCTTGAGTTCGGCGTAAAGCCCTCGGGCCACCTCGAGGGCCGACCTTTGAGATCGCCTCAACTCGCAGAGGGGGGATTCGCCTAGAAATGGAAGTCATGCTCACCGAGGGGATGGTCCTTCCGAATTACGTGACAGTGGGAATGTCCCACCTAACCAAGCTCAAGCTTGGAGGGAGAGTAACCCGCCTAACGCGTACAATGTAACTGGAGCTGTTGAACAGCCCCAGAACAACCAAAGGATTAAGGACCAAACCCTAGAGCGTTTAGCTCAGATGGAGGAGCTGATGAAGAAGCTCTTGTCAAAAAAGGAGAAAGACGAGTATGACTCAGGGGACAAACTCGAGCTTTTCGCCCCCAACATAGCAACCACAACATACCCGCCGGGTTTCAGGATGGAGACGGAGATCCGTTGGATCATTTGGCTATGTTCAACACCCTGATGATGGCCCATAACATCGGCCCCGAGCTGAGGTGTTTGATATTCTCTTCCACCTTCACTGGGCCAGCTAGGCAATGTTTCAAGCAGTGTAAAAAACATTCCATCATCTCGTGGAAGAATTTTTCTACTGACTTCATGAGGGCGTTCCAAGCTTCTCTAGCTGCCCATGTCAACGCTAACACCCTGGCGAATGTGAAGCAACAGCCCGAGGAACCTTTGAAAGCTTACCTGAGTAGGTTCGCAAACGTCGCGGCTCGAGCCAGGGACGCAGACGATAGTTCCAACCTTATGGCCTTGAGAACTGGAATCCTCGTTGGAGGCGGGCTATGGAAAGAGATACAGAGAAGAGGTGTCAGCACCGTGGATGAATTCCTGAACAAGGCCCAGGAATGGATAAACCTGGAAAAGGCACCAGCGTCGGTCGCGGGAACCAGCCAAACCCCTGATCAGCCCGTTGGAGTTGAAACGGATGTCGTAAAAACGATTCAAACCGTTGCAAAAAATAACCAAGGGGGTGGAGGTAAGAGAAAAGGGAGCAGCGAGGGCGGCCAACACGGTTCGAAGAAGAACAAGCCCATGGAAAAACTTAAGCCAGTCTACGTTGCTTATACCGAGCTCACAAACCCTAGGGAACACATTTTCCTAGAAAACTCTGCCCGCCTCCCCTGGAAAAAGCCGGAGCATTTGAAACACAAGAAGGCTAAGAAGGACCCTTCCAAGTTCTGTCGATTCCACAACGACATTGGCCATAACACTGATGATTGTAAGCATTTGAAGGATGAGATCGAGACACTCATTAGAGCCAGACCTTTAGCTCAATATGCGCGGAACCATGTTCCTACTAGTCAGCCAGCTCCGGAAGCTCCAGTAAATCAGCCCGGGTCCCGGATAAGTCAGGATACCCATCCTCTTGTAATAGGAGGAGAGATATCCACAATCTCCGGAGGACCCCATTTGGCCGGCATGAGTAGAGGTGCCTAGAAGAGATATGTCAATGAGTTGAAGGCTCATAACGGAGTGGAATTCGTCCTGGAGCAGCATCTACCCAAACATCAACGATAGGAGAGCCAACCAATCATTTTTACCGAGGAGGACGCTAGTCACGTCCAGTTCCCCCATAATGATCCTCTAGTCATAACTGCCCAACTCGCCAACCGGAGGGTTAGGAGGATACTAGTCGATAATGGGAGTTCGGTGAACCTGCTGTTTCAGTCTACGGTGAAGAAAATGGGATTGTCTGTCACCGAGCTGAAGGCCATCTCCATGATGCTGTATGGATTTTTCGGAGAAGGGTCGGCCGCGATAGGAACAATTGAGCTAGTAATAACCTTGGGAGAGGGGCCCCGAGCTGTCTCTAATCTCCTCAAATTTGTGGTTATCGACTGTCCCACCGCCTACAACGCTATTCTGGGCCGACCTATGTTGATGGCATTTGAGGCCATAACCTCTATCCGCCATCTCACAGTCAAATTCCCCTCCTCTACGGGGATATGTACGATCCGAGGTGATAAGCTCACTGCCAGGGAATGCAATAGCATTTCCATGAAGGGAAAATTATGACCCGGGCAGCAGATGATGACCATTCAAAGCGAGGATGAGGAATCTCAGGAAGTAGGACCTACTCCTGAGATAGAAAAACCTCAAGAAGCCAATGGGGAGGGGATCACCTTGTATGATGATATCGACCCCAGGATAGGCAAAGATAGATCCGAGCTCTAGGCCATCGAAGAGCTCGAAGAGGTGAGCATCGACCTGAAAGACCCCTCGAAGGTGGTGAAGCTCGGGAAATACCTGTGTAATAAGAGGAAGGCGGAGCTGCTGAGTTTTCTACAGGAGAATCTCGATGTGTTTGCCTGGTCTCACGAAGACATGATAGGGATCAGCCCAAGCGTCATCGTGCACACCCTCAACTTGGACAAAAATGTGCCTGCGAAGTCCCAGAAACAAAGGCACCTGGACATGACATGAGCTGAGTCCCTAGAAGAAGAAGTAGCTCGACTTTTAAAGTGCGGCTTTATTCGCGAGGGAAAATATCCGATCTGGGTCGCCAATCCTGTTTTGGTCCTAAAGCCCAACGGGAAGTGGCAGACTTGTATTGACTTTTCTGATCTGAATAAAGCCTGCCCCAAAGATTGCTTCCCCTTGCCAAGGATTGATCAACTGGTAGATTCCACTGCGGGGCACGAGCTCATGTCCTTTATGGATGCGTACTCAGACTATAACCAGATCTCCATGAATCCTGCGGACCAGGAACACACTAACTTCATGACCCCAACTAAAGTTTATTGTTACAAGGTCATGCCTTTCGGGCTGAAGAATGCTGGAGCGACATACGAGAGATTGATCCATAGGATGTTTGCTAATCAGATCGGGAGAAACATGGAAGTGTATGTTGATGACATGTTGCTCAAGTAAAAAACTTCTGATAACCATGTCCCCGATCTGAAGGAATGTTTTAAGATTTTAAGACAGTACAGCATGAGGCTGAACCCCCAAAAGTGTACCTTTGGGGTTGCGTCAGGAAAATTCCTGGGTTTCATAGTCAATACCAGAGGAATAGAGGCAAACCCCAATAAAATCAGGTCACTACTCGAGATGCCATCACCCCGATCGCGAAAAGATGTCCAAAGTCTAACAGGAAGGGTGGCAGCCCTTAATCGGTTCTTTTCCAAGTCAATCGATAAGTGTTTGCCATTCTATAACCTGCTTCGGGGAAATAAAAAATTTGAGTGGACCGATGAATGCGAGCGTGCCTTCCTCGACTTAAAAGCACATTTAGCTAAGCCGCTCGTGTTATCCAAGCCCACAGCAGGAGAGCCTATTTTTCTTACCTAGCTGTAACGGGAGATGCGACCAGCGTGGTACTGGTTCGTGAGGAGGACCAATCTCAGAAGCCGGTCTACTACATTAGCAAGAGGCTTCTCGGAGCCGAGTCTAGATATTCGGTGATGGAAAAGATGGCGTTCTGCTTTGTCACAACCTCCAGAAAGCTCAGGCCGTATTTCCAGTCCCATTCAATCCACGTCATATGGGCTATCGAGCTCAGCCAATTCGAGATACTGTACGTGCCACAAACTGTGACCAAAAGCCAAGCTCTGGCTGATTTTGTAGCAGAATACACAGGATTCCAAGAGGAACCAGTGGAAGAGCCGGTACGAGCCTCGTGGAAAGTCTTTGTGGATGGCTCGTCTAACAAGAATGGATATGAAGCTGGAATCATTTTGATATCACTGAAGGGACATTGTTTGCACTCCGCATTGCGATTCGGATTCGAAGCATCCAATAACGAGGCCAAATATGAAGCTTTATTGGCTTGGCTAAGGGTGGCCCAAGAGCTGAAGGCCAGCTCCATCCAGTGCTATAGCGATTCCCAGCTCATGGTAAACCAGGTGTCAGGAGAATACCAAGCGCGGGGAACCAAGATGGTGGCCTACTTGGCCAAGGTAAAGAAGGAGCTGTCTGCATTTGAGCACAGCCTAGTTAAACAGATACCTCGGGAGCAAAATTCCAATGTTGATGCCTTAGCAAAGCTCACCACCTCTGAGGAGGCCGAAACCTTAGGCCTAGTACCGGTAGAATTCTTGGAAAGGCTAAGCATAGAGGAAGCCGGGAGGGAGGTCGAAATGATCGACACCAGGCCGACCTGGATGACTCCCATAGTCGAGTACCTCACAACAGGAAAGTTACGTGAACATCGAAACGACGTGAGAATGGTACTTTACAAGGCTCCGAGGTATACAATGGTAGACGGAACGTTGTACCGACGTGGTTTTTCTTTACCTCTTCTTCGGTGTGTTCTGCCAGGCGAAGCAAAATCTATTCTACGGGAGATCCATGAGGGATTTTGTGGAGATCACGCTGGGGGTGAAACCTGGCCTTGAAGATATTAAGGCAAGGATATTATTGGCCCACTCTGTCGAAGGATTCGATTTCCTATGTCAAAAAGTGCGACAGGTGCTAGCGGTTCGCCACCGTCGCCCGGGTCCCTCCAGTCGAGCTGAGGATGATCTCGTCCCCGTGGCTGTTCGTGGTCTGGGGAGTCGATTTAGTTGGTGCTCTGCCCATGGGAAAATGAGGAGTTCGTTATGTGGTGGTGGCTATTGACTACTTTACAAAATGGGTAGAAGCAGAGCCCCTGGCTACGATTACATCAAAGAGGGTCCTCGACTTTTTAGTGCAGAATATTGTCTGCCGATTCGGGCTGCCAAAGAAGATCGTGTTGGATAACAAAACCCAGTTCGATAGCGACCTCTTCACCGAATTCTGTGAGAGGCACGACATAATTAAAAGCTTTTCCTCCATGGCCTACCCCAGGCTAATGGACAGGTCGAGGTTGTGAACAAGACACTAAAAGTGAGCCTTAAGAAGAGGTTGGATGAGGCCAAGGGAGTCTGGCCTGAACAGCTCCCCCGGGTGCTGTGGACATACCGGACCTCACACCAAACTTCGACGGGTCACCCTCCTTTCTCCCTGACTTTCGGGAGCGAGGTCTTCCTTCCTGTCGAAACAAAGATAGCCTCACATAGAGTTCGGGCGTTTGACCAAGACTAGAACTACAAATTGCTTAGCACGTCCCTTGACCTAGTTTAAGAAAAACGAGAAGCTTTGCAGCTGCAGCTCGCGCATTATGAACAAAAGATCACTCGTTATTTCAACTCAAAGGTCAAGAGACACATCTTTAACTTAGGTGACCTGGTGCTCCGAAGAGTCTTCTTAGTCGGTAAGGATCCCAAGGACAGAGTTTTGGGGCCGAACTGAGAAGGACCCTATCAGATAATAGAGGTTATGAAGGAAGGGACCTTTAAATTAGCTCGGCCTAATGTAGAAGCAGTCCCACGGACATGGAACGCTATACACCTAAAGAAATATTATCAATAGGCATACTTTTGTAAGGCTTAATTATGAAAGCCGCCTTATTTTATTAAAAAATGAGAAGTACTTTTGTATATCGTTGTATGTTTCTGTGTGCGGGTAGTGTTAGAAGAGCATATTCCAAGTAACCAAGAAAGATCTCTTTCTGTTTACTTGGGGGGCATATGTCCTGGATACAACCAGGTCCTAAAAACTTAGATGTTAGTTAAATTGACTAACCAATGTTTTTCCTAAAGAGCATGAGGTATCAATAAAATTAACGCGAGCTATGTTTTTAAAATCAAATATGTCTTGGATACAACCAGGTCCTAAAAACTTAGAAGTTAGTTAAATTGACTAACCAGTGTTTTTCCTAAAGAACACGAGGTGTCAATAAAATTAACGCGAACTAAGTTTTTTAAAATCAAATATGCCCTGGATACAACCAGGTCCTAAAACTTAGAAGTTGATTCAAATTGGTTAATTGATGTTTTTCTTAAAAAGTACGAGGTATCAATAACAATTAACGTGAACTAAGATTTTAAAGTTAACCGTCCTGAATGTAACCAGGTCCTAAAAACTTAGAAGTTTGTTAAAATTGACTGGCAGTGCTTTGTAGTTTCGAAGAAAAAGTCAATAAACTGACACAAACTAAGTTTTTACCAAGCAGGCTAAAAAATAAATAATAACAACAACATTAAAAATAAAATGAAATGAAAGTCAGGGAAACCAATTGTGTCGAGGAGGAAAAACCTCGTGGTAAAAGACTACAAATAAGTAAAGAATACAAAAGTCCTAGGCCCCCCCAGGCCGCTCCGATGAAGTCACCCCTTTGGTCTCCTGCTCGCCAGCAGCAGAAGTCTCCCCAGTCTCAGAAGGCAGCTCCTGTTGAAGGCGGGCCTTGAACTTCTCGAGGAATGGCTCCCACACCTCAGGCGCCAGGAAGGAGAAGTCGCCATCCTAGTTGAAGGCCCAGCAGTGATAGAGCATGGCCTCCATGGAGGAGCTAGAAGACACCCTCTCTGCCATGGTGGCGACCTCGGCCTCCAACTGCTTAGCCTTGGCCTCCTCAAGCTCGGCCTTCGCAGCGGCCAAGGCGACCTGTGCAACCTCGACCTCCAATTGCTTAGCCCTGGCCGCCTCTAGTTCGGCCTTTGCACCCACCAAGACGATCTGTGTGGCCTTTTCATTTTCTTTGGCAGCCGTCAGGGCAGCCTTCGCATTTTCCTCTTGCTGTTGTGCAGACGCGAGAGCGGCCTGAGCAGTCTGGAACTTGCCCCTGATCTCGTCAAACCTGGCCTAGGACCGAGCTATGCTACAGTGTAAAGCCAAAGCCGCCTGCAAAGACAGATAGTAAGGCATGTGCTGGAAAGAAAGCAAAGAAGCATGTGCTGAGAAGAAAACAAAGAAAGTTAACTAAATAAACTTACCGTATGGGTCATGCCCAGTGAAGACTCCGTAAAATTCTCGGGGCTCCTCGTCTCGATCTCTTGCAAGTCCCTCAGGGTGGCATTATAGTAATGATCCACCGTATAGATCGCGGTCTCATAAACCGTCCCTTGGAAGGCCTCGAGAATTTTCTCCAGGGCCTGGATGTTAACCAGAATGCACACGATGGGAGTGGGAGTTGGCGGGGTTCCAGCCGCTGCCTCCTGTTCCCGAGTAGGGACCGGAGGTCACAGGGGAGGTGGGGGCATGTTCTCTGTGACTATAGGGACCTAGCCCCTCCCCTTAGCGGGAGACTTGGAGGTGGTCTCGTGGGGAGGAGTCTTCTTGGTCAGCCGGGGTTTCTTCACCAGTGGTCCGGACGATCTGGAGGGAGGATTTCCTCCTGGAAGATGGACCGTAGGACATTGTCTCTGGGCTGGACCATCTCTTTGCCTGAAACAAAGAAAAAGGGGAAGGGAGCATTAAGATACATGTAAGGTTACTCCATTACAAGAAAAGTCTAAAGATGTATTGCAAAGGTCCTACCCTCTGAGCTAGAGGAGGAATCTAGTGCCACGACCTCCAGCCTCGGAGCTTCTATGGGGGAGTCTAAGTTTATAACTTCGTGAATGAAAGGGGGCTCTGGGTCCGGATCCGCCTCAGGACTGGACTCGTTGACATACTGCCTAAGCCCTGGAGCGACTACACCCTCCAGAAGGGCGGGCCACGACCTAAGGTTGGTCCCGTACTCCTCAAAAAAGGCCGACCTAAAAGCCATTGTGTTTTCTACTACTACAGTTCCCCTAGGGCGACCCATATCATGGCGCAACACTAGTTGATCTACACACTGGAGTAGGGTTATGTTAAGGTCTGGGTTATCTCGATGACGATGTACGAGCTGGCTTGGGTTAAAACCTAGCAAGCCTTAGGTCTGCGACAGCCTTGTCTAAGTCCCTAAACAGGTATGGGTTACCTTGGCCGGAAGGGCTAGTTGCTGTCCCAGACTGAATCCAATCCGCATCGAGGCCCTGAGCAGCCTTGAGAGCCCGCTTTCGTCACACGAGTGGCACCTCATCTTCCTCGTCCTGCTCGTCACTGTCCGCAGTATCCCCCTCGGGGATAGGCACCAGCTCGCGAGCTACTGGGATAGCCCACGACCTCCTCAAGGCCAGAGTCTGGCCCGAAGAAATCAACTTACACACCAGCATCGTCCCATCAGATACGAGTTGGCAGTAGTCTTTTTCACTTGATGGGAGCCCCGCCAAGGTTTCGTATTGACCCCTAAGGGACACCGATTTGTCGTCCTCGCAAAGATGGCTGCACGATGATGTTCAAGTCAACACGCATGAAAAGAAATAAAGCAATGTGGTGATTTTGAGAGCTGAGAATAGAGAGAACTTACGAGGAAGGTTGAAGTAGTGGTATTCGCAGTTGCGAAACCCTGTCGACATGAAGAACTGGTCCTTGAAGTCGTTGGGGTGGCTGGGCAGCTTGATGACTGCAGGAGAGTTGGGAAAATGGGTCAAGTAGTAGAACCCATCACCTCGCCCCCGTTGATCCGGGCTGGCTTTGAGGTAGAAGAAGAAAAGGATGTCCGTTGGGGTCGGGACCTCCCACTCGTGCCTCAGAAAGAGGTACCTCAGCCCCGCTAGCAGACGATAGGAGTTAGGGGGCAGTTGGAAGGGAGCCAGCTTCACGTAATTCAGAAAATCCACGAAGTAGTGATCCAGAGGTAGGAAGGCCCCGACCTTGAGGTGTTCGTCGCTGCATGCCGCGAACTCCTCGTCTAGGGGCGTGCAACTCCTCTCGCCCTCGAGGGGAGGTTGGGCAACAAGAACGCCTGTCCCGATTTCGATGTTATGGGATAGCAGGATCTTGTTGATTGACCCCCCCTTGGGTCGTAATCTTAGAGACTATCCTCTCTTCCTCGAAGAAAGCATCAGGTGCCACCTCGACCTCTTTCTCCACTGTGGGACCAAAGTGGGGGATGAGAGAATCCACAACAATCCCTTTCCCCTTCCTGGCCTGCTGGGATGACAAGCCAGCTGTGCTCTTCTTGGGTACATTCTTCCTATGTCCCATCTAGTCGCCTAACGAACTTGAATGAAGAAAATTTTAAATAAGTGACCTAAAAATAGAAAAGGGAATATAGCGCGAGAAGTGATTTTCGTACACGGGTTGAGGTAATCTCAGCCCGCGGTGTGTGAAGCCACGCGTTGCCATGGTCACACGCCCATGTTTCCAAAGGATCCCCGATTGCTCAGGATCTGTGTGTCAGAGGGGTTAGGATAATGCTTGCCTTGGAGGGAAAGTTTAAAAAAAAGCAAAACCGCCTAGGAAGCGTGACCCCTAAGCTACCCGGTTTTGCACCCTATAAACCTCTCACCTTCCCCTTTCCAAACAGGCATTCCCTAAAGCTACCCAGAAAAATTACCCAGAATTTATCTTGTCTTAAACATCATGTTCCTAGACATGTTCTCATATAGCCGATATACCTAGGATCAAAACCTATGCACCAAACACCAGCCAAAAACAACCTATAGTGTGCGACCAAGAAAGAGGTTTGCCTAACAGAAAAACAGAAAGATCAAAACATGCAGCAGGCAGAGGACTTACAGTGTATTTTCTGTATGGAAGTCGCAAAAAGCGTAGGAATCGGAGTCCTGTTGGAGTCTTTAAAGCTGGACAGGTCCAGAAACTCTTATGAAGAGAGCGAAGGGATCTCTGGGATGATAACCAGAAGAAGAGAAAGTTCTGAGACTAAAAATGAGTGAAAATGAGGAAAGAATTTAAAATGAAGGGTAGCTAATACGGAAGATGGCCAACCTTATATATACGTAAGAGACATAAAGGAACGCGGATGGTTCGATCAAATTAATGCGAGATACGAGGGTCATAACTCGAGAGGCGAAACGACGGCTGAAAGCAGGCTAGGCCATTTAATGCAAGTCTCGGAAACCGTACAGTCGCCAATCACGGCGCTCCACGTGTTCAATGCCCACGCAGTGGGCGGGATATGAAGAGTCGAAAGGGATACTTAAAAGCCCCCGCTGTGAAGACCAGAGATGACGTCATGGGTCACGAGCAGGGGCTTGTGGGGAAAATGTACGCCCTAAATATCCACACATATTGGCGAGCTAGAAAAGGGCCTAATTCGATCTGACGTGTAGATCATCCACCTAGAGCTGTGTTTTACGGGCCTCCTTCTATCCAGCCCGAGCTGATTAGAGAGTTAACTGCAACACGGAGGCATCGGGTAGCAGAAGTATGAGTGTCACAAGCTGGCGCCACACTAAGCTCGTGATGCAGCAGAGATTTGACATTTGAATTCTTGTAGAGTCAACCATGCAATATAAATGTGCATATATCAGACATCACGTGTCTATTCTATTCTTGAATTCTCAGACACGCAGCATAAATGTGCATGTTCAGACATCCCACGGCTGATTTGGGCCATGCAGCCCATTATCTCTCCTAACCTATTGATTAGACCACACTTCACTACAAAGTTTAGGAATTAATCATCAGTGTCACAAAGATGACGTGAAGGATAAAGAGATCACAGGATGACCTCGTTGCCAACCCAGATATCTTCTTCCTATAAATACCAAAACCATGGGTAGTGCAAGGGGTTGGCATATTTTTGTAAAGAAACACTCTGTAAGAAATAGTCAAAAGATATCAATAATATCGCCTGGTGGACTAGAGAGATTTTAACCTTCGAACCACCTAAAAAGAAAGGAGTGATCCTCTTCCCATAATATTAGTTTCTTCAGTCTAAAATATAGTTATTTTCATATTACGGTTCACCAATTAACACTAATCCATCCCACTTATTCGTATAATTATCTGTTGGCGAACAACCGCGTCAACACATACATACAAAATCTAATAAGTAACCACATGCCGAGTATTCAAGCGAGCTTAATTAAGCAACGACAAGCACATTCATAATCATGCTCATTCGTAGGGCCCCTAGACCAAATCAAGACTATGTTTAACAACTGGGCCAAGCCATAAACCACGTATTGGGTGTATTTTTCTTACCTCTGGTCCAAGCATGAGTTAATTAACAATGACCCCCGAGCACGATTCCGTCTCAAGCCCTAGCGGTTCCCTAGTCACAACCATATCCAAGTCTTTGGGACCTCGAATTCTACTAAACCAGCTAGTAGAATCCTTCTCAAGCCCTTAGGTTCAGGTTCTTGCCACCCAAAACCTAGTTTGGCCAATAACCCCTATTTCAGCTGCGACGCCCTTAATTAGAGTCATGACTCTCCATAAATCAGATAGCCTAGCCCTCAAATATACTAGACACGCGTCGTGTCGCACTCTGCCTAACGCCGCGGCGCCAAGGCGGTTTAAGGCACTCCCTTGGTCTCTAAGTTCATGAGGGTCACGGCGCAACTCCACGAACCCAATTTTTCAAGCGTTTCTCCATGCTAATTTCCCCCAAAATCTATCCCAAACCAAACCCAAATCAATAATTGAGTCTCAAAACATCATCAATACATTATCAACATCAGAATCCAACCTTAAACTCAATAAAAACTCAAAACCATAATTGTGAGCCTCTATGCTCAAGAATACCTTTAAAACAAAAGTAGAATTAATCAAAACAGGGTTTCAACCTTACCTCAATTGCAAATTATGACCTCCTAGCTGCAGCTAATCAAATTCTAGCCTCAACCCTTCTATTCAATGCTAATTCCTCAAAGAATTGAATGACTTGAACAAAGCAGGTGGGAGTGAAAGAGAGAACCAAAATAGAGAGAAAGAATTGAGTGTTGAAAGTGTTTTCCTTTTGTTTCCTACCTTAGAAGCTCACTAAGCCACTACTTGGAGAGAAAGGACCAAACTGCCCATTTGCCTACGTCTTGCTCCTTTATGCTCTCAAGGGAAAATCTGTCTTTTGCCATTTTTCTGGCTAATCACAATTAACACCTCATAACTCCCGTTACCTCCAATATTCTCAAATAATTCCGCTAAATAACTTCCCATTACCTGATAAATCCTAGGTAAAGTAATAAATTTCTAAAATACCCCTATGCTAACCCCGAGCCAGGTATTTGACACCGTTATGACTAAACTGCTAAATTGCTCCGTAGGATCGTCTCGTGCCGAATAACTCAAATATATCAACATAATAATGTGGTCTCATTCCATATGAACACATATACATACAAATATGCCCTCAACGAGCCAAATTACGAAAATGCCCTTCTACACCTAAACATGCCAATATAGTCATATTATAATATAACTCACATAATTCATATAATCATGCATATCATCACATAATAATGCAATTAAATAACTTATTACCCTCCTGGCCCCCTAATCAAGGCACTAAGCCTTATTAGGGAAATTGTGATGTTACATAAAGTCTATAACAACCCCACTGGTTGCTGGTGCTCAGCCTTCACCTGCTGTTAGGTTAGACACTTAGCAACATAGTCCACCACATATTTCTTTATCCCCAACCACCGATAGAATGGCCTTTGATCCTGAGACATCATCATGGTGCCTAGATGTAGTGAATACGGTGTGGTGTGAGATTCATCAAGGATCTCTCTTCTGACATCCACATTCATTGGAACACAAATCCGATCCTTGTATCTCAGCAAACCCTTCTATGTTGTGGAAAAATCCTTAGCTTCTTCAGCTAGGACATCCTTTCTAAGCTTTATCAACTTGGAATCACTCATCTGGCCCTCTGCTATTCTCTCCAAAAGAGTGGACTGCACGATAATATTGGCCAATCGACCTACCACCAATTCTACCCTCGCTCTAGTCCTGTCTTCTTCCAACTCCTTTGATATTTGCTTTGAACTAAACAATTGTCCTGGGCCTCTGCGACTCAAAGCGTCTGCTACTACATTGGCTTTCCCTGGATGATAAAGAATCTCAAAGCCATAATCCTTTACCAACTCTAGCCAACCCGTACAGCTCAAGAAGAAGAAAGTTCTTATTGCACCATTTCCACGATGCCTGCAAATGTCGGTGTAAACTCAGTGCCAAATGATTCTTGGACCAGAGCTTTAGGCGAGCCTCTAGCTTATCATGGTGACCAAACCCTTTAGTTGGATGCTTGATGTCTTTTTTCTTTACTTTTTGACATATTTATGTAGTTCAGAGACCAAGCCTCTTTTGGGAGAAGCTGGCTAGATTTGATTGTACTTTTAACAACTTTTTGTTATAGCAAAACCGACCTTGAGATTTTTTATCATCCAGAGAAGCTAGAGGATTACAAAAATAGCCGACCTAAGCGACAAAACGAAAGTCATTGTTTCAATTTCTTGAAAATAACTTTATTGTGGTGGCTAAGCAGGATGAATATGTACGCACCGCTTCTAAGTTGTCCAACGCATGGCTAGTCCAACTCTAGCTTGCCCTTACCTGCACCATAGATCACCCGTGAGCCAAGACCCAGCAACTAAGCCCCACATGGCATAATGATAATCCAATTTATTTATAAGCAATAAACACTTGCTTCATGGATACAAAGTGCATTTATTCAAATCATATAAATTGTGAGTGTTATCCCCAAAATTTGAAAATGATAAAGTGGCAATAGAAGTGACAAATGGCAAGGAATGGCTGGGTAATCTGGCTTAGGAGTGACCTGGTAGACTAGTGAAGATTTTTGACTGACCAGTCAAGTGTCATGACCGACCAGTCATGACCTTGGCCGACCATCCACATGCTTGTCCGCCCAGTCAATGCCCTTGGCCGACCAGTCATGTCCTTGGCCGACCGGACAAGTGCATGTCCACCCAGTCAGGTGCATGTCTGCCCAGTCAGGTGCTTGTCCGCCCAGTTAGGTGCTTGTTCGCCCAGTCAGGTGCTTGTCCGCCCCGTAAGGTGCTTGTCCGACCAGTGAAGGTTTGGTCGACCAGTGAGGAATTTTGGCCCTTCAATTTTCGGTATATGTGGATCGACTAGACAGAGTAGGGCTACGCAAAAGATCCCAGAAATGGCTTCAACAAGAATTTGTCTTACCTGCACGGGAATCTCTCAGATTATCCCATAAATATAGTGTATTGTTGTATTTTGAATATTATTATTAATTAAATATAGTGAGAGTAACAAATTATCCTGATTATGGGGGACATCATCTGTACGATCTTGAGCCTATAAATACAAGGCTCATGTCATCATAAAGGGGGTTCAGATTTCAATTTTCTAGAGAGAGTAATTGTATCTTGAGAGAACTCTTGTATTCTTTTAATCTACACTGAAGAAACTCAGTTGACTCAGATTCATCTGATCTTGAGTGTAGATCTATAATCATAACTCTAAGTGGATTAGGCTATTACCAACACATTGGGGCTGAACCACTATAAAAATTGTCTGTGTCGTATATTTCTCTTGAAGGTTTTTGTCATTTTGACGTCAACACGTCGTTGGCCAAAAATGTGGTCAACATTTTGGTGCTTTCATTGAGAGCCTGAAGAGAAAGACAGACGATCCCTATAGCATTATGGTGCCTAAGAACACCAATGCGGCCTCCAAGAAGCCAGGTTCCTCCAGAGAGCCTGCTAGATCAAAAGGTCCTAGTCCTCAAGACCATGAGACTGAGCCTAGAGTCATGCTCGAGGACGTGACTCCAGAGGTTGAACAACTCCCGGAAGCTATGGGGGCTTTCCATGAGGAAATGGCACAATTCAATGCCAGACAGGAGGCGTTCGCTAAAGAAATGGCTAGGCAGAAGGCTGCGTTTGAGCAGCAAAGACGGAAGATGGACGCTAGGAGCGAGGAGATCTGGCGACAGCAGGAGGAGGCCGATAGGCGACATCGCGAGGTTGCACTCGCTTTGGAGGCAGCTACGCAGCTGGCCCAGGCCAATGCCCAAGCGGTAGCATGAGGAGAAACTACCCCAGGACCAAGGACCATAGATGCTGGTAGCAAAAACACTGATATACCCAATTCTCGAGGTCCAAACAGGAGTGGTAATAACCCACCTAGTCGGGAAGAAGATGGGGTCCGATCGGGCACTGCCTCAACCCAAAGGGGGAACTCCAGAACCCCCTCAAGGAGCCATCGATCAGAGACTTCCAGATTCGGAAGTCACAAGTCAGGTAGTAAGAAAACTCCGCCTGAGCAGGGGCAAAATATGGCTCCTCGAGGTAAAGAAACTTCACACTTCAAAGACGGGCATGGTCGTGTTGAAGCTGATAGTTATCACACTAATCAGTCGAAGGAGAAGAATGACAACAACCATCGAGGAGGAAAAGACCACCCAGTGCATACAGGAAGGCCACCACTGCATCCCAACCAGCAGCGCAGTGGCAAGGAGCATGTCCAGCACGGCAAGCCTTCCGAAAAAACTCGGAGTACAGTGTTCGATCGGTTAGGGAGGCATACCTATTAGAAGGATCTAAGAGACGTCATTGCAAATAAGAGAAGGACCGTCCCGGTCGAAGGGCAAGATCCGAAACGACCTACCAGTCAAGTAGAAATACTTGATGATGGTGTGCTGGATAGAAGCGCCCAACCAGGCGGTCCCGAGAATGAGTCCCAAGCAGTGGCCCCAGGCATTCAAGCCTAGCTTGATGCTTTGACAGCAATAGTTCAAGGTCTGTCGAAATGCCCATCTGCAATCGATCCAGTAGACCAAAGGTGTGGCACCCGTTCTGTGCTTGAATTAGAGCAGCCCAGCCACCAGTGAAGTACAAATCACCGGTGCTGCCAGTTTATACAGAAAAGGCAGATTCGATAAGGCATGTGGGGAAATTCGAAGACCAAATGGAGCTGCTCGGAGTGAGTGATGACTATCGGTGCAGAGTTTTCCTCACTACATTGTCCGACACTGCCCAGGAGAGGTATTGGAAATTTAAGCCAAATTCCATCACTTCTTGGGAAAGTTTCAAGAAAGAGTTTTGCAGGTAGTTCAGTGCTGCTCGGACCCCTCCAGTTTACGCCAATCACTTGGCAGATATTAAACAACAGAAAGACGAATCTCTCAAGAACTACATACAAAGGTTCATGAAAGAAGCTAACCGAGCTACTGCAGTAGGAGATGAGGGGAAGATGGTGGCCATTTCTTCTGGCATAATCTATCGGAGTCCCTTGTGGGAAAGTATTCATCGCAACCCAATTTCAACGTTACAACAATTTCTTGACCAGGCGGACAAGTATATGAAATTGGATGGTGCGATTGAGAAGGGAGAGAAGGGCCTGAACAATCCGAGTGGATCGACTGATCCTCCCAAGAAGGGTGGAAATGATCAAAGTGGTGGTGGTAAGAAATGTGGGTAAAACGAGTCTGACCGCCACAATGAAAAGAGGGCTAAGTCGGGATCAAACGACAAGCCAACTAAGTATAAACCTCGGTTCACCAATTACACCACTCTTTCGGCGAGCTGAGCGAAGATATATCTCGCAAGTCATCAGGAGGTCCCCTACCAGATACCCCCACCCATCAAGAAGGAGATGAGTAAGAGAGATTTGAATAAATTCTGTTGTTTCCATGGAGACTATGGTCACAACACGAATGAATGCAATCATCTCAATGACGAAATAGAGTTTCTCCTCCAGTCGGGGAAATTGAAAAATATCGAGCAGAAAAGACCCAAGGAGAGGGAAGTAACAACAATCCTGGGTTAAGCGGCAGCGATCCCCACCTTTGCAACATGAGCCTGTGGACTTCACTCTAGACACCATATGCGGAGGTCCACATCTGGCTGGGGATAACAGCAAGGCAAGAGAGAGATATGCTCGAACACTCCGGCATGAGTTGGACGCAGCATCAACATCCGAGGTCATGACTGTAGAGGAGCAGCCTTCGAAGAACCCACGGTATGAAAGTGAGTCCCTCACTTTCACTGAAGATGATGCACGACACGTGAGATATCCTCATAATGACCCTCTCGTCGTGACAGTCCAAATAGCGAATATGAAGGTAAAGAGATGCATGGTCGACACAGGGAGTTCTGTGAAAATTATCTACAAATCATCCTCTGAAAGGATGAAACTATCTATCAATGACTTGATGCCATGCTCTCAAGTCATCTATGGGTTTATTGGAGAAGGGTTGTCACCAGCTGGAAGGATCAAGTTACCTGTCACAACGGGGGATGCTCCCAAGCATGAGACAGTTATGACAGAGTTTTTGATAGTCGACTGCCCGTCCGCCTATAATGTGGTTATTGGTCGACCAATACTCACAACCTTGCATGCGGCAGTCTCTATATGGCACCTTTCCATTAAGTTCCCAACCAGTGTAGGCATAGGTTGCGTTCGAGGAGACTAGAGAGAGGCTAGGGAATGTTAGAAAACCTCGGTAGCTAAAGCCAGAAAGGGGGTCGAAGAAAACAACATGATTGTATGTGCAAAGAGAGAGGAGGTAGACGAGATGGATGTCAGCCAAAGCTTTACGGTCGTAGCCGATCAGGAAGGAATGTTTGACCAAGAAAGCACTCTTGGTATAGGTGAACAACAAGCCCCATCCGGTGATGAAGTCACCAAATAGGGTGTTGCCGAAAGCGAGGGAATGGACGTTGATCCTCGCTTTGGGGATTATGAAAGTGAAGTAGGACCATCTGAGGAGTTAGAGGAGGTTCCAATAGATGAGAATGACCTGACCAGAGGGGTCAAGGTTGGAAAAAAGTTGAAGTCAGAAGTAAAAGCGTAGCTGGTAGAATTTTTGCGGAGGAATCAAGATGTCTTCGCCTGGTGTCACAAGGATATGGTGGGTATCTCACCAACTATGATCAGCCACGTGTTCAACGTGGATGAAAGCTATCCAGCAGTGCAGCAGAAGAGGAGATTTCTTGACAAAGATCGAGCAAAGGCTCTCAAGGAGGAGGTGGAACGGCTAAAGGAAAATAGGTTTATAAGGCAGGCATATTACCTTGCCTGGGTTTCAAATCTAGTGTTAGTGCCCAAGTCCAATGGAAAGTGGAGGACTTGTGTGGATTTTACCGACCTGAACAAAGCATGTCCAAAGGACTATTTTCCTTTGCCAAGAATAGACCAGTTGGTGGATGCGACCTCTAGTCATAAACATTGTCCTTCATGGATGCTTACTCGGGGTCTAACCAGATTAGTATGCATCCTCCCGATGAAGAGCATACCAGTTTCTGAACAGACATAGGGCTATACTATTATAAGGTCATGCCATTCGGCTTGAAGAACGCGGGAGCCACCTACTAGTGTTTGGTGAATGGTATGTTCCGTGACTTGATTGGCAAGAATATGTAGGTGTACGTAGACGACATGCTGGTGAATTAGAAGGAAGATGAAGGACATGTACGAGATTTGGAGGAATTCTTTGCAGTTCTGAGAAAGTACAGCATGAAGTTGAATCCCCTCAAATGCTCGTTTGAAGTAAGTTCAGGAAAATTTCATGGGTTTATTGTGTACTCCCGAGGAATAGAGGCAAATCCAGAAAAGATAAAGGCGCTCATAGAAATGAAGTCTCTGGCCAGAATTAAGGATGTGCAAAGCTTGTCTGGGCAGATTGCTCCTCTAAGCAGGTTCATCTCTAAATTGATGGACAAGTATGTTCCGTTTTTTAACCTACTTAGAGGAAGCAAGAAGTTTGAATGGACAGAAGAATGTGAGCAAGCTTTTCAAGCCATAAAGGAGCACATGACTCAACCTCATTTTCTTTTGAAGCAGTTGATGGGGAAGACCTCTTTATTTACCTAGCAGTCACAGAGCATGCTGTTAGTGCTGCTCTAGTATGAGAAGAAGATAAAGTACAACATCTGGTGTACTACGTTAGCAAGCGACTGATAGGAGCAGAGTCTAGGTACCCTGTGATCGAGAAGTTGGCCTATTTCTTGGTACTTGTATCCCGCAAATTGCGACCGTACTTCCAAGAACACCCCATTAAAGTCCTTACCGACAAGCCCCTACATCAAGTCTTGCAGAAGCCGGAGTCATCTGGTCGGCTACTTAAATGGGCGGTTGAATTGGGACAATTCGAAATCAAGTATCAACTGAGATCTACTATTAAGGGTCAAGCTTTTGCAGATTTCATTGCTGAACTTACTGGGATTGCTGATATTCCCGACCAGCAAGAGTGTGTAACTGGACAGAGAGAAGATCTTCCTGCTTGGCAACTTTTTGTTGATGGGTCATCAAAGGAACATCATTCGGGAGCTATAATTATACTAGTCACACCAGAGAAGCACCGAATTCATTGCGCATTAAGATTCAGATTTAACACTTCTAATAATGAGGCAGAGTATGAAACCCTCTTAGCTGGCTTGCGCTTGGCTAGAGATGATTGTACCCGGTCGGTTGTAGTAAACAGTGATTCCCAGTTGGTGGTCTACCAAGTCTTAGGGGAATATCAAGCAAGGGGCCTACGCATGATGGCATACTTAAATAAGACCAAGGATCTGCTAGCACAATTCGAGGAGTATACTATTAAGCTGGTACCGCGGGAGCAAAACTCTAACACAGACGCTCTAGCAAAATTAGCTAGTGCAAAAGAGGCAGAAACTTTGAATATAGTACTAGTGGAATACTTAGTAGAGCCAAGCATTAATGAACAAGAAGCGATGCCCATCACAATAGCCAACACTTGGATGACACCCATCATTGCTTACCTTGAGCAAGAAATCCTTCCAAATGATCGTAATGAAGCAAGGAAGATTATGAGGCAAGCTGCTAGGTACATTATGATGGATGGGGTGCTGTATAGAAGAGGGTACTCTTTGCCTATACTCAGGTGCATAGCACCCGACCAGTCAAAAAACTTATTGGCTGAAGTGCACGAGGGGTTCTGTGGAGATCATGCTGGGGAGCAGAGTCTATCTAAAAAGATTTTGCGGCAAGGATTTTTCTGGCCTACAATGAATGAAGATTCCATGGAGTACGTCAAGAAGTATGATAAATGCCTGAGATTTTCTAAAGTACCCAGGGCACCTTCGAATGTCTTGAAGCAAATGTAGAGCCCGTGGCCTTTTGCAGTATGGGGCATTGATCTGAATGGGAAACTACCTAGAGGGAAAGGAGGAGTATAGTTTGTAGTAGTTATTATGGATTATTTCACCAAATGGACTGAAGCTGAACCACTAGCAACGATCACCTCGAAGAAAGTGTTAGATTTTGTGGTTAAGAATATAATATGTCGCTATGGTCTGCCAAAAAAGATAATCTCTGATAACGGCACTCAGTTCGATAGTGATTTATTTACCGATTTCTGTACTAGACATGGCATCACGAAAAGTTTCTCCTCGGTAGCTCATTCGCAAGCCAATGGGAAAGTTGAAGCCGTAAATAAAACTTTGAAAGATACTTTAAAAAAATGCCTAGAGCGAGCTAAGGGTGCTTGGGCGAAATAATTACCAGAAGTTCTTTGATCATACAGGACTACTGCCCAGACAGCAACTGGTCATACCTCATTTTCCTTGGCATATAGGTATGAGGCCATGTTACCTGTGGAAGTAGACCCACCATCTCATCAGAGAACCATGTACGACCAGGAGGAGAATCACCAGTTGCTAGCTGATTCTTTAGATTTCCTTGAGGAGAGACGAGAAAAAGCAAGCTTGAGAGTTGCTGCTCATCAGCAAAAGGTGGCCCGCTATTTTAATTCCAAAGTTAGAGATCGAAAGTTCTAGGTCAGAGATTTGGTCCTCAGGAAGGTGTTCATCAAAGACCCGGGGGCTGGAGTACTAGGACTAAACTGGGAGGGACCGTATCAAATTGAGCAAGTCTTGCCACCCGGCACTTACAAACTTGCTCGATTAAATGGAGAGCTGATCAGGAACTATTGGAATGGCGAGCACTTGAGGAAATATTATCAATAAATACTGCTTGCAGAGTAGTAGCTTTGTATCAAGTGTTTAACTTGTCATTTAAGTTTGTTTGTGAACTGGCTATTTGCTAACCAAGCATGTTATTTTGAACAATGTTATTTTGTTTGAGACTCGTAATTAGACACGTTTCGTCCTTCTTTTTACGAGTAATAAAAGAGATCACGCGCAGCGCGGTCGAATCTTGCTACAAAATTTGCATATGTGTTGATTATTCATGCTTTGGTAGTGTTCAACTGTCATTTCAACTTAAAACAAAAAAGGTTTTCTAAAAGAAATACCAGGCAGTGTTCAATAGGTCGGTATCCATCAGATGAATGACCAACGTTTTAATAGTTGCATGTTTTTGCAGTGATAATTGCTGAAATATCCTTTGTATATTCAATGTGTTTCACGAGTAATAACTGCTCAAACAAATTCGGTCAAGTAGCAAGTGATCAAGGATTTTTCAACCCTCAATCACTTGGGGGGCACATAGGGTATACTGGTATACACTTCAACACAGGCAATAAGAACACGAGCAAAGATATTTGTTTCAGGCTGACTTGTAAATCTTTGAAGTCAAAAGGGCCATTAAGTTAACTTGTTTTACAAAGTTTAATTAACTTGGAATTTTTTCAAAATTTTAAGTTAGAAGCAGAAATTCGTGTGACAATAAACATTATGCTCATAAAATGTTAGAGCAATAAGAGTGTGAGAAAGTATACTTAGTATGGACTTATGAAATGTCTAGAATTTCTAAGTTAGAAAACCAAGTACTCACATGAAAATATAAGGCATCTATGTAATAAAACTTTTAAATGATTAAGTCTATAAAAGTAAAGTGTTCATAACTCGTCCATACGAGTAAGAGTACATAGCAAAATACAAAATAAAGGTCTACTAGTCAGCTCAGGATTCAGCTGGTCGGATGAAGGCTCTCTGGTTGGATGGAGGCTCTCTGATCAGATGGAAGCTCACTAGTCGACTATGGCAGGTTGGTCAACACCTTCCTCAGCATCAGTTGCTTCTTCCGGTCGGAATGACAGCATGGGGGAAAAAGGTGTGGTACCAGCAGGATTAGTTGCTTCCTCTGCAGTCTTTGCCTCACATTTTGCAAGCTCTTCTGCCTTGGCCTCCTCTATGAGAAAGTCGTGGTTGAGAGGCTTGTTCAGCTTCCACACTTGGTAAAAGCAGTTGAAACAAATTTCCTCGTAGCGAGCGAGATCGGCTTCTTTCTCTCGCTTTAGCTCCTCATTCTCACGAGTCAGTTTCTCCAGCTGATCAGTCAATGACTTGTTGATTTGAATTTGTTTTTGATTCTCATCAGACAGCCCCCTAAGAGACTCATTCTGCTCAGCCATGGTCTTCTCTGCCTGCTCCACCTTGGATTTGAGATCCTTTTCTGAAGAAGTTAAAGTCTCCACTTTAGCTTGAGCATCCACTAGTTGATCATTTAAGACCTTGATCAATTCCTTATAGTCTACTGCTCGGTGCTGAGCGTGACTAATGGCAATGAGCGACTGCATGGAAAACAGGAGGTTACTACAAGTAAAAATATTAATAACAAACTGTCTTGTGATAAAATACTTACATTCATCAGCTGAGCGAGCTCTCTTTGTAAGACGACTTCAACACTAAGCAAAGGTAAGGATTCAAAGCTTTGAATCGTTGAAGCATCATGGAGAGTCTAGTCAAGCAGTTCCTTCCCAATATTACCAACAGTGCAAAGGGCCTCACTCAAGCCAATTAGGCGAGTAGGGGTTAGGCTCGCAGAGGGAGGAATCGACGAGGGGGTTAGCTGTGGGATTGTAATCAACTCCTTGGGTTGTCTCCCTGGGCTGGTCAGAATTATCCTTGGGACTTTGCTTGGGGGGGGGGGGGGGGTGGAACCACTTCCTTCCCCAAATTTCCTCTTTTGGGCAAGAGAGGTGTTGAATTGCTTGAACATCTCTGAATTTGCAAAAGAGTAAACACAAGATTTGTTAGTAAAAAATAAAGCAATATGTGGGTAAATACTTTACAGTATACCAGACAGCTCTATAAATCCCATATAACCAAGTTATTTAAAATCAAACATCTCACTATGACTACTAGACCTGAGTTTAGGATTTGGACAAGGAAGTCGTCCTCTTCATCAGATGATGAGCTTAAGTCTCTGTGAAGTTGGATGGTCTTTCCTTTCCCAGGCTGTGTGGGAATAACACGTCTGCGTTGGTCCTCTAGCTAGGGTTCCCTAATGATAAGGTCATCTGGTCTGCGGGAGTGGGGAGAGGGTCCAGGAGAGAACTGATCTATCACTACCTTCGTATCGGTGTTGGACTGGTCAGTTGCATTAGCTTCCTCGGTAGTACTCTCTACTATGATGTTCTGGTTACTTGGTAAAAGACCCACCATCTGAAGATTATCCACAGTAACCAACTCTTTCACATTCTTCTCCTCGGTGCACATATTAGCCAACTCTTCTGCTCGGGAACACATTTCTTTGGTAGGCAAGGGCTGGTGAAATGGACCCGCGTGTGTAAAGGCCAAGTTGTTGGCTTTGATATCTGAAGTGAGAAAATACTCTGTATAGTATTTTCCAGGATTCGACTTATGAGCGATACCATGTAAGTATTTAATCCCTTTATGCCTATGGAAGAGGTGGGAAAAACCTGTATTCTTATGGCTCGGGTTGGTTCTGAAGTCGAAAAGATAGTGTATTTCGTGAGGAGTGGGTGGATCCCAGCCTTGTAGGAAGTAAAGGATGTATAGAGCAGACAACGCCTGAATCCCATTGGGAGCAATCTGGAAGGGAGAGACATTGAAATAGTCCGCTACTGACCAGAAGAAGGAATGTAGTGGGATGGTAGCTCCTGTATATACATGGTGCCTAGACTAGGCACAGTAAGGTCTGCCAGGCTTGTTGGCTCTCTGATGAGGGTGCAGACATATCACGTTAACCCCTCTCAGGCCCAAGGCTTGAATGTGTTTGTCAAACATCTCGGGGTTAAGTTTCGAGGGTTTGGCTGTAAACTAAGAAAGTGTTTCTTCTCCTTCTTTTCTTGGTTTTTGAACAGCTAATTACTGGATCTCGGTAGTAAATTTCTGAGTAATTTTTCTCCGAGGCTTGCTGGGTTTTTATGTCTGGTGAGGTGGTCTTGAAGAAGCCGCAGTTCAGACCTCACTGCGTTCCACTACTTTCTGTACTGCTCTGCGAGCTACTTGAGGGTCCTGGTCCTGAGGAAGTCTGTTAGATTTCTTTACCCTCATTTCTGACTGCTTAGCTTGTTGATTGAGAAACTTCTCTTCGTGGAGGAAATATAAGGCTGATCGGGGGAGGATCTTTTTAAAATGGCGAAGGCGATCCTCAGGGGTGCGATTACTAGGAGACTTCGACGAAGAGTCGCTGCTTTGAGGAGTATTGCTCGATTGCGGGATGGAAGTGTCAGAGTCTGTATGGTTGTCACCTCCCCTGTATTCGAAGCGATTCATCTACAAAAAACAAATACGGGGAGGTGAATAACCAAACAAGCATGAATCAACTATTTCAGCGGAAAAACATTTATTTTTATCACTTAGATAAATATTCATCTAAGTAGTAAAAGGACAATGTGCATAAGGGAAAGAAAGAAATTTTGTGCCTAAAAATGCTTAAGGTGCCGATCGGCTATGTGTGCATTTAGGCAGGTGAATGGCGTCTGAGCCAAGGTATGCATCCGAGAAATTTGGCGTAGTGTTCGCACACGGTGTCCGAGCGGTCATAGCGTTGCATTCGGT
The DNA here is from genome assembly GCF_963169125.1 of Humulus lupulus. Taxonomy (NCBI): domain Eukaryota; kingdom Viridiplantae; phylum Streptophyta; class Magnoliopsida; order Rosales; family Cannabaceae; genus Humulus; species Humulus lupulus. Next base: position 262,602,013 of record NC_084793.1, read on the forward strand.
CGGCTGTGCGCACGCATCCCAACGGTTGGGGGAGCAGCCGAGGGGCTCCACATTGGTTCCGAGGAGCGTCGCATCATGGTGTCCGAGAAATGGCCTAATGTATCCTTCGAATGGATAGACGTGGTGTCTGAGCGGAGGCATGGCATGTCCGAGTGGATGCGTGCCATGACTGATTGGTTGGGACATTGACCGAGCGGATGGGGTAGGGTCTGGTCGGTTGGCACGATGTCCGAACGGATAAAGGAGCGCCTGAGCCAATGGGGCAAGTGCCCAAGGGGATACTCGTCGTAGCCGATCGGTTGGCGCCGGTGTCCGAGCGGGTGTAGGAGCAATCATTTGGGTGGCGTCCATGCCCAAGTAGCCTTGGGCATGTTCGAGTAATGGTGCCCTTGCATCCGAGCGGTTTAGGGCATGACCGTGTGTCAAAATGATTATAAAAATATGACCGATTTTCCCTAAATCTATTCCGAAAAGCCCTAAATTCCATATAGCACAAACACAATTCCTCACCCAAAATACACAACAACAATATCAAAATGGGTGATTTGGAAGGTTTCAAAATGTTCTAGAGACCCTATATATCATCAAATACCCATAGGTACATACATGCAATTTAGGTTGAAAAATTCATTTTTCTTCAAATTTCCATGAAGTTGAACACAAGATTGAGTTACCCATAACCTAAACAACATCAAAACAGCCACAAAACACATTGTATTTCAGAGATTCATACACAAATTCAAGGGGAAAGTTTCCTATGGGGGTTTCGGCCTACACCAATTTTTTCTTAAAGCTTAGGAAAAAAAAACATAGGTGGAGATAAGGAAGAAGACTTACCCAAATGTGTAGATTTCTTGAAGAGCCCTTGTGATTGCTTGAAAAAAATGGGAGCTTCCTTGGAATTTTTTAGAATTTCGGCCAAGAAGAAGGCTTGGGGTATTCGGTCAAGAGGGGAAAAATAAGAGAAATTTTTTGCTCTCCTTTTGCTTATGAGAGTATGAGCACATATGGGTCTATTAAAAGAAAAAAAAAGTGGAAATTGCCACTTATTTTTAGAACCTTGGAATTCCTTGAGTATTTTTGTTTTCTCCCATGATTGTGAGCAGTTAATTCCAGTAATCGTGGTCTGCTATGGAGTCGTGGTCTGTTGCATGGGCGGGAAAATAAACAGTTGGATTTTTTATTGTGCCGTCGGCAGTGGAGAAAAAAGTTTCTTATGTGAGAACATCATATAATAAACTTGGGGGGCAAATGTTATCCCTAAAATTTGAAAATGATGACGTGGCAATAGAAGTGACAAATGGCAAGGAATGGCTGGGTAATCTGGCTTAGGAGTGACCCAGTAGACCAATGAAGATTTTTGACTGACCAGTCAAGTGTCATGACCGCCGAGTCATGACCTTGGCTGACCAGTCACATGCTTGTCCGCCCAGTCAATGCCCTTGGCTGACCAGTCATGTCCTTGGCCAACCGGACAGGTGCATGTCCGCCCAGTCAGGTGCTTGTCCGCCCAGTAAGGTGCTTGTCCGACTAGTGAAGGTTTGGTCGACCAGTGAGGAATTTTTCCCCTTCAGTTTTTGGTATATGTGGATTGACTAGACAGAGCAGGGCTACGCAAAAGTTCCTAGAAACGGCTTCAACAAGAATCGGTCTTACCTGCGTGGGAATCTCTCAGATTATCCCATAAATATAGTCTATCATTGTATTTTGAATTTTATTATTAATTAAATACAGTGAGAGTAACAAAATATCCCGATTATGGGGGACATCATCTGTACGATCCTGAGCCTATAAATACAAGGCTCACGGCATCATAAAGGGGGTTCGGATTTCAATTTTCTAGAGAGAGTAATTGTATCTTGAGAGAACTCTTGTATTCTTTTAATCTGCACTGAAGAAACTCAGTTGACTCAGATTCATCTGATCTTGAGTGTAGATCTATATTCATAATTCTAAGTGGACTAGGCTATTACCAACACATTGGGGCTGAACCACTATAAAAATTGTCAGTGTCGTATATTTCTCTTGAAGGTTTTTGTCGTTTTAACGTCTACACGTTGCGGTCAACCGTAAGCATGTTTGACAGTCTGCAAGTATACTCGTTTTAATCACGTAAATCATTTACATGGACCAGGAAAATAGGCTTGTCGAACAACCCAACCGAGAGAGGTGGATACTACAACACAAGGCCTACCGTCCATGTGGTGCGGGTAGGGACTGCACCCTTAAACTTGACTCGTCTTCACAGCCCACGTTACTCACGCTTGTTGACTAGCCCCATGTTCAACATGATGGACAAACATAAATTATAAAAATCAATCATAAATAAGTGCACTACGATAGTTGCATTAACCACATTTACAAATAAACACAAAATAGTTCAATCTTATATTGTACACAGTCATAATTGCGTTGACAGGTCGGGGCCAATGCCCTAAGAATGGTGCAAGTGTCGATTTTCTTACCTCGAGTCCTGTGCAAGAAAAGATACGACCCCAAGATCGATTCCTTTCCCGAGCCTTGCAGTATTCCTAGTCACAACAAAAAAAATAATCATATTAAGAACTAATCCCGAAAATAGATTCCAATACTAATCCCGAGCTCTCGGGACTTCCAATTCCACCAATCTGAGTGATGGAACTGTCTCCCGAGCCTTTTCCCAAAACTAAAAAAAGCACATACTGAAGTGGTACAATCGCAGGGGCACCACCCCCTGGTGCTGCTGCACTTAGAGGCCACAGAGGGGCCTCCAAATCCTCTTCTTCGACACAGGGGTGCCCAAACCTAGTGCAATTGCGCCACAACGCAAATCCTTATTTCTAGGTTTCTCCGCTGTGATTTCTCTAACCCCAAAAGTCTTAAAATTACTTCCACCTTGTTCTAGCCTCAAAAACAAACATCAAAATAGTTATAATACGTCATATGCCCCCTTAAAACATCAATGAATCATGAAAATCACAGCCAAGGACACTAATTGGGATTTTGGGGTTCTAAACCTGTTCTCTAATACTTGAGATGACACAATTCAAACATGATTCCTAGGCACAACCAAATTTCCTAAGCAGTCATAAATTAGTCTTTAATATGAAAACATCCAATTGAACAACTTAAAACCCAATAATTTTGAAATTTAAAACCAACCCCAAATTTCTCTAAAGAACGTCAAAGTGCCCCCAAAAAAATTATAAAGAGAAAGGATTCATACTTTGTAATGACCCAAATTCCCTAATGTGGCTTCATGCTTGGATTAAGGGGCCAGGAGGGCCATAATTGATTTATTATGCAATTATATGATTATATGCATGATTATGTGAGTTATATTATTATATGATGATAAATTCACGCATGTGGGTCCACTTTTCTTTGTAAGTATATTTTGGTAATTTGGCCCGTTGAGGGCATATTTGTATATTTTCATCCATGTTGGTGATGTATTGATGAGGCCACATTGCTATGTGGATATGATCGAGCCATTCAGCATGAGACGATCCTAGGATGTAATTTAGCAGTTTTGTCATAACGGGGTCAATTATTAGGACATTGGATAACGAGAATAATTATTTGATGATATATTGGGAGTTAATGAGATCAGGAGGAAATTCTGAGAGTTTTGACTATTTTACCCCGGGGGGCGTTTTCGGGACCTCGAGCATTAGGATTTACTTGAGATTACTTAAGCTTGAGGAGACATTTCTATTTCATGCTCATTGGTGAGGTATGGATGAGGCCACATTATAATGTGGACTTGTTAGAGCTATTCAACATGAGACGATCTTAGAATGCAAGTTGGCGGTTTGGTCATAACATGGTTATTTATCGGGCTCAGGGTGAGTCTCGGGGAAATTTGATGATTAGTACATTACCGGGAATTAAAGGGTAATGGGATTTGATTTATTAATTATTTGAGAATATTGGGAATAACGAGAATTAGAGGACGTTAATTGTGAGAAACGAGATTAGAGGAGAAATGACACTTTTGCCCTTGGTGGCTGTTAAGGAAATAAGTTAGGCTTGGGGGCATTTTGGTCATTTGACCTTAGGATATATTTAAACTAAATGGAAGGGTGTAGAAAATAAGGCAACAAAAAGAGAGACTCTTTTTCCTCTTCCCCCGATCATCTCTTTCTCTCCTTCCTTTGGAATTTTGAAGCTTAGTTTGAGGATTCAATCTTGGGAATCAAAGCTTGAGGTTCTAGGATAGGGTTTAGCCATTGAAAGGGATTCAAGCCTGAGTTTAGGGTAAGGTTTTAGCCATGGTTTTTCTGGTTTTGTCCCTGTTTTTCAGCTGGTTTTTAGTTGATATTTTGGACTGAACAGATGGGAAATTGATGAGGTTTTAAATGGTTTAAAGCTCAGGTTTTGTTGGTTGAATGATGGGTAAGTTGTGGTAATGCTTGGGTGTGATTTCTAGGTTGATTGGTGAAGGTTTTTGGCTGGTTTTAGTGGAGAAAATGGCTAGGGGGCTGTGCTCGTGTGATCAAGTCGCAACTTGCCCCAGGCAAGTCACGGCCCGCCCCTGATACCGCAGGCAGAGTGCTCTCTGACTTGGGGGTGCGCCGCCACTCACTAGACCAAGTCGCGACTCACCCTTCTATTTGTGCTAAGGAGGAGTTTTTCAAGGTTTTTAGGCTTGGGGTTTCAATTCTTAAGGCTCGGGATCGAATCTACTAACCATGTTAGTAGGATTCGAGGTCCTGGAAGCGAGGTTTAGACCATGAACCTTTTAAGATTTATTTTATTAATGGAATTCCATATTTGGTTATGACTATGTGACCGCTAAGGGACCAAAGGATTGATCGTTCTCAAAGGGTCATTCTTTTATTATTTCATGCACGAACTCGAGGTAAGAAAACTGCTCTTAGTGTGTGACATGCATGGTTATTGATGAGGCATGTTGAGTGCTCTATATGTGGACATTGATTGCATATTAAATGCTTAGCAACCTTGCTTACTTGTGAGTGGTACTGACTTATTAGTCAGAATCGGCAATGGTTTCAGTATTGATTGTGAAGCTGTGACTTAATAGTCAAGCTTGGCAGTAGTACTGAGCACTCGTCGTATGGAATTGACCTATGAGTCAAGAATGATATTATCATGTTTAACGCAAGCCAAAAAGATTAGATCTAATCGACATAAGCATTGTCAACATAAGCATGAAAGGCTTGACCGACCTTAAGTTAGATGAAAACAAAAGCGATTGTCTAGTCTAAAGGCTAGTTACTTAGAGCCAGAGCCAAAAGGCTCAGGTGACCGTAGTGTCACATGGCTTAGGGTGCAAAGCCCAAGTTCGTGACTTATTAGTTCCTTATCTAGTTCATGTTCGTGACTTATTAGTTACTTATCTAGTTCGAGTTCATCACTTATTAGTTACTTATCTGGTTAAAGTTTGTGACTTGATAGTCACTTATCTGATTGGGCTGCAAGCCCAGTATGATTATCATAATCATTTATTGATATTAAATACTTGCAGTAATAAGTTTTCTTGCTGAGCCTTGGCTCACGGGTGCTATGTGGTGCAGGTAAAGGGAAAGAAAACCTCACCCAGCCTTGAGTGGAGAGCTTAGGTGGTGATGTGTACATATGCGGCCGCTTGACCACCACGGCCCAGGTGTTTCTTAGAGGAACTAGGGGTTAACCCTATATTTTGCCGCTTAGGTCGGCGGGTTGTAATTTTTATACAGTAATGACCATTTTGGATTGTAAATAACATGTAAATGTTTTTATGGGCCTTTGTATAGTTTTATGTTTTAAATAAAATATATCCATTTCTTTTGATCAAGATTTTTCACCTTAGCCTATTAATAACACCTAGATGCACGTTTATAACCAAATGACTCGTTTAGCGAGTTAAGCACTGTTTAAAGTCCACAGTAACTGTCTTGGAATAACCAGCGCGTTACATACTTCCTTTTAAATTTTTTAAATTCCCAGTTGATATGGGCCAAGGCAGCTCATATCCTCTAGTAAATTCCAAACCTTTACTTGAAAATCTTAAAAGCTTCAAGAATAGGTTCTTTAAACTCTTGGCTATGCTTAGAGAAAGCACTAGAAGGAAGAGAAAGAGAGTTGAAACGTGTATGTGGGTAAGCTTCAACACTTGATTCAATTTTATCCAATTTTTATGGTTAAAATACCATTTTACCCTTAGCTTAACTTATCCTCAAATCTAGATGCAAGGGCAATTTGGTCATTTTGCTTAAATACCCAATTGACCTCAAATTTCACCACTAATTCTTATTATTATCCATTAATCCACTAAACCCAAATATTTCTCTCAATTAATTCAATAGGGAAAATACTAGTTTGGCCTCTGTGTTTTGCCCGAATACTCGATCGGGCCCTATGTTTTGTTAAATCACAAAACAGACCCTCGGTTTTGCAAAATGGAACAAAATGATACCATGAGTCCAATTTTGGTCAAATAATTTTTCAATATGACTAAAATACCCTCAAATTTTTGAATTAATGAATTTATTAAATAATTAAAAATATAATTAAAAATAAAAAATAAATAAAATTGATTTTAAAATAAAAATATTTAAAAATCTTTTAAAAAAGTATTTTTTTTTCGTTTCTCTCTCTCCTCTCTGTCATCTTTCTCTTCCCGTTTCTTTCTCTAATCCTCTCTCTTCCCCTTTCTCTCCCTATCATATCTCACCTCTCGTTTCTCTCTCTGACCCTCTTGTCGTTGCATTCTTCTTCTTCTTTCATTCTTTTTTTTTTGTAGGTGATAGGTTGTTACTAATTGGGTGTTGGGGCAGGTGGAAATGCCTCTCCTCCCTCTCTCCTCTTTCTTTTTTTTCTTTTCGTGTTCATCTCTACTCTCTTCTCTTCTCTTTCTCTGTGTTCATCTCTTGTAATGTTGATATATGGAAGTCGGTTTGGGGCAGTGAGTTCTTGAGTATGAGTTTCATGGTGGTCTATTAAAGTTTCATGGATCCTAGGTCACCATTCATGGCGGGAGAGGGCGAATATTGGAGGGTACCTTCGACGACACTGATACCCAATGGATGGCTTCCACATCACAGAGTTTGCTTTGATGACTCTAGTCACCTGAGCTCTTGGGTTTCAAGCATGCTCAAGTTTCTGGGTTTCAAGCCTTTGGGTTTCTGAGTTTCATGCCTCTGGGTTTCAAGGTTTACATTTGTATTGGTTGACTTTTACTTTAGTATTTTGTGTAAAAATTTTGGAATAGACTTTTGTTTTGAAATTTGGTTCACTGATAGCGATTCTTGGATTGTTATTGCATTTGATTTTTCTTATTTCTGTTGAGAATATGAGGAACATGGGAGAGGGAGGGAGTAAATATCATTTTATTTGGATTAGTTTTTTATTTATTTTAAATATATTTTTATAATTTAAAATTAATTTTAATCTTAATATAGTAATTTTTTTTAAGAAAATTAAAAGTTAGATAATAAAATTATGACACAAGACATTGTATTTAAAAAAAAAAATGATATTAATTTTAAATTTGAGGGAATTTTAGTCATATTGAAAAATTATTTGACCGAAATTGGGTTCAATGGTATCGTTTTGATCTGTTTTGCAAAACTGAGGGTCTGAAATATCATTTAACAAAACACAGGGGTCAATCGAGTATTTGGGCAAAACATAGCGGCCAAATTGGTATTTTTCCATTTACTAATAATTCCCATTAATTCACTGCGACACCACTAAAAAATACACTTTATCTGAGTCCCTTTAATGTCATACACTATAGGTGTAAGGCATTTAAAGTTTAGTCTTTTATGTCTTAGTTTTAGAGACACATAAAGTTTTTGTTTATGACTTTCAATGTAAGACATAAAACTTGTGAGAGACATTGAAAGTGGACTATATAGGGAGACTTTTTATATCTCCCATGAGAAAACATTGTAGGCTTCTCACGTCTCCCTATGGAAAACGTGAGATGTGGATATATAAAAAAAATCTCACTCATAAGTCCCAAATGGGCCCAAATCTACATATATTAAACCTAAAAACCCTAATAACTCAATATTCTCTCCAACCCTCAATGTTTTTAGGTTTTTGGAGTGTCAGGGTCACCATGAAGTCGAGCGCCGACAAAGGTAGTGGGGTCGAGTGTCGATTGGGGGTCATGCCAAGAAAATGGATAAAGTGAGCGGCGGAGTCGAGCCAAAAAATGGAAGAAGTGGACGACAGAGTATTGGGCTTGCGGCGATGGTTTCTTTTTGCTGTTCGCGGAGGTGGATGTGCTCGTGTTTGCAGAGGATAACAACTCATGGAGGTAATTTTCATTAATCCTAGTTGTATAGATTTTTTTTAATATTTTGTTTTTGTGTATTTGAATCTTTTTTTTTTGTATATTCTTTGTATTTGAATCTTTATGAGGAAAGAACATCACCACAACATTCCTAAACTTCGTGTTCAATTCACAGGAGAATGATAGTGACGAAAAGTGTTTAAATTAAATTTTTTGAAATCATTCGGCTGTAAAGGAGTTCTTTGTGTTTCTATCATATATATTTATATCGTATATGTGAAGAAGTTTATATTGCTATATATATATCCATATGGTTTTATCTCATATATATTTATACATTTAATTTTTCTTGTTGTGCTTTTCTCTGGGATTGGTTTTGTAAGTTTTTGCTGGGTTGGTTTTGTTCTTCATTAACGTTCACATCCAAAAAAAAAATATTAATTAAACCTGGTAGAGTAATAATAATAAAAACACATACAACGTCTCCCCTAGGGAGACGTGGTACATCTCATGTCTCCTTAGGGGAGACGTTATAGTCCCTCATTGTGTTGACACCCTATAACGTCTCTCATGTGGAGACATCAAAATTCTCATATGTCTCCATATGGGAGACGTTAAATCTACACTTACAATGACTCCCCCTACAACGTCTTCCCTTATGGGAGACACTATAGACTTTTAATGTCTCCCAAATAGAGTCATAAAACCCCTATTTTGTTGCAGTGCGAGCCAGGTATTAACCCCTCGTTGTGACTTTTCCGCTAATTCTCTCAATTGGCTAAAATCATGCTGAATAATAAAATATATCCACCTAATAACGTGGTCTCAAGCACATAGCATAAAAAATTACAATTATACCCTCAACATGTCAAAAATATGAAAAATGCCCTTTTTTTAAGAAAAGGGAGTCTTTAAGCACATTTAATACACGTAAACATGCATAGATAGTCATATCATAATATACACAATTAAATCACATAATTCCAATTATGCCCTTCTGACACACTAACCAAGGTACTAAACCTTGTTAGGAGTTTTGGGATGTTACCAAACCTTATGCAAATGGAGGCCCCACTTTTCTTCTTGGCATGATGAGGCGTTGCACAAATAGAAGGATTATACTGAATCATCAAGAATTCACCACAGATGAGAAGGACATGAGGAGCACATAATCAGGAGAAGAAACACAAGGATAAAGGAGCATAAGGCATGGATGTAAGAGCAATGAATTTTTTTTAAGGGGACGAGTTATGGATTAACACACAATGATGGTAACTATTTGGAAATCTGAGGCGATAAGATTGGGATCAGACTATGATAAGGTGAAAGAAACAATGATTATGGGAAATGACAAAGGTTTAGTAAACCTTGATATATGAAAGAATACATTTTCGAAATAGTTTTTACTTGGATAGTGTGGAATTCTAAGATGGAATACTTGGTTGAAGAGGTCAGTAGTTTTATGGATATGATGGATGGTATTTTCAAGGCATAAAGATATCTTAGGATAATTTTAAAGGATGGAAACCCAGTGTGGGGAGACTTGACTATGAGAGAAGATTATTTAGTGATAAGGCTGGATGGATTTATTGAATAATGTGGTTTATTTCCTTTATAAGGACTATGGATTTTGATAGAATTTATATAAAATCAAAACTATCTTCAGGAATTGCAAAAAAAATTAGAAGTCAATGGATATACATATGAAGGATGGCTTAGACCCTCATTCTTAGACGAAATGATAGACCCACATTCAAAGGAACACAACGTGGAAGTAGTTCTTTGAAATGAGCCTATGATACTGTTGTAAAAAAACAAGTGACAAATTTTTGACAACACCTTTAGCGGTGGGGTAAAAAGGAGGATGCTATCCACTTGTTTGATAGGCACATCGAAAATAAAGAATTCAGAAGGATCGAAAGTGAATTAATACTTTTGAGGGTTGGTGGAAAAGCCAAACACATGAACAAAAGTACTTGGACGAGTTCAATTGAATTGATAGAATGCAAAATTAATATCATGAAGCAAGTACTTCAAAAAGTGTCTTCGAAGAAAGTTATTATAAGGATGAGTTGAAAGGGAAAATGAGATGGGCATTATGAGCCTTAAGTGTTACTGAAAGGAATCAGTTAACATCTGACGTTAGATGGTACTTAAGATGGCATCTATGGAATATGTATTAGATATATTGCTTGGTTGCATGATCTAATTGTTAAGGGAATATGATTTAGGAGGTTATATGGTGAAAGCCAATAAGGATTCTAAACGAAGAAGCATAGTATGGAGTATATATGTAAATGCTATGGATACTGAGGAGTTGTGAATAAAGCTACTTGGAATATGAAAATTGGACATATGGTGACAAATAAAGAAATATGAAGTAGAACCAGTAAAGATGAGTTACTACTAGAACAAAAAGTGGCAGGAATATCAAGTGGAAAATAGTTGAAAGAAAAATATGTGAAAAAGTGGTCGAAATTAGGTTAAGGGTTGTGTAAACGCAAAAATGTATACAAGTATATGTTGTTTATATGATATGGCTATTGTGCTTAGCCAATATTCTTCACGGTGATCATAAGATGTGGGTGATAGGAAATGTTTAATTTTAATGACTCTCGAGGAGGAGAGAACCTTGTGATGATAAGGTAACATGAATTTCGAGGACGAAATTCCTTTTAAGGAAGCGATAGTTATAATATCCACATTTTCGTTCTATGGTTATTTTGGTAATTTTGGCATGTGATGGAAATTTGGTAATTTAATATTCTTGAGGGGTATTTTTATAATTTTTTGAATTACATATTATGTGCTTATATGAATATGTTCAAGTGATATTAATATATGTGTAAGATATTTTATGTTGGAAAAGACCGAGGGTGCTCGGGTTATGTGTAAAAGTGACGAATCAAAGACTCCTTCAAGTGCTAAGGGCTTTATTGTCAAGAATTTTTTTAAAGAAGGGTCATAATGGAATAAGCATAACTTATGGAGAAGATGTTAAATATGGATTTTGGAAACTAATATTTTAGTTTTGAATTACTAAAAAGAGTTTAATGAAATTGTTAGAATGGCTTCGATCAAGGGTAGGATGGTATTTTTGCGATAATGAGTCATTATAAATAGAAAGTGAAAGAGTAGGGTTAGGGTTAGATTCACATTTTGCAATTGGTGGCTACTCTACACATAATCAAAGGAGAGAAAACTCTCTCTCTGTCTCTCTCTCTCTCTCTCTCTCACACACACACACACTTTCTCTAGACTATAGGGTTCAAGATCTAAGGAAAGAGAAAAAGGAGGATCTATTCATATACGTATGGATCACTAAGAACTCATGTGGAGGCTTAAGTAGGATGCTTTGGTAGTAGATTTTATTGGCTTAGGTTGCTCTGCATGATCTTGGTAAGAACTTTTCACACTTTTTAAGTTTCTTTGATAGTCCTTGAAGGTTTGGGTTATGTTAATGGTGGTTTTGATTAGAAAACATGATAGGTTGGTATGATTGGTTTTATATGAATGTTAGAGACTAGGATATTGTTTAATAAATTAAAGAAACATGTTAGGAATAAATTAATGATGATATAAGGTTTGGTTTTGTAATATATGTTCACAGCTTATGGAAGAAGAGGATTTGTTCCAAGAGATTATTAGAGTTATGGAGTTAGGGGCTGCTAATGAATTTTTTATATGTTATTCATCTTAAAGAATTATACTCAAGAGGAGAAAAACACAAAAATAATCATTCAAATCAGATTTAAATTGAGAGATTTATAGTTGTTTGAAGAAGAATCGTGATTTGCGATTTCTTCGTCGAGCACACATGCCTAGAAAAGAGGATTTTCCTTTTTCTAAGGTCGTTTTGAGGTTGTTTTAAATGGAGTTCATCGGGGAATTCCTCCCTGACCTCTTGGGGACATTTTTAGGACTTTGAGGACTTTCCTAAGGACATTATAAGAGTGATTGGGTCTTAGGAAGTGTAAGATTTGGTTCATGAAATTTGGTTAAATAATGAGTCTCTAAAGGATACATGTTGTATGTTTTGTATTTAGGACTTGACAAGGAATTTGAAGGGAGGTGATTGCGTCACTGCTGGTCTTGAGGTAAGAAGAGTGATCACTATAACATAGGGTGTGCATTTGAAGGCACAAATGTTATGTAGGTGTGATCTAACTATGTTTATGTATGTTTTGATTATAGTTCTAATTTTTCCATGTATGTTATGACTTTTTGAGTATTGCGTGCTAATTTATGTAGTTGCATGCTTTGTCAATTTGGGTGTGTGAATTTAATTATGAGGATTGCAACGACTTATGTTTATGTTATGAAATTGTTTGGTTTTCCGTAATTGTAGGGCAAGGTAGTTATCGGAACAGGTAGGTGTCTGAAGTTGTGGAGGTTTAGGGTGGGACACGACTCACTACTATAAATTGTCTACACTTGCTTATGTTGTTTGTTTGAAGCAAATTTTGATTATGAAATATGTGAATTGTTGTATGTTTGCATGGCATGCTTATGATATGAAAATTCATGCTCCCGTTACGATAAATTGCATGGTTACAATATGAAAATGCATTCTAACGTTAATCCATGCTCAGCTGCACAACTAGCCAGATCAACACTGGTTTACGATCAGAACGACATCGATAATACATGTTATGGTTATGTTAAGAAATGACATGATTTTATTTGGAACTATATATGTTAAGGTATTGATTATGAGTAGCATATGACTTAAGTTGTGATAGATGAGCTAGTATATGTTTTATAATTGGGCTTTGGGGTTGTGACCTATATAACTCTTCTTGCTGGGCGTTATCTCACATGTACGTAGTGTTGCAGGTAAGGGCAAAAGCATGGTTTGTTGATGTGATGAGTTGGAGCAAGCTTGGTCAGATGTGAGCATGTTGGGATTGGTTGACCTTGGGGTTATGGGATTGCTACTTATGCATTATTGTTTTTAAAGGTCTTTAAATTTTGGTTTTATTTTGTGTCTTAAACCATGTATTTTTACTTATGTTATGCATATAAAAAATGATTTATTTTAAATGTCAAGATCTCGAGTTGCATGTTTTGTAAAAGGTGTTTTAATTCATGATTATTTTTAAAAGAGTTTCAGTAAAAGTTTTTTTTCTTAAAGATATTCATGTATATATTAATTTACTTAAATACAAAGTATTTTTTTTAAAATTAATTGGTTTTAAACTTTCAAAGTCGAGTCTTCGCATGAGATGGTTATGCCAGTATGAAACTAACACCACTTAGGAAATGGGGAGGCTCATGAGGGAGTTCATGCACTTGATGCTTCACCCAGAGGAGCAGTCCACCGGTAGGGCTTCCAAAGAAGCCTGTCTGCTCTTTACACAGTTGTCATTCTCATTTTTTACAAGTATTTCCCTTGTTTTTATAAGTACTAATACTTGTTTCTTGTCCTTGATGATCAGATGGTTAGGGAAGATATATCTCACGCTTCCAAGAGATTACTCTATGGACCAAGTTGATTTGAGGGTGGAGGATCCCAAATACACTGTGAGGGGGTGGAACATTCTCCACCTCCTATAAGGAAACAGGTTTGTTCGACTCTAGGTGAGGATCCTCTGATGGAGGACACAACCATTTTTGAGGTATCTTCGGGTGAATCACCCCCCTAAGACGGAGCAGAAGTCTCCAAGGTTGTTGAAATCCATGAGGTTGCTAAAGTTCCTAAGGCAGTGGAGGACCCAGTAGATGAGCACATTCCCCGCCTTCTGGTGTACCCAGAGAAGTACGGAAGGGCATTCCTTGAGCGATACAAGGCCATGGTGGAGCACTTCGGCGTTCGCCTAGAGGAGGATAATAAGTCCCTTCATGAGATTGTTGACTATCTCCGTCAGCTCAAGCCGCCAAGGGAGAGGCACTTGGAACCTATGATAGATTGGCCTCAAATGGAGAGCCTTTTCGCCGAATAGTTCGACAATGTCGTTGCTCCACTAGCAACGAAGCTTCTCCATGGGATCAACTCCACAAGGTGTGAGCTAACACCTAATAACTTTGCCTAGTTGGGCGATGACAACAAGGCATCCCTCGTCTCCACATGCCGATACAACTTAGTGAGGGTAAGTTTCTTCTCCATAGTCTACCTTTGTCTTGTGTTGTAATTATTTACATTGACAAAGATTTTATTCCTTTTAGTCGGCTCTGGTGGCCCAAAGGAATGGGGACATCATGATGGAGAAATCGTACGAGCTCAGGTTGGCACTGGAGAATCTGGCCACTTTGAAGGCCCATACCAATGTGCCCCCGAAGGAGCTGGCCTAACAGAAGGTGGCGTTGGAGGAAGAGAAGGCTCGTTCTCGGGCGTTCGAGGAGGCAGCAACCAAGGAGGTCTAGAAGGCCAAGGTTGCAAAGTAGGAGGTCCATAAAGCCAAGAAGGAAAGAGTGCCAAGGCTCTGCAAGAAGCCGCTAAGGTCCTGGGGGAAGCTTCTCAGGTCGCGGAGGATAAAGCCAAGGCCCGTGGTGAAGCTTCTCAATCGATGTTAAAGCTCAAGTTATTGAGGAGAGTGCCAAGCAGGCCAAGGTTGAGGCTTCTCAAGCAACAGAGGAGGCGAACTTTCTCTTGAAGGCACATCAAGTCACATGTTCCGAAGTAGAGACCCTCAAGAAGGAGGTTGACAACATTGCTGAGGATTCTTTTTACATGGCCTTGTTTCACAACCGAGATATGGACCTTAGTTTTATTAGAGAGGCTGATTCTACTTGATTACTCTTCGAGGAGGGCGTTCAGGTAACGATTGTTGGTACTGCTGCTGCTACATCTAAGGATGTTGGCCGGGTCCCCGAGGTTGATCCCATCATCTACCATATCTAGGAGGTACCTCTTGGAGCGGAATAGGCTATCTTCCCTCCTTAGTTATATAATTTTTATATTTTTGTAAGTAGGCATGCGAGCCACTTTTTTGGGGTATAAAAAAAATGTTGTAAATATTTTCCCAATGGCTTTTATGTTCTACTTTACTTGCTTCTTTGCTTTTTACTTACTCATATTTTACATACAACATTTAGTAAAAATGCAAATTGGACTTAACACCGTACAAGGTCTTATCGATTTCCTTACGTAATGTTATATCACGAAAAATTTGACATAATTTATCCTATTTTTATCAAATATGTGTGGGCTCAAATTTAGGCAACTCGGGATTTGTATGCCAAAGTTTAGGCGACTTGGGACTTGTTCCCAAGTCTAGGCGACTAGGGACTTATATGCCCAAATTTTGGCAACTTGGGACTTGAGCCCAAGTCTAGGTGAATCGGGACATATATGCCCAAGTTTAGGAACACATGGGACTTGTGAGCCCTTCCCATTTTCAATCCTTGAGAACTTAGTGTTGCTTCTCAAGAACTTGATCCTCGAGAAGTAAGTTGAGTTCTCAAGATTAATAAGGGCTTTGGTTTTTTCGGCGCTAGATAACTCCAACGAACTCCATATAGATTCCTCTTGATGATTTTTTTAGGCTCGTTTATTCTCATAAGCTTTGTGACACTTAGTTTACTCTAAGGTTCCCCATATAGGCTCATCTTATTGAGTTCCCGAGGTCTTGCTTCTTGGGAACTCACATAAGCTTTGTGACACTAGGTTTACTCCAAGGTACCCCATATAGGTTCCTCTTATTGGGATCCCTAGGTCTTACTCCTCGAGCAGTTATTTTCGTAGAGTGACTACACTCTTTGTTTATGCCCCCCAAGTGATCAGAGACCGAAGTCTGCGTTCACTTGTCCGGGTCTGCGAACAAATACATCCTCAAGTAGTAAATTAAAATAGACAGTAAATAAAAATACAAGAAAATTTTCTAGATTTCATCTATGGTGTGTTGTGCACACGATTTTAATTAAGTGCCTGTAGGCTACATATGAATAATAAAATACGAAAATGCGTAGGGTTTCTTGAATTACTTGTAATACTTGCAAAGGTGCTCGGATTTTGAGGCATGAGGAATCAACTCAATGTTTAGTTGAGCTAATTTGTACGCCCCAATACATATGGTGCTCTCGACTTTGTAAGGGCCTTCCCAATTTGGGCCCAACACTCCAGCATTTGGATCTTGGGTTGCCAGGAATACTCTTCGCAACACCAAGTCCCCAACCTTAAAAGTTTTATCCTTCACTTTAGAAATTGAGTACTTGTAAACATTTTATTGGTAGAAAGCTACTCAGAGCAACATGTGATTAGTAGTCAGGTCATATGTTGTTTGTCGGTGCATGGAGGGGACAGCCTCAACTGGGAGCATGAATTCATACCGTAGGCCATGGAGAATGGTGAATGGCCGATGGAAATCCTAGCAGTGGTACGATAACTCCATAGTACTCTAGGCAGTTCCTTGGGCAAAGCACCTTTCACATGCTCCATCCTTTTATTTAAAGTGGCCTTACTCGTCTTGTTGATAGCTTCCACTTTTCCATTTGCCTGAGGATGAGCTTTGGAGGAGAAGCTCTTTATGACTCCGTGTCTTTCAAAAAAATAAATGAATAGATCACTATTGAATTGTAGGCCATTGTCAGTTACTCTCTTCCTCGGGAGCTCATAAAGACAAATGATGTTCTTAATGACGAAGTCCAGCGGCTTCTTGGAGGTGATTGTAGCGAGAGGTTTGGCCTCAACCCACGTCATGAAGTAGTCGACTGCCACAATCACGTACTTTTCCCCTCACTTTCCCATGGGCAAGGAACCTATTAGGTCAATGGCCCATACTGCAATTGGCCAAGGACTTGTCATCTGAGTGAGCTCATTTGGAGGAGCTCGGGGGTTGTTAGCATATCACTGGTTTTTTTTTTTTGCATCTCTTAACATAATCCATCGAATAGTTGTTCAACGTGGGCCAGAAATACCCTTGTCGTAGAATTTTCTCTGCGAGGCTATGCCCCGCAGCATAGTCTCCGCACGAGCCTTCATGCACTTCTCACAGGATGATTTTGGCTTCGTGCTTGGACACACATCAAAGAAGCGACAAGGAATATCCTCACCTATATAATTTCTTGTCCATAATCACATACAAAAAATCTTGATAAAGTAGCTTCCGAGCCACTTTCTTGTCTTGTGGTAGTTCTCTGGAGAAGAGGTATTTCATTATAGGCGCCATCAAACTGTCCTGGGGATGGAATGTTTCCACTTCCTCGGGAGCTAAGATGCTTTGTGAAGAAAAGTAGATGCTTAGGACCACATTCAGCATCTCCACGTCATTAGTGGTGGCTTGCTTGGCAAGAACATGGGTGTTGGAGTTATGTTCCCGTGGAACTTGTCGAATGGTAAAACTTTTGAAGTTGTGTAGAATTTCTTCGGTCTTAGCCAGGTAGGCAGGCCATCTTGGTTCCTCGAGCTTGGTACTCTTCGAGGACTTGGTTCACAACCAGTTGGGAATTGCTGTAGATTTCAAGTCCTCCAGCTTTAATCTCCAAAGGCAACTCGTAATCTAGACAAGAGGGCTTCATATTTATCCTCATTGTTTGAGACGTCAAACCAAAACCTCAGAGCACTGTGAATCTTGTGTCACACAGAGGACACCAAGACTAGCTCTTCTCCGGTCCCATTCTCGTTGGACGACCCATCCACATATAGCTTCCATACAAGCCCAATGGGTAGGGCCTCCAGGCCCCTTCATTTATTCCAATGCACTCGACAATGAAGTCCCCAAGCGCTTGTCCCTATATGACAGTCCTAAGGTTGTAAGTTATGTCGAATTGACTAAGTTTGACTACCCATTTGAGGAGTCTTTCGGAGGACTCCGACTTTTGGGAGAACTTTCCTGATGGGATGGTTGGTGAGCAGCACTTTGATGGGATGTGCCTGGAAATTGGGCCTGTAACGCCCCATTTTCCATGAGGAGTTAATGAATCATATAGTAAATAAAACTCTTATTGTGGTTGTCCTAGCAACCGGTGCTTACAAGTCAAAATAATTGATTCCTTCCTTTTGTTTAAACTTTTTGGCTACTAATCTAGCCTTGAAGGTTTGTAATATGTCATTAGTGTAATATTTCATTCAAAAGACTCACTTGTACCCAATTGGTTTTGAACCTTGTGGAAGGTCTACCAATTCCCATTTGTTGTTTTACATAATTGAATCCATCTCATCATTTATTGCTTACTTCCAAAGAGTGGAGTCTCATGATTACATTGTCTCTTGGTATGTTTTGAGATCATCCTCAACTTGAAATACCGTAGGAAATTTCCACGTGACTTCTTAAGGGTTCCCTCTACTAGGTAGAGTGTCTCCACTTGAGAACATTTCCCATTTGATCCCAACTATTTAAGCCTTTGGCTTCTCTGAGGCATTATAGGTTGCTCATAAACCATTGGATCTTTCTCTTCACGAGATTCTCCAACACTTGTGGGTTTTTGAGAGTTTCTATCACAATATAACATGTTCTCAAAGAACTCTAGTTCTCTTAATTCAATTATCACATTAGACTCCAAGTCTAATAGCCTATAGGCATTACTATTTGAGGCATAGCCTACAAATGCACACTTAACAACCCTTTGACCCAACTTGGTCCATTTAGGCTCCGTGCTCTTGTAATTAGCAAGGCACCACCACACTTTAAGATAGTCTAGGTTAGGCTTCTTTCCTCTCCGTAACTCATATAGAGACACGTTTTTTTTCATAGGAATTCGATTCAATATATGACATGCAGCAAGAAAAGCTTCACCCCAGAAATTATAGCACAATTTAACATGTAAAAACATATAGTTAATCATCTCAAGATATGCCCTATTCTTTCTTTCAGCCATTCCATTTTGATGTGGTGTGTATGGTGCAGTGCATTCGTGTATAATGTCATGTTGTTCACAAACTCATTAAAATCATTTGAAAAGTATTCACCACCTCTATCACTTCTAAGAGTCTTAGTTTTCCTTTCCATTTTATTTTCTACTTCAGCTTTATAGAATTTAAATGCATTAAATGTCTCATCATTACTCTTAAGCAAATACACATAAGTATACCTATAGCAATCATCTATAAAAGTTATGAAGTACCTATTTCCTTCTCTAGTCAACATGCCATTTAATTCAAATAAATCAATATGTATAAAATCTATCAAGTTTGAAAATCTATTAACACTTGGAAAAAGTTTCTCAACCATTTTATATTTAACACATAATTCAAATTTATCATTCTCATTCACATCACTCAATGTTGCAATGATCTCATCAATTGCATTGACATGTTTACCTTCTCTTAATGTTGCATTAGTCTCATCACCACATGCACAAATTATGTCATTTTCTTTTAGGATTATCTTACATTCCTCAATGAATGTATTATTCTCAATTAGGGTTACAATGCATTCTTCATTGAATGCATCAAATTTAATTAAGGTCACAAAGATCTTATCATCAATTAAAGTAACTCAATTAAATTTATTTAGAAGTGTAATGATCCCAACATTAATTGCCTTAACCCTAATATTATTATGGTTAATTTTACAACTAAAATATTCCACGTGACGATCAATAATTTTACAAACAAAACAAGTATAATAACATCCCTTGAATTTTTCATTAACATTCACCATTGTACTCTTAATATAAACAATAAACTTAAAATCACTAAAATATGGTAGCAAACACATTTCATTCAAATTCTTGAAATCTACACATTTAGAAGTAAGGAATTTGATGGTACCCATTGCCTTAACTATGTAATTCCATTGAGTTGTCTTATTCTTCGTTGATGAATACTTTGAATCCATTTTCACATTCAAGTAGCGCATATTCAAATAGAATTTTCTTTGATCTCCCATGGTTGTGTGCTCAACACAAACCAAATCTTGAAACAGGGATTTGAAGGTTGTAGAAGATGAAATTTTTTCCTCATTGTTGATTATGCAAAACACAAAAAGAAATTAATTAGAAATAAAGATTTTGATTGTTGGGAATTTATGGCTTTGTACTTTCTAAATCAACAATGAATAATTGGAATAATTCAATATTACAAACCCTAGATTCTAATCAAGAACCTTATTCAAAGTATGAATGAAAATCTTGATAATCAAAGAACCATATTCAAAGTATGAATGGAAATCTTGATAATCAAAGATCAACTGATTAAATGATTACAAATAAAATTTAGAAACATTTAATCATCAAAAATAACAATAATGAACACAATTAAAGAAGTAGATTAGAATAATATAACACAACTACAAAGCTAAATGTTAGAGAGATACAACCTTTGATTTGAGCATTTGAATCTTCAAACTTGGGGAACATCTAAAGGCTTATACACGAGGACTATCACTATCCAAAATCTCTATTCCAAGTCTTCCCTTTGATGCTTGAAGCATCACTAAATAAAATGAGATTTGAGATTGAGCAAGCCTTTGAAACTCACAAAGTCAAGCCTTTCTTAATGAGTTACTTGGAGAAAACTTATCGTCTTTAAAAGCTAGAGAGAGGTTAGAGAGAGATTTGAAAAGTGTCATTAAGACTTTACAACTCTAATAACCCTTATTTATAGTGTAGGACCCGTAATTAAGTCTAACCAATCGGATTTGAACCTCAAAACAAAATATTTGGAACTTATTTTATGTATCCTTACAGATACGCAAATTGATGTATCGCGTGCCTGCAAATGTTTTTAGCGCCTTACTTTTTTGGGCACAATAGCGCCTCCTAAAGGCGATACTACACCAAACTCGCTACCCAAAACCCAAAATTGGATCTAAACTCCACCAAATTCTCTCAAACTTTTTTTTTGCATGATTAGATACCTTATTGTATCACATTAGACCCATAAAAGTCAATTATAGATGCCTACAACAAAATCTCATATTTTCACTTCAACTTAAGTGAAAATTGTAAGTGTTTTACACCACATTGTATAAACATGTTAACCATTAACCAATCTCAACATTAAGTTGTAGTTAATGTAAATAATTACTATATGGAATAATAAATAACAAAGAGATCTATAGTGGTTCAACTGTGTAAGAACACCGTAATTTATTTACTTTGTAAAAACATCGCTCAACTCATATTTATTAGAAAAATACCATTTTAGAGAAAAAGTTAAGTGGGGCCTTGATAAAACATGCATTTTGGGCACAATGGTTTTAAAACAAAAATATAGTGTCTTTATGCAGTCTTTGGAAATAAAATAAAAATAATAAGTCCCACCAACTTATACAAAACATAAACCATAACATATAAGTTCATAATCTTTCTTGGTGCTCATCTTGATTGTTAATCTCTCATAGGACACCACAAGTCATACATTCCTAGACATCAGAACTTCCCACATCACTAAGCGTGCCAAGGAGAAACCATACATACATACATACATACATACATACATACATACATACATACATACATACATAAACCATCAAGATAAGAATTTACCTAAAACCTTAAGTTTCAAGAAACTCAAACACGTAACCAAAATCCTTTATAACAAGCTAGGATTTGGAAGAAAATGAAAAGAATAAGAGGAACTATAATGAAGTAAACCTGAGGATAAAGAATACCTCAGATAGATTAGAACTTCAATCTACACCTCAATATCAAAATATCACTTTATCTTACTTCCCAAGTGTTTATAAAAGTTTAGATTGGAAAGCTTTTAACCCCAACACCCTAGTGTTTCTCTCTAGAATGAACTTAGCAGCTTGGAGGCTCTGAAGAAAGCTTGAATGATGAAGCAAATGGCCGAGTGAAAGGTCATATTTATAGAGTTCAAGGAGTGAAATTAACTCCTTTTAAAATGAATAAATAATTGAATAAAAATTGAATATTCTGCTCAAAAGATGCCCAGAACTCGGTCAAAAACATTCAAGAGCAAGTCCAAGTTGTTGAGGACTGTTTCTAGCTCGGATTCCACGGATTTTCAAAAATGCTAAAAGGAGCCGATATATCGCCCCTATAGGCGATATATTTCCTCCCCCATAGTCTCGAGCCTCCATCTTTTCATTCATGCGAAGTCGACGTGTTTTTCCTATCAGTCATAGGCGATATATCGGCATACGCTAATATATCAAAACACTTTTAGCACACTTGAATATTTTTAAACTACTTTGACTGAGTAAAACATGATCCTAACAGCTGAAGGAAGGTTCTAGACTTCCTAGGTTTATCCTTTATTAATTTATTCATCTAAAACCCTTAATAAACATACATGTGACAAGTGCCACGTGCTTAATTATTCAATCTAAACCTTAGGTTATAATAAATATCATTTCTAGGACAAACTATGTTAATCAAACCTTATTTTAAATTAATATTTCTAAACTACAGGCTAAACTTATAAAATCCATAACTATCTCTATAAGTTTCCATCTAAATCCCAACTTGAACTAATAACTACGAAAACTAAAATACTAAAGCACAAGCTACTACTATCTAGCTAAGTAAAATTTTGAGATGCTACAATTCTTCCCTACTTTAAAGAATTTCGTCCCTGAAATATACTTACCAAAAAATTCCGGATACCATGCTCAAATGTCTCATTCCATCTCCCTCGTTGCCTTCCGTTCTATCATATAACTTCATAAGACCTTGACTATCAGAATACTCTTAAACAGTAATTCCTTCATCCCCTTCTCTAGGTTGCTAACTGGTCATTCCTCGCAACTCAGGTCATTCTAAAGTGCAAACATATCATACTTGAGAACATTGGATGCATCTGACACATATCTACGCAACTTAGAGATGTGAAACACATTGTGGCTATCTGCTAGAGCTGGCGGTAGGGCTAATCTATATGCTACTGGTCCCACCTTGTCCAATATCTCAAAGGTACCTATAAACTGGGGACTAAGTTTGCCTTTCTTCCGAAATCGCTTCACTCCTTTCATGGGAGATATTCTTAAGAAGACATAATCTCTGACTTTGAATTCCATATCTCGTCGCTTGGCATCCACATAACTCTTTTATCGACTATGAGCAGCGAGCATACACTTTCTAATTAGCTCCACTGCGTCTTGAGCCTCTCTAACAGCTTTGGTTCCAAGAAGTCCTACCTCGTCCCAATGTAACGGCAACCGACATTTCCTTCCATAAAGTAGCTCATAGGGTGCCATACCGATAGTTTCCTAGTAGCTAATATTTTAGGAGAACTCTATAAGTGGAAAATACTTACTCCATGATCCTCCAAAGTCTAGTACAGAAGCACGCAACATATCTTCTAAAATTTGTATGGTATGCTCGGACTGACCATCGGTCTGAGGATGAAATGTCGTACTGAGACATAGCTTAGTACCCATGGCGTATTGCAAGCTTCCCCAAAAACTCAATGTAAACACCAATCCTCTATTGGATACTATGGTCTTAGGGATTCCATGCAGTTGTACAGTTTCTCGAACATAAATTTCTATGTACTTGTTCGCAGTGTACGTAGTCTTGACAGGCAGAAAGTGAGTTGACTTGGTGAATCTATCTACCACAACCCAAGCCGAGTCTTGTTGCTTATTTTTTCGTGGTAATCCTATCATGGAGTCCATGGATATGTCTTCCCATTTCCATTGCGGAATGCTAAGCAGTTGCAATAAGCATGTGGATCATTGATGTTCTGCCTTTACTTATTGGCATATAGGGCATTTGGACACATATTCTGCTACATCTTTCTTCATTCCAACCCACCAATATAGTGCCTTAAGGTTGTGAGTGATCTTGGTAGACCCCGGGTGAATTGAGTATGGCAAAGTGTGTGCCTCTTCTAATATCTTGATCTTAATCCCATAGGCATTCGGCATGCACACCCGACCCTTATATCGCAAGAACTCCTATCCTGATATACAAAAATCTGCAGTCTTTCCTTTTTTGACTGTAGCCATATTCTATACTAATGTGTCATCATGCCATTGCCTGATCCATATATCATTTAGTAAAAACGAATGGATGGACAAGTTAGCCAGTTGACCCCTGACTATTTCTATTCCGGCATTAATCACCTCTTGCTGTAGCGGCTTTTCAATTCTGGATAATGCTGCCATATTTCCATAACTCTTCCGACTTAACGCATCTGCAACTACCTTTTCCTTTCCTGGGTGGTAAAGGATTTCACAATCATAATCCTTTACTAGTTCTAACCACCTGCATTGCCTCATATTGAGCTCCTTTTGCGTGAATAAATATTTTAAGCTCTTGTGGTCCATATAAATCACACACCATTCTACATATAGATAGTGGCACCAGATTTTCAGTGCAAAGACCACCGCTGCCAACTCCATATCGTGTATTGGATAGCGTTGCTCGTATTCCTTCAAGTGTCTTGATGCGTAGGCTATCACCTTATCATTTTGCATCAGCACACAACCTAAACCTTGCTTTGACGCATCACAATATACTACAAACTTGTCATGAGGTGTTGGTACACAAAGTTCTTGTGCTGAACACAATATATCTTTGAGCAACTGGAAGCTTTCTTAACATTTATTCGTCCAGATGAAATTTTGCAGTTTTCCGGTACAAGTTGGTAAGTGGAGTGCCTATCTTAGAAAAGCCTTCTACAAATCTCTAATAATAGCCTTCTAGCTCGAGAAAACTTCTAACCTTTGAGGCATTCTTAGGTCTTGGCCAGTCCTTCACAACCTCTACTTTAGTTGGATCTACTGCGAATCCATCCTTGGATACTATGTGGTCGAGGAACGCTACTTGTGATAGCCAAAATTCGCATTTCTTGAACTTGGCATAAAGTTGGTGCTCCTTTAGTCGCAACATGGTCAGTCTTAAATGTTCCTCGTGCTTTTTTTTGTCCTTGGAGTATACCAATATATCGTCAATGAACACCACGATGAATTTATCTGAGTATTCCTTGAAGACTTGGTTCATAAAATCCATAAATGCGGCTGTAGCTTTGGTAAGACCAGAAGACATAACTAGAAAATCACAGTGTCCGTATTGAGTCCTAAAAGTTGTCTTTAGTATATCTTCTTCCCTTACTTTGAGCTGGTGATAACCAAACCGTAGATCAATCTTTGAAAATATAGTTGCTCCTCGGGGTTGATCAAATAAGTCATCAATCCATGGTAGTGGGTACTTGTTCGTAATTGTCACCTTGTTCAGCTCGCGATAATCGATACACATCTGCATGCTTCCATCCTTCTTCTTCACAAATTGAACCGGTGCCCCCCATGGCGAATGGCTCGGTCTGATGAATCTTAAGTCTAAGAGCTCTTGTAATTGTGTTTTCAACTCCTTGAGTTCTTTAGGTGCCATTCATTATGGTTCCTTTGAGATAGGCTCGGTTCTTGGTGCTCGTTCGATTGTGAAGTCAATTTCCCGAGTAAGGGGTAACCCTGGTAAGTCATCAGGAAATATTTATGGAAATTCCTTTATAATGCGGATGTCTCCAACCTTTAGAGGTGTTTCCTATGCCACATTCGTGATGCTTGCTAAGAATACGTGACATGCTTTCTCTATCATCCTTTAAGCTTTGAGAGATGAGATTAGTGGTGTCCATAGTCCTGAAACTTTTCCCATAAAACATAATTTCTGACCCTTAGGGTTTTGAATGTCACTTGCTTGCGTTTACAGTCGATGGTTGCGCCATGTCTTGCTAGCCAGCCCATGCCTAGTATTACGTTGAAGTCCTTGATCTCTAACTCTAGCAGGTCTCCTTCTAGCTCCGTGCCATTGACTTTGATTGGAACTCCTCGTACCATTCATGATGATAGAACAATTTTTCCTGAAGGCAATTCCGTCACAAACTTAGTTCTAAATCTTTACCAAGGTTTGTTTAATTTCTCTACATTCCTAATGAGATATACGAGTGTGTTGCTCCCGTTTCAAAAAATTCTGAACATATATTATCGAGGATAGGAAGCTGACTTATGACCACCTTATTACTAGTTTTGGCTTCTCCCTAGGTGAAGGAGAAGACCCTGGCAGGAACCATCTTGTTGTCTTTCTTTTCTTCTTGTTGGAGTTGTGGACAATCTCTTTTTCGATGACCTTCCTAGCCAAAATTGTAACAACCCTTGGTGTTTGCACGACACTCCCTAGGATGTCTTTTCTGGCACTTGGAGCACTGGGGGTATTCCACATAACCCGGCATGTTATTGCCATTGTTATTCCATGCTCTTTTGTCAGCATCGGCTGGCTTATTATCAGGATGCTTTCTTTTCTGCCCATTATTGTTATGCTGGTTGTCATTGTGTTTTCGACCATTCTGAGTTTGATTCTGCTGCTTGGGTTCAGACTTTCTTGCCTCCTCCTTACTAACATTTTCTTGGAGTCTTTCCACCTCTATATCTGTTTCCAGAACATCGGCGTAAGATGTGGTTCCAGGGTTTGCAAGATTGACCATTAATTCAATCTTGGGTCTGAGTCCCCTGGTGAACTTGGTAACCCTCAGGCAGTCGTTTAGGACCAACTCTGGTGCGAACTTGGCTAGATGATCAAATTTTCGATCATACTCGACTACCGTCAATTTTCCCTGTTTAAAACTGGCAAACTCTTCCACCCTCGTAGCGATGACTATCGAGTTATAGTACATTTTGTGAAACATCTCCACGAATCTGGCCCAAGTCATGGTGGTGATATCGTGAGTCTGCTATACCAAATCCCACTAGATTCTGGCTTCCTTTTTCAGTAGAGAAGAAACACATGATATGTGATCCGCGTTGCCGAGGTTCATGTGTGTCAGAATCAACTCTACATTCCTAAGCCATTCTTCAGCCTGAAAGGGGTCGGTTGTCCCTTCAAAATTTTGAGTGTGCTCCATACGGAAACGCTCCTAGACTGGCTTCATGTATAGAGCTAGATAATGTGCATAATTTCCCATCGGCCATCCCCCATATGGATATCCTACATTCTTCTCTTGCTGGGGTACTTGAGCCACAGGCTAAGGGTGCGGTTGAGGTTGAGGTTGTCGTTGTTGCTGCAGTAATTCTTCCACTTTTTTTTCATAACCGGATATTCTCAACATTGTTGTCAACTGGAGGTGGTGCATTTCTATTAGCAGCAGCAGTGGCAATGCATTTTTCCCCTCTTCGGACTGGAGGGACCATGTGAGTCTCCTTGGTGGTGTTTGGGGCATTTCTGTTAGTGCGTGCTGACCTTTAGAGCGACATCTTCAGCAAAGTTCTAACTGTTGAGAAAACATGTTAGAACTTACCCTAATAATTTCTAAGGCAAAAACTTAGTCTAAACAAACATAACTCGAACCTATCAGTTATGATTTCTTATGAAAAAATTATGTAAGTCATCTTTATAAATTAGGGTGTGTTTCTATACTTAGACTATTAAGCAATCTTTATTATTTTCTAAGTTTGTTTATAACCACCCTATATGACTTAATTCTCAGGCTCGAAACTTGGCGTTGTTCCAAAGTTAACCATATGGAGGGAGGGTTGGGATCAGTAAAATCGTTCCCACTACTATGACCCTCCTAAACTCTCAATATAGAACTCGGTCCATTGATTTGTATCCACTCTGACTGAACTCAGTCATTATTTATTGAATTTATTCTAAATTTATTATGATTGTGAAAAAAATCAAACTCATACATTCCATTAAAAATAACAACTTTATCCATTTGGAAAAATATTTTCACTTATTACAATCATAAATTCAAAATAAATAAAGAAATTGTACTAATAATTACTATGGAAAATTTTCTAAAAATCAGGATCTTCTACATTTGACCCTTCATCTAACATATCATCAGTTATTTCCTCATAATCATTATTATCATGAGCCTCGAAACTACCTACGGGAATATTCATTAGGATATTATACTTTTGTTCATTAGTGAATTGAAACTCAAACCTATAGGTAAACCAAAGTATAAGAAAATAATATCTCATAGCTACCGGTAAATCATCTTCATCATCCATAGTCTCCCATAATTCTTCCAATTTTGAAAAAATAGGAGGAAAATCCTTAAAAAGCATAATTACTTGGACATATTGTTCCATGGCTCTCATCATAATTTGCTTAGCGATTTGAAGGTGAACTATCTCCTTGTGAAATATGATCAATCTCTGAGTGATTCTTTCTAGCACTCCTATTGTGTCCCTTGGCTCTCTAACCCTTCCCAATGCCTTAATGGCTCGGATATCAAGATAGGTCAAAGCTCCATTCATTTTGACTGAAAACATAATGACTAAAACGCTAGCAATTAACATAAACATAATATTCATAACATAAACACTTACATTGGCGGTTAGATTTGGAGCTTTTGCGTGTGTATCAAGGAGAACTTCATGCATATGAACTGTGGCTCTGGTACCAAATATAATGACCCGACTAATCTTAAAGACCTTGGACCATTAAAATTACTAAGACATAACTACTACTTTGGAATACATACATAAAATAATAGAACTTTATTAGAAAAGTCAAAATAAGGGATCCCATTGTTATTACATAAAAATCATAAAGAAAACTTAAACCTTTATTGTAATAATTCAAATACTAAATACGGAAAAAACATGAATACATAATTAAAAAGAGTTGAAACAAAACTTCATCCTCGATCTTTCCCATCAGTCCACTCATTCAGTTCTCCCCCAATACACAAGCCAAAGCTGCAATGAATCTGCCCCGCCTTCCATGCTCATTTTCCTGCACCATCTAAATAAAAAGGAGTGAGCCTAATGCCCAGTAAGGAAAAACTACTAAAAACATATCATAAATCATATGACATAAAAACATAAATCATAAAACATATGACGTAAAAACGTTAATCATAAAACGTAGGACTACAATATGTGATAGAAACCATCTAGGTCCTCATCCTACTATTAGAGGTAGGTTTAGACACAAATATAGTATATGATAAACAATCTAGGCCCTCTCGCTACTACTTAGAGGTAGGTTTAGTCATAATTATTGTCTACGATAATGATACAAATCTTGGGATTTGCTTATTTTCTATCCAAGCGACCAAATTTCCCAAGCGACTACAACATAAAACATATACATACATACATACATACATACATACATACATACATACATACATACATACATACATACATACACACACATATCATATAAACATAATCATAACACATAAAGTTTAACTTATTTTCCTTACCAAAAATTGGGATATTGGAGACAAGAGCGAGATTGAAAACTCCTAAAACCAAATGATAAGATCCATAAGTTTTCTAAAGAAATGAAGATTAAAAGAAGATCTAAACCATCAAGATAAGAACTTACCAAAAACCTTAAGTTTCAAGAAACTCAAACACCTAACCAAAAGCCATTATAACAAGTTAGGATTTGGAAGAAAATGAAAAGAATAAGAGGAACTATAATGAACTAAACCTGAGGATAAAGAATACCTTAGATAGATTAGAACTTCAATCTACACATCAATACTGGAATATCACTCTATCTTACTTCCCAAGTGTTTAGAAAAACTTAGATTGGAAAGCTTTTAAGCCTAAAACCTTAGTGTTTCTTGTTAGGCTAGTTTTAGCCTACTTTTTGAGTGTTTCGATCATTGTTTCTTCTTTGGTTTGCACGATTTTGGAGCGGATTTATGCTTGTTTTTCTTGATTTCAGGTTTATGCACTATAATTGGGCAATTGGAGTGAAAAGTGGAGATTTAGTGCTAAACCGGAGCCAAAAGCGTGTTAACCTGAATTTCAAGTAAAGGTTGTGGCGCTACTAATGGTGTCGTGGCGCTACTAATGGCGTTGTGGCATTGATATCCATTACAGTTACGGTGAGGTCAGAATTCCAGATTGCAAGTGAAGATCCCAGGAGGAATTAGGGCTGCGACGCAGCCATTGGCACCGCAGCGCTAAGGTGCATTACAGCCACGGTGAGCCCCTTTACAGAATGTTTAAAATTTCTCTATCGTGCACTAGCGCCGCGACGCAGGTATTTGACCGCGGCGCTAACGTCCGTACGTGTCAAAATTTTTAAGGGTAACTTCGTCATTTTTTGGAGAGAAAGGAGGAGGTTTTCGTTTTTAATAGGGGGAAATCGCAATTTGAAAAAAAAAAGTCTTCTCGAACCCTAGAAAAAGAAGAAAAAGGAGATTGGAGCAGGGATTGGCGGATCGTGACAATCCTAAACTAGTTACTTCTCTTCTCTCTTTATTTTTCTGCTTTTGATTATGTTTGTTTGTGAATCATTTAAGAACATGTCAATGGAGATTATGAACTAAACTCCAATTTAGGGATTTTAATGGAGATTGTCTGAGATTATCTATGGATTAATGCAATTTTGATATTTTTCTTTCTTCTATTGATATGTGATTTATTCATATTTGTGCTCAATACATGTTTTAGATTGGCCATCTTTTACAAGATCTATGATTCTAATATGAAATCTGAAAAGTGATTTTAATGGAGATTGTCTGAGATTATCTATGGATTAATGCAATTTTGATATTTTTCTTTCTTCTATTGATATGTGATTTATTCATATTTGTGCTCAATACATGTTTTAGATTGGCCATCTTTTACAAGAACTATGATTCTAATATGAAATCTGAAAAGTGAATATTAGGAATGCTCTAATTGAATAAACATAGGTTTTGATGCAAAACGAAAGTATTTGTGTAGCTTGTGTGGCTTTAGATTATTGCTTAATGCTGATTACTTGTGTAATTTATCTCAGAAATGCATTATTTTACCTTGCAATTTAGTACCTTTATATCTTAATAGGAATATTGGTAATTTTATAATCTATCATCACATTAGAAGAGGAAGGAAAATTATTTTTGCATTATTGAATTAGATAATTGAAGCAATTGAAATTATTTTTCCCTAATTTTCATCTCTTGATTGAATATTGTTATTTGTCTAGTTTTATTTCTTTGCTTAATTAAATTAGTCACAAAACAAATTTTTATTTGCCAAATAGAACTATTGATTCAATTTATTTAGTAATTAGCTAAAGTCCTTGTGGGAACGATCTCACTCACATGAGTTATTACTTGGGAAACGATACGTATACTTGAGTGTTGAATTTTCGCAACATTTCTCTCTAGAATGAAATTAGCAGCTTAGAGGCTCTGAAGAATGCTTTAATGATGAAGCAAATGGCTCAGCGAAAGGTCCTATTTATAGAGTTGAAGGAGTGAAACTAACTACTTTTAAAATGAATAAATAATTGAATTTTTTGCTCAGCAGATGCCCAGAACTCGGTCAAAAACGTTCAAGAGCAAGTCCAAGTTGTTAAGGGCTGTTTCTAGCTCGGATTCCACATATTTTAAAAAATGCCAAAGGGAGTCGATATATCGCCTCCCCCATAGTCTCGAGCCTTCATGTTTTCTTTCGTGCGAAGTCGATGTGTTTTCCGTATCAATCATAGGCCAATATCGGCCCATATTGCTGCGATATATTAATTTATTCATCTAAAATCCTTAAATCCTTAATAAACATACATGTGACAAGTGTCATGTTCTTAATTATTCTATCTAAACCTTAGGTTATAATAAATATCAATTCTAGGACCAGCTATATTAATCAAACCTTATGTTAAATTAATATTTCCAAATTATAGGCTAAACTTATAAAATCCATAACTATCTCTATAAGTTTCCAACTAAATCCCAGCTTGAACCAATAACCACAAACACTAAAATACTAAACCACAAGCTACTACTATCTAGCTAAGTAAAATTTCGAGACGCTACAAGCATGGCACCTCTATTTTCCATGTCACATCGTGTGGTAACAAGCAAAAAGCATAAACTGGTAAGACCTCCTCTATGAGGTAAACAAGAACTCTTTTCCTTGAATGACCATGGCGCATCCGCCCTATAAGTTACGTCATATGCTTAGTAACTCATTTGTTGTGTTGCGTTCAACATGCTAACAACCTACTGTTTTTTCACACATCATACAAGCAGACATACGACAATCCATAACATAACATAGTAATTCATACTTTTCATAACACTTTAGCATACCATAACTTATATTTTCCCTAATACTATAACTTTTGCAACACAATAGTTCATACCTTTCATAACATAATTCATAGAAAATTCTAGCTAACTTCCTTACCTCGAGTCAAAGCAAAAATTAAGTGAGGTGCACTTCACAGCGAGCCTAGAATCACAATTAAACGTTCATCTCAAAATCATGTAAGATACACATGCCCAACATACATACCCCACGTGTGCATGGGTCATGCACACATGACACAAGTTGCACCACATCTGTATTCATACAACAATGTCACATAGAATCTTAAACAAATAATGTCAATTCTACTAAGTAATTCTCAATGATTTCAAATCAAGAACCATGAATTTGATTAAATAACATATATTTGAGCGTAAAAGTAAACTTTCATGTAGCATGCATACGTGGGAGAGTTCTTAAAACTAGTGTTGAAGTTGATAGATTCCACATGTTCATTTTATTGCCACTTATAAAAAATTCAGCAAGAATTAGTCTACCAATCGTTAACATTATCACATTCCCTTCTTATATCATAAGATTTTAGTCTAGAATTTTACTTCACAAAATTATTTATTTAATTAGCACCTAAGTCACATTTGTTTGTAAATAATAAAATTCCAATTATTATTTAAATAGAAGATAAAATGTGACAACTTTTCTATTTCTCATAAAATAATTAATTAATTTTTTAATAATAGATATATATATATATATATTTAGGACAATTCTCCTATAGGGGCTTCACTTTAAGCCCTACCGGTAGGGCTCTCACTATTTCTCGACCCCTGAACAGTTTTCGGCTTGGTTTTTTTTATGACCATGTATATTGTAGCTATTTAGAGCATCCTGCAAATTTTCAGAAAATTTATAATAGTTTACAGTACCGAAAACTAGGTTCAAACATGTTGCTTTCCACGCGCATATAAAAAAGTAGTCACGAGTGCAACAACATGTTTGAACCTAGTTTTCGGTACTGTAAACTTTTCGAAATTTTCTGAAAATTTGGAGGATGCCCTAAATAGCTACAATATACACAGTCATAAAAAAAAAATCGCACCGAAAACTATTCACGGGTCGAGAACACAGAGAGCCCCACTGGTAGGGCTCAAAGTGAAGCCTATATAGGATAATTCTCCTATATATTTATCCTCATTTTCTTTATCAATGTTTCTAATTTAATAAATAGAATAAATAAATAATTTAACCTTTTAACAATTTAAGACTTTGAGGTCACCACATTTTACATCTAAGTCATAAATTGTAAAATAAGTAGGAAAATCCAATCTGTACTCTCATTCACTTAAATAAATTCCTTAGTCCCATTTAATATAATTCCTATTTAATTAATTATTTTACAAAATAAAAAAATTGCACTAATATAAATGAGAAAATGCATATTTAATGTGTGGAAAAATTATATTTTTCATGTATAAAATCTGAGGCATAAAATATTTGAGCTCATACCTTATATTTTTAATTTTAAAGAAACTTACTTTCAAGAAACTAAAAATTCGAGCAACTATTTTATTACCTTAATTTCTTCTTAATAATTAAATTAATAACAATATAAATATCTAGTTTCCATCACAACTCAAAAGAGAACTGCATGCACTTGATAGAAGAAAATACTTAATTACCATATGAAAAACACCATTTTTGTTGTCTTGGTTTTATAATATGAATTTTAAGTCGTGGCCTGTTTTCTTACAAATTAATTCACAAATTGCCAATTTAGAGTTAATAAAATCCAGCAAGCATAAATCCACCGAGAATGCTAACAAATACTTATAATCTTTTACACTAATACAACAAATTAACTTATCATGGTTTTTATACTTTATACATTTTCATATGAAAATTTAGCATGCAAATAAAATCAATAACCAAAATCAAGTTACTCAAATCACATTATACCCAAGAATATTACAAATAGGGATATCATACAAAATGGCTTCTAAAATCAGCAACAAGGAGCAACAAATTTCTCCACTCAATTTTAAGCACGCCTAGGCTGAATATATGGCATAACATTTCCCAAAACATCATGTTCTAAAGAATAACAAAATTCCCATATCAATCTTTCAAGAATAATAATCAAAACTCTTAAGATTTTCATAAAATCCTAACATGTTCCTGTTTCCAATAACAAGAACAAGTTGATAGAAAATCAATTAAAATAAAAACAAACCTCATATGCATTATCTAGACATAGAGAAAACACAAAACAATAAACCCTAATGGGTGTGTCAATGGTGGGTAGTGGCACTAAACCGTGGGTGGCTGGCAAGGATGCGGGGTGCAGGCACAAGGGGCGTCGGGCGCAGGGGTATCGACGCTCTGGGCAGGGGGCACGGGGTGCGCAAGCACGCTGGGAGCAGGATCGTGGATTTCATAGGCATACTGAGCGTGGGGCGCGGGGTGCACCGGCGCACTAGGCGCGAGGCATGCAGGGACGCACGCATGCTGCAGGGACAGCGACTCGAGCATCAAGGTCTGTGCTTGGGGTTCGGGCCATTATAGAATTTTATCCATAATTTAAAAAATATAAATGACAAAATTCCTACGCCCCAAAATGGCTTACAATTTTTGTATCTCTAGAAAAAAATTAAGAACTTTTCCTAACCCAAAAACACCATGAAAACCAACCCTTAAGAACATAAACGATTCATACATAAACATCCATCCATTCATATATTACACATAATATAAAAAATGTATATGATACCCACACAGTAATTAACATAAGCAGGGATTAAAGATGTCTCTGGTGCCAATTGTTAGGAATAGTTCCTAATGCACAGCGGAAATTGTTGTAATGGTAGTATTGTTTACAACAAAAAGTATTCATATAAACAACTTTATATGAGGTTCCTTTAATATGCAATATGTTAATCAATATATAATATTTATATGTAAGAATAATACAAAATGATTTACCTCTTGTAGCCTATCAAGAATCCTTAAATCTTTTCGTATACTTTTCGATCTTCCTACCCTCGCTAGAGTACTCACACCTAGATCTTCCAAGACGTTCTCTACACCTCGAGATGTAGGTGGGCACATAGAGAACAAGAATCAATTTTGTGAATCAAAAGTATTCTCAACACATGAGACTCTTGATTATAGGCTAGCGAGAAAGGTTTTTCTTTTGTGAAAAAGATTATTGTTTTTTCTTCTCTGTAAAAACTTGCTATTTCAATTTTCTATCATATAGAATATATAGACATTATTATCATAATAATAATAATAAATAAAAATAAGCATCTTTAACAATAATAATAAAAGAAAAATTCTTACATTCCATTTTAAAACCCATTTTAAAAATGTTTTATTAATTAATTAAAATAAAATAAAAAAACCAATAACTCATCACATCAGTAGTGCTACATGCATAGATCAGTCCAAGCCCTATGCTTGTGGCATTATCCCTGAAAGTTGGATTTGATTTTCCATGTGTTTTTATTTTAATTGATTAATAATTAGAAATTCAAATAAGGTATCATCTTTTTAAAGAAAATATAACAACTTAAATTTCAAATTTTGAATTTCCATTATCATCTTATTATTAATTATATAAATATAATAATCAAAATAAATTTTGACTATCCATATTTATCTATTCACAATAAAATAAAATAACTGATTAAAATCAATTTCTTCTATTTCTTCACAATTTCGAAAAATTGCACAAATGCAAGAAAAAATTGTGCAACTTCAACTATCACACAAATGCACATTTATCCCGGGGAATAATCATTTTCTAAAATAGCCCATTCACAGTTTGGCCCTTCTATGTATCAACTCTTACCTTGCTTAATGTTGATAGAGCCACCCCGGGGACCTATGGACCAATAATTCCAAGATCCAATAAATAAAAGATTATTAAACAAAAAAATTTTATTCAATAATATCTCATGATTATTCCACTATAAATATGAGACTGAACTCTTGAGAATTAAAGACATATATTTATTGAGTACTTTATTGTAACTATAAAGTGTCCATTGATATAATCATTACATACAAATTAATCATCTATTGATTCCTAGTGTACCATCGTTTTTACTAGTGAAGGTTAATTCATTATCTGATTATGAATTTGATGTCAATAATCCTTTCAGTTCCTAAATCCAACCCAATAAGGAATCATCATTAAATCTATAAGAAGGTATATATTCCATGTCTTTTAAACTATGTCCCCAACCATATACATCATTGAATTCCCAAAACAATAGTTCTTAGGCTGATCATTTTTACAAACCATAACGCATGAATCAAAGGATCAAATGACTTATATAGGAGTTCATAGTAACTTCAAGATTAAGATCAGTTTGCATATGATCATCAATTAATGTGCTTTATAATACTATGAAACGGTATTGAAACAAGTATTATTAAATCACATTTGGTCCAGTTCTACATACTCTATGCATACAAAGTACCTCCACTAAAGTATCATACTACACTAGTAACCCAGATCTAGGTCACATGTATTCATAATACTAGTGGACCGTACTAGTAGTAATTAATCTAAAGATTCCATAACTTTAATTTATTATGAACTATTTAAGTTCATTATCTGAATCTCGATCGTCTCATAACAATATGAGATTGAGACCACATAGATGAACTTGGGAATTTTTTGATATTTACTTAATATTATTAACAATAATATTGTATATAAGCTACATATATACAATAATTCAATTCATTCATTTATTTCATTAAAACCATTGCCAACTACAATTGTGTTAAGGGTACAATTCCCAACAATCTCCCACTTGCCCTAAACCAAATGAGGCATTTCCCTTAACCCATGCTTCTTACATGACCTTGAAAAGATTTAATAAATAAAGTCTTTGTGAACGGATCTTCAAGATTTTCTTCAAAGGTAATCTTCAAGACATCAACATCTCCTCGATTGACAATCGCTTGGATCAAGTGATTATTTCCACTCGATGTGCTTTCCTCTCTTGTGACTTATGGGTTCCTTTGAATTAGGTACTCCCCCACTATTATGCCAGTACAGAACAAGTGGCTAATCCATGCCTGGAACAACTTCCAAATCAATATAAAACTTCTTAAAGCAATACTGGATATATATTTAGCTTCCATGGTGGAGTCTGCAATACTGGATTGTTTAATACTTCTCCAAACTATAGCACCTCGTCCAAGTGTGAAAACAGATCAAAATGTCGACTTTCAACAATCTTTGTCTGATTGAAAATCAGAATCAGTATATCCAATGGGGTTCAGGTCTCCACCTGGATACACAAGCATGTCATCTCTAGTATGTCTTAGATACCTGAGAATATATTTTACTGCTGTCCAATGACTCAATCCAGGATTGGATTGATAATGGCTGACTATCCCTACTACATAACAAATGTCATGTAACGACCCAAAATTGCTAATAGGGCGTAGTTCCTTGGTTAGCGTGCTAGGAGGGTATAATTGGATATATGTATGTTTAATTGGTTATATACATGACTATGTTGCATGCATGATTAAAAATTATTATATGGTTATATGATATGCATGTTTATGAGTATTAAACATACATGTGGGCCATTTTCTGCTTATAAGGGTATATTTGTAATTTTGGCCCGTTAAGGGCTTAAATGTGATTTTATGTGATATATGGTTGAGACCACATTATTATGTGGATATATTTGCAATATATGGCTTGAGACAGTCCTAGTGAGCGGATTAGCGAAATAATCACAGTGGAGTATAAATACCCGGCTCGAGGGAGCCTGGGGGTATTTTTGGGAATTTAGAGAATAATTTGGGATCTATCGGGTAATGAATAAGTGTTTGATAATTAATTAGATGTGACAGGGTTAATTGGTTAATAGTAGGAACATTTGAGGAATTAGCGGGAACCGACGAAAAATGACCATTTTACCCTTTAGAACCCTTAGAGGACTAATAAGCTTAGAGGGAAAAATAGTCTTTTGTTGGGTTAGGATATACTCAAAAGAATAGAGAATGATCAGGAACATTAAGGAATTTTCCCAGCACTTTCTCTCACCCTCTCACCCACATTCTCTCTCACTCTCCTTCTTGAGTTGAGACTTTGAGTTTGCTGAAGGAAAGGACTTGATTTAAGCTGGATTGGAGTTGAGTTTCACTCGTTTAAACTGAAGAATTAAGATGAAAAAGGGCAAAGGATAGCTGGAGAAACTCAAGATATAACTGAGGTAAGAATTCAAGGTAGTTTTCTTTAATTCTTCTGAGGCTACGTTAAGAGTTAGAGTTTACATGGGACTTAGCTTGTTAGCTGGATTTGGGTGAATTTGAGTATTTAATAGAAGTAAGAGATTGGTTATGAGCTAGATATAATGTTTGGACCAAAAGGGTGGGAGTTCCAGTCTTAAATCCAGGTATGTCTGTTGGTTATTGGTGGAATTTTGGGGTTAGACCAAAATGCTGAGGAAAGTTGGTTTTTGTGGTTTTAGGGGCTTGGATCGTGGCCCTGTTCTTCAGGCACCGCGGCCCGCATGAAAAAGGCTAGGCGCGCGCCGCGACTCAGGGAGTGCAGGTCATGGCCCGTGTCCCCCATCAGGGGGGATTGGGTCTCTGTTTGAGGGGCGGGCTGCGGCCCTCAAGGGAAAGTTGCGGCCCTAATTAGGGAATTAAGGGAAAATGAAGTTTAAAACTTGGGGAGGCTCGGGAACTCAAACATAAGCGCTCGGGACAATTTCTACTTCCCAGTTTAGTAGAAATGGAGGTATGGGAGACTAATATTTGTTCCATAAGTATTTATTTAGTTAGAAATTAATGGTGACCCATTAACACTATGACTAGGATTATCGCCAAGGCTCAGGATTAAGGATCATGCTCGGGGTCATTTTGTATTCTTCGCTTGGGATTCGAGGTAAGAAAATGACACCCATGTGGTTGTGTTTGGGACTAAGGTTCCCTATATCTGGATATATGTGTTGTGTAACTGTATTATTATTATGTAAAATGTTAAAGTACGACCTAAGGGAGTCGAGGCTGACGAATAGCGCATTGGATGTGGCTCGACCACTGTGAATGGGGTTCAGCAAAGTAAACAGTGGACTCGGCCTAAGTGAGTTGGGGTCAGCTTAGTAATTAGAGCGGTCAGCCTAAGGGCACCGAACCTGGGCATTTGTATGACTGATTAAAGTATATTCTTGAAAATACATGTTTACTGTTATTAGCTTGATTCTTATATTCTGTTGAATTTCTGAATGACTCTACTGAGATTGATTGGATGCTACTATTGTACATGTGTTTGCTATTTATGATTTTCTTGATGGGCCTTGGCTCACGGGTGCTACATGGTGCAAATAAAGGCAAACAAAAATTTGATAAACCATGAGTTGGAGTGCTCTGGGGGCAGAGTGTACATAGACAGCTGCTCGACCGCCACGACTGAGGGAAAGTGCAGGGATAGAGCCCTAAAACTTGTATTTTGCCATTAGAGTGGCTTTTGTTTGTATTATATTTTACAGATTATAAATTATCACTTATACCCTGTTTTGGGGATCCCATGTATTAATCATCCGTTTTAATGAAAATTAATTGTTTATGATCAAAATCTTTTATCCTTAACCTGATTGTTGACCTTAGGATCACATTTTTATTCAGATGACTTGATTATCAAGTCTTGCACTATTTCAAATACACAATGTAACGGTCTTGGTTATCCAGGGCGTTACAACTTGGTATCACAGCCGTCTAAGTTTAAGGGTTCCTGAAGACTGGCTGGGCATGTACACTCACTGCTAAAAAAAAGCACAACTGTATATATATAAATATAAGATTACATGCTTAAATGGTAGAATGAAATATAAATGTTTCAACCTGTATGATTAATAGGGAGCATGAGATACTTATAAGGCCTGGCCCTTGACTGCTGTGTGATTATAATGAGGCATGCTTATTAGCATTGTTGCTGCATGTGAATGAATGTTTAAATGAATTGTTTGCATCTTGATTTCTTATGGTTGGTTGAGTTTCAATGGTGGACTATGGAAAGATAGTTAACCTGTCATCATTGCCTGACTGCTGAGTCATTGATTACAGATAAACTTGGATAGTTATGCATCCAAGGCGATCAATATGACTAGCCGGCACAGGGTCCGAGGCTAGAGATGATGACCAGAGCCAAAACCTTCCACCAATCCCTAAGAATTGGAAATAGATACTTGTTGATATACAAGCCCGATTACAGAGTCAAGAAAAGCATATTCGCCTTCTAAGATTGCAGGCTCCGTCATGGAGTGCTGCCCCTATTATGCCACCGTCTATGGCAGCAGTTCTACAACCACCTGAGGTTAAGAACAGGTGGGAGCCACTTTATGAGCGGTTAAAGAGACAACATCCTCCAACCTTTGAGGGAGGACCAGATCCACTTACGGCTGAACAGTGGATGAGCATGATCACCTTCATCCTGGATTTCATGAGGGTGGAAGGTAATGATAGGGTGGCCTATGCCACCTATATGCTTAGAGAGGATGCTCGTATTTGGTGGGAGGTGGCATCAGAGACCTGGGATGTTTCCACTTTGAGTTGGGATGGGTTTAGATATCTGTTTAACCAGAAGTATTACAACGTTGCAATCAGGGCAATGAAGGTGAATGAGTTTGCGGGGTTGGTACAGGGCAGTATGACAGTTACAGAGTCTGCCTTGAAGTTTGATAGGCTAACAAAGTTTGCATCAGAGTTAGTGTCTACAGATGCGGCCAGACATGATAGGTTTATTCGAGAGCTTTATGTTATGATAGCCTGGGATGTTAGGATTACATCGATACTTGGGCATACAACTTATGCCCAGGTTGTTGAGAAGGCTCTTACCGCTGAAGAGGCAAAGAATAAGATCTGGAGGGAGAACGCTGTAAGACAGGTTGTTCGTAGGGCATTACCTTCATTTACAGGGTCTGGTAGGGGCGGAGGCCCCGGTGATATGAAGAGGAAGACCACTGACACTTCGACCACTTATAGCTCAGGTAGGAGGGGTTGGGGTGCTCAGGGTGGCCGCCAGGGAGGCGGTGAGACATGAAGTTACCCAGAGTGCGCGAGATGCAAGAAGCGTCATCCGAGCGAATGTTGAGCAAAGGCTTGTTATCTGTTAAGGGTGGTGGGACACCTCAAGAAGGATTTCCCAACAGTGAAGAAATGGGAACTAGGGAAGGTGGACAGCTTGACTCCAGCACAAGTGTTCACCTTGACGCAGGCAGAGGCTAAGGCTAGTCCCTCGGTAGTGACAGGTCAGCTTTCTAGCGCTGGCTCTTCATACACGATATTGAATGACTCTAGTGCTACAAATGCGTTTGTTTCTAGTATGGAAAATGATAGATTATGTAGACCTAGTGAGTATTACACTGCAGGGTTTGGGACTATACTGCCTACAGGGGAACTGGTCGTTTCTAGAAGATGGATTAGAGCACTATCAGTGATGGTAGATAGTAGGGAACAATCAGTAGATTTGATTGAGTTGAGTATAGATGACTTTGATATGATTCTAGGGATGGATTGGCTAGTCAGATACGGGGCTACTATCAATTGCAGGAAGAAGATGTTGACCTTTGAGCCTAAAAGTGAGGATCCCTTTGTTTTCGTGGGTGCTGTGCATGGACCCCGCGTACCAATGATATCAGCATTGAGGGCTAGGGACCTATTACAGTGAGGTTGTATAGTTTTTCTAGCCAGCGTAGTGGATACCACCAGAGTTATGCCAGCGAGGTCGGGAGAGACCAGATTGGTATGCGAGTTCTTGGATGTGTTTCCTGAGGATTTACCAGGACGGCCACCGTAGAGGGAGATTCAGTTTGTCATTGAGTTAGCACTGGGTACAGAGCCAGTGTTGTGGGCACCATATAGGATGGCTCCGGTGGAACTAAAGGAGTTGAAGATACAATTGCAAGAGCTTCTTGATTTGGGATTTATCAGACCTAGCTTCTCCCCATGGGGTGTTCCAAGAAGGATGGGACTCTGAGAATGTGTATAGATTACATGGAGTTGAACAAGTTATCCATCAAGAAAAATTACCCCTTACCAAGGATCGATGACCTGTTCGATCTACTGCCGGGAAAGACGGTATTCTCGAAGATTGATCTTTGATCTGGTTATCACCAGCTCAAGATCAAGGACGAGGATATATGGAACACGCCTTCTGAACGAGGTATGGGCATTATGAATCCCTAGTCATGTTGTTTGGTCTGAATAATTCCCCAACAGTATTCAAGGATCTAATGAACAGAGTGTTCAAGGATTTCTTGGATCAGTTCATGATTGTCTTCATCGATGAGATCTTGGTTTACTCCAGTTTAGAGGCAGAACATGCCCAGCAACTCCGGTAGGTATTGCAGAGACTGAGAAAGCATCGGTTGTATGCCAAGTTTAAGAAGTGCGAGTTCTGGCTACCAGAAGTGACATTCCTTGGACACATTGTTGGCGAGGATGGGATTAAGGTAGATCTAGCTAAGGTAGAGGCAGTGAGAGATTGTTCGATGCCAAGGAATGCCTTAGAGTTAGGTGCTTCCTTGGATTAGCAGGTTATTACAAACGATTCATAGAAGGGTTTTTGAAGATTGCTGCACTGATGACAGAATTGACATTGAAGAATCTGATGTTCGTCTGGTCAGACAAGTGTGAGAATATCTTCCAGGAACTGAAGCGATGACTGATTACCACTCCTGTGTTGAGTCTCCCTTCAGAGGGAGGGAAGTTTGTAGTATACTATGTCGCATCGAGAATGGGATTGGGATGCGTGTTGGTTGCAAAATTAAAAGGTTACTGCTTATGCATCACAGAAGTTGAAGGAGCATGAGCAGCGGTACCCTACCCATGATCTGGATTTAGCAGTGGTGGTATTCGCATTGAAAGTTTGGCAACATTACTTGTATGGAGAGAAGATCATTATATACACTATTCATAAGAGCTTGAAGTATTTCTTCACCCAGAAGGACTTGAATATGAGGCAGAGACATTGGCTGGAGTTGGTGAAGGACTATGATTGTGATATCCCTTACCACCCAGGGAAAGCCAATGTAGTGGCAGATGCGTTGAGCCAGAGGGACGTGAGACAGTTATTTAGCTCTGCGAAGATATCAAAGGAGTTGGCAGAGGAGATGACTAGAGCGAGGATAAAGATGGTTGTGGGCCAGTTGGACAATATCACTTTACAGTCGACCCTTCTAGAGAGGATAAGAGAGGGTCAGTTGGATGATGCACTGTTGTAGGAGGTCAGAAGGAACGTCCTAGCTGGAGTGGCTATGGATTAATCTATTTCAAAGACAAGTTTATTACAGTATAAGGGTCAGATTTGTGTCCCCACAGATGTAGGTATTAGATGAGAGATACTTGATGAATCCCGTACTACACCATACTCACTCCATCCAGGCACCATGAAGACGTATCAGGATCTACGGACATTATATTGGTGGCCTGGAAAGAAGGACGTAGTGGCCAAATGTTTAACCTGTCAACAGGTGAAGGTGAGCATCACAAACCAGCGGGGTTGCTATAGCCTTTGGGTATTCCTGAATGGAAGTGGGAGGACGTTACTATGGATTTTTTGGGAGGTTTACCAAGGACAATGGGGCTACATGACTTGGTGTGGGTGATAGTAGACAGATACACCAAGTCAGCTCACTTTCTATCAGTGATGATGACGTATACTGTGGATCAGTACGCAGAGTTGTAAGGGAGATTGTACGTCTCCATGGGGTTCTTAAATCTATAGTATCAAACTAGGATCCCATATTTACCTCCAAGTTTTGGGATGGTTTTCAAAAGGCTATGAGGACTCAGTTGAAGTTCAGTATAGCCTTTCATCCTCAGACAAATGGACAGTCTGAGAGGACAATTTAGGTATTGGAAGACATGCTTAGAGCGTGTGTAATGGACTTTGAGGGTTCTTGGAGTAAGTACCTTCCATCGATTGAATTTTCTTACAACAACAGTTATCAATCAATGACTGGAGTATCTCCATATGAGATGTTATATGGAAGAAGGTGTAGATCGCCCATTCATTGGGATGATATG
Organism: Humulus lupulus; assembly: GCF_963169125.1. Taxonomy (NCBI): domain Eukaryota; kingdom Viridiplantae; phylum Streptophyta; class Magnoliopsida; order Rosales; family Cannabaceae; genus Humulus; species Humulus lupulus. Next base: position 262,646,101 of record NC_084793.1, read on the forward strand.
GGTGAGAGGAAGTATTTGGGACTAGAGATGGTTCAGAAGACTAATGAGGCTATCAAGAAGATCCGAGCTCGAATTCTCCCTTCTCAGAGTTGACAGAAAAGCTATGCCGATTCTAAGCATAGAACGTGGAGTTCCAGGTAGGGGACCACGTTTTCTGTGAGTGTCACCACTGCGAGAGGTAAAGAGGTTTGGGAAAAAGGGCAAGTTGAGCCCTAGATTCAAAGGATCTATTGAGATCCTGTAGAGCATCGGGCAAGTGACCTACAGATTGGCACTGCCACCATCGTTATTAGGGCTTGATGACGTATTCCAATTTTCTATGCTTCGGAAGTACGTCTTAGGTACAACTCATGTGTTGAGGTATGAGTACTTGGAGTTGCTGACAGATTAGTCATATGAAGAGCGACCGGTTCAAGTCCTAGATAGGAAATATTTGGTTCTACGGAACAAGACGATTCCTCTAGTCAAAGTTTTGTAGAGACATAGCAAGGTCAAGGAAATGACCTGGGAGTTTGAGTCAGCTATGCAGGATCCGTATCCTAAGTTATTCACGTAATTTCGAGGACGAAATTCTCAGTAGGAGGGGATAGTTGTAACAATCCAAAATTGCTAATAGGGCTTAGGGCCTTGGTTAGCGTGACAGGAGGGCATAATTTGGTATATATATATGTTTAATTGGTTAAATGCGTTACTATGTGGCATGCATGATTAAATTGATTATATGGTTATGTGATATGCATGTTTATGGGTATTAAATATGCATGTGGGCCCTTTTATGCTTAAAAGGGCATATTTGTAATTTTGGCCCGTTAAGGGCATAAATGTGATTTTATGTGATATATGTGAATATATTTGCATTATATGTCTCGAGATGGTCCTAGTGAGCGGATTAGCGAAATAGTCACAATGGAGTTTAAATACCCAGTTCGAGGGAGCCTGGGGGTATTTTTGGGAATTTAGAGAATATTTTGGGATCAATCGGGTAATGAATAAGTGTTTGATAATTAATTAGATGTGATGGGTTTAATTGGTTAATAGTAGGAGCATTTGAGGAATTAGCGGGAACCGGGGGAAAATGATTGTTTTACTCTTTAGAACCCATAGAGGACTAATAAGCTTAGAAAAATAGTCTTTTGTTGGGTTAGGATATACTCCAAAGAGTAGGGAATGATCAGGAACACTCTCTCACCCTCTCACCCACGTTCTCTCTCACTCTCCCTCTTGAGTTGAGACTTTGAGTTTGCTGAAGAAAGGGACTTGATTTAAGCTAGATTGGAGTTGAGTTTGGCAAGGTTAAACTGAAGAATTAAGCTGAAAAAGGGCAGAGGACAGCTGGAGAAACTCAAGCTATAACTGACGTAAGAATTGAAGTTAGTTTTCTCTAATTTTGCTGAGGCTTTGTTAAGAGTTAAAGTTTGCATAGGACTTAGCTTGTTAGCTGGATTTGGGTGAATTTGAGTATTTAATAGGAGTAAGAGATTGGTTATGAGCTAGATATAATGTTTGGACCAAAAGGGTGGGAATTCTAGGCTAAAATCCAGGTTTGGCTGTTGGTTTGGGGTGGAAGTTTGAGGTTGAAATCGTGGAAAAATGCTAAGGAAAGTTTGCTTTTCTGGGTTTAGGGATCGGGTAGCGGCCCTGTTTTTCCGGCGCGATGACCCGCATACGTTTTTGAGGCTGGGAGCCTCTGTTTTCCAGGCGCATAGGTCAAGGAATGCCTCAGAGGTCAGGATTTTCCTTGGACGGGCAGGATATTACAAGTGCTTTGTGGAAGAATTCTGAGTCTTTTTAGAGATCATAACCAGTTTATCCATTGTTATGATATCTCGTTGACATGAAAAGGTGATTACCTATGCATCATGTTAGTTGAAGGGTATTACCAGAACTAGAGCAGAGTTACTGGTGGGCCAGGTGACCAACATTACACTTGAGTTATTATTTTAGAGAGGATCAAAGGAAAAAACATTTGCGTGACCCACAGATGGGAAGAACTAAGGGGAATGTCTTAGCTTGATTAGCTAAGGATTATGCAGTGCCAGGTATGAGTTTATTGAGGTATTAGGGATCTATTCGGGGGATCCAATGAACACTGGGATTAAACGGGGGATTCTGGATGATTCTCATACTACCTCTTTTTCTCTTCATTCAGGCATCATGAAGAGGTACCAAGATATGAAAGCTTTATAGTGGTGGCCAGGGATGAAGAGGGACGTAACAACATACGTGGCAAAGTTCTTAACTTGTTAGCAGGTCAAGATAGAATATCATAAACCAGTAATGCCATTACTGCCTTTGTGTATTTCATAGTGGAAGGACATCACGATGGATTTCGCATTGGGCTAGCATTATTCTGTTTGGGCCATTTTGGACAAGTATACAAAGTCAGCTCGCTTTTATCAGTAGGGATGAATAATACAATTGATCAGTATGCAGAACTCTATATGAGAGAGATAGTGCGCCTTCATGGAATTCGAGGTCTATCTTATTAGATGAGGACCCTGCTTTTACTTCCAAGTCTCGGGGAAGGCTGCATAAGCCGGTGAGTATATAGTTGTAGTTTAGTACAGTTTATTATCCTTAAATTGATGGTGAGTCAAAGGGAGTTATCCAATTATTGGAGGGGTACCTTATGAGACGTTGTATGGTAGGGAATGCATATTGCCCATTCACTAGGATGAGATGGGTGAGATGTTATATTTTGGTCTTGAGGTAGTTTAGTGGATAATTAAGGTTACTAAAACGGTTAGAGCTCAGGTGCTCGTTTCTTAGAGTAAATGGGAAAGCTATGTTAATCTGAAATGTAGGAACATGGAGTTCTAAGTGGAAGACTATATCTTTCTTAGAATCTCACCATGGAAAGGGGTGAGGAGGTGAAGGCAAGTTGAACCCTAGATTAGTAGGACTGTTGGAAATCTTGAATAGGATCGGTCAGGTTGCCTATGGATTGACCTTAGCATTGACACTGTTGGGCGTATACAGTGTATTTCATATTTCTGTGTTGAGGAAACATTTGTTAGATGAGACTCATGTGTTGAGTTATGAGAATCTGGAATTAGAGACTAAGTTATCCTGTGAGGAATACTTAGTTCAGATAAGAAACAGAAAGAAAAATATTCTGAGAAAAAAACGTGTATCTTTAGTTAAGGTATTATATAGAAACAGTAAGGTCGGGGAAATGACTTGGAAATTGGAATAAATTATTCAAGATTGATATTCTGGGCTACTCAGTTAAAAATTTCGAGGAGAAAATTTATGTAAGGAGGGGATAGTTGTAACGTCCCAAATTTCCTAATAAGGCTTAGGGCTTTGATTAGGGGCCAGGATGGAAAATTATGGAATTATGTGATTATATGATATTTATGTGCATCATTATGTGATTTTATGAGTAATATTATAATATGACTTTATATGTATGTGTTAGGTGTAATAAATATGCATGTAGGCCCATAACCCATAGGTTCCAGGATCGAAACCTAGCTCTGATACCAAGTTGTAACTCCCTACTACCCATGGACCATTACGCTATGCATTTTAAATAGTTCTAAACTCGCTAAACGAGTCATTTGACCATAATCATGTAACTAAATGTGATTAACAGTTTAGGGTTCAAAATTTTAGTTGAAGATACAACGTTTCACTAAAATATTTACTGTATACATTGGGATCCCAAAATACATTTCAAAGGATAATTACAATAAAAGAGTTTCAAGTAGCCGAATTAAGCGGCAAAATAGGGTTTAACCCTAGTTCCTCTTTAAACCCTCAGCCATGGTGGTCGAGCAGCCGCATATGTACACATTGTCACCTAAGCTCTCCAACTCAAAGATGGTCCAGCTTTCTTTTACCTTTACCTGCACCACATAACACCCGTGAGCCGAGGCTCAGCAAGAAAACTCAAACATGCTCATAACAAGACAATAACATGTCACCAAACCGTAATATCCATGCCTAGTAGTAATAACCCTGTTCATGCACGCAGGCAAGTGCAAATAAATGTTTATGGAGTCCTGCACCCTGAGTAGATGACTAATAAGGCTATCTAGGGAACAGTGCCCTAAATAGATAACTAATAAATCTCTCTGGGGAATTGCTCCCTGAATAGATGACTAATAAGTCTCTCTGGGGAATTACGCCCTGAATAGATGACTAATAAGTCTCTCTGGGGAATTTTGCCTTGAATAGATGACTAATAAGTCTTTCTGAGGAACTACACCCTGAAGCCCAGGCAGAGGGCTCTCTGTCAGGAAGGCAAGTCGTGACCCGCCTGTGTGTTTACATATATGCAATTAAGATTGCAAAGGCAAGAGGACGAGATCAGGTGTTTAAAACAACAACAGGTTCTGTCAGGAACAGGTGGGAATTTCTTTGTAGTAAATTCCAGGAATATTACCCTAAAGTTTTCGAGGGAGGCCTAGATCTATTCAGAGCTAAGCAATGGATGGGCCTGATCAGTTCCATCCTAGATAGTATGGGGGTGGTAGGTCACGATAGGGTGATTTGTGCTACATCTGTATTGCGTGATGATGCCTAGATGTGGTTGGAAGTAGTATCCCAGACACGAGATATAGCTGCAATGGACTGGAAAGAATTTAGGCAGCTATTTGATGAAAGATATTATTGTAATGTAGTTAAAACTGCTAAGACAAATGAGTTTCTAAACCTGGTTCAGGGAAATGCAACAGTAACCGAGTATGTTAATAAATTTGCTGGGTTGGCCAAGTTCGCTTTTGATATGGTACCCACAGATGTGGCTCAAAAGGAAAGGTTTATCCAGGGATTGAAATATTTACCTACGCTTAGGTGGTACGGAAGGCTCTTGCTGTTGAAAGCACAGGAAATGAGATTGTGAAAGAGAGTGTTGGATAGTGTAGTGCTCAAGTAGTGGTACCTCCATTGGTTGGATCAGGTAGGGGCAGAGATCCCAATGACTAGGAAAGAAGAATTATCAATGTATTAGGTAGCATTGGTTTAGGAAAGGGGTACTGAAGTGCTGCGGTACGCCATCAGGACAAGGACAAAAATAGGAAATTTTACCCCAAATGCACTCTGTGCAAGAGGCATCATCAGAAGGAATGTCGAGCAAAGGTATGTTTCTTTTGTAGAATGGTTGGACACCTCATTAAGGATTGCCAAGGGCTGAGGACAGATGAGCAAAAGGGGCGGGCAGCTCGACTCCAGCTCGAGTGTTCGCTCTGACGCAGTTAGAGTCAAGAGACTGAGACTGGGACTGAGGCTGGTTCCTCAGTAGTGGCAGGTGAGCTTCCTAGTTCTGAATTTTGTATTATGCTGACTAGTTTTTGGTGCCATGTTGTTCTTTTCCTGTTTCATCTAGAGAGGCATAGACTTGATATGCAGATTACATGATTATGTTGTGATGAGAATGTGATACTTTATTGGTAATTTTAAGAGATGGATTAGGTTATGGTTGGAAGGACTCATCAGTTGATTTGATAGAGTTGGTTATGACTGACTTCTATATGATCCTGGATATGGAATGGTTAACCAAGTATGGGGCAATGATAGATTGCAAGGAAAGGATGGTAACCCTTGGATTTGACTGTGAGAAACCCTTGTATTTGTTGGCACTGTTGGCCATATACAATGTATTTTATATTTCCTTGTTGAGGAAGCATGTGTTAGATGAGACTAATGCATTGAGTTATGAGAATTTGGAATTAGAGGCTAAGTTATCCAGCGAGGAATAGTCAATTCAGATATGAGACATGAAGAACAAGGTTCTGAGAAACAAAGTTGTTCCTTTGATTAAGGTCTTATACAAAATAGTAAGGTCAAAGTGGCGACCTGGGAACACGAATTTCGATGACGAAATTTTTGTAAGGAGTGGGATAGTTGTAACGTCCCAAATTTCCTAATAAGTCTTAGGGCATTGATTAGGGGGCCAGGAGGGCCATAATTTATTTTTTATGTGATTATATGCATGATTATGTGAGTTATATTATTATATGATGATAATTGCATGCATGTGGGCCCACTTCTTATTAGAAGGGCATTTTCGTAATTTTGGCCGTTAAGGGTGTATTTTTATATTTATGTACAGGTATGTGATATATTGGTGAGACCACATTATTATGTGGATATGTTTGAGCTATTCGGCATGAGACAATCCTAGGATGAAAGTTAGCGGTTTGGTCATAACGGGGTTAATTATAGGCCTCGGGGTGAATCTAGGGGTAAATTGGTGTTTAGTACATTATCGGGAATGAGCAGATAATGGGATATTATTTTTTAATTATTTGAGGATAGTAGGAGTAACGAGAATTGGGGGACGTTAATAATGATTAACAGGATAGGTGGGAAATGACAATTATGCCCTTGGGTGGCTTTGAATGATTAATTTGGCCCTAGGAGCATTTTGGTCATTTTGAACAATGGTTATATTCAGCCAACGAAGGCTGCAGAATACTCAGGCAACAGAAAAATAGAGGTTTCCCTTACTGTCTCCCTCAATTACTTCCCTCTCTATCTCTCTGTGGATTTTGATGCTTGAACCTTAGGAAGAATGAGGATGTTTGAGCTGGGTTTTGGTTTGAGTGAAGCATAGGGATAATTCTGGGATTGAGGTAAAGATTTTTCAGCTTGAACTTTAAGGTTTTTCTTTTGTTTTTTGAGATGGTTTATAAGCTTGATATTTTGATTTTAGAATTAAGTAGTTAATGATGTTTTGGGTGTTATAAAGCTTGGATTTTTTTATTAGATTGGTGGTAATGTTGTATTAATGATTGATTGTGATATTTGGATTAGTTTGATGAGTTTTGGTTGAGGTTTAGATTAAGAAAAATGCAAGGGAGCTAGGTTCGCAGGGTCAAGTCGCGGCCGAGTTCATGCAAGTCGCGACTTGAATGAACCCCAGAGCCTCCCCTGGGCTCTGTCTAGCAGGCGCGCCGTGACCCTCAAGGCCAAGTCACGATCTGCCCCTGGCACCCAGACAGAGGGCTCTCTGTCTTGGGGGAGCACCGCAACCCTTGGGTGGCAGGTCACAGCCCACATATCCTTTTTGTGCTAGCCTCAGTCTTAGGCAATTTTGAGCGCGAGTTTTCGAATTTCAAGGCTCGGGATCGAATCTACTAATAGTTTTTGTATGATTCGAGGTCCTGGGAGCTGGGTTTTAGCCCATGAACCTTTTATTACTCATTTTATTGATGTGAAATCCTGTTTTGTTATGATTAGGTGACCGCTAAGGGGCCTAAGGACAGATCGTTCTCAATGGTAGTTCTTTATTTATTTTAAGCTCGAACCTAAGGTAAGAAAACTGCACCCAGTATGTGATGCATGTGATACATATGGTTATAGCACGATATGATCAGAGCTTGATTCTCTTTAATTGTGAATGATTATGATTATGCTTGTGATTATTGATTAAGCATGTTGAATGCCTTATATCTGGATATTTGACATATGTTATATGTCTGTTTGCATTACCTCATTGAGGAAGCACTGATTTATTAGTCAGAAATGACAATCGTGTTTATTACTGAACGTGAAGCTCTGACTTATTATTCATGATCGGCAATGGTACTGAGCGCTGGTCATATGGAATTGACTCATGAGTCAAGATCGACATTAGCAGTAAATGCTTGACCGACCTATTGGTCGAAGAAAACTAAAGCGCTTGGCTAGCCTAAAGCTAAATACTCAGATCCAGGGCTAAAAGGCTCACGTGACTGACATGTCACATGGTTTAGGGTGCAAGACCTCAGAGAGACTTATTAGTCATCCAGTCAGGGCGCAGTTCCCCAAAGAGACTTATTAGTCATCTATTCAAGGCGCAGCTCCCCAGAGAAACTTGTTAGTCATCTATTTAGGGCGCAGTTCCTCAGAGAGTCATATTAGTTATCTATTCAGGGCACATTTCCCAAGAGAGAATTATTTGTCATCTATTCAGGGTGCAGTTCCCCAGAGAGACTTATTAGTCATCTATTCAGGGCGCAATTCCCCAAATAGACTTATTAGTCATCTATTCAAGGCGTAATTTCCCAGTGAGACTTCTTAGTCATCTACTCAGGGCGCATGACTCCATAAACATTTATTTGTACTTGCATGCATGCATGAATAGGGTAATTACTGGTAGGCATGCTTATTATGATTTGGTGACACGTTATGATATGCTTTTGACCATATGTTTTAGTTTTCTTGATGAGCCCCATCTCACGGGTGCTATGTGGTGCAGGTAAAGGTACAAGAAAGACGGACCATCCTTGAGTTGGAGAGCTTAGGTGACGATGTGTACATATGCGGCTTCTCAACCACCATGACCGAGGGTTTAAAGAGGAACTACGGTTAAACCATATTTTTCTGCTTAGGTCAGCTGGTTGTAACTCTTTTATTGTAATTAACCTTAAAAATGTGTTTTGGGATCCCAATGTATACAGTAAACGTTTTAGTGAAATGTTGTATCTTTTACCAAAATTTTTAACCCTAAACCATTCATCACATTTGGTACACGATTATGGTCAAATGACTCGGTTGGCGAGTTTACCACTGTTTAAAATACACAACGTAATGGTCCCTGGGCAGTAGGGCGTCAGGTCCTAGACAGAAAAGATAAGGTTCTATGGAACAAGACGATTCCTCTAATCAAATTGTTGTGGAGGAATATCAAGGTCGAGGAAGCGACTTGGGAGCTTGAGTCAGCTATGCGAGATCAGCATCCCGACTTATTCAGGTAAATTTCAAGGACGAAATTCTCAGTAGGAGGGGATAGTTGTAACGATCAAAAATTGCTAATAGAGCTTAGTGCCTTGATTCGCGTGCCGGGAGGGCATAATTGGTTTATATGGGTGTTTAATTCGTTAAATGTGTGACTATGTGGTATGCATGATTAATATGATCATATGAATATATTATATGCATGTGAGCCCTTTATGGCTTATAAGCACATATTTGTAATTTTGGCCCGTTAAGGGCATAAATGAGATTTTATGGGATATATGGTTGAGACCACATTATTATGTTGATATATTTTCATTATATGGCTCGAGACGGTCCTAGTGAGAAGATTAGTGAAATAGTCACAGCGGGGTATAAATACCAGCCTCGGGGGAGCCTGGGGGTATTTTTGGGAATTTAGAGAATATTTTGGGATTATTGAGTAATGAATAAGTATTTTTTAATTAATTGGACGCGACGGGATTAATTGGGAATTTGTAGAATGACTCGAGGAGTTAGCAGGCTCGGTATAAAAAACCATTATGCCTTTGGTGGCAATAGGAAGTGTTGTGCTAACTAGGGGGAATTTTAGGCATTTTCTAAATTAAGGGTGAGGTCAGCTTAGGCTCTTAGGGTAATCATAATATCCTAGAAGTCTCTCAAAACTCACCCTTTCTCTCTCACTCACGTTCTCACTCTCACTCTCTCTAGAGAACCCAAGTGAGTTTGTAGAAATAGGAGATCAAGCTGAGAATTTTGCTGAACTTCAGCTGGAAAGCTTGGGAATTTAAGCTCAAGAATTGAAGGTTTGAAGCTGAGGGTTTAGCTGCCATTGAGGTAAGAATTTTGTTTGATTTCTGTTAAGGATTTGGGTGTTATGATCAATTGGTTTAGGTCCTTTAGTGGTGAATTGTTGTTGGCTGGATTGGTGGTTTCAGTAGCGTTTTCTGGGATATATTATGCTTAAGATACATGACTAAGGGTCCTAAACTCGTTGCTTGGCTTGGTGTGAGACTGAGAGTGTGATTGGGGTTGAATTATTAGGAATTAGATGAGGAAAAATGCTGAGTAAAAGTAATTTTTTTTGGGTTTAGGGACTTGGGTCACGACCCTGTTCTTCAGGCGCCGCAGCCCGCATGAGATTTTGAGGCTCGGGGGCCTCTGTTCGTCAAGCGCGCCGTGACTCGGCAAAGGGCAGGTCGCGGCCCATGTCCCCCATTAGGGAGGTTTGAGTCTCTATCTAAGGGGTGGGCCGCGGCCCTCAAGGGCAAGTCGAGGTCCGTAATTGGGAATTAAGGGGAAATAAAGTTGAGGGTTCGGGGAGGCTCTGAAATTTAAAATTGGGCGTTCGGGAAAAATTCAACTACCCAGTTTAGTAGAATTCGAGGTCCTGGAGACTAATATTTGTTCGCTAAGTATATAATTGGATTAGAAATTGATGTTTACCTATTGACACTATGATTAGGTTTATCGCTAAGGCTAAGGACTGAGGATTGGGCTCGGAACCGTTCTTAATTCCTCGCTCGGGATTCGAGGTAAGAAAACTGCACCCATGTGGTTGTATTTTGGACTAAGGTTACTTGTATCTAGATATATGTGCTATGTAATTGTATTACTATTATGTGAAATATTAAAGTACAGCCTAAGGGAGCCGGGGCTGACGATTAGCGCAATGGACGTGGCTTGGCCACTGTGAGTTGGGGTCAGCTAAACAAACAATAGACTCGGCCTAAGCGAGCCTGAGTCAGCTTAGTAAATGGAGGGCCTGGCCTAAGGGTGCTGACCCGAAGCAGTTGTATTACTGGTTAAAATATGTTCTTGAAAGTACATGTTTACTATTACTAGCATGATGCTTATAATTTGTTGAGTTTCTGAATGATTGTTTTAAGATTGAATAAATGTTACTACTGTGTATATGTTTGCTATTTATAGTTTTCTTTTTGGGCCTTGGATCACGGGCTCTACGTGGTGCAGGTAAAGGCAAAGGGAAGCTAGGCCAACCATGAGTTGGAGAGCTCTGGGGGCGGAGTGTACATAGTCAGTTGCTCGATCGCCACAACCGAGGGACAGTACAGGGAAAGAGGCATAAAACTTGTATTTTGCCATTCGAGTGGATGTTGTTTGTGTTAAACTTTTGAGGATTGTAAATTGTCACTTAACCCTTGTTTTTGGGATCCCATATACCAAACATCTGTTTTAATGAAAATTAATATGTTTACAATGAAAATCTTTTAACCCTAAAATGATAGATGACTTTAGGAACACATTATTGTTGAAACGAATTGGTTAGAAAGTCTTGCACTATTTTAAAATACACAATGTAATAGACTTGGTTATCCAGGACATTACAATTTGGTATCAGAGAATTCAGGCAATGATGACAGGTTAACCTTCTTTCCATAGTCCATCATTGTAACTCAGCTAGCCATATGAAGTCAAGATGCAAACAAGCATTTAAATATTCATTCACATGCAGCAACAATGCTAATAAGCATGCCTCATTAGATTTACACAGCAGTCAAGGCCCAGGCTTTATCAGTATCTCATGCTCCCTATTATTCATACAGATTAAAACATTTATATTCCATTTAAGCATTTAGTCACATATATACAATTACTAAACCCTGAGTCGAGCTTGTCTTTAGCAGCGAGTGTACATGCCCAGCCAGTCTTAGGAACATGAATGTTATACATGGAACATTAAGTTAGCGGTAATTCTAGATAGCCACGGTTAAGATGCAGTGTTGGCACCCACGAAATAGAATTAAATGTATTAGTGCAAAGGATTTGAGTGTTTGGTCATCTGTAGAGGAATAACCTTGAGACCAAGACCTAGTGGGAATTAATGGGCGATTCATATTGGAAATCCTTGATGCATAAGGGAAAATTGATATGGAAGTTGACCTCCTAAGTTGGGAAGATTTGTGCCAGTTGGATATGACACCACGGATTACAGTAAAGTCAGACAAGGTAACGATCAAGATCGATATAGTATCTGCAATTGATAGTAGATAGATATACCTCTATGGACAATGGAATTCAAAGAGAAGATCTTGTAGGAATGGTTCAGAATCCTACTATTTTAGTATGAACGAATTAAGATATGAAGATCGGATGAGTGATCTGAGGGAACCTGGTGTTGAGGTGGAGATCCTAGATGGATATTGTAACTAGGAAGTTTAAATGGATGAAATCTAAAAATCTGTATATTGGAAGGTAAAAGGGTATTGACCGTAAGAGTGGACCACATTGGACTATAAGTAAGATGTTAGGACATGGAAGGTTGCGACTCAACAAGTTTAGATAACACACCTTTATTCGTGTGAACTAGTATCATAATGGTGAGTATGGGTGAAGGGAGACAGTATGTCTCTGTGGGACACTGAAGTTGGTGGTGTCGGACTCAAACCCATTATTTTCCAAGTTCTGGAAAAGGATGTAGAAGACAAAGAGTATAAGATTGAAACCTGGAATTATTGGTTGTTCTCAGATAGACTGGCAATCTCAAGAAGTAATTTGAATTTTGAAGAATTATGCATCAAATGTGCAAGTATTTGGGGCATCAAGATAAGTACGGTCCCTTGATGGAATAGTCACAGTGGTGAATGTCGGTCAACGGCTAGGGTAACTCGGCATAAGATATAGCAAGGTAGAGAGCAAGAAGTACTTGTTCTAAGTAATGAGATGAAAGAAAGAGAATATTGTGGTTCAGTATTGGTTCGAAGAAACCAATGAAGTTATTAGGATTTAGGGCGGAAGTGTCTGCCTATCTAAAAGGACATAAGAATTCGCAAGTTTCAAATATGGGAACACGAAGTTCCAGGACGGGAGACTTATATTTCTCTGAGTATTGCAGACAAGAAAGAATATGATATCTTGGGAAAGAAAGAGGGGTTTTGACTCCCGATTTAATAAGGGTTCTGAGATTGTACCAAGGACTAGGTCGAAGGCCTGCAGGATAGCCTTACCCTAGTATGGGCGGAGGCTTATGAATGTTATTGGTACCAATATCAAGGAAATAAATGTATGATATCACCACTGATGAGGTAAGAAGAACCTAGGATTCCAGCAGGAGTTACTGTGGAAAGAAAGTTAGTAGAATTATGATAAATGAGATAAAGTCATATGGATTAAGACTGTCACTCTAATAAGAGTGTTATTGATGGATAAAAGGGTAAAATACAGGACTCTGTGGTTATAGTCAGGTTTACGATATTTGTGTTCCGAAGTGTTTGAATAAATTTAGGACAAAATTTCAGTAAGGAGGGGATAGTTGTAACATCCCAAAAATACTAATAGGGTTTAGTGCATTTATTAGCGTGCCGAGAGAGCATTACTGGATATATGTGTAATTAACTGATTAAATGCGTGACTATATAGCATGCATAGTATATATGATAATATGAGTATGATTATATGCATGTGGGCCCGTTATTGCTATAAGGGCATATTTGTAATATTGGCCCGTAGCAGGCATAAATGTGATTATATGTGTTAAATGATTGAGACCACATTATTATGTGAATATATTTGTAGTATACGGCTCGAGACGATCCTAGTGAGCGGATTGGTAGAATAGTCACTTCGGGGATTTATACCCGGGTCGGGGCAAGCCTAGGGGTATTTTGGGAAGCTTAATCTATATTTGGGGATTATCAAGTAATGGGTAAATATTTGGTAACTAGTTAGACATGACAGGAGTAATTGGTGATTTGTAGGATGACTCGAGGAAATAGCGGGAATCGGGATTAATGACCACTTTGCCCTTAAATGGAAAATAAGAGGTTCGGATAGCTTAAGGGCCATTTTGGTCTTTCTGGTTAAGGGGTAAATTGAATTAACCTTCAGGGGTTAACTAGAATGTGATAAAAGCTTCAGCTCACTCTCTCTCTCTCTTCCACTCTCACGATTTCACATTCTCTCTAAGGCATAGAAGCTTGAAGGAAGGGCTTAGGATTGGGACTGGAGATGGGGGATTCAGTTGAGGATTTAAAGCTTAGAACCTGAAAGATTGAAGCTAGAAGTAGGCAAGTGACCTCTAAAGATTAAAGCTTCTAACTACGGTATTATTTGTGGTTCTAAATTTCTGATTTCCTAGCTAGCTTGATTTTTTTTTTTGTTGGGGTTCTTGAGGAAGGAATCTGAATTTGGTATTTTGGGAAGGATTGAACTACTGATATAGGCTTTATGTGTTGGTTCTGAAGTGACAATATGAGTTCTAGACCTGATTCTAGTTTGGGTGTACAATTGGGTAGAATTTAGAGGTTGTAGCTGGGAAAAAAGGTTGAGGAAACCCAGGGAATTTTGGGTTCGCGGGGGCACGTCGTGACCCAGTTCATGGGTGTCGCAACCCACGTGCCCTAGATGCCCTTGGAGGGTTGCTAATTTATAGGCACGCTGCAACCCTAACGGGCAAGTCGCAGCCCGCCTCCCCCCAGATCCAAAGGTTGGGCCTCTAACTTGAGGCGAGCCAAGTCCCTTACGACCAGGTCGTGGCCTACCTAGGAAGTTTTAGCTTAGGTGTATCTTAAGGCTCAGGGAGGCTTAGGGATCCAAACTTAACCGCTCGGGATGATTTCTACTACTCGGTTTAGTAGAAATCAAGGTCTCAGAGGCTAGTACCTTAATCCATAGCTTTTAAATGGTTTAAAATCTTATGGTAATTTATGATCGCACCATGACTAGGTTATACCGCAAGGGCTGCCATACGCTTGCTGCTCGGGATCTGAGGTAAGAAAACTGCACCCATGTGGTTATGTTTGGGACTAAAGTTCCCTGTATCTGGATATATGTGTTGTGTAACTGTATTGTTATTCTGTGAAATGTTAAAGTACAACCTAAGGGAGCCAAGTTAGATGATTAGCGCATTGGACGCGGCTTGGCCACTGTGAGTCGGGGTCAACTAAATAAACAATGGACTCAGCCTAGGAGAGTCAGGTCAGTTAAATAAATAATGGACTCGGCCTAAGCGAGCCGGGGTCAGTTAATTAAAGAATGGACTCGGCCTAAGCGAGCCAAGGTCAGTTAAATAAACAATGGACTTGGCCTAAGCGAGACGGGGTCAGTTAAATAAATAATGGACTCGGCCTAAGTGAGTCGGGTTCAATTAAGTAAATAGAGGGCTCGGCCTAAGGGCGCCGACTCTAAACATTTGTATTATTGATTGAAATGTATGTTTGAGAATATATGTTTGTCGTTGTGTAGCTTAATGCTTGTACTCTGTTGAATAATTGGACTGGTTGGATAAAGGTTGATTAAATGCTATTGTTGCTCTTTTATTGGGATTGTTGCCTATAATCTATTATTAGTTGAATATGGTTAATTATATTTACTATCTTTATATCGTTGCCTATTTGTGCATGTTGATATAAGTTTTCTTGCTAGGACTTGGCTCACGGGTGCTACGCGGTGCAAGTGAGGGAGTTAATAGCTGGACCGGCTATGAGTTGGAGTGCTTCAAGGGTGGTGTGTACATATGCGGCCTGCTCGATCACCACGGTCGGGGTAGCTCGGGAGGAACTAGGGTTAAACTCTATTTTTACCGCTTAGGACGGCTAAATTGTATATGTTTATCTTTTACCAATCTGTAAACTGATTTTTGGGATCCCGTGTACGAACTTAATACTTTAATGAAAAATAAACATTTTGTTGACCAAATCTTTTACTACTTGATGTTGACTTAGTCTTTAATTACACATTTAAGTTCAAATGAATTACTTACCAGGTTAAGCATTATATTAAACACACAGTGTAACGGTCTTGGTTATCCATGGCGTTGCAACTTGGTATAAGAGACAGGTTTCGATCTGGGACTGTGGGTTATGGGCCCGTCACGCTTCCGCTGCGCATGTACACTGTGAGGATCCCATTGTTTTCGTAGGTTCTGTCCATAGAACCCACGTACCCAAGATATCAGCATTGAGGGCTAGGGGCTTATTATAGGGAAACCACCAAAGTTGTGCCAACGGGGTCGAGAGAGACTAGATTTGTACGCGAGTTCTTGGATGTATTTCCTGAGGATTTACTAGGATTGTCGCCAAATAGGGAGATTCAGTTCATCATCGAGTTAGCATATAGTATAGAGCCAGTATCGAGGGCACCATATAGGATGGCTCTGGTGGAACCGAAGGAGTTAAAGATATAGCCGGAAGAGCATCTAGATTTGGGGTTTATTAGACCTAGTTTCTCGCCATGGAGATCTCCAATTTTGTTTGTGAAGAAGAAGGATGGGACTCTGAGACTGTGTATATACTACAGGGAGCTGAACAAGTTGACCATCAAGAAAAAATACCCCTTACCAAGGATCGATGACCTGTTTGATAAGCTGCAGGGAAAGACAGTGCTCTAGCAGATTAATCTTCGATCTGGTTATCACCAGCTAAGGATCAAGGATGAGGATATTTCGAAGACGGCCTTCCGAACGAGGTATGGGCATTATGAGTTCCTGGTCATGTCGTTTGGTCTGACCAATGCCCCAACAACATTCATGGATCTGATGAACAGGGTGTTCAAGGAATTTCTAGACTAGCTTGTGATTGTCTTCAACGACGACATTTTGGTTTACTCTAATTCAGAAGCATAGCATGAACAACATCTTCAATAGGTATTGCAGAGATGTAGAGAGCGTCGGTTGTATTTCAAATTTAAGAAGTACTAGAGTTGGCGACCAGAAGTGACATTACTTGGACATATTGTTGGTGAAGATGGGATTAAGGTAAATCCAGCTAAGGTAGAAGCAGTGAGAGGTTTTTCGAGGCCAAGGAATGCCTCAGAGGTTAGGAGTTTCCTTGGATTATGGGGATATTACAGACTGTTCATGGAGGGGTTTTTTAAGATTGTTGCGCCGATGACAGAATTGACATGGAAGAATCTGAAGTTTGTCTGGTCAGATAGGTGTGAAAATTTCTTCCACGATCTGAAGCGACGGTTGATTACTGCTCCTGTGTTAAGTCATCCTTCGGAGGAAGGAAAGTTTTTAGTATACTATGTCGCATCAAGATTGGGATTGGGATGCATGCTGATGCAGAATGAGAAGGTTATTGCTTATGTGTCATGGCAACTGAAGGAGTATGAGCAGTGGAACCCTACCCATGATGTGGAGTAAGTCGCGGTGGTATTCACACTGAAAGTTTGGCGACATTACTTGTCTGTAGAGAAGTGCGATATATACACTGATCACAAGAGCTTGAAGTATTTCTTCACCCAGAAGGACCTGAATATTAGGCAGAGACGTTGGCTAGAATTGGTAAAGGACTATGATTGTGATATCCTTTAGCACCCAAGGAAAGCCAATGTAGTGGCAGATGCTTTGAGCCGGAGGGGCCCGAGACAATTATTTAGCTTTGCACAGATATCAAAGGAGTTGGTAGAAGAGATGACTAGAGCGAGTATAGAGTTGGTTATGGGCCGGTTGGCCATTATCACCTTACAGTCGACCCTTCTAGAGAGGATAAGAGAGGGTCAGGTGGAGGATGCACAGTTGCAAGAGGTTAGAGGGAATGTCCTAGCTAGAGTGGATAAGGACTATTCCATTTCAGAGACTGGTTTATTACGGTATAAGGATCGAATTTGTGTCCCAACACGTGGGTATTAGACGAGAGATACTTGATGAATCTCATACTACACCGTACTCACTCCATCCGGGCACCACGAAGATGTATCAGGATCTACAGACCTTATATTGGTGGCCTGGGATGAAGAAGGATGTACTGTAGTATGTGGCCAAGTGTTTAACTTGTCACCGGGTGAAGGCTGAGCATCAATGAACAACAGGGTTGCTGCAGCCTTTGGGTATACCCGAATGGAAGTGGGAAGACATTACTATGGATTTTGTGGGATGTTTACCTAGGATAGTTGGGCTGCATGACTCGGTGTGGGTGATAGTAGATAGATACACCAAGTCAGCTCATTTTCTTCTAGTGAGGATGACCGACACAGTGGATCGGTACGCAGAGTTATATAAAAGGAAATTGTACGCCTCCATGTGGTTCCCAAATCTATAGTATCAAACCAGGATCCCATGTGTACCTCCAAGTTTTGGGGTATTTTGTAGAGGGCTATGGGGAGTCAGTTGAAGTTCAAAACCACCTTTCATCCTTAAACAGATGGACAGTCTGAGAGGACAATTCAGGTAGTGGAAGAGATGCTTAGAGCGTGTGTATTGGACTTTGAGGGGTCTTGGAGTAAGTACCTTCTGTTATTTGAGTTTTCATACAACAACAGTTATCAATCAATGATTGGAGTAGCTTCATATGAAATGTTGTATGGAATGAGATGTAGATCACCCATTCATTGGGATGAGATGGGTGTGAGGAAGTGTTTGGGACCGGAGTTGGTTCAAAAGACTAATGAAGCCATTTAGAAGATCCGAGCTCGAATGCTCGCTTCTCATAGTAGACAGAAAAGTTACGATGATCCTAAGCGTAGGGAGGTGGAGTTCCAGGTAATGGACAACATGTTTCTGTGAGTGTCACCACTACAAGGGGTGAGGAGGTATGGGAGAAAGGGCAAGCTGAGCCCTAGATTCGTAGGACTTTTTGTGATCCTGAAGAGGATTGAGCTAGTGGCTTACAGGTTAGCACTTCCACCATCGTTATCAGGGGTTCATGACGTATTCCACATTTCTAAACTTTGAAAGTACGTCTTAGATACGACTCATGTGTTGAAGTATGAGGATTTGGAATTGCAGACAGATTTGTCATATGAGGAGCGACTAGTTCAAGTCCTAGACTAAAAAGACAAGGTTCTACGGAACAAGACGATTCCTCTAGTCAAAGTGTTGTGGAGGAATAGCAAGGTCGGGGAAGCGACCTGGGAGCTTGAGTCAGCGATGCGGGATCAGTATCCCGAGTTATTCAGGTAAATTTTGAGGATGAAATTCTCAGTAGTAGTGGATAGTTGTAATGACCCAAAATTGCTAATATGACTTAGTGCCTTGATTAGCATGTTGGGAGGCATAATTGGATATATATGTATGTTTAATTGGTTAAATGCGTGACTATGTGGCATGCATGATTAATATGATTATATGAATATATTATATGCATGTTTATGAGTGTTAGATATGCATGTGGGCCCTATATAGCTTATAAGGCATATTTGTAATTTATGCCCGTTAAGGGCATAAATGTGATTTTATGTGATATATGATTGAGACCACATTATTATGTGGATATATTTGCAATATATGGTTCGAGACGGTCCTGGTGAGCTGGTTAGCGAAATAGTCACAGCGGGGTTCGTACCCGGCTCGGGGGGAGCCTAGGGGTATTTTGGGAATCTAGAGAATATTTTGGGATTTATTAGATATTAAACAAGTAATTGGTAATTGGTTGGGCGTGACGGGATTAATTGGAAAATGGTAGGATGACTTGAGGAACTAGTGGGGATTCGGGAAAAGACCATTTTACCCTTAGGGCAATAATAAGGCTAAGAGGGTTTTAGAGGGCATTTTAGTCTTTTCTAAGTTATGGGTAACCCATCTAGTTGGTTCTAGGAAGGATAAAAACCACCAGAATATACAAGACCTCAACTCATTTCTCTCCCTTCATCTCACGTTCTCACTCCCTCTCTAGAACTCTAAGGAGAACTTGAAGCTAGAAGAATGAGAACTCAAGGAATTAGGCTGGGATTAGAGCTAGAAAATAGAGGGAATTAAGCTTGGATCAATTAAATTCAAGTTAAGGATGTAAGCTGCAATTGAGGTAAGAAATTAAAACTAAGCATGTTGAATTTTCTTCTGAAACTAGGTTGGAAATTAGAGTTTACATGAGTCTTAGTTTGCTAGCTAGTTTTGGTTGAATTTGAATATTTTATAAGAGTAAGAATAGATTATGAGTTGGGTATAATGTTTAGGACAAAGGGATGGGAATTCTGGGCATAAATGCAGGTTTGGCTGCTGGTTTGGGGTGTGAATTGAGGTTAGGCTCAAGGAGAAACGTTAAGAAAATGGAGGATTTTCTAGGTTTATGGGCTTGGGTCGCGGCCCCGTTCTTCAGGCATCGCTGCCCGCATGAGTTTTTGAGGCTGGGGTCCTTTGTTCGTTAGGCGTACCGCAACTCAGAGGAGTTTATGTCGTGGCCCGTGTCCCCCATCCTGGAGGATTGAGCCTCTGTCCAAGGGGCGGGTCGCGGCCCTCAAGGCCAAGTAGCCCCCAATGGGGAATTAAGGGGAAATAAAGTTTAAGGCTCGGGGAGGCTCGAGAATTCACACCTAAGCGCTCGGGACTCTTTCTACTACCTGGTTTAGTAGAAATCGAGGTCCCAGAGACTAATATTTGTTCCCAAAGTATTTATTTTGATTATAAAGTGATGGTTACCCATTGACACTATGAATAGGATTATCACCAAGGCTCAAGACTGAGGATTGTGCTCGGGAACGTTCTGTATTCTTCGCTCGGGATTCGAAGTAAGAAAATTGCTCCCATGTTGTTTGGTTTGGGACTAAGGTTCCCTGTATTTGGATATTTGTGTTGTGTAATGGTATTATTATTATGTGAAATGTTAAAGTACGACCTAAGGGTGCCGGGACTGACGATTAGCGCATTGGATGCCGCTCGACAACTGTGAGCCGGGGTCAGCTAAGTAAACCATGGACTCGGCCTAAGCAAGCCGGAGTCAGCTTAATAAATAGAGGGTTTGTCCTATGGGCACCGTCCCTAGGCATTTGTAACACTAGTTAAAGTGTATTCTTGAAAATACATGTTTACTGTTATAAGCTTGATTCTTATATTCTGTTGAATTTATGAATGATAGTACTTAGATTGATTGGATGCTACAATTATATATGTGTTTGTTGTTTATGGTTTTCTTGCTGGGCCTTGGCTCACAGGTGTTACGTAGTGTAGGTAAAGGCAAAGGAAGACTGGATCAACCATGAGTTGGATAGCTCTGGGGTGGAGTGTACATAGACAGCTGTTCGACCGCCACGGCTGAGGAAAAGTACAGAGACAGAGCCCTAAAACTTGCATTTTGCCAGTAGAGTGGCTTTTGGTTGTATTATCTTTTAGAGATTGTAAATTATCACTTACACCCTGTTTTTGGGATGCCATGTATTAAACATCTGTTTTAATGAAAATTAACTGTTTACAATCAAAATCTTTTAACCTTAACCTGATAGTTGACCTTAGGATCACATTTTTGTTTAAATGACTTGATTAGCAAGTCTTGCAGTATTTCAAATAGATAGTGTAACTATCTTGGTTATCCAGGGCGTTACAACTGGTCTGGTGCATAACATTGCATACATTAGACTACCTACTGCAGAGGCATAGGGATACTGTCTCATGTCCTCCTCTTCCTTAGGTGTTTGTGGACATTGTTCTTTAGACAATTTAACTCCTGACCGGGTAGGCATGGTGCCTTTCTTGGAGTTATGCATGCCAAAGCGTTCTAGCACTTTATCAATATAAGTTGCTTGAGACAGTGCCAAAATTTTATTCTTTCAATCTCTACAGGTCTGAATTCCTAAATCTTTCATTTGGAATTGCTCAGCTAACCAACTTTTTTACTTTTGATACTGTTTCTATGTCATTCATAATGAGAAAAATATCATCAACGTAAAGAACGAGGAATGCCAAAATCTTATCTTTGATTTGTTTGTAAACACAAGGTTCATCAACATTTTTTTTCAAAACCAAACATTTTGATTGTTTCATCAAATCGAAGATTCCAAGATCTCTAGGCTTGTTTAAGTCCATAAATAGACTTAAGAAGCTTGCAAACTTTTTGCTCCCGACCTTTCTCTTCGAGCCCTTATGGTTGAGACATGTAAATGGTTTCGTCAAGAAAGTCATTCAGAAAAAATGTTTTAACGTCCATTTGTAAAATCTCATAATCCATGCAAGCAGCTATGGATAAGAGTATGCAGATAGATTTAAGCATGGCCACAGGTGAAAAACTTTCTTCATAATCAACTCCTTCTTTCTGTGTGTAGCCCTTTGCTACTAACCTTGCGTTGAAAGTCTCTTCTTTCCCATATGCTCCTTTCATTTTATTGAATATCCATTTATAACCAATAGGTTTAACATTCTCAGGTGGATCTTCAAGAGTCCAAACAGAATTGGAATACATTGATTCTAGTTCAAGGTCCATGGAGTTTAACAATTTTTCTTTGTCTGAATCTTCCATTGCATCTGTAATGTCCCCAATTCCCTAATTTGGCTTAATGCCTGGATTAGGGGGCCAGGAGGGCCATAATTGATTTAATGCATTATTATGTGATTATATGCATGATTATGTGAATTATATTATTATATGATGATAATTGCATGCATGTGGGCCCACTTCTTATGAGAAGGGAATTTTCATAATTTTGGGCGTCGATGGAGTATTTGTATATTTATGTGCATGTATGTGATATATGGGTGAGACCAGATTATTATGTGGATATATTTGAGCTATTCGACATGAGACGATCCTAGGATGCAAGTTAGCTGTTTGGTCATAACAGGGATAATTATCGGGCTCGGGGTGAGCCTAGGGGTAAATTTTTATAAAGTACATTACCAGGAATGAATGGGTAATGGGATATGATTTAATAATTAGTTGAGGATATTGGGAATGACAAGAGTTGGAGGACGTTAATTATGATTAACAGGGAAGGTTGAAATGAAAATTATACCCTTGGGTGGCTTTGAAAGATTAGAATGGCCCTAGGGGCATTTTGGTCATTTAGGCTATTAGATATACTTAAGCTTAGATGGCTCTAGAAGGAACTATGGCTAAAAACAGAGGTTTCTTTCTCTCTCACTCTCGATCATCTCTCTCTCTCTCGGTTAGCTTTTGAGGCAAATTAGGAGAATTGAAGATTAAGGTTCTTGAGGCTTGGGACTTAAGACTTTAGTGCAGCAATTAGAGGTGTTAATTATGTGTTTGAGGTAAGTTTTGCAGTTTGAACTTTAAGGTTTTGCTCTGTTTTTATGTTGTTTGAAGGCATGAGAGTTTGATTGTGTAATTGGATGTTTGGTGATGTTTTAAGTGTCATAGAGCTTGGGTTTTGCTGTTAAACTAGTGATAATGTTGTGGTGATGATTGGTGTGATATTGGGATTGGTTTAATGAGTTTTGGCTAGGTTTAGATTGAGAAAAATGCAGGGGAGCTGGGTTCGGAGGGTCAAGTCACGACTGAGTTCACAGGACCTTCATTGGGCTCTGCTTGGCACGGGTGCCGCGGCCCTTGAGGGCAAGTCGCGGCCCACCCCTGTCACCCAAATAGGGGGCTCTCTATCTTGGGGGCGTGCCGCGGCCCTTGGGGCAAGTCGTGGCCTGCCTGTTCTTTCTGAGCTAGGCATGCTTTTCCTTAGTTTTAGGCGCAAGTCTTCGAACCTTAAGGCTCAGGATCGAATCTACTAACCATTTTAGCGAGATTCGAGGTCCCAGAGGCAGGGTTTAGTCCGTGAACCTTTTATTATTCATTTTATTGATGGAATTTCATATTTGGTTATAATTAGGTGACCGCTAAGGGCCTAAGGACAGGATCGTTCTCAAGGTTCGTTCCTTATTTAGTTTACGCCCAAGTTTGAGGTAAGAAAACTGCACCCAATATGTGACATACATGATTATTGATGAGGCATGTTGAGTGCTCTATATATTGACATTGGTTGCATTGTAAATGCCTGGCAGCATTGCTTACTTGTGAATGGCATTGACTTATTAGTCAGAAATGGCAATGGTGTTTGGTACTGGTCGTGAATCTCTGACTTATCAGTCATGATCAGAAATGGTAGTGAGCGATGGTCATATCGAATTGACTTATGAGTCAAGAGTGACATCAGTGTATTGAAAGCAGGCCAAAATGATCATATCTAATCAACATGAGCATTAAATGCTTGACCGACCTATTGGTCAAAGAAAAACAAAAGAGCTTGGCTAGTCTATGACTAGTTACTCAGAGCCAGGGCTAAAAGTCTCGGGTGACTTGATAGTCACATGGCTTACGGCGTAGGACCCCAGAAATACTTATTAGTCATCTATTCAGGGCGCAGGCCCCAGGATGCCTCATTAGTAATCTATTCAGGGCTTAGGATCCTAGGATGTCTCATTAGTCGTCTTTTCAGGGCATGGGACCCCGGAATGGCTTAATAGTAATTTATCCAAGGCGCAAGACCCCAGATTGTCTTACTAGTCATCATCTGATTAGGGCTGCGAGCCCCATAATGATTTGATGTAGATTTATTTATATTGCCTGCATGCAGTAATCAATTTTCTTGCTGAGCCTTGGCTCACGGATGCTATATGGTGTAGGTAAAGAGAAAGAAATGCTTACCCAACCCTGAGTGGAGAGCTTAGGTGGCGGCATGTACATACGCGGTCGCTTGACCACCACAGCCAAGGTGTTTTGTCAAGGGAACAAGGGTTTAACCCTATTTTTGTCGCTTAGGTCGGTGGATTGTAACTTTTGAATTGTAAACAACTTTGTAAACATTTTTATGGGATCCCATGTACAATTAACGTTTTTATTAAATTATATCCATTTCTTTTGATTGAGATTTTCACCCTAGCCCATTAATAACACTTAGATGCATGTTTATGGCCTAATGACTCGTTTAGCGGGTTAAACACTATTTAAAGTACACAGTGTGATGTTCTTGGCTAACCAGGGCGTTACAACATCTATATAAGTCAATGGATCATCTTTGTTTGTGTCAGACACAAGCATCTGAACTTCATGTTCATAGCATACTGGTTGTTTACAAACCCTCCCAATAAGACAAAGCTCTCTATTGTTCTGACTAGAACTAATGATATCCTCTGGCCATTTTTCATTTGTCATTCCTAGTGATCGATCTTGTTTATTTGAGACTGATTCCTCAAGTATGACTTTACTTTGAGGTTTGTGGTTATTGATATAGTCATGCTCCAGAAAAGTTTCATTTGTAGATACAAACGTTTTGTTATCTTTAGGACTATAAAATATACCATCTTTTGTTTCCTTGGATTATCCTACACACATCCTCAAAGTACTAACACTGTGAAGAAAAACAAACATGATTAGTGGCTCCAGACTCAACTATCCAAGATGAAAAATCACCTTCCACTAAACAAGATTCTAAAACAGGCAAATCAAATTTACCCTTCTTTTTGTCTTTCAGTTCAGCCAAGTACTTAGGACAGTTCCTATTCTAATGACCGTCAACTCCACAATGAAAGCATGCTCCTTTTTGTGCCTTCTTTTTGGAGTTCTTTGCAGAATTATTCTTCTTGGAAGAATTGTTTGTCTTCTCTGGTTGTTTGTCCTTTTTCTTTTCCTTCCCTTGGCCACCCTTTTTTTTCTTCAAATTACCATTTGAAGCGGAAGGCTTGGTTTCAGAAACATTTTCCTCCTTAACCTTAGTGGAACTTTTATTTAGAGATTCAAAAGTTTGCAACTCATTCAGCAGTTGGGTCATGTTGTACTCCAACTTGTTCATAACATATTTGGTAGTGAATGCCACAAAAGCTAGTGTAAGAGATTCAAGTATCACAAAAACTTGAGTTCTCTCATCAATGGTCGCACCATGAATTTCTGCAACGTGCAATATGTTGATCATGTCTAGGACATGTTCTCTGATAGAAACAGTTTTCTTCATATTTCATATTCATGATGCTTCTAGTAGCATCATATCTGCACTTATCAGATTTCTGGCCAAACATGCCTTGTAGAGATTCCCAAATCGCATAGGCTATTTCAATAGTTTCAAACTTCTTTCTGAGCACATCGCTCATACTAGCAAGCATATAACATTTAGCCTTAGGGTCAGTCACACTTGAAATACATCACTAATCTTATTCTCTTATGAGAAGTTAACCTTGACATAAAATAAGCATATTTGGAAGCCTTTCCTTGTGGAGGTCGCAAACGGAGGCGACAAGAGGCCCTTCCTATGCCTCTCGATGTTCAACAAATAATGGAGACCATGGGACATATTGTCATAATTCCCTCTCCCACGCACTATTTTTAAAATTGGGTTTTTCTCAAAATCAATATTTTTCAATTCGGTTGTAAAACTAATTAAATTAATTTTACCAAATGATATTCTAATAAATACTAATCTAATTATGCAAAAATAAATAATCGTGCCCTCTTTTTATATTTCCTTTTTAAATAGAATACCATTTTACTTTATCAAAAAAAATTATTAAATAAGAAAATAAACATCCTTAAATTCTTTTTACCATCTTAGCTAATTAAGATAAATTGATTATATGAATTATCAAATAAAAACATATAATCAATCCCAAGTAGGTTTAAAAAACTGCATGCATAATATGTACTATGTGGGTAATATGTATGACATGTTATTATGCACGATGAAGTATTAAATAATTTAATCATGTTCGAGCAAATAAATAAAGAAATAAATGTGGGTTGGGTGCTTTGGGTATTTCTAGAAAATTACAACACCTGCAAAAAAATACACAAAAATAATTAAACTAACTGTTTACCGAGTTTTTCGGAAACTACAATAATTAAAGATAGGAGAGATTAAGGAGAAAGGGTTATGATTTCTAAGCACGATTTTTACGTGGTTGGGGCGTTAATGAGCCTTAGTCCACGAGACAGTTGTATTAGAGCTTAGAGAATCTATAACAATGGAGTTTTCTACAAGTTTCAGCAGAGTAACTGTATACATGCTAAAGTGAGAACATTTCCTCAGTGCCCTACTACATGTATTTATAGGATCACAGGTGCACTGGGCTTGGGCCGAGCTGACCCGGGCCCAATAAAGGTACAAATATTGTTGGCCTCTCTATTGGAAGCCCAATACAAAGGATTACAACATAAAAAATACACTAATCTGAGCCCACTGGGCCAGCCCACACCAGATTTGTCATGCGACAAACTGGAGCTTTAGTCTGGGCACCTCGAGTTATGAGGCAGATTCAGGGGACAAGATCGGTCAGAGTAGTAGTGTCGCAGGTCTGAACCAACGGCATACAATCCCGAGGTAGCCTTTTCTGCAGGTGAAACGTGGGGACAACCCCCACGCTTCATGGGACAAAGACAGGGTCACGAATGCTTTATTTTTCCAACCTCGGAGAACCGACCCTGGTTCGTTCACCCACGTCCCCCTCCGTTCTTCAAGCTCCCGCTTCATTTACCAGGAGCCCGGACCGTTTACCAGGCTCCGAGATCATTTACTTCGGTCTCGTCTGTCATTCGGAAGCCACGCTCATACCATCCCCCGTATGACCGTCCTGGACGACACTTCCCGGATGTCCTTTGGGGCTTACTTAGACTTGGGCTGCCAATGTCTATTTTACTATTTTCCAAACGGGCCTAGGCTGGGCCCAAACTCATTCGGGCGGCCGGAGGGCTCGAAGCATGGACCCGGGCGCCCGGAAGGAAATGGGGATAACATTTAACCCCTAAGCCTTCATTTGGGCTTGCGCGGTGGAGGCTTGTCTCAGTCCCGGATCTTCCCCGACATTCTCCCGGTTCATTTCCCAGAGCGACGGGTCCGCGACGAGGGGCACCACGTGCCGGATGAGTGTGGAGCCACCGCCTACTACGTTGACCTGACCCACGTCCCACGAGCCCGGACCGTTTACTAGGGTCCGGGTTCGTTTACCAATGGCCCGGTTCAGCATGGGGGATACACGTGCCCCATAGCAACTGTTACATTAATGGCACTTGATCTTGAAAGGTCAACAAATACCTCAAGGGTCACTATGCTAGGGCTATTATGTCAACTCAATTCATGAAGCGTCCCATCTGCACGAGCGTGCCCCATTATTATCTCTGCAAAGAGGAGCACCTCAAAGGCCACCCCATCCTACGGTCCTCCTTGTAGAATAACTTAAAAAATGGTATAATATGGTATGGTTTGGATAGACTTTTTATAATAGAACAAGGATGAGGAAGAGGACTAAATTTGAATCCTACCATTTCCCCCAAGACAAATTAATATGATCAAAATACTATTGTTTCAATTATATTATATGATATTTGTTAGGAGAAAGTGAGATTACACCACCATAATAATAAGAATATACACACAATAACACTTGACAAAGTCCAAGAAAAGATTGAGATAGAGATATGCAAACCCTAGTTGTAGAACGAAACCCTTGTTCTTCTTGCAAGCTTCAAACCCTAGCACGCCACTTTTGACCTTTGATGGAGATAATAAAACACAAGGCTTATACATGAGATGTATCATTGTCCAAATTCTCTATTTCCTAGCCCTTGGTGGATGCTTGAGACTTTCTCTAGTATGAAAGGGAAATGAGATTAAAATGCCTTGAAATTTACAAAGACAGGTACTTTCTTTATGAATTTATTTTAGAAAACTTATGATCTTAAGAGCTAGAAAGAGAGAGTGAGAGGTTAGAGAGAGATTTGAAAGAGTAACCAAGTCTATCAAAACTCTACGAGGACCATTTTATAGTGTACGCATTGTCATTAAGTCCAACAAATAAGATTGGAGCTTTTAAACGCACCATTTAGAGTTTAAAATACATGTTTGTACATACACGTCTATGCATCGCCAAAACCCTAAGGTTTTAGGTGATGCATCATCTCCAAGGAGGCGACGCAATGCCACTTAGGCAAATCCAATTTCTCAAAAGTGATCTTAAACACCTCCAAATGCTCCCAAACTTTTTGGGCATCCTTAGATACCTCAATGTATAAATTTGGACCCAAAAATACAATTTTGAAATGCCTACAACAAAAAGTCAAATTTCACATCTTCACTATGTTAAACCAATTAGTGTTTTACGCCTAGCTTGTGTAAGACCACTTGGACTATGTATTTTAACCAATCCTAAAAATATAACTTATATATAAAATAATATTAAAAATATGTAATCTTAAATATTTTAAGAAAATAAATAAATAAATTTATCTTGTTTAATATATCAAATATATTATGTAATTAAAATAAGGAAATATAATCATTCCGTTCTCTGTGTTTTATCAAAATACAAACTCGGTACCCTATGTTTTTAATAATACTCATTTGGTACTTTGTAATTTACGATTGTACATATTTGGTACCCTAGAGTCAGCTTTGAACAATAAAATTTTATCAATATGATCAAACTGCCCTCAATTATATGTAATTAAGTAATTGAATTTGAAATTGAAATTTATATAATTGAGGTCAATTTGTTCATATTGATAAAATTTGAGTCCAAGGTACCAAATATGTACGATTTCAAATTACAGGGTATCCGATGGGTATTATTCAAAACATAGGATACCAAGTATGTATTTCGATAAAACACAAGGTGCCAAATGAATATTTATCCTTAAAATAATATTGTTATGATCATAATAAATTTAATGTTTATCACAATCATGTTCAATATTTTTTATGTTATTTTGTCAAATATTAAGTCGTATTTTAATTAGAGTTAAACAAATTATATCAAAACTGCTTGCTTGATAGGTTTGACCAATTCGCCACTAAGTTACTTGAAACCTATTTCGATCGAAAACTATTCTACCCAATGTTGTATCAAGTCGGGCACAATATGTAATGTAAATTTTTAGGTTTCAGTTTTTTTTTAAAATGATATATTATTTTAAAAAAAAATAGAATTCATAATATCTTACTTTTCAACCTTTCACTAGCGCCTTCTCCATTTCAGACCTCTCCTTTTCGAATTCTCTCACAGTCCCAGCCATCCCTCCCTCCCTCTTTCTCTCTCTCTTTTTCGAATTCTCTCACAATGAAATTTATTGTTTTATTTGTGATAACCTCTTAGAGGATGAGAAGAATTAGATGCGGGAAAGTTGGTTATGTCACAACCAATCGCATCCCTCCACCTAATCCATGGTTCTCCTCACAATTGCTTTAAATGGCCAACATTGGGAACAACAAATGTAACTCAGATTCATCTACTGTTACTCTACATGAACAAACACTCAACTGACTTAAGCATCAGAGAGTTTTCTTGCAGGTAACCCCAGGTGCTTTGTTCATTTATGAGATTAAAGATTCTAATCAGAGAAGGGAGCTAAAGCCACAACAATAGAAAGATCATTTTACAATAAACCCAAGAAATTTTTTGACATCAATAATTGGTGTTGTCTGTGGGAAGGATCATCATCGAAGACTTCAAAAAACACAACCTGGTCCTGTGACTTGAAGGAGCACAAAAAGCTATGGCTCTAAAAAGTACTGTTCCGACGTTGACTAACACACCCGACATTAACAAACAGCTAGATCGGATGTGTAAACTCATGGAAGCATCACAACAGTGCTCTGAGGAAGGCA
This sequence comes from Humulus lupulus, assembly GCF_963169125.1. NCBI lineage: Eukaryota > Viridiplantae > Streptophyta > Magnoliopsida > Rosales > Cannabaceae > Humulus > Humulus lupulus. The sequence goes on from NC_084793.1 coordinate 262,675,972, forward strand.
TCAATGCCCTAAAGGAAGCCCAAGAAAAATTGGAGACCGAGTTGGAGGATCTTCGTAAATAAAATGCTGAATTAAATAGCAAAATCCATCTCCCAGCAATTGCGCCAACACCCATATAGATTCTTTGAAACGATGACGACGATCTTGATCTCAATACACTGCCTAACAACCTCGCAACATCGAGCACGTTTACCAAAGGGCACCACCTATTCGAAAAAATGAAGCTTATGTTACCACAAATCAAGATCATCATCCACCAGCTCCCCAACTTATGCATTATGTTCATGATACTATATGTCATCAAGTTAGACAAACCAAGCGCACAAGAAATGAAACGGGAGGTGGCTTCAAGAATCATGACCAAAGCAATGATTCTACACCACAAACTAAACCACTCCCAGAAGGCTGGAAGGAGGTGATGTTGAAGGAGGTCTTGATGAAATTTTCAGAAGGGAGATCCTTTGGCCAACTTGACGTTGTCGATCTCGCCATAAGAAGGGATGACAAGACTACCTTCACCGACTGGATCATACAAGAACCAAAATCCAAAATTTTGACACCCCAACGTTCCATGCATCAATGGGAGAGCTGACCCACTAGATCAAATTTTCCAATTCCAACAAAAAATATCCTTGGAAGTAGACAATGAGGCTATACATTACAAAGTCTTCTCTACTACTTTCACTGGACCTGCAGTTCTATGGTTCAGGCAATTACACCCGTGTTCCATTAACAGTTTCAATGAATTTAGTAAACAATTCTTGCAACGATACAATGCAAACAGAGAGGCACCCAAGAAAATGGGAGACCTCAACTGAATAAAACAAGGTGAGAACGAACACTCAAAGGTGTATCTTAAACATTTTATTGGTTTGATCCACCAAATAACGTTGATATTGTCACTGTGGCCAACTTTTTGTCAAAATTCTATAAGTAGATACTCTTTTGTACAAAAATCTCATTATGACCCCACCATTTGACCTCAATGACATACAAGTCAAAGCGGAAGGGGTCTTCTTCTTTCTAGAAGCGTGGGAACATGCGTAGAAGAAGCTTGCCTTGATTTCTGTTCCAACCACCAATAACCCTCCTCTGACTGTCACAACTGACAAGCGGAAGCCAGCCAATCTAAAAGATGAAAAGAATCCCAAGAGAGCCAATACCAGTGACGAGCCCCCTTGTTATTTGGATTTTGAACTCAACACTCCCCAAGAAACATTCTATGAGGAAATCAAAGACCGTCAAATCTTGCAGACTCCATTCAAGATGCAATCTTCTTCTGACCAAAGAGATAAGAATAGGTATTGTACATTCCATAAAGATCATGGCCACACGATCATGGAATGCAAGAGCCTGTATGGACAGATCTAGGGCCTCATGCACAATGGACGTTTGACCCAATACATCAAAGGGGCTTGTGCCACCAACCCCCTTCCACCAGTAACTTTAACAACCGCACTGGCTATTACACCCACATTGCTCATAGAATTGCCAACTACTGCTCTGCAACAATCACAAAAAAGTCCCAAAGATACATGGATAGTGGAACCATCACTTGAGGATGAGCATAAAGCTAGAAATCAGAGGCGGATGGAAGAGCGTGTCAAATGCTATAGATCGTTGGAACATACAGTAAACTTCATAACTACATATTAGTGCTTCTACCCTGCAACACCAATCACCTTCTTAGAGGAAAATCTACGTGGTGTGCTTCCGCTTGAGATACTCTTGTAATCAAACTCCAAGTCCATCAGTTCATACTTGGCCAAGTTCTAGTAGATAGCGGAAGCAGTGTGGATATCCTCTTTTGGGAAGCATTTCATAAAATGGCAATTGATGAATCAAAAATCTGGCCCACTACTTTCTTAGTTCTTGGTTTCAACATTTTCAAATTACACCCCAAAGGAGCAATTAAGCTCTATGTACATGCAATAGAACGTTTCGTGGAAGTTGATTTCATTGTCATAGTAAGTAGAAGTTGGATTCACAAGATGCAAGGTATCGTATCTGTAATGCCCTGGTTACCCCAGAACAGTTACGGTGGACCAAAAATTTTACCCGCTACCCGAGTCCTTTGGTCAAAAACGTGCTCTAAGTGTAATTAATAGGTTAAGGTGAAAAATTACTAAAAAGGAAATGGATATTTTTATTACAAACTGCTCTGCAGAGCTAATCAAAACATTTACAAGTTGTTCTCATTACAAAATAGTCATTATTGTTTAAAATTTACAATCTCGCCGACCTAAGCGGCAAAATAGGGTAAACCCCCTAGTTCCTCTGAGAACGCCTTGGCCGTGGTGGTCAAGCGGCTGCATATGTACACAACACCACCTAAGCTCTCCACTCAAGGCTGGGTGAGCTTTTCTTTCCCTTTACCTGCACCACATAGCACCCATGAGCCAAGGCCCAGCAAGAAAACACAATAAAGCATGATATAATATCAACAATGATCATAATAATCATTCAGGACCATCAGTTCAAACAAATAGGTGACAGTCGAAACAGTCACAAAAGTGGGTACAGCCCCCTATAGCCATGTGACGATAGGGTCACTCGGGCTTATCTGATTAGTGAACCTTTCATAAGTTTGAACAGGATAGGTGTATGGTGAATAGTCACCAACATAACCTTCCTCATGACCTTAGAGTCATAACCTGGAATAGCGTTCCCCAGCCATGTGACAAACAGTCACCAGGGCCATATGCCCTGGCTCTGAATAACTGGTCTTAGACCAGACAAGCGCTTATAAGTTCATCGACCTTAGGTTCGGTCCAGCATTAATACCCCATATGAGTCATTCAACGCTGATATTGATTAGATCTAATCTTCATTTGGCTCGGCGTTCACGACGCTATGCCATTTCTAACTCTTTAGGTCAGTGTCCCTGACTAGTCAGTACATAAACAAGTATTCAACATTCGCTAGCATTCAATAGGCAATCCATGTCCACATTTATCAATCAACATGCCTCAATAATAATCACGCATGTCACATATACACAGGGTGCAATTTTCTTACCTTAGATTCGAGCTAGAAAGATTAAGAGAACGACCCGTGAGAACGATCAACCTTTAGTCCTTTAGCGGTCACCTAATCATAACCAAACACGGGACATCATCAATAATAATGATCAACATAGGTTTCCACACCAAAATCTAGCCTCCGGAAGATCAATCCCAACTAATCCAAGTAGTAGGAACACTCCTGAGGCCTATAGCTATGTTCCCGGGGTCAAAACGAGCAAACGGGGTGAAAACAGGGCAAGGGCTACGGCCCTGGCACCTTGGGCCGCGGCCCCCAGAACTTCCTGAAGCAAGGGCCGCGGCGCCCTCCATCAAGGGCCGCGGCGCCCAGCAGGCACAAAGAACCCCACCTGTTTCTTCAAGGCAGGGTCGTGGCACCCCAAAAACAGGGTCGCGGCCCCCAACTCTTGGCCATTCTCAAACGTATTTTTAACACTCCAAAGCCTCCAAAATCATACCTAAACATTCCCCAATCATCAAAACAAAGTTCCCAAGCTTCCCAAAGCTCCAAAACCCTCAAAACCCATGGTTCAAACCAACCAAAAACTCAGCAATTTACAAAATGAATTCAAAGCTTAGAAACTCGAAAAACTCAAAACTTAAACCTCGATTACCTTCGATTGGGTTGTTTTTCGTCAAATCCTTCAGTTAAGAAGCTTCTAATCTTTCCTAGGATTGCTATGCCTCGATCCTCGCTTGATTCGGACTCCTAAAACTTGAGATATCTTCGAAAATGCTCAAACGGTAAAACGAACTATAGAAAGGGAGAACGAGAGGTTTTCTAATCGTACGTTCTATCTGACAGCTACTTCAAGCTTAAGTAACCTCAAATAAAATCTAATGCTCGGGGTCCCAAAAATACCCTCGGGGACATTATAGTCAAAACCTCTGAAATTTCACCCTGATCTCAAATATTCCCAATTTATCTACAAATAAACATTTCTACTACCCCAAAATTGACCCCGTTATGACAAAACCGCTAATCCATTATATATGACCGTCTCATGCTGAATAACTGAAATATATCTCCATAATAATGGAACCTCATTCACAAATCAAGTTATGCACCCAAATACACATATTCACCCTCAATGGGCAAAATTATCAAAATAGCATAATTATTCAAATGTGGACCCACATGCACGCATATAACATCATATCATAATATAATTCACATATACATGCATAATATCATTTAATGGCATAATTAAACAAGTATGGCCCTCCCGGCCTACTAATCTCGCCATTAAACCATATCGGAGAATTCGGGGCATTACAGTATCTACCCTCCACAAGGTTATGCACTGCCAATCCCTTGATGGAACCTACAAAATAGACATCAAAGGCTGTCAAAAGTAGGCAAGTTAATGCTTTATCACCATGAAGCAAACTCTTGACATGCCTCAACCAGAATCAAAGTGAAAAATACAAATTAATGGGCAAGTTACCAGAATTCCTACAGGTCGTCAAGGATGAAGACTCTCTAGAAGGAAACCTTACTTTCGTAGACGAACTTGAAGAAATACACCTCGACGACAAAGATAAGAATAAAACAGTGTTGGTAAGCACCCATCTACCCTTAGAAGAGAAACTACAACTTATATTCTTTCTCAAACAACACATTAATACTTTCGATTGGTCACCAAAAGAAATATCGAGAATCGATCCTTCAGTTATAACACACCCTCTTAAAATTGCGAAGGATTACCCAGTAGTAAAGTAGAAGCAATGGAGATTTGCCCCTAAAGTCAATCAAATGATCCAAGAAGAAATTGATCGAATATTACAAACAGGAGCAATAGAAGAATGCTTATACCCAAGTTAGATTCCCAATCCTTTGGTAGTCCCAAGGAAAAATGGGAAGAAAAGAGTCTGCATTAATTACACAATCCCTGTCCCAAAGACAGTTACCCACTGCCAAAGATCGATAATACGATTGATGCCACGGCTTGGTATGAACGAATGAACTTCCTAGATGCTTATTCTAGATGCAACCAAATACCAAAGCATTAAGAAGATCGCATTCACACAGCCTTCACTATTGAAAAAGGACTTTACTATTACAAATTCATGCCTTTCGGATTAAAAAATGTTGGAGCCACTTATCTAAGGCTGATGAATAAATTCTTCACCAATCAATTGGGGCGCGTTATGGAGGTTTACATTGATGATATAGTAGTGAAATCAAAACACCCATCAGAGCACATCCCAGATTTAACTGAGTGTTTGGCAGTTTTGGATCACTTCCAAATGACGCTAAACTCAGCCAAATGTGCCTTTGGAGTCTCCGCATGCCAATTTCTGGGTTATGTAGTTAGAAGGAAGTGAATCGATGCCAACCCAACCCAAATTTCTTCCTTCGTAAAAGTTCAAGAACCATAAATAGTGGCGACATCCAAAAACTGACACGGAAGATCACATCATTTAGTTGCTTCATCTTTAGAATGTTTGACAGATGTCAGCCATTCTTTCAGAGTATCAAAAAATCATCCAATGCCTTCTGGGGTGATGAGCAGAAGCGCGCATTCCACGATCTGAAGACATATATGAGAAACCAACCAATTTTTAGTTTACTCATCCCTAATGAGGAACTCTTCTTATACTTAGGAGTGTCTTTCGTAGCAGTAAGCTCCATTCTATTTTGAGGAGATGAAGGAAAGCAAAAGGCAGTTTACTACACCGATAAAATGCTCTTAGATGCCGAAACGAGAAATAGCATGATTGAAAAATTGGTCCTAGCTGTAATGCCCTACTAATCCAGGATTGTTACACTGTGTTTAAAATAGTGCTTAACTCGTTAAGCGAGTCATTTGGACTTAAACGTGTAATTAAAGTTAAGCAATAGTTTAGGTATTAAAATTTTTGGTCAAAGAAGTTAAACTTTTCCTTAAAAGGTTTGATTATACACAAGGGATCCCAAAAGGTTTACAAGCAAAACACAGATATATTCAAAGTTACAAAAAGGGTCAACCTAGGCGGCAAAAACTAGACTTAACCCTAGTCCCTCAAAAGAATCTCAGTTGTGGAAGTCAAGCAGGCTGAGTATGTACACACCGCCCCTAGAGCTCTCCAACTCATGGCTAGTCCAGTGTTTCCTTACTCTTACCTGCACCACAAAGCTCTCATGAGTCAAGGCCCAACAAGAAAACTCAACCAAGTAAAACAGATCATCAATGAAACATAAATCATAAATAAAATGCTTCGCAAATTGTAAACAAACTTATGCAAGCATCTAACTAATTTTTGCAGCCCACACCGACTGAGTGCGTACCGCACCCCCATAGTGGCCCTGACATTATGGCCTACATTTCGCATGACTATCGTTGAATTCGGCCCATGCCAATCAGTCCCAAATAAATGCATGACAACTAATGCATTAAATACAATTACAGAAGAATAATATAATAATCTAATCAGATTTAGTACACGATTATAACTGCGTTCACAAGTCAGGGCCAATGCCCTAAACACGGTGCATGTGTCAGTTTTCTTACCTCGAGTCTCGTGCATAGGATGGAATGACCCTGAATGCGATCCTTGTCCAAAGCCTCGTGGAAACCCTTGTCACAATGTAAATGATACACTTATCAGGGATTAATTCCCGATCCCGAGTTCCAATCAAAACCCTAGCTCTTGAAACTACTAGCTCCAGTCAACAGGGTGATAGAAACATCCCCCAAGACCCCAAACGGACCCCCAAAATAGACCCTAGAAACCTCGAGCCTTATCCGCAAACCTCAGAATACTCATATTTTGGTGAACCTGGTGCGGTCGCGCTTGGCCCTGTTATGGTCGCGCCCACAAAAATCTTGGGGTATCTGGGGCACTGGCACGGTCACGCTGAAGACTCTGAAACTCCAAGTTGCACTCAAAATCCCACACTTTTTGGGACACTAGCGCGGTCGCACTAGGTCACCAGAAACCCAAAACGAACCCAGATTTGAAGTGTACTTCCCCAATTTGAACCTCTATGATTTCCAGCATCAAAAGTGCGATCCCAAACCAACAATCAACAGATTTTACACCCCAAATCGACGACAAAATAGTAATATAACCTATGTACCACTTCAAGGCACCAACAAACACATCAAAAACAACTTAAAATCCCCATTCATAAGTATGAATTTCAAACTCCAATTTTCAACTCAAAATCCAAAAATCCAACAGTTAAATCCAAGATTCCAACCCAATTTCGTGCCTTACATAAACCTCTAAACTAATTCTAGACTCAACTCACCCATCCTCATGATCTAATCCCAAAACTCCCAAAAATATTCTAAAACAATGATGAGCACCAAGAACACATACCTCAAGTTAGAAATTGAAGCTTTCAAATGGTTGAAATGTAGTCCTAGCAGCAGTAGGTCCTCTTTTGGTGCCAAACTGTTTGCAAACCTCCTAACAATACAAAGAATAAGACCCAAGCTTCCCAATTATGTGAGGATTTTTAGTGAGTTAAAGTAGAACCAAATGAGGATGAGGGAAGGGGAAGGTAACGTGAATGATGGCTACCCAACACTTAGCTGAATTCTAGTCTAATCCTATGGATAAATTATCAATATACTCTTCCCTTCATAAGCCCCTTGATCCAAATCCAAGGGCATTTAAGTCATTTTCCTAAATCCCACTAAACCTCAAATTACACCTCTAATTTCCAATCAAATCCTCTAATCTTCCAAACACAAATATTTTCCCCTAAAATATTTCATATTCCAAAATTTCCCAAAATATGTGAAATTATCAAAATACCCATTGGCTCACCCCGAGCAGAGTATTTATCCCTGTTGTGACTTTTTCACTAAATTGCTCGAAAGGGTCGACTCATGCCAAATATCCACATAATAATGAGGTCTCAAGCACATAACACACTAAATTTACAATTATACCATCAACATGTCAAAATTATGAAAATGCCCATTTTTAACAAAAGTGTGTCTTTAAATTTAATACACATAATCATGCATAGTTAATCATATAATCACATAATTCAATTAATTAACACATAATTATCCCATGTGTCCTTCCGAAGCGCTATTCAAGAAACTTAATTCTATTACAAGTTTCAGGATGCTACAATTATCCCTTCCTAATAGAAATTTCGTCCTCGAAATTTACCTGAACAACTCGGGATACGGATCCCACATATCCGACTCTAACTCCGAAGCCGCTTCCTCTACCTTGTTGTTCCTCCACAATACTTTTAAAAGACGAGTATTCTTGTTCCTCAAGACCTTGTCCTTCCTATCCAGAATATGAATTGGTTCCTCTTCATCGGACAAATATTTTTGTAACTCCATATTCTCATAACTTAATACATGAGTCTTATCCGATACATAACTCTGAAGCATCGATACATGCAATACATCATGAACCTCTAACAGAGATTGGATAACGCGAATCTGTAAGCTACATGTCCAATCCTTTCCAGGATCTCAAAAGGTCCCACAAACCTAGGGCTCAACTTGCCCTTCTTCCCAAATCATTTTACTCTTCTAAATGGTGAAACTCAAAGAAAAACGTAGTGCCTGACTTGAAACTCCATGTTTCTGTGCTTAGGGTCACCGTAGTTTTTCTATCTACTTTGTAAGGCGAGCATTCGATCTCAAATTTTCTCAATGGCCTCACTGGTCCTCTGGACTGCTTCATGACCCAAATACTTCCTCTCAATCATTTCATCCCAATGAATGGGTTATCAAAACTTCCTACCATACAACATTTCATATGGAGTTATTCTGATCGTTGACTTGTAACTGTTATTGTAGGAAAACTCAATCAAGGAGGGATACTTACTCCATGATCCCTCAAAATCCAATACACATGTCCGAAGAATGTCCTCCAATATGTGAATTTTCCTTTCACGCTATCCATCTATCTAAGGATGGTAAGCGGTTCTAAACTTCAACTGTGCCCATGGCATTCTGCAGACTTCCCCACAACTTGGAAGTAAAAATGGAATCCCAATCCGATAATATTGAGTTCGAACTTTAAGGAGACGTACAATCTCTCTCACATACAACTCGACATACTGTTCCATAGTAAAATTCATTCTCACACATAAGAAGTGAGCTCACTCGGTATATCGGTCCACGATCACCCATACTGAATTGTGTTGTCCCATTGTCCTAGGAAGCCTAACTAAAAAATCCACAGTGGTTTCCTCCCATTTCCACTCAGGGATACCCAAAGGTTGTAATAACCCTGGTGGCCTCTAGTGTTTAGCTTTCACTCGCTGACAAGTCATGCACTTAGCCACATGTCCAATAACATCCTTCTTCATTCCTGGCCACCAATACAAAGATTTCATGTCCTCATACATCTAAAGGTGACTGGATGGAGTAAGTATGGAGTAGTATGAGATTCGTCTAGAATATCCTATCTGATATCAACATCCATCGAAACACAAATCTGATCCTTGTATCTCATCATACCTTTCTCATAAACTATAAAGTCCTTAGCCACTCCAACTAGAATGTCTTCTTTATGCTTCATCAATTGGGAATCACCCGTCTAACCCTCCATTATCCTCTCCAAAAGTGTAGATTGTCAAGTGATGTTGGCTAACTGGCCCACCACCAACTCTAGCCTCGCTCTAGTCATATCCTCTGCTTACTCTCTTGATATCTACTTTGAACTAAATAACTGTCCTAGGCCTCTTCGACTCAAAGCATCTGCCACCACATTGGCCTTCCCTGGATGGTAAATAATTTTACAGTCATAGTCCATTACCATTTCTAACAAACATCCCTCTCTCTCTCTCTCTCTCTCATGTTCAGATCCTTTTGTGTGAAAATGTACTTCAAACTTTTATGATCGGTGTAGATCTCGCACTTCTCCCCATAAAGATAGTGTCGCCATACCTTCAAGGCGAACACCAATTCTGCCAGCTCTAAATCATGAGTAGGGTACAGCTGCTCATATTCCTTCAACTATCGTGAGGAATAAGCAATTACCTTGCCACCCTGCATTAGAACACAGCCTAATCCTTGCCTTGAAGCATCACAATAAACCACAAAATTCTCATGGTCTTAAGGAAGACTAAGCACTGGAGCAGTAATCAACCGTCGCTTCAACTCCTAGAAGATGTTTTCACACCTATCAGACCAAACAAACTGGAAGTTCTTGCATGTCATCTCAGTCAATGGCATTGTAATCCTTGAGAACCCTTCCACAAAACACTGATTGTATCCCGTCAAACCCAGGAAACTTCTAATATCTGAAGCATTCCTTTTCCTTTCCCAATCTATCACCGCCTCTATCTTGGTTGGATCCACCATAATCCCGTCCTTACTGACAATATAACCCAGAAACATCACTTGAGGTAACCAGAATTTGCTCTTCTTGAACTTGGCATATAACATGTGTTCCCTCAACCTCTGTAATATCAACTGAAGATGTTGGTCATGTTTTGTCTCTGACTGGGAATAAACCAAATGTCATCGATGAACATAATCATGAACCTGAACAGATAGTCCTTGAACACTCTGTTCATCAAATCCATGAGTGTGTTGAAGCATTGGTCAGCCCAAAGAACATAACAAAAAACTCATAATGTTCGTACCTCGTGCAAAAGGTTGTCTTCGAAATATCCTCCTCAGATGGTGATAACCATATCAAAGATCAAACTAAAAAAACATTACCTTACCCTGAAACTTGTCAAATAAGTCGTCAATCCTTGGAAATGGAGACTTGTTCTTGATGGGCAGTTTATTCAACTCTCTATAGTCGATACACATCCTTAATGACCCATCTTTCTTCTTCATAAACAAAACTAGTACACCCCACAGCAAGAAACTAGGTCTGATGAACCCCAAGTCAAGTAATTCCTATAATTGTACCTTCAATTCCTTTAATTCAGTTGGAGACATTCTATACGGTGGCCTGGATACTAGTTCTGTCTCTAGTGCCAACTCAATCTCCCGATGTGGTGGCAATCCTGGCAGATCCTCTAGGAACTGACATACCAATCTAGTCTTTTCATGTCCTACTGGTACTACCTTAGGGGTATCCACCACACTAGCTACGAATCTTGTGCAACCTCCTTGTAGTAGGTCTCTAGCTTCAATGATTAAATCATAGGAATGAGAGGCCCGTTCACAACACCTACAAATACAAATGGATCCTCTCCCTCGAGTTCAAAAGTCACCATCCTCCTTTTGTAATATATGGTTGCTCCATACTTACCCAACCAATCCATACCTAGAATCATATCAAAGTCCTCCATAGCCAATTCAATCAGATCTACAAACAACTCTTTACTGTCTAATGTCCCAAACCCCAAAGCATACAAATCACAAGATCTACAAAGTATGTCTATCACCCTACTAGATACAAATGAATGTGTAGCACCAAAATCAATCAATACAATATAAGAGGAGCTAGCACTAGAAATTTGACCTATCACTATTGAGGGACTAGCCTCAGCCTCTTAGTACCCTGAAACCATCTATCAGAACTAGGGTTACCTGATATACCTGAAACCTTCCTCTTATGGTCACCAGGGCCTTCGCCCCCTGCAAGATCCAGTAGATGGAGGTACCACCCTTTGTGGTAAGGGCCTTCTCCACTACCTGAGCATAAGTAGTAAATCCAGGCACAGAGGTAATCCTAATGTGCTAGGATATCATAACATTATGCCCCCAAATGAATCGTTCCTTTTTTGGTCACATTAGTTGGTACCAAGTCAGAGGCGAACTTGGCCAACCTATCGAACTTCAAGGCATATTATGTCACTGTCATGTTGACAGTACAGAATTCGTGCATCATCTTATAGCATATATGTGGCGCAGGCCACTCTCTCATTACCTACCACGCTCATGAAGTCAAGGAATGAGGCGATCATACTCACCAATTGCTCCACCCTAAGAAATTATGGGTCTCCCTCAAAAGTTTGAGGGTGTTGTTTCCTGAATCGTTCATATAGTGGTTCCCTTCTGTTTTCAACCTTTGGCTGTCCCAAAACTGGTACCACAACTGGTGGCACAGGTGGGGCAGTGTTCCCTAGTGGAACTTGCTATCTTAGCTACCTGATCTCTTCTTCCTGTCTCAGAAGTCTTGCTTGCATATTAGCAAACATCTACTGCCAATTCTGATGAGCAGGTGGAGGGTTCTGACCCAAGTTATCATCTCTAACATCATTGTCAACGCCGACTAGTCGATTTGATCGCCTTGGAGGGATAACTCTCCAAGTATATTTACAATCAACGACTCGGCTTATCAGGCAATGATAACAGTGTCAAGAACCACCCCACAGTCCAAAACAAAACAAATAAGCATACACATGCAACAACAATGCTAAAAAGCATTTCTATAGCATCCACATGCAGAAGCAATGCTAATAAGCTTGTCTTTTGATATTCACATTGCAATCAAGGGCCAAGCCCTGTCAGTATATTTCAAGTTTCCTATTCTAGCATGCAGATAAGGCATATATATATTCCATATAGACAATTAAACACATATTCAACTCATTAGTTACCGAACCATGAGTCGAGCTTGTCTCTAGCAGCAAGGGTACATATTTAGCCCGTCTTCATGAACCATAAAACCATTGCAACTCTAATACCAAGTTGTAACGCCCTATTAATCCAAGACTGTTACCTTGTGTGTTTAAAATAGAGCTTAACTCGTTAAGCCAGTCATTTGGACTTAAACTTGTAAATAAAGTTACGCAATTCTTTAGGTATTAAAAATTTTGTGCAAAGATTTGAGTATACACAAGGGATCCCAAAAGGTTTACAAAAAAGATACAAATATATTCAAAGTTACAAAAATGGCCGACCTAGGCGGCAGAAACTGGACTTAACCCTAGTCCCTCGAAAGATTCTCAGTCGTGGCAATTGAGCTGGCTGGGTATCTACTCACCGCCCCTAAAGCTCGCCAACTCATGGTTGGTCCAATTTTCCTTAGCCCTTACCTGCACCACAAAGCTCCTATGAGACAAGGCCCAACAAGAAAACCTAACCAAGCAAAACAGATACTCATTGAAACATAAATCATAAATAACATGCTTCACAAATTATAAACAAACCCATGCAAGCACCTAATTCATTTATATGGCCTGTGCCGAGTGATTGCATACTACACCCCCAAAGTGGCCATGCCATTACGGCCTACATTTCTCATGATTATCGTGGAATCAGGCCCATGTCGATCATTCACAAATAAATAGATGAAAACAAATACATTAAATACAATTACAAAAAAATAATATAATAATCCAATCAGATTCAGTACACGGTTATAACCACGTTGACAAGTCAGGGCCAATGCCCTAGACACCATGCTTATGCCATTTTTCTTACCTCGAGACCTATGCAAAAGATGGAACGACCCTGAATGTGATTCCTGTCCCAAGCCTCGTGGAAACCCTAGTCGCAGAGTAAATGATACACTTATCTGGAATTAATTCTAGATCCCGAGTTCCAATCAAAACCTTTGCTCTTGAAACTACTAACTCCAGTCAATGGGGTGATAGAAACGTCCCCGAGCCCCCAAACAGGCCCCCCAAAAAAACCCTTGGAACCCCGAGTCTTATCCCCAAATTGGACTCAAAATCCCACACTTTCTGGGACCCTAGTGCGGTTGCGCTAGGTCACCGATAACCCAAAATGAACCCTGATTTCAAGTGTTCTTCCCCAATTCGAATCCCTACGATTTCCAACACCAAAAGTACGATCTCAAACCTACTATCAACAAATTTTACACCCCAAATAGACCACAAAACAGTAATATAACCCATGTACAATTTCAAGGCATCAAAAAACACATCAAAAACAACTTGAAATCCCCATTCACAAGTTTAAGTTTCAAACTCCAACTTTCAACTCAGAATCCGAAAATTCAACAATTAAGTCCAAGATTCCAACCCAATTCCTTGCCTTAAATAAACCTCTAAGAAAATTCTATACTTAACTCACCCCCATCCCCGTGATCTAACGTGAATGAAGGCTACCCAACACTTAGTTGAATTCTAGTCTAATCCATGGGCAAATGACCAATATAATCTTCCCTTCATAAGCCCATTAATCCAAATCCAATGTCATTTTAGTCATTTTCCTAAATCCCACTAAACCTCAAATTACACCTCTAATTGCCAATCAAATCCTCTAATCTTCCAAACAAAAATATTTTCCCCTAAAACATTTCATATTCCAAAAATTCCCAAAATATGTAAAATTACCAAAATACCCCTTGGCTCACCCTGAGCCGGGTATTTATCCCCGTTGTGATTTTTTCGCTAAATTGCTTGAAAGGGTCGACTCATGTCGAATATCACGAATATCCACATAATAATGTGGTCCCAAGCACATAACACACATAATTTACAATTAAACCCTCAACGGGTCAAAATTACGAAAAATGCCCCTTTTATCAAAAGCATGTCTTTAAATACATTTAATGCACATAATCATGCATACTCAATCATATAATCAAATAAATCACATAATTCATTTAATTAACACGTAATTTCCTAACGTGTCATCCTGACATACTATTCAAGATACTTAATTGTATTAGAAGTTTCGAAATGCTACACTTGCCTTGGTATCTGCAAAAAAGAAGCTCAAACAATACTTTGAGGGGAATCCAATCACAGTCTTCACTGATTATCCATTAAAACAAGTTCTGATTAAGCTTGATTTATCAAGAATATTATCCAAGTGGGCTATCGAATAGAGAGCTTACGACATCAAATTCCAACCGAAAAAGGCAAAAACAAGACAAGTTTTAGCCGACTTCATAGATGAGATTCAATCCTTCGAACTAGAAACCATTCATGAATTTGAATCTGATGAGTTGGAATGGATCTTGATTCTTAACATTGATGGAGCTTCTAGCGCGTACGGTTCAAGCATAGGCATTGTTCTGGAAGCACCTTCTGCACTCAAAATAGAAGAAGCTCTGATTTGGAACTATCAAGCCACCAATAACAAAGCCAAGTACGAAGTTCTCTTGTACATATTGGTATTAGCCAAAAGCTTGGGCATAAAGCATATTCAAGTCCGTGCGTATTCCTTGCTAATGAAAGAGCAAGTCCAAGTAAACTACGAGGCTAAAGCCCTAATGCTGGCATAATTCCTAAAAAGGATTGACAGCTTG
Organism: Humulus lupulus; assembly: GCF_963169125.1. Lineage (NCBI taxonomy): Eukaryota > Viridiplantae > Streptophyta > Magnoliopsida > Rosales > Cannabaceae > Humulus > Humulus lupulus. Next base: position 262,691,094 of record NC_084793.1, read on the forward strand.
CGCAGCGATTTCTTCTATTTGGAGATGTCGCAGATCCCGCAAGAACTTAATCAATGACAAGATCTCTTGGAAAAATGAGCCTCTTCTGGACTGTACACTCGTCACTCAGAACTCTCACTACCAACAACTCATGATATGTCATAGATATGCAACGCAAAGCCAGACCAACTTTGCTGGATGGACCCAATTATAAGCTTCTTAACTGATGGAGTTCTTTACTGGAAATCTTTTAATGGCCCATACTTACAGTTCCTATGACCTTTTGAAGCTAAAATACTACCTGAAGAATTCCATGAGGGAGTATGTGGTAATCATCAAGGCGGACATAGTCTGCACACATAGCCTTTACTGCAGGTTACTATTGGGCTTATTTGATGATAGAAGCCAAAACATACGCTAGAAAATGTGACAAATGCCAGCATTTTCCCCCCATTAGCCATCTCCCTGCTCAAGAGCTTCATTCAGTCATTTCACCATGGCCATTTGATAAGTGAGGAATGGACACTGTAGGGGAATTACCAAGGGCAGCGGGTGGAAAACAGCATGCATTGCTGGCCACCGACTACTTCACTAAGTTTGTAGTGGCTTAAGCTTAATGCACTATCAACAAGTCCAACACGGTAAATTTCATTTGGAAGCACATCATTTTCCAATTCGGGATCCCTCTGGAAATAGTCGCGGATAGCATAACTCCTTTTCAAACCAAAGTTAAGAATTATGCAACCAGTTCAAAATTAAGTTGAGTTTATCATCTGTGAGTTATCCACAAGGCAACGGGCAAGTAGAAGCTTCCAAAAATGTAGTGTTTGAAAACATTAAGAAGAGCCTGGAAGAAAATAATTGCGCATGGTTGGTAGTATTACCAAAATTCATATGGGCATAAAGAACCACCAAACGTACATCAACTAGCGAAACCCCATATTCGATGGTGTACAGAACAAAAGTCGTAATACCAACCGAAGTGGGCTCTGCATGCTTCAAACAGACATCAATTCGAACATAGAAGCTAATCAAATCCAGTTAGGATACAACTTGGATCTGGCAGAAGAACATAGGAAAATTGCCCAGATACGATAACTAAACTACTAGAAGGCAGCTGAACATCCTTACCAGAAGCAAATTAATCCCAGATCCTTCTTGTAACGCCCTGGGTAGCCAACACCATTACACAGTGTATTTAAAATAGTGCAATACATGCTAATAAAATCCTTCAGATGAAAAAGTGTTACTAAACCATTAATGAACTAGGGTTAAAAGGTTTTGGTCATAAAAGATACCATTCATTTAATTAAACATTTCAACCATGGGATCCCAAAATAAAATAGAGTTTAAAAGGACAGTTTAAAAAAAATTAAGGTATATACAACCACTAGCCACTCTAAGGGCAAAACAAACATGTAAGGTTCTCCCGTTCCTGTCCAACCCACAACCGTGGCGGCTGGGCAACTGACTATGTACATTTGGCCTCTAGAGCTCTCCTAGTCAGGGCTAATGAAGCTTACCATTGCCTTTACCTGCACCACGTAGCACCCGTGAGGCAAGGCCCATCAAGAAAACCATAACATCATAGCACAAATAATAATAATAATCAAATAACTCTTTAAGCATGTTCATATACTTAGCCGTCCATATTATTCACATAATCAATAAACATAACTATGAAATCCACAAACGAGCACTCAAATATTCAGGATGTCATACTCATCAGTTAACAACAATAACTAAATCACATAACAATCAGGGTTGACACCCTTAGATTGCATTCTCTGTTTACCCTACTCACTCCGGTCCTCTTAAATCGAGCTTAGTGAATTTTAAGTTGTCCTCAACTACCAGTGGCTAAGCCGTGCCCTGTGCGCCAATGTAAACTCTGGCACTCTTAGGTCGTTTGTTTAATGTTCACATGGCATAATACCACCTTACATAATGCATACAAGAATAGGGAACCCTTAGTCCCTTCATAAACTCACAATCGGGTGCAGTTTTCTTACCTTTAATTCCAAGTGTTCTGATTACGAGAGACGACCCTTGAGCACTATCCGTTTCCCGAGCCCTAGCTTACACCTAGTCACAACCAAGATAAGGGATTCCATCAATAATAATTTTATAAAGGTTTCCGGACAAAGTTCTAGCCTCCGGAACATCGAATTCCACCAAACACGGTAGTGGAATCGATCTCGAGCACCCTAGGTTAGGTTCCCGCGGCAAAAACTTCCTTAAGGCCAAAAATGCCCTTAAGAGTCGTGGCCCAAGCTCTCTATGCTGCGGCCCGCCCCTATCTAGAGGCCCAGCCTCACCAAAAATAGACACGGACCGCGGCCCAACACTCCCCATGCCGCGACCCGTCCCTCTTCCTCAACTCCTGTTTGCTCCAGAGGGCTGCGGCACACCAAGAACTGAGCCGCGACCTGACCCCTTCGAACCCAAAAAACCCACCATTTTTAACAATCAAACCTCACTTAAATCAACCCAAAACCATCCTAATAATACAATTCAACTATCATAAATATCCTAACATGTTTACAGCAGCATAACCCAACACAAACCTAACTTAGAAACTCATCAAAATCCCACTTCAATCCTTGAAACCATAAGCTCATAACCCCCTTAGAACAGTCAGAAATTCCAGAATTCAGATGCTAACCTTTAAATTAAATCTTACCTTCACTAAAGAACCAATCCACCAATTAGGCGCTGAGCTAATTGCCAAATCCTTAGCCTCAATTAAATCTTCGATTTTGAAACCAAATTACTCTTAGAACTCAGCCAAAACAACAGAATTTAATGACCAAGAATGTGATTCAAGACTTACCTCAACTCCTAATTGAATTCCTTAGCTAATACTGAGTTAATCTCAAAAGCTCCAACTCAAATCTCTGAGTTTCCAGCCAAATTCCCCTTTTGTTTCAGTGGTTTCCTGGAAAGGGAGTTGAGTGAGCTAAGAGGAGGGAGAGAGAGGTCGGTTTAGGTGTTTCTAGCTGATTCCTTCTTTGATTTTTGTCTTACTTAGGTTACTTGAGTTAATCCCAAAGCTCGGGGTACCAGAACGTCCCCGAGGGCAAAATGGTAAATTACCCCAGTATTCCCTCCTAAGCTTCCTAACCTCAAATATATCTCCAATTATTTATTTCCATAACCCAAATAATTGTCTAATACCCAAAATAACCCTTGACTCGCCCCGAGTCAAGTATTGGATCCCGTTGTGACTTTCCCATTAACTGGCTCCCTAGGATCGCCTCAAGCCGCCTGCTGCAAATAAATATCTACATAATAATGTGGTCTTCACAATTATAGCATATAATCACATTTATGCCCTCAACGGGCTAAAATTACAGATATGCCCCTCTAAGCTAAACAGGGCCTACATGCATACTATGTAGAGTCCAAGAACTTTACTTAGCTAGTTAGATAGTAATATAATAGTAATAGTAGTAGTGTTTTTATGACTGTGGATTTTGGTTCAGACCGGGAATTATTTGGACACTCATAGTAACACTTGTAGATTTTCTAAGTTTAACCTATAGTTTAAGAATATTAATTTTAACCTAAGGTTTGATTAATATGACTGATATTGATGGTAATATTCATTATATTATAAGGTTTAGATAAACCCAATAAGAAAGTAACACTTTTCATGTGTATGTTTAACGATAATTAAGTATTTTTGAGGAATAAGTTTATTAAGAGTAATATTTGAATATCCTAGGGTCTGTCAGCAGCTTTGAAAACGTTAGAGGACTTAGTCAAGGCTGTTTACTCAATTCAAATTAAGCTAAAATTGTGTAATTTCGTGTTTAAATATTCAGCGTATGTCGATATATCGCAGTACGGGGATACGAAAAACACGTAACTTCGCACGAGCACCTCGACAAGCCTCGGGCATGCTGGCCCAGGCGATATATCGGCCCCTTCAGTGCATTTTGAAAGTTTTTGAAAACGTTCTCATTTTAAATCTTTAACCCCTTGATAAGTCCAGCATCTTTCTGAACAAGTCTTCAGCCTCTGCTGAACGATAATTCGAACATTTTTCACTTAAAAGCCATTATTTTTATTCAAGTTAAATGAAGATCTTTTCATTCTTGAACTCTTTAAATAGGACCTAGTACCCAGCCATTTATTCATTCATCAAGCTAAGTTCAGAGGCTGCAAGTTGCTAGGTTATTGTGAGAGTGTAAACACTTGGGTTGGGAATTATAAGCTTACCAAACACTTGGGAAGTAAGGTTTATAGCACATTTCGGTTCAAGGTTTAGATTGGCTATAGAATCATTCAAGGTATTCACACTCTAGTTCATTTGGTATTATTTTTCTTTAAGTTCTTATAGTTTTCTACTCAGCCCCTAACTTTATTCTTTATTCTTGGATAGGAAATCTAAGTTCTTGAACATAAGGTTTTTGGTAAGTATATTCTTGATGGTATAGTTCTTTCATCTCATTCTCTTTAGTATGCTCACCTTTCCATTTATGGTTTTTAGGAGTGTTCCAAAGTCCCAAATCTGTTCTCATATCCCGGTATTTTTGGTAAGGAAAATAGGATAGGATTCTATATGTTATGTTATGTGTTATCTTATAATATATGTGCTATGATTAACCTATGATTTATGTGATGTTATGTTTGTTTGTAGACTTGGGCATATGACCTTTATAACTAACAAGCCCCAATATATTTATGGGCATATGACTTGCTTAGCTAGCAAGCCCCACAAATCTAATGGGCATATGACTTGTTTGTTTATGGGACCCCAAGTAATAATGGCCATTATAGTATGTATGTGACATATGTTTATGATATGTTTTATGTTACATTATGAATTTTATGTACATGGTTTATGTGTTAGATTTTCCTTGTTGGGCATTAGGCTCACTTCTTTTATGTTTATATGTGCAGGAAAATAGCTTTGGTGGCGGGAAAGGTTCTTGGTTTGGGCATGTGTATTGAGGCGGAATGGAATCGAAAGGCCGAGAGTTCGATTCGAGGATGAAGTTTCTTTACTTATGGTTTATATGTATTTTTCCGCATTTTACTATGTAATCAATTATGTTATGTTTTTCTTTTAACACAATGGGATCCCATATCCTACTTAAAGTTTTATATAGTTTAACATTTGTTTTTACAAGTTTTTAATGAAGTAATATTTATTTCCCTTGTAAGTTTTATTAAAGATTAGTGTCTATGTATAGTTATCGTTAATGGTCCAAAGTCTAGAGTAGTTGGGTCATTACAGTTGGTATCAGAGCCACGGTTCCTTCGCATGATGTTCTCCTCGATACACACACTTAAAGCTCCAAATCTGATCGCCTAGTAAGTATTTAAGTTATAGTTATTTTCCTTATGTGTATAGCTAACAATTTTAGTATTTATGTTTTCAGTTAAGTATGAATGGAGCATTAACCAATGAGGATATCCGAGACATTAAGGCTTTAAAAAGAATAAGGGAACCAAGAAACACTGTAGGAGCACTAGAAAGAATCACTCGAAGACTGCTTTTGTTCCACAAAGAAATAGGTCACCTTCAAGAGTCTAAGCAAATCATGATGAGAGCAACGGAACAATATGTATTAGCAATTAGACTGTTTAGAGATTTTCATCCTGTAATAGTAGCCTTAGAGGAAATATGGGAAACAATGGATGATGAAGACGAACTGCCAGTAGCAATGTGATATTACTTCCTCTTAGTTAGGTTCACTGCAAAATTAGAATTTTAGTTTACAAATGAGCAAAAACATAGGATTTTCACAAACCTTCCTAGAGGACATTTTGAGGCACATGATAATGAAGATTATGAAGAACTAGATGATGATATGCTAGATGAAGGATCGGAACACAAATCCTCCCCTGATACTGAAGCATACCAACCTCAGAAACATAATAGTCTTTAGCTACCCCCGCTAAGACATTCTCTCGAACTTCCTGTAACTGTTCATTCACCAATTGACCCTCCTTGATCCACTCTAGTAGGGTCGACTGCAAAGTAACATTGCCCAATCAGCCCACCACTATTTCTATTCTTGCCCTGGTCATCTCATCAGCCAACTCTCTGGAAATCTGAACATAACTAAATAACCGCCCCAAGCCCCTCGGCTCAATGCATCTGCCACTACATTGGCTTTCCCTGGGTGGTAAAGAATGTCACATTCATAATCCTTTACCAACTCCAACCAACACCTCTGCCTCATGTTCAGATCTTTCTGGGTGAAGAAATACTTCAAACTCTTGTGGTCAGTGTATATCTTGCACTTCTCCCCATACTGATAATGTCGCCACACCTTCAGTGCGAATACCACTACCGCCAGTTCCAGATCATGGGTAGAATACCGTTTCTCATACTCCTTCAGCTGTCGTGATGCATAAGCTATAACTTTCTCATTCTGCATCAACACACAGCCCAAACCCAACCTTGATGCATCACAATATACCACAAACTTTCCTTCCTCCAAAGGAAGACTCAGCACGGGTGCAGTAATAAGTCGTCGCTTCAATTCTTGGAAACTATTCTCACACTTCCCTGACCAAACGAACTTTTGATTCTTCCATGTCAACTCTGTCATCGGTGTAGCAATCTTTGAGCCCACCTATAATAACCTGCTAACCCGGGGAAACTCCGGACCTCCGAGGCATTCCTTGGCCTCTGCCAATTACTCACTGCCTCCACCTTGGATGGATCCACCTTAATCCCCTCTGCGCCAACTATATGTCCAAGAAAGGTCACTTCTGGCAACCAAAATTCACACTTCTTAAACTTGGCATATAACTGATGTTCCCTTAACCTCTGCAAGACCTACCAAAGATTTTGCTTGTGCTCTGCCTCTAAACTAAAGTACACTAAGATGTGGTCGATGAAGACAATGACGAACTGATCCAAGAATTCCTTGAATACTCTGTTCATTAGATCCATAAAGGCTGCCGGGGCATTGGTCAAAAAAATGACATGACCAAAAACTCATAGTGCCCATACCTCGTTCGAAAGGTCTTCTTCGGTATGTCCTCATCCTTGATCCTTAGCTGGTGATAACCAAATCGAAGATCAATCTTTGAGAACACCGTCTTTCCTCGCAACTGATCAAACAAGACATCAATCCTTGGTAGAGGGTACTTATTCTTGATGGTCAACTTGTTCCATTCTCTGTAGTCTATACACATCCTCAAAGTCCCATCCTTGTTCTTTACAAACGAAACCGGAGCGCCTGGTGGAGAGTAGCTAGGCTTGATGAATCCCAAATCCAGATGTTTCTGTAGTTGTATCTTAAATTCCTTCAACTCTACTGGTGCCATCCTATATCGTTTTCTTGATACTGGTTATGTCCCCAATACTAACTCAATAACAAACTGAATCTCCCTATGTGGCGGTAGTCCTGGTAGATCCTCAGGATTTACATCCAAAAACTCACAAACCAATCTGGTCTCTCTCAACCCTACTGGCAAAACCCTAGAATTATCCACCAAACTAGACAGAAAACCTATACATCCTCCCTGTAACAAATCTCTGGCTCTCAGTGCTGATATCATGGGTACGCGGGGTCCACATACCACACCCACGAAAACGAAAAGATCCTCACCCTTAGGCTCAAAAGTCACCATCTTCTTCCTGCAGTCAATTGTAGCCCCATATCTGACCAGCCAATCCATCCCTAGAATCATGTCAAAGTCCTCCATATCTAACTCAATCAAATCTACTGAACGCTTCCTACTATCAACATTCACTAGCAGTGCTCTAATCCACCTTCTAGAAACTACTAGTTCCCCAGTAGGCAATATGGTCCCAAACCCCGCAGTACGGTACTCACTAGGTCTAAACAATCTATCAATCACCTTACTAGAAACAAACGAATGTGTAGCACCAGAGTCAATCAATACAGTAAAAGGAGAGTCAGCACAAGAAAGCTAACCTATCACCACCAAGGGACTAGCCTCGTCCTCTTCCTGTGTCAAAGTGAACACTCGAGCTGGAGTCAAGTTGTCCACCTTCCCTGCTTCCCATTTCTTCACTGTTGGGCAATCCTTCTTGGGATGTCCCACTTTTCCGCACACAAAGTAGGCCTTGGCCCAACACTCACCCTGATGGCGTCTTCTGCACCTCGTACACTCTGGGTAACTCCTCCATGCATCACTGCCTCCCTGATAGCCACCCTGAGCACTCTGACCCTTCCTATCAGGACCAGCAGTGGTCGAAGTGTCAGGGGTCTTCCTCTTCGGATCACTGGGGTCTCCGCCCCTACCAGACCCAGAGTATGGAGGCACTGCTCTGCGACCCTCTCGCCTTGCAGCACTTTCTTTCCAAATCTTGTTCTCTGCTTCTTCAGCGGTAAGAGCCTTCTCAATAGCCTGGGCATAAGTCGTCCCCCTAGGTACAGTTGTAATCCTCACATCCCAGGCTATCATAGCGTTAAGCCCTCTAATAAATCTGTCTTGACTAGCTGCATCTGTAGGCACAAGATCTGGTGCAAATTTTGCAAGTCTGTCGAACTCCAGGGCATACTCAGTAACTGTCATGTTGCCCTGCACCAACCCCACAAACTCATTCACCTTCACTACCCTAATGGCAACATTATAGTACTTCTGGTTGAACAAATCCTTGAATCCATCCCAACTCAAAGTAGTGACGTCCCTAGTCTATGATTCCACTTGCCACCAAATGCGGGCATCCTCTCTCAACATATATATGGCACAGGCCACTCTATCATGACCTTCTACCCTCATGAAATCCAGGATAGCAGTAATCATAGTCATCCACTATTCATCCTTCAATGGATCAAGTCCTCCCTCAAAGGTTGGGGGATGCTGCTTCTGGAACCACTCATACAACGGCTCCCACCTGTTCCCAACTTCCACTAGCTGAATAACTGGTGCCACTGCAGGTGGCACAATAGGTGCAGCACTCCCTGACGGAGTCTGCTTTTGCAGAAGACAAATCTATTCATCTTGGCTCTGAAGCCGCGCTTGCATCTCTGCCATAATCTGTTGCTAATTCTCAAGGACTGGCGGAGGATTCTGGCCCTAGTCATCATCTCTAGTCTCAGATCTAGTGTCGGCTAGTCGCATATATTTTCTTGGACGCATAGCTATCCAAGTTAATCTGCAATCAACAACTCAACAATCAGACTATGATGACAGGGTAAAAGCCTTTCCAAAATCCACCAATGGAACACAATCAATCACAAGCATATTTCAATATATTTATTCATATATACGCAATATGCATATAATCATTCAGATATTCATTTACATGCATAGCAATGCTAATAAGCACGTCTCAATATTTTCACACAGTACTCAAGAGCTAGGCTCTATCAGTATCTCATGCTTCCTAGTAATCCAACAGATAACAACAATCATAATTATTTGCAATCACTTAAGCATATAAACACATATACACATTTACCTAACAATGAACCGAGCTTGTCTTTAGCGGTGAATGTACATGTCCAGCTGGTCTTCAGGAACCCTTAAACTTAGGACGCTCTGATACCAAGTTGTAACGCCCTGGGTGGCCAAGACCATTACACTGTGTATTTATAATAGTGCAAGACTTGTTAATCAAATCCTTCAGATGAAAACGTGTTACTAAACCATTAATGAACTAGGGTTAAAAGGTTTTGGTCATCAAAGAAACCATTCATTTAATTAAACATTTCAAACATGGGATCCCAAAAGAAAATAGAGTTTAAAAGGACAGTTTACAAAAAATTCCAAGCTATATACAACCACTAGCCACTCTAAGGGCAAAACAGACATGTAAGGTTCTCTCGTTCCTATCCAACCTACGACCATGGCAGCCGGGCAGCTGACTATGTGCATTCCACCTCTAGAGCTCTCAAAGTTAGGGCTGATGAAGCTTGCCCTTGCCTTTACCTGCACCACATAGCAACCGTGAGCCAAGGCCCAGCAAGAAAACCATAACATCATAGCACAAACAATAATAATAATCAAATAACTCTTTAAGCATGTTCATATACTTAGTAGTCCATATTATTCACATAATCAATAAACATAACCACAAAATCCGGTCCACTTAAACCGAGCTCAGTGAATATTAAGCTATCCTCAGCTACCAGTGGCTGAGCCGCGCCCTGTGCGCCAATGTAAAATTCGTTACTCTTAGGTCGTTTGTTTAATATTCACATGGCATAATACCACCTTACATAATGCATACAAGAATAGAGAACCCTTAGTCCCGTTATAAACTCACAATCGGGTGCAGTTTTCTTACATTTAATTACAAGTGTTCCGATTACGAGAGACGACCCTTGAGCACGATCCATTTCCCGAGCCCTAGCTTACACCTAGTCATAACCAAGATAAGGGATTCCATCAATAATAATTGTATAAAGGTTTTCGGACAAAGTTCTAGCCTCCGGAACATCGAATTCCACCAAACACGGAAGTGGAATCGATCCCAAGCACCCTAGGATAGGTTCCCACGCCTAAAACTTCCTTAATGCCAAAAATGCCCTTAATATTCGTGGCCCAAGCTCTCTATGCCACAGCCCGCCCCTATCCAAAGGCCCAGCCTCACCAAAAACAGACACGGGTTGCAGCCCAACACTCCCCATGCCTCGGCTCGCCCCTCTCCCTCATCTCCCATCTGCTCCAGAGGGTCGCGGCACACCAAGAACTAAGCCGCGGCCCAACCCCTTCAAACCTAGAAAACCCATCATTTTTCACAATCAAACCTCACTCAAATCAACCCAAAACCATCCTAATAATACAATTAAACTATCATAAACATCCTAGCATGTTTATAGCAGCATAACCCAACAAAAACCTAACTTAGAAACTCATCAAAATCTTACTTCAATCCTTGAAATCATAAGCTCATAAACTCCTTGGAACAGTCAGAAATTCTAGAATTCAGATACTAAACTTTAAATTAAAGCTAACCTTCATTGAAGAACCAATCCACCAATTAGGTGCTAAGCTAATTCCCAAATCCTTAGCCTCAATTAAATCTTCAATTTCAAAACCCAAAAACTCTTAGAACTCAGCCATAACTACAAAATTTAATGACCTATAATGTGATTCAAGACTTACCTCAATTCTTGATTGAATTCCTTAGCTAATACTGAGTTAATCTCCAAAGCTGCAACTCAAATCTCTGAGTTTCCAGCCAAATTCCCCTTTTGTTTCAGTGGTTTCCTTGAAAGGGAGTTGAGTGAGCTAAAAAAAGGGAGAGAGATGTCGGTTTAGGTGTTTCTAGCTAATTCCTTCTTTGTTTTTTGTCTTACTTAGGTTGAGTTGAGTTAATCCCAAAGCTCGGGGTACCATAACGTCCCCGAGGAAAAATGGAAAATTACCCTAGTACTCCCTCCTAAGCTTCCTAACCTCAAATATATCTCCAATTATTTATTTCCATAACCCGATTACCCAAATACCTGTCTAATACCCAAAATACCCCTTAACTCGCCCCGAGTCAAGTATTGCGTCCCATTGTGACTTTCCTGTTAACTGGCTCCCCAGGATGGCCTCAAGTCGTTCACTACAAATAAATATCCATATAATAATGTGGTCTTCACAATTATAGAATATAATCACATTTATGCCCTCAACGGGCTAAAATTAAAGATATGCCCCTCTATGCTAAACAGGGCCTACATGCATACTGATACTCTTAGACGTGCATCTCATGTATCCATATAATCATATAAGCATGCTTATCACGGAATCATGCATTAAATAATTTAATTCACACATAAACCAATTATGCCCTCCCGGCATACTAGTCAAGGCCCTTAAGCCTTAATAGTGATTTTTGGGTCGTTACACTTCTCAACAAGTGAATGGGTTCTAAGGTGCACAACTGGTAATAAAAAAAACTGCTGCCGAAATGGGAAGGCTCATTCGAGATCACTCAAGTCCGGGGTCGCATATCCTACTACGTCGACGAAGTTGGCACTAGCAAGGACGTCCCACGAACGTGGAATGCTTTGCCTTTACGAAAATACTAATATTAATTCATTTCAAAATTGTATCAGAACCAATTTACATAATGGCCATAATAATGATTTGGTCGTTTCTTCATTATATTTGCACTTTACATGGTTTAAAAACTGCATTTAGTTTCTTTCCCATACCAAGAAAGGGATTATTTCAATTTGACCAATTTACTATAATTAATGCATGCATGAATCATGCCTATACTATTGGTCTTTTCCTAAGAACATGGAATCTCTACCACGTATGCAAATAAAATCTTACTTGTACACCGAATCATGTACTTTTTTGGGGAAGATTCCACCTAATTCTCAGTCAAATCAACAACTTTCTATATTGATTTTGACATATCACTGCCAATTATCTCGTGACTCATGTATAATGCTTAAAACGTATTCTTCCACTCTAACACCCACTTCGCCTCTAAATAAGTTCACCTATGACACATCTGGAGCATATCCTCCATTACCTCCCCGTAGCATTTTTCTCTAGCAAGATGCTCCTGCACTAGTCTTGTGAAATATCATGCCATACTCTTAAGAGCCCCATCCCTGAATCCATCTCCAGTTATATTAAGATCCTTGTAATTTACCTATGTCATGTACTAGGCTCAATGTAAACTTGTCGCATAACAAATCTCTACATAATCTGATCAACTTTTACTAAAATTATGTGGAACTAGAGCAAGCCATTTCGTTGTTTGATCAGCCATGACTGCGCACTAATGAGTTCCCCTAGCCTGACAGAGGACAAAGGTAAGGGCCCATCAACATCAGAACATTCAGTTTTTACCGAAGCCCAAAAGCAGGAAATACAATGGTATGGATGCTCTGGGAAAATCCCATGTACCAACTCCTCCATCCACGCTGAGGGGCACGTCTAGTGGGGGACCTATTGTGGGAGTGGTCTTCCCGCAGCCAGTGCCAGTGAGCATTTGGAATGATCTCTTCTCCAAGGTCTACTCCCCCTCAAGAAGTCAACAACTAGGCCATTCACTGCGCTTTTGCTTATGGCTTACCTTTTAGCTACTTCCTATTCAAGCTTGTTGCTGACCCTAGAGATTCACCTAGACCTTCCCTACACCCCTGTTGTAGTGGAAAGACATATATATTATAGATGCATCTGAACCTACTTTTTATCTCATATTTTTGTTGTATTTCACATATATTTTTCTTAAACATGAAAAATTACGCTACTTGCTATGTTTAATTTTGTATAAATACGATACATGGTGTACAATTTATACTGAAATGTACAACTTATCACATTAATATAGTTTTCCCTTTATATATTTTGGGATTTCACAGCACTCTTACTATTTTCATGCAAAATGGGCTCTATTACATTTTGCAAAGTATATTAAAAATTGAAGTCATCTATTCTTCTAATATATTCCTTCATCGTAGAAGTTAGGCTCGCATGCCCTATTTCATATCTTTTGCATGAAATATAAAATGGAATACTCTATCCAATTAGCTTTTGCAGAGCTATTGACGATTTCATCCAACTGTCTTCAACAAAGATCCTCTGCAAAAATGGAATTTTGTACCATTGCATATATCTCTCACCTATTACAAACAATGAGAATCTCATTATGAGATCATTTAAATTGTAGGGTAGTAGTTATATTTTGAGATTTAATCACACAATACTTTAGAGCTAAAAATGCTTAACGGGGCATGCGCTCCCACCACCTATAAGGTCGTCTAGAGTACTAATGCACATAAGGCCTAAATTACCTCTGATCATGCACGACATAGCTCAAAAATAAAAAGGAAATGAAAGTACAATGCTTTCAAACATTAGTAACACTTCACAGATGATCAGAAGACGCAAAAAACTTAAACCGCAAATCCATATTGTGTGTACAAAAATGATCGGCTACTAAACAATTACAAAAAAAAAACATAATGTGTTTTTTTACAAATACTATGTTTTTACGATTAGTGGGTACCGCCATCTGCATTCATTCTTGCCGTGGAGGATGTGCTACTGCCTCTAGCACCTGTTGCTGAAGTCCTCTCTAGTTTGCTCGTGGGATCTTCTACAGCTGTCAGAATTTCTTCCACTTCAACACTTACCACAGTCTTCCTCATCCATTTTCTTGTCGAATCAGCTGGGTCAACAACTTCAACAAGAGGAGTAAACTCCTTCGCTGAAGATCCGTCAGCATGATATAAGAACCTGCACCTGTCATTGTTCACCCGTAACACTTTTAGGTGCTCTGCTGGATAGCGAAAAGAGATATCGCCCAAGTCCCACACATATTTCTCCAAATCACAATTACCAAGTACAATGTTAAAAGACTCACAGTATTGAACCAACCTATCTCTCTTCTATGCAAGCGATCATTTGTCATCATTCAAAATAGCATCTAGATACTTAGCCAATTCTATTTCACCGATTCGGATATTCACTCTTTCTAGAATTTCTTAGTCGTGTATGCTCTTCTGAGTCTTTTCAATGTGGACTTGTTTAATATTTTGCAGAAGGTCATTGACTTGTCCCTCCAACACTTTCAGCTTCTCTTGCAGATCTTCTACAGCCAGAGTCGCTGTGTCTTTCTTCAAAACCATAGTAATATGGAGGTTATCTGCTTCCTCAACTTTCCCTCGTATGATCCACATCAACTCCACCGTAGATTCCAACTTATTTTGGACATCCAACTTCTCATCCTAAGCCTTCTTCTTTTCCATTTCCATGTTGGCTAGCTTCATCGCATGACCATTCGCCACCTCCGCCATTTCTTCAACTAACTTTTCATTTTTAAACCTTTGCTCTTTCTCTTGCTCCAAAGCCCAATGATACTCTGCCAATTAGGCCGCAAGTTTCACATTCCTCCTTAGTTAATTCTCTGTCACCATGTCCCACTGTCCTTTGATGGCTAATGTTATCCCCAAAATTTCAGTTCGATGACGTGGCAATCAGAAGTGGCAAGTGGCAATCATGGTCAGTAAATGACACATTAATAGTCAATAAATGTATTGGCTCTTCGGAGTTGTGATAAAGTGATCTGACCGACCTGATAGAATTTCTATCTGACCGGTAAAGATTTTTGACTGACCAGTCACTTGTCTTGGCCGACCAGTGAAGTGCATTGGCCGACCAGTGGATTTTTTTGGTCGACCAGTGACGTGTTTGGCCGACCAGTGCTGTGTTTGGCTGACCAGTGAAGTGCTTGGCCGACCAGTGGAGTGTTTGGCCGACCAGTCATCTGTTTTGCCCGACCAGTAATGTGTCATGTTAGACTAGAGGTGTGCTAGAGGAGTGCTTTTGCCTATGCCGACCGGTAAGTTGTCTTGTCGGACCAGTCACTTTGGGGATGGATTTGGTCAGTGCACAGATCAGAATCTTAGAAGTTACCGTCTACTTCAATAAATCCTCAGTAACAACTTCAACCTGAATAATTCTCAACTACCGCGGGAATCTCTCAAATATCCCGGAATAATAGCTATATTATTGTAATTTGGATTTATTTATATTTTATTAATTAAAGTCTATTGGAAGAACCAATGACCCAGTCGAAGGGAATATCTGATGTACGATCCATGAGTCTATAAATAAATGGCTCATGTCATCATTTAAGGGATCAGATCTTTGGAGACTAAGAAAAACTCTCTAGTTTGGAGACTTTGGGACTGTTACTTGGAGTATTCTTGGGACATTATCTGAGAGAGTTTAGAGAGAGAAACTATGTATTTTTCTACTTACACTTAAGAAACTTAGTTGACTCAAGTTCATCTGATCTTAAGTGTAGGATATATATATATCACAACTCCAAGTGGATTAGGCTATTACCAATAAATTGGGGCTGAACCACTATAAAATTATCTATGTCGTATTTTTCTCTTGAAGGTTTATTGTAGTTTTGACGTCTACTCGTCGTTGACCAAAATCATGGTCAACATTTTGGTGCTTTCATTGAGAGCCTAAAGAGAAGAAACACACGACTAACATATCAAGATGGTGCCCAAGAATACCAATGTGGCATCCAAAAAGCCAGGCACATCAAAAGAGCATGCTAGATCAGAAGGTCCTAGACCACAGAACCCAGAGACTGAGCCCAGGGTCTTTCTCGAGGAGACCACTCCAGAAGTTGAACAACTCCAAGAAGAAATAGGAGCTTTCCAAGAGGAGATGATGCAATTCAAGGCTCAGCAGGAGTCTTTCGCTGAAGAGATGGCTAGGCAAAGAGCTGTGTTAGAGCAGCAAAGGCGCGATATGGAGGCCAGAAGCGAAGAGATCAGACAATGACAAGAGGAGGCCGACCAAAGACATCGTGAAGCAGCACTTGCTCTAGAAGCAGCTCCCCAATTGGCCCAAGCCAATGCTCAAGTCGCGACACAAGCAGCCACCCAAGGAGCATGAAATGACAACGTTATTCGGAAGTCCCATACTGGAAGGATGGACTCTCGAGGACCTGACCGAAGTCAAAGCAATCAGACTGGTTGGGCAGATGACGGAGTCCGCTCTAGAACTACCTCAATGCAAAGGGAGAACTCTAAAACCCCCTCCAGGAGCCACCAATCAGAAACTTCTAGATCAGGGAGTCACCGATCGAGTAGTAAAAAGACTCCACCCAGGCAAGATCAGACCAGAACTCCTCAAGATAAGAGGACTTCACAATTCAAATATGGGCATGGTCATGATGAGGCCGATAGTCATCACACCGACCAGTCAAAGGATAAAGACGACAACAACCCACAAGGAGGGAAAGACTGCCCGGGACGTACCGAAAAGCCTCCACTGCACCCCGGCCAGCAGCGTAGTAGAAGAGAGCAAGTCCCGCGTAGTAAGCCCTCTGAAAAATCGAAGAGTACGGTGTTCGATTGGGCAGGAGAGCATGCTTCCCTGAAGGATCTAAGGGACGTTATCACCAACAAAAGGAGGACCGTCCTGGTCGAAGGGAAAAATCTGAACCGCCCTGCCAGTCAAGTAGAAATACTTGACGACAGTGCACTAGATGGTAATGACCGACCAGGCGGTCAAGACCTTGGAACTTCGTCAGTTGCACCAGCCATCCAAGCCCAGCTTGATGTGCTAGCAACTACAGTGCAAGGTTTGTCAAAATGACCATCCGGGATGGATGCGATAGATCACCGGAGTGGCAGCCCATTTTGTGCCCGGATTAGAGCAGCCCAGCCTCCGGAAAAATATAAAGCACCGGTTCTGCCAGTATATATAGAAAAGGCAGATCCCATCAGACATGTTGGGAAATTTGAGGACCAGATGGAATTGCTCGGAGTAAGTGACGATTATCGGGGAGAGTTTTCCCGATAACTTTGTCATATACCGCCCAGGAATGGTATTGGAAGTTTAAGCCGAACTCCATTACCTCTTGGGAAGCATTCAGGAAGGAGTTTTGTAGACAATTCAACACTGCCCGGACTCCACCAGTTTATGCCAACCACTTGGCAGATATCAAACAAGGAAAAGATGGGTCTTTAAAGAATTATATACAGAGATTCATGAGAGAAGCCAATAAAGCGACTGCTATAGGAGACAAGGGGAAGATGGTTTCCGTATCCGCTGGGATAACTTATCAGAGCCCTTTGTGGGATAGTATACATGGAAATCCCATTTCAACACTTCAATAATTTCTTGATCGATCAGATAAGTATATGAAATTGGATAATGCAATCGAGAAAGAGGAGAATGGCATAAACAATCCGAGCAGATCAACTATCCCACCTAAGGATGGTGGAAAGAAACGTGGAAATAACAGGTCTGACCACCATGAGGAAAAGAAAGCAAAGTCGAGTTCAAACGAAAAGCCAACCAAGTATGAGCCTCAGTTCACTAATTACACCACTCTCTCGGCCAGCCGAGCGGAAATATATCTTGCTAGTCATGAAGAGGTTCCCTACAAGAAACCTCCACCCATCAGGAAAGAGATAAGGATGAGAGATATGAATAAGTTTTTTCGTTTCCATGGAGATTATGGTCACAACACAAATGAATGCAATCACCTCAAGGACGAGATAGAATTTCTTCTTCGGTCGGGCAAGTTGAGAAAGTAACGGGCAGAGACACCCCAAGGAGAAGGAGGCAGCAGCAATCCTGGGTTCAGACGATAGAGATCTCCACCCTTGCAACCCGGGCCTGTGGACTTTACCTTAGACACTATATGTGGAGTTCCACACTTAGCTGAGGATAGCAACAAAGCAAGGGAGAAGTATGCTGAGACACTTCGGCATGAGCGGGAGTGTTAGGATCAGAAACCACTGGAGTGGCAAGCGTCTGTGGATATATTATTTCTAAATACCGCTTTCAGAGTGGTAGCTTGATTTCAAGTTGTTTGACTTGTTATTTAAGTTTGGTTTATGAGCTGGTTATTCTAACCAGTCATTTTATTTTTGAACAATTTTGGTTGTTTTAGACTCGTTATTAGATATGTTTTGTCCTTTTTTTAATTTACGAGTAATAAAAGAGACTACGCGCAGCATGGTCGATTCTTGCTACAAATGTGCATGTGTGTTAATTATCCAAACAGGGTTCAACTGGTCGGTAAAATCGAACAGTGTTCAACTGGTCGATACATTCAAGCAGCGTTCAACTGCTCGAATATTTTCCATATATTCTATGTGTTTCACTAGTAATTAGCTGCTCGAACAGATGCGGTCAAGTAGCAAGTGACTAAGGATCTTTCAACCCTCGATCACTTGGGGGGCACATGGGGTATACTAGTATATAATTTAACATAGGCAATAAAAGCATGAGTTAAGATATTTGTTTTTAGGCTGACTTGTAAATTTTCGAAGTCCAAAAAGGCCATTAAGCTAACTTGTTTGACAAAGTTTAAGTAACTTGGAATTTTTAAAAAAAATTTAAGTTAGAAGTAGATATTCATGTGACAATAAACATTATGCTCATAAAATGTTAGAGCAATAAGAGTGTGAGAAAGTATACTTAGCAAGGACTTATAAAATGTCTAGAATTTCTAAGTTAGAAAACTAAGTACTCGTGCGAAAATATAAGGCATACATCAGAGTGACTTTACTATTCACAAAAAACTTATAAATTTTTAAGTCTAAAAAGACTTAGAATGTTTCAAGTTAACAAAGAAAAGTAAAGTATAATTGCACGAACCATAAAGATTTTGTGCAAACCTGGGGACATAAGGGCATGCATCTGAGCAGTTAGGTTGTGGTGTCTGAGTAGCCAGGCGCGTAGCGAAGCGGCTATGCATGTCCGAGTGCCTAGAGGCATGTCTGAGCGGTGAGGGTGCATGTGTCCGAGCGTCGGTGTGCGCGACTGAGCAGCTACATGCATCCAAGCGGCTGGGTGCTGATCCGAGTAGATGGCGTGCATCCAAGGAGCCAAGCAACAAGATGTTTCCGAGCAGATTTGGTGCGTGTCCGGTCAGCTGGGAGATGGTGTTGCATCCGAGGTGCTATGCAATAAGAGGTGCCCGATGAGCTACTGCAATTGCGCATTCAAGAGGTTGGCATGTTCGAGTGGCTGGCTGGGCATCCGAAGGCTGGTGCAGATTGGTACGTGTTCGAACGAATTTGGTGCGTATCTGATCGGTTGAGTGGTGGCCGAGCGGATGTCGAGTGTGTCAGAGCAGGCCCGCGCACGTCTGAGTGTTGGGGTGCATGTCCGAGGAGCTGCTGGTTGGGCATCCGAGAAGCTGCGTACGAGCGGATAGTGGCTGTGTGTCCGAGCAGCTGGGGCTGTGTCCGAGCGGATGTTGGCTGCATGTCCGAGCTGCTGGGGATGCGTCAGAGTAGATGGTGGCAAGTGTCCGAGCGGCTGGGGTGCATCCGAGGAGCAGCATGTTTGAGGAGTAGCATTGCCACGAAGCTGTTTGGGTTCTGAGGCACAAGGCTTCTGAGGGACAAAAGAAATTTGATCGGTTAGGAATGGTAAAAGAAACAAGTTTGATGGGCTAAAGGAAATGTTTGATCGTGGGTTTACTACAAAAGTGAAAGTTACTGACCGGATGGAAGCTTTTGGATGACCTCGAAAACATTTTGCTAGAGAAAAAGTTTATCATACGAGTAAATCATATAATAAACTTGGGGGCAAATGTTATCCCCAAAATTTCAGTTTGATGACGTGGCAATCAGAAGTGTCAAGTGGCAATGCATGGTCAGTAAATGGCACATTAATAGTCAATAAATGTATTGGCTCTTCGGAGTTGTGATAAAGTGATCTGACCGACCTGATAGAATTTTTGTCTGACCGGTAAAGATTTTTGACTGACCAGTCACCTGTCTTGGCCGACCATTGAAGTGCATTGGCCGACCAGTGGAGTGTTTGGCCGACCAGTCATCTATTTTGCCCAACCAGTAGTTTGTCATGTTAGACCATAGATGTGTCATGTTATACCAGAGGTGTGCTAGAGGAGTGCTTTTTCCTATGCCGACCGGTAAGTTGTCTTGTCTGACCAGTCACTTTGGGGATGGATTTGGTTGGTGCACGGATCAGAATCTTAGAAGTTACCGTCTACTTCAATAAAGCCTCAATAACAACTTCAACCCGAATCATTCTCAACAGCCGCAGGAATCTCTCAGATAACCCGGAATAATAGCTATATTATTGTAATTTAGATTTATTTATATTTTATTAATTAAAGTCTGTTGGAAGAACCAATGACCCAGTCAAAGGGAATATCTGATGTACGATCCATGAGTCTATAAATAAATGGCTCATGGCATCATTTGGGGGATCGGATCTTTGGAGACTAAGAAAAACTCTCTAGTTTGGAGACTTTGGGACTGTTACTTGGGGTATTCTTGGGGCATTATCTGAGAGAGTTTAGAGAGAGAAACTATGTATTTTTCTACTTACACTTAAGAAACTCAGTTGACTCAAGTGAATCTGATCTTAAGTATAGGATATATATATCACAACTCCAAGTGGATTAGGCTATTACCAATCAATTGGGGCTGAACCACTATAAAATTATTTGTGTCGTATTTTTCTCTTGAAGGTTTATTATAGCTTTGACGTCTATTCTTTGTTGGCCAAAATCGTGGTCAACAGCTAACTTGTGACGTTCGAGTACATCTGCATAATAGCAGCCCTACAAATCCATTTAAACTACAATTAGCTTCATATAATTTAAGAAAAATTATAGTGTAATGCTCTAAAACTTACAAATATTAGATGATCGTGCCTCACTTTTTTTCCTTGCAAAAATCATCCATACGTGTCACCAACTCGCTTCAAAAACACACGACAGCCACTCGAAGAATGTCCTCCTCTATAAGATCATGTCCCACCTCCCCATCTCTTCTATTAACCATGACTTCCTCCACTCTTCTATCAATAGTAGAAGTAGGAGGGGCATTAAGCATGTCTGCTTCACAAGCCTTGTGGCCATGGTAGATACAATAGGCGCTTTCACCATGACGCTTACTACTTCCACATATGGAAAAGGAGGAATGGACATAACAATATTTGATATAGACATGATCTTTGGCGAGGAACTCACATTAGAACTACAAGGAATAGCAAGGGTAACAATGTCTGGATGAGTCTTTTGCCTCTCTGGCTCACCCATCACCACTACCACATCAACATTCCCTTCTTCATCACAATCCAACTCGCTTGGTAAGAACATAGGGGTGCTCACCACAGTTGAGCTAAGTTGATTCAAATCTCTGTTGGTGAATGAAAACTGGAAGAAATGGGAAGTAGTGGTGGTGACGGAGTAGAAGAAATTTCAATAATAGAAACTCCTTCTGGGGCATCTCTTTTGGAGTGAATATTTATTTCACTCACCTCTGGAGATCCCTCTATACTAGCAAAAAGGTTATAAAGAAAACAACTCTTATTTAAAGAAGTCGAGCCCCTCTTAATTATACCATAACCCTCAGAAAGGCCAGGCTACAAAATAGGGGCACCACCTGAAGTTGTAGGAACTAGAATCCCAGCAAAAGATGCTAGAGGGGCAGTGACATTGGTTACTAAAACCAGTGTAACAGGACATGGAGAAACTTGGGAACAACCCACATTTGGGGATTTGGATGCTGGAGGACACGCTGGACCTAAATTAGGAGATGCCCCACCCCCAAGAACCACAAGTAATAGATGATACTTGAGGGGGGGGGGGGGGGGGGGGGGGGGGGTGGGGGGGGGCACTTGACACCCCCCGAAATTGGGATAACAACTTGAGTGGTACATCCGGGTCGCCCTTTCTGGCTAACAGACATTGTTACAATACTTGATAATAGACGAGGTGCAGGACGCAAACCAGCGCCAAGAGATTTGTTGGCCAATGGGCTGGTGGATTCTCTTCTTCAAAACTTAAATTGGGACGCCAACATAGCCCCATCGTCAAAGTCCTCATCGGAGTTAGAAAGTGGAGTTTTCCTCTTCCCCATGGGTTTCGATGAACCCATGGCATGTTGGGGAATGAATTTTTCAGATGTTCTTGGCAGAGCCTGTAAATTAACTGAGTGGATATTCTCTGCACTAATGTTGAGGGAAACTCTGGGACTATCAACAGAAGACACCTATCATGCGCTACTTGGGTCTCTGAGACCCTCCTCTCAATCACTTGAGCAGAAAGAGAAAGGGAACAAGATGGTAGGGGATGGAAGTGAACATCTTCATCAGATCCTCACACGCCTTAAGGACATCTTCTTCCTTCCAATCACCCCACATAGCTCGAACTGCAGGGGCATTGAGATCCATGTCCATTGTGAAACACATATGCAACATAATCTGCATACATTAAGGGTTACAGAATATCCAGATGTTGATGGCTGAATCTTTGAACTCATGAAAGAAACATCTTTGCATCAAAAGGTTTTCCCTTTCATCACTAATTTTAATGGTCGGCCGAAAACAATATGGGAGCAAAAAATAAAGAATTTGTACATACAAGTATGATCATACTATAGTGAACTCACTGTCAAATATAATGAAACAGAGCTCTTGATTTCAGCAACTAAGTCGAAATTAAAAATGCTAAAATTTGAAGCTTACTAGTCATGAAAGTTCTGGCAAGAGGAAATATAGTGAGAAGTAAAAATTTGGGATATCATTCCCCGCCAACTTCGTAAACATATTCATCCCAGTTCTTGTTGGAGCTGTCATAGTCTAAAAATGTATATGTCCTTTAATGGAGGCAAGTAAAATGTCTTCCATGATCTGTTCTCTAAAGACTTGTTGTTAGACTTTATAAAGGTGGCATAAATATCACCCGAACCAATTGATAGGCCTTGCATGGCACCCAACATGCGTGCCCCGACTATCGCTTGAATGGCGTTTGGCACGAACTGCCAGATATGCGCCTTGACACAAGAGACAATTTGTACAAGGATTGTAGGAAGAAGGAAACAGAGATATTCGATATGCGTAGAACTAAGCACAATTTCATCTGGTTTGACGACATATTTGTGTCGCCAGTTACGCAATTCGTTCTCTTTAAGCTTTTGAATCGTGACATTCTCAGGAATGTCACAATCAGCAAGCAGATGAACGAGGGTCGTATGGTAGTTTCTCTTCAGGTTAGGTTCTGAAGATGATCTACTTTCCATGATTCACAGCTTTTGGGAGTAAAGGGTTTAAACTCTAGAAAGTTTTTTGGGAGAGACAGGACTGGCAATGCGTCTGGCTCAAGAGTTTAATAAGGAGAGGAAAGGAAGAAGCAACCTTTTATTTTCCGCATTCAAATAACGAGGGAAGAAAAATCACAAACAATCGTGGGCGATCCCTGTTGGTCCTTGATTCTCAGAAGCGTGGGATGTGATTACTGAAATCAAACATTCCATGATTATAAGAAATAAATACTTACGGCGTAATTAGAACATGGGCATTTTTTGTTAGGAGTAATGACCTAAGAGCATGTAAAGACATTTGATTGATTTAAATAAAAGTACAATTGCAATATATTTGAATGTTATAATTATTGTTTGAATTAATTATATAATATTATCAAGAAAATTACTTATTCATTCATGAGAATATGATCATGTATTAGTACGACAGAATTAAGATCATATATAATGAATAAAATAGTCAATAACGTATTAAAGTATGAAATCTTTAATGAATGGTTGCTAGTGCGGTTTACTAAGCAAATAGGATGCAAGTTATCTATATTCAGATTACTAATGTGGACAGACATCTTAGTAAAGGTGTTGTATATAATAGAGATTACATATGATAGGACCAATGAAAATTAATTATCCTTATAAACTTGTCGTTTGACATAAGGATTTAATTTTTATCATAATAGATGATCATTTGTAGATGAGTCTAAATCCTGAGTATTCATGAACTCTAGTTTGTGTTTATTGGATCTTATGATTCGCTCGTTAAGGATTTTAGTATAATTAGGCTAATGAATTTTGTTTCGGAGATTCAATATCATGAATGGCTAGGAACATGATTTACAATAATAGAATCCATACTTTCCTAAAGGGTCGAATATTGGTTCCCTTAAGGATAAATTCTGGAACTGAATAGTTATTGAGCTCGAATTTATAATTTGATTATAGATTAATTATTCGCTATTGAATTAATGGTACTTAACGATCAAGACATTAATTAACGAACCAATAAATGAAGGACAAAACTACATTTATTGATTATACAAATGGACTATAAGAGAAAACTTTGTAAATATAATTCTATAAATACTTGAAGTGCAACTCCTTTATAGTGGAGTAATCATGAAATTAATAAATAAGATTATTAGATTAAAGAGTTTAATTAATAATCTAGTTTATTGAAGCTTCGTATTACATGTCCATGGTCCCTAAAACACATTTGTCCTACACTATCAAGGGTAAGGATGTCAAAAGAAAGATTTGTAGAGAGAATGACTTTATTGCAAAGGAATTAATTTTCCGGGGCAAGAAAATAATTATGTGATAATTTCGGGCAACTGATTAATTATGAATTATTTAACTATATAGTTTTTATTTTAAAAAACTATAGGATAAAATAAATATTAATCATGTTTGGATTAATATAAAAAGAAATTAATAATTATCTTATTTAGAATAAGATATTTATTTATTAATGTAAAACTAATATTTTAAGATAAAGTTAATTTTGAATTAACTAATATTTATTTTGGGATAAATATATTGTCTTAAATACTAATTAAATAAAAAATGAGAAAAATAGGGATAACCCTAATGATGTGGTCGACACACTTGAAAATAAATGATACTTATAAAAGAAGTGGTTTTCATTTGACTGTTAGACTCTCTCTGAAAAGAAAGCGATAGTTTTTTCTAAACCTGAACAACTATTCAATACATCTTCTCTCTATCAAACCTCTCTAGATCTCATGTGTTGAGTACATCTAGAGAGTCCTAAATCAACATTTTGAATCCTACGTGCCCACACACGTCCTTGTGTGTTTGATGATTGGTCTGGAATATCAAGGTGTGAGATTTTAGAATTTGGTTTGGAAGATCATTGAATTATACAAAAAGATTTGTGGATGCTAGATAGGCTACAAGAGTTAATCTCTAATCTATTTGTATGTGATTTAATATATCTATATATGTATTATCTTGGCTGGTATTAATAAATTTTTTAAAAACTCATTCCGTTGTGTGTCTCTAATTTACACTTTTAATACCAACAATTGGTACCAGAGCAGTCGTATATATATATATATATTAATGTTGTGTGGGTTTCTGACATTTGTTATAAGTATGTTGATATGTGTATTGAATGGATGGATATTTTTTTTGAATGTATGGTTGAATGATGGATCATTAATTATATGGTGTTATTGGGTTAGGAATTTGAATTTCTAGATCTTGTGAAAGTCATAAAGGGCATAGGATTTTTGTCAAATTTATTTTAGAAATATTGTAGTGATATTTTTTGATCAATTATGTGCAAGTGTACACATTCACAAAACAATTAATAAAATGATAAGTTGAGTATCATCTCCACATAGATTGCAAATTAAAACTAAATGCACAAATTAATTACCAAATAATTGCAAAAGTAACAAAATTACATTGTTTTGATTTTGTAAACTAACACTACTTGGAATCAATTAAAATGCTCAAAAATAAAGTGCAATGCTAATCTAAAAGTGAGGTAAAATCAATTGGTTGAAAGAGGCTTGAATTATTAAATCCCTCATGTTTTACTACAGGAAAACCTGATATTTCAGCACAAAATAAACAATTTAGAGCCATTTCAATTTTCATTGTTTTCTTTGGACAAATTCATTCATATACTCTTTATGTGCTACTTTCAGCTCTAAAACACCAAAAAGGACACAATAACACAAAAAGGAAAGAAAATAACTTGAAAATAACAAACATAACTCAACCTAATTTTATATTAATAAGCTTAAAAGAGTTTATGCATATATAAAAGACTTTTCATTTTATGCATATTAATAATCCTCTTTTTTTTTTTCTTTTTCTTATGTATATATATATATATTGCTACTTTTTTTTCAAATAATGATAGACAAACTAAATGGCAAGAGAACAAGAAAAATGAGAATACACTCTCCCCCAAACTTAAAATTTAACATTGTCCCCAATGGTGAAAACAAGAAAAAGAATAAAATGAAAAGTCTCACCCAAATGCCTCTCTCACACTCAACTCCTCTCAACCCCCCAAAATGCAACAACAAATCGATCCTATAAAGACAAGGTGCTAAAGGGTAAGGTGGAAGGAGGTTATTATATCTAGCTAGGCTAATGAGTGGCTAAGAAAGAAAATTGTCTATTAAGCTCAACGGGGTGACTAGGGATAAAAATACATAAGGGGTAGGCTTAAAAGGCTCAAACGGTGCAAGGATGGCCTAAATCATGTCATTGGTGTAGTGATGTCTAGGATTTCTCTTCAAGGAAAACCACTGAGTAATTCTAGAAACTTAAGCTCTCAAAAGAATCTAGCTCTTACTAGGGTCTCAAAAATGTTTAATCAATGTATGCATACACTAAAAAGAAAAACACTCTCATCAATAAATTACTAGAAACATTCACACCCAAAGAATTTTAGTTTAAAACTTAAGTAAGAGAGACATCCAACTTCAACTTAATTTTATTATATTGTTTAAGCTTTTTCAAGACCCTAGTGAACACTAACAAAGACAAAGAATATCCTCAAAACAACAACAAAATAACTATAACAAGCACAACCTAAAACAATACAATGACACAGAGAAACAAAGACAACAAAGTTATAGCCACACAACAAAAGAAATACACAAAACAACAAAGTAAATGAAAGAAAATGAGATGAGATAAGAAAACTCCCCCCCCCCCCCCCCCCCCCCGCCTATCTTTGGAATTGTCATCCAAAAAGATAGGGTCAATTAAGAAGCGATGGCCTTCGTTTGGTTGGTAGCGAAGTTGAGGAGTTGGGTGCTTTCCATTTCTTAGCATGAGTCTTAATGGTTGTGAACTATTGCAATTGATAGCCAAAAATCAACAGAACACCCTCAGAGCAGAACAGTCAACAAGAATCCCATGTGTAGTAACTCAAAGAGCTGCCCCAAAATTCATCTGCCACATTCAAATATCAATAGATCCCAAAGCAAACAAGAGTGTACAAATGGAGCAGAGAATCAAGAACATGGGGGCAAAAATTTACCATCTGAAATGAACGATGTATGCTGCCCAAAAGCACTACCAAATAATCACAAACTAAAAGCTTCAAAGAATATAGAATGAACTCAATACCACCCCAAATTCATAGCTGCTTGGTGCTTCGCACAAAGGCTCGAGATGGGACGGTGGCATTTGGTGATTTGGAGAGGCTCTCGGAGTCTAGAGTTGGGCGTCGTGGTGGCAATACCGAAGGTTCAAGTTGGGGTGTTAGGGGCAGAGCTGCCTTGGCCTTGGGTTGCATGGGTCTCGAGTTCATGGGGCTCGGTCTGGGAGCTTTGGGTTTCTGAGGTTGTGGTGGTTGGTCAGAGGTGAGGAAGAAGATGGTGGTTACAGTGATTACAGTGAGATGGTGGTTGATATGGAGGTTATGGTGATGGCAGTTCGAGCAATTGGAAAGGAAAGAAACGAGAAAGAGAAAGAAATGAATCGGGTTGGGCAATTTTTTATTTTTTATTTTTTTTATTTTTCTTTACTAAAAAAACAACTCTGAATGTTGTGCGAGCCCACACATCATCTCCCCGTGGGCATGGAAATCCCTTTGACTTGTGCTTTCCAAATTGCAGATTATGAGTAAAATTTTTGCTACAGTAGGTGGAACCCTTAATTTTTTGGAAATTTCACACATTTTGCTTCAGAAAAATGTCCGCAAAATCTTCAGACCCCCAAATTACTTCCAAAACATCATTTTCTTACTTTATTTAACATCTGAAACACAAAAAACAAACATAAAACCATTCTCAAAACATTGCAATAAAATTAAATTAAAAAAATAAAATTAAAATGAAAATAACTAAAACACTAATATATTTTTTTTCTTTTTATATTTCAATTTTTCTTTCTCTTTCTCTTATTTTTTTTCTTCATTCATTTTTTCAATGTACTTTATTCTTCTTTCTTTGGGTTTCTTTACAAATGAATCCTCCAAATACCATAGCAACCCAAACTTCACATTTTGTTTCTTTCTAATGATCTTTCAAGGAAACCGAGGTGCTGTATCGCTCAACCTCGCTTCCCAAAAACTTTGTTCCTTTCCTTGTCACCATAAATGTTCTCCCGAAATGCTCATCATATAATTCCACCACACCATTGGGATACACTTTGTTCACTAAGAACCCACCATCACACCTTGATTTCATTAGAGAGTTTAAGAAAAACACTTTATTACCAACTTCCAACATTTTTTATTGAGGTTTTCTACTATGTTTCCTTTTCTTCTTCTTTTTCTTCGGTAGCTTTTGAGGATGGGATGGTTCTTCTTCCTTAATTTTCCATGGCTCACCACGTTTCTCAATTTCTTCGAAAGGGACCTTTTTCCCCACTCCCTTGTTGTGCTTTTCATGCATCTTTTCAATCATCTTCGAGTTGGAAGCACTTATGGCTAAATGTGCTTCAACTTCATTAGGAGAGCGTATAGGATTAAAATCCTTGAATGCTACATGTTCATCTTGAGCTCGAATGGTAAGCTCTCCTTTTTCAACATCTATCAAAGTCCTCTTGGTGGCAAGGAATGGTCTCCCCAAAATGATTGGAACCTCCCTATCTTCCTCATAGTCAAATCTGCCAGAAAAATGAACTTGTCAACTTGTACTAGGACGTCTTCAATCTTTCCCTCCAAAAGCACCCTAGAATGGTTAGCTAATTGCAAAGTGAGTGTAGTTAGCCTTGCTTCTCCAAGTCTCAACTTCTTAAAAATGGACATTGGCATCAAATTAATACTAGCTCCCAAATCACAAAGAGTTTTACCAACTTCTCGTCCCCCAATAGAAATTGGAATTGTGAAATTGTCCATATCCTTCAACTTAGGATGAATTTTATTCTTCAAATAGCACTACAACCTTCAGTCAAAGCTACCGTTTAAAATTCACCAAGCCTCATCTTCGTTGTTAAAATATCATTCAAGAACTTCACATAGTTGGGCATTTGTTCCAAAGCTTCCCACCAAAGGTATGTTGATGTGGAGTTGCTTCAAAACATTTAAAAGTATCTGGAATTGGCTATCTTGCTGGTGCTTTTGAAATCATTGAGGAAATGGTGGAGGTGGCTTGCTAATTAGCTTCTCTAATGCATTTTGCTGAGGAATTGCTGCAGCATTTTCATCAGGATCAGCTTTTGACATATTCAAAATTCCAACTCTTTCTCCTTTTCCACACTACATTGGATTGAAGTGAGCTCACTTTTGCTCTTAGATTTTTCCTCATTCAACTCCAGTTTTCTACCACTCCTCAAAATGATCGCCTTGGATTTTCCGTATCACCAGGCAAGGTGCCTTGTGGTCTATTCCTCAACTCACTGGTTAGTTGTCCCAATTGAATCTCTAGGTTCCTCAAATATTCTACATGACTTTGAATCACTGCATCAGTCTTGGACATAAACTTTTTGATCAAATTCTCCAAAGAGCTTGTTTGAGAAACTTGTGGAGGAGGAGGTTGAGTGAGTTGTTGTTGTTGAGAAAAATCCGCTGGATAAGTAGGCTTGTTTGGAATGGCTACACCACTTGAACTAGCCCCTTGACCTCCCCAAGAAAAGCTTGGATGATTCCTCCAAACCAAATTATAAGAGTTTGAATATGGATTGTTGCAGTTTTCATTTTGATTCCCCAAGTAACAAACCGATGTGGGATTAGAAGGACAACTATCAAATGTGTGCCCTCCTCCACAATAAACACAAGAGACATTCGCTACTTTCCCAATATGGGAGCTAGTTGTAAGTTACCCCCCATACTCATAGTCTTTAAATGGTTGGTCATAAATGAAACTTGAGCAGTCAAAATTGTCAAAGAATCTACCTCATGAATACCCACTACTTTCCTTCCCATTGAGGCTCTAGCATTAGACCATGGGTAATTATTATTGGAAATCTACTCCAAAATCTCATATGCTTCATTGTAAGACTTAGAAAGAATTGCCCCATTTTCCAAAGCATCCAAAACCATGTGTGTGGAGGCATTGAGACCATTATAAAAAGTCTCCATTTGAATGCAATGTGGGATACCATGATGTGGGCACTTCCTCAATAACTCCTTGAACCTCTCCCAAGCGTCACATACCGACTCATCCTCCAACTATTGAAAAGAAATAATCTCATTCCAAAACTTAGCATTTTTCATTGGAGGAAAATATTTCATCAAAACTTTCTCAGCTAGCTCATGCCAAGAGTATTGAGCCAAGCTCTAGCTCTGTCCCTTAGATAAAAAGGAAACAACTTCAACCTCAAGGCTTCTTCAGTAATGCATTGCAACTTGAATGAATCGCTCACCTCCAAAAATGAACAAAGACGGAGATGAGGATCCTCTGCAGGCAGCCCACTAAATTGACCCACCGTCTACAACCTTTGGAACATCACAGGCTTCAACTTAAATTGAGTTGCTTGAATTTTAGCCCTAACAATACCAGGACTCATCTCATTAAACATTGAGGCCACATACTCCCTTATGGCCCTCTCTCTATCATCGTCCATAACAATTGCATTAGCAGCATTCAAAGCAATTGTTGCTTTAATAACAACTCCAATAGGCGCATTAAGCATGGGTTGAGCTCTAATTTCCTCAACCCCTTCACCTTCTTGAGCAATAGCAAGGTGAAGTTGAGCCCGATGTTCCCTTAGCCTTCTTCGAAATGTACGTTCAATCTCAAGGTCAATAGGGGCTAGCTCAAAGTCTTGATGCATGTTCATGCAACAGAATCAATATATCAAAGCATAAGATGAAGCAAACAATATTAGTACAAACTAAGAAAAACAAATTGCAAAGTAATTAATAATACACAAAATTTTTAATTTCAATCCCCGAAAACAGCGCCAAAAACTTGTTGTGATATTTTTTCGATCAATTATGTGCAAGTGTACACAGTCACAAAACAAGTAATAAAGTGTTAAGTTGAGTATCGTCTCTACAGGGTTCGCAAATAAAAACTAAATGCACAATTTTATTACCAAAAAATTGCAAAAGTAACCAAATTAAATTGTTTTGATTTTGTAAACTAACACTATTTCGAATCAATTAAAAATGCTCAAAAATAAACTGCAATGCTAATCTAAAAGTGAGGTAAAATCAATTGATCGAAATAGGCTTGAATTATTAAATCCCTTTATGTTAAATGACACTTGTCACAAGCATGTTTATTGAGGATTTAAGCATTTTGGATGAATAATTTAATAAAGGATAAATCTAGAAGCTCTAGAACCTTCCAGCAGCTATTAGGATCGCGTTTTACTCAGTCAAAGTTGTTTAATCATTTTCAAATATGCTGAAAGAGTGCAAAAATATGTTTGATATATCAACATATGTCGATATATCGCAGCTATAGGGGTCGATATATCGCCTACGGAAGATACGAAAAACACGTCGACTTCACACGAATGAAACCACGGAGGCTCGGGAATATGGGGGAGGCGATATATCGCCTATAGGGGGCGATATTTCGGCTCCACACTCATATTTTGAAAGTTCATGGAATCCAAGCTAGAAACATCCCTCAACCACTTAGACTTGATCTTGAACGTTTTTGACCGAGTTCTGGGCCTCTGTTGAAACAAAAATTCAAATCTTTTCAATTATTATTCATTATTTATTCAATTTAAAAGGGGTTAGTTTCACTCCTTGACCTCTATAAATAGGACCTAGTACTCATCCATTTCATTCATCATTCAAGCATTCTTCAGTGCATCCCAGCTGCTAAGATTACTCTAGAGAGAAAACTCTTGGGTTTTAAGTTAAAGCTTTTCCAATCTAAGCTTTTCTAAACACTTGGGAAGTAAGATTGAGAGTTATTTCGGTATCGAGGTGTAGATCAAAGTCATAGTTCATTCAAGGTATTCTTATCCTCAAGTTTAATCCATCATAGTTCTTTTATTTTCTTCCATTTTTCTTTCAGATCCTAACTGATTGTTATGGATTTTTGGTTAGGTGTTTTAGTTTCTTGAAACTTAAGGTTTTTGGTAAGTTTCTACTTCGATGGTTTAGTTCTCTTTTCATCTCTTTTTCTTTAGAAACTCATAATTCTCACTGTTGGTTTTTAGAAGTTTCCCAATCCCGTTCTTGTCTCCAATATCCCGGTTTGGGTAAGGAAAATAGGTTAGATATATATATGTTATGATATGTTTATGTGATATGATATGATTTGTTGATATGTTATATGTATGAATATGTTTTGGAGTCACTTGGGGCTTATAGTTGCTTAGATAGCAAACCCCAAGATTTTTTATCATTATCATGGTTTAGAGTTATGATTTACCCGACCTCGATTAGTAGAAAGAGGACCTAGATGGGTTATCATATACTACCTTGTGATCTAACCTACCTCGATTAGTAGACTGGGGACCTAGATGGTTTTATCACATGCCACGGTATTGAGTTAATGGCCACTGATATTGTAGTCCTATATGATATATATTTTTACTTCATATGTTTTATAGTATTTATTTTATGATATAATATTATGATATATGTTTTTAGTAGATTTTCCTTGCTGGGCATTAGGCTCATTCCTTTTATTTTAGATGGTGCAAGAAAATGAACTTGGAAGGAGGGATAGATTCGTGGCAGCTTGGCATGTGTGTTAGGGATGGACTGATTGAATGGACTGCTGGAAGACCGAGGATGACGTTGTTTTCAAGTTTTTTTTAATTTATGTTTTATGTATTTCCGCACTTAGTATTTAAACAATTGATTAAAGTTTATGTGTTCTATGTTTTATGTACTAAACAATGGGTACTCATACCTTATTTTGTATTTCGTACAGTATTTTGGATTTTAAATAAAGTTATGTTATTTCTTATTTATGTATTCCAAAATAGTAGCTACGTTTAGTAGTTTTTAATGGTCCAAGGTCTAGAATTAGTCAGGGTATTACAAATCAAGTTTAAGAACCCAGAATTAAGCATCAATTCATAATTGTTACACAAGGTAAATAACATATTCCTATGCTATTCACAAACATAACCTAACAAGATTATCCACTTGTGTCATTCAAATCTATCCATTATATTCAAACTTCCCAACAAAAATATAAGCATATTGTGTCATTCAAATCTATCCATAACTCAATATCTTGCCATTGGTGGCCAATCAACAACAAGAAATCATCAATAAGCACATTTGAATGAACAAATGGGTAAATTTCTATGATAAAGTGCTAGAAATTAAGACCTAGGACATAGAGTTCATTAATAATCCAAGCCTCAAAATATCTAGTTCATGGCTAAAATAAGAAACACAAATACAAAATTAAATCTTTCCATGGGAGTTCAAACACCAAATACTAAAAGAAAATAGGAAAGAAATAACAAAGGAGAAGAAATAGCCCAAAAAATGATGATGGAATCATTCTTCTCTTCTTTTCCTCTTCTTCCTTCTTCTTTTTCCTTCTTTGTACTGCTATTCTCTCTTGTACTTGGTGGTCCCTCTCAAAGATGACTTAATTGGGTAAATGGATGTTGTACCTTATTTTCCTTCAGCTAGGGTACAAAACCCTCTTTCCTCATGCCCAAAAATTCCCTCCAAGCCTATAAAACTCTGATTTTTGCCACCTCACCACCCTTTGACAAGTCAATTAATGACATGCCACATGTTGTTCCCTTATATGCTGAATTCTCATCTTTCAATCCTCCTGAAAAGGCTCCCAACAAAACTTCTTTTACTCTAGGAAAACCTTATATTTCAGCACAAAATAAACAATTTAGAGCCATTTCACTTTTCATTGTTTTCTTTGGACAAATTCATTCATAAACTCTTTATGTGCTACTTTTAGCTCTAAACCACCAAAAAGGACACAATAACACAAAAAGGAAAGAAGATAACTTGAAAATAACAAACATCACTCGACCTAATTTTATATTAATAAGCTTAAAAGTATGAAAAATAACTATTTATTCAAGAGTTATCAAATGTGTAATTTAAAAATTTGTACACAAACAAAGGAGGAGGACCCGAGCCACCAGCCAAGCCAGTGGCCCGAACCCTCCCTATCCACGTGCGTACAATCACACGCCCAATCCTCCCCACCTGCACTTGCCCCGTGTCTGCCTGCTGCTTGCCCAGTCGTAGCCCAGCGGCTCCTTGCTACACCGCGCCCCTCGCACGCGCAGCACCTGCACGCCTGCCCTGGCTGAGCCCCTAATACATGTGGGCGCAGCACCTTCGGCTCCCCAGCCACCCAGTCGTACCATGTCGAGCCCTTGAGGCTCCTCCGTGTCACCAACCCTAGTGATCTATGGCACTAGCCATCCTAAGTAGCAAAACAGAGTTCAATCCTAGTTCCTCTCAAGCTATCCCGGTCGTGGTCGTCGAGTAGGCTACATATGTACACACCACCCCCGAAGCTCTCCAACTCATGCTTGGTCAAGCTTACAAAGCACCCATGAGCCAAGGCTCAGCAAGAAAACTTAAATCAACATATTCAACGAGTAACAAAGTATAAACAACAGGCTTAGCAGCAACAGTCTGCTCAAACAAACACATAATCCAATTTACCAATCAATGAGTTAGATAAGTGCAATCTACACTCTTGAATATTTAGGTGACGTTCAGACCGGACTCTCTTAGGTCGAGCTTTTAGATCATATTGCCGACCCCGACACACTTAGGTTGGGCTCTCAAATTAGATATAATCAAATATATAGATTTCATAATACACAATCAAATGCATCATATACAAGGATTCCTAATTGAATAATCTCATTTATAACCACATTCATAGCCATTAATAGGGTCCAAGCCCCGATCACAACCTGGGTGCAGTTTTCTTAGCCCGAGTTCTACGCGATAGACGATATGGCCTCAAGTACGAACCTGGTCCCGAGCCTTGCAGTAATCTAGTCACAACATAAACACTCTTATTAGGGATTAACTCCAAATCCCAAGCCTCACCCTAGACCATATTCTTAAGATTACTATTCCCAGTTGTCGGGACGTTGGAAACGTCCCCTCGAGCCCCCAAGTGAGCCACCAAAAGGATTCCCAAACTCCTCGAGCCCTAAACCTAAAAATTTTCAAAGCCACATTTCGGAACACCTGGCGCGGTCGTGCCTGCCCCTAGCGCGGTCGTGCCTGCCCCTAGCGCGGTCGTACCTATAGAAAGTTTGTGCTTTCTAAGGTACTGGCGCGGTCGCGCCACAACCTAGTGCGGTTGTGCTAGGTCGCCAAAAACACTAAACGAGCCTAGAAAGTTCTTGTTTTTTCCCAATTCGAAAGTTACGATTTCCCAGTACAACCAGACCCAAAATTGACCCAACATCTAAAACCCACTTAGGCAATCAACAAACAACAATAAAATACCTAAAAAATGCACTAAAACATAAAGATTCCAAGATTTCCATTATTGAGTTTCAATCTTAACTTAGACCCCAAACATCTAAAACCCACAATTAACTCCACAATACCAACAACAATTGAACCCACAACCAAGTTATAAATGATTTCTAATCCTCAAAACATCAAGATATTCATTCCAAAGTTACCCCAAATTCATAATTCAAAACTAAGGCTTCAAAAACTCAAGAACATTCAAAAAGACATAAAACTTAAAAAAAGGAGGGTTAAATCATTGAATTTCAAATCCTTGATTGGTTATGGAGTCTCCAACAGTTACTAGTCCTTTTGGCAGCATGAATTCCTCACAAAACTCCCTAAAACAATGGTCCCAAGCTTGGCTTCAAGCTTGAGTACTTCTTGGCCTTGAAGTGTAGTGCAAAGCAAGATAAGAGCCGTCCAAACGTGGGAGTGTTGGCTGCCAATTGCCTTAGCCTTTTTTCTTCCTAATTTTATGGCCAAATGACCCATTTACCCCTCCTCATGCCTATCTTCCTTAGTAAACCTCAGGGGCAAATGGTCATTTTTCCATTAATCTCACTAAACCTCAATTAACACCCTAAATTCCCTATTAAGTTACTAACTCTCCAAATATAAATATTTTTCCTCAATAATATCTCAATAAGTCCCAAGGTACACGAAATTACTAAAATACCGCTTGGCTCACCCCGAGCTGGGGTATAAACCTCCATTGTGACTTTTCCGCCAAATTGCTCACTAGGATTGACTTGGGCCCCACATCTTAAATATATCCCCATAAGCCTGTGGTCTCACTCATAAAGCATATATAATACAAGTATACCATCGACGGGTCAAAAATTACAAATATGCCCTAATTAACAAAACAGGCCCGCATGCATATTTAATACACATAAACATGCATAAATACTCATATCAAAATATAAATCATATATGCCACATGATCACACATATATTCATTTAATTTCACTTATAGCTCCAATTATGCCCTCCTGGCATAGTAATCAAGGCACTAAGCCTCATTAGCAAATTTAGGACATTGCAACTATCTCCTACTTACCAAAATTTTGTCCTCAAAATTTATTCAAACATCTCGGGATACTGATCTCGCAAATCTGACGCTTACTTTGGAGTCAAGTCCTTTACCTTGCTATTTCATTGTAACACCTTCACTAAAGTGACAGTTTTATTCTATGAGACTTTATCTCTTCTATCCAGGTATTCATCACCGTGACAATCCAATCAAGGAATCGTATTTGCCTCAATGTCTTGAAAACTTACATATTCGAAATAAAATGCTTAAAGTCAGAGTTGTTCCTTTAGGTTGTAAGTCTATCTGAAGGTTACCAATAATCCAAAATCCAACTATCATACTCATTACTCTCTATGCCCATTTACAGAACTTGGGAAATAAATAAAAGGTTTCAAGTCAACTATATCGACTCGGGTGCCCCACGGAGATGTACGGTCTCCTTTTGCACATACTCATTCCTATGATAACTCGCTCACACAAGCAAAAAGTGTTGTAAATTAGTACGTCAAGTCACAACTTCTGATACTCAACCATCTTACTCGCATTCTAAGGTGATCCACAAATACGATCCATAATTATATCCCTCCATACTAACTCTGGGATGCCCTAGAGTCATGATAGCCTCTCTGGATTCTGATATTCATCTCTCACTTGCTGAAAGGTTAAGTAGTGAGCCCCTCCCAGTATACAGATTTTGGGTCTTAACACACATTCAAATTTCCTGGATACAACAAGCATGAGGGGTGGTATAAGACTCATCAAGAATCTCCATCTTGATGCTTACATCCATCAGAACACATATCTGATCCTCATATCTTAACTTATCCATGTTAAAATAATAAAGTTCTTAGCCATTCCTACAAGATTTTCTTCCTGTATTTCATTGTTTGTATAGGTATATCTGTCACTTATCAATCAAAGATTCTATACCAATCCTATTCGTTTCCTTATCTAATTTTGTTGTGATATGTAGCGAATCATACAACTGGCATGGACCTTTCCAACCTAAGGCATCAGCCCTCACGTTGGTTTTCCTTGGGTAATAAAGGATTTCACTGTGAGTCCTTCACTGGTTCCCACTAATGACTTATTTCATGGTTATCCCCTAAGGGTGACAGAAGGCTTTAACTTTTATGTTAGTGTATACACTTCCTTCCCATAAGTGTTGTCGTCACCCAAACCGCAGTTATCTGGCATTACTATCAACTCAAAGTCCTGTGTAAAACATCCTTGTTCTTATTCCTTTGATCACTGTGAAGCATGAGCAATCACCTTTCCAGTCTAAACGAAGGCACACCCTAGCCTCTGACAAGCCTCTCTATGAACTTCTCGTTTTAAGCAAGGAAAATGTCCCCCTTATCATCCTCCTATATTAGTCCATCACATGCATATTCTAATACCATGGTGTGTTAATCAACCTTTATTTTAGCTTTCAAAAATCCAGCACGCAACTATCCATTCAGGCAAACTTTAGGTCCTTGCGTTACTTTAGTCAAGGGTATGGTAGACCTCGAAGATGTTTCAAGTAAAGGCTGATGTGTTTCGCCAGTCCCACAGTACTTTTAACCTCTTAAACGTTCCTTTTGCAAATTCCTTACTGTTTCTATCTTAACTAAATCATACATGATCCCAGCACTTCCCATAATGTAACCTTGAACACCACCTGGAGAAATTAGAACTTATCCTTTCCGGAACCTTACCTGTAATCCCTGATTCTTTAGCCTCAGTAATATCAACGAAAATGTTACTCGTGTTTTATTTCTAACTGGAAGTAGTCCCAAACATTCTCGATCGATCCAAATACGACTTGTCCAAATCATCCTTGTACTCACTGCTTGTAGAATTTACATGAGTCGCTGGAGCATTGCTCAGTTCAAGAGCCTTCACTGAAAATCCATCACATCATACTTGGTGCGAAAGGTTATTCTTGAAACGCCCCTTTCCTTGAACCTTAGCTGGTAATGACTAGATCGAGGGTCAATTCCTAAGAGCAATGTCTTACCTTGCAACCAGACAAATGAATCATCCATCCTTGGCAATGGATACCAATTCTTGACAATTACTTCACTCAGTTGTCCATATACGGTACACATTCCCCCAGACTTGCCCTTCTTCTTAACCCATGATATTGAAATGCCCAGTGGCGAGAAGCTTCGTTTAATAAATCCCCAAATCGAGTAACTTCTTTGACTAAACCTTTAATTATTTCTGCTCAGCTTGTGTCATTCTATATGATGCCTCGAATACTGGTTCTATTCCTGCATTAGTCCTATAGCATACTCAAAACCTATATGCGACAGCAATCCCAGCAAATCCTCATAAACCCCTCTGAAACCTCACTGGCCAATCAAGTTTTCCTCTGGTCTAACTTATATAACCCTGGTGGTACTCACCACCATAGCTAGGAATCTCGTGAATGCAAATGGGTCCTTTCCTTTTAAACTCAGAAGTCTCTATCTTTCTTACAGTCCATGGTTGTCCCTTATTTGGAAAACTAATCCATACTCAGGATCATAACAAAATCCCCATATAATCAGCTCAATCAATTTTACTACTAACTCTCTACTGGTAGTACTCTGACCCATATCCTGGCAACTACCAACTTTCCCCGGCAGACACTAAGATCTCAAGCCCCATAGCATAATAATTATATAGTATGTACAACATATATATGCCTCTACTAAGAGATACGTAGTACCACCATCAATCAACACCTTATAAAAGATCAAGAACTGGATAGCCAACCTATCGCCACTGAGGGACAAGCCTCAGGCTCTGACTACATCTAGGCGGACACTCGAGCTTGAGTCGAGCTACCTACACTCCTTGGTTCTTCCTTCTTTGATCTCGAGAAATCCTTCTTGAAGTGCCCAACTATTCCACATAGAAAACATGCCTTCGCTCGGCATTCTCCTAGATGGCGTCTTCTGCACCTGGCGCATACTAGATAACTTCTCCAGGCCTCGTTGCTTCCCTGATGGCCACCCTGACCCCTCTTATCAAGACCAGAAGTAGTAGAACTACCAGGGGTCTTTTTTCCTGTTTACTAGAGCCTTTGCCTCTACCAGATCCTGCAATTGGGGATACCATTGTCTGAGATTCTTGCCCTATGGCGCTCCCACTCCATATCTCATCTCTTGTGTTCTCAATAGCAAGGGCCCTCCATACCGCCTGAGCATAGGTAAAAATCTCATCTACTGGAGCAATCCTAACGCTCTGGGCCATCCCAGAGTTCAATCTTCAAATGAACCGCTCCTTCCGGGCCACATCTGTTGGTACTAATCAAAAGAAAATTTGGCCAACCCATCAGATTCATTGACATATTATGTCACTGTCTTACTACCTTGAACCAAGTTCATAAACTCATTGGTCTTCGCAATTCGAACTGCGTCACAGTAGTATCTCTCATTGAACAATTGTCTGAATTCTTCCCAACCCATCATGACAACATTCCGGGTCTGGGATACCACTTCCCACCATAATCAGACATCCTCTTGCAGCATGTACATGGCACAAGCCACTCTATTATTGCCTACCACTCCCATATAATCAATGTAACAACCCAAAATCACTAATAAGGCTTAAAGGCCTTGATTAGCGTGTCAGGAGGGCATAATTGGTATATGTATGATTGAATTGTTTAATGCATGATTATATGGCATGCGTCATGCATGATTATATGATTATATGGATATGTGATATGCATGTGTTATGAGTATTAGATATGTATGTGGGCCATATTTAGCTTATAAGGGCATAAATGTGATTATATGTGATAAATTGATGAGACCACATTATTATGTGGATATATTTGCAGCATATGGCTTGAGACGGTCCTAGTGAGCGGATTAGCGAAATAGTCACAGCGGGGATTAATACCCGGCTCGGGAATGGCCTAGGGGTATTTTTGGGAAATCAGAGAATAATTTGGAAATTATTAGATATTGAATAAATAATTGGTAATTAATTGGATGACGGGATTAATTGGTAAATATTAGGAACATTTGAGGAATTAGCAGGGACTGGGGGGAAATGACCATTTTACCTCTAGGGACAATTTGAGGACTAGCTAACTTAGAAGGGCAGATTGGTCATTGTGTATGGTCATGGGTAGGGTCGGCCAAACTCTTTGGGCATTCAGAATATACTAGACATATGAGGAAGACTCCAATTTCAATTACCCTTTATCACACTTTCACTCTTGAAGAACTTGAAGGAGTTGAAGCTAAGGAAGGGAAAAGGGGGCAGAAGCTTAGGCTTGAAGATGGATTCTTTGAAGAAAATTGGAGGTGATTCAAGCTAGGAATTAAAGCTGGAACTTGGGAGGATTCACCTATAGTTGAGGTAAGTTCTAGTCTTCTAATTTGTTGAAGAATTTAGTTTAATAGGGTGGAATTGAGCTAGGTAGTCTTGAAGCTTAGAACATGTATACTTCTGGGTTCTTTGATATAAATTGAGTGATGAATTACTACTGAATTGGGTTATTGATTCTAGTATAATTGTTAGGAATGTTATGTTTAAAGTATGTGATTGATCTTGAACTCGTGCTTGGGTTTGTTTCTAATTGTGATGCTTACTGGATTTGAGTTTTGAAGGAAATTGGCTGGAAAAGGTTGGAGAGAACCCAGAATTGCTCGAAGGGGGTGTGTCGCGGCTCATGTGGCCTATTTGGCCTAGGTTTCTCTCTGAGATGGGGGCGCGCTGCGACCTACTAGGCCAAGTTGAGGCCCGCCTCCCCTTTGGCTTGGGTCCTTACTCTCTGACTTGGGGGCAAGTTGTGACCCACTAAGCCAAGTCGCGACCTGTCTAGGGATTTTAGCCTTAGAATTGCTTCTAGAATTAGTAAGGCTTGGGAGTTCGAACCTAGGCGCTCGGGATAATTTCTACTACTCGGTTTAGTAGAAATTAAGGTCTGGGAGGCTAGTTTTTGTCTCATAAGTATTTATTTGGATGGGAAGTTGATGAGTACCCTTTGGCCACTGTGACTAGGTTTATCGCCAAGGCTCGGGACTGAGGATCGAGCTCGAGACCATTCTGTTATCTCTGCTTGGAATTAAAGGTAAGAAAAATACACCCTTGTGTGGCTGTGTTGGGACTGAGATTCCCTGTATTTGAATACATATGTTGTATGATTGTGATAATGCCATGTGAGCATGAAATAAACGGCCTAAGAGAGCCAGGGCTGATAATTTCGCATAGGACGCGGCTCGGCCACTATGAGTCGGGGTCAGCTAGATAAACATTAGACTCGATCTAAGTGAGCCGGAGTCAGTGGGTTAAACAGAGGGTGCGGCCTAAGGGCTTCGACCCTGAGTAATGTGTATTGATTGAGATAAATTATTGAATATAAATGTTTATTGTTGTTAGCTTGATACTACGGATTGTTAAATATCTGGTTAACTTTCTTGTGAATTAATTGATTATCATCATTGATTATGTTATGTTGTTATGGTTTTCTTGCTAGGCCTCGGCTCACGGGTACTACGTGGTGCAGGTAAAGGCAATGGTAAGGTGGATCAACCATGAGTTGGAGAACTCTTGGGGCGAGGTGTACATTGTCATCTGCTCGTCCACCACGGCCGAGGGAAAGTACAGGGGCAGAAGCCTAAAACTTGTATTTTTCCATTAGTGTGGCCATTGATTGTATATAATTTTTGAGAGTTTGTAAATCTGTCTTTTATACCCTGTTTTTGGGATCCCATGTACCAAACATTCATTTTAATGAAAATTAACCATTTACGATCAAAATATTTTAACCCTAACTTGATTATGACTTTAGGATCACATTTTTATTCAAATGACTTGATTAGAAAGTCTTGCACTATTTCAAATACACAATATAACGGTCTTGGTTATCCAAGGCGTTGCAGTCAAGGATGGAGCTAATCATGCTCATCCACTACTCGGCTCTGAATGAATCCAGGCCTCCCTAAGAAACTAGAGGATAATGCTTCTGGAATCTTTCATACAGTAATTCCCATCTGTCCCACCCTCAGGTTGAATCGAAACTGGTGCCATTGTTGTCAAAACATATGGAGCAGCGTTCCTTAGCGGAACCCACTATCTCAACCACATAATCCCTTCCTCTTGCTTTTGCAATCTTGCTTGCATGCAAGCAAACATCTGCTGCCAATTCCAGGGGCAGATGGAGGGTTCTGGCTCTGGTTATCATCTGCAATCCCAATATTAACAATGCCTGATCCAATTGATTGTCTTGGATACATAACTTCTGAATATTTCTGCAGTCAATGACTTAACCTATCAGCCATGATAATCATATCTAGAACTATCACATGAACATAACCAAACAACACAATAACCACATGCAGTATCCATACCAAAACACAGGTCTGTAACGTTCATGCATCAATTAATAGGCCTTACTCCAACAAGATATATTTATATAGGTCATGCTCTCTATTACAGCATGTAGTTAAGGCACATATGTTCAATTAAGCAGTTATGCACATTATAATGTTATTAGATACCAAATTCTGAGTCGAGCTTATCTTTAGCGGTGAGTGCACATACCCAGCTAGTCTTCAACAACCCTTAACCCTAGACCGCTTTGATACCAAGTTGTAACGCCCTGGTTAGCCAAGATTGTTACACTATGTGTTTAAAATGGTGCATAACTCGCTAAGCGAGTAATTTGGACTTAAATGTGTAATTAAATACTAAACAAAGGTTAGGTATTAAAAATTTTAGTCAACGAAGTAATCATTTTTCATTAAAAGTGTTTAGTTTATACATGGGATCCAAAAAAGTGGTTACAGAGGTATAAAAGAAAAATAAAATACACACTAGCCATCCTAGGCAGCAAACAGAATTCAACCCTAGTTCCTCCCAAGCTATCCCGACTGTGGCGTTCGAGTAGGCTGCATATGTACACACCACCCCCAAAGCTCTCCAACTCATGGCTGGTCTAGCTTAACCTTGCTTCTACCTATACCATAAAGCACCTGTGAGCCAAGGCTCAGCAAGAAAACTTCAATCAACAGATTCAACAAGTAACATAATATAAACAATAAGCCTTGCAACAATAATCTGCTCAAAAAAACACATAATCCAATTTAGCAATCAATGAGTTAAACAAGTGCAATCGGCACTTCTGAATATTTAGGTGACGTTAGACCCGAATCTCTTAGGGTGAGCTTTCAAATCATATTGTCGACCCCGGCTCTCGTAGGCCCAGTTGCATTCTGCACGCTTGATGTCGGCCCCGATACCTTTAGGCTGTGATCCCAAATTAGATATAATCAAATATATAGATTGCATAGTACACAATCAGATGCAGCATATACAAGCATGCCTAATCGAATAATCATATTTATCACCACAGCCATATCCATTAATAGGGGTCCAAGCCTCGATTACAACCCGGGTGAAGTTTTATTACCCTGGCGCGGTCACGCTTGCAGAAAGTTTAGGATTTCAGGGGTACTGGCACGGTCGCACCCTAGCCTAGCGCGGTCGCGCCCCTAGGCTCAGTACCTCAATCCCAACCCAAATTCTTTAGTTTCTAAGACACTAGCGCGGCCACGCCACAACCTAGTGCAGTCGCCAGAAACACTAAAGGAGCCAAGAAAGTTCTTGTTCTTCCCCAATTCGAGAGTTATGATTTCCCCAGTACAACCAGACCCAAAATTGACCCCAACCGTGCACTTCTAGCAAAAATTTTAGCATAAATCACCTCAAAGAACGTAGGCAATCAACAAACAACAATAAAATACCTCAAAAACACACTAAAACACCAAGATTCCTATATTGCCATTATTGATCTTCAATCTCAAATTTAACCCAAAAAATATAAAACCCACAATTAACTCCACAATACCAACAATAATTGAACCCACAACCAGGTTATAAATTATTTCTAATCCTCAAAACATCAAGCAATTCATTCCAAAGTTACCCCAAATTTGAAATTCAAAACCAAAGCTTCAAAAAATCAAGAACATTCAAAAATACATAAAACTTAGGAAAAGGAGGGTTAACTCACTGGATTCAAAATCCTTGATTGGTTTTGGAGTCTCCAATAGCTGCTAGTCCTTTTGGCAGCCTGAATTCCTCACAAAACTCCCCAAAACAATGGTCCCAAGCATGGCTTCAAGCTTGAGTACTTCTTGGCCTTGAAGTGTAGTGCAAAGTAA
This sequence comes from Humulus lupulus, assembly GCF_963169125.1. Taxonomy (NCBI): domain Eukaryota; kingdom Viridiplantae; phylum Streptophyta; class Magnoliopsida; order Rosales; family Cannabaceae; genus Humulus; species Humulus lupulus. The sequence goes on from NC_084793.1 coordinate 262,736,052, forward strand.
GAGAAGAGCAGTCCAAACGTGTGAGTATTGGCTGCCAGTTGCCTTAGCCATTTTTTCCTAATTTTAGAGCCAAATGACCCATTTACCCCTCCTCATGCCTATCTTCCTTAGTAAACATCAAGGGAAAAATGGTCATTTTTCCATTAGTCCCACTAAATCTCAATTAACACCCTAAATTCCCTATTAAGTTACTAACCCTCCATATATAAATATTTTTCCTCAATAATATCTCAATAATTCCCAAAGTACGCCAAATTACCAAAATACCCCTTAGCTCACCCCCAGCCGTGTATAAATCTTCATTGTGACTTGTCCGCTAAATTTCTCAGTAAGATCGCCTCCGGCCCCACTTCTCAAATATATCCCCATAACCCTGTGGTCTCACTCATATATCATATATTATACAAATATGCCCTAATTATCAAAACCCACATGCATATTTAATACACATAAACATGCATAAATACTCATATCACCATATAAATCATATATGCCACATGATCACATATATATATTCAATTAATTTCACATATAACTCCAACTATGCCCTTCTGGCACAATAATCAAGGCACTAAGCCTCATTAGCGAATTTGGGACGTTACAGTGAACATCTCAAAATGACTTATGGTCTCCATTATTAGTACAACACCGTGAGATATTAATAGGCCCTCAAGGAAGCTTTGTTTTTGTCCCCCTAAAGAAGGTTTCTAGACATATTAATATCAAGGTCGGCTTCTTACAAAGATAGGAATGAATGATGTATTTTAGGCTTGACCGACCCTAAGGCGGAACTCTCTAAGTTAAGTCATGAATTCCGAAATAATGAGTCACATTTACAAAGATGCAATTGAGCTTTTGTAGTGAATAATTGCATCTTGACCAAACAAGCGGTACTTTATTTTTAAAAGAGAAAATAAATAGTTATTTTAAGTTTTAAAAAATAAAGATAAGATTGTCTTATAAGTTATCTGAATTTAACTTGACCGGCCCTAAAGTGGCACTTTATTTGTTGGGTAGTTTTATTGTGGAATAGTAAATGATAGTTTATGTGTTTTAATTGTTACATTCATGCATCATATTTACTTTCCAAATAATTGATATTTTTTAAGTAGTAATATTATTGTATTTTTTTATTTTCAATCATAAAATGTTCCGCCCAATTACTTTCCCATTATGTGCCCGGTCATGCATCAAATGATTGATGATCATATAAGCAAAGTTAAACTTAGTGAAGAGGATGAAGGAGGATGGATAAATTCAACTTTATTCATTTTTCTGGCTAAAAAGATAAAACATATTTTTAACGAAAGACGACCTCCTCCTATGCCATCATGGGATGAAAGGAAAGAGGAACATGAAAAATATGTTGATTGGAAGATTTTATATTCTTAGCACCATGGAAGAAAAGCTGAGGAAAAAGTTCAAAAATATTGAATATGCTCATGATATGTGGGATGCTGTCTATGAGGATATACAGACAAGACCACATTCGTGAAAAATGTAATTATGATTTTCCTTTACCTTGAGCTTAATAGTGGATTATATTGTATCATTCTGAATCTTTGATTTAGAAACCGCTAATCATATTTTTGTTCTTCTTTACAGACACTTGAGCAATCAAGAGGAACTTACAAATGTAGACAAAAAGACTAGAAAAAAGATAGAAAAAGCGTCTAGTTAAAGAAAGCATTGAAGAAAGTCCATTTTTTTTAAAATTCTTTAGTTTATTGAAAGAAAAATTTTATTGTTATTTGAATAATGTTTTAGTTTATTTCTTTTAGTATTTTGAATTTTATTGCATGTATTGACTTTAGAATATTATATTTATATTTTGATTATTCTTAATTTTTCTTTAGACATGAAAAATGAATATTTAGACTTTAACGCTTTCATTAATTAAACGAACACTAAATAACTCAGAATTATTTAAATTGGAAGGAAACAAAAGATAAAAAGTTTCAAATGAGGATGACACATATCTTTTGCATCTTAGACTTGGTCATATAGGAGTAGACAGGATAAACCGATTAACAAAAGATAGACCTTTGAGGGAACTAAGAGTTGGAACTCCTCCGGTTTCTGAATCCTCTCTAGAAGGGAAAATGACCAAACGTGTAACGTCCCAAATTCCCTAATAAGTCTTAGTGTCTTGATTAGGGGGCCAAGAGGGCAGAAATTGGATTCATTATGTGTTTATGTGATATGTGTATATTATTGTGTGAATTATGTGAGTTATATTATGATATGACTATGTTTGCATGTTTAAGTGTATTAAATATGCATGTGGGTCTGTTTCTTATTAGAAGGGTATTTTCGTAATTTTGACCCGTTGATGGTATATTTATAAATATAAGTATTTTTTTATTTAGACCACATTATTATGTGGATATTTGGTTACTCGGCACAAGACGATCCTAGTAAGAAAGTTAGCGATTTAGTCACAATGGGCTCAAATACCCAGCTCGGTGTGAGCCTAGGGGTATTTTGGTAATTTAGTGCATTACTGGTGATTATTGGGTAATGGGAATTTACTGGTGATTAATTGGAAAAATATTGGTGTTAATTGAGATTAGTTGGAAATGGTGGCAAAAGACGAGGTTGCCCTTGATAGAATTAAAGAGAAAGCTTTTGGGCAAGGGGCATTTTGGTCATTTCATGCCCATGAATTGACTTAGTTAATTAGATACATGCAGAAACTCGATTACATAACACTCAAACAGCTCTCTTTTCTCTATCTCTCTCTCTCTCTCTCTCTCTCTCTCTCTCTCTCTCTCTCTCTCTCTCTCTCTCTCTCTCTCTCTCTCTCTCTCTCTCTCGTTTCCCCTATTTTCCCTTTCTTTGTGATGAAGTTACTTTGAATTTGGAGGAGATTCCTTGAAATTTGAGGCTTAGAGCTGGGAACTTGATTAAGGTGCTGCTTAGAGTCGTAATTTCTCAGCTAAAGTTATACTTTGTTTTGGTTAATTTTTACTTTTGTTTTAGTGTTCTTGAGTTTTGAACTCAAGGTTTGAATTTTGAGTTGTGGTGAGGTTTTAATTTAGTTTTTGGGGTTTATATATCACATGTGATGTGTTGTTATGAGTTTGGCTGTTATTTGGGATGAATTTTTAGGGATTTGGCTCGGAGGAAAATGTTGGAAATCTGGGTTTTCAAGGTTGCGCAACGGCGCTTTTCTTGGAACACCGCGACCCGTATGATCTCAATTGGATTGGGATTCTTGTGAAATTCCTTAGTGCGTCACGTGTCCAGTAAAAACAGGTCCAGAGCTCTTTGCTTTAGGGCGCATCGCAGCCCTTCATGGGTGCACCGCGACGCTAATTGGGAAGATTAGCCAAGTGAGGTTTTGAGTTGCGGGGACTCAAACATGAGAACTCAAGAAAGATTCTACTACCCGGTTTAGTAGATTTCGAGGTCCCCAGAGGCAAGAACTTAGTCTAGAAAGCTTTATTTACTCGATATTGATGGATATCCTCTATTATGGTTGTGACTATGGTATCTCTAGGTCTTGGAAGGGGATCGTGCTCGAGGGTCATTTCTATTTATCTAGTGTTTGGACCAGAGGTAAGAAAACTGCACCCTGAGTTATTATTTGGGCTCGGGCCCCCTGTGAATGAGCATGATTATGATTATGTTTGTGATTATTTGATTAAGTATGCTGGAGTGCTTTGTATCTGGATAATTTTTAAATGATTTATGCTTGTGTGTATTATCGGACTGAAAGGCTTGACTTATAAGTCAAGGGCAGCAAGAGAGCGCTGAGCGTGTGCTGAAAGGCTTGAATTATAAGTCAAGGGTGACAAGGGTTATTACTGCTAGGCATGCTAATTATGATTCTATAATATGTTATTAACTCTTTATGAGCATGTATAAGTTTTCTTGCTGAACAATGGCTCACGGGTGCTATGTGGTGCAGGTAAGGGAAAAGGGAAGTTGGATCTGCCATGAGTTGGAGAGCTTTGGTGGCAGCATGTACATATGCAACTTGCTCGACCACCACGGTTGGGGATTCAGAGAGGAACTAGGGTCGAACCCTAATTTTGCCTCTTAGGTCGGCCTCTTGTATTCTTTTGAATTTTAAATGACCTTTTAATGTTTATTTTGGGGTCCCATGCATGATGTTGATGCGGTTCTTCGCCAACAGATAATTATACGAATAAACGGGATGGATTAGTGCTAAATAGTGAACCGTAATATGAAAATATTTATATTCCAAACTGGCGAAATTAGTATTGTGGGAAGGTTATCACTCCTTTCTTCTTAGGTGGTTCGAAGGTTAAAATCCCTCTAGTCCACCAGTCAATATTATTGATATCTCTTGATTATTTTTTACAGAGTATTTCTTTACAACGAAAAATGCCAACCCCCTACAACGCCCAGGGTCTCGGTATTTATAGGGAGAGGATACCTGGGCGTTGGTAAAGGGGGTCATCCCGTGACCTTCTTACCCACCATGTCATCTCTGTGACATTGATGATTAATTCCTAAAACCTGACAATGAGGTGTTGTCTAATCAATAGGTAAGGGGAGATAATGGGCTGCATGGCCCAAACCAGTCGTGGGGTGCCTGAACACGCACGTTTATGCTACGTGTCCGAGAATTCAGGAAAGGAATAGACACGTGATGTCTGATATGTGCACGTTTACATTGCGTGGTAGCCTTTACAAGGATTCGAGTGTCAGATATATGCTGCACCTCGAGCTCGATGTAGCGCCAGCTCGTGATATCCATACTGCTGACCCACTGCCTTTGAGTAGACTGCTAACTCTCTGATCACCTTCAGGCTAGGGAGGTGGAGACTCATAACAGAAGCTCTGGGTGGACGATTTACACGTGGCGGACTGAATTATGCCATTTTCCAGCTCGTTAATAACTCGCGGATATTTAGGGCGTACACACGAACTTAAATTTTTAATGAAATGATTACTTCTTTTGACCAAATTTTTTTACCTTAACCTATTAATTACCCATTGTTACACATTTACAACCAAACAACTTTATTAGCGAGTCTAGCATTATTTAAAGTATACAATGTAAAGCCCTTGGCTATCTAGGGTATTACAACTTGGTAACATAGCTGCCAAGGATTAAGGGTTCCTGAAGACTGGATGGGCATGTACTGTAAAGTCTCAAATTCCCTATTAAGGCTTAGTGTCTTGATTAGGGAGCTAGGAGGGCAATAATTGGATTAATTATGTGTTTATGTGATATGTGTATATTATTATGTGAATTATGTGAGTTATATCATGATATGACTATGTTGCATGTTTAGGAGTATTAAGCATGCATGTGGGCATGTTTCTTATTAGAAGGGTATTTTCATAATTTTGACTCGTTGAGGGTATATTTGTAAATATATGTGTTTTGAGATGTAGACCATATTATTATGTCGATATATTTGAGTTATTTTGCACGAGGCGATCCTAGTGAGCAAGTTAGCGGTTTAGTCACAACAGGGTCTAATACCCGGCTCGAGGTGAGCCTAGGGGTATTTTGGTAATTTAGTACATTATCGGGATTTAGCAAGTAATGGGAAATTATTTGGTCATTAATTGGGAATATTTGTGTTAATTGAGATTAGTGGGAAATGGTGACAAAAGACAATTTTGCCCTTGAGAGCATATTAAAGAGAGAGCCTTTAAGCGAGGGCCATTTTATTCTTTTCATGCCCTGGATTATCTTAGTCTATCAGAAGCCTTAGAAGAGATTAGATTACACAAAAACACTCAACTTCTCTCTCTCTCTCTCTCCATAGTTAAGTTCACTTGAACTTTTAAGAAAAGCATTGAACCTTGAGTTTTGGGGCAAGGCTTGTTGGGGAATTGAAGCTTAGTTGGGGCTGGAAGCATATAAGCTTAAGGTACCAACAAGGAAACGAGTTGATCAGAGATAAATTCAAGTTATGAGTTCTGAGTTTTTTTTAAGTTTTGAGTTCCTTAAGCTACTTCTTAATTTTGAGTTTCCATGGTGTTTTGATTAATTTTAAAGGTGGGTTAGTGTACTTCTGAGTTACTGAGACCAGTTTCATGGTTAATTGGGAGTAAAATCTAGCGTTGGGATGGTTTTGAAAGGTTGGGCGATTCTTAAAATTGTTGGATATCTAGGTCCGCAGGGTTGCGCCGCTGCACTATTCTTGAAGCACCGCGACCCGTATGAACTCAGGGGCGTTGGGGTTCTTCTAAACAGCCTTGGCTTTGCAGTGCCTAGTGGGTTGCCCCGCGGTGAGTGTCCAGTGAAAATAGGTGCAGGGCTTTCCGCTTTTGGGCGCGTCGTACCGCTAATTGGGAAGAATAGCCAAGTGGGGTTTCGAGTTGCGAGAACTCAACCTAAGGGCTCGGGAAGGATTCTACTACCCGGTTTAGGAGAATTCGTGGTCTCAGAGGCTAGGAATCGATCCAGAAGCCTTTATTTACTCGATATTGATGGAAATTCTCTATTAAGGTTGTGACTAGGGTACCGCTAGGGCTTGGAAGGGGATCGTGCTCGAGGGTCGTTTTTATTTATTCAGTGCTTGAACCAGAGGTAAGAAAACTACACCCTGGGTTATGATTAGGGCTCGAGCACCTACGAATGAGCATGATTAAATGATAAGATTCCATCACCTTCATTGTCATCATTAAATGATAAACGACAAACTAAGGAAACCACTATTCCTAAAAAGGAAACCCCAGGGCAACGTTGTAGTGGGAAAATTGTGAGACAACCTATTCACTACGAACATGAGGCACATGTCCTTGTTTCTGATACATACAAGGAGGATCCATTAACCTTCAAAGAGGCTATGGATGATCATAAAAAAGGAGAAATGGCAAGAAGCCATGAACCAAGGAGAAATGGATGATCTTAGGAGAACGAGAGATTATATGCTTGTATATTCAGGGGGTGAGTTAAACCCTACTAGATACACTGACTCTGATTTTCAATCAGTCAAAGACATTCGTAAGTGGACGATTGGGTCAGTATTCACTCTTGGTAGAGGAGTTGTAGTCTGGAGAAGTATTAAACAATTCAGTATTGTAGATTCAACCATGGAAGTCGAGTATAGCGGCTTGTGAAGCAACTAAGGAGAGGTTTGGTTGAAGAAGTTCTACACTAATTTGGAAGTAGTTCCAGATATGGATAAGCCAATAATCATGTACTATGATAATAGTGGAGTAGTAGCAAATTCCAAGGAACCTAGAAGCAACAAGAAAGGAAAGTATACAGAAAGGAAATACCATATGGTTAGAGAGATTGTGCACAGAAGTGATGTGACTGTTATGAAGATAGCGTCGAAATAGAACCTGACAGACCTGTTTACCAAGACACTTCCTGCAAAGTCGTTTATGGGTCATGTATGCAACATGGAATTAAGAGAGATGTCTCACTTACTTTGAGGGCAAGTGGGAGATTGTTAGGATTAATGCCCTAAAAGCATGTAAAGACATTTTATTAATTTAAAAAAAATTACAGTTTTATTATATTTGAATGCTATAATTATTGTTTGAATTAATTATATAATAATATCAAGAAAATTCATTATTCATTCATGATAATATTGTCTTGTATTAGTACAAGAGAATTAAGATCATATACAATGAATAAAATAGTTAGTAACATATTAAAGTAAGGAATCTTTGATGAATGGTTACTAGTGTGGTTTACTAAGCATACGGGGTGCAAGTAATCTAGATTCAGATTACTAATGTGGATATACATCTTAGTAAAGGTGTCATATATAATAGAGATTATATATGGCAGGACCGATGAGAATTAATTATCTTTATAAACTTGTCGTTTGACATAAAGATTTAATTCTTATCATAATAGATTATCATTTGTAGATCAGTCTAAATCTTGAGTATTCATGAACTCATATTTGTGTTTATTGGATCTTTTGATTCACTCATTAAGGTTGCTTAGTATAATGAGGCTAAAGACTTTTATTTTGGAGATTCAATATCATGAATGGCTCGGAATATAATTTACAATAATCGAATAGTGGTTCCATTAAGGGTTAATTCTCGAACTGAGTAGTTATATAATAATTATTTTCTAGTGAATTAATGGTATTTAATGATCAAGAGGTAATTAGAAGGGTAAAACGGTAATCTTGACTAGCTCTAATTAACGAACCAACAAATGGAGGACAAAACTTCATTTATTGATTATATCGATGGACTACAAGAGAAAACTCTGTAAATATAATTCTATAAATACTTAGAATGCAATTCCATATTTATAGTGGAGTAATCATGGAATTAATAAATAAGATTATTAGATTCAAGAGTTTAATTAATGATCTGATTTGTTGGAGCTTCGAATTATAGGTCCATGGTCCCCAAATCGATTTTGTCCTACACTGTCAAGGGTAAGGATGTCAAAAGAAAGATTTGTAGAGAGAATGACTTAATTGCAAAGGAATTAATTTTCCAGGGCAATGAAATAATTATGTGCTAATTATGGGAAATTGATTAATTATGAATTAATTAATTATTTAACTATATAATTTTTATTTGGAAAAACTATAGGTTAAAATAAATATTAATCATATTTGGATTAATATAAAGAGAGATTAATAATTATCTTATTTAGAGTAAGATATTTATTTATTTATTTAAAACTGATATTTTAAGATAAAGTTAATTTTGAATTAAATGATATTTAGTTTGGGATGAATATATTGTCTTAAATATTAATTAAACAAACAAATGAGAAAATTAAGGATAACCCTAATGGTGTGGTTGACACACTCATTGTACAGTGAGTGTGGCGCCACACACAGGGATTTCCTATCATTGGGATTTGAATTTTGAATTTCAAATAATTTGTTTATTTAATTATTCTTTTTAAATATGATTTCAAATAAATAATTAAATAGGTTATAAGTGATTAGTTTTATTTTAAATAAAATAAAGATTAATTAAATTAGTTAATTATCTTTATAAACCTTAAAAGAAGCGATACTTTTAGAAGAAGTGGTTTTCATTTAACTGTCACACTCTCTCTTTGAAAAGAAAGCGATAGATTTTTCTATACCTGAAAAACTATTCAATACATCTTCTCTCTATCAAACCTCTCTAGATCTCATGCATTGAGTACGTCTAGAGAGTCTTAAATCAACCTTTTGAATCCTACATGCCCACACGTGTCCTTGTGTGTTTGAGGATTGTCTGGAAGATCAAGGTGTGAGCTTTCAGAATCTGGATTGGAAGATCGTTGATTTATACAAAAAGATTCGTGGATACTTAATAGGCTACAGGAGGTCATCTCTAGTCTATTTGTATGTGATTTAATATATCTATATATGTATGATCCTGGTTGGTATTAATAAATTTTTTAATAACCCATTCTGTTGCATATCTCTGATTCACACTAATACCAACATATATTTCATGATTGTTCGTAATAATCGACCCACATCTGCATTCGCAGAACAACCGGATATGGGCCTAGGGGCAATTGTTGGAACCCAAAAAATGTTGCATTGGGCCTAAGACCAAATTCGCCTTATAAAATTGGGCTCAAACCCTTTAACCAGCCTAATTAACCATTTCCTTTGGATAAATCCCAATACGGTGTGTTTGGGTAAGTAGAAATTTAAATTAGTTGCAAAGATTGCTTCTGCGAGAAGGGAAGGTGGGTCCTTCTAGTAGAAGCAGAGTAAAATTTATTGTTTTTATTTGTAATAACCTCTTACAAAAGGAGAAGAATTAGAGGCAGGAAAGTTGGTTATTTCACAACCAATCTCATTCTTCCACCTAATCCATGATTCTCCTCTCAATTGTTGGGAACAGCAAAGGTAACTCAGATTCTTCTACTGTTACTCTTCTTGAACAAGCACTCAACTGACTTAAGCATCAGAGAGTTTTCTTGTAGGTAACCCCAGGTGCTTTGTTTACTTCAGAGATTCAAGATTCTAATCAGAGAAGGGAGCTAAAGCCACCGGAATAGAAAGATCTTTTTACAAAAATACCCAAGCAAAAATTTTGACGTCAACACTAGCCTATGTGTATATTCTAGCCGCTTTCTAAACTAAGCTTTTTCTGCATCTCTTTCTAACATGTAAAGCAAATGGTGAGTTTTAGCCTTCTTTAACGCCAAGCTTGCCCACAACTAGCTTTAGACTCACCAATGCCACCTTCACAAGCTTAAGGGTATTATTTTTTATTTTAAATTTTGAGTTAAATATGGATGCAAGCTTCTGATGTTTTTTTTTTTTTGTTAAATATGCATGTAAGCCTTTGGTTTTTTTAATAGAATTTGATTTAAATTTGGCTTCTAGATTTTTAATAATAAATTGGAGAAAGAGGGGAAGCTCGAATTAAATGTTGAGGAGGCCCTGATGTATTGAACAACATGTTTTGGTTGTTGAATGTTGATAATTTTTTTTTTTAAAACCTGAACATAATTTATTGATATATTTAAAAAAGTTGATATTTTTTTAAAGATCATTTTATAATCTAAGGCCAGCCCAACCTCAACTAACTCGTCCAAAATTTGAATACAATTTTTTTTTTAATATTTTCAACGGGTTTCAGTACATGCTCTCTCTAACCCAAGTTTGAAAACCTAAAATCTGGAAGAAGAGAAGAAGACCAACCTCTATGCATCCCTAGTTTTAGTATTAAGTGAACCATAGAGATGTAAACATGTAAGAGGTCAATAAGTGTAACGCCCTGGTTACCCCAAAACAGTTACTGTGAACAATGAACCGTGAATTTAACTCGCTACCCGAGTTCTTTGGTTAAAAACGTGCTTCTAGGTGTTATTAATAGGGTAAGGTGGAAAATCAATCAAAAAGAAATAATATATTTTATTTAAAACATAAAACTGTTCATGGGCCCATAAAAATGTTTACAAGTTATTTACAACACAAAATGGTCATTATTGTTTAAATTTACAACCCACCGACCTAAGCGGCAAAAATAGGGTAAACTCCCTAGTTCCTCTGAGAACTCCTTGGCCGTGGGGGTCAAGCGGCCGCATATGTACACAGCACCACCTAAGCTCTCCACTCAAGGTTGGGTGAGCTTTTCTTTCCCTTTACCTGCACCACATAGCACCCATGAGTCAAAGCCCAACAAGAAAACACAATAACGCATGAATATAATATCAACAATGATCATAATAATCATTCAGGACTTTTAGTCCAAAATAGAGGAGTGACAGTTGGAAAAGTCACTAAAGTGGGTTCCGTTCCCATTAGCCATGTGACGATAGGATCACCTGGGTTTTACAAATAAGTGATTTTTTCACTAGCTTATCAAGATAGGTGCTCGATGAACTAGTCACCAATATAACCTACTGCGTGACCATAGAGTCACAACCATGGGATTCCGCTCCCTAGCCACGTGACAAGCAGTCACCTAGGCCTGACGCCCTGGCTTTGAGTAACTAGTCCTAGACTAGTCAAGTGCTTATAATTTTCATCGACCTTAGGGTCGGTCCAGCATTAATGCTCCTAGAGCCATTCAACGCTGATATCAATTAGATCTAATCTTTTATCGGCTCTGCGCTCATGACACTTATGTCGTTTCTAACTCTCAGGTCAGTAATACGCGACCAGTACCGACCCTGACTAATCAGTGCCATACACAAACAAGCTAGGTTTGCTAAGCATTTAATATGCAATCAATGTCCACATTTAATAACCAACATGCCTCAACAACAACCACGCATGTCATATACACAGGGTGATTACCTCTGATTCGAGCGAGAATGAATAAAGGAACGACCCTTGAGAACGATCTGACGTTAAGTCCTTTAGCGGTCACCTAGTCATAACCAAATATAACCTCCATTAATGAAAATCAACAATGAAAGGGTCTTGACCTAAACCCCACTCTTGGGACCCCGAAACGTACCCACACGATGAGTAGATTCGATCCCGGGCCTTAAGGATTGAAACCCCAAGCCAAAAACCCTTAAAAACACTCAAAATGGGATTCTGAAGGAATAGAGTAGCGCTACAGCGCTACTCACTAGCGCCCCAGCGCTAATCTCATAACCAAAAGCCGCCCAAGCCTCCCCTAGGTAGCGCTGTAGCGCCCCCTTGTTGGCGCTATAGCGCTACACCTAGCCAGATTTTCCCCTGAATCTTCTCCCTTCGACTCCTCCATTCCCAACCTAATTCCAATGCTTCCAAACCTCAAATTAAGTGCCAAATGAACCCAAAAACCATCCCCACAAGCCCTAAGCATCACAACCACAAGAACCCTAGCCAAAAACTCCCAACAAAACCAATTAACCAACCTAGAAATCTCAACTGAATTCCATAACTAAAACAGAGCAAACCAGAGATTTAGTGGCTAGAAACTTACCTCAAGCTCCGGTTATGATGCTTTTCAATGGTGGAACACACTCCCAAGCCCTCAAGACTTATTTCCCAAGCTTGATTCCTCAAATTAAGCTCAAAAATCCAAGAAGAAAATGAGAGAAAATAGGTACGGGAGAAGGTGCAAAAGATGCTCTGTTTTCTTTAGGTTTCTACAGCCTTCATGGCTTAAATCTATCCTAGGGGTGAAAAGACCAAAATACCCCTAGGTCAAATAAAGGTTTCTAAAGGTTCCCAAGGGCAAAATTGAAATTTTCCACCTCTTTCGTTAATTATAATTAACACCAATAATTCATATCCTATTACCCTTTAATTCCCGGCAACGCTCTAATCATTAAAATCACCCCGAGACTCGCCCCGAGCCCCGAACTTAATCCCGTTATGACTAAACCACTAATTTTTACTCAAAGATCGTCTCATGTCGAATAGCTCGAACAAATCCACATTATAATGTGGTCTCAATAATATGTCACCGACATGCATAAAAATATACAATTACACCCTCAATGGGCCAAATTACCAAAACACCCCTGAAACGAAATGTGGACCTACGTGCATGCATTTAACATCATATTATATTATAATTCACATAAACATGCATATAATCATTTCATGGCATAATAAAACAATTATGGCCCTCCCGGCCTACTAATCCAGCCATTAAACCACATTAAGAATTTCGGGGCATTACAATAAGAGAGAACTAAAGTGATATAATTTATTTAAATAACATAAGTAAAAAAATAATATAAAATAATAAAATTTAAAGTAAAATTTGATATTGGCACATGAATGAGAATTTTCCTATGAAAAAGTCTCATGCTCTAATTTATCTATTATAATATATTAACTCTTAGGAACTCTAGCTACCACCCTTTTTTTCTCTAGAGGAAAATCTAGTCGCCCCTTATTTTGCCTATGTAGAAGGCTCCAAGCTTCTTTTTCGTCGACCATATTAGGAAAAGATATGAAGATTGAAAAGTATTCTTGCATTAAGTCAACAACAGTTTACAGAAGATTATATATACACAAGAGTTGTAACAAACTCATAACAGAATGAACTAATTGCTACAACATAAAATATAACAGATAACTCCTAACACCCCCACCCCAACCCCCCACCCTCAAACTTAGAGGTGAGAAAGACTTAACTCTAAGTTTTTCTCGTAAAAGAAGGAAACGAGAACTAGACAAACCTTTAGTGAAAATATCTGCAATCTGATCTTGAGAGGGAACATGCTTGACCACTAAAGCCTCTTGAGCAATTCTCTCACGAACAAAGTAAAGGTCCAACTCAATATGCTTGGTTATTTGATGTAAAACAGGGTTTGTAGACATTATGATTGTGCTGATGTTGTCACACCATAGAACCAGAGGAAGAGAAGATGGTACTTGGAGCTCAGATAAAAGAGACTGAAGCCATGTAATTTCACCAGCCAAGTTAGCCAAACTTATGTACTCAGCTTCAGTGCTGGAATGAGAAATCGTGGGTTTTTTTTTAGATGACAAAGAGACTAAGGAGGAGCCCATAAAGACACACAAACTAGATGTAGAGCGCCTATCATCAGGATCATATGCCCAATATGCATCTGAAAAGCCAACAAGATCCAAAGAAGAGTTGTTGCGGATATGAATGCCATGATGAAGAGTGCCTTTGAGGTAGCACAACAACCTTTTCACCATTTTCTAATGTGATTCAAGAGGCTTCTGCATAAACTGAGATACTCTATTTATAGCATAAGCAATCTCAAATCTTGTGATGGTCGCATATTACAAAAATCCTACTAAGCTTCGGTACATAGTGGGGTCTGAAATGGGATCACTTCTAAAAGCACTTAGTTTTTCACCACAACACATCGGGGTAGGCAAACTATTGGAAAATTGCATCTTTGCTCGGCATAGGACATCACTAAGATACTTGGTTTAAGAAAGATAAAACCCCTTTGAAGTTTTCTCAACCTGTATGCCCAAAAAATAATGCACCTGTCCTAGATCTTTGAGAGCAAAAGTTAAATGTAGCTGAGATATTAGTGACATAATCTCAGTGGAAGAACTCCATGTAAGTAGAATATCATCTACATATACTAGAACATAAGTGACATGAGTATATGTACATCTAATGAACAAAGAAGAATCACCCCGAGATGCAGAAAAACCAAAAGAAATGAGAGTGGTGCTGAGTTTTTCAAACCAGACCCTTGGAGCTTGCTTCAAGCCATACAAGGCCTTATGTAACTTGCACACCATTTTGGGATTATTGTTGTCTTGGAACCCAGGAGGTTGTGACATGTAAACTTATTCTATTAAATCTCCATTCTGCATTAAGAAATGCATTATTCATTTCTAGTTGTCTAATAGACCACCCTTTAGAGATAGCAATAGTGAAAATGAATCTTATTGTTGTTGGTTTAACCACAGGGCTAAAAGTTTCATGAAAATCAAAGTCATACCTTTGAGTGAAACCTTTAGCAACTAGTCAAACCTTGTGCTTAAGGATACTTTCATCTGGATTTTCTTTGAGCTTGAAGAGCCATTTGCAGCCAATGGGTTTTCAATTAGGTGGAAGTTGAACCAATGACCAAGTTTTGTTCCCTTTGAGATGCTTATAGACACCATTTTTTGATCGAGTAACCATCACATGTGTGTTAAAGGACCTAGTTGTGTAGATGATGTTTGTTCATCAATAGGGACAAACATAGAAGAATGAGAGACAGATGCAGAAATGGGTTCTAAAGGAATGGAGTGGGAATGTGAAAACCCATTGGAGGTGGATGAAGGACTCTAATTGAGGTTCATAGAACCAAAAGAGACATGGTGGGGAGATGTATCATTAGAGTTAGGACCATGTTGCTGAGAAAGTTCATAGAACCAAAAGAGACATGGTGGGGAGATGTACCATTAGAGTTAGGACCATGTTGCTGAGAAAGATGAGTATGTGCAGGGGAATGAGTATGTTCAATGGGATGATTATGTACAATGGGGGTTGTCTTTAGAGTAGATAGAGTATGAACACAGGCAGAAGTGGTTTTGGTGAGTGATGTGGGGTTAGTGACAGGATTGGATGATGGAGGGGAATATGGAAAATGATGCTCGTTGAATACCACATTTCTAGATATATAAAGACGACCAGATTTAGCAAGGCACTTGTAGCATTTATGCTTGAAACTATAGCCTAGAAAAGTACACTCTATATAGACCAAAATTGAAGCTTATGGTCATTGTAGGGTCTTATATTAGGATATAAAGCACAACCAAAGACCCTAAGTTTAGTGAAACATGGGTTTTTTGTCAAAGAGGACTTTGAGATTAGTTGAGTATCCAATGACAAGGGAAGGAAGCCTATTAATGAGATAGGAAGAAGCTCTCCTATATATGTGTTCCGCTAAACCATTTTGTTCATGTGTTGTGGGAGAAGAAAATCTATGATTTATGCCATTTGTGACAAGATATTGGGTGAAGGCTTTATACATGTTTAAAGCACATGTTTTACAACTTTGGCTGAAGCGTAACTAAGCTGATTATGCCACAACATGTACGTAAAATGAATATTAGTAGAAACAGTAGAAGTAAACGAAGACATAGAAGTACAAGAAGTATTATTCAGAAGAGGAACATGAATATTGACGTCTGAAGATGGCGCAGACGAGGGAGAAGGAGGTGACAAATGCACATTTGAGGGAGGAAAATAATAGAGGCCAATGTTAAGCTTGCCTTGCATCAAGATTTCCTTGGTGTCCTGATCCTTAACAATACAGAAAGAAGGGTGAAACTCAAGAATACATTGTTATCCTGAGCAAACTTAGACACACTAATGAGATTTTTGGTAATTTTGGAGACATGAAGTAACTGATTGAAATAAAGAGGTCTAGAAGAAAGAGAGGACACAAGAATTGACTTACCAACATAGGATATATTCAAACCAGCTCCATCACCTACATGAAGTTATTCAGTACCAAAGTATGGTGTCTTGGTGTGAGGATTATGGTTATCATTAGTACAATGATTAATCGCTCTGGAATCGGGATACCATGATGGATCATTGACGACATCTGCAGAAGCCACCATAGCGGACATAAATGCCTGAGATTTGTCAAGGGGAGTACCACCATAGCCTGGATACTCAACAATGAACCTCTGATAACACTTGGAACCATAATTCCCAAGTCTATAACAAAGGTGGCATACAGGACGAGAGCCACCAGAAGGAGCCAAAAAATTTCCACAAAACGAACCACAACCAGAAATAGGAGCATACTCAGTAGTGGATCGGAGAGGCAAAGCATATGGATTCCAAGAGGAGACACGACCAGGTGAGGAGAACTGAGCTGAAGAAGAGGAAGAGCCACAACCAGACTGAGAAAACTTATTCGAATGCATTCCTCAACGGCGCATATTGGACTGAGTGAGATTAGCAAGGATTGGAGTAGAATCAAGCTCTCGAGACTGCTTCTCAATCCGACTTTCTTGAGCTAACAGCAGAGATTCGATCTCAGCCACAGTATACGACTGAGATCTAGAATTGACAGAAATAATGAAGGTATCATACTTAGGTATAAAACATTGAAGATCGTGGAAATGTGTTCTTTCACCAAAACCGATTCACCAATTGATTGATGTTGATCAACTAGAAACTTGATTTTAAGAAGATAATCATTGAGAGAAAGATAGCCTTTCTTGATGTTGTGAAGCTAGGTCTTAAATTGATCCACCTTGGCTTCGGTCTGAGCTACGAAATACGAATCAAGAACCTTCCAAACTTGAGCTGAAGTTTTACATCCAATGATATGAGTAAGGATTCCTTCAGTCATGGAGGACAGCAACCAAGAATACAGTAGTTGATCTTGTTGAAGCCATTCCTTATACTTTAGGTTGACCTTCTTCAGAGCACGATCAACTTCACCAAGAAATTGCAATGGCAGAACAAAATTGGAGTCGATGTAGTCGTATAGATCATGACCACATATTGTAGCAAGAATTTGGGGATGCCACAACAAGAATTTGTGATTGTCTAACTTCACAGACAAAGTATGGGAGAAAACAATAGCTGAGGAAAAAGAAGCAACAACACCAGAGGGATTTGAGGTCGCCATTAACAAAGCAAAAGAGTAACAGAGAAGAGGAAAACAAGAACTTAGGGCACAATTGGGGAAGAAGACGCAACAAGAGGAAGCTTAGAGAATCTTTGATACCATATTAGGAAAAGATATGAGGAGTGAAAAGTATTATTGCATTAACTTAACAATAGTGTACAGAAGAGTATACATACACAAGAGTTGTAACAAACTCATATCAAAATGAACTAATTGTTACAACAGAAAATGTAACAGATAACTAACTCCTAATAGGCCATAGTTTCATCATTGCATCATCTCGCTTTGGTGTTGCTCTAGCCCGACATTGCGGCTTTGGGTTTTAGATGTATGCTTCTAGCATCACTATTTGGTAGTTTTCCACACTTTGTAGTTTCAAGATGATGAAGGTGGAGATAGTGGTGGCGATATCACAATGAATAATTGGAGGGTTGACATAGGACGATGTTGTTGTAGGTTGGAGTGATTGCATCTTCCATTTTGGTTTGCATTTTGTGATATTTTTTGTCGTCTTTCGTGTGTTTTTAAGTTTTATATTAGTACCTATCTAGTACAAATAATAGTGCTTTAATCACCCTAGATCATTTAAGGGATTTTTTTCGTTTTTTACCTTTATTTGGGACAACATGTCCAAACTCCCATATAAAGAAAATTTTAGATTCTTCCCCACAATACAGATTAAGAAGCATGATTATGAGAATGTAACTAGTTTTTACGTTGGAGTTTCTGAAATAAAAAATATAGAATTTTTTTATTTACGTAATAACTTGATATGTTTATATTGGTCATCTTTTTCAAGAGATCCATAATTGTGTTTTTTTTAAGTAATTTCAGCCTATAAAAGACTATCGTTTTAATAAAAGTTCTATTAATCCTTAAAAAAAAATGGGCAGGTATCTATTTTGTACCATGTGTTTTTTTAAAGTATTATTTTGGTACTATGTGTTTACAATAATGCCCATTTGGTACATTGTATTTTGAAATCGTACATATTTAGTACCATAAACTCAAATTTAATTAATAAATTTTTGCTAATTTAATTAAACTGCTCTCAATTATATGAGTTCTAAATTCAAATTTAATTAATTAATTACATTGATAAATATTTAATTTATCAAATCTGAGTTTAGAGTACCAAAAATTTATGATTTTAAAATATAAAGCATACCATAAGAGTATTATTGAAAAAATAAAGTACTAAAAGAATAATTTGCAAAAACAAAAAGTCCCAAATGAGTCAATTTCAAAAAAACAAAATAGCACGTTTATATCATTGTTTAACTTATTGTTTTCTTGCAGCGAACTTACTCGATCAGGACCCTACCCAACCGAAGTGCATTCCCAAGTTCACAGAATCGCATGACTCTGTTTACACAAATAAGTTAAAAGGGATAAAATGTGGTACAAGGTTTTATTCCATTATAATGCTATTTTCAAATATATTAAAAAAAATATATTACCACATCGTTTGATAATTCAAACTTTAATTATGTTTTACTGTCTTTTGTCACATAAAACTACTATTTTTTTACAGACCAAGTTTCTACCTAATGCACTTGGTAATTTCAAGCTTTATATCACTGGCCCATATTTTTTATATTTTAAAAATTAATCAGTTAAAATATCTTTTTCTTCTCAATTATTATAAATAATTCATTAAAAATATTTTTCTAATTTGATATTTTTTATTAGCAATCCATTTCTTCTTATTTAGAGCACTCACAGCGGTAGTGCTAAATTAACTTTCTATGTAAAATATATCAATTAGTCTCAAAAAATGAATTACAGCAGCTGCTGTATTTTACAAATATTTCTTATTTGGCTACATTTATATAATAATATTTGTTGTAAGTATATTTTAATATGTTTGCTCTCTCCTTTTGTTTTTTCTTTTTACTGTACTTTTTTTCTATAATACACTATATATATAAATGTAAATGTAAGTGTGTTTGTGACTTGTGGTTTTCATATATATATATATATATTAGATACAAACAAAGAGCAATACGCACGTTTGTTTACTTTTATTTATAAAATTTATTAATTATTTTTTTAAAATTTATATCAATATCATATAAATTTTGAAATAAATATTGTATTTCAATTAAATAATTTATTTAATTTTGTTTAAGTTTATATTTGTTCTAGTTTTTGAATTTGGGAGTGACAACAAGAAATTATATATTATATATTTAATGTAATATTAAATATTATACGTGGATTTTAAATTTAAGTTTCTTGCTAGTCTTTTTTAAAAAAGCAATTCGTTGCTAATTCATAGTAGATTATATTATATGTTTAATATGATATTATTCTAATAAATGAGTTTAAGTTTAATTAAATTTTATTTAAGTTATAAAAAGTATGATTTTATTTTTTTTAAATAATGAGCATAGTAAAATATCTCAAAAATATTATATTTTAATTTGTTTAATTATTTATTATTTTAAAATAATTATCATTGTAAAATATCTTATTTTAATTTGTTTAATTATTTATTATTTTTAAATAATTATCATTGTAAAATATATCAAAAATATCTTATTTTAATTTTTTTAATTATTTATTTTATTTTATTTAAGTTTAAGTGTTTACAAACTATCGTTAAATATAAGAATATTCTGTTAAATATAAGAATATTCCATTAAAATTAACATTAAAAAATAAAAAACCGTTAAAACCAAGAATTTCCGTTATCTACAAACTTATTATATAGAAGAGATATATATTAGTTTGTTTATGATATATATCTCTTTTATATAAAAAGTGTATAAATAACGGAAATTCTTATTTTTAACGGATTGTTTTGTTAACTTTAATAGAATATTCTACATATTTAACGGAATATACATTTAAAACTAACTTAAAAATAGATGTTTATCAATTACATTAATATTATTTCAAATATTATAAAATATCATTAATATAATAATTTTTAATATAAGACTACATATATAGTAATTATATTAATATAAATTCAAATTAAAAGATTATAAAATATCATTATTATTATTATAATAATATATAATATAAGACTAAATATCTAATAGTTATATTAATATAAATTTAAATGTTAGAAAATATTATTATGATAATAATAATATATAATCCTAATTTTTTACTAATTATATTAATATAAATTAATATAATAATATTTAATACACGACTAGATATTTAATATTTATATCAATATAAATTAAAAATAATATAAAATATCATCACAATAATAATGTAATACATAATATTAATTTTTATTAAAAAAATTATCATTTATGTTTAAAAAGGTTATCATATTATATATATTTTTAAAAAAATAATAAATACTGTGTTGACGCGGTTCTTCGCCAACAGGAAATTTAGAAAAGAAGAGAACAGGATTAGTGCTAAAGGTGAACCGAAACAGATATATGATCTTAGGAAAAAGAAATGGCTACCCGAGACACGTTTTTTAAGTGGTTCGAAGGTTAAAATCCTTCTACTCCACTAGTCGATATTATTGCTATATTCAGGGGATACAATTATAGGGTGTTTTTTACAAGAGAGAACCCAACCCTTATCAACTCCCAAGGTCTCCATATTTATAGGAGAAGGCACCTGGGAGTTGGTAAGAAGGCCATCCCGTGACCTTCTTACCCATCATGTCGACTCTGTGACATTCATGATTAATTCCTAAACCTAACACATAAGTGTGGTCAAATCAATAGGTAAGGGGATATTGGGCCGCACGGCCCATCCTAGTTGAGGATGTCTGAATACGCACGTTCCTGCTGCGTGTCCAAGAAGTCAGGGATATATCAGACACGTGATGTCTGATATATGCACGTTTACCTTGCGTGGCTGACTTTATAAAGGGTCACATCCTTCAACCCCAGCTCATACTGCGGGCTGGATGCTTGACCCGACCTTCGGTCATCGTAGCCCGGCCTCTGTCTTTAAGTTATCAGAGACGAACCCCCAACCATCCTCGAGCAGAGGAGGTATGACCTTACGACGCAGCTTTGGTTGCGAGGGACGTCCGCGAGATAATCAAGGTTAGGCCGCAACTCAGCTTGCTAATCAGCCCGTGGGAAAATCAGGGCGTACATCTGCCCCCCAAGCCCTTGCTCGTGGCACACGACGTCGGATAAGGCTACAGTAGGGGCTTTTAGGCTTCCCCACGGACTCTTCGCCTTCCACTCTTTACGCAGGCATTTGACACGTGGAACATCGTGGTTGGTGACGGTACGTCTTCCGAGAACCGCATTTAATGGCCTAGCCTACGCCAAGCCGTCGTTTCATATTTCGAGTGGAGGGCCTTGGATCCCACATCAGGGCCATCCAACGGCCCTTCTAACGTGACCCTTCGCGTATATATAAAAGGGGTGGCCACCCTATGCATGGGCCACCCTTTTACTCGAAATTTCTCAGAAACTCTCTCCTTCTTCTCCCTTCATCTCAGAAGAAAAACCCTCTTCTTTGTGGCCACCATTTTCTGCATCCAAGAAGCTCAGGCGTGAGGACTCCTCCAAAGCTTGGGACAAGTATTCCGGGGAAGCCCCCACCTAGGGGACACCTTCATCCATCTTCCAATCAAATATCCTGTAAGTTCCCTGACCATGTGTGTTTTGAAAATATTTTTCACTGTAGCTTAGGTAAATATTTACTATAGTCACATGCATGGGTTTACTGGTTTTCGTGGGAATGAAGGGTGAAAGCCTTTTAGGTTAGGGTATTTTGGCCGTAGGAAATTATCTAAGAATATGGTCTGCAGGATGCCTTTTCTGGGGACAATTTCTGGGTAGGAATTTTGACATATTTTGGGGGCAAAACCGGGTAGCTTAGGGGATACGCTTCACAGGCAGTTTTGCCTTTCATGCCTACTGGAATTTTCCCTCCAAGGCAAAATTTTAATCTGACCCTCCTGACACACGAATTTCGAGTAATCAGGGATCTGTTGGGGGCACAGGCGCGTGTTCATTGAACCGCGTGGTCTCACTCTCCACAGGCTGGGCTTATCTCAGCTCGTGTAAAG
Source organism: Humulus lupulus (assembly GCF_963169125.1). NCBI lineage: Eukaryota > Viridiplantae > Streptophyta > Magnoliopsida > Rosales > Cannabaceae > Humulus > Humulus lupulus. Next base: position 262,758,467 of record NC_084793.1, read on the forward strand.
AATGATTTGATCTTCCATATGCTTAGGTCGCCTTTTCTGAAACATTTTGCTTTGTTCATTAGGCGACCTGATGGCACCGAAGAGGAACGCTCCAAAGAAGACAGTTGGCATTTCGGCATCTTAGCAAGACAAAGGAAAGGCGGTGATACCGGACTCTCCGATCCCCATCTTTGGGCCGACAGTGGAACAGGAGCTCAAGGTGGCTCCGGACGCGTTCTTTGAGGCGGAGAGGATTGTCTCAAAGATCACCGACCAGGTGAAGATCAATAAAATCTTCCTCTCCCACAACATCGCGTTGGGGAAGGCGTCTGTGGTGGCACGACCTCCCGCAGAGGGCGAGCGGAGCTGCGCGCCGCTAGAAGAATCGTTCGCGGCCTGGAGCGACGAGCATTTTAAGGCGGGGGCCTTCCTGCCACTGGACCAGTACTTCGCTGACTTCCTGAATTATATGAAGTTGGCCCCCTTCCAGCTCCCCCCAACTCTTATCGGTTGTTGGCGGGGTTGAGATACTTATTTTTGAAGCACGAGTGGGAGGTCCCCACTCCTGCGGATATTTTGTATTTCTTCTGCCTCAAGGCCAGCCCAGATCAGCGGGGGCGAGGCGATGGGTTTTACTATCTAACCCGATTCCCCAATACGGCTGCGGTCATCGAGCTTCCCAGCCACCCCAATGACTTTAAAGATCAATTCTTTATGTCGACGGGGTTCAGGAACTGCGAGTTCCATTACTTCAATCGTCCTCGTAAGTGCTTTTTATCTTTAGCTCGTAGGTTAGGTTTCGTACAATTCCTGTGTCCCTTTCTGACTTGGATTCATCCTGCAGCTATCTTCGCAAGGACAGAGAAATTTGCGACCCTCGGGGGTCAATACGAGACACTGGCAGGCTTTCCCCCCAGCGAGAAGGACTACCGGGTGCTCGTGACGGACGAGACGATGGTGGCTTGTAAGCTGATTTTCCCAAATCAGACTTTGAATCTAAGGAGGCCTCAGGGGCCTCCCCCAGCTCGCACCTCTATGCCCATCATCGTGGAGGAGGTCGCGATGGACGAGGACGAGGAGGACGAGACTCCACTTGTGAGGAACAGGAAGCGGGCGCTGAAGGTCGCCCAGATAACAGATGAAGAGAGGATCCAGTCCGGAGCAGGCGCGGGTCCCTCGGGCCAAGGTAACCTTTACATGTTTAGGAACTTAGATAGGGCCATTGCCGACCCCCGGCTAGCTAGATTCAACCCCCGACAGCTCGTCCATCGTCATCGAAGTGATCCGGACCTGGACACAATCCTGCTCCACTGCGTCGATCGGCTCGTGTTGAACTACCAAGATAGCCGACCTAGGGGTACCGTAGTTGTAGATAGCACCTCGTCCTTTAGCTCGATTCTATTCGAGGAGTACGGGAGCAACCTCAGGTCCTGGCCATCCCTCAAGAGAGGTGTCGTGGCTCCAGGACTTAGGCAATATGTAGAAGAATCCAGCCCGGAACCAGAGTCGAATCCAGAACTTGCCCCAGCTCGGGAAATAATTGACTTAGACTCTCCCGCAGAAACTCCGAAACCGATGGCCGTAACCATAGGTTCTTCTTCTAGCTCGGGGGGTAGGGCTTACTCTAGCATGTGCGTACTTTGATTATTCTTTTTCCCCCTTTGTTTTTGGTTTCTATATGATTGCTAAATTTCGTACTAACCATGTTTTTGTTTTGGCAGAAGAGATGTCTCAGCCCGAAGAGAGCCTACGAGGTGCGTTCGTCGGGGCCTTTGGGCCAAAGATGAAGAAGCTCCGGACCTTGAAGAAACCTGCTGGAACTCCCACTAAATCTCCTGCAAAGGAGAAGGAGCAGCTCCCCCCCGCTCAGATCGTGGGAAGTAATCCTCCTGCCGCTGGTGGGAGCAACATGCCCCCACCTCCTCCGCGAGCTCCTATCACCATCCGGGACTCAGAAACGGAGGTCGGGGCTTCAGCGATTGTCTCCCCCGAGGTCCGCATCCCAGTCAATCCCCAGGACCTGGAGAAGATCCCAGAGGCCTTCCGGGGAACGATGTATGAGTCGGCGAACTACGCCGTCAACCATATATACAAGTTCACCGAGAAGGAGCTCCGGGCCATTGAGACAATGAGCCCGGTTGGCGTAATGGAGTCTTCAATGGGCATGACCCTAACGGTAAGCTGCCCTATTCTTTTAAAGCTTTTACCATTACACTTTGCCCTATTTTTCCTCTTAAGGCAATTTATCTTTCATTTTTCGCAGGGCGTCGTCGCTCTTCACCGGAGCTTCGTCAGGGCCAAAACTCAGCTCGAGGATATGAGGACCGAGCACCAGACCTGTCTTCACGCGGCTAAGGCGGCTAAGGATGCCTTGGCGACCTCGAAGGCTGAGTTGGAGAAGACCCGCTCGAAGGTCCAAGAGCTCGAGACCTCCCTCGCCACCTCGCGGATAGACCTAGATACCGCGAAGGTTGAGGCCAAGGCCACCCTGGAGGCCGAGCAGGCAACTTCGGAAAAGGCCTTGGAAGACCTGTTCTATCATTGCTGGGCCTACAACCCGGATGCTGACTACTCCTTTTTGTCAGCGAGTCTTTGGGAGCGCCTGCTGGTGAAGTTCCAGGCTCGCCTCGACAAAGAGGCGCCTTCCGAGGCCGGGGAGGGCTCTGGTGCAGCTGAGCAAGGGGAGATGGCGACCTCCAAGGGGCCACCTGGCGGAGCTTAGGGCTTTTCTTCTCTGGTACCCTTCACTATTTTTTATGATTTTTTTGTGTAACCTTTGCATGAGGTGCTTCTACCTCGAGACAATTTGGTTTTATGTTTTTAATTGATCTTCTTGTCTTTTCGCACTTTGGTTACAATGAAATTTTTTTTGAGAAACTTAGTTCGCGTTAACTTTTATCCATATCTTGAGCTCTTTAGGAAGAACAACGATCAACAGATTTAAATTAACTTCTAAGTTTTATGACCCGGTTATATCCAGGAACTTAATTTGAAAACTTAGTTCATGTTAACTTTTATCCATATCTCGAGCTCTTTAGGAAGAACAACGATCAACAGATTTAAATTGACTTCTAAGTTTTATGACCCAGTTATATCCAGGAACTTAATTTGAAAACTTAGTTCGTGTTAACTTTTATCCATATCTCGAGCTCTTTTGGAAGAACAACGATCAACAGATTTAAATTAACTTCTAAGTTTTATGACTCGGTTATATCCAGGAACTTAATTTGAAAACTTAGTTCGTGTTAACTTTTATCCATATCGCGAGCTCTTAAGGAAGAACAACGATCAACAGATTTAAATTAACTTCTAAGTTTTATGACCCGGTTATATCCAGGATAGGACTTAGTTGGCGTTAACTCCTATCAATATCTCGCGTTTTTTTTTTTTAAAGAAAAAAAACGGTCAATCGATATGAGTCAACTTCTAAGTCATTAAGGAGACCTGGTTATATCCAGGTACCATATGCCCCCCAAGTAACTGGGAAAGGGTCTTTCGTGGTTACTTTAGATTACACTTGAAAACATGTACAAATATAAACAAAAGCTGATTCTCATTGCTTAATACATAAAAAGTGGCCTTCCAGGCCTTACAAGTGAATCATTGATAATATTTCTTTAAATGGATGGCGTTCCAAGTCCGCGGGACTGCCCCTCCATCAAGCCGAGCTAATTTATAAGTCCCCTCCTTAATGACCTCGATGACTTGATATGGTCCTTCCCAATTCGGTCCCAAGACTCCATCTTTGGGGTCCTTACCGGCTAAGAAAACTCTCCTTAGGACCAGGTCGCCAACGCTAAAGGCGCGCTTTTTGACTTTGGAGTTGAAATAGCGAGTGATTTTCTGCTGATAATGGGCGAGCTGGAGTTGCGAATCTTCTCGCCTTTCATCAACTAGGTCAAGGGAATTGCACAGTAGCTCGTAGTTGCGGTCCTGGTCGTAAGACTGGACCCTATGCGAAAGCACTTTAACCTCCACGGGGAGGACTGCCTCACTCCCAAAGGTTAGGGAAAAAGGAGTATGACCCGTAGGAGTCCGATGCGAGGTCCAGTATGCCCATAGGACCTGGGGGAGTTGTTCTGGCCAGACTCCCTTTGCCTCATCTAATCTCTTCTTGAGGCTCGCTTTTAGAGTCTTGTTGACAGCTTCGACCTGGCCATTCGCCTGAGGATATGCCACGGAGGAGAAACTTTTGACGATTCCGTATCTTTCACAGAACTCGATGAACAGGTCACTGTCGAACTGAGTACCGTTATCGGAGACAATCTTCTTGGGCAGACTGAATCGACAGATAATGCTTTTAACCACGAAGTCAAGCACCTTTTTGGACGCTATCGTTGCCAGAGGTTCTGCCTCAGCCCACTTCGTGAAATATTCGATGGCTACCACGGCGTAGCAGACCCCGCCTTTTCCAGTAGGGAGGGCGCCCACCAATCGATTCCCCAAACAGCGAACGGCCATGGGGGCGAGATCATCTTCAGCTCGACTGGAGGAGCTCGGGCAACCGCAGAGAATCGCTGGCACTTGTCGCATTTCTTCACGTATGAGATCGAGTCCTTGGACAAAGTTGGCCAATAATATCCCTGCCTAAGGACCTTTAAGGCCAAACTTTGCCCCCCAGCGTGGTCTCCGTAGAAACCCTCGTGCACCTCCTGCAGGATGGCCTTCGCCTCATCTGGAAGAACACACCGGAGGAGAGGTAGGGAGTGCCCGCGTCGGTACAATACACCATCGACTATCGTATATCTCGAAGCTTGATATAGGACTCGTCGTGCGTCGTTAAGTCCTTCGGGCAGTTTTCCCTCGACGAGATATTCAAGGATAGGGCTTATCCAGGACGGCCGGGCGTCGATCATCTCGACCTCTGCCCCGTCTCCTTCTATACTTGGTTTTTCCAGGAATTCTATTGGTACCATCCCCAAGGTCTCCGTCTCTCCAGAGGTGGAGAGCTTGGCAAGAGCATCTGCATTAGCGTTCTGTTCCCGAGGTATCTGTTCGATCGAGCCTTGCTCAAACGCAGACAACCCAGCCTTTACCTTTGCCAGGTAAGCGGCCATCTTGGGTCCCCGTGCTTGATATTCGCCCAGAACCTGGTTTACCACGAGCTGGGAGTCACTGAAGCACTGGACGGAGCCCGCCTTCAACTCTCAGGCTACCCTCAGTCCAGCCAGTAACGCTTCGTATTCAGCCTCATTGTTGGAGGCCTTGAACTCGAATCTCAGTGCCGAGTGGAATCTATGTCCCTCGGGGGACATCAAGATGATTCCAGCTCCGAACCCGTTCTCGTTGGATGAACCATCCACAAAGATCCTCCACGACGTCCGGGACGACGTGACCTGGGGTGAGTCTGCGGGATCCTCCTGGAATCCCGTGCATTCGGCTACAAAATCGGCCAGGGCCTGACTTTTTATGGCAATTCGCAGAGTATACATAATCTTGAACTGACTGAGTTCGATGGCCCACTTTAGCAATCGTCCCGATGCTTCAGGTTTTTGCAATACCTGCCTTAAAGGCTGATTGGTCATGACGTGTATCGAGTGGGACTGGAAGTACGGTCTGAGCTTTCGAGAGGCCGTGATGAGACAGAACGCCAATTTCTCCATCAACGGGTATCGGGACTCAGCTCCGAGAAGTATTTTGCTAATGTAATAGACTGGCTTCTGAACTTGGTCCTCTTCTCGTACCAAAATGGCACTTGCTGCGTCCTCGGTGACTGCCATGTAGAGGAAAATAGGCTCTCCTGCTTTGGGCTTGGACAGTACGGGCGGCTCGGCCAGATGTGCCTTCAGGTCGAGGAATGCGCTTTCGCATTCTACTGTCCATTCAAACTTCTTGTTTCCCCGGAGCAGGTTGTAGAAGAGCAAACACTTATCGGTGGACTTGGAAATAAACCGGTTGAGGGCTGCTACCCTTCCGGTCAGACCTTGGACATCTTTTCGCGACCTGGGCGAAGGAAGTTCGAGCAGTGATCTGATCTTGTCGGGGTTTGCCTTGATTCCTCGGGTATTGACTATGAACCCCAGGAATTTCCCCGACGCGACCCCGAAAGTGCATTTCTGGGGATTGAGCCTCATACCATATTCCCGCAATATCTTAAAACATTCTTTCAGGTCGGAAACATGGTTATCTGCAGTCTTTGACTTGACTAGCATGTCATCAACGTACACTTCCATGTTTTTTCCAATCTGATCTGCGAACATTCTATTTACTAGCCTTTGGTAGGTAGCTTCGGCGTTCTTCAGACCAAAAGGCATGACCTTGTAACAGTAGACGTTTTTCGGGGTCATGAAGCTAGTGTGTTCCTGGTCCGCCGGATTCATCGCGATCTGATTATAGCCCGAGTACGCGTCCATAAAGGACATGAGCTCGTGCCCTACCGTGGCATCTACCAACTGATCAATCCTGGGCAATGGAAAGCAATCCTTAGGGCAAGCTTTATTCAGGTCGGAGAAGTCGATGCAGGTCCGCCATTTCCCGTTAGGCTTCGGGACCAGCACGGGGTTGGCAACCCATACTGGAAACTTGGCTTCACGGATAAAGCTGCATTTCTTGAGCCGGGCCACCTCTTCCTCTAGGGCTTCAGCTCGAGCCGTTCCTAAACGCCTTTGCTTCTGGGACTTGGCGGGAACGCTTTTATCTAGATGAAGCGTATGCATGATGACGCTAGGGCTGATCCCCACCATGTCTTCATGGGACCAAGCAAACACGTCCAGGCTATCCCGCAGAAACTTGGTCAGCTCCGTCTTCCTCTGGCCACAGAGGTTTTTCCCGAGCCTGACCATACGTGACGGATTCTGCGGATCAATGTTCACCTCCTCGAGCTCCTCAATTGCTTGGAGCTCAAACCTGTCCTCGCCTATTCGAGGGTCAATATCTTCCTTGGCGCTTTGAGGCTTTTCAATCTCAGGATCCACTGAGGGTCCCTGAGATTCCTCTTCACCCTGAATGGCCATTGCCAGCTGCCCGGGTTTAGATTTTCCCTTCATGGAAATGTTGTAGCATTCCCTTGCAGCGAGCTGATCGCCATGGATAGTGCATATTCCCGTCGAAGTAGGGAACTTCATCGCGAGGTGGCGAATGGACGTGACGGCCTCGAAAGCTATGAGTGTAGGTCATCCTAAAATTGCATTGTAGGCAGCGGAGCAGTCGATGACCACGAACTCGAGGAGCTTGGAGACTGTCCGAGATCCTTCCCCCAGGGTGATCACCAGCCCGATCGTCCCTATTGCTGCGGATCCTTCTCCCGAAAAACCATACAGCATCATGGAGGTCGCCTTCAGCTCAGCGACGATCAAACCCATTTTTTCTAAAAGTGGACCGGAATAGGAGGTTCACCGAACTTCCATTGTCGATCAATACCCTCCTAACCCTCTGATTGACGAGCTGAACCGCCACGACCAGGGGGTCATTGTGCGGGAACTGGACACGGTCCGCATCATCTTCTGTAAAAATGATCGACTGCCTCTCCAATCGCTGCTGCTTCGGCAGGCGCTGCTCCGGAACGAAATCTTCTCCATTGTGTGCCTTAAGTTCGTTCACGTACCTCTTCTGGGCACCCCTGCTCGTACCAGCCACATGCGGCCCTCCAGATATGGTGGATATCTCCCCTCCATCCAAGGGAAGGGGGACGTCTTGATCGATCCGAGACCCGGGCTGACTAGCCGGTACTTCTGGAGCAGGTCAAGCGGCTGGAACCCTGTTTCACGCATACTGAGCCAAAGGATCGGCTCGGATGAGAGTCTCGATCTCATCCTTTAAGTGCCTACAATCATCGGTGTTATGGCCAACATCGTTGTGAAAGCGGCAAAACTTGGAGGTGTCTCTCTTCCCCTTTTGGTGCTTCAACGGCTCGGGCCTCTTCCAGGGGAGGCGAGTAGAGTTGGCTAGGAAGATATTCTCCCTAGACTGGGTGAGCTCTGTATAAGTCGCGAAGACGGGCTTGACTTTGTCCACAGACTTATTCTTCTTTTGGCCGTGCTGGTTGCCCTCACCATTACCCTTTCTCTTGCCTCCACCGGTCTGGTTGTTCTGTGCGACGTTTTGGGTCGCTGCCACGACCTCCGTCCCCACTCCAGTGGGCTGTTCGGGGACTTGGCTAGTTCCCTCAGCCGAGGCTTCGGCTTCCTCCAAGTTTATCCACTCTTGGGCCCTGTTAAGGAATTCGTTAACCGAGCTGACTCCCTTCCTTTGTATATCCTTCCAGAGATCTCCTCCGATGAGGATTCCAGTTCTCATGGCCATGAGCTTGGAGCTATCATCCGCGTCTCGGGCACGAGCAGCGACGTTCGCAAATCTACTCAAGTAGGCCTTTAGAGTCTCACCGGGTTGCTGCCTCATGTTAGCCAGGGAGTCGGCCTGAACACGGGCGGCCTGAGACGCTCGGAATGCCCTCTTGAAATCTGCTGAGAATGTCATCCAGGAGCTGATTAACTGTCTTTTACTTTGCTTGAACCACTGCCTGGCAGGTCCAATCAGGGTGGAAGGGAAGATGAGACATCTCAGCTCGGGGCCAATGTTGTGGGGCATCATCAAGGTGTTGAACATCCCCAGGTGGTCCGAGGGGTCTCCGTCCCCGTTGAATTTTGACAAGTGCGGCATACGGAAACCAGATGGGTACGCCGTTGCTGCTATGCTGGGGGCGAAGAGTTCCATTTCGTCCCCTGAATCATATTCATCTTTCTCTTTTTCTGACAGGAGCTTCCTCATCAACTCCTCCATCTGAGTCAGGCGCTCGAGGGTTTGGTCCCGATGTCCGTGGTTATTCCGGGGCTGATCAACAGCTCCGGTTCCATTGTACATATTTGGTGGGTTATTGCCCCTCCTATCTTGAGATAGGTTAGCTGGGACATTCCCACCATGACGTACTTCGGACAGGGCCCCCCTTGAGCGAGCGTGGCTCTCTCCTCCTGCCGGTGCTCCCCTATGAGAATTAAGGCGATCTCGAAGGTCGCATCCCTGGGTGGTTTGGTGACTTTGTGCCGAACTCAAACGCTGGCGCAGGTCTCCTCCTGAAAGATCACTCCGGCGACTGTCGGTCCCGTGGCTCCTGCTAGACAGGCCTGGAGTTCGCCCTCGGTGGTGATGATCCGGGCTTTCCCTTGGCACCCTGCTACGCCGGGAAGGTTCGGCTGATGGCGGGTTTCTCCTATTATTCCCATAGGCTGGGATATCTCGGACGGGCCGAATATCTGATCGGAGATGGAGGATGTCTGATTGGAGAGGCGATCCTGGTTCCGTCAGGTCGGATTAAATTCGGCAGGGGCCTTTCGGCCCTGCCAGCCCGCTGGTCCCGCGCCTGGCGATCTGGATGGGGCGTAGGACGGTCGTTGGGAACGGGCTGATGCTGTGAGCCCTCCCCGGATCTCCTTTGGGAATTTCCTCGAGCCCTCCTGGGCGCGCTCGAGGAGGGTTGGGAGCTAGGAGTCGACGTTCTGACCGAACGGATGTATTGCTGTTGTTCGGCTCTAGGCCTTCCTCTGGAGTCTGCCTCCCGATGGTTTGAGGAAGGGGTGGAGTTGGCTGCTGGAAGTCCATCCGAACGGCTATGCCTGGACCGGTTACCCTGGCGAGACTTAGGAGCCTCGCCTTGCCTCTCTCCGACGTTAACGCCGGTTGTGAGAGGGGGTAGTCGGGCCAGCATATCCTGGATTTGCTGACTAGCTGTCGCTAACTGGCTCCTCAGCTGAGCGTTCTCCATCTCCACCGCAGTATAATAACATGGGTTCGGATTAGGCGGCCGGGGCGCCGAACTACCAGTATCATCTTGGCCCGCCGGCTGCTTTCCTGGCCGCTGCTGGGTTTCAAGAACTTGTTCGCCAGGGATGGTAGTATGATGAGCCTCCTACCCATCATGTTGCTCTGTCTCGTTACCATGCCTGGACCGAGTAGTCACCATAGTTGGATGTTTGCAACAGCACTAATCGGACTTAAGCTCTCAATGAAAGCACCAAACTGTTGACGCGGTTCTTCGCCAACAGGAAATTTAGAAAAGAAGAGAACATGATTAGTGCTAAAGGTGAACCGAAACATATATATGATCTTAGGAAAAAGAAATGGCTACCCGAGACACGTTTTTTAAGTGATTCGAAGGTTAAAATCCTTCTACTCCACTAGTCGATATTATTGCTATATTCAGGGAATACAATTATAGAGTGTTTTTTACAAGAGAGAACCCAACCCTTATCAACTCCCAAGGTCTCCATATTTATAGGAGAAGGCACCTGGGAGTTGGTAAGAAGGCCATCCCGTGACCTTCTTACCCATCATGTCGACTCTGTGACATTCATGATTAATTCCTAAACCTGACACATAAGTGTGGTCAAATCAATAGGTAAGGGGATATTGGGCCGCACGGCCCATCCTAGTTGAGGATGTCTGAATACGCATGTTCCTGCTGCGTGTTCGAGAAGTCAGGGATATATCAGACACGTGATGTCTGATACATGCACGTTTACCTTGCGTGGCTGACTTTATAAAGGGTCACATCCTTCAACCCCAGCTCATACTGCGGGCTGGATGCTTGACCCGACCTTCGGTCGTCGTAGCCCGGCCTCTGTCTTTAAGTTATCAGAGACGAACCCCCAACCATCCTCGAGCAGAGGAGGTATGACCTTACGACGCAGCTCTGGTTACGAGGGACGTCCGCGAGATAATCAAGGTTAGGCCGCAGCTCAGCTTGCTAATCAGCCCGTGGGAAAATCAGAGCGTGCATACTATTTTAGTTTAATTTTTTATTTAATATGTTTATGTTATTATTTAATTCAAATATTATAATATTTTATTATAATAATATTTAATACAAGACTAGATACTTAATACTTATATCAATATAAATTTAAAATAATATAAAATATTATTATAATACATAATATATAATACATAATCTTAATTTTTATTAAAAAAAATTATCATTTATATTATATATATTATAAAAGTTATCATATTATATATATATTTTTAAAATCATAAATAGTGTTTTGGTTTAATTTTTCATTTAATATGTTTATGTACTTATTTTTTATATATAATATTATTTATTTATTTGAAATTTATATGACAATGATACAAATTTAATAAAATATAATTAATAAATTTTATAAATAAAACTAAGCGAACGAGCATTGCACGTTGCTTGTTTATAGTATATATATGGGTAAATAACCATTTGGTATCTGTGTTTTATCGAAATACAGACTTGGTACCCTATGTTTTCAATAATGCTCATCTGGTACCCTGTAATTTGAAATCATACATATTTGGTACCCTAGACTCAAATTTAATAAATAAAATTTTCTCAACATGACCAAACTACCATCAGTTAAATGTAATTAAGTAATTAAATTTAAATTTGAAACTCATATAATTTAGGATAGTTTGTTCATATTGATAAACTTTTACTTATCAAATTTGAGTCTAAGGTACCAAATATGTGCAATTTCAAATTACAGAGTATCAGATAAGCAGTATTGAAAACATAGGGTACCGAGTCTATATTTTGATAAAACATAAGGTATCAAATGAGTATTTACCTTCTATATATATATTATATAATAATATAATATTATATATATATTAATATTATATTATTTTAGGTATTTTTATGATTTATTAATTAGTTGTTTTGTAATTTAGATCTTTGTTAAATTTTATAAAATATGTATTATTATGTTATTTTGTTTTGTTATTATAATATTTAGAATGAGTATTTCTCTTATTTTTATATTTTGAATCAATGTATACTTTAGTTTATTTTATAAATTTGGGTTAATTTAAAATAAAATATAATTATACTTTTTAATTGTAGAGTATAATTATATCTTACAATTCATAGATATATATTACAAATATTAAAATATATAGAGGTATTATTGAAAGTGAGAGAAAATATTTAAAATGAATAAAAAAAACATTAAAATTGAGTTTTGCTAATGTAAAATAGAGAAGTTGATGTATGGTAGTGTGAGGTATAATAAAAAAAGTAGAACTTCGGTGATGTAAAATGAAAAAAAAAAATAACACAACTCTCGTGAGTGCTCTTATATAAAAAAGTGTAGTGTTACTAGATTATATCAATCATTATTTTTTATTCTTTTAAATATAGTTATTGTTGTAAAATTATTTCTCAATTTTAGAAACCAATCAAGCTCAAACAAACTATATACTTGGTAATTAATATTTAATAATATGGCAGAAAGGCCATTTCCACACCCAACAAATGCAAGAAAAACTTTAAAAGTACCACAAATCTTTCAGAGACTTTGAGCATTTAATGTTGTAAAATTATTTCTCAATTTTAGAAACCAATCAAGCTCAAACAAACTATATACTTGGTAATTAATATTTAATAATATGGCGGAAAGGCCATTTCCACACCCAACAATGCAAGAAAAACTTTAAAAGTACCACAAATCTTTCAGAGACTTTGAGCATTGTAATTAGCCAATTCATATGGATAGTTAATAAATATGAAAATTTACACTGAGCACCACTTTTGTAACTTAATTACAATAGTAACGTGTGTAATTTTATTTACAATGGTACTGTTTTTTATACCGCATATAAACTTGTTATCTCCTCTGCCTTTTCTCTCTATTCATGGAGTTTTCAATTTTTTTTAAGGATTCTTTCTTTCTCTTTCTTCTCCTTAATTTCAAAAAACTTTTCCGGTCACACCATTATCCAATTGGGCTCAAGAGTAGTACTATCGCGACTTGCTCTTCAAGGTGATCATTTTAATATGTGGGAAACATATGTTTTTTCGTCGTTACCAGAAAAAATATCAAGAATAAAAAGCAACGTTTTAGTTTTTTTTTTTTTTTTTATATATTTTGTTAACAAAAAAGTAACTAAATTTTAAACTTAAACAAAATTTAATATACTAAAATTTGTATTCTTATTTTACATTTAAAAATAATATATGCTATTCTAAACAACTTTAAAGTTATTTTAGAAACATTTCAAGTAACTTTTTTCACTAAGTTTGTTGGATGTTTTAAATTTGTGGCATACCAAAAATTTAGTCATATATCAAAAGGTAACCAATTCGTATCAAAAATAATTTTAAAAGCAACAAAAATTTAGCTTTTAAAAATAACTATACAGTATACTAAATAGTATAATTTTCTAATAAACTATTCATGGTAACTTGGAATTATGGGAGCATTTTTTTATACTATATGATAACTAATTAATTTCTAAAATAAACTCAAAGGTAAAGTAAAAGTATCTTAAATAATAAGACATGTAAATTACATGAGTAACTAAAAAATTTCATAGAAAATTTTCATTTAAATGTTACCGTGTAATATATATACTAAATTAATAATTTTTATCAATAAATTATACTGGAACTTATTATACTATATATAACAACTCTTTAGTTTCTGAAATATGCATGAATGTTACCAAAATGTATCTTAAATAATAAGATATCATAATATAACCTAAAAATAACTAATTGGTATATTAAGATGTCTACAAATACGTTTTAGAGGTAACAAAACGTATTGAAATAATATGATGTAAAAATAAAGTTTTTAATAAAAAAATTACTAATTGATATTTTATTGGTATAGTAAATAATCAAAATATAACTTTTTATAACTCAATTTAAACAAAAAATTTCAGAAAGTAGGATTTCTCATTTTTTTTTCAAAATCTATTATACTATACTGACGTGACACTGATATTTGTGTAAATAATTTAGATAAATGTACTTTTATAAATATTTTGAATTCTAGGATATAAATGTAAAACTCTCGTTAATAAGTTCCTTAAATAAACCGAATACATTTTACCATGACATATTGAAAAACACGTATGGGCCATGTTGTTTATATAAGTACCAAATATGTATAGAGATTGGGAAATCGATCGGGGGGCCAGTTGGCAAGATGGGTCAGAGGTAGGAGGAGACAGAAAAGCAATGACACTAGTTCAGATGTCAAATTGTATTTTTGGTCAAAGGATTTTGCATATGTAACCATACCCAAACTGATCGTATATATAAGGAGATCGATAGAGTGGCAAATTATATATATATATATATATATTTATGGGAATTCGGGGCTTGACTTTAGGCACTCAATTTTTATAATTTATGAACAGTTTTCAGCGCCATTTTTTTTTATGACTGTGTATGTTATAACTGTTGGGGCAATAATTTGTCTTTTTATATATGGAAGTAAAGACCCGACAACGTTTGGCGACTTGCTTCTTCTCCGGTGATGAAATCTGCATTTGACTCGTCGGGATTTCCTGCAAGAAAGACACTCCGATGCTTAAGTCAGTTCAAAGTTCGATCCCCTTTTTCCTCTTAAAATCTCATATTTATAGGATGAAATATACAAAACAGTTAGTTGGTTCAAGTGGACCCTGAAAAGGAGGAAGGAGAATAACTAAATTTCCCTCCAAAAATACCAACTTTTAAAATGTCTCGGTCAGAGGTCAGAGCCGCGGATTGCCTCTGACCTACAGCTTCTGCCTTCGGATCATCCCTGTGTATAAACGCTCCGTTTTGAATATTTGATAAATGAGGCAAGTGTTTACGGGCCGAGCATTTTGGGCCCAACAGTAACTATTTAGAGCATTCTGCAAATTTTCAAAAAATTCAGAATAGTTTACAGTACCGAAAACTAGGTTCAAACATGTTGTTGCACGCGTAACTAATTTTTTTATGCGCGTGGAAAACAACATGTTTGAACCTAGTTTTAGGTACTGTAAACTATTTGGAATTTTCTGAAAATTTGCAGGATGCTTTAAATAGCTACAATATACACGGTCATAAAAAAAATCACGCAAAAAACTATTCACAGGTCGAGAAACACTAAAAATCCTACTAGTAGAGCTTAAAGTAAACAACCTATAAAAAGGAAATGTACTATATATATATATACGTATAATGTTAGGGTTTCTTCTACCTAGCTTTGCTTTCCTCAATTATTAGGGCTTATATCTGAGTTTGATGTGATTAGACTGCTATCCCATCTTCCAAAATTTTTATTTTCATTGTTTTTTGCACTCTGATTTTACACCCAAAGAATAATAACATTTATTTCCATACACAACAAGTAGACAACTAACTAGACTGTACTTTTTATTTTTATCCCAATTGTATAGTGAATTTCTCAATAATTAATAATTAATTTCGAAGAAGAGTAATTATTATTATTTTCGCAAAAAACGACGTTACCATAATGAATTTGTTACGTGCACTGCATTTTTAAAAAAAATTTATTTCGAGGTTAATTTCTCTAATTTGTAATCTCTGTCTATTAAAAAAATGCGTATACATGATATCTATCTTGTTGAAACTGAAAGAGATATATATTAAAGAAGGTAGTTGAGTCGAGTAAAAGACATATAATAGCTGACGTGTAGAGGAATTTATTTTCAATTATTGGTCATTTACCAATTTCCACCTGAAACATATTAATTATTTAACTTGAATTAGGTATGAGATACAGTCCAAAATTTGATCCGAATTTATTGATGTACATACTATTTTAAAGAAATTATTTTAGTTTTTTTTTCCACATTAATTCGTTTTTTCATGAACACAAATATATATAAAATAAATAATAAGCTTTTTTTAAAATAAATAATAAGCTTAATTATATGGATTTTTTAATGATAACTTTGAATTTTTCAAAATTTATTGCAATTAACTATACACGACTCTTTTTAAAAAAAAAAAACCCTATATACATAACTTTGATCAAAATATAGAACGATGATAAAATAGCCATATTAAAGCGTACGGAAATTTTCATTAATTATGCAAAATAAAATTTTATTAAAATAAAAGATTAAATATCATTTTTACTCAAACTGAGCTGACCAAAATAATATAACTATAATTAATTTTTTTCCAATAACTTCTCATATTTAAGCTATGTTCAATATATGAGAATCAGTTTATTATTGGGGAAAAAGATTATATAAACTTTTGGAGATAAATATATATATATATATATATATATATATATATTGCAGTAACTACTTTTGGAGATACTTAAATAGGACTTTCAAATATCTTGTGAATAACAGTTTGTGTATATCTAAAAAAAGTTGATACTAGGTATATACTTATTTTACACATTTAAAATATACACAATAATATGTATTTTCAAACCATTGTGACATTATTTATGAATAGTTTAAAATACATAAATGAAAAATGAGTATATACCTAACATTATTCATATTGTATATGTAAAGGTATGTATTTTGAATATTTTCTAATTATAATTTAGTTCCACACATAAAATGGTTGATGTTTTTTTTTAATAGTGTGTTTCATAAAAGGGTATAATTTAGTCCTTTTCATGCAGAGTTATGGGCTATATATGAAGGGGTAAAAATGGGAAAGTATATTCATCTGCATTGGGTGATTTTAGAGTCAGATTGCACTAATGCAATTAGCCTATTATTAAGACATGAAGAGAGATGTATAGATGCCGATGGTCTTCTGCAGAGTATACTGAGTTTTATGCCTTCCTTTACTACTTCGGAGTTTCAGTTTGTTCCATGGACATCTAATAATTTGGCTCATTGATAGCCCAATTGGCTTTATCTACTAAAGGTTGTGGCATTTGGAATGGAGTTTATCCTCCTGATGTATATTCGACATATGTTGCTGATATATCAATTTCAGTTCTTTAACATCTAGTTGTAATGGATCATTTCATTTTCAAAAAATAAAATAAAAGGGTAATATCTTAACAAACATATTGATATATGAGTAGTCAAAATGAAAAATGCATAAATACTTTTTATAAAATCTAAATTTAAATATATAATAACCTTATTGTGTATTCCTTTTGAGTAGTTATGGTTTACCTCTTAATTAATGGATTTTGTTTTTCAAAATATATATAACTTTCTTGTAATAATCATTAGTGTTTCTAAAAGGTAAATACCATTTTGGACAGTGTTGTGCAAAAGTTATCGATCGTACTCTCTCTTTTGTTAAATGACAATTCAGATATTGTATTTTGCAAAATAGAACAAAATAATACCATAGACTCAATTTCGGTCAAAATATTTTTCAATATAACCAAAATGCCCCCATATATTATTAATTAGTTAATAGTATAAACAAACAAATTCAAATGAAATAAATATTCAAAAACAATTTTGTTTATTATTGAAATATATTTAAGTAAATTAAAATGTACAAATAATTTTAATAAATAAAAATCAAAGTTACATATAATCCAAAACATAGAAACTTAAATTAAAATCATATATAAAAAGTTGAAACGGATTAAACCAAACAAAAAAAATTAAAGCCTACTTCAAAATCTAGTCTACCCATTTGGATGCTTGGTTGAGAAAACTTGAAGGTTCATCATATTTGAGAGTCATTTTTATTGCTGGTTAGAAAACTTTCTAGGTTCATTCTGGGTTTGAATCCCAGATACAAAATTCATTAGAATTCATCCTTCAAATCTAAATTAAGCATCAACGCGCTGACAAAAGCGTAAACAAAGTTGAAAAAACTCAAAATCTAACAAATACCCCCCCCCCAAAAAAAAAAAAAAAAACTCCAAATACTTCAGAGTAACAAATGCCCAAAAAACTTAGGTCTGCTCTTCCTTGTCGTTCTCATCGAATGTCCACTCATGGCCTCCGCGTGCCCATGTCAAGATCTGCCCAAGCTTCATCGTGATGCTTTCCTCCAAAGTCTAGCCATGACCTCCCCATAATGATGATTATGAGACTACAAAGCTTAATCTAAAATCATATATGGGTTTTCAAATTGTTTTTCTACCTTCTGCCTATTCTTCTTCTTCCTCCTCCTCTTCTCTTGCAGCGAGAATTTGGGCATGAGTAAAGAGGATCTGAGTCTGGCCCCTCCACGCAAGGCCCATCCATGCATGGCTCAGAGTGAGATCTATCGACACTCCACACACGGCAGCTCCTCCTCAAATAGATATGAAGCGAGACTGAAGCCCATGCCCCTTGGTCTCTGTCAACAACAAGAACTTACGAAAGAGAAGAAGAAAGTTGCGAGGTGGACGCCAAGCTTTCCTTCTATTTTTGAGATTTGGGATTTGGTGGCAAGAAGGAGGCAGCAAGAAAAGTATGAAGAAGTAGAACCATAATAAAAAAAATATGAAGATTATGTTTTAGTTTATTAGTTTTTATTTGATTTTCTATTTTATATTAAAAACTATACTTAATTATTTAATTAATTCATAAATTAAAAAAAAAACTGAAGGTATTTTGGTCATATTAAAAAATTTTTGACCAAAATTGAGTTCAATATATTATTTTGTTCCATTTTACAAAACGCAGGGTTCAAATTATTATTTAACAAAACAGGGGGTTTGATCGGTAGCTTTTGCACAACAAAAGGTCCAAAATGTTATTTACTTTTTCTAAAATATATATACATTTAATTATAAAATAAAACATCCATTCAATAAGTAATAATATTATATTCTACAAAAATATCTTTTTTATAAAATGGCATTAATACCCATAGTACATATAAGGTTTACAAAATTATAAACTCATTATTTCCCACTCTGCCTCTCAAACACATACATTTGACAAAAGTCACTACAAGAAAAAGACTCTACAACGACGACAAAATTCTTCGCTGTAGATCAAGAAGTCGTCGCCGAAATGGCGTCGTTGTAGGTCCGTATGTATAGCAATCTACATCAACGACAAAATGCAGTCGTCGCAGTGGTATTTTACTACAACGTCTGTAATGACTCAAATTTCCTAATAAGGCTTAGGGCCTTGATTATGAGGCTGGGAGGGCCATAATTGATTTATTATGCAATTAAATGATTATATGCATGTTTAGGTGTATTAAATATACATATGAACTTATTTCTGATTAATTGGGTGATTTTCATATTTTGGCCATTTCGGGTATATTTTGCATATATGTGGCATGTGTGTGGTGCTTCATTATTATTTGGTTATGCTAGGCTTACTTAGCACAAGATGATCCTAGGAGGTAAGCTAGTGGGAAAGTCACAACGGGATTTATACTTGACTCGGAGTGAGTCAATGGGTATTTAGCACATTACTAGGATATTGGGTAATGGGAATAGATATTTGATGATAAATTGGGAGTTAGTAAGATCAGGGGTAAATTCTAGGAGTTTTAACTATTTTACCCCCGGGGGCATTTTCAGGACCCCGAGCATTAGGATTTGCTGGAGGTTACTTAAGCTTGAAGTAACCTGTTAGAATTATAAAACAACGTTCTCTCTTCCTCCCATTCCCTTTTCAACACCCGATCACATTTTCAAATGAAACTTGAGTTCTAGGACTCGGATTAAAGCGAGGATCGAGGCATGACGATTCTATGGAAGATTAGAAGCTTATTATTTGGAGGATTTAGTTGGGAAACAACTTAATCGGAGGTAATCCAAGTTTTAAGTTCTTAATTTTTAATGTTTTTAAGCTTTGATTGGATTTTATGTTTTGATGAGTTTTTGGATGAATTGAAGCTTGAGTTTTATTGATTTTGGGAGATTAGGTTGTTTGGGAACTTTAATTTTGAGATTTGTATCGGTTGGGGTCGGATTTGGAGCTTTGAAGCTCGAAGAACACGAAGTTAGAACCCATAAATCTGGTTTGGGCGCTATAGCGCTAGGTTGGTAGCGCTAGGTGCTTTTTGGGGGTTTTGATTCTGCCTGTAGCGCCCAAAGGTAGCGCTACATAGTCTTCAGAATGGGGTTTATTGGTACTTTTTGGGGTTTTGACCCGAGGGCTCAGGGGATGATTTCACCACCCTGTTTGGTGGGATTGGAGGTCCCGATAGCGTGGGATTGGTCCCGGGATTGGGTTTTGGAACTTGAACTCATTGAAACACCATTTATGGTTGTGACTAGGTTATCGCTAAGGGCTTGGAAACAGGATCGTGCTTGTGGCTCGTTTATTGGTAACCTGTGCTTGGACCAAAGGTAAGAAAGCTGCACCCAGTATGTGATGCATGTGATGCATGAGATACATGTGATTAGGGCATGACATGAATATTGAATATGAAATTGATCAGAGCTTGAGTCTCTGTAAATGTCCATGATCATAATTATGCTAGTGATTGTTGAGTGAGCATGTTGAATGCCCTACATTTGGATATTTGACATATGATATATGCCTGGTTGCATTGCTTACTTGTGTATTGCACTGACCCATGAGTCAGCAATCGACACGAGTTGTATGGTATTGGCTTAAGAGTCAAGAACATCATCGATGTGTTCAACACAAGCCGAAATGATTAGATCTAATCGACATAAGCATTGAATGAATCATCATGAACATTAATGCTTGACCGACCTCAAGTTCGATGAAAATTAAAAGCGCTTGTCTAGTCTAAAGGCTAGTTACTTAGAGTCAGGGCCAAAAGGCTCAGGTGACAACAACTTCACATGGCTATGGGTGCTGAGCTCAAGTTCGTGACTCACTCATCAGTCACTTATTTGATTAGGGTGCGAAGCCCAAAGTGTGATTCACTCATCTGATTAGGGCTATAAGCCCCAAAATGATTACCAGAATCTCAAAGTGCTAATCACTCATCTGATTTGGGCTACAAGCCCGGGTATGATTACCAAAATTATAAAGTGATATTCACTCATCTGATTAGGGTACGGAGCCCCAGTGCGTGACTTAATTATCACTTATTTGAGTCACTTATTTTAGATGGACACATTGACCATCTATTTTCATTATGATTTGATAGTCATCAATACAAAGGGCATGGCCCATAAATCATCTATACAAAGGGCAGGGCCCATAAGTCATCCATACAAAGGGCAGGGCCCACAATTATTATTTGGATTTATTTGCATGCATGAATAGAGATATTATTGCTAGGCATGCCTATTATGATTTGGTAACATGTTATTATCTGTTCATGAGCATATTGAGTTTTCTTGCTAAGCTTCGGCTCACGGGTGCTATGTGGTGCAGGTAAAGGCAAAAGAAAGCTAGACCATCCTTGAGTTGGAGAGCTTAGGTGACGATGTGTACATATGCGGCTGCTCGACCGCCACTGTCGAGGATTTAAAGAGGAAATAGGGTTAAACCCTATTTTGTCGCTTAGGTCGCGGCTGGTTGTAAATATTTTATTGTAATTAACATTTAAATTATATTTTGGGATCCCAATGTATACAGTAAACGTTTTAGTGAAACATTGTATCTTAACCAAAAAATTTAACCATAAGCTGTTAATCACACTTAGTTACACAATTATGGCCAAATGACTCGATTAGCGAGTTTAGTACTGTTTTAAAATGCACACCGTAATGGTCCCTGGGTAGTAGGGCGTTACAGCGACGACATATCGATCGCAGTAGGGAATCCTTTTTTTTGGTTGGACTAGGATATTGCGACGACATGTCGTTGATGTTGGTGGTTGCAAAATTTGAAAATTTGAATTTCAAAAACTCCTACAACGACGACATGTGGTTGCTGTAGGTCCGTCGACCGCCCCATCTACAGCGATGATATGTCGTCGTTGTTGAAGAGTGCGTGGGTTTATATGCCTTCAGCGACGGCATGTCGTCGCCGTAGTGTCACAAAAACTCAAATTTTCATGTTCAGCGTGCACCTTACGGTGACGGCATGTCGTTGCTGTAGGTATACAATTTTCTTACAAAAAATAAATTAATTATATTGATTAAAATTTATTTGTTAAAATATTAAATATTAATTAAATAAATAAAACCAACTTATTTAATTAAATAATAAAACCAATTTAACAATGTCCATAGTCTCCAAAATGTGAGATAACAAAACATAAGTAGTATTGTCTCCAAAATTAAAAAAAACACACACAAAATATTAATAAGTTCAAAATAGTAATATAACAAAACTAAATGTCATCAAAATCAATTCCAAAGTCATTATCATTAGACTGTTGTGGTGACTATGGTGGTGGCTGTGGTGGTTGCTGTTGTGGTGGCTGGGGTGGTTGTGGCTGTTGTGGTTGAAAACTTGCCATCATAGACTATATCATATGCATGTCAAAGTTGACAGGCTGAAATTGTGGAGCTTGAATGTTCAGATTTGTTGCTTGCAAAAATTGTTGCATTTGCTGGAAGTTGTTGTTCTGGGCCATAAAGGCTTGACTGAAGTGTTGAATCATGGACTGGAAAGCCTCAGGTGGTATCGTTGGAGGGCCAACTGTGGTGGACGAAAACGGTGATGCCTCTGATTGTGAAGAGGATCCAGTGGCGCTTAAGGCAAAAGTATTAGTGCCCTTCGACTTGCGTCCAATACCTCAGTTGTGGCCACGACGTTGACCAAGTACCTTTGAGACAACTTGTGTCTCATTGACACTGGTACTTCATGCTTCAGATTGCGATTGAGATTGAGATTGAGATTGTATCTGTACTTCTTGCTGCAAGACATCTTGCAATTTAGAAACAAGACAATTAATACATAATATAATTGAATAATATACATATATACAAAACATAAAAAGTTACTTACATATGCATCCTTAGCATTCGTGCTCACTCATCCACGTGTCGGATGAGTGTGCATGTCATGGAACGTATCGATAATGCTAGGCAGTTGCTTAGTCTGAAGATTCATCTTCAGAAAACAAAATTTAGTTAAATATTGAAATTATTATTAAGATAACTTAAAATATTTCAAATTATCTATATATTTTTATTTACCTTCTTAAATCGAGCAGGAGCATAAGAAGTCGATCCATGGAGACTTGGATACTTCTGTTTGCTCTATTGGCATCATTTGCCTTTGAGCGCGCCATCAACTGTGGAGTGGTGAAAAGGTCAACCAACTTCTGCCAACTCTCGTTGTCCATGTCCTCTGGTAGATTCTTTCTGGCTGTCTCGATATCATCATACCCACCATATTCATCGAAGTGTCTTTCTCTTGCGACCTTTTCTATCCTTGTAGTGATCTTGAAACTCTCCCTCAATCCCAATCTCTATCAGTCGCCACTAGAGCTGTAAATGTGGGCCGGCCCGGCCCACATTTTCGTGTCTCTAATAAATTCGGGTCGAGCCGGGCCGGGCCCGTATTCAATTCGTGCCGGGCCAGCCTATTTTTGAAAGAGTAGGCCCAGCACGGCCCATGGGCCTGGCCCATGTCGTACCGTGCTCGTGCCATGTCGAGCTGACCCACTTTCCTTATTCGGGCCGGCCAACTTTCTATATTCGGGCCCACTTTATTATTGCCAAAAAATGTGAGGATGGAGAATTGAACCTTCCATCTCCTCTTTAACCATCAATGGACTTACCACCAAACCAAGTACATTTCTTTGTTTAAATTATACTTTTTAACAATATTGTACACAAAATTATATCAAAGATAATTATTAGAATTTTAATACCTACTAATAAATGCTAAAAAATTTAACTCACAAATCTTAAAATAAATTAATATAATTATAAAAATATAAACATTGAGAAAAATAAGACTTCTATTATCATTTTTATTTATTAATAATTGATAAATAAAAATTTATTATGATTATTAATGTCAAAATATCGGGCTTTTTATCATGTCGTGCTTTCGGGCTAGTTTGTTCGTGCTTTCGTGTTGTGCCTTCGGGCTTGTCGTGTCGTGCCGTGCTCAGGCCCATGTCGTGCTGTGCCATGCCAATTTTCAATTCGTGTCGTGCTTGGCCCATATTTTTTTTATGTCGATCGTGCTCGTGCCGGTTTCGTGCCGTGCTAGAAAGCCCGACCCGTATTTATAGCTCTAGTCGCCACTCAGGGAGAGCTCAGAGAAGAATGAAAAATTCTTTCAAAAAAAATGGTGAGATTTTTTTAATTATAAAAAAAAATAGTACATGTGAATAAGTAGATAAATTTACCTCAAGCTTTTGCATCAATCCAATCTTGTGCTCATCCGGAACACTCTGCCACGAGTTATAATATAACGAGACATGGTGAACAATGTCCCAAAATCACCAACTGCTTTGCAGGTTCCCTCTTTCAGATTAAATTATAGAGCCAACGGGCCTTTATTGTCATTGACGAGCTGCTGCAAATTTTTGGATCGAGACCGACCTCTTCTTTTTGCGGCAGCCGCTGCATATGTTAATTAAACAATACAATTAAATTGAATAAAATAATAACAATTTGCCATTTATTGATAAAAGATAGACTAATTATAGTATATTACCTGACTCACAGGAAGTAGGAACTCGCGTGGGATCTGGAGGAGGATCCGCTCCATCACCACTATGAGAACGAGCAACAGTAGCAAACATATCTTTGCAGTTTAAATAATTATTAACTTAAATTCAGTTATAGTTGGAGGTTAATTACATAACTTAAATAATTTCAGTAATGCAGTTGAAACTATTGAAAAACAAACATTGTTGAGAAAAGTCATATATTGATTGAAAAGTCTTGAAATTAAAACATATACATTAAACATACAAATATGAATATGCATATGCATATGCATAAGAAAATATTATTCCTCATCAATGTCGATTCCTACATCTTCATCTTACTTTCTAAATCATCTTCACTAGTTTCGTCATCATCATCGCCATTGATGAAATCATCATCCCCATCCGGAACAGATCGAGACATTTCCCCAATTATGCTGGTGTGACCAGGTCAATCCAAATGCATAATCTCCAACTCTCCCAATTCCACAATGAGTACAAAATTTGATGAAGTGCTATCATGCACGACATAAACCTCGTTATCATCATCAATACTTGTATGGTCCAAGATCTTTTGATGATTGACTTCTTCTAGTACCTTCAAATTTTTGTTTCTTGAAGGATCTTCCAAGTAGAAAACTTGTTTTGCTTAAGTGGCGAGAGTAAACTGATCGTTCTTGTACCATTCAGAATTAATTATGATACTAGTTATGTTATTCTCAGTCACATTTTGACCCTTGCTTGCATCGGTGTTGAACCATTTGCATCGAAACAATACTACCAAGTAACCATGGGAATAACATAACTCTACAATCTCCTCAAGTTGAACATAGAAAGTGAAACCATCAGTTCCTGGTACCGAAACTCCACTATTTTGAGTAGTATGTCTTTCGTCACGACTATGGACCAAAAACTTCACATTATTAACAATGCAAGCCGTGTAGGAGTATGCATTCTGATTGGACCCGTTTGCTAAAGCAAATAATTCATCAGTACACTCAGTTGACTGTACTTGTCGCAAACGACCCATTTATATAGTATGACACAAAAAAAGAAAACACAATGAGATGAGTATTAATCGATACGAATTTTGTAAGAATTTGACAGTTTTGATAATTTACCTTCAATTTAAACTAGCTAGGGAAATCTTTTGAAGATTTATGTTTGAATTTTCTCAGAGGCATTCACTGTATAGCGTAAGGATTAAGGTAATATAATAGTTTGCCATGAATTAAATTTAATGAATTCATATATGTGTTGAGCTACTTACTCCATATATGGTTGGATTTTAGAGCAATTGTTGAGTACAAACCACTCCGCTTCTTTTCGATGAAGATAGTCAATGAATATGATTTTCTTTTTGCTACTTGAACGACATTGTGATTCAAAAACAGACAACTGTCTTTTAGGAATAAAAATATTTGCATTTGTTTTTGGACGATTAAATTTAGTCTGAATATATTGCGAACAAAAAGTCAAAGCTTCATCGACAACATAACCCTTCACTATAGAACCTTCAGGGTGTGCCTTATTCCTGACATAATTTTTCAACTTCTTCATATATCGCTCAAATGGATACATCCACCTCATGTAAACTGGTCCTCTGATGATAGCTTCTTGTGGTAAATGAAGAATTAAATGAATCATTATGTCAAAAAAGGCTGGAGGAAAAATTAACTCCAACTTGCACAAAATTTGTATCACTTGTTCTTCTGCATTCTCCATGTCCTTAACAACCAATGTACGAGCACAAATTTGCTTAAAAAAATTGCAAAGCTCAATGATTGTGCTTTAGTTCAAGTTCGGGCCAGTAATCAAGATCAAAGAAAATACTATTTTTACTCCAATTAAGCTCTTTTGGATCTCGCTTTCTTTTCACACCCCCAAACTACTAACATGTTTACTTGGCAAACGATCTGGAACATGCGCTAATTGTTCGAGTATGTCTTGACTACTGAATTTTCTTGGAGGACGTCATTTTTCATAATTCCCATCAAGCAAGCGACTCTTCCTCCACTTATGCGTAGATGATAAGAATCTTCCATGACCAACATAAGCCATCTTCCCAATTACGCGACATGAAGGAGTGTCTTCGTTGCATGAAGGACATGCCATATATCCTTGGCCACTCCAACCAAACAAACTACTATGGGCTGAAAAATCATTAATAGTCTATAATGGTGTTGCACGTACTATGAATACATTGTTCGTTGCAGCATCTCTGGTTTGAATTCCTTCATCCCACAACTCCTTCAATTCGTCTACCACAGGCCTCATAAAGACATCCATGTCCTTCCCAGGTGATTTTGGACCGGGAATCAATAAGGTCAGCATGAATGATGACTCTTTCATGCACAACCAAGGAGGCATATTGTACGTGCAGAATATTACCGGCCACATGTTGTAAGATAGACTCATGATACCGAATGGATTAAAACCATCAGTAGCCAAACCCAATCGAACGTTTATGGGTTCTTTGGAAAAATCAGGATATCTGGAGTCAAATTGTTTCCAAGCACCCCCATCAACAGGATGGTGCATCACACCATCTTCTTTCAACCATCCCATACTATGCCAGGTCATATCATCATTTGTTGTATTCCTTGAACCATAAAGACACTTCATTCTAGGAGTCAAAGGGAAGTACCGCAAACTTTGTGGGTGAATTTTTTCCCCTTTGTGTCTTTGTCAACCCATTGGCTCTCACCACATACAGGACAACTCTGTTTTTGGGAATTCTCTTTCCAGAACAAACAACAGTCGTACTTGCAAGCATGAATTGATTGATAACCTAACCCTAACTTCCTCGTTTTTTTTCTTAGACTCATAGAATGAAGCCGGAATAATCTTATTCTCTTTCGGGAATGCAAATTTCATAAACTTCAAAAGTTCATCAAAGGAACTATTTGTCCATTTATTCATAACCTTCATGTGCATCATCTTCGCCAAGAAGTTCAAGGAAGACAACCAAGTACAACCAGGGTATAACTCAGCTTCGACCTCTTGAAATAGGTCATCAAATTGATTCTCCGCACTATTGCCACCACCATCTAAAATTCCTTTATTTACGCTTTCTTCGTTGGTGTCTTGTTCACCAATAATGTCATTGATGATGTCAATCATCTCATCAGTCACAGGAGCCCTGTCGTTCACTACTGGAGGCATGTCAACTTCACCGTGGTAGGTCCACTTCATGTGTCACTGCAGAAACCCATATCTGTGTATGTGAGCCTCCACCACATCCAATTTCTGATTCAACATATTGACACACTGAACGCATGGGCATCTGACTTCTCCCAAAACATTCACATGATCATGGCCATTTGTATAAATGCTTGAAGACCATTCCAAAACTCATCAGAGTTGCGTCGTCTATTAGTTATCAAACTATTGTCAATCGTCATAACTGATTCAAGTGGAAAATAAATTATCACAATATGATAATCATAAAAATCTACCTTTATTTGCTAATAATTTTTTTTATCACCAAAACACTAATTTTTTCAAGTAAATTGTGAAATTTTATGAATAAATTATTAAATTTTGTGAATATATATTATTGTTAGTTATGAATGTATTATAAAGTTTCGTTATATAATAAATATTAAATTATAATCATTATTTTAATCATAATTATCAAATTCTTAATATAATTTTTACTTTTTATTTTTTTTTAAAATAGCAATAAAGTTTAATTATTATTTTAATTTTAAGAGTATAGTTAACTTAATTACCTATTTTTTCTAGATATATTATCAAATAGTATGAATATATTATAAAATTAATTAAATAAATAAATATTTAATTATAAATTTATTAATTTACCATTAAAGATTATTATTTTAATTTCTACTTATTTTATAAAAAAAATATTAATAAAGTTTTATACTTGTAAAATTATTATTATAATTTACACTTCATAATTTTTTAATTGCTTTAAAATTTATTAATTAAAAATTTTAATCACACTAGTTTTAAAACTACTTTGTAATACTTAGTTTTTCAAAATCTACAAAAATTTCAGCAGCATAATGACTGTAATCTAGCTTATCCCAAAATTTAAAATTTGCATAAAAACATATAAACCAGTCCCAGAACATACATATATTATAAACATCTAATCATATTAATCTAACATACCACACAATTTAAAAATATAATTCACATCCACATTTATATACATATAAACATATTCACATATATTCACATTTATATACATATATCTAACCTATCATACATTTTTTATAACATAATATTTGATTAAATTAAATTAACATAAAAAAAATTAAAAATCACAAATATAATTAAATTAACAATACAAATCTAAAATAAAAAATAAAATTCAACACTATCTAAAATAACCAATTATCCAATTAAAAACATAATTTAACCATTAATCAATCACAAAATATTTTAAAAAAAAAACACATATATAATCAAATTAACAAACATACAAGTCTGAAATGAAAAAAAATAAATTAACACTGTAATGTCTCAAAATTCCTAATGTGGCTTAATGCTTGGATTAGGGGGCCAGGAGGGCCATAATTGATTTATTATGCCATTGTGTGATTAAATGCATTACTATGTGAAAGATATGATGATAATTGCATATATGTATATTTATGTGCATGTCTATGATTTATGGATGAGACCACATTATAATGTGGATTTGTTCGAGCCATTCAGCATGAGACGATCTTAGAATGTAAATTAGCGGTTTGGTCATAACGGGATTAATTTCCGGGCTCGGGGTGAGCCTATAGGTAATTTGATGCTTAGTATATTACCAGGAATGAACGGGTAATGAGATATGATTTACTTATTATTTGAGAATATTAGAAATAACGAGAATTGGAAGACGTTAATTATAATTAGCGGGATAAGTGGAAAATGACTGCTTTGCCCTTGGGTGGTTGTTTAGGAGTTAAATGGGCTTAGGGGCATTTTGGTCTTTTGACCACGGGATAGATTTAAGTGGCTGGTTGTAGAAGATTTCAGCAGCCAAAACAGAGCCTCTTTCCTTCTACCTCTTGATAATCTCTCTTTCTCTCATTTCCTTTGGAATTTTGAAGCTTAACCTAAGGATTCAAGCTATGAGATCAAAGTTTGGAGACTTGGGACCTTAGTTCAACCATTGAAGGGGATTCAATTATGAGTTTAAGGTAAGATTTCAGTTCAAGTTCTTGGTTTTTGCTCTATTTTTCAGTTGGTTTTTAGTTGATATTTTGGATTGAGTAGTTGGGAATTTCATGAGGTTTTAAGTGTTATAAAGCTTAGGTTTTCTTGGTTGAATGATGGATACGTTGTGGTGATGCTTGGGTGTGATTTTGGGATTTAATTGGTGAAGATTTTGGCTGGTTTGGATTGAGAAAATGGGCAGGGGAGCTGGGTTCGCTGGGTCAAGTCGTGACCAAGTTCATGCAAGTCGCGACTTGGACCCAAGCTAGAGCCTCCCCTGGGTTCTATTTGGCAGGCGCGCTGCGACTCACTAGGCCAAGTCGCGGCCCGCCCCTGGTACCCCAGACAGATTGCTCTCTGTCTTGGGGGTGCGCCGCGACTCACTAGGCCAAGTCATGGCTCGCCCCTTCCTTTTGTGCCAGGGAGGAGTTTTTCAAGGGTTTAGGCTCAAGGGTTTATTTCCTAAGGCTCGGGATCGAATCTACTAACCGTTTTAGTACGATTCGAGGCCCTGAGAGTGAGGTTTTAGATTATGAAGCTTTTATTATTTATTTTTATTGATGGGATTTCATATTGGTTAAGACTAGGTGACTGCTAAGGAACTTAACGACTGATCGTTCTTAAAGGTCGTCCTTTTATTATTTCTCGCTCAAACCAGAGGTAAGAAAACTGCACCCAGTATGTGACATGCATGGTTATTGACGAAGCATGTTAAGTGCTCTATATATTGACATTGATTGCATAGTAAATGCATAGCAGTTTTGCTTATTAGTGTATGGAAATGACTTATTAGTCAGAGAACGACAATGGTGTTTAGTATTGATCCTGAAATGTGACTTATCAGTCAAGTTCAGCGGTGATATGAGCACTAGTCGTATGGTATTAGCTTAAGAGTCAAGAACGACATTAATGTGTTTAACACAGGCTGAAATGATTAGATCTAATCACCATGAGCATGAAATGCTTGATCGACCCCAAGTTCAATGAAAACTAAAAGCGCTTGTCTAGTCTAAAGACTAGTTACATAAAACCAGAGCCAAAAGGCTCAGGTGACTGAATGTCACGTGGCTTAGGGTGCAGAGCCCTAGAGATAGACTTATTAGTCATCTATTAAGAGTATGACTTAATAGCCACTTATCTGATTAGGGTGCAGAGCCCAAACTGTGACTCACTATCTGATTAGGGCTGTAAGCCCCATAATGATTACCATAATCATTTAGTGATATTACATACATGCAGTAATAAGTTTTCTTGCTGAGCCTTGACTCACGGGTACTATGTGGTGCAGGTAAAGGGAAAGAAAAGCTCACCCAGCCTAGTGTGGAGAGCTTAGGTAGCGATGTGTACATATGCGGCCGCTTGACCACCACGACCAAGGTGTTTCTCAGAGGAACTAGGGGTTAACCATATTTTTGCCGCTTAGGTCGGCGGGTTGTAATTTTTACACTGCAATGACCATTTTGGATTGTAAATAACTTTGTAAACACTTTTATGGGCCCATGTATAGTTTTATGTTTTAAATAAAATATATCCATTCCTTTTGATCGAGATTTTTCACATTAGCCTATTAATAACACCTAGATGCACGTTTATAACCAAATGACTCGTTTAACGAGTTAAGTACTGTTTAAAGTTCACAGTAACGGTCTTGGAGTAACCAGGGCATTACAAACACAATCTAGAATAACTAATTACACAATTTGAAAACATAAATTAACACTTTATCAATACATTAATCAATCACAAAAAAAAAAAAAAATCAATACAAAATTTAAAAACAACACCTAAGGGCTCGGGTTGGGGAGTTATCCAAAGGCAAGAGCTCAGGCTCGGGCTCCAATGAAATCTGAAAAAAAAAACAAAAACCCATTTATACCAAATACAACACATATATTAAAAAAAACTACAATTTTAAGGGCACAATATAGAGTATGGTATAGATTCACGAACCTCACGAAAAACTGCAAAAAAAATGGGTTGGGGGGTCGTCCTACGGCGGCGTGCGGCAGTATGAGGCAGTGGAGAAACTCTGGAAGTTCAAAGTTTTTGCAGAAAATGAAGAAGAAGGCTATGCCTGGGGGGTTATATCGCTGTGACCTATAGCGACAACATGTTGTTGCTATAGGTAATGACCAGTCGTCGCTGATATCAAACACACTGTTTCACTCAAATGGACTCGTTGCTGTAGGATTGTTAATAGTACGCAAATCATCTCGTGTGCTACGTGAAGACGACAAGTCGTCGCTATAGACAGTGAAAATTTGACTTAAATTTTTGGCGGTTTACTTTTCCCACGTTTTTTTGGTCCTATTGTGACGACATGTCGTCGCGATATAGTACAAAATAACTGACCAGTGGATTAAATTGGACTCTATAGAGAGTGAAAAATAGGCAACCAACTCTTGGCGGTTAAGTTTCCTCCCTATCCTATAGCAACGACATGTTGTCGCTCTAGAATAACGTATTTCCCCCATTTTTTTCCACGAGGACTCTACAGGGACGACATGTCATCGCTATAGGGGTGCAAATAGGCAACCAACTCTGGGCAGTTGAGTTTCTTGAGCATCCTAAAGCGACGACAGGTCGTCGCTATAGACAAACATTTTTCCTTTTTTTTTTCGACGAAGACCCTACAACGACGACATGTTATCGCTGTAACGTCAGCACTCGCCTCGTGTTCCCTCCAAATACTTGGTACCCTATAATGACGACTCGTTGTAGGGTTCCATTAAATCAACACAAGGAAAGTACATTATTAGATTATATTTTCAAATTTTGATATACTAGTAGAAGTTGTCCTTAAAAAAATTATTTATTTTGAACAAGGTGAAGAAAGTATTCTTCCCCTAAAAAAAAGACAGTATTCTAGAAGTATATATGCTCACAGTGAACTAGATTAGAGTTCAGTATTGTATCTTAAAAGTCAGGAACCTAATGTATAGGTTTCAGAAGCATGTTGCCTAGCCAGGATATAGTACTACTATTAATAGAACCTATTATTACTCTTATTATTATTATTATTGAAAGCACACCACAGGAAATATAAAATTAATTACAGAAACATCTTGTAATTATGACTTTGAGAATTTGAAAAAGATGAGAAAAAAAAAATAAAATTAAACAATCGAGCTGAATAAATTATATGTTAGTCAAAACTAATCAACTTAGGCGGCAGTGTACTATTAAGTAAAAAAAAATTAAGTTTAGGAGTTAATTACTCAAATGGAATATATTTGGCAATTATATAAGCAACTTAAGTTTGTTCCAGCTCATTTCTTAATTTCGCCTTTTAAAAATTTAAGAACCATGCATTTTCATGACTAAATATAATATATAAATATACCAATTTCTCAATCGATGTGACAGATTCATAAACAAGTTTTTGACTATCGTAATAAAAATTAACCGCTAGTTAATATTTTATTATAAAAAAGTTTGATATATCTTAGCAAAAAAAATATTGTGGTTGAAGGTGTCTAATATTGAAGTATCAAAGTTATGCAGTTAATTTCCTTTGACACTATTTAAGCACACATTTAGTACCATATCAAGTAGTGTTTGATACTTTTTTTAAAAATATCTTATAAGATTAATCTTTTAATAGAAGTCTAAAACAAAGCGAAATTAGATTATAGCTTAATGGCCATTCTATTACATGAACTTATTGTGATTACGTTACAGACGCAATTACAAATATTGTATACTTAATATACAATTAATTAGCTATATATAAATATGTATGGAGTTCAGTTTCTCAAATATAATCTCTTTTCAACTCATTGAACCAAATTCGTGGAAAACTTTGTTAGCGAACATGTGGTAAAAAAATTGATATATAATGTTGTCTTAAAAGGAGTTAAATATATTTTTGTCAAAAAAGAAAAGTTAGATATATCTATTAAAGATAAAAGTTGTGATCATATAGGGAAACAACAAATAATGGGATTGTGCGAGTAACTTACCAAATTCCTGATTTGGGACACTGATCATCCATGTACACTATTTAGCTATCTATACAAATATACTACATTTCAATGATAAAATTCATAAATATTAATGTATGGGGCTCTTTGACTCCATCACGAACAAATTTAAATGCAAAGGTTGACTTTACACACACAAATATATATATATATAACCATGTATATATATTATAAATGACTAAAAATAGAAAAGGGAAAAATAAAGAATTCCGATCGATTATTTAAGTAAGCAGTGGTCCAAATAGCTAGCATTCCCATCCCAAATTTTATATTTATATATATATATATATATATAGAGGATAATTCTTCTATAGGGTTTCATTTTAAGCTCTTCTGGCAGGGCTCTTAGTGTTTCTTGACCCGTGAATAGTTTTTTGCACGATTTTTTTTATGACCGTGTATATTGTAGCTATTTAGAGTATCCTGCAAATTTTTAGAAAATTCTGAATAGTTTACAGTACTGCAAACTATGTTCAAACATGTTTTCCACGCGCATAAAAAAAATTAGTTACGCGTACAACAACATGTTTGAATCAAGTTTTCGGTACTGTAAACTATTTGGAATTTTCTAAAAATTACGCCAATGCTCTAAATAGCTACAATATACACGGTCATAAAAAAAAATCGCGTCGAAAACTGTTCAAAGGTCGAGAACACTGAGAGCCCTACCGGTAGAGCTTAAAGTGAAGTCCTTATAGGAGAATTCCCATATATATATATGAGATTTTTTTATGACCGTGTATATTGTAGCTATTTAGAGCATCCTGAAAATTTTCAGAAAATTCTAAATAGTTTACAGTACCGAAAACTAGGTTCAAACATGTTGTTGCACGCGTGACTAATTTTTTTTATGGGCGTAGAAAACAACATGTTTGAACCTATTTTCGGTACTGTAAACTATTCGGAATTTTCTGAAAATTTGCAGGGTGCTCTAAATAGCTACAATATATACGGTCATAAAAAAAATCGCACCGAAAACTGTTCACGGGTCGAGAAATACTGAGAACCCTACCGATAAAGCTTAAAGTGAAACCCCTATAGAAAAATTGTCCTAGTATTCATAAGGTCATCAATGTCAAATAAAAATAATTGATTGGGATAATATTGGACCGCGCGGAACATGTATTTCAATAAAATCTGACTAGGAAAGAAAACAAAATTTGAATGAGTGATAAAATTTTTTAACTCTAAAACAATATATCAATGTTGTGGATATATTTATGATTTAAAAATTAGAAGGGAGTAAAATTATATTCCTTTAGAAAACAATTCAATCATTTTGAAGTTGCTCCCCTAACTATTCATCTTTCCATTAATTCCACGTGGTTAATTATATATTAACATTATTTAATGACCCATATATAATTTAATAAATTAATTGTATTTTTTTAAAATTAATGAGTTTTTGTGAATAAAATACTAAGAAAGTGTTTGGTATGAGGTTTGAGTTTGTGAGAGTAGAATTAGAGAGAGTTTAAAATAAAGGAATGTGGAACTCAATTGTTAAGACTACCCTTAAATTATACTAAAAGAATGAGACACATTTAAAATCACAAACCCCAAACCATTCAAAATAAATTTATCAAACATAACTTAGATTTGACATTCCTATTCACATCAAACCAAACCCAAGTCATACCAATACCAAACACCCCTAAAGATCATTTTAATTCAATATCACTAGAAATCAAACACAATAATTTGTACTTCACTATAATTAGTCCAACTTTCTACCAAATTAACAATAAAATTCATTTATATTCATAATCACATTTTTATTCTAAATTCATTTCACTAAACCAATGTTAAGGAAGAAGTCTGGGGAAGTTTCCAACTCTCCTGGAAAGAATTAATCAATTAGCTAAAAAATTTAATACTAATAATATTATAAAGAGGCATTAATCTAGGATGAGCTATATATATATATATATAGTGACATGTCACAACTATAACACCTCCTTTTAAAAATAAAAGAAAATTAAAAAGACAATTTGAGAATGTATTGAAGAGAAAAATCCAAAATCAAAACTTCCCAACATAATAAAAAAAGTTTCTTAAAAGAATTAAAATGATAGAAGTTGAATCTAGCCAAAATTTTACAATTTATTTCAAAAGCAGAAGTATAATACAATTAAAGAAGAAAATTTCTCTTATTAGTAAATACATGAAAAGAAAAAAGAATTACATAGCGAGGACTTGAGATATAAGGGAGTTCTTAACAATTGTATAGAATACAAATGAAATATTGACATCTGTATGTTCCAAAAGTCTAGCACTCTATTATCGTTACATCTTAGTACCGTGAGAAACTCAATTAATTCATAAATGAAGTAATTGATGTTATCAAAACCATAGGTTCAATACATGAATCCCTTTTTGGATGTAAAAAAAATAAAAATAAAATAAAAAACTCCTGGATGTTACATGACATTGTGACAGTTTAATTGTGAGTAAGTTAAGTTTTGAATATACATTTGTGTCTGTATATACACAACTGTAAATAAGATTGGGTACAAGAGAGAGAAAGAGATGAGAAGAGACACCAATAGAGTTTGGTTCAGAGTGGAAACATTAAAAGCGTACGTATCTTACTTTTTATTTTTATTTTTTTGCAAAAGAAAAAAGAAAGGAGAGATGTGATGGGCTTTTCTCACAACATTATTTGTGTCTATGCATTGTTTAGTAACTCAAAAGCTGGGGTGTGAAATCTAAATTGAATTGAATTGAATTGAGATCATGAGATGAGTGAGTGAGTGATGACCCCAGTTCCCCCAACACCACTGTTCAACTGTCATTAGCTTCACAGCCAGGGGCGCGTTCTTATCACGCTCTCAAGCCCTCGGCCGTGTTATCCATTCGGCCACTCTCTCACTCCCCATCTTATCAGTTGTTTTGTTTTGTATTTTTTTTTTTTAAAATATGTATTTTTGTTGGTTTGTGTTTTGAGAGACAGATGAATAATTAAATGGGGTTTGGGTTGACGCCAAAAAGCGCGTCACGCATGTCGGAGAAGAGCGCACGTAGGCAGCTCGCTGCCTTAAATGCCGACAATTTATTTTTTCCTAAGTAATTCCGTGCCATTGTCCACGCAAACAGCACACTCTCTCTCCTTTCCCACCCTACAACGGACCTCCATCTCACTCAACAAGGCTCAGCCCCACCCGGCCACTTCCCCCATCAATACTCTGATGGGGTGCTGCACGCGTCGCCGCACGCGCCGCCTCTTTCTTCTCTTCCAATTTTTTAAAAATATTTTAAGTATAAAAAACATGGGTTCCACACACCGCCAGTTCGTTTCAGGTATCAGGTACGGGAATGCGTGCAAAGAGAAAGACACACATCCGGATACCTGACCCGCAAGGTTTCGGTGCAGTCCATCGTTTTCCTACGCGCTTCATCAGCGCGTGGATTTTGCTAACTAGAAACTACATCACACATATATTTTATATATAATATAATATTATATTATATTGCTTGCTTGACTACTTGTTGTTGCGCTTTGCAGGTGATAGTCGTACGATCACTTACGTCCTCACGCGACTACTGGGAATTTCTTTATTGCATAATTTTTTTAAGTTTTACCGCGCAGTGAGTGAGAGAGAGTGACAAAGATTTGGAATTGGAATTTGGAAGAGGTGAAAGTGACCGGGTGAACCGGTTACCAATAACGGTGTTGGTAGAATTCAGAAAACGGGAAAGTATATGAAGGGCTTTGAGGGACGACAGCTCTTTTTTGCAGAGAAGCTAAACCCAAAAATTATTTCTAATTTTAATAAAAAAAACTAAATTAAATTAAATTGATGGCCACACTCTCTCCCTCCTTTTATCTTCTCCTCTGAAACTATACCCAAATTCTCTTTTCTTTTCTTTTCTTTCTTTCTATCACTTTTTTTTTTGGGTAGCTAGCTAAGTACTCCAGCTTAGTTTATATATAAGTTGGTTGTGGTTATTTTTCATTTTTAAATTAATTTATTTACAGATTTTTGAAGTGGTGGGGGGTTGTTGATCAATGGAGTTCGAAGATCAAGAGGAGCACGATGAGGAGATGGAGATGGCGGCGAGTTACGACTCGTTGGGTAACTCGGGATCAGGGCGAGTCAAAATGCCGAGTTCGGGTGGAGTAGCAGCAGCTGCAGCCGGTGAGGGGGTGATGGCTCAGTCCGCGGCTCAACCGAGGAAACCGAGGTACAGAGAGTGCCAAAAGAACCACGCCGTGGGTATGGGAGGTTACGCCCTCGACGGTTGCGGCGAGTTCCTAGCAGCCGGCGCCGAAGGCACACTGGACGGGCTAAAATGCGCTGCGTGCAGCTGCCACCGTAACTTCCACCGCAAGGAGACCGATTCCGTCGGAGGTGGAGGCGGACTAACGGCAGACCCTTACGGTGGTCCCCTTGTGCCCCACCACTACCCTCACCCACAATTGTCGCCTTACTACCGTACTCCCACCGGGTACCTCCACGTGGCGCCGCACCATAGGCCGCTGGCTCTACCCTCGACATCAGGCGGCGGAGCCGGTAGTCACAGCCGTGAGGACCAGGAGGACGTTTCGAACCCGAGCGGAGGAGGAGGAAGCGGATTCGGGTTTGGGTCTGGGTCGTCGAATAAGAGGCGGTTTCGAACCAAGTTCAGCCAGGAGCAGAAGGATAGGATGTTGGCTTTAGCGGAGAGGTTGGGTTGGAGGATTCAGAAGCAAGATGAGGCGGTGGTGCAGCAGTTCTGTAACGAGACTGGAGTCAGGCGTCAGGTGCTCAAGGTTTGGATGCATAACAACAAGCACACTCTTGGTAAGAAACCCTAGAGAGATGAGATCATTATCATATCATAACTAGAAACCCAACAAAAACAACAAGAGAAAACACACAAGGGTGAAAATGCTAGCTAGTATTAGTAATATTAGCTCATTAAAGCCAAGAAAATCCAAAAAAAAAAAAAAATTGATCATGATATGAAACTATTAGTTATCATCATGGGTATTATGTTATTATTCTTGGTCCCAAAACTCTAAGTAGGTTTAGGTGTAGTTTTAGTAGCTAAACGGAATGAGAGGGTGTTGTTTTTTTCTTTCTCTTATTTAAAATTATTTAAGTTAATTCTCTCTATCTCTCTCTACCTTTGCACTGAAAGAAAGAATTAACGTTGATGGTACGGGTTCAAGGTTTTGAAGCGGGAATGTGTGTATGTTTATTGTTGTTGCTGCTGCTGCTGACTGATCAGTGATCACTTGTCGAGAAATTCTACTAGTTTTCTCGGGATTTTATTTAGTTTTTAGGGTTTTTTTATTTCTCTCTCTCTCTTTTTTTTGGGTGGAGTTTTGTAGTTTTAATGAATGGAACATTTGATCACATCTTGATTCAGACTTAGATTATTGCTGATGGTTAAATTAATATTCGACAATGTCCTTCTATATCTTTCTATATTATTAGTGCATGGAAAATCTATTGTTCCGTACTCATAGTTTTCTTTATTTATTGTAAACTAAGTATTGAGATGCAAGTAGTTCTTACTTAACATCAGGAGTTTGATGATGAGCCTGGAAAATGTTTGTTATTTGAGCGTTTTGAGTTCTAAGATGGAGTAGTATACGTTACAGTACTGTATGTGTAGCTTTTTTTTTTTGCTGGAAGTACTGTGTGTATAACTTGATCTCATTATCATGACCTCATTTGTAAGTTTGTATAGTTTAGTGAATTGTTTTGGGAGGCAAACGTGTGCGAAGCTGCATTTTCCGTTTAATGCATTTGTTCCTACGTGTTCGATCTCGTATATGTGTCTGTGTCACTGAACATTTACTTCTTCTAACTGATCTTTTTCGTTTCAATCCAAGTAAGACATCACTTTGTTTTTGTTGTTTTGGATGTATTATATGTGGATATCATAGCATTCAATGAGCTATAGATATAGCCTATGTAGCTCTAGTTTAATTAATTTATTGACCCGTTTCTTTTCTTCTTTTTCTTTTTATACTTATATGTATCAAGAATAAAGATCCTTTTGGTTGATTGGTTCTTCATTCATACTAATGTGATCTCATAGCTGGGATTTTTTTTCTCAGAACTTTTGTTTGCTGCGGCTTTCATTTTCTTCTTCTTCTTCATCTTCCAGGAAACTCTTTAATTACTTTTTGATAAGTCTTTATATTTTATTTAGTTTATAAAAATTATTTTTTAAATTTCCCTTGTGAAGGTTTAGGTACTAGCTACTAGCATTGGGCAACTTTAAATGATCAAAATATTGAAACTGCAAAGGCTGATCATGGGACCTCTTCTCTGGTCTTTTTCTGTTGCTAAGTCTTTGCTCTTTCTTGCATACTACCCTTGCACATTTACTTTTGCAGAAGTCTGTACAGACAATGATATTTCCTTTTTCTTTTCTTTTTTCTTTTTTCCTTTCTATTTTATTTTTCCTTTTCATCAATAATTACATAATTAAAATAATTATAATAATATAAATGCTGCATGTTATACCATTACTACTATATTGTTCTTCATCTTAAAATCTAATAAGCCATGTTATGTTACTACACAGTAATCTGTTGGAGAAGGTAAATTAACCACTGATAACTTAATTATCGTATCACTATATTAATTTTGGAGTCACCTGGGGAAGGACAAACAAAGCTGAAAGCTTTTTTTTATTTTTTATTTGGAATTATTAAAATTTATTTACTTTTTTTTTCTTTCTTTTGGGAACGAGAGTATACACAACACACTAGCTATAAGAACAGTTACAGTAAGTAAGACTGTTCTCGTGTAAACTCAAATCCATATGTTTGTAGAAAGTTGATCAATAGATCCAAAACGAATATATGTATGTATGTATGTGTGTGTTATAGTTTTCTGATATTAATATTATATTGTATAAAGGGAACATGTGGGCACTCCCAGCAGCAAGAAAAATTCGCATTTAATAAACAAGAGAGGGACACACAGCTTTTGTCTGTAAATCCTCAACCACTATACTCACTTGATGAAGATTCAATCTTTTGGTCCATAGAATCCATTTCGATTCCAAGAATCTTAATTTATTGTTTTTGTGAACTCAACATTCAAAACACTTGCGCTCCCCATTAATATTATTATTTCTTATATGAACTTGTTGAGAAAGTTGGTTTTTGTGTCCCAAAAGGGAAATTTCTTAAGTAGTCGTAGTGCTTCTTCATTAATGATCTAATAATGGGAGGGAACGAACTCATTTATATCTATCTATGTATATAAATATATATATATATGTGTGTGTGATGTAACAAAAGGGACAGCACATGGATATGTGGCCATGTTTGAGCTTGATTTTGATGATGGAACCTGATTCGATCTTTCTGGGATGTGTGCGTGAATTTTTATTGGCTCTTTTAAACAGGACTAGTTCCATTTATGGGATTTGATGTTTCATGTAGCAAGATATATACTTATTAATATAACGTTTTATGTTGTTTCAATTAAAATTGTATGTAATCACAAGAAACTCTCTTGATCAAGATGCTTTTGCGTGTTTTGGGGCAACTGTAGTATCAGTAAAAGTTGCTTGCTTGACTGACTACTGGTCCATATGTGGAAATCTTGGTCAAACTCTAGTTAGATACTATTACTAAATTAATTACTAATTGGTTACTGTTTTTGTTGGTTCTTTAAACGATATTCAAGGAAAAACAATCCGAATTCGAGGGGCCTAATGACATCAGATCGATGTGATCGCAAAGTGGGTGATGCGATATGAATGAGAGAATTGATTATTTGTGATTTAGAATATAATTGCTTCTATTTTCCATCAATAAGAATTGAATTATTATTTGGTAATCGTTGTATATTATTTAACGTTGACCCCAGTCATCGATGGGTCTTTTTCTAGTTTCATTGCGCTCGATAATATGTCCACTCAGGCTACGAATATATGTACCATGCACAATAATATACTCTTAAATTCTAATTAATTGTGGTTCAATGAGTACGGCTTATTTTTAGTCACTTCATATCGAATCATCGATATCCTGAAAGAAAAATGCAATAGAGTATTCATAGCACTAAAATGTTTATGACTCCAGTCTCTCTCTCTCTCTCTCTTTGTCACACACACACACACACACACACATATATATATGGAAACTCTCGTAATTGATCTCTATTTTCTTTTCTAATTCTCGTACGCTAACTATATAATGACCACCAATATGATCGCCGTATAATTAATAGAAATTAGAAAATGATGAAAACATTACATATAAAAGGTAAAAGGTCACTCTTGTTGGTGAGTTTAAAGCACCTCTTTTGGTGATTAATTGGTTTGAGCGCCCATGCATGTCACAGCACTTTCGGTCAAGTTTTGTTCTTGATTTGACCAGCACTGAACTCTAAAAATATGCTAATTTTTATAAGCACTTTCGGTTAGAGATTACAGATTAGACAGTCATCATCATGATAATAAAAATACTTCTTCATAATCAATGATCTACAGAACCAAACCTTGTTTATAATGCATGCTTTGATGACCGCCGCCAACAATGCATGCGGCTGGGTTTTGATATGAATCAAATCAATAATTTTCAATAAATAGTTCAATCATTATTCCATGAATATATACATATCGAAACCAGAGATCTTGTCACTACTCAACATTTCATTTCAAGTTTGGTGTAACGATGCAAAAGCCAAATTAATATATGGGGGCTTAACTAATTATTAATTTGATTCATTAAAATTAACATTATTAAGGGGGCTTAACTAGTAAGCTTTTTGTTTAGTAATTCTTGCAAAAGTGGAAAAGATAAGAAAAGGAAAATGGGACTCATTTTGTTTTTTCACTGCTAATAATTGTCTTCTTATGCTATTAGGTAAAAAGATTACTATTTATAAAGGTGTCTATGGTCATTTACCACATTTTGAGTTGATGCAAAACAATTAAGTATTTAGTTACCTCGTATAAACACTACACACATACCCATCTACTACTCTAGTATTGCAAACTAAAATGTGGTTAATACTTTTATACTTGCAGGCCATATTGCTGGCAAAGGGGACTCGATCGTATATAACCCCTAGATGAGTCCAAATTAATGCGTCACATAATAAAGACATTTCAAGAAGAAGCCGAAGGCAAAAAGGAAGGGTCTCGTAAGATTCGTTTGGATGATTTTAACTTTTGGAAAGCAAAAATAAAGAGACTTGAGAATTGGAAAGAAAAAGGGTTTAAAAGGGATCTTGGGAGCATTGGCATGCACCTTATATTGCTAGCCCTTTTTGAGAGTAGTTCAACGATCGATTTGGACCCTTCATTTGCACACCATGTAAGATCCTCAGAAGCTTACCAATCAAATTGTTTGTCCCTACTAAATCCGATGTCCAAACAGTGCCTATGTCGAGAGAGCTTTTCTCTAAGGGCATATATCCCTACACTAATGCCTTTTATATGGGCCACAGGACCACAAAGCCGTATGGTGCTTCAACATAATTCTTGTCTATCAAATTTTACCCTCTCTTTGTTCTTTCGAATAATAATAATAATAAAGAAGGCTCAAGAAAATAATAAGAATAGTAAGTAATACTCTAATCCATATGGGCATGTCTCTATAATTACTTTGTATAACTTTAAAAGTACTATACTCAAGTAGTACTACTGTTGCCAAACATGATCCAAAGCTAAGGATTTCTTTGTGTGGCTTTCTCCAAGCAAAAAATGAACAAAGAAAAAAGTATGGCTTTGACTAATAAATTGATATACATACAAGGTATACATCTAGCTAGTACTTATTGCACATGTAGTCTATCAAAAGAGAATGTTTGACATTGAGTACTATATATTGTTCCTCATCTTGGTTTGAGTGAATAAAAAAAATACTTTGAGAAAAATAAAGTAGCAATTTTTTTTCAAGCATAAGGATTGTCAAATATTTTAAGGATTGTCAATTATTTGTATAAATAGAAAAGTGTTAATAATAAAAAAAATATAGAGAAGAATTTGTTTCATTCGAACAAACCTTCTAAAGATAATTATTGGCACTTCAAAGACAAAAATCAATTTTTTTCTATAGATCTTGGTGTTTAGATATAAATCAATACTGACGACCATAAAATTGAAGAGTATGCATTCACTACCACTTCTGTACTGCATCCACCCAAACTTAAGTTCAGAGGAAAATGGTTTAGAAAGCAGGAATAGGATTTTTGAATTGATAAACAT
Organism: Humulus lupulus; assembly: GCF_963169125.1. Lineage (NCBI taxonomy): Eukaryota > Viridiplantae > Streptophyta > Magnoliopsida > Rosales > Cannabaceae > Humulus > Humulus lupulus. The sequence continues at coordinate 262,801,904 of NC_084793.1, forward strand.
GAACCATAGTTATAACTTTTTTTTTGATTGGGAAGTTGCAGTCCATGTATATGTTACCTTTTATATGCCGAAAGTAGCTTCAGTGCCACAGATTAGTGAATGATTATTTATTTTGGTGCTCTAAAATTAGCTGATGAAAACTCAGAACTTTTCGAAATTTGCAAGTGGCTTGCAATTTGGTGTGTTATTATGGTTTGGTTTGAGTGTATGAACATTGTGTGTATTAAGTGGACTTTCATAGCTGCAAGTTACAATAACGTGCTCTGCCGTATCATTTCTTTTATTACTATAATCGTAATATTTTTTTAGATTTCTGTATGAACCATTCACATTATACAGTTATTAGTCATTATGTTTTTGAAGTGACATAAAATAAAATGTATATTTTTTTTCAGGTCCTAGACGCATATGGTGAGTAGCCGAGCAGTTGTGCAATATACTGTTAGGTTTTATGTCCTTATAAAATTATGTCGGGCATGTAACACGATTTCAGATTGTCAATAAAAGTAGTAGAAATCATTTAGTTTGACAACCGTGTTGCTTGTTTGTTTTATTACATGATTATTGAAATAATAGAAACATTTATAAAATCCCGAACATATGGATAATTACAATTATAGTGACTAGGTCACAGTGAATTATAGTTGTAATTATATGTTCAAAAGAACGAGTCCTAAGATTAGATCAGTGCATTGTATTTTCACTGATTAGGCAATCTACGATATGATCTACTTACACATCAAGGGTGTGATGCCTTGTCCAAGGCATTGACCAAGTAGATAATATCAGATGTCTTTGGTTACGTCAAACTAGGACCGATATTGATTGATAAATAAGTATCGTTGTTATCGAATCTAATTAATGTCACAACGTTGACCATAGGTTAAGTCGATCTCAATTCTGATTGATAATATTCTACTAATTATATTATTTAAATCTTTTGACTTGTTCGTTATCAGCTTACCATACAGTCTAGCCCATAATTACATCTTGGAGATTTAATACTGTAATTGAGTGGGAGTATTAATAATAGATATGAAATCTATAATTTCTGCATTAGAAATTAAGATATGATTTCCTTAATTGCTTTGTTCAAAATGTTAAATGATTGAGATCTCATTTCTGTGATTAAGTTCACAGAAATATCATTTATAAAGAACTTAGTGGGAGTTAAGGATAAAATACCGATGAGAGGTAAAACGGTAATATCCACCCATCTCGTTAGTAAGTCATCGATAGATGATTGACTGACTATAATGGTTATAATGTATTTATGGTTTGGAAAATACGTTCTATGAATTCAAGAGTTCAATTCCGAGTCTATAGTGTAGTCACGAGGAATTAATAAAGTAGTGAAATTATTTGTAAATAAATTCACGATATTTTATTGGAGCTTGATTTCATGGATCCATAGTCCTCGCATCACCTTTGAGTAAATCCTCTAGAATGTCTCAATTAATTAATTTAATTATCAATTAGGGTTTTTAAAGTTGACTATGTCAACTTTGGAAAATTTATAGAGATATGAGATTTAGACAATGAAAGAGAATTTTTGGGTAAATTTATTAATATTGATAAATTGGTGTCAATATAAATAAATAATATTAAATCAAGTTTCAAATTATAATTAGTTAATTTGAATTAGGATTTAATTAATTAATTAAAATATAAATAAATAAAATAATTTGAATTTAGGCCCAATTGTGATTTAAATTGAAAACAAAGAGATTGGACCCAAATCCATTTATGGCAGCCTAATGCTTTTATTTTTTGTTTATTATTTTAATTAATTTAAATAAAGTCCATTAAGTTGCCTATATAAGGAATATGATATCTAGGGTTTTCATAAGTCAGTCTCAGTTGATTCATTGGGTAAGTGAAAACCTAGACAGTCTAATCCTTTCTTAGCCACTATCTCTTCTTTTCTTCTAGATCTTTATCTCATGTGTTGAGAACCAGCCCACACTAGTTCTAAGTTGATCAAATGCTTGGTGAGGAAGATTGTGTTGCTGAGCTAGTTCAATCTCTTGATAATACTCTGCTACAGAAAGGAATAAGGGGTAAGAGGGATTGAAGGAAGGAGTTGTTCCAATTCCGCTGCGTAATGTAAGTTTTTACTTTACTCTGTATTTATATCAATTTCATAGGAGCATGTTTTAGGATTTTGCATGTTTATTTGATAATATATAAATTATATGAAAATAAATAAAGAGCCCACAATATGTATTTCCTACGTAACATATACTTAATTAAATAAGCCTAAGAAAATATTTGTAAAAACCTAAAGTGGTATTAGCTGTATCATTTTGCTCATATATGTCAACCAAATGTGTATAAAATACTGTATATTAATGTGTTATGTGATTGTGTAAGTTTTTTGGATTTTCAATTATTAATGTGGTTGTATAATTTTGTCAATTTGTTTATTTGAAAAACTAGGTGTTGACGCAGTTTTTCGACAACAAGGGATTTAGAAATCTGACAATAGAGAGATTAGACTTTTTGTAAACTGAATGTATAAGAAATGAAAAAAAAATAAGAGTGCAAAATGCTCACATGATTTTACGTAGTTCAATGGTTAAAATCCACATAGTCCACGAGTCACTCTTGTTGATTAGTTTAGGACTGTTGAAGAAATTGTTGATGACAATTTCAATAGAGTTTTTGTATACAAAAAATTGACCCCTTCAACCGTACATTAATATGGTAATTTAAAATTTTGGGTAACTTCCCATTTACATAAATATATGATTGCCTATTGAATTCATATTCGTTATATCGGGTAATAAATGCATAATAAAATATGGGCCTTTATGAGGCCTATAAAGAATCTTCGAGTCTTTTGAGATCCTTCACTGTACGTCATGACCAGGCTTCCACAAGTGAACACTTTTTGCGAGCTGGGTGTCGTAGGACTAATTTGAACTGACACAGGTCACGTTCAGAGTTTTACGGAGGCAATCTGGGCGATGCATATCATGAAATAAGTTGTTAGCACAAGAAGCGATCTGGAGACTATCTGGTTGTCATAAGCTGTCAAGTTGACTCGAGCTGCTCACCCCAGAGTTAGCAATGCTCTATATGTGTGCTTTCTTCATACAGTTGTCTACCAACTGTACCCCGTGCTGAGTAATTCAGCTTGTATTTTTGGGTACAACACTAGGCTTGGTGGGTTAGTCTAGTGTTGGTAAGTGTGACCTGTATTAGTGTAGTGTTAGTAAGTGTGACCTTTATTAATGTAAGTGTGTAATATTTTTTTTTTTATTTTAAAACTGATGCCTAAGCTTAGTATGACAATTTTTTTTTTAATTTAAAAAAAAAAACCTTAATGTGACCATTGTATACTTTTTAGGAGTGGTTGTTAAATGATAGAGAAATAGTTTATTTTATGTTAAAAACAAGAACATCAAGTTAAAGTATTATTCTGCCGTCCCATATACATTTTTAATATATATATATGTTGGTATGAAATGACAAAATCAATGGTACGCAGCGGAATATATGGACTCATTTTAATAAATATTAATACCATCCAAGATCATATACATATATAAATATTAAATCACATATAAATAGATCAGGAATTACCTCTTGCAGCCTATCAAGTGTCATTGAGTCTTTTTGTATAAATCAATGATCTTCCTATCTAGTATTCTGAGATCTCACACCTTGATCTTCCAGACCAATCATCAAACACACAAGAACGTGTGTGGGCACGTAGGATTCAAAATGTTGATTTATGTGACTCCCTAGATGTACTCAACACATATGATCTATAGAATTTTGACAGAGAGAAGGTTTAGAATAGTTTTCAGGTTTAGAGAAAACTATCGCTTTAGAGAGAGAGTCTGATTATCCATCATTTTCTGAATATCACGTATATCAGATTTATAAAGATATTTAATCTAATTAAATAATATTTATTTAATTAAAATATCATTCAATTTAAAACTGATTAGATATTTTCATTTAATTATCTATTTAAATCATATTTAAAAAGAATAATTAAATAACTGATTAAACAAATTTATTTGAAATTAAAAATTCAAATCCCAGGGATAAAATCCCTGACACTAGGCGCCACACATTGTACTGTACAGTGTGTGTCGCCCAACCCTATTAGGGTTGTCCTAATTTTCTCATTTGTTTATTTAATCAACTTTTACGACAAGATATTTATTCCAACATAAATATCAGTTAATTCAAAATTAATTTTATCTTAAAATATCATTTTAAAATTAAATAAATAAATATCATATTATAAATAAGATATTTATTATTTTCTCTCTTTATATTAATCAAAACAAGATCAACATTAATTTTAACCTATAGGTTTTCAAAATAAAAATTATATAGTTAAATAATTAATTGATTCACAATTAATCAATTACCCATAATTATCAAATAATTATTTCCTTGTCCTAGAAAATTAATTCCTTTGCAATTTAGTCATTTCACTTAACAAATCCTTCTTTTGACATTCTTACCCTTGACAGTGTAGGACAGAGGTGATCTGGGGACTATGGACCTATAATACGAAGCTCCAATAAATCAGATTATTACTTAAACTCTTTAATCCAATAATCTTATTTATTAATTCCATGATTACTCCACTATAAATATAGAATTGCACTCTAAGTATTTATAGCATTATATTTACAGAGTTTTCTCTAGTAGTCCATTAATATAATCAATATATGTAGTTCTGTCCTCCATTATTGGTTCCTTTATTAGAGCTGGTCAAAATTACCGTTTTACCCTTCTAATTACTTCTTGATCCTTAAGTACCATTAATTCACTAGCGAATAATTAATCTATAATCTTATTATAGATTTGAGCTCAATAACTATTCAGTTCCAGAATCAACCCTTAAGGGAACCAATATTCGATCTGTTAGGAAAGCATGGATTCCAATATTGTAATTCATGTTCCCAGCCATCCATGATATTGAATCTAAAAAAAAAAAAGTCATTAGCCTCAATTTTCTAAGAGACCCTAACGAGTGAATCAAAAGATCCAATAAACATAAATAGGAGTTCATGAATACTTAGGATTTTGACTGATCTACAAATAATCATCTATTATGACAAGAATTAAATCTTTACGTCAAACGAAAAGTTTATAAAGATACTTAATTCTGATCATTCCTATCATATATAATCTATATTATGTACAACACCTTTACTAAGATGGCTATCCACAACAGTAATCCGAATCTAGATTACTTGCATCTCGTATGATTAACAAATCGTACTAGTAACCATTCATTAAAGATTCCTTACTTTAATATGTTACTGACTATGTAACGACCCAAAATTACTAATAAGGCTTAAGGAGCTTGATTAGTGTGCCGGGAGGGCATAACTGGATTATGTGTGATTTAAATGGTTAAATACGTGATTATGTGATAAGCATTCTTATATGATTATATGGATATATGAGATGCATGATTATGAGTATTAGTATGCATGTAGGCCCTGATTAGATTATAAGGGCATATTTGTAATTTTGGCCCATTGAGGCCATAAATATAAATATTTGTGATAAATTGTTGAGACCACATTATTATGTGGATATATTTGCAGCTTGTGACTCGAGGCGATCCTAGTGAGCGGTTTAGCGAAAAAGTCATGGTGAGGATTTATACCCGGTTCGGGGGAGCCTGGGGGTATTTTTGGGAATTCAGGAAATATATTGGAGACTATTTGACATTGAGAGAAATAATTGGTGATTAGGTAGGTGTCAGGGTGTAAGCGGTAATTATTAGGGACACTCGAGGAATTAGCGGGAATTGGGAACAATGACCAAAATGCCCTTAGAGTGATTAAAGGCTTAGGTAATGGGAGGGAAAAATGGTCTTTTGGATGGTTAAAAAAAAGGATAAGTTTTGTTCTGTTTTTAGCCTTAGTGGAAGTTGTAGAAAATAGTAGAAGCAGAAGGAAGGAAAGAAAGAAGAAAAACAGGGACTCTTTCTCTCCCATTCGGTTTCCTCTTTCTTCACCATTTCTTGAGGGTTTCTGAAGCTGTAACTCAATGGAGGCTTAGGCTAGAGCTGGGACCTTGGTTCTTGAGGTAATCAATAGGGTTAGCTGGAGTTAATTCCCAAATAAAGGTAAGGTTTAAAGCTATGTTGAGATTTTTGAGTTTTGGTGAGTTTGAGTTTTGAATTTGGATTTTTAAATGGAAGTTAATAGGTTTGAGCTTGAAGAATTGAGGAGCTAAAGGCTGGAAGGATACTAAGGGCAACCTAAGGTCAAATTCCCCATTAAAGGAAGAATTTTTGAGCTTGATCATCTGAGTTGCTGGGTTGATTCTGGTTTTCTGATGAGTTCTTGAGTTTTGAGTTCAATTCTTGTTTTCTTTGTTTGATGGTGCATGTGGCTAAGTTTTATGTTGTTGGGCTATGTGGGATGAGATGTAGAGGATGGTAGGCTCAATTTGGTGTGTGGTTGAGGTTTGGAGGGGTTTTAGGGAGTTTTGGCTCGAGGAAATTCGAAGGAGAAAACCAGAGGCTGAAGATTGCTGTTTGTAGCGCTAGCCTTGGAGCGCTACAGTGCTATGCTAGCTTCCTGAGGGGCTTTTGTCTCTGCTTGTAGCGCTACCCTGCCTTTAGAAGTGGATTTTTGGGTATTTTCTTAGGCTTTTTGCCTGGGGGCTCGGGGTTTGATTCCACCACCCCGTTTGGTGGAATTAGGGCTTCCCGAGGTTAGGTTACGGAATTGAAGTTTAGTGATGGTTCTAATTTATGGCTGTGACTAGGTGTATGCTAGGGCTCGGATGGGATCATGCTTGAAGGTCGATTTCACTTATCAAAGCTATCGGAATCAAAAGTAAGAAACTGCACTCGGTTATGTGATTATTGTTGACCATGATTTTGGCCAACGACGAGTAGACGTCAAAACTACAATAAACCTTCAAGAGAAAATACAACACTGATAATTTTATAGTGGTTCAGCCCGAATTTATTGGTAATAGCCTAATCCACTTGGAGTTGTGATATATATCCTACACTTAAGATCAGATGAACTTGAGTCAACTGAGTTTCTTAAGTGTAAGTAGAAAAATACATAGTTTCTCTCTCTAAACTCTCTCAGATAATACCCCAAGAATACCCCAAGTAACAGTCCAAAAGTCTCCAAACTAGAGAGTTTTTCTCAGTCTAAAAAGAACAGATCCCCAAAATGATGCCATGAGCCATTTATTTATAGGCTCATGGATCGTACATCAGATATTCCCTTTGATCGGGTCATTGGTTCTTCCAACTGACTTTAATTAATAAAATATAAATAAATCTAAATTACAATAATATAGCTATTATTCTGGGATATCTGAGAGATTCCCGCGGTAGTTGAGAATGATTCGGGTTGAAGCTATTACCGAGGCTTTATTGAAGTAGACGGTAACTTCTGAGATTCTGATCCGTGTACCGACCAAATCCATCCCCAAAGTGACTGGTCGGACAAGACAACTTACCGGTAAGCATAGGCAAAAGCACTCCTCTAGCACACCTCTGGTCTAACATGACACATCTCTGGTCTAACATGACACATCTCTGGTCTAACATGACACTTCTCTGGTCTAGCATGACACATCTCTAGTCTAACATGACACATCTCTGGTCTAGCGTGACACTCATCTGGTCTAGTATGACACATCTCTGGTCTAGCATGACACATCTCTGGTCTAACAAAACACTTGACTGGTTGGCCAAAAAAAAATTGACTGGTCGGTCAAAACGACTGACTGGTCGGCCAAACTCCCAACTGGTCAGTCAAAAATCTTCACCGGTCGGACATAAATTCTATCAGGTCGGTCCGATCACTTTATCACAACTCCGAAGAGTCAACACATTTATTGACTATTAATGTGCCATTTACTGACCATGCATTGCCACTTGTCAATTCTGATTGCCACATTATCGAACTGAAATTTTGGGGATAACATTTGCCCCCCAAGTTTATTATATGATTTACTCGTATGATAAACTTTTTCTCTAGAAAAATGTTTTTGAGGTCATCCAAAAGCTTCCATCTAGTCTGTAACTTTCACTTTTGTATTCTTCAAATTCCATTTTTTGATCTTGTTGTAGTACCCCATGAGTAGGAAAACATGTTTGCTCCACGTTTTTGAGTAAACTTGTGATTGCTTAGCTGATTGGAAATGCCTATTTGGTCATCGGGATCCAAATAATTTCTTAACTGTTGACCCTTGGGTGCTTTGTTTCCTGCTGCTCGGATGCCTGCCTAGCTCCTCGGACACCACTCCACATATATGCTCAACCTATTGGACATGTAGCCTCGGATGTGCCAAGCTCCTTGAAAATGCTCCATCTGCTCGGCATGCCTGGCCAGCAGCTCCTCGGACATGCACCCCAACACTCGGACACCACCCAACTGCTCGGACGCATGCAGCTGCTCGAACGGGCACGCTCCTCGGATGCCCAGCCAGTCGCTCGGACATGCCAGCCTCTCGGATGCGCATCTGCAGCAGCCCCTCGGTGTGTCTGTCTCCTCGGATGCAACAGCATTGCCCAGCCGATCAGACATGTTCAATCCGCTCGGACATGCTGCCTGTATCCGCTCGGAAGCGCACTCCAAGCTGCTCGGATGCAGCCCCAGCCGCTCGGACATGCAGCCAACACCCGCTCGGACGCAGCCCCAGCTGCTCAGACACGCAGCCAAGCCGCTCGGACACCATCCTTCGGACGCGCGCGCGGGCCTGTTCGGGCACACTCGGCATCCGCTCGGCCACCACCCAACCGATCGGGCATATGGCATAGCTACTTAAGCATATGCCTAAAACTTATCCCTCCAAATACCATCAAAACACCTTGTTCGAATCTCTCAAAAGTATTTTGAGAGATTGATTTCTCTTAATCAATCTTGCGGAAAATTGACTTCTCTTCTCAAAGATATTTTTTCACTAAGTTGTATTTACTTTGCATTCATTTGTTCGTGTTTGTTTGATTCACTCCATGGACTCATCGCTGTTAGTCATGCTCAACAACAGAATTTCCTACTCGACCAGTGATATATGCTCAGCCGACCAGGGAAGTTGTATCTACTCTCCCGACCAAGAAAACTTTGCACCTGATCAGCTAAACTTTGTACCTGGCCGGTAGTTTACTCTTTTTTCTTGTGAAGACAATTGTTGCTTAGCAGCTTTGATATTTTTCTCGTACAGCCGAGCTGTTGGCATTTATACTTTACTTTTCTTTGTTAACTTGAAACATTCTAAGTCTCTTTAGACTTAAAACATTATAAGTTTTTTGCGAATAGTAAAGTCACTCTGATGTATGCCTTATATTTTCTCATGAGTACTTAGTTATCTAACTCAGAAATTCTAGACATTTCATACGTCCATACTAAGTACACTTTCTCACACTCTTATTGCTCTAACATTTTATGAGCATAATGTTTATTGTCACACAGATATCTGCTTCTAACTTGAAAATTTTAAAAAAATTCCAAGTTACTTAAGCTTTGTCAAACAAGTTAGCTTAATGACCTTTTTGGACTTTTTACAAGTCTGCCTAAAAACAGATATCTTAACTCGTGCTATTATTGCCTGTTTTAAATTATATACCAGTATACCCATGTGCCCCCAAGTGATCGAGGGTTGAAAGATCCTTAGTCACTTGCTACTTGACCGAATCTGTTCGAGTAGTTAATTACTCCTGAAACACATAGAATATATGGAAAATATTTGAGCAGTTGAACACTGCTTGAATGTATCGACCAGTTGAACACTGCTTGATTTTATCGACCAGCTGAACACTGTTCGGATAATTAACACACATGCACATTTGTTGCAAGATTCGACCACGCTGCGCATAATCTCTTTTATTACTCGTAAATTAAAAAGGACAAAACGTGTCTAATAACGAGTCTGAAACAACAAAAATTGTTTAAAAATTAAATGACTGGTTAGCAAATAACCAGCTCATAAACCAAACTTAAATAACAAGTAAAACAACTTGAAATTAAGCTACCACTCTGAAAGCAGTATTTAGAAATAATATATTCACAGACGCTCGCCATTCTAGTGGTTCTTGATCCTAGCGCTCCCGCTCATGTCGAAGTATCTCGGCAATAATCAGGTTGGAAGAACCATCCTAATTTTTCCTGGTCCAATAATCAAAACACTCTACAACCTTACCCTCCACCTCAGACACAATATCAACCTTCCCAAAATAAACCACCATATTAACAACAACAATCATACCGACAACCTCCACCTGGATATTATCAACCACAAAATCGACCACCACACCCAATGCCAATGAAACCAGCTGAACCCCAACTTGATGTACGTAACCAATTTATGACTAAAACCAGGTGTCCATAAGGAGTTCAGAGACTCAAATAGGGCAGTTGGCTACTTTAATGTCTAATAGAGCTCAAGGAAATTTGCCAAGCACTACAGAAGTTAATCCTAAAGAACAGTGTCAAGCTATTACTTTGAGGAGTGGAACAAGGTATGAAGGGCCAAAGAAGAATCAGTCAGAAGAAGAAGGTCAGAAGGGAAATACACAAGGCATAGAAGAAGAGAAGTCTAATGAAGAAAAGGTTACTGAAGACCATAGCATGGAAGAAGAAGTACCACCTGTGAGTATTGAGCATCATGTTAGAATTCCATATCCATAAAGACTTTGCAAGCATAATTTACATAAGCAGTTTGAAAAGTTTTTAGAGGTGTTCAAGAAGCTACATATCAATATACCATTCGCAGAAGCATTAGAATAGATGCCCAACTATGTGAAGTTTATGAAGGAGATTCTGTCTAACAAGAGAAAGATTGGTGATTATGAAATAATAGCGTTAATAGAAGAGTGTAGTGCGATTTTGCAAAGGAAACTTCCTCAAAAGCTACGAGATCCTGGTAGTTTTAATATTCCATGCACGATTGGGGAGTTTGAATGTAAGCATGCACTTTGTGATTTGGGGGCAAGTATTAATTTAATGCCTTTGTCAGTATTTCATAGACTTGGTTTGGGTGAAGCTAGGCCAACCACAGTAACATTGCAGCTGGCTGATAGATCTGTGAAGCATCCACGTGGTATTATAGAAGATGTGTTGGTGAAGGTTGATAAGTTTATATTTCCAACTAATTTTATAGTTCTTGATATGGAGGAGGATGAGAATGTTTCTATTATCTTGGGGAGGCCATTTTAAGCAACTGGGTAAGCATTGATAGATGTGCAAAAGGGAGAGTTAATGCTAAGAGTACAAGGGGAAGAAGTAGTATTTAATGTGTTCAAGGCTATGACCTATCCTAAAGCAAGTGACAATTGTTTCTCAGTTGATGTGGTAGAAGAAGTAGTAGAGAGAAGAAAATTAATTGAAGATCCTCTTGAAATAAGTCTTACAGTTGATGATGTAGATGGTGAGGATAATGAAGCGGCGTTGAGTTATTTGAAGTGGAAAAAATCATATGAGCCGTGGAAGCATTAAAAGTTTGAAGAATTGGGCGAGGTACCATAAAGACCATTACCATCGATTTTGAAGCCACTTGTGTTAGAACTGAAGGCTTTACCGGAACATCTACGCTATGGTTATCTTGGAGAGAAATAGACTCTTACGGTCATAGTTTCATCATTTCTTTCAGAAGTAGAGGAGGAGAAGTTGTTGAGGGTATTAAGGGCTCATAAAACTGCTATAGGTTGGACAGAGGAATAAGCCCATCGATAGTTATGCATAGAATTCTTATGGAATACGATGCTAGACTGACTATTGATGCTCAACGAAGACTTAATCCGACAATGAAAGAAGTGGTGAGGAAAGAGATCTTGAAATGGTTAGATGCTGGAGTGATTTACCTTATTTTTGATAGTGCTTGGGTAAGTCCAGTACAAGTAGTACCTAAAAAGGGTGGCATGACCATTGTGAAGAATGAAAGTAATGAACTGATTCCAACAAGGACTGTGATGGGTTGGAGGATATGTATAGATTACCGGAAGTTGAATAAGGCAACTAGGAAAGATCATTTTCCTTTGCCTTTTATTGATCAAATGTTGGATAGGTTGGCGGGGCATAACTACTATTGTTTTCTAGATGGGTACTCAGGTTATCATCAGATTGTAATTGCATCAGAGGATCAAGAGAAGACAACATTTACATGTCCTTATGGTACTTTTGCTTTTAGAAGGATGCCATTCGGGCTATGTAATGCACCAGCCACATTTCAACGGTGTATGATGGCGATATTCTCTGACATGGTTGAGAAAGGGGTTGAGATTTTTATGGATGATTTTTCGGTTTATGGGTCTTCTTTTGGCAAGTGTTTGATTAATCTAGATTTGGTTTTGAGGAGATGTGAAGAGTCGCATTTAGTACTTAATTGGGAGAAGTGCCACTTTATGGTGAATGAAGGAATTGTATTGGGGCACAAGATTTCTAAGAAAGGCATTGAAGTGGATCGGGCCAAGATTTATATGATAGAGAATTTTCCACCTCTAGTTTCAGTTAAAGGAGTGAGGAGTTTCTTGGGCCATGCAAGGTTTTATAGAAGGTTTATCAAAGATTTCTCCAAGGTCTCAAAGCCGCTGTCCACCTTGCTAATGAATGGGGTTACGTTTGATTTTGATTCTATTCTAATGCTTTTGTCAAAAGTTGTGATCGTTGTCAACGGACTGGGAATATATCAAGAAGAGATAAAATTCCAATGACTGGTATTTTGGAAGTTGAGTTGTATGACGTTTGGAGAATAGACTTTATGGGACCTTTCTCGTCATCGTATAATAACAATTACATTTTGCTTGCAGTGGACTATGTTTCTAAATGGGTAGAAGCTGCAGCAACTCTTACTTTTGATGGGAAAGAGGTACTTAGATTCCTTCACAAAAATATCTTCACTCGGTTCGACACCCCCATAGCAATTATTAGTGATTGGGGAAGTCATTTTTGGAACAAGTTGTTCACTGCTCTTTGTGCTCGCTACGGTGTTCATCATTGAAAGGTGTTGTTATATCATCCAATTGTGAATGGCCAAGCCGAGGTGTCAAATAGGGAGATTAAAGGTATCTTGGAAAGGACTGTAAATACGTCAAGGAAAGATTGGTCAAAGAAGCTCGATGATTCACTTTGGGCTTATCGCACTGCATTTTAAACTTCGATTGGTATGTCACCATATCGATTGGTGTTTGGTAAGGCATGTCACTTACCGGTGGAACTTGAGCACAGAGCTTATTGGGCTGTGAAAAAGTTAAACATTGATCTCTTTATGACAGGACAAAATGGGCTTATGGAGTTAAACAAGCTTGATGAATTCCGAAATGAAGCTTATGAGAATGCGAGGATTTATAAAGAGAAGTCGAAGGCCTTTCATGATAAGTGGATACTGAGGAAGGATTTTCAACCAGGAGATAAAGTGCTGCTATTTAATTCAAGACTTAAGCTCTTTCTTGGTAAATTGAAGTCGAGATGGTCAGGACCGTACACGGTAGTTGTTTCCCTTCCTTATGGGGTAGTGCAAGTTCATAGTGAAAAGACAGGACATTTTAAGGTGAATGGTCAGAGATTGAAGCATTATTTGGAAGGCCCGGTGGAAAAATGCAAGTCCATGGTGATTTTGGAACTAGTTTGAATTGAATACAAACAAGAGTCTGGCTAAAAGACGTTAAAGACAACGTTCTTAGGAGGCATTCCTAAGTTATTTTTATTTCTTTTGTAATTTAAGTTTATGTTATTTGTTTTTATTTGGTTTGGAACAATGTTTAGGGAATTTGTTTTAGTGATTATTTTTAGTTTTAATTAGTAAAATTTTGATGTATTGTATGAACCGTGAAAAACGTGAAAAAACGTGAGATTTTACAAGAAAAAAGTTAGAAAAATGTTAATTTGTGAGGCAGCAGCGCTACAACGCTTGGAAGGAGGCGCTATGGCGCTAGTTACAGAGAAGGGATAATTTTTTTTTTCAACCAAGGACGCTATGGTGCTATGAATGGAGCGCTATAGCGCTAATCTCAGACGCATAAAGGGTTTTGGAATAGAAAGCAGTGCTACAACGCTGATATAGTAGCGCTATATTCAGAAACCAACTAGCCAGAATTCCCTAGTAGCGCTACAGTGCTACATATGTAGCGCTACAGTGCTGTGTCTCCATTTTTTTTAAAAAGGGGTTGGGTTTCGAATTTTTTCCCAAACCCTTATTTTTCTTTTTACTCTCCACCTCCACCACCACCACCGTATCCACCGTATTCTCCGTTTTACTTTGCGCCTTTGCCTCCGTCATTTGCTTGATTTTCAGAACCACAGCCTCCGCCGTCTCACCCTTTCGAGGGACCTTCATCCCAGCCGTCACAACCACCACACTGATGTGGCTGGTCAGGTAAGTCTCTGTTCTCATTCTTTCTGTACTTAACATTGGGGATAATGTTCGATTTTAAGTTTGGGGTGGAGATTTATTTATGGTATTTTTTTTATGCGTTTGCGTTTTACGGTTTGTTTGTTTTTAATTTTCATTAGTTGTTTGTTTTGAGTCATGTTTTAGAGTGTAAATTAAGTTGATAGTTATGGCCATTTGAATATGATTGACTATTTTCTATTATAATCCAAAGGAAAAACTGATGTTCTTCTAAAAAACAATCTGTGTGCTTGGTTAGATTACTTTGTTTTTCACTATGATTTGTGGACATTAGAGATCTATTGCTCATAAATTTAAAATATTATAATTAAGTTATTTTATGCATGTCAAATTTGGATTATGAATTCAAAAGTTTGAAAAAAAAAAAATTCTAGAACCTACTTGCTTACTATTTGAGATGAAATTTGAAACAATGCACATTTAGAAAAATGATATAGGCAATTTTTTTGGATTGGTTGTGCCTTTCAAGCTAGCCCTATTAAATTTTATCCTTAGTCAACCCTTTTGAGCCTTACAACTGTTTTCTTGTTAACACATTATTTTGAGCCTACTTGTGAATTGGATTACCATTTACTCTTTTTGACCCATACCATGAGCATGAAAATTATTATATGAGGCGAGTGAATGTGTAATGGGATGTTTGTATTATGTATTATTCAGAAAGTTACTTGTGATTGAAAAAAAAATTAAAGAAAGAAAAGGAAAAGAAAGTGAAAAATGATTATACTCCCAAACAGTTGTCTATTGAAAACTCAAAGTTTGGGGGAGTGTTGAAATAAAAAAATTCTCAATCATTGCACAGAAAAAGGGGTAACAAGGGATGAGTGGTTTGAAATTGATGGGAAAGTTTGTTAGTTGGAATGCTTGTGGTATGATTAAGACTAAACATGTTTCTTTATCTACCTGTACCTAAGCCTTTTATTACAACCTTTAAAAAGCCCTATTGATTCTTATTTGTGCATTTGTTTGTATTAATGGAGAATAGTAAGTAATGCAGGCATATGAAAATATTTGGTTATGTGGTTAGTTGGTGAGACTTTGATGTGCATAAAGTGGTTCAATTATTTTATTTGTGAGTTATGAGTAAATGAGCTTTGGTGTTGATAGATTGCAGGGAAAGTGTGAAGTAATTGAGACTGAAAATCTAGATTAATGTTTTAAATAATGATTATTTTTCCTGAGAATTATATATGCATAACAGTCTTGAGTCTTTGAATTGGTTAGTTATGTCAACTTGGTTTGTTAGATTTGAGTCTAGTTAGATTTTTTACTCGAGGGCGAGTACAATTTTAGTTGGGGGAGTTTGATAAACAAGTTTTAGGCTCGTTTATGGTCTAGTTTTTAGGTTGGTTTTCGTTAGTTTAGGGTTATTTTATTACAGAATTATGCTCATTTGTTCATGTTTCAGGTTTTCTATGATAAGTTGATGAAAAGGGTGGAATGAAGTGAAAGTGGAAGAAAATATAGTTAATTTGGAGAAAATCATGTTTTTTGGGGTCGATGTGTACGATTTTGATGCTGTCAATAGCGCTACAACGCTATCAAAGGTGCTCCATAGTGCTAGGAGGAAGATGAAGGAGCCTGCCGAGTCTGGAAGTAGCGCCCCAGTGCTACAACGCTATCAAGGCCATAATATAAATGCCCCAACACTGCATCAAGGGCGCTACAGCGCTAGTGGAACACTCTTTTGGGGATTTGGCTCTGTTTATAGCGCTACAGCACTCAAGACATGGCGCTACAGTGCTATCAACGCGTTTTTCATATTTTTCACAAATGAGACAATCTGCTTGACCGTGATGTTGGTTAAAGGCTCCGCTTCAACCCATTTGGTGAAGTAATCCACCGCCACCACTACATACTTTACACTGCCTCTCCCCACGGGTAGTGCGCCAATCAGATCTATCCCCCATACCGCAAAAGACCAAGGACTAGTCATGCTAACTGTAAATATGGGATAATTTCCCTCGAAGCATCCATCAATGAAGTTGGAGGATCGTGGAAGAAATGGGTCTCGCAAATGAGGCCCATATGTCCAAGCCCTCACGGTAACCAAGTGCGTAAGGCACATAGGGGCGTGAGCGTCGGAGGGGCGAGGGCCTAGCTATGCGAGGTCCAATTCGCCTTAGGTGTGCCAACGTACTCCCCCGTAACCTGACACGCCCCTTTATAGGCAAGGGCCTTGCATAGCGAGGCCCAACTCACCATTCTAAGTCTGACACACTGCCTCAAAGCCGAGACATGTGCATGGTGTAAGGAGGGCGTCGAGGTGATCCATGCACAAGGTTAACTTGCTTGGGCATCGTACATCAAACCTTTAGGCATGAAATGAGAGCCTCGCTAGGAGACACGCACATGGTGTAAGGAGAGCCTCGCTATGTGAGGAGGTCTCGTTATGCGAGGCCTATCCAAGGGATATGCGCTAACTTGATGCGCTAGGCCAGTTGCAATGCATAGCCTCACAATACGCAGGAAGCTAGCTTAAGAGAGCCTCTCTATGTGAGGGGGTCTTGTTATGCGAGGTCTATGGCAAAGCGAGGCCTATGTCACAAAAACACCTCAACATGGGGGATGCATTAAGGAAATCCTTTCTACCCCATTGAAGAACCCATAAGTTCTACAACACTTAGCAAAATATAAAGAAGTTTGGGGAAAAGACTTACTTTGGAAAGGCAAGAGGGACCACCAGGCATGAAGTACATGTACGAGTACAGGGTGTACAACCCTAAGGGAGGCAGAGGCGTGATTATGACATTAACATTCGACAAGTAGTGGTGGTACAAATTCATACGAAGAGTGTTAGCATGATCTGCCTGTCTCTGACCATGTACCAACAACCGACACCACGACCCTCTGCTCCTCTACACCATGCACCACTACTTTGACAGGGTACCAACTAACGATCTTGTCCCTTGGGACCACCTTGTATCAGAGGCCATTAGAGCCCATCTATAAACAGGCTTCGACCCCCCTAACCAAGGGGTTAGAAAAATTGATTGTAGAAAAAGATAGTAAAGAAATATACAAGATTTTCCTCCATTGTTGTTCGGCATCTAACTTTCTTAAGTTTTTCCTAAGTTTTATCTAAGGAGTTTTTGTAACAAGCTTTGATTTTTCCATCCATATATTGTTGACGATTTTCTACCGTCAATAGTTTGGCGTCGTGTGTGGGAAGAACAAGTATCAAGCCAACGTTCTTGCATCACTTCCAGCAAGGAAAAATGCCAAGGCATTTGAAATGCTTACGTCAACTACAAGATGTTGAGGTTCATCTGGACGGAGGACAACTGAGGGCCTCTAGGAAAGACCTTCCTTCGCCTGGGCATGGAGATATGCTTGAGGAACATCCTACCCCAAGAAAGGAGAAGGAAGTATCATCCCCATCTGTCAAACCTGATGGAGGTTATTCAGAGCTGCCAGCGTTCCCGCATCCTCGGCCCTCGATGGCACCACGCTCCGGCCACCAGGATCCGTGCCCCCCTACGCACAGGCCAGGCAAGAGTTCTCGAGTACACTTGGTGAGTTCCAGCTCAAGGACTTGCTTCTATGAGGACGAGATCCATGAGTTACACAAAAAGAATCAAAGGTTGGAAACTACACTAGAGAACATGCAGGAGGTTTTAAACGACATTCTACAAGGAAAGTCGAGCATGCCCCTCCCAAGCTTAAGAAGAAGGAACGTGAAAGGGGGGAAACCATTGTCACCATAGACGATGGAAGAACATGACTTTCCACTAGCAACACTCCCAAGACAAAGTACCATGAAGGACCTGGGCCGGAAAAATACCCCCAGGAACAAAGGAAGAGGGACGACGCTGGTCGTAAGAACGAAGCCGAAGTAACCTCTAAGGAGACGCCCCCTGACTTAAGCGAAAAGCTCAAGGGAAGGAGGTCAGAAGTAAGGACGAAACCTCCTATGGCCCCTCCGAAGGGCAGAGAGAAGAGAAGGGCCAACCCTACCGAGCTAAGGGACTCCTTGAATAGAAGGCGACAAGAGCTAGACACTGAAATGAGGAGCCTTCAGGGTAAAATCATCACGGCGTCTGGGGGGCACATTACCGATGAAGAGTTCGACTACGAGTCACCCTTCACGTGAGAAATCCAGCTTGAATAGCTCCCAGCTAACTATAAAGAATCTCGTATGACCCCATATGAGGGCACTTTGGACCCCAAGTACCACTTAGGCACCTTCAACAATTTAATGAAGATGAGAGGGATCAATAGCAGAGCAAGGTGTCACTTTTTCGCTGTCACGCTGAAAGGACCCGCGTACAAGTGGTTCAAGAGGCTAAGGCCGGGGACCATTAGGTCATGGCAACAATTTTATGACGAGTTTCTCCAGAAACATCACTATGTGCATGATTACACCATGCCAGGCACCAGCCTCACTAATGTAAAACAAGGAGAAGAAGAGAGCCTGAAGAGATATATCCATAGGTTCAATATGGAGGCCGCCAAAGTAGGAAGCCTAACCAGTGGGGAGTTAAAAATGGCCATTACAGCCGGAGTGCGCCCAGGTAGTAAGCTGTGGGATAACATGCTAAAGTGGGAGGTCACTGACTTAGACGATTTCTATGAACGGGCACAAAAGTACATTCGTGTCGAAGACGGCCATGAGAATTTGAAGGCATCACTTGTCAAGTCCTCGGCCCCTGAAGGTTCGAATGACGAAAAAAAGAGAAGAGTGTACGAAGGTCCAAAAGATGACCACCTGAGGAAGCACAAACATGGAGGTAACCCTAGGCAAACATCCCACACCTTCTACACTGACCTAACACATACTAGGGAACATATCTTCGTAGCAAACGAGAATCAGGCCCCCGTTAGAAGACCCCCACCAATGAAGAGAGATCAGTCAAAGAGAGATCCCAGAAAGTATTGTCGATATCATAAACACATTGGCCACACCACGACGGAATGCACTCATTTAAAGGTGAAAATTGAAGAACTTATACACAGGGGGCACTAAGGTAGATACTTTTGAAGAGAAAATCAAAGACCAGATGACAGATGACCCTAGCCACAAGCACGAGATGTAGCCCCAGAGGTGCAAGGAGAGGTGAGGACAATTGTAACGACCCGAATTTGCTAATCGGGCTTAGGGCCTTGATTAGTGTGCCTGGAGGGCAATAAATGATTTATTATGCTTTAATGTGTTAATGGGTGAATTAATGTGGATATATGATAGTGATGCATGTTTAATGAGTTAAATGTGCATGTGGGCCCCATCTGGATATTAGGGGCATGAATATGATATATGTTATATATATGTGAAATGTCTGTGCAGCACGATCTGAGACAGTCCTAGGGAGCGGTTAGCCAGAGAGTCACAATGGGGTTGAGATTCCGACTCGGGGCAAGTCGAGGGGTAATTTGGGTACTATGTGTTATGGGATTATTGGGACATGAAAATAAATATTTGGAGATATATTTGAGGATAGAATGTCTAGGCGGGAATATTGGGGAATTTTACCATTTTGCCCCGGGGACATTTTGGTACCCCGAGCCTTGAGGTAACCCTCTAGACTTAAGTCAAATAAAACAAAAAGAGGAATTATTTAGAAACTCTAGGAACCGACTTGTACTTCTCTTCTCAGCCAAAGACAGCTTTATTTCCTCCCTTCTCATTCACTCTCTAAGACAAACACAAGGAAAACAATGGGAATCAACTTGAAGGTCTAAGGAGTTCAGCTGGGTTTTAGGAAGCTAGGAGCTTGGGGGAATTAAGGTTCACCTTCAAAGGTTTAACTCAGCAAGAGGTAAGCTTTTTCATGGTAGTTATGCTTAAGTTTCAGCTGTGTTTTCAAGCTTTGCATGTGGGTAGAATTTAACTTGTTCTTGGGGTTCTAGTTGGATTTTTGTAGTAGACTTTGATGGATTTTGATGTTGTTACTGAGTTATTATTGAGCGGGAGTATAAGTGTTTAATATCTGGGTTAGATAGGTGAGTTTTGGTAAGGATTGGCTTGAAGAAAAGGTAGGAAATTGATGAGAATTCTGGGTTTGGTGAGGAGCGCCGCGGCCCGTGTGCGTGCGCGGCCATGGAAGGCCGAGAAGGTTCATGCGCGCCGCGGCCTGTGTGGGGGTCAGTGTGGTGCTAGCCTCTGCTTTGAGGCTAGCCGCAACTCTTGAGGGTGGGGCCGCGGCCCATTGTGCCAGTTTGAGTTTTAAGCGTATTTTAGGCTTGGGAATTCAATGGTTAAGGCTCGGGATGGATTATATCACCCGGATTGATAGAATTCAAGGACCCGGAGGTTAGGGTTATGGTTCTAAGTTATTTGTTGGATTAGAATTTGATGGATGGACATTGTGAATGTGTTGTGACTAGGGTCTCGGCGAGGCTCACGTTGGAGGACTGTGCTCGGGGCATCGGTGCTCAGAAAGCTCGGAACTCAAGCAAGAGAACCCTTGTTCCCATAGAGCTTGTGTGCAGGGCTGAGCCCAATGTGTTTGAATGAACTGTTATGCAGGGCCGAGCCCAATATGTTAGAACTGCGGGGCGTAGCCCTTTATCTGATTATGCTAGAATTCTATACTTGCTTGTTATGCTATGTATACTTTGACGTGAATGGTCGGCTTGAGCCGGGAACGGTGTAGACTGAGAACGGCGTTGGGCACGATGAGTGCAAGGCCGAGAACGGCAAGGGGCCGAGAGCAGCACTAAGCACGTGGAGTGCGAGTTGCCAGGGCGAGTCCCCAGAAGGATACCTGGGATATCCTCACGGCATGGTCCGCGAACCTAAGGCTTGGTAAATGCCTGGGACGGCTAGGCCGTACGTGTTTAGCCATTGGTGGCGTGTTTATATGTTTGATGTATGTGTTGCATATGTTATCTGTTTGTGGGTTCTCTTGCTGGGCTTCGGCTCACAGATGCTCTGTGGTGCAGGTAAAGGGTACAGAGGTGATCAACCAACCATGAGTATAGCAGGCATGAGGCGGTGTGTACATGTTTGGCCAGCCTGGCCGCCACGGCCAAAAGATTTTTGGGAGATGCTTGTAAATAAACTCTGATTTTGTCGTCTAGTCGACTTGGTTTAACTAATATGTTGTAAACATTTCTAAACTATATTTTGGGATCCCAAGTGTAAACCTTTTATGATTCTCTATGGAAATTAATATTTCTAAGGTTTTTCCTCTGTTTATAGCTTAATTACACTGTTTGATCTAAAACCTCGATTAGCGAGATGTGAGCACGTTTTTAAACTCACTTAGTAACGACTCTAAGGAAGTAGGGCGTTACAACAATCTTCAGAGGACCAGGATTTGGAAGAGAATCGAGAAAGGGGTGAGATAAATATACTAGGGAAGCCAGACGAAGTCCACCCCAATGTATGTTAAGCTTAGAACAACGACCCCCAAAAAGCTTTAAAGGGGAAAACGATTCAATAACCTTCACCGAAGAAGACGTTCGTGGTGTGCATTTGTAACGCCCTGGATAGCCAAGACTGTTACACTGTGTGTTTATAAAGTGCCAGACTCGCTAATCAAGTCATTTAATTGGAAGCGTGTCATCGAAACTGTAAAGGAACTAGGGTTTAAAATGTTTTGGTCTCAAAAGTCACATTTTCATTAAGAAACACTATCTGTTTACACGGGATCTCAAAAATACAAGTTTAGAGATTGTTTACAAAAGTTATAAGGTTCAGATACAATATCCAACCATACTAAGGCAAAACAAACAGTTAGGTAATCCCTGTTCTGATCCACTCCTCGACCATGGTGATCGAACAGCTGGCTATGTACATTCCACCTCGAAGCTCTCCACCTCAGGCTTGGTCCAATCTGCCTTTGCCTTTACCTGCACCACGTAGCACCCGTGACCAAGGCCCAACAAGAAAACACAACAAAAAAGCATAAGCAATCAACTGACAAATCCATATCTCACATTGCGTCACAAGTTCTCAAACATATAATCATTCAGTTTGACCAAGTACTCAACATACTAAGCATGTCAATTCATATCACATATCACTGCACAAATGATAACTAGGGCTAGCGCTCTCAGGCAGCTCCCTCCGTTATCCCACTGACTCCGGCCCGCTTAAGCCGAGCTCAGTGAATAATAAGCTGTCCTCGGCTACCAGTGGCCAAGCCGCGCCCTATGCGCAAATATTATGTACGACACTCTTAGGCCGCTCTTACATGTCCCATGGCATAATACCATCATTGACACGATACAAATCTCGGGAGCACTTAGTCCCATCACAAACATATAATCGGGTGCAGTTTTCTTACCTTTCAACTCACTAGCTTTGATCCCTCGACTCCTTGAGCACGATCCCCCTCGAGCCCTAGTGCTCACCTAAACACAATCATGGGCCAAAGTCATCATCAATCCTCAAGTCCAAAACCCAGCCCCAGGGCCAATCCCAAGCCCCCGGGAAGTCCTAGTTCCACCAAACAAGGTGATGGAATCAAACCCCAAACCCTAGGTCAAAAGCCCTTGCAAACTACCCTAAAATCCCCTTCAGAAGACAGGGTAGCGCTACAGCGCTCATGGGAGGGCGCTATAGCGCTACAAACAAAAGCAAAACCCCATCAACAAGCTTGGCCTAGCGCTACAGCGCCCAAAGGCTAGCGCTGCAGCGCTAGTCACAGACAGGCTAACACCAGATTTTCCTTCCTGCGATTTCCTCGAACCAACCTCAACCAAAACTCCTCCAAATCTTTCCCAAACTCAAAAAAAACCTTATGACCATACTCCACTCATCCCAAGTACCCCAAATACCTAGAACTCAAGCACATGCATCCCCAAACTCAAAATTCACCATGGCCACTTCTAGACACTAAAACTCAGCAGAAACCAGTTGAACATCAAAGTTAGAGTTTAGAATTTATACCTCTGGTGGAATTTCGACCTCAAGTTGTCTCTAGACTTCCTTGGCTTGTTTCTCCTCAACCCTTGGCTCCAACTTCCCTAGAATTACCCATCAACACAGCTTAGATATCCTTGCCAAATACCAAAACCAGAACTAAAGGAACTTACAGAGTTTTACCTCAAGTGTTGATGACCTTCTGCTAAACCTCTGCCAATTCCTCAAACTTAGCTTAGAATCCTTGATGCTTAGTCTATCCCAGCTCTCCTCTGAGCTTTGCTCCAGAAATCCTCAAGAAACAGATGAAGGAAATATAAACCGACCTAGAAAACTCTCTCTGTTTTCTCCCTTTCTTTTCCCTTCCTTTTCCTTCTTTTTCAGACTTCTACACTTTTCTACAATTCCCACTAACATGAAGTCTCAGTAATTCCCATATTTAGAAATCCAAATGACCTTAATGCCCTCCCCTTTATTTCTAACCCTTTAGTCCACTTAAGGGCATTTTAGTCATTTCACCCCAATTCCCGCTAACTCCTCGAGTGTCTCTAATATTTCCCGCTTAACTCCCGATACCTGACTAATCACCAATAATATTCCTCAGTATCAAGATAGACCCCAGTATACTCACTAAATTCCCATTTATACCCCTAAGCTCACCCCGAGCTGGGTATAAATCCCCGCCATGACTTTTTCGCTACTTTGCACACTAGGATCGTCTCGAGTCACAGATCTCAGATATATCCACATAATAATGTGGTCTCGACAATTATCACATATATCAAAGTAGTTATGCCCATAATGGCCAAAATTACGATTATGCCCTTCTAACCTAATCAGGGCCTACTTGCATACTAATACACATAGTCATGCATCTCAGATATTCAAATAGTCATATAACATGTTTTAAATCATAATCATGCATCTTAATCATTAAAATCACACATAATTCCCATTATGCCCTCCAGGCACACTAATCAAGGCCCTTAAGCCTTATTAGCAAATTTGGGTCGTTACAGCATTTCCCACACAATGACCCCTTGGTATTAAGTGTATAGTTGGATAACATGAGGTGCATCGGGTTCTGGTAGACAATGGGAGCTCTGTCGACATCCTATATCGCCCAGCCTTAGAGAAGTGGGATTGGGCATCAAGAACCTAAAGCCCTGAAATACCCCCCTGTATGGGTTTATAGGAGACTCGATACAACCCTTAGGCACAATCGAGTTAGCCCTCACCATGGGGGAGCCACCCAGACAGACCACTGTAATGACAAACTTTGTCGTAGTAAGATATTCCTCGGACTTCAATGCGGTATTAGGGAGACCTTCCTTGAGAAAATTGAAGGCGATAACCTCAGTATACCACTTGGCCATAAAATTCCCAACTCCTGGGGGTTAGCGAGCGTGAAAGGGAAACAGAAAGAAGCAAGGGAATGTTATAAGACGTCCCTCCGCACAGTCATGAAACCGCTAGTACCAATGGCGATGGTAGTGCATGGGAGTACAAATTCGCATGTTAAACCCCCAAGTTACTGAGGAGATCAGAATCGATGGTTGTGCATATGCGCTTGAAAGGGAACATCGGGTAAAGCTCCACTTTTACTATGATAAATCGAAAGGGTAACCACAGTTAGCCTCCCAACATAGTTGTGAGTCCTCTCCTTAGAAGTAGCTATGAATTAGAGGGGTAACATAGATGCCCTGGTATGTAGTAGGAACAATGTTGCCATAAATACCTATGTACTCTACTCATTTTTAATGAATATGTTTCTTATTGGCATGTCACACTCCTCATTTATGTGAGCACGTATCTAACTCTCGTGTACTTATCCCCAATTAGAATTATCAAAGCACATGAGCAAAATGATCAAAGTACTCGACGAGATAAATCTCACCAACCACTTGGGGGGCAGAGTATATAGCCAAAAAGGGTCCTAAAAGAGACCCTTATAAAAAAAACCTTGCAAGGCATCTCTAGAGTTTATGAGTTCATAGGGGATAACCTCACGACAAAGGCTAGATACCTCCACGAGGGGTGCGGTCTCAATCAAGACATCCACTGATAAGCCTAGAGCATCTCCTGGATTCATAAGGACTAGCTACCCTTATGGATGCCAAGGGAGCCAAAAGGTTCCATAAGGATAACCTTGGGATAGGCTAATACCTCCATGAGAGGCCTTAAAGAGGACATCCACCAGCAAGCCTAGAGCGGCCACCGAGCTGTCCAACCAAAAAAGTGTCCGACAAGAGACACTTGTGAAAAGAAGTCAAAAGATTTCACGAGGACAAAGTCCCAATAAAGGCTAATACCTCTACGAGGGGTAAGGCCTCAAGGAGATCATCCACTAATAAGCCTAGAGTGGCCACCAAGTCGTCTAGCCAAAAAGGGTCCTAAAGAAGACCCTTGTAAAAATAGTACTATGCATAATGATGAGAAGGACGCTTCTCGCACAAAATAACAAGCGCGCGCAAAAAATATAAAAGGATGCCAAGAACCCAAAGGGTTAACGTGTCCTTACAAGTATAGTCAAGGTGCACCAAAAAAAGACTATCATCATCAACACAAGGAAGAGACAAGAAATTCATCAAAAAATAAGAGAGACTTATCAAAGTCCCTTACACTTGATAACCGAAAGAGAATGACAAAGGCAAGACAAGCTAATGCACCCTCATAGTCGATATAAATAATAAAGTAAGGACTTAGAAATCAAGAGTGCCACATATTATCAAAGACTTACATGGAGTTCCATAAAACAAAAAGAAAAAAAAGAAAACAACACGGAGGGTTACACAACAACAATATTTATATATATATAGGTAAGCCTTGAAAAGGGGCCTAGGGTTTCCACCCTGACCTTTCCACTCAGCAATTTTCTCAGTCGCATACTCTCCAAAGGGAGACAAGTCGACGTCAGGATTGGTCCTCCACATGGCGTGCAACGTGTGCTCAATTATGTTCTTCTCGACATTTACAAGTTCAGCCTCGAGTGCGTTAATCTTCTCATTTAGAGTGTGGATACTAGCTTTCAAGTCTAGTGTTGGAGTGAGAGGTCAACCTAGCCTTGTCTAGTGCAGCATCCCTTTGGCAAACCGCTTTAGCAAGCTGGCCCTCCAAATCACAGACCCGTGTGGACAAACTATCCTTCTCAGCCTCGGCCATGGAGAGATTCTTCATTGCCCCCTCAAGCTCGAGTTGTAGCCGTTGTGTGGATGAGGAACTTGAGGCGACAAATCGGTGACCCAGGATGGAAGCCTAAGTAAGGACAAAGAAACAAAATAAAACATCAATGGTCAAGCAATATCAAAACCGAAAAACATGCATTGAGTGTTTTGACAAGTATCTGCATAGAGGCTCGCATATAAGCCCCACTTAACTCGACATCTGGAATGTCATACATAGACTCCCACTCTTCTTCAGAAATGTTGCCCATGTAACGATTCATGGCCTCTCCGTACTGGCTCGCCAAAGGATGGCCTCCAGAAGCAGAAGTATAAGATCGACGGGGGGAGGCATGTATACCCATCGAGGCATGCTTAGACAAGGAAGGAGCCTGAGAAGGTCCTGATCCATCTATAGAGGCATGAGGGGTAGAGGGGCACGGAGTCACCTCTTTAGGCAGAGAGGCACCAAAAGATGCCTGCCCCAAATGCCCCCCCCACGGGTGGAAAGGCATCACCAAAAGAAGGTAGGACAAAGTTCTTCTTCGGGATAGAAGGGGCGGGAGTATGGGTGTTGAAAACAAACTCGCCACCAAGAACCGACGGCGGAACTCAAGAAGTAACACCGTCAGTGTGTCCATCATCAACAACATCCCTAGCCCCACCAGCCAAGGACCGTAAACATGAATATTGTCATAATCTTTATCTTCTTCCTCATTATAACTATCTTCATCATCTCCTACTACCCACACGCTGTAGATTTGGATGAGACGATGCATAAGGAAACCACTTGATATGGAGACAACAACTTGTATGAATAAAGATTGCCCTACGTAAAAAGGCCACAGGCCTGTTTGTGAAAGGCCGGCACACCCAGGATCTTCGCCACTCAATCGCGGGCTGTCGAACTCAAGGTAGGGCCGACAGCCCCTTCGAGGCCTATGGTCAAGAAAAATAAATAACTATAGTTAGATAAACCAGAAAAGGAGGGTAAAGAAAAATTTCTTATATATGCACTCAAGTTGGGAATAAACTTACTTGAAGTGTTGAAACACGTATGTTGAGTGGACACGTTGTTGGTGAAGAAAAAGTCCCTCTTCCACGATCCTTTATTGGAAATGGAACCTCCACGAGAGGATACCCTGTAAGAGCATGACTTTATGGAGCTGATAGAAGCCGGGGGCTGTTGGGTTCGCCCTAAGGGTGTAAAGATTGTGGACCTCACTCATGGAAGGGTCCCTAGAGTGCACTTGCTTGTATAATACGTATAAACAAGCATAACCCAAGAGTTGTGAGATAGTTGGAGGGGTGCCAGCTCAAAATAGTTGAGTACCTTAACAAAAACGAGGTGAAGCAGCAAGACTCCCACTAGACTTGATTATTGAGTCGCTGAAAGCAATGAGCCCCTCAAGTGGCTTAGATGCACAGTCCTCATGAGATGGAATGATGAGGTTGATGTCCAGTGACAGTTGGTGGGCCTTTAGCATTTTGGCAAGCTTAACCTGAGTGAGAGTTGACATGATGCCCGCATCCTTAGAATTGTCAAAAATCCCCCTCAGCATGTTTGGTACCTAGACAGAGACAGTGGGCAGTTTATGAGCAACTGACTTCATCAACACCCTAAAAGGCCCTCTACGTGTCTTATGTTTACCCGCATACTGCTTGACCCTATGACATACTAACCTACGACCCTACCCTCATGTAAAAGATAAGAGAGACATGCCTATCACTGGGGGAGGAAGGTATACCACGGTGCGTGTATGCAAGTTCTTAGATGTGCGAAGATGAACCTTTGGATGTGCGGAAATGAATCCATGGGTGTGCAAGGGGTGGATCTTGGGGGGTGTGGAGACAAACTCTTAAGTGAAAACACCTTATGCTCCTTGCAATGCAAACATGGGACAACGAAGAATAAGTTAAAAAAAAATGGAGATGAATTTAAAGGGGTGAAAATTATCTCAAGATTTCTTCTTGGAGGATAGAACTTTCGAACCTTTGGAAATAGCCTCAATGAGATACCACTAGGTTAGACAAGTTTTGGATGTGAAAAATGAATCCAAGCATTGAGGTATTTATAAGGAGAGTCAAGACTTCCAAGCCCTTGGATCAAGTCTAGGGTGAATGGTGGAGATCAAGAGCCTTAGAAACGTTGGGATCCGCGCTTAGAAATGGTTGGCCCTTATTCAATCTTAGGGACACACTTGGATCACAACCAAAGCTAGTTGGTTGTTGTGTTTCTTTAGACACTACAAAGAAACACACCACCCAAATACACTTTGTGTTTCTTCATACAACATTAGATAACACACAATTATTGAGCCTCCCAAACTTTCTTGAGTAAAGTAAAGCTCCAATGCCATTCATATCATACAAGAGAAGAGAAAGAGACACTTAAAAGTGTACTTATAGACATGGGGGCAAGTGTGAATACAGGATAATTTCCCTTGAAGCATCCATCGATGAAGTCGCAGGACCATGGAAAAAAGGGGTCTCGCAAAATGAGGCCCACATGTCCAAGACCTCACGGTAACCAAGTGCGTAAGGCGCATAGGGGCGTGAGCGTCGGAGGGGCGAGGGCCTCGCTATGCAAGATCTAACTCACCTTAGGTGTGCGTACGTACTCCCCCACAACCTGATGCACCCCTTTATAGGCAAGGACCTCGCGTAGCGAGGCCCAACTCACCCCTCTAAGTCTGGCACACTTGCGTGCCTCAAAGCCGAGACACGCGCAAGGTGTAAGGAGGGCATCGGGGTGATCCATGCACAAGGTTAACTTGCTTGGGAATTGCGCATCGAACCTCTAGGCATGAAATGAGAGCCTCGCTAGGAGACACACACATGGTGTAAGGAGAGTCTCGTTACACGAGGCCTATACAAGGTATAGGTGCCAACTTGGTGCGCCAGGCTAGCTACGATGCATAGCCTCACAATACGCAGGAAGCTAGCTCAAGAGAGCCTCTCTATGTGAGGGGGTCTCGTTATGCGAGTCCTATGGCAAAGCGAGGCCTATGTCACAAAAACACCTCAACGTGGGGGATGCATTAAGGAAATCCCTTCTACCTCACTGAAGAACCCATAAGTTCTACAACACTTAGCAAAATATAAAGAAGTTTGGGGAAAAGATTTACTTTGGAAAGGTAAGAGGGACCACCAGGCATGAAGTGCATGTACGAGTACGGGGTGTACAACCCTGAGGGAGGCAGAGGCATGATTCTGACATCAACATCCAACAAGTAGTGGTGGTACGAATTCATACGAAGAGTGTTAGCATGATCTGACTGTCTCTGACCATGTACCAACAACCAACATCACGACCCTCTACTCCTCTACACCATGCACCACTACTCTGACAGGGTACTAACGTACAACATTGTCCCTTGGAACCACCTTGTATTAGAGGTCATTAGAGCCCATCTATAAATAGGCTTCGACACCCCTGAATATGGGTTGGAAAAATTTATTGTAGACAAAGATAGTAAAGCAATATATGAGATTTTCCTTCATTGTTGTTCGGCATCTTTCTTTCTTAAGTTTTTCCTAAGTTCTATCTAAGGTGTTTTCGTAACAAGCTTTGAGTTTTCCATCCATATATCATTGATGAGTTTCTACCGTCAATACTAACCAGCTTGTTTGGGGGTAGCCTGTGAAAGTTCATATGTCTTTAACGCTTGTCATACCTGCGTGCGAAGTCAATGCCATCCTTTTCCATGGTGGGCCAATAATACCCCTGTCTCATAGCTTTCCTGAGCGTCAATTTCTCGGATGCATGGTTCCCACTCTCCCCTTCATGTATCTCATAGAGAACCTTTTTGGCTTCCCTTTCATTAATGCATCGTAGGAATGGGACAGAGAATCCCCTCTTGTACATGATCCCATCCACTAGGGTGTATCACGTGACTTTGTATGCTATTCTCTGAGTGTCTTTTTTGTCAGCTTAGGTATGCCATGATCTATTCAATCCACGACCCTTCCAAGGAGCTAACCACATGAACTTTTTCTTCAGTGATACATGGCTAAGACAAGTATTCCACAGGGATGGACTCGAGCATGTCTTCATCTTTGGTGGAGGCAAGTTTTGTGAGGGAATCGACATTAGTGTTTTTATACCCAATTAGCCTTTCACCTTTGCTAGGTAGGCCGCCATTTTGGGACCCCTTGCTTGATACTCCCCCTTCACTTGAAACACCACTAGTTGTGAGTCGCTAAAAATGTTCAAATGTGTTACCTTCAGTTCTTTGGCATAGCGCAGACCGGCTAGAAGTTCCTCATGCTCTGCCTTATTGTTTGAGGCTTTGAATTTGAACCTTATTGCACAATACATCTTGTGCCCCCAGGTCCAGTCATAACACCAGCTTCTGCACCTCCCTTGATGGAAGCCCCATCTACATGTAGGCTTCATTCTTTGAGCTCTCATTCTTCCTCCTTTTGAGCTAGTTCACTACATCCTATCTCCTTCTCTTCATTGGGGTCGACAAGTGAACTCAACTATGAAGTTCACGAGCACTTAGCCATTGATGGAAACCCTTGGAGTATATGTAATGTCAAATTGACTTAGCTCAATTGACCATTTCAGCAACCTCCCCAAGGTTTCAGGTTTGTGCAAGACCTGCCTCAACTGGTTATTGGTAAGTACCTCAATTGAATGGGCGTGGAAGTAGGGACTCAGTTTCCTTGAGTATACCACTAGTGCGTAGGCCAATTTTTCTATCTTTGGGTATCGAGCTTTGACATCTACCAAGCACTTGCTGACTTAATACACGGGCTGCTGGTGCTTCTTCTCTCCTTTGACTAGAGCAGCACTTATAATGTGCTCAGATACGGCAAGAATCAGATAGAACTTTTCACCTTTGTTGGGCTTGGTCAGTAAGGGTGGTTGTCTGAGGTGCTCCTTCAGCTTGGTGAAGGCCTCCTTGCACTCTCCACCCCAAGCAAACTTTTTGTTCCCTTTAAGGATGTTGAAGAAGGGGAGACACTTATATGTGGACCTTGAAATGAACCTATTGAGTGCTGCTGCTTTTCCTGTAAAACATTGCACCTCCTTTTTTATTTTTGGAGGACTCATCTCTACCAGGGCTCTAATTTTGTCGGGGTTGACCTCGATGCCCCAGGAATTAACCATGAAGCCCAATTTTTTTCCAGATGAGATCCAAAGGTGCACTTGAACGGGTTCAACTTTATCTTATACTTTTTGAGTGTGTCAAACATTTCTCCAAGGTCCCAAGTGAGTTCATCAAATTTCTTGGTTTTTACCAATATATCACCTACATATACTTTGATATTTCTTCCTATTTGATTATCAAATATCCTATTCACCAACCTTTGATAGGTGGCACCTGCATTCTTTAACCCGAAGGGCATCACCCTATAATAGTATAGCCCTTTGCCTGTTATGAAGGATGTACGCTCCTCATCAGCTGGATTCATGGTTATATCTTGAATAGGCATCAATGAAGCTAAGTAGCACATGGTCGGCTATTGCGTCAACTAATTGATCTATCCTTGGGAGTGGAAAGCTATCCTTTGGACTCGCCTTATTCAGGTTCGTGAAATCAATGCAAGTTCTCAACTCCCATTAAGCTTTGGGACTAATACAAGGTTGGAGACCCACATAGGGCAAAATTATTCGTGGATGAATCCATTTGTTTTCAGTTTATCTACTTCCTCTTTTAGGGTGGCGTATCTTTCAAGATCAAGCGCTCGCTACTTCTATCTCACAGGCTTCACATTGGGGTATATGTTCAGATGGTGAAACATGACAGAGGGATCTATCTCAATCATGTCTCATGGCTACAAGTGAATACGTCGAGGTTATCCTTTAAGACTTCACTAACTTCTCCTTGATGTCCTCTTGAAGGTTCCTCCCAACCTTCAACTTCCTTAATAGTTCTTCAGTCACGACACTCACTTCCAATTCCTCCACAAGTTTAGCCCTAATTTCTTCGATGACCCAAGGGTCATATTCTTGTGGGTTTGGTTACCCATGTACTACCATTTCCATGGGCTCTCGTGATTTGGCAACTGTACTAAGGGAGGTATTGTAACACTCCCTTGCTTATCTTTGTTCCCCTTTCAAGCTTGCCACTCCTCCTAGCATGGGGAATTTAACCGACAAGTGATAAATGGAGGTTGCCGCTTTCAATCCTAGCAAGGAAAGTCTCCTTAATACTGCATTGATTGCTAAGGCACAGTCAACTTCAACAAAATTTGACATAAAATTGGTTTGCCTAGGTTGCTCTCCCATGGTGAGGGCTAGCTCTGTAACGACCCAAATTTACTAATAAGGCTTAAGGGCCTTGATTAGTGTGCCGGGAGGGCATAATTGATTTATGTGTGATTTAAATGATTAAATGCATGATTATGTGATAAGCATGCTTATATGATTTTTTGGATATATGGGATGCATGATTATGAGTATTAGTATGCATGTAGGCCCTGTTTGGATTATAAGGGAATATTCATATTTTTGGCTCGTTGAGGGCATAAACATGATTATTTGTGATAAATTGTTGAGACCACATTATTATGTGGATATATTTGCAGCTAGTGGCTCGAGGCGATCCTAGTGAGCGATTTAGCGAAAAAGTCACGGTGGGGATTTATACCCAGCTCGAGGGAGCCTGGGGGTATTTCTGGGAATTTGGGAAATATATTGGAGACTATTTGACATTGAGGAAAATAATTGGAGATTATTTAGGTGATGAGATTTAAGCGGTAATTATTAGGGACACTTGAGGAATTAGCGGGAATTGAGAACAAATGACCAAAATGCCCATAGAATGACTAAAAGGCATGGAATTAAATGGGAGGGTAAAAGAGTCTTTTGCCTATTAGGAGATATACTTGTTATATCTGATGTCTTTAGTGGAAGGTGTAGAAAGTGATAGAAGCTGAAGGAAAGAAGGAAAGAAGAAAAAAACAGAACACTTGAGTTATCTCTTTCTCTCCCATATGATTTCTCCTCCTCTCACCCTTTCTTTTGAATTTTGAAGTTGTAAACACAGAGGAAGCTTAGGCTAGAGCTTGGGGCTTTGGTTTTTGGTGAAGCTAGGAGGTTTAGCTGGAGTTAGTGTTCAATTTAGGTAAAATTTACAGAGTTTGGTCTGAATTTTTTGACTGTGATGAAGTTAAATTTGATTATGAGTTTTGGATGGGAATTAATGGACTTGAGCTTGGGGATTTGAGGAGCTAAAGGCTGGAAGGGCATAGAGAGCAACCTAGGGTAGAATTCTCCATTAAAGGTAACAATTCTGGATTTGATCATTTGAGTTTCTAGGTAAATTCTGGTTATTCTGATGAGTTCTTGAGCTTCAAACTCAATCCTTGGTTTTTTGTGTTTGATGGTGCATGTGGCCAAGTTTGATGATGTTGGGTCATGTTGGATAAGATGTAGTGGATGATAGGCTCAATTTGAAGTTTGGATGAGGTTTGAAATGGGTTTATGGGGCTTTGGCTCGGGGAAATTCGAAGGAAGAACCTAGAAAAATGTTGCATGTTGGTTGTAGCACTGTAGGGCTAGCATTGGAGCGCTACAGTGCTAGGCCTCTTTTCCTGGGGGGTTTTTGTCTATGTCTGTAGTGCTGTAGCACCCACCTTGTGGTGCTGTAGCGCTACCCTGCCTTTAGAAATGGATTTTTGGGTATTTTCTTAGGGGTTTTGCCTGGGGGCTCGGGGTTTGATTCCCCCACCCCATTTGGTGGAATTAGGGCTTCTCGAGGGATCGGGATTGGTCCCGAGGTTAGGTTACGGGATTGAATTTTAATGGGGGTTCTATGTTACGTTTGTGACTAGGTGTACGCTAGGGCTCAAATAGGATCGTGCTCAAGGATCATTTCAATTAATCAAAGTGCTCAAAATCAAAGGTAAGAAACTGCACCCGGTTATGTGATTATGTTGGGATTAAGAGTTCCCTATATTTGTATGTGATGTCATAAGATGGTATTACGCCATGGGGACATGCGTTAAATGGCCTAAGAGTGCCGAAATCAATATTTGCGCACAGGACGCGACTCAGCCATTGGTAGTTAAGGTTACGTACATAGTCACTGAGCTCGACCTAAGCGAGCCGGAGTCAGTGGGATAAACAGAGGGTGCGGCCTAAGGGTGTCGACCCTGGATATTATATGATATGTTTATTGTCGTTTAACTGATGATTGTGACAAGTTTGTTATCTGGATGACTGATTATTGGCTTGTAGATTTATATCTTTGATTATGTGGGCAATATGACCTATTGTATGCCTGGTTGATGATTTATGAAATATCTGACTCTTGAATATCATTTATGCTCTGTATTATGGATTTCTTGCTGGGCCTTGGCTCACGGGTGCTACGTGGTGCAGGTAATGGCAAGGGCAAGGGCAAGGGCAAAGTGGACCAGTCCTGAGTGGGAGAGCTCTGGGGCAGAATGTACATAGTCAGCTGATCGGCCGCCGCGGCTGAGGGATGGTATAGGGACAGGAGAACCTTAAAAATCTATTTTTCCCTTAGAGTGGCCAGTAGTTATATATATCATGGAATTTTGTAAATTGTCCTTTAAGCTCTATTTCTTTTGGGATATCATGTACGAAATGTTTATTGAGTATGAAATGTATCTTTTATGACCAAAATATTTTAACCTTAGTTCAATTATAGTTTCAGTAACATGTTTCTAACTAAATGACTTGATTAACAAGTCTTGCACCTTTATAAACACACGGTGTAACGGTCTTGGCTACCCAGGGCGTTACAACTTAGTATCAGAGAGTCCTAGGTTTAAGGGTTCTTGAAGACTGGCTAGACATGTACATTCGCCGCTAAAGACAAGCTCGAATTAGGGTCAGAAATTTTGTATACATGTTTATATGTTTAAATGATTGAAAAGAGATATGAATGCTGATATCTGTTGATTAATAGGGAGCATGAGATACTGATAGGGCGTGGTCCTTGACTGTTGTGTGATGATATTGAGGTAGGCTTATTAGCATTACTATGCATGTAAATGAATATATGAATGAATATTTGGATGAACTATTATATCTTGATTGCTTGTGAATGATCGAATTCAATGGTGGATTATGGAAGGACTATTACCCTATCATCATAGTCTCACTGCCGAGTCATTGATTGCAGATTAACTTGGATAGCTATGTGTCTAAGACGATCTGTATGACTTATAGGCACTAGGTCTGAGGTAAGGGATGATGACCAGGGCCAGAACCCTCCGCCAGTCCCTGAGAACTGGTAGCAGATTATGGCATATATGCAAGCCCGACTTCAGAGCCAAGATGAGCAGATTCGTCTACTGGGACAACATGCTCCGTTAGGGAGTGCTGCATCCATTGTGCCACCTGCAGTGGCACCAGTTATATAGCCAATGGAGGTTGGCAATAAGTGGGAGCCGTTGTATGAGCGGTTCAGGAGGCACCATCCTCCATCTTTTGAGGGAGGACCAGATCCACTGAAGGCTGAACAGTGGATGAGTATGATCACTACTATTCTGGATTTCATGAGGGTAGAGGGTCATGATAGAGTGGCCTGTGCCGCATATACGTTGAAAGACGATGCCCGCATCTGGTGGGAAGTGGCATCACAGACCAGGGATGTTATTGCTTTGAATTGGGATGGATTCAAGGATTTGTTTAGCCAGAAGTATTACAATGTTGCCATCAGAATAGCGAAGGTTAATGAATTTGTGGGATTGGTTCAGGGCAATATGATAGTTATAGAATATGCCCTGAAGTTCGACAGACTTACGAAGTTTGCACCGGATCTTGTGCCTACTGATGCAGCTAGGCAAGACTGATTTATCAGAGGGATTATTGCCATGATAGCCCGAGTTGTGAGGATTACAACAATACCTGGGGGGACAACTTATGCCCAGGCTGTTGAGAAGGCTCTTATCGATGAAGAAGCGGAGAACAAGATCTGGAGGGAGAGTGCGGCAAGACGAGAGGGCCACAGGGCGGTGCCTCCATACTCTGGATCCGGTAGGGGTGAAGACCCCGATGATCTGAAGAGGAAGACCCCTGATGCTTCAACTGCTCCTGGTCCTGATAGGAGAGGTCGGGGTACTCAGGGTGGCCGTCAGGGAGGTGGTGATTTATGGAGGAGCTATCCAGAATGCACGAGGTTCAGTAGACGACATCCAGGCAAATGTCGGGCTAAGGCCTGTTATGTGTGTGAGGGCAGTGGGACACCTCAAGAAGGACTGCCCAACAATGAAGAAAGGGGAAGCAGGGAAAGTGGGCAGCTTGACTCCAGCTCGAGGGTTCACTCTGACACAGGTGGAGGCTGAGGCTAGTCCTCGGTGGTGATAGGTCAGCTTTCTAGTGCTGGATCTCCTTTTATTGTATTGATTGACTCTGGTGCTACACATTCATTTGTTTATAAGGAGGTGAGTGATAGACTGTGTAGACCTAGTGAGTATTATACTGCGTGATTTAGGACTATATTGCCTACAGGAGAACTGGTAGTTTGTAGGAGGTGGATTAGAGCACTGCCAGTGATGGTTGATGGTAGGGAGTTATAATTAGACTTGATTGAGCTAGGTATGGAGGACTTTGACATAATTTTGGGAATGGCTTGGTTGGTCAGATATGGAGCTACTATTGATTGTAGGAAGAAGATGGTGACCTTTGAACCGGAGGGCGAGGATCCCTTTGTTTTCGTGGGTGCGGTATGTGGACCCCGCGCACCCATGATATCAACGTTGTGGGCCAGGGACTTGTTACAGGGAGGATGTATAGGTTTCTTAGCTAACGTGGTGGATACCACTAGGGTGTTGCCAGTAGGGCCGGTGGAGACCAGATTGGTTTGTGAGTTCTTGGATGTATTCCCTGAGGATTTACTAGGGCTACCACCGCACAGGGAGATTCAGTTCGTCATTGAATTGGCACCAGGGATAGAGCAAGTGTCGAGGGCACCATATAGAATGGCACCAGCAGAACTAAAGGAGTTAAAGATACAACTGCAGGAACTTTTGGATTTAGGGTTTATCAGGCCTAGCTACTCGCCATGGGGCGCTCTAGTTTTTTTTGTGAAGAAGAAAGACGAGACTCTGAGGATGTGTATAGACTACAGGGAATTGAACAAGTTGACTATCAAGAATAAGTATCCTCTACCAAGGATTGACGACTTGTTCAATCAGCTGCAGGGGAAGACGGTATTCTTGAAGATTGATCTTCGATCTGGTTATCACCAGCTGAGAATCAAGGACGAGGATATACCCAAGACAACCTTTCGAACGAGGTATGGGCACTATGAGTTTTTGGTCATGTCGTTTGGTTCGACCAATGCCCCAGCAGCCTTCATGGACTTAATGAACAGGGTATTCAAGGACTTCTTGGACCATTTTGTCATTGTCTTCATCGATGAAATTTTAGTGTACTCTAGTTCAGAGGCAGAGCATGAGTTTCATCTTCGACATGTTTTACAGAGGTTAAGAGAGCACCAGTTGTACGCCAAGTTTAAGAAGTGTGAGGTTTGGCTACCAGAAGTGACATTCCTTGGACATATTGTTGGTGTGGACGGGATTAAGGTGGATCCATCTAAGGTGGAGGCAGTGAGAGATTGGCCGAGGCCAAGGAACGCCTCAGAAGTTCAGAGTTTCCTCGGGTTAGCAAGTTACTATAGATGGTTTGTGGAGGGGTTCTTGAAGATTGCGGCACCAATGATAGAATTGACACGGAAGAATTTAAAGTTCGTTTGGTCAGACAAGTGTGAGAACAATTTTCAAGAATTGAAGCGGCGACTTATTACTGCACCTGTGCTGAGTCTTCCTTCGGAGGAAGGAAAGTTTGTAGTCTATTGTGATGCGTCAAGGTTGGGGTTGGGCTGTGTGTTGATGCAGAACGAGAAAGTTATAGCTTATGCATCACGACAGTTAAAGGAGTATGAGCAGCGGTATCCTACCCATGATTTGGAGTTAGCAGTGGTGGTATTCGCACTGAAGGTTTGGCGACATTATTTGTACGGGAAAAGTGCGAGATATACACCGATCATAAGAGTTTGAAGTACTTCTTCACGCAGAAGGACCTAAACATGAGACAAAGACGTTGGCTAGAGTTGGTAAAAGAATATGACTGTGATATTCTTTACCACCCAGGAAAAGCCAACGTGGTGGCGGATGCATTGAGTCGGAGGGGCTCGGGACAGTTATTTAGTTCCATTTAGATATCGAGGGAGTTGGCTGATGAGATGTCTAGAGCGAGGATAGAGTTGGTGGTGGGTCAGTTGGCCAATATTACTCTACAGTCGACCCTGCTAGAGCGAATTAATGATGGTCAGTTGGTAGACGCTCAGTTACAGGAGGTTAGAGAAAATGTCTTAGCGGGGGTAGCTAAGGGCTATTCTATATATGAGGTTTGTGTCAACGGTATCAGGGGTGGATTTGTGTTCTAGCTGATGTAGGGATCAGACAAGAGATATTGGATGAGTCGCATACTACGCCGTACTCACTTCATCCGGGTACCACGAACATGTATTAAGATCTACTGACGTTATATTGGTGGCCCGGGATAAAAAAGGATGTGGTGGAGTACATAGTCAGATGTTTAACCTGTTAGTAGGTGAAAGCTGAGCATCAGCGACCATCTCGGTTGCTTCAACCATTGGGTATTCCCGAGTGGAAAGGGGAGGATATTAAGATGGACTTCCTGGGAGGTTTACCCTGGACTATAGGGCTTCATGACTCGGTGTGGGTGATAGTGGACAGATACACCAAGTCAGCTCATTTTCTCCCAATGAAGATGACGTATACGGTGGATCAGCATGCAGAGTTATATGTGTAGGAGATCGTGTGTCTCCATAGGGTTCCTAAGTCTATAGTGTCAGACCGAGATCCTATCTTAACCTCCAAGTTTTGGGGTAGTTTGCAGAAGGCTATGGGTACTCAGTTGAAATTCAGCACAACCTTTCATCCTCAGACCGATGGACAGTCTGAGAGGACGATCCAGGTATTGGAGGATATGCTTAGATCATGTGTGATAGATTTTGAGGGTTTGTGGAGTAAGTGTCTCCCGATGATTGAGTTTTCATACAACAATAGTTATCAATCTACGATTGGAGTGGCTCCATATGAGATGTTATATGGGAGGAGATGTAGATCATCCATTCATTTGGATGAGATGGGTGAGAGGAAGAATTTGGGGCCGGACATGGTTTAGAAGACTAGTGAGGCTACTGAGAAGATTCGAGCTCGAATGCTTGCCTCACAGAGCAGACAGAAAAGCTATGCTGACCCTAAGCATAGGGACATGGAGTTCCAGGTTGGAGATCACGTGTTTCTGCGAGTCTCACCATTGCGAGGAGTGAGAAGGTTCGGAAAGAAGGGCAAGTTGAGCCCGAGATTCATCGGACCTTTTGAGATGCTGGAAAGGATCAGACAGGTGGCTTACAGGTTAGCTTTACTGTAATGCCCTGAATTCTCCGATATGGTTTAATTGCAGGATTAGTAGGCCGGGAGGGCCATACATGTTTAATTATGCCATTAAATGATAATATGCATGTTTATGTGAATTATATTATGATATGATGTTATATGCATGCATGTGGGTCCACATTTGAATATTATGCTGTTTTGATGATTTGGCCCTTTAAGGGTATATTTGTATATTTGGGTGCATATTGTGATTTGTGAATGAGATTCCATTATTATGGAGATATATTCGAGATATTCGGTATGAGACGATCATATATAATGGATTAGCGGTTTTGTCATAACGGGGTCAATTTCGGGGTAATAGGAATGTTTATTTGGTGATAAATTGGGAATATTTAAGATCAGGAGGAAATTTAAGAGGTTTTGACTATAATTTCCTCGGGGGTGTTTTAGGGACCCCGAGGACTAGGTTTTATTTGAGGTTACTTAAGCTTGAAGTAGCTTATCAGATAGAATGTACGTTAGAAAACCTCTCGTTCACCCTTTCGTTAGTTCGTTTTACCGTTGGAGCCTTTTTGAAGAAATCTCGAGTTCTAGGAGTCGGAATCAAGCAAGGATCAAGGTATAGCGATCCTAGGAAAGATCAGAAGCTTCTTAACTGAAGGATTTGACAGAAAACAACTCAATCGAAGGTAATCGGAGTTTAAGTTTTGAGTTTTTCGAGTTTCTAAGCTTTGAATTAGATTTTGTAAATTGTTGAGTTTTGGCTGGTTTGAACCTTGGGTTTTGAGGGTTTTGGAGCTTTGGGAAGCTTGGGAACTTTGTTTTGATGATTGGGGAATGTTTAGGTATGATTTTGGAGGCTTTGGAGTGTTAAAAACACGTTTGGTAATGGCCCAGAGTTGAGGGCTGCGGCCATGTTCTTGGGGTGTCGCGGCCCTGCCTTGAAGAAGCAGGTGGGGCTCTTTGTGCCTGCTGGGCGCCACGACCCTTGATGAAGGGCGCTGCGGCGCTTGCTTCAGGAAGTTTTGGGGGCCGCGGCCCAAGGTGCCAGGGCCGCAGCCCTTGCCCAGTTTTCACCCCGTTTGCACGTTTTGACCCCGGGAACTTAGTTATAGGCCTCAGGAGTGTTCCTACTACTTGGATTGGTTTGGATTGATCTCCCAGAGGCTAGATATTGGTTTGGGAACCTATGTTGATCATTATTATTAATGATGTCCCGTGTTTGGTTATGATTAGGTGACCGCTAAAGGACTAAAGGTTGATCGTTCTCAAGGGTCGTTCTTTTTATCATTCTAGCTCGAATCTGAGGTAAGAAAATAGTGTATGAATATAATTGCACCCTGTATATGTATATGACATGCGTGATTGTTGTTAAAGAATGTTGGTTGATAAATGTGGACATGGATTGCATATTATATGCTAGTGAATGCTGTATACTTGAATATGTACTGACTAGTCAGGGATACTGATGTAAGAGTCAGAAATGGCAGAGCATCATGAACGCCGGGCCAAATGAAGATTAGATCTAATCGATATCATCATTGAATGGCTCTATGGCATTAATGCTGGACCGAACCTAAGGTCGATGAACTTATAAGCGCTTGGCTAGTCTAAGACTAGTTACTCAGAGCTAGGGCATGAAGCCCCGGTGACTGTTGTCACATGTCTAGGGAACGATGTTCCAGGGTTATGACTCTATGGTCATGAGGAAGGTTATGTTGGTGTCTAGGTACCATACACCTATCCTGGTCAAACTTATGAAAGGTTCACTTATCTGTTAAGCCCTTGTGACCCTATCGTCACATGGCTAGGGGGGGCTGTACCCACTATTGTGACTTTTGTGACTGTCACCTATCTGTTTTGGACTGATAGTCCTGAATGATTATTATGATCATTATTGATAATATATCATGCTATATTGTGTTTTCTTGCTGGGCCTTGGCTCATGGGTGCTATGTGGTGCAGGTAAAGGGAAAGAAAAGCTCACCCAGCCTTGAGTGGTGAGCTTAGGTGGTGATGTGTACATATGTAGCCTCTTGACCACCACGGCTAAGGTGTTCTCAGAGGAACTAGGGGGTTTACCCTATTTTTGCCGCTTAGGTCGGCGAGATTGTAAATTTGAAACGGTAATGGCCATTTTGTACTGAGAACAACTTGTAAATGTTTTGATTAGCTCTGCAGAGCAGTTTGTAATGAAAAATACCCATTCCTTTTTATTGGTTTTACACCTTAACCTGTTAATCACATTTATAGCACGTTTTTAACCAAAGGACTCGGGTAGCGGGTCAAATTTTTGGTTCACCGTAACTGTTCTGGGGTAGCCAGGGCGTTACATTTACCACCGTTTTTGTCAGGAGTTCATGACGTATTCCATGTTTCTATGCTCCGAAAGTACGTCTCAGATACGACACATGTGTTGAAGTATGAAGACTTGGAATTGCATACTGATTTGTCTTATGAGGAACGACCTATTCAGATTTTAGATCGGAAAGATAAAGTCCTATGGAATAAGACAATTCCTCTGGCTAAAGTATTATGGAGGAATAGTAAGGTCAAGGAGGCGACCTGGGAGCTTGAGTCAGCGATGCAGGATCAGTATCTCGAGTTATTTAGGTAAATTTTGAGGATAAAATTCTCAGTAGGAGGGAATAGTTGTAACGACCCAAATTTACTAATAAGGCTTAAGGGCCTTGATTAGTGTGCCGGGAGGGCATAATTGGTTTATGGGTGATTTAAATGATTAAATGCATGATTATGTGATAAGCAAGCTTTTATGATTATTTGGATATATGGGATGCATGATTATGAGTATTAGTATACATGTAGGCCCTGTTTGGATTAGAAGAGCATATTCGTAATTTTGGCCCATTGAGGGCATAAACGTGATTATTTGGGATAAATTGTGGAGACCACATTATTATGTGGATATAGTTGCAGCTAGTGGCTCGAGGCGATCCTAGTGAGTGATTTAGCGAAAAAGTCACGG
The DNA here is from genome assembly GCF_963169125.1 of Humulus lupulus. Classification (NCBI taxonomy): domain Eukaryota; kingdom Viridiplantae; phylum Streptophyta; class Magnoliopsida; order Rosales; family Cannabaceae; genus Humulus; species Humulus lupulus. Next base: position 262,844,583 of record NC_084793.1, read on the forward strand.
TGGGGATTTATACCCGTCTCGGGGGAGCCTGGGGATATTATGAGAATTCAAGATATATATTGAAGACTATTTGACCTTGAGGAAAATAATTGGTGATTAGTTAGATGATGGGATTTAAGCGGTAATTATTAGGGACACTTGAGGAATTAGCGGGAATTGAGAACAAATGACCAAAATGCCCCTAGAATGACTAAAAGCTTGGAATTAAATGGGAGAGTAAAATAATATTTTTCCTATTAGGAGATATACTTGTTATATCTGATGTCTTTAGTGGAAGGTGTAGAAAGTGATAGAAGCTGAAGGAAAGAAGGAAAGAAGAAAAAAACAGAACACTTGAGTTATCTCTTTCTCTCCCATACGATTTCTCCTCCTCTCACCCTTTCTTTTGAATTTTGAAGTTGTAAACACAGAGGAAGCTTAGGCTAGAGCTTGGGGCTTTGGTTTTTGGTGAAGCTAGGAGGTTTAGCTGGAGTTAGTGTTCAATTTAGGTAAAATTTACAGAGTTTGGTCTGAATTTTTTGACTGTGATGAAGTTAAATTTGATTATGAGTTTTGGATGGGAATTAATGGACTTGAGCTTGGGGATCTGAGGAGCTAAAGGCTTGAAGGGCATAGAGAGCAACATAGGGTCGAATTCTCCATTAAAGGTAACAATTCTAGACTTTATCATTTGAGTTTCTAGGTTGATTTTGGTTTTTCGGACGAGTTCTTGAGCTTCAAACTCAATCCTTGGTTTTTTGTGTTTAATGGTGCATGTGGCCAAGTTTGATGATGTTGGGTCATGTTGTATGAGATGTAGTGAATGATAGGCTCAATTTGAAGTTTTGTTGAGGTTTGAAATGGGTTTATGGGGATTTGGCTGGGGGAAATTCGAAGGAAGAACCCAGAAAAATGTTGCATGCTGGTTGTAGCGCTGTAGCGCTAGCATTGGAGCGCTACAGTGCTAGGCCTCTTTTCCTGGGGTTTTTTTTGTCTCTGTCTGTAGTGCTTTAGCGCCCACCTTGTGGCGTTGTAGCGCTACCCTGCCTTCAGAAATGGATTTTTAGGTATTTTCTTAGGGTTTTTGCCCGGGGGCTCGGGGTTTGATTCCCCCACCCCATTTGGTGGAATTAGGGCTTCCCGAGGGCTCAGGATTGGTCCTGAGGTTAGGTTACGAGATTGAATATTAATGAGGGTTTTATGTTACGTTTGTGACTAGGTGTACGCTAGGGCTTAGACGGGATCGTGCTCGAGGATCATTTCAATTAATCAAAGCGTTCGGAATCAAAGGTAAGAAACTGTACCCGATTATGTGATTATTTTGGGACTAAGAGTTCCCTATATTTGTATGTGATGTCATAAGATGGTATTATGCCATGGGGACATGCAATAAACGTCCTAAGAGTGCCAGAACCAATATTTATGCACAGGACGCGGCTCAGCCACTGGTAGCTGAGGTTAAGTACATAGTAACTGAGCTCGTCCTAAGCGAGCCGGAGTCAGTGGGATAATCAGAGGGTGCGGCCTAAGGGCGTTGACCCTGGATATTATGTGATATGTTTATTGTCGTTTTACTGATGATTGTGACAAGTTTGTTATCTGGATGACTGATTATTGGCTTGTAGATTGATATCTTTGACTACGTGGTCAATATGACCTATTTTATATCTGGTTGATGATTTATGAAATATCTGACTGTTGAATATCATTTATGCTCTGTATTATGGATTTCTTGCTGGGTCTTGGCTCACGGGTGCTACGTGGTGCAGGTAAGGGCAATGGTAAGGGCAAAGTGGACCAGTCCTGAGTGGGAGAGCTCTGGGGCAGAATGTACATAGTCAGCTGATCGGCCGCCACGGCTAAGCGATGGTACAGGGATAGGAGAACCTTAATTGTCTATTTTTCCCTTAGAGTGGCCAATAGTTGTATATTTCCTGGAATTTTGTAAATTTTTCTTTAAACTCTATTTATTTTGGGATCCCATGTACGAAATGTTTATTTAGTATGAAATGTATCTTTTATGACCGAAATATTTTTACCTTAGTTGAACTATAGTTTCAGTAACACGTTTCTAGCTAAATGACTTGATTAACAAGTTTTGCACCTTTATAAACACACAGTGTAACGGTCTTGGCTACCCAGGGCGTTACAAGCTCAATTGTTTCCAAAGGTTATATCGAGTCCCTAGTAAACCCATACAATGAGGTATTTCATAGTTTCAGATTCCTGTGATCGAGTCATTTTCCCATCTAAAGTTATTCGAGGAATGTTGTTCTAGGCTCATTGTGCATAGGGGTGGAATTTTTCTGGATTCTTGGATGTATCGATCCATTCTTTTCCTGGAATCTTCTCTGAAACCAGGGCCCCCAAATACTATCCTTACCTCCCCTTGCACTTCTGGGGCTGGTTCTTGATCTCGTAACAAGGATTTCCTATCCTCTAGTCTATGGTTCTTCCTTCTAATACACCGACCTAGGTGTTCCCTGCGTATGAGTTCCTCAATTTTATCTTTTAAATGGGTACACTCTGTTGTGTTGTGGTCTATCTCCTTATGGTATTGACAATATTTACTGGGGTCCCTTTTGGATTAGTCCTTCTTTATTGGCGAAGGTCATTTGAATGGGACTTGATTTTCATTCTTGAGGAATATGTGTTCCTTGGTATCTGTCACGTCCATGTAGAAGGTATACACGTATGCTTAGGTTCACCTCCATGTTTGTGCTTCCTTTGTTGGTCATCTTGCAATCCTTCGTATGCCCTTGTCTTCTTTGCACTGTTTAGGCCATCATGGGCTTAAACTTTGTACAGAAGTTCACTACTCCCTGCCTTGAGATTTTCATGACCATCTTCGACTCGAATGTACTTTTGAGCCCTCTCATAGAAGTCGTCTAGGTCCACGACCTCTTTCTTTAGCATATTTTCCCTAACTTGCTTCTAGGACGCACCTCAGCCATGATGACAATCATGTGTTCTCCTCGAGTTAGGCTTCCTACCTTGGTTACTTCCATGTTGAACCTATGGACATAACTCTTTAGGCTCTCACTTTTTCCTTGCTTTATGTTGGTGATACTGGTACCTGTCATAGCATAGTCATGAACGACGTGTTTTTGTTGGAGAAACTCATCATAAAATTGCTACCACGACCTGATGGTTCCCATCCTTAGCCTCTCATATTCTCTTTCTCCTTATGCTTGGGAAGCGTCATGTCTGACTTCCCTTGCAGCAGGTTGTTCAACACTTCTTGAATGTTCTCCAACGTAGTCTATATCATTTGATTTTTCTTGTGCAACTTGTGTATCTCATCCTCGTAGAAATGAGTTCGGGAGCTTGAGTTCACCAAGTGTACCTAGGGACTCTTGCTGGGCCTACGTGTGGAGGGATCAGGAACTTGGTGGCCAAAATGCAGTGCCGTTTGTGCCTATAGAATTCTCGTTGGGTTGGACGGTCAAGGATGGTGCCTCTCTTCAGCAGGGGCTTGGTGTCCCTCTGGTGTGTCTCTAAGCTGAGGCGGCGGAGGGTCTTTCATGGAGACCCTTAGCTGGTCTCCATCCATATGGATCTCCACATCTTGAGATTTTCGTAAGCGTCTTGATTTCCTAGGAATCCATCCTTATCATAAACAATGGAAGAACAATAGCCTTATACTTGTCCTTCCCACAGACGACGCTAAACTGTTGACGGAAAGAACTCGCCAACGAATCAAGATCGGAAAGCTCAAAGGATTTAGTAAGAAATATGTAAACTTAAATGAACTTAGAGAAAAATTTCAGAATAACAATGGAGGGAACTTGTGTATTTCTCTTAGAATGATCTGATATTAAAAGAATTTTCCAACCCCTTCCTTGGAGTAGGGAGGTTCCTTTTATAGGTAAGCAATACTAGTTCTTACTATATAGTGCTCCCATGGGGACAAAAGCCTGTGTTCGCATAGTGTAGGTGATCGTGGAGTAGATAGTAGTGGTGTTGGAGAGGTGGTGGTCGGTTCAGGTACATATCAGAGACCTGTAGGTGATGCTCCTCGAAATTTTACTTAGTTAGATAGTAGTATCTTTTGCTGTAGTATTTTAGTTTTCGTGGTTATTGGTTCAAGCAGGAAATTATTTGGACACTCATAGAGATTGTTATTGATTTTATAAGATTAACCTATATTTTATAAATATTAATTTTATTATAAGGTTTGATTAATGAAGCTGGTTCTAGAAATATTATTTATTATAACCTAAGGTTTATATAGAATAGTTAAGAATGTGACATTTGTCACATGTATGTTTACTAAGGATTTAAGGATTTTAGATGAATAAAATTGTTGACGGTGAAAACTCGTCAACGATGTTAGGTCAGAAAACTCAAAGGTAAATAAGGAGATAACTAGATATGAACTTAGAATAGATTTAAGGAAAAATAAACACAGCTCAACAATTGAGTCAGTATTCGTATATTTCTTAATAGCCTGAGTCTACAATGAATTTTCCAACCCCTTTGCTGGAGGGGTGAAGATCTATTTATATTGGGGCTCTAATGGCTCTTGATACATTGTGGTCCCAGGGAACAAGATTGTACATATGTACATTGTCAGAGTTGTCGGCCTGGTACATAGTCAGAGGTATACGGGTAGTACCTCCAATCTTTGTACAAATCCGTACCACCACTACTTGTATGATACAGATGTCAGGGTCATGCCTCTATCCTCCTTATGGTCGTACATCCTGCACCCATATACGTACAGGTACCTTGTACCTCATGGTTATTCTCACATTTCCAAGACATGTATTTGCTCAAAGCTATTCCATATTCTACCAAGTGTAGGAAAGATTGTAAGTTAACATGAATGATATACTCAGTTCTCTACATCACTATTGGCTTGACACCAAATAGTTTTTGGGTATCTCTTATTGCTCCTCGTACGCCCCTTCAAGAGATCTTAGACTCCATACAGGTACGCGAGGCGCTGGCATCATGGCATGGAGGCACCTAGGCGAGACGAAGTACTAGCGCGCGGCACGGGTATGCAACACCTCGGCACAGCTTGGCGAGGTGTGGTGCGCTTTGCTGCGTGAGGCCCTTGGCGAAGGCTTCATCTAACAATGCGCGAGCCCTTGGTCAAGGCGCTCAAGGCTCTTCCTAGGTGTGAGACACCCTTCTAGGCGTGAGGCCCATCCGAGGCGCGAGACACCCTGGTGGTATGAGGCCTTTGGCGCGAGGCGAGGTGGGGTTTCTTAGGGGCCGCGAAAGGCATACTTGGGCGAGACGAAGTGTGCCTCGCTATGCGAGACCCTTCTCGTGGCATGGACCTAGGTGCGTGAGGTGAGGTGGGGTTGCTTGGGGGCCGCGAGACGCGCACTTGGGCGAGACGAAGTGTGCTTCGCTGCATGAGACCCTTCTTGAGACATGGACCCAGGTGCGCAAGGTGCCTAGGCGAGGCTGTTCTTCGCAAGACGGTGGTGGTGTGAGACACCTTGACGCGGCCATGCTTAGCGAGACTCCTTGGCGATGCCGTGCCTTGCGAGATGCGTGCGGGCGAGGCGAGGTGTGCCTCGCTGAGTGAGGCGCTGGTGTGTGGGACCATGGTGCGGGGTGCCTTGCTGCGCGAGACGTTGGCGCGAGGCTAGGTCACGAGACGCGAGTGCGATCGAGGCATACGACTCGAGTGCCCATGACATCTCTCGGCGTCAAGGTAGGTAGAGCCTCGCTATGCGAGGCCCCTTTTGCATGTATGTAGGCGTACATCTCAGGTGTATTTGATAGCCCTTATGCATGTGCGTGCATCTCCACTCTTGAGCATATCAACCTCGCGTAGGCACGTTGGACCTCGCTATGCGAAGGCCTTGTGCTCCCATCCTTCTGCAACGCTTAGTTTGACCCTTTAGCTTAGCAAGGCCAAACTTCAAGGCTTGTAATGAGATGTTTGCCTTAGAACAACTTCCCGTATTCTCACACGCCTAGCACCATCACACAAGAAGCCCGAAGGCCTACACACGGGGATTGGGCCTCGATATGCGAGGCCATTGGCCGAGGGAAATGTTCTCCTAGGGTTTTCATACTTTCACCGAAGGAAGCTTTAAGCGAAATTATTCCATATTCACAAGACCTATAGGTCCGAGCCCAATAGCATGAATACACAACCTTTAGCCATGTAGTCTAACTAGGGACCGAAGATTTTTTCCTTGGTGGATTTTTGGCATCCACACTTGCCCCCTAGTCTATGAGAAGGTCTTTAGACATCCTTGTACACTTATTATGATGTTTAGAATTATTTTTCATGAGTGCGATACTTGCATTACTTTTGGAGGCCTACGAAGCAGTGAAGGATGTCATTCAACATTATTGGGCAAGGCCCTCTCACCTACTGAGGCTTGCTTCCTTTTCTTTGCACTTCATCCGTTGACATCTTGGGACCCTTATTGGCCTCCTTCCAAGGATATGGCTTTTACGAGGCTTAGGGGCATGCTAACCATTTAGACAAGAGTGCTTGGAAGCACTTGGCTATGGCTAGTCTCGCTATGCGAGGGCCCTCTCGTTGTGCGAGGCCTCTTAAATCTTCTTTTGTGTTTCTGTGACTTCATTCTTCATTTATGTCTGAAGGTGGAATTTATACAGATGTCCAACGAAGGAATGGAGCCCAATTGAGTTTTAAAGTCAAGGGTAGCCTTGCCGAGTGAGGGTGCCCTTGCTCTACGGGATCCTCTTGCTAGGTGTGAGGTGTCTCACTGCCTTGGTTTAGGACTTTGAGAAGCCACCATCCCCCCCCCCCCCCCCCCATTTGTTTTTTTGATGAGGGATTTTCGCTAGTCCTCATGGTCAATAGCTTCATTTTGAAAGGGTTCCCTTTGGGACCCCTCTACTACATGTGATTCGTGTCTGTTGTTGCACCTTGATTACCTGTAAGGATATGTTGACCCTTTGGGTTCTCGCTATCCTTTTATATATTTTTGTATGCGCGTTTTATTTTGTGCGAGAAGCGTCCTTCTCGTCATTATGCATAGTACTATTTTTGCAAGTGTCTTCTTCGAGACCCTTTTTGTAAGCGTCTTCTTTGAGACCCTTTTCACATGCGTCTTCTTTGAGACCCTTTTCATAAGCATATTCTTTGAGACCCTTTTATAATTTTTGAGGTGATCTCCCCTCGGGTCGAGACCTTTACAGGGAGATGGTCCTTGTGTAACCTCGCAAACACCTATTTTCAAGGCCCTTTTTCCCTTAGTAAGGCGACTCAGTCGATTTAGACTTAGGGATCTCTTTGGGTCCCCCTTTCGTCTTCTGCGACGTGGTCTCCTTACAGGATGGGTTTGTTCGTGACGAGGTCACTTTTGAGGGACCTTTTGAATTTTTCAGATTCTATAAAGGTAGCTAGTCCTTATAGATTCAAATGTTTTCTCATAAGGTTCACTGCTCTCACATATAGGTATTTTAAACACTTTCATACATATGCATCTCGCAAGGCTAGATGTCTGTTTCGCACTTGGCCAAGCACCTATTGGGGATCGTGAGGCTAGGTGCCTATTGGGGGCCGATTGTGACGATTTGATGAATCTTGCTAGCTTCCTCCTTTGAGCCTTTTGGTAGTCCTCTTCCAATTTTCAACTTGATTAACGACTCCTCTATCACGATGTTCTCTTCTACACAGAATCTTCAGACATATTGGTAGAAGGGTGACTAGAGGAAGGTTCGCTTCCCTCAACATGCGAGTTCTTATGTCCCTCTTCCACACATATGTACTTCTGCGCTCTTTCGAAGAAGTCATCTAAATTTGTAACTTCTCTTTTGAGCATGTTACCCCATAACTTTCTTCCTGGACGAACTTCGGCTGTAATAGCCATCTTGAACTCCGCTTTAGTTGAACTTCTCGACTTTGTTGCTTCCATATTTAACCTATGGATATAGCTCTTCAGACTTTCATTCTCGCCTTGTTTTATGTTAGCAAGGATGGTAATTGGCATGACGTAATCACAGACCGCATGGTGTTTTTGAAGAAATTCACCAGAGAATTGCTGCCATGATTTGATTGTTCCTAGCCTTAACCTCTTAAACCACTTGCACACAACTGCTTTAAGTGTAACGACAAAGAAATGGCATTTGGCTCTGCTGTTGACCCCTCCTAACCTCATCAAGTTATTGAAGGAGTCTAAGTGATACTTTGGTTCCGTAGTACCCTCGTACGGAGTCATGCGAGGCTCTCTGAGGCTGGTGGGGATTTGCTCAGCCTGGATCTCCCTTGTGAAGGGTGAATCATGGTTGAATTCTTCATCATCTCTGTGCCCCCCAGGTGCGATGATAATCTTGTCTTGAGGGCTTTGCTTCTTGATGTCTAGTTCCCCTCCTTTTTTTTTGCTTAAGGAGTCTTGCGGGTTCTCAGACTGATCCCTTACTTTGGTTGTGTTCCTCGGGGGAATCGTGGGGGGAGAGGGGGGGGGGGGGTGTGGTTTTTACTTCTAACCTCTTCCCATGGAGATTTTCTCTTAGGCCAGGGGCACCTCTTTTGAGGTGACTTCTACTTCGTTTTTACGACCATTTTCGTCCCTCCACCTTTCCTCCTGGGGGTATTTCGTCGGCCTAGGTCCCTCATGGTACTTTGTCTGGGGAGTGTTGCTGGTGGAAAGTTGGGTTCTCCCATCATCTACGGGGACAATGTTTTCCCCTCTTTCACACTCTTTCTGTTTACGCTTCAGAAGGGGCATGCTCGACTTTCCTTGCATAAGGTCGTTTAAAACCTCCTGCATGGTCTCTAGTGTGGTTTCCAGCCTTCGAGTCCTTTTATGTAACTCGCAAATCTCATCCTTGTAGAAGCGAGTCCTTGAGATGGAACTTACCGAGTGTGCTTGGGGACTCTTGCCTGTCCTGTGCATTGAGGGACCCGGGTCTTGGTAGCCTGAGCATGGTGCCAATGGGGCCCGGGGATGTGGGTACACTGGTGGCTCTGAATGACCTCCGTCGGGCCCGACAGCCGGGGACAATACTTCCTTCTCCTCCCTTGGGGGAGGACATTCCCCTAGCATATCTCCATGCTTAGGCAGAGGAGGGTCTTTCCAGGAAGCCCTCATTTGTTCTCCAACCAGGTGAACCTCAACATCTTGTAGTTGCCGCAAGCGTTTTGAACCCCTTGGCATCTTTCTTTGCTGAAAGTGATGAAAGAACGTTGGCTTGATGCTTGTTCTTCCCACACACAGCGCCAAACTGTTGATGGTGAAAACTTATCAACGATGTTAGGTCAGAAAACTCAAAGGTAAATACAGAGATAACTAGATATGAACTCAGAATAGATTTAGGGTAAAATAAACACAGCTCAACAATGGAGTCAATATTCGTATATTGCTTAATAGCCTGAGTATACAATGAATTTTCCAATCCCTTTGCTGGAGGGGTGAAGATCTATTTATATTGGGGCTCTAATGGCTTTTGATACATTGTGGTCCCAGGGGACAAGATTGTACATAGGTACATTGTTAGGGTTGTGGCACAGGTCATAGTGGAGCAGAAGGTGGTGGTGTCGACCTGGTACATAGTCAGAGGTAGACAAGTAGTGCCTCCAATCTTTGTACAAATCCGTACCACCATTATTTGTATGATACAGATGTCAGGGTCACGCCTCTGTCCACCCCATGGTCGTACATCCTGTACCCATATACGTACAGGTACCGTGTACCTAATGGTTATTCTCACATCTCCAAGACATGTATTTGCTCAAACCTATTCCATATTCCACTATGTGTAGGAAACATGTAAGTTAACATGAATGATATACTCAGTTTTCTACATCAGTATTGGCTTGACACCAAATAGTTTTGGGTCTCTCTTATTTTTCCTCGTACACCCCTTCAAGAGGTCTTAGAATCCATATGGGTCTGCGAGGCACTGGCATCACGGCATGGAGGCACCTAGGTGAGACGAAGTATTGGCGCGCGGCACAAGTACGCAACACCTCGGCACGGCTTGGCGAGGTGTGGTGTGCCTCATTGCGTGAGGCCCTTGGAGAAGACTTGATCTAACAACACGCGAGCCCTTGCTCCGCGCATGCGAGGCCCTTCCGAGGTGCGAGACACCCTTTGAGGTGCGAGGCCAATCCGAGGTGCGAGACACCTTGGTGGTGCGAGGCCTTTGGTGCGAGGCGACGTGGGGTTGCTTGGGGGCCACGAGATGCATACTTGGGCAAGATGAAGGGTGCCTTGCTATGTGAGACCCTTCTTACGGCATGGACCCAGGTGCGCGAGGCGAGGTGGGGTTGCTCGGGGGCCGCGAGGCGCATACTTGGGCGAGACGAAGTGTGCCTTACTGCGTGAGACCCATCTCACGGCATGGACCCAGGTACGCGAGGCGCCTAGGCGAGGTCATGCTTTGTGAGACGGTGGTGGCACGAGACACCTTGATGCGGCCATGCTTAGCAAGATACCTTAGCGAGGCCTTTCCTCGCGAGATGCGTGCGAGCAAGGAGAGGTGTGCCTTGCTGAGTGAGGCGTTGGTGCGCGGGACCATGGTGCGGCGTGCCTTGCTGCACGAGACGTTTGCGAGAGGCAAGGTCACAAGACGCGGGTGCGATTGAGGCATACGACTCGAGTGCCCATGACATCTCTTGGCATTAAGGCAGGTAGAGCCTCGCTATGCGAGGCTCCCTTTGCATGGATGTAGGCGTACATCTCGGGTGCATTTGACAACCCTTGTCCATGTGCGTGCATCTCGAATCTTCAGCATATCAACCGCGCGTAAGCACGTCGGACCTCGGTGTGCGAGGGCCTTGTGCACCCATCCTCATGTAACACTTAGTTTGATCCTTTAGCTTTGCAAGTCCAAACTTCATGGTTCGTGATGAGATGTTTCCCTTAGGACAACTTCTCGTATTCTCACGCGCCTAGCGCCATCACACGAGAAGCCTGAAGGCCTGCACAAGGGGATTGGGCCTTGCTATGCGAGGCCATTGGCCGAGGGAAATGTGCGCCTAGGGTTTTCATACTTTCACCGAGGGAAGCTTTAAGAAAAATTATTGAATATTCACAAGACCTATAGGTCTGAGCCCGATAGCATGACTACACGACCTTTATCCATGTAGTCTAACTAGGGACCAGAGATTTTTTCTTTGGTGGATTTTTGGCATCCACTAAAATAATAAAGGATAAACTTAGGAAGTCTAGAACCTTCCCTCAGATGTTAGGATCTCGTATTACTAAGTCAAATTGGTTTAAAAAATTTCAAGTGTGCTTAAAATGTGCAAAAATGTGATTTAGTATATCAGCGTAAGCCGATATATTGCAGCAATAGGGGCCGATATATCGCCTATGTTGATACGAAAAACACGTTGACTTCACACGAGCTAAACGACAGAGCCCCAGGAAAATGGGGCAGGCGATATATCGACTCCATCAACATATTTTGAAACACCGTGGAATCTGAAGCTCGAAACAACCCTCAACAACTTCGACTTGCTCTTGAACGATTTTCACCGAGTTTTGGGCATCTGTTGAGCAGAAAATTCCATTTTTATTCATTTTAAAGGGAGTTAGTTTCACTCCTTGAACTCTATAAATAGGTACATTCACTCAGCCATTTGCATCATCTTTCGAACACTTCTTAGAGTCTCCATGATGCTAATTTCGTTCTAGAGAGAAACACTAGGGTTTTGGGTTAAAAGCTTTCAAATCTAAGATTTTCTAAACACTTGGGAAGTAAGCTATAGCGTGATTTCGATATTGAGGTATATATTGAAGCTCTAAGCTGTCTAAGGTACTCTTAATCCTCAAGTTTAGTTCATTACATTTCCTCTTAGTCTTTTCTTTTACTTCAAATCCTAACTCATTATAATGGATTTTGGGTTAGGTGCTAGATTTCTATGAAACCTAAGGTTTTTGGTAAGTTCTTATCTTGATGGTTTAGATATTCTTCTCTTTAGGAAACTTATGGTTTTACTGTTTGGTTTTAAGAGTTTCCAATCCCGCACTTGTCTCCAATACCCCGATTTTTGGTAAGGAAAATAAGTTATATTTTATGTGTTATATGTTTGTATGTATGTTTTTTTTCATGTCTTTGGTCAATTGGGAAATTTGGTTGCTTAGATAGCAAATCCCGAGATTTTTATGTCTTTCAGTCGCTTTGGAAATATAGTTGCTTAGAAAGCAAATCCCGAGATTTTTATATTATCGTAGACTATAGTTGTATTTAAACGTACCTTTAAATAGTAGCAAGAGGACTAAAGTAATGTGTTAATGGCCATTATTATTGTAGTCTATTTTTATGTTTTATGTTTTATTTTATGCTTTAGTAATTTTTCCTTACTGGGCATTAGGCTCATTCCTTTTTATTTAGATTGTCCAGGTAAATGAACATGGAAGGCAGGACGGATCCTAGGTGTCTTTGGCATGTGTATTGGGCGAGAACTAAAGGAATGAACTGATGGAATCGATCGAGGATGACGTTGACATTTGAGTCTTTTTATTATGTATTTATGATTTTCGCATTTATTATTTGAACATTTAAAATAAAGGTTTAATTTTCTTTATGATTTTATGTATAAACAATGGGATCTCGTATTTTTTGATTTTCAATAATAAAGGTTTATTATTTTATGTATGTATCCAAAGATAGTAGTTATTGTCTTAGTAGTTTTAAAGGTCTGAGGTATTTAAGTTAGTTGGGTCTTTACAGTTGGTACCAGAGCCACAGTTCATATGCAAGAAGTTCTCCTTGATACACACGCAAATGCTCTGGATATAATCGCAAATGTAAGTGTTTATGTTATGAATATTATGTTTATGTCAAGACTAATGGTTTAGTCATTATGTTTTCAGTAAAAAATGAATGGATTCATGACTTATCAAGATATCTGTGTCATTAAGGTATTGAAAAGGATTAGAGAGCCAAGAGATACAATAGGAGTGCTACAAAGAATCACTCAAAGATTGGTCAAATTTCATAAGGAGAGAGTTCACCTTCAAATTACTAGGAAAATTATGATGAGAGCCATGGAACAATATGCCCTTGTAATTAGGCTTTTTAAAGATATGCCTTATGTGGTTTCAAATTTTGAAGAATTATGGGAAACTATAGATGATGAAGATGATTTACCATTAGCCATTAAATATTATTTTCTTATACTTAGGTTTACCAATAGGTTGAGATTCAATTCACCAATGAAAAATAATAATAATATCCTAATGAATATTCCCCGAGGTAGTTTAGAGGCTTATGATATTGATGATTATGAGAAAATAACTGATGATATGCTAGATAAAGGGTTAGACGTAGAAGATCCTGATTTTTAGAAATTTTACCCTAGTTATTATTAGCATTGTTTCTTTATTTTTATTGTAATAAGTGAAAAAATTTCCAAATAAAGAAAATTGTTATTATTTTTTTTGGCATGTATGAATTTCGTTTTGATTTTTTTGGAAATCAAAATTAATTTATAATAAATTCAATAAATAATGACTGATTTTAGTGAGGGTGGATACAAATCAATGGATTGGGTTCTGATCGAGAATTTAGGGGGCCATAGTAGTGGGAACGATTTTACTGATCCTAACCCTCCCTCAATATGGTTAACTTTGGAATAGCGACAAGTTTCAAGCCTAAGAATTTAGTCATATAGGGTGGTTAGAAACAGACTTAGAAAATAATAAAGATGACCTAATAGTCTAAGTATAGAAACATGCCCTGATTTATAAAGATGACTTACATAAATTTTTCATACGAAATCATAACTGATAGGTCCGAGTTATGTTTGCTTAGACTAAGTTTTTGCCTTAGAATCTATTAGGGTAAGGTCTAACATGTTTCTCGATTGTTAGAATTATGCCGAAAATGTCTCTTCATAGGTCTGCATGCACTAATAGAAATGCCCCAAGCACTACCAATGAGACTCACGAGGCCCCTCCAGTCCAAAGAAGAGGAAGACGTCCTGCCACTGCTGCTACTAATGAAAACGCACCACCTCTAGTTGACAACAATGCTAAAATTATCTGGTTACGACAACAAGTAGAAGAACTACTATAGCAACAAAAAAAACCTCTGCCGCAGCCTCAGCCAGCGGCTCAAGCACCCCAGCAAGAGCAAAATGGATGATATCCATATGGGGATGGCCGATGGAAAATTACGCGCCCTATCCAGCTCAGTAGATAGAGCCAGTCTACTAGTGTTTCCATAAATAGCACACTCCAAATTTTGAAGGGACAACCGACCCCTTTGAGGCTGAAGAATGGATGAAGAATATAGAGCCAATTTTGGCACACATGAATCTCAGAAATGAGGATCGCATATCCTGCATTACTTCTTTACTGATAAAGGATGCCAAAATATGGTGGGATCTGGTACAACAGACTCACGATATCACCACCATGGCTTGGGCTAGATTTGTGGGGGTGTTTCACAAAAAGTACTACTACTCGGCAGTCATCGCTACAAGGGTGGAGAATTTTTCCGTCTGAAACAAGGCAAATTGTTGGTAGTCAAGTATGCTCGGCAATTTGATCAGCTAGCCAAGTTTGCACCAGAGTTAGTCCCAAACGACTACTTGAGGGTAACCAAGTACACCAGAGGACTCAAACCCAAGATTGAATTAGGGGTCAAGCTTGCAAACCCCGGAACAACTTCTTACGCCAATGTTTTGGAAATGGCTATAGAGGTGGAAAGACTCCAAGAAAATGTTAACAAGGAGGAGTCAAGCAAGTCAGAATCTAAGCAGCAGAATCAGACTCAGAATGTTCGATACCACAACAACCACTCTAAGAATAATGGGCAGAAAAGAAAGCATCCTGATAATAAGAAGACTGACGCTGACAAATTAGCACGGACCAATAATGGTAATAACAGGTCGGGTTATGCGGAATACCCTCAGTGCTCCAAGTGCCAGAAAAGATATACTAGGGAGTATCATGCAAACAACAAGGGTTGCTATAATTGTGGCCAGAAAGGTCATCGAAAAAGAGATTGTCCATAGCTCAAAATAGAAGAAAAAAAGGACAACAAGATGGTTCCAACCAGAGTCTTTGCTTTGACCCAGGGAGAAAGCCAAAACTAGTAATAAGGTGGTCATAGGTCAGCTTCCTATCCTCGATAATAAATGCTTAGTATTGTTTGATTCGGGCAACACACTCGTATATCTCGTTAGGAATGCTAGATAAATTAGACAAACCTTGTGAAAGATTTAGAAATAGGTTTGTTACGGAACTGCCTTCGGGTGAAGTCATTCTATCATCATGAATAGTCCGAGGAATACTGATCAAAGTCGAGGGAACAGAGCTAGAAGGAGACCTAATAGAGCCAGAGATGAAAGACTTAGACATAATGATGGGCGTGGACTGGCTAGCAAGACATGGCGCAACCATCGACTGTTGATGCAAGCAAGTGACGTTCGAAATCCCTGAGGGCCAGAAACTATGTTTTATGGGAATGGTTTCAGGACTACGGACACTGCTTATCTCATCTCTCAAAGTTCAAAGGATGATAGAGAAACAATGTCACACATTCTTAGCAAGCGTCACAGATGTGGCACAAGTAACACCATTAAAGGTTGGAGACGTTCGCATTATAAAGGAATTTCCAAAGATATTTCCTAATGACTTACCAGGGTTACCCCCTACTTGGGAAATTGACCTCAAAATCAAACTAGTACCGGGAACCGAGCCTATCTCAAAAGCACAATACCGGATGGCACCTTCCAAACTCAAGGAGTTAAGAATGTATTTACAAGAGCTCTTAGACTTGGTATTCATCTGATTGAGCCATTCTCCATGGGGGGCACCAGTTCTATTTGTGAAGAAGAAAGATGGAAGCATGCGGATGTGTATCGATTACCGCGACCTGAACAAGGAGAAAATTAAGAACAAGTACCCGCTACCCAAGGAGCAACTGCATTTTCCAAGATTGATCTATGGTTCGGTTATCACCAGCTCAAGGTGAGGGAAGAAGATATACCAAAGACATCTTTTAGGGCTCGATACGGACATCACGAGTTCCTAGTTATGTCTTTTGGTATTACCAACGCTCCAGCTGCATTTATGGACTTAATGAACCGGGTCTTCAAGGATTACTTGGATAAATTCGTCGTGGTATTCATTGACGATATATTGGTGTACTCCAAGGATGAAGTCGAGCATGAGGAACACCTAAGACTGACCATGCTGCGACTAAAGTAGCATCAACTTTATGCCAAGTTCAAGAAATGCGAATTTTGGATATCGCAAGTAGTGTTCCTTGGGCACATAGTATCCAAGGTTGCAGTCGCAGTAGACCCAACTAAGGTAGAGGCTGTGAAGGATTGGACAAGCCCTAAGAATGCATCAAAGGTTAGAAGTTTTCTTGGGCTAGCAGGCTATTACCAGAGATTTTTAGAAGGCTTTTTGAAGATAGCCACTCCACTTACCAACTTGACCTAGGAACAACAAAAGTTCAAATGGACGGATAAATGTCAAGAAAGCTTTCAGTTGGTCAAAGACAAATTTTGTTCAGCACTAGTACTTTGCGTACTGACACCCAACGACAAGTTTGTAGTATACTGTGATGCGTCCAAGCAAGGTTTGGGTTGTGTGCTTATGAAAAATGACAAGGTGATAGCCTACGCCTCAAGACAATTGAAGGAATAAGAGCAACGTTATCCAACATAGGATATGGAGTTGGCAGCGGTGGTCTTCGCACTAAAAATCTAGCGCCACTTTCTTTATGGAGAACGGTGTGAGATTTATACGGACCACAAGAGCTTAAAATACTTATTCACGCAAAAGGAGCTCAAAATGAGGCAGCGCAGGTGGTTGGAACTAGTAAAGGACTATGACTGTGAAATCCTATACCACCCAGGAAAGGAAAATGTAGTTGCATATGCATTAAGTGTGAAAAGTTATGAAAATCTGGTAGCATTATCCAAAATTGAAAAGCTGCTACGCCAAGAGCTGATTAATGTCGAGATAGAAATAGTCATGGGTCAACTGCTTGACCTGTCCAACCAGTCGAGTTTACTAGGGGATATACGGATCAGGCAAGGGCATGATGGCATGCTATTATGACATATGGCTGCAACTAAAGAAGCAAGACTACTGATTTTTCTATATCAGGACAGGGGTTCTTGAAGTATAAGGGTCGGGTATGTGTGCCGAATGACCATGGGATTAAAATGAAGATATTAGAAGAGGCACACGCTACCCCATACATTGTTCACTCGGGGTCTACCAAAATGACTCATGACCTTAAAGCACTATATTGGTTGCCGGGAATGAAGAAATTCATAGCAAAGTATGTGTCTAAATGCCTAATATGCCAACAAGTAAAGGCAGAACATCAGTGACCCACATGCTTATTACAACCGCTTAGTATTCCTAAATGGAAGTGGGAAGACATAGCCATGGACTTCGTGATAGGATTACCGTAGACAAGTATGAAACATGACTCGACTTGGGTTGTGGTGGATAGATTCACAAAGTCACCTCATTTCCTGCCTATCAAGACTACGTCTACTACAAACCAGTACGCAGACATCTATGTTCGAGAAATAGTACGACTGCATGGAATCCTTAAGACCATAGTATCCGATAGAGGTTCGATGTTCACATCAAGATTTTGGGGAAGTTTGTAGCAAGCCATGGGTACCAAGCTAAGTCTCAGTACGACATTTCATCCTCAGACTGACGGACAGTCCAAGCATACCATACAGATTTTAGAAGAAATGTTGCGCGCTTGTGTGCTAGACCTTGGAGAATCATGGAGTAAGTATTTTCCACTTATACAGTTCTCCTACAATAATAGCTACCATGCAATGATTGGTATGGCTCCCTATGAGCTACTTTATGGAAGAAAATGTCGGTTTCCGTTACATTGGGACGAGGTAGGAGAAAGACAACTTTTTGGAAATGAGGCTGTTAGAAAGGCTCAGGACGCAATGGAACTGATTAGAAAGTGTATGCTCACTACTCAGAGTTGACAAAAGAGTTATGCGGATGCCAAGCGACAAGATGTGGATTTCATGGTCGAAGATCAGGTCTTCTTAAGAATATCTCCAATGAAAGGAGTGAAGCGGTTCAGGAAGAAAGTTAAATTTTAGTCCCCGGTATATAGGTCCTTTGGAGATATTGGACAAGGTGGGACCAGTAGCGTATAGAATAGCCATACTGCCAGCTCTAGCGGACAACCACAATGTGTTTCACATCTCGATGCTGCGTAAATATGTGTTTTACCTATCCCACGTTCTCAAGTACGATACTTTAGCGCTTCAGAAAGACCTAAGTTATGAGGAACGATTGATTCACATCCTAGAGAAGGGGGTAAAGGAATTACGGTCAAAGAGTATTCCAATAGTCAAGGTCTTATGGAGTAATACTACATAACGGGAGGCAACGTGGGAATTGGAGGAAGACATTCAGGCACACCAAAAGACATAGTTTGGTAAGTAAATTTTGGGGATGAAATTTTTTATGTATGGGAGAATTGTAGCTCCTCATAATTTTACTTAGTTAGATAGTAGTATCTTTTTTTGTTGTATTTTAGTTTTCATGGTTATTGGTTCAAGCCAGGAATTATTTGGAAACTCGTGGAGATAGTTATGGATTTTTTAAGTTTAACCTATAGTTTAGAAATATTAATTTTATCATAAGGTTTGATTAATGAAGCTGGTCCTAGAAATATTATTTATTATAATCTAAGGTTTAGATAGAATAATTAAAAATGTGACATTTGTCACATGTATGTTTATTAGGGATTTAAGGATTTTAGATGAATAAAATAATAGAGGATAAACCTAGGAAGTCTAGAACCTTCCCTCAGATGTTAGGATCTCGTATTACTCTGTCAAAGTGGTTTAAACAACTTTAAGTATGCTTAAATGTGATTTATTATATCAGCGTAAGCCGATATATCGCAGCTATAAAGGTCGATATATCGCCTATGTTGATACGTAAAACACGTTGACTTCGCATGAACGAAACCACGAAGCCTCGGGAAAATGGGGCAGGCGATATATCGCCTATAGAGGGCGGTATATCGGCTCCATCAACATATTTTGAAACTCCGTGGAATCTGAAGCTAGAATGATTTTGACCGGGTTCTGGGAATCTGTTGAGCAGAAAATTCCATTTTTATTCATTTATTTATTCATTTTAAAGGAATTTAGTTTCACTCCTTGAACTCTATAAATAGGACCCTTCACTCATCCATTTGCATCATCTTTCAAACACTTCTCAGAGTATCCAAGCTGCTAATTTCGTTCTAGAGAGAAACATTAGGGTTTTAGGGTTATAAGCTTTCAAATCTAAGTTTTTCTAAACACTTGGGAAGTAAGCTATAGTGTGATTTCGGTATTGAGGTATAGTTTGAAGCTCTAAGCTATCTAAGGTACTTTTAATTCTCAAGTTTAGTTCATTACAATTCCTCATATTCTTTTCTTTTACTTTAAATCCTATCTCGTTATAATGGCTTTTGGGTTAGGTGCTTGATTTCTTTGAAACTTAAGGTTTTCGATAAGTTCTTATCTTGATGGTTTAGATCTTCTTTTCATCTCTTCTCTTTAGAAAACTTATGGTTTAACTGTTTCGTTTTATTTGTTTCCAATCCCGCACTTCTCTCCAATATCCCAGTTTTGGTAAGGAAAATAAGTTAGATTTTATGTGTTATGTGTTTGTATGTATGTTTTTTTTTTTATGTTTCTGGTCACTTGGGAAATATGGTTGCTTATATAGCCAATCCCGAGATTTTTATGTCTTTTAGTCGCTTGGGAAATATTGTTGCTTAGATAACAAATCCTGAGTTATTTTATCATTATTGTAGACTATAGTTGTGTTTAAACCCACCTCTAAATTGTAGCAAGAGGACTATAGCGGTTTCTATCACATACAATGGTAATGAGTTAATGGCCATTAATATTGTAGTCCCTTTTTATGTTTTACGTTTTATGTTTTATGTTGTAGAGTCCCCGAATATTTACTTAGCTAGCTAGATAGTAGTAGTTAGTATTAGTTAGTAGTATGTTAGTTACCGTGGATTTTGGTTCAAGTCGGGACTTAGTTGGTAACTCATAGCAACAGTTGTGGATTTTATAAGTTTAACCTATAATTTAAGAATATTAATTATAACATAAGGTTTGATTAATATTGCTGGTCATATATATATTTATTATAACCTATGGTTTAGATAGAGCTAATAAGAGTGTGACACTTGTCATAATTATGATTATTAAGGAATTAAGTATTTTTGATGGATAGTTTTAATAAAAGAAAGATCTAGAAGCTCTAGAACTTTCCAATAGCTGTTAGGATCGTATTATGACTCAGTCAAAGCTGTTTATCCAATTTAAATAATGCTGAAAAAGTACAAATATGTGTTTAATATATCAACGTATGCCGATATATTGCAGCATAGGGGCCGATATATCGCCTACGGAAGATATAGAAAATACGTCGATTTTGCACGAACGATCGAACGAGGCTCGGGAATACAAGGGGAGGTGATATATCGCCTATAGGGGGCGATATATCGACTCCATGTAAGTATTTTTGAAAGTTTGATTTTTGAATTTTAAAAATACCCTTAACTACTTGGACTTGCCTTTGAACGATTTTGGCCGAGTTCTGGGCGTCTGTTGAACGAAAATTCAAATATTTTTCATTTTATAATCATTTATTTATTCAAATTAAAAGGGGCTAGTTTCACTCCTTGAGCTCTATAAATAGGACCTCGTGCTCAGCCATTTTCTTCATTCTTCAAGCATTTGATCAGAGCCTCCAAGGTGCTGGTGTTACTATAGAGAGATACATTTAGGTTTTGGGTCAAAGCTTTATCATTCTAAGCTTTTATAAACACTTGGGATGTGAGAAATAATGTGATTTCAGTATTGAGGTTTAGACCAATCCATAAGGTCATTCAAGGTATTTCTATTCCTAAGTTCAGTTCTATATGGTTCTTTAGTTTTGTTTATTCAGATCCTAACTCTTGTTTATGAATCTTGATTAGGTATTTAAGTTCTTGAAACTTAAGGTTCTTCTTGGTAAGTTTCCTCTTGATGGTTTAGTTCTCATTTCATCTTTATTCTTTAGAGATTCTCACCATTTTATTGTTGGTTTATAGGAGTTTCTAATCCTTTTCTTGTTCCCAAATATCCCAGCTTTTGGTAAGGAAAATAAGATAGATTTTATGTGCTTATATGTTATGATATGTTTATGTTATGATATGTTTACGTTTTGATATGTTTATGCTATGGTATGTATATGTATGATATGTTTTTAGTCACTTGGGCATATGACTTGCTTAGATAGCAAGCCCCAAGATTATTTATCATTTCATGGGTTAGAGTTATGATTTGCCCTACCTCGACTAGTAGAGGACCTAGATGGGTTATCATATATTACCAAGTGATCTACCTACCTCGATTAGTAGACAGAGGACCTAGATGGTTTATCACATGCCATGTTAATTAGTTAATGGCCATTAATATTGTAGTCCTATATGATATATGTTTCTTTTATAGTCATATGTTTTCTAGTATATGTTTATGATATAGTTTTATGCTTATATGTGTTAGTAGATTTTCCTTGCTGGGCATTAGGCTCACTCCTTTATTTTTAGTGTGATGTAGGAAAATGATTATGGAGGCGGAAGGATTTTTGGTAGCTTGGCTTATGTGTTAAGGATGAATGGATTCAATGGACTGCATGTTGATCGAGGACGACGTTATTTATTTTGTCTTTAAAATTATGTTTTGATGTAATTTCACAATTAGTATTTAAAGTTATGTTTTATGTTTTATAAACAATGGGTACCCATGCCATATTACATTTTAAATTTATAATTTTATGTTATTGATAAAATATTTATTTTGGAGTTTTAATAAAGTTATGATTATTTCTTATGTATGTTTTCTCAAAAATAGTAGCTATGTCTAGTAGTTTTAATGGTCCAAGGTCTTAGAAATAGTTGGGTCATTACATATGTTTTATGTTATATATCTTATGTTTTATGTTATGCTTTAGTAGTGTTTCCTTACTGGGCATTAGGCTCATTCCTTTTTATTTAGATTGTGCAGGTAAATGAACATGGAAGGCGGGACAGATCCTAGGTGGCTTTGGTATATGTATTGCTTGAGGACTAATGGAATTGATTGAGGATGAAGTTGACATTTGAGTCTTTTTATTATGTATTTATGATTTTCACATTTAGTATTTGAACATTCAAAATAAAGGTTTAATTTTCTTTATGATTTTATGTATAAATAATGGGATCCCGTATTTTTTTATTTTCAATAATAAAGTTTTATTATTTTATGTATGTATCCAAAGATAGTAGTTATAGTCTTAGTAGTTTTAAAAGTCCGAGGTCTTTAAGTTAGACGGGTCTTTACCACTTGCTAGTACGAATGTCAGGAGCATGGTAGTGAAGGCTTCGCCATGTACCATCCTTGTACTGCCACTACATGTCCGGCACAGACGTTGTACATGTAATCCTGATCCTTTTTGTCCTACATGTACCTTCTGTACATGTACGTGCACTCCATACTTAATATGCTATCACTTTTCCTAGGAGTACATGTGCGCTCATGGCCTCAATTAGGATACATACACGAGGCATATCACATTGGTGACACCTACCCTAGAAAATAGAGTAGGGCCTCATAAACAAGATGCATTTTTCTAAGAGGCTTAGGAGGCAAGGACCTGGGGAGGTGGTCCTGTGAAAATGACATGTGATAGGCCTCTTTGGACGTTAGGCGAGGTATCCTCGACTCAAGGTGCAGCTTCATAAGTGAGGTGTTTGCCTTTACACATGGCACAAGACAGGGGCGTGAGATGACCTTGCGCGGGGCCCTTGGTTCCTTTAAGGCATGTGCCTAGGCACAAGGCACGAGATAAATGCGTCTGTGCGAGGTGGGGATGGGTGCTTCTGCATGAGGGGCGAGATGGGGTGGCAAGAGGTGACCTCATGCAAGGCCCTTTGTGCCCGTGAGGCATGTGACCATGCGCAAAGCGCGAGACGAGTGCCTCCGCATGAAGCCTGAGATGGTTGCCTCCGTGCGAGGTGCGAGATGGATGCCTCCGAGGCCCTTGGTACCTGTGAGGCGTGTGCCCAGGTGCGAGGCACGTCCTTTGCGAGGTGACATTCCCTCGCTCAAATCCTGATTTGATGCTTTGGGGGACATGGGGCGAGGGTCCCTTATTGTTGGGAACTTTGGCATCCACAATAAACTAGTAATTAAGTTAGAATTAATTGTTTAGTTTAATAAATACATATATTATAAATAATAAGTGGAAGAAGGTTAACATCTCGAGGCGGCTTCGTTTCTGTTCCCCTAAGGAAGGTTTCTAGTCATATTAATATCAGGAATGGATTCTTACGAAGATAGCAAAGAGTGAAGTATTTTAGGTTTGACTGACCCTAAGGTGACACTCTCTCGTTTAAGTCATAAATTTCGAAATAATGGGCTACACCTACAAAGATACAATTAAGCTTTTGTAGTGGATAATTGTATCTTGACCAATCAAGCGATACTTTATTTTTAAAAAAGAAAATATGAGCTATTTTGAGTTTTAAATAATATAGATAAGAGTCTCTTATAAGCAATTTGAAATTGATTTGATCGACCCTAAGACAACACTTTATTTGTTGGGTTGTTTTATCATGGAATAGTAAATGTTAAGTTTATGCGTTTTAATTTTTGCATTCATGCATCCTATTTACTTCCCAAATTAATGATATTTATTTTCAAATTATAATAGATCTTGTATCATTTATTTTTTCAATTATAAAAATGTTGCCGCCCAATTAATTTCCCATTATGTGCCATCTCATCAAATTGATGAACATATTACTAAAGTAAAACTTACTGAAGAGGATGAAGGAGGATGGATTAATTCAACTATATTTCTTTTTAGGCTAAAAAGCTTAAACATGTTTTTAATGAAAGACGACCTCCTGCTATGCCATCATGGGATGCAAGGATAGACGAACATGACAAATATATTTATTGGATGAGATCAAATCACATGACAAGATTTTATATTCTTAGTACCATGGAAGAAAAGTTGAGGAAAATTTGGAAGGGATTGAATATGCAAGTGATGTTTGAGATGTTATCTATGAGGATATATAGACAAGAACACATTCACAAAAAACGTAAATATGATTTGCCTTTACCTTCAGGTTGAATAGTGGATTATAATGTATCATTTTGAATATTCAATTTAGAAACCACCAATCATAAGTTTTGTTCTTCTTTACAGATACTTGAGCAATCAAGAGGAACTTCCAGATGGAGACAACTGAACTAGGATGGAGAGAGAAAGCACGTCTAGTTCAAGAAATCGTTGGGGACAATCCATTTTGTATAGTTTTTTTTATTTTATTGAAAGAAAACTATATTTTGTTTGGAACAATTTTTTAGTTTGTTTCTTTTTGCTTTTATTGCATGTATTGACATTTGAAAATATTATTTTTAATTTTCTTTAAATACACGTGCAATTAATAAATATTCAGACTATAAACGCTTTCACCAAATGAATGATTGCTAAATTAACTCTAGTTTATTTTAAGCAGGTAAACTGAAAGGTAACAAAAGATAAAAAGCTTCAATAGAGAATGACACATATCTATGGCATCTTATACTAGGTCATATTAGTCTAGACAAAATAAACTGGTTAACAAAAGATGGACCATTGAGAGAACAAACTATTGGAACTCTTCTGGTTTGTGAATCTTGTCTAGAACAAAAAATTACCAAACATCATTTCCCAGCAAAAGGCAATAGAGGCAAAGAGTCATTAAAGCTTGTACACAATGATGTATGTGGTCCAATCAATGTACATGCTGGAGGGGGTTGTGAGTACTTTGTCACTTTTATTGATGATTACTCAAGATATGGTCATACTTACTGTTGACGGTAAGAACTCGTCAACGATTGATGGTTAGAAAACTTCAATATCTATACTGTAAGAAGCTATGAATTAGATAGAAAGAACTCTAAACAACAGGAGAAAACTCAGGCAAGCATGAGAACCAGAAGCATATATTTCATAAGTCTCCTTTTTACATTCAGTTTTCCAACCCCCTAGCCTGAGGGGTTGGAGCCTATTTATAGGGGAGGCTCTATTGGCCCAGGATACAAACAAGTCCCAGACCACTGGGACGTACATAGGTACTCTGATGAAGTAGTGGCTCAGGGCGTAGTGGTGTCTACCCTGATGGTGTCAGAGTCGTGGCCTTGGACATAGTACTGTCGGCTCTGGCGCATGGTCGAGGGTGTCCAAGTGGTCTCACCACTCTTCGTACAGGTCCGTACTGCCACTACTCCTCAGACGCAGATCATAGGGTCGTGCCTCTGTTCTCTCCATAACCGTACACCCCGTGTCAGCGCACGTGTTCCGTACTCGGTGGTCCTCATCAATTCCCGTTCAATGCTCCATGTTCGTTTGGCATATCAACAAGATTCCCCTAAGTGATCTCATGCCTGTGCCAAGGAGGCTTCATCCTATGCATGTCCTGAGAAGTCGAGGTGCCGAGGGTCAGGGCCGGCCTATGCGGATCACATAGACACGAGGCTAGGAGCACGGGTACCTCAACACACCCCTCACCCTCGCATAGCGAGGCTGCCTCTCCTCCTTCCGAGCGCAGCGTCGCGAGGCTAGGAACATGGATACCTCAACACAGCCCTCACCCTCGCATAGCGAGGCTGACGTTCTTCCTCCGAGGTGCAGCGTCGCGAGGCTAGGAGCACGGACACCTCAACACAGCCCTCACCCTCGCATAGCGAGGCTGACGTTCTTCCTCCGAGTGTGGACGAAGCTTGATGCCTGCTGGAATGGGGCGCACGCGGATGGCCAGCTGGGGGCCCTCGCATAGCGAGGGTGAAGTTTGGATTTGGCAAGTGGCCGAAGTCCCTCGCCTAGTGAGGGTGACTCTTTTACCCCAACTCCCTCACCATCATGTGATGCCCTTTCAGGATGTCTCGTAGCATAGAGCTTCACTTGTGAATAGAATTCACAAGGAAAAAATTCCACATTTACACTTACCTAATGCTTAGGAAGTCAGAAACCTCTGGCAAGTTTAATGACTTCAAAGATGAGGCTGAGAAGCAGTTAGGTTAAACTCTTAAAACACTTCGATCAGATCGAGGTGGTGAATATTTGGATTTAGAATGAAAAGATTTCATACTGGAGCATCGTAGTCTATCCCAACTCACAGCACCTAGAACACCACATCAAAATTGTGTTTTAGAAAGAAGAAACATGACCTTATTGGATATGGTAAGGTCTATGTTAAGTTAATCATCTCTTCATCTCGCATTCTGGGGATATGCACTTAGAATGACATGTAGTCCCATCTAAGACCATAAGCAAAACGCCATTGGAACAATGGAATGGTAACAAACCAAGTTTGTGCCATTTCTACATTTGGGGTTGTCATGCTCATGTTCTTAGACATAAGTCGGTGAAACTTGACTTGTAACGCCCTACTTCCTTAGAGCCGTTACTAAGTGAGTTTTAAGACAGAACAGTGCAAAAGACTCGCTAACCGAGGTTTTGAAACAAAAGTGTGACTAATAAAAGTTAAGGCTGTAATCTTTGAAAATGCGTTGACTCAATAAAAACTTCTAGTATTAAACAATTGGGATCCCAAAACTAGGTTTGAAAACTAATTACATCTTAAAAAGGGTTTACAGTTGATCAGTTATAAAATCCTAGATTATTACAGCCATTTTCCGAATAAACCCCCAGCCAAAGCAGCCGGGCAGGCCAAACATGTACGCGTCGCTTCACGCTCTCCGTACTCATGGTTGGTTGACTCAAGCTTTGCCCTTACCTGCAACACAGAGCACCCGTGAGCCGAAGCCCAGCAAGAAAACTCATGCAGAACATAACATATGCAATTTATACAGTTTATCATAACAGATAATCCACATGCAAACAAGTCAACCATTAGACTAAGCAAATACGGCCATGCCGCCCCAGAAGCCTTACCGAAGCCCTGGGGTATCGGTTCTCACCGCAGGGATATCACACGTATCCCCTGGGTCCCGGGCCCTGCCCTGACCATAAGCATCCCATGTGCTTAGTGTTACTTCCGGCTCCGCTGCCGTACCCGGCCTACGCCGCACTCGGCCCTTGCCGTTCATTTCATTATGATCATACATAGCATAAATCAAACAGCATTCATACAATTATCAATACATGTAAGTCTACACCCTAACATGTAATGCAATATAGGGCCATGCCCGGCAATCATCTCATCATGCAATATAGGGCCGTGCCCCGCAATCACACTATGGGCCCACGCCCTATCCTACGGGTGTTATAGTTTTCTTACCTGTATTCCGAGCCTCCTGATGCACTAAAGCCGCGAGCACGGTCCTCTAGCACGAGCCCCACCAATAACCTAGTCACAACACACAAGAAACATCCCTCAACACTAATCAAATCAAAAACCACTTCCCGGGACCAATCCCGCACTCTCGGGACTCCCAAAATCCTAAAACAATTCATCGGAAACATCCCCCGAACCCCCGGAGAAAAACCTCAAAAATGCAACTTTTGTGCCCAGAAAAAGGCCTAGCGCCGCGGCGCTCCCCCCAAGGGCCGCGGCGCCCAGCGACCAGCGCCACGCCTGAAGCAACATCGCGCCGCGGCGCCCAAGAACAGGGCCGCGGCGCTCATACCCAAACCCAGATTTTCTGGGTTTTTCCTGCATTTTTCCCGAGCTTTAACCTCTCGAAATCATACCAAACCAATACCCAAACCCCAAAATCAATTTCAAACATCAAATAGACCATATAACAACCCATAACTCAAGATTCAAGCTCAAAACATCAATATACCCAAGATTCACACCCATTGATCTTAAAATTCAGCAACTATCCCAAAACTCAACAAAGCTTAGCTTAGGCATTTAAATTCCTCAAATCAAAACAAAACCCAAACTTAAATATGTATAAAGCACTTACCTCCAATGGAGAACCCACACAAGTCCTTGATCTCCTCCTAGACTCCCACTTCTCCTTTTCTTCTTCTTCTTCTTCTTGCTTGCCCTAGCTTTTCCCTCTCTTTTCTCTTCTCTTCAAACTCTATCAATGCCTCATATAACCAATGCCCAAACCGAACCCCATATACCCAGCTGAGAATTTTCATAATCCCCATGCCGAAAGACCAAATTACCCCTTCCTACTAATCCTCCTTAGCTAAACCTCCAAAGGCACTTAAGTCTTTACACTTTCATTTCATTTCTACCATTTTCTTTCTAAAACTTGTTACTCTTAGCAGTAACTAATGGTTACCCAGGTTACTAAATCTCCAATAACCATTACCCGCTAAATCTCAACTTAACCATAAAATTCCCGAGGTACCCCTAGGCTCCTCCCGAGCCGGGTACAAAATCCTGTTGTGACATCTAAGTTAACTAGCTCTCTAGGACCGTCTCGGAACGTGCATCACAATAATAAAACCACACTCACGTGGTACAATTCACGGAATACAATTATCACATACCAACACAGTTATGCCCAACATGGCCAAAATTACATTTACGCCCTTCTAACACGATCCGGGCCTACATGCATACTAGTATACATAGTCATGCATCTCAGATAAACAAATAGTCAAATAACATGCTTTAAATCATAACCATGCATTTAATCTCATCAAATCACACATAAATCCCATTGTGCCCTCCTGGCACGCTAATCAAGGTCCTTAAGCCTTATTAGCGATTTTGGGTCGTTACATGACTGGTTCATGCATTTTCGTTGGCTATGCTCCAGAGACACAAGGTGGTTAGTTCTATTGTCACAAGGACCAAAAGGTATTTGTTTCCACAAATGCAACTTTCCACGAACATGACTATATGACTAACTACAAACCTCGGAGCAAGGTAGTTTTGGAGGAACTCACAATTGATAATATTCCATCATCATCATCATCATCAAATGATAAACGACAGACCAAGGAAACCACTGTTCATGAAAAGGAAGCCCCAATGCAACGTCGTAGTGGGAGGGTTTATGAACATGAGGCACATGTCCTTGTTTCTGACCCAGACATGGACTATCCATTGACCTTTAAGGAGGCAATGGAAGATCCTGATAAGGAAAAATGGCAAGAGGGAATGAAACAAGAAATGGAATCAATGTATTCCAAATCTGTCTAGGAAGTTGTAGACCCACTTGAAGATGTCAGGTGCATTGGGTGCAAATGGATCTTCTAGAAGAAAATAGGTGTAGATGGGAAAGTAGAGACTTTCAAAGCGAGACTAATACCCAAAGTTTACACTCAGAGAAAAGGTGTGGATTATGAAAAGACATTTTCTCGTGTAGCCATGCTAAAGTCCATACGCATCCTCATATCCATAGTTGCAACCTATGCTTATGAGATATGGAAAATGGGCGACAAGAAAGCTTTCCTTAATGTCTATCTTGATGAGAGTATCTATATGGTACAACTAGAAGGGGTTGTGAAAAAAAGAGAAGATAATAAGATGTGTAAGTTGCTAAAATTCATTTATGGTTGAAGCAAGCATGTAGATCTTTTAACATCATCCTTGATGAGACAATTAAAAT
This sequence comes from Humulus lupulus, assembly GCF_963169125.1. Taxonomy (NCBI): domain Eukaryota; kingdom Viridiplantae; phylum Streptophyta; class Magnoliopsida; order Rosales; family Cannabaceae; genus Humulus; species Humulus lupulus. The sequence goes on from NC_084793.1 coordinate 262,874,053, forward strand.
ATATGGCTTTGAATATAATATCGACGAATCATGTGTATATAAATATGTCAAAGATAAAGTGGTGGTTTTCTTTGTTCTTTACATGGATGGCATTATTCTCTTGGAAATGATGTAGAGACACTATCAAATGTGAAGAAGTAGTTAGTTAAAATAGTTCCAAATGAAAGATTTGAGCGAAGCGAACTATGTTCTGGGAATCCAAATCCCAAAGGATAGGAAGAACAAGCTCTTGATAGTTTCTCAAGCTAATTATATAGATAAGATACTTGAAAGGTTCTCAATGGAGAATTCTATGAAAGGTTAGTTGTCGACTAGACATGGAATTACTTTTTTCAAAGAGTAATGTCCAAAGACACCTCAAGAAAAAGAGGACATGATAAAGTATCTCGATGCTTCAATAGTTGAGCGTCTAATGTATGATATGTTGTGTACTACTCCATACATATGTTATGCAATGGGAATTGTAAGTCATTATCAATCCAGTCCTGGTTTGGAACACTGGATTGCAGTAAAGCACATTCTCAAATATCTTCAAAGAACAAGAGATTATATGCTTGTTTATTCAGGGGTGAGTTGAACCCTACTAGATACACTGATTTTGATATGCAATCAGACAAAATGTAATATCTGGTAGATATTATTTGTGTTTTAATTAATTAATAAATTTATTTTGTTTTAGTATTGTCCTAATGTGTGGTTTTCATTTTATATGATTGTGTGTGTGATCTTGTGTGTGTGTGTTGCCTTAGGCGTGGGAGAGATAAGGATAGCAAGAAGATGAATGTGGTCTTGATCAAGTTATAAGAGAGAGTTTAAAGCTAGTTTCCATTTTTTTGAATGGAAGATCTTAAAGGGTGATTTCAAGAGGATATTTCTATCAATTTGATTAGTGATTTCAAATCAAACCATGGATGAACATGGCAAAACCTTGGGACTAGGCTCACCATTTTTGAAATTATGGAGGAAAAATCCAAGAGAAAATCATGTGAGGAGAATCAAGGTGATTGGAAGAATAAAGGCTTTATGGAAGAGCATAATAAGAATTTAGATCTAGGTTCATGATGAGAGGAAATCATAGGATTTGATTAGGATAATTGATGAGAGAAAATCATGGGATTTGATTAGGATCACGATGAGAGGGAATCATGGGATTTTATTAGGATAATTAATGAAAGGAAATCATGTGATTTGATTAGGAGAATTGATGAGAGCAAATCATGGGATTTGATTACAATAATTGATTGAGAGGTAATTTGGGGATTTTGTATTTATTGGAATTAATGTGGAGATGTGGTAGGTGGGATAAAATCTTATAAATAGACGTGGGGGAGGCTTAGGTCAAACACACCAAGAGAAGAGAAGATAAGGGAAGGCACGAAGAGAATATGAGGAGATAAGAGTGGTGGTTCAAAAAAGAAGAAGGAAGAGAAAGGAATGGAAGAGCCAAGGCTCGTTTAAGGTAAGTATCATCTTTTTGGTTCTAGAATTTTCTCTCATCTTGTTGTAGTTAATCTAGAGGTTTGTAATCATGTTGGCTAAGGTTAAGAACACATCAAAGGTGAAAGAAATGAGTAGAGGGTTCGATCACTTACTGGAAGGTAACACCTTGTTTTATCTTTTGATAGTTATGTTTGTTTAGATCCATGCTAAAGTTTCAAAATCTATGAATTATTGGAAGTTGGGAATCATCTTAAAAAAAAGGAAATGCATGGCCCATGCAAGATAACTTGGAGTTCAAGTAAAAGGATGATAGTGTTTATGAGGACCTAAGCTTGGAGTTTTATGCTAGTTCGTGTTTTCTTATGCTTATGAGTAATGTAAATTAAAGTAAAGTTTATTACTTTCATTTTAGGAATTCTTGTGAAGTAGTCCCGCTCTATTGTTTGCAAGGACTTGAGGTAAGGAGGTTAAATGTGTTGGTTGTTTATGTACATGTTATATGCTAACATTTTAGGGCATGTAGTTGGGAAGGTTACAGATGGACAAAGGTTTCCAGAGTCTTGACCAAAGTGGTCGATGAGGACCCAGTGCTTCCTCGTAGTTATCTCTCCCAATTATGTCTGTAGTCTCGAATAGGTTTCTATATGATGTGGTATTTGTTGCTATGTTTATGATGATGGTTGCAGACATAAGTATTTGGGTAGATGAGTATACTATGTATGAATGTTTGGCAGACGTTCCCCAGAATGGACAAAGGTTGCCATAGTTTTGACGAAAGTGGTCCTAGGAGGATAGTTTCCCCACTCAAATTCTATTCTATAGTACTTGTTGCCTTTAATGTTAGTGTTTGAATGGATGAATGCCAAAATTTGACATATGTAATGTCTGAGAATGCATGCTATGACCTTGTGGTGTTTATGCTATGGCTAGTTTGATGTTATGTCATACCAAGTTGATGATAGACTATGACAAGTTTAAAAGTTGTGTTTTGATAGATTTCGTGCATGTTATTTCCTTTGAAATGTTGCAACTTTGCATGAACTAAGGAAGTTATGATTTTATGTTAGTTTCTGAAGTGGTTATGATTATTGAAATATTCTCTTTGCATTTTTGTACAACCTTAGTGGGCTCTCTTGCTCACCCCCTTACTTTCCCTCTAGTTGCAGGTATTAGTTGAAATGCATACTTATAGGCACGATGAGTTGAAGCCCATCCAGATGAAGTATGTATACTGTGGGGGCCATATGAACCAGAAACCGATCAAGAACACCACATGTTTATTTTATCTTTCAAAGCATTTTACATAACTCCAGTATCATCTTAGAAATGTAATTAGGATTTTAAAGGCATGTATTACGTTGATCTAAATGTTTTACTTGAACGTGGATCCAGTATTTTCTGTATGTTTTATTATTATGGTGATATTGGAAAACTGGCATTTTGTCATAAATTATGTATTTTCGAAAATATATAATATTTCAGGCATTATAATGTGGTATTATTGATGGTCATTCATAATGGCCAAGAATATTCTCACAATATACATATAGAAGACTGCAAAGGGCCTCGACTCATCACGTTGTAAGTATCTTCATTTCTTAATGAATGCTTGGTTTATTTCAGTTATTAGCATTTAGATTTTGGTGTGAGTGCAGAGTAGTTATGTCACCTAGAATTAGAGCACCTAAGGAAGTTCTTATCAGTGAAAAATGAGAGATAGTGAAGCTTAGAGTTAAAAGGAGAATGTGAGTGATTTACAGTGTTTAAACAAATGATAACTATATATGATAAGAAACGAATCTTGTAGAATCAGAGAGGAATATTATTCAGGACATATGGGAAGCTTTGGGTACTTGAATTAGCCATGGAGAATATTATAATGAAAAAAACCCTGAACAAACTATGGGGAGAAGATATAGGAGATTTGATAAAGGAGCGTGTTAAGTATTAAGCAGTGATTACTCACCTAGTCGAACAATATGAAGATTATGTAGAGGGGATGAGTGCTACGGTAGAGGAAGAAGTAACTGTGACCAAAATTAGGCTGGATGTGCAATTTAAGCTAAGCTAAGATATACAGGATAAATTTATTAGGTCCATCCCAATCACTACTTAAAGAAACTATGCTAGAAGTATGGATTTAGATTACCCAATTCTCACAGAAGGATGCTCATGGATGAGTGGTGAAAGTTAGAACGTATCATTTATTTCAACTTAAGAATTTGTTGTAGTTTAATTAATTATGTATTCGTGAGTATTTTAAGACTTGAATTGACATGCCAGAATTATATTAAAGGCTTATGAATTGTTTATATTTTTGAAGATTGCTAGGAAATAGTTTTGTCATAAAGAGATATATATTTTGACAAGAAAGGCCAGATATGCCAGATATGCCACAGTATGTTAGATCACATTAGATCTTGGATAATTTGACATATAGAGACACTGGGTCTCTCATGACTTTGGTTGAGAAAGTAATTATCAGAACAAACCTAGGCGTTGTGTTATAAATAGTTGGCGTTAAAGATAGGAATTGGGTTATGGTGATCTAATATAGTTCATAGAGAACGGAATCAATGGGTTGTGACCCAAGAGGGATTCCACAAGTTAAGATCCTGTAAAGAAACTGCTTGGTTAGATGAACAATGTGGGAGATGGGGGTAGGGTATATAGGATCATCAAGATTGGCTGGGGAGTCAAATTTCAAGGACAAAATTGTATTTAAGGAGGGTAGATTGTAATATCTGGTAGATATTATTTGGGTTGTAATTTATTTATTTTATTTAATTATTACCCTATCGTGTTGTTTTCATTTTATATGATTGTGTGTATGATCATGTGTGTCTGTGCTGCTCTGGGCGTGAGAGAGATGAGGAGAGCAAGAAGATGAATGAGGTCTTGATCATGGAACAAGAAAAAGTTTAAAGCTAGTTTCCATTTTTTTAATGAATGATCTTAAATGGTGATTTCAAGAGGATATTTCTACCAATTTGAATGGTGATTTCATAAATCATGAATTTGGACTTGATTGATTTTATGATTGATTTTTAGGAAATAAAATCATGGATGAACATGGTAAAAGCTTGGGACTAGGTTCACCATTTTCAAAATTATGGAGGGAAAATTCAAGAGAAAATCATGTGAGGAGAACCAAGGTGATAGGAAGAATAGAGACATTATGGAAGAACATAATAAGAATTTAGGTCTAGGTCCATGAGGAGAGGAAATAATATGATTTGATTAAGATAATTGATGAGCGAAAATCATGGGATTTGATTAGGATCACGATGAGAGGAAATCATGGGATTTGATTAGGATAATTGATGAGAGGAAATCCTGGGATTTGATTAGGAAAATTGATTGAGGTAATTTAGGGATACGGTATTTATTGGAATGAATGTGGAGATGTGGTTGGTAGGATAAAAGCCTATAAATAGAGGTGGGGGGAGGCTTAGGCCAAACACACCAAGAGAAGAGAAGAGAAAAGAAGGGAAGGCATAAAGAGAAGAGTGGTGGTTCGAAAAAGAGGAAGGAAGAGAAAGGAAAGGAAGAGTCAAGGCTTGTTTAAGGTAGGTATCATCCTTTTCGTTCTAGAATTTTCGCTCATCTTGTTGTAGCTAATCTAGAGGTTTGTAATCATGTTTGCTAAGGTTGATTACACATCAAAGGTGGAGGAGAGGCGTAGAGGATTCGACCATTTGGTGAAAGGTAACACCTTGTTTTATCTTTTGATAGATATGTTGGTTTTGATCCATGCTAGGGTTTCAAAATCTATTAACTATTAGAAGTTGGTAATCATCTTAAAAAATAGGAAATGCATGGCCCATGCAAGATAACTTGGAGTTCAAGTAAGAGAATGATAGTGTTTATGAGGTACTAAGCTCGGAGTTTTATGCTAGTTTGTGTTTTCTTATGTTTAATAGTAATGTAAATTAAAGTAGGGTTTATACTTTGATTTTAGGAATTATTGTGAAGCAGCCCCGCTCTATTGTTTGCAAGGACCCGAGGTTGGAGGGTAAATGTGTTGCTTGAATGTCTTGGTTGTTTATGTACATGTTATATGCTAACCGTGGATGCTCAAAATTCCATACTTGTTAAAGATCCAAATATCCTGCTAAGGTCCCATAAACACCTAAGTATATACCTGTGCCTACATCCCTAGACACGTATTGCGAAGCCTTGCCAAGCGAAGGCCCGTTACCCATGCGACATCTCTACTTGGTGCCTCGTGCGCCTAGGAGGTGTGCCATGCGAGGCCCCTGTCTCGCACATGTGCACCTAGCAGCCCCCGCGCCTCGTGCGCACGTGAGACCATCTTTCCCCCGCACCTCGCGCCCACGTGAGACCATCTCGCCCCCGCGCCTCATGCCCACGCGAGACCCTCTCGCACCCTCGCCTCGCGCCCCCGCACCTCGCGCATACGCGACACCCTCTTGCCCCCATGCCTCGCGCCCACGCGAGACCATCTCGCCCAGTGCCTTGGGCCCACGCGAGACCCTCTCGCCCTTGCGCCTCGCACCCATGCGAGCCCCCTCGCCCCTGCGCCTCGCGCCCATGCAAGACCCTCTCATCTCGTGCCTCGTGCCCATGCGAGACCATCTCGCCCCCTCTCCTTATGCCCACGCGAGTCCCTCTCGCCCCCACGCCTCGCGCCCACGCGAGATTCTCCCGCCCCCGTGTCGCGCCCACGCGAGACCAGCTCGCCCCCACGCCTCGTGCCCACACTAGACCCGCTTGCCCCCACGCCTTGCGCCCACACAATACCCTCTCACCCCCGCACCTCGCACCCACACGCCTCGCGCCCACGCGAGACCATCTCGCCCCCGCGCCTCGTGCCCACGTAATACCATCTATATGGGGTGAAAACCTCTATGGGGCGCGTGGAGCATGTAAGGGTACAGAACGTACGTATCAACCAAAAGAAGACAAAGCACGGATATGGTGTCCATGCCAAACAAGTCATGGTTGTACGAGTGAGGTACCTGGTGTGGTCCTTACCAGCCAATCTCTGACACTCATACTAAATAAGTAGTGGAGGCACATTCTGGTGCTAAATTGGAGGTATTCCCATAGACCCTGACCATATATCACAGCCGACACCACAACCACCTATGCCACTACGTCTGATACCACTCCCCTGATAATGTACTTGTGAACAATTTGGTCCCCTGAGACCACAATGTATTAGGGGCCATTAGAGCCCACTATAAAGGGAACCACACTTCATCATTGAAGGGGGTTAGAAAAACATTGTAGCTTTGAACTAAGAGAAATACAAGTTCTTTTCCCCATTTCTTTCTGCAACTATTTTCTAAGTTTCTTGTTAGGTTCTTCATTTATAAGCTCGAAACTTTGATTTTTATGACTTAACATCGTTGACGAGTTCTCACCGTCAATAGTTTGGCGCCGTCTGCGGGAAGGATAAGTGCCAAGCCACTGTTCTTCCATTGATTCTGGTAAAAAAGAATGCCGAGACGCTCTAAGTGATTGAGAGAACCATGGGATGTTGAGGTACACCTCGATGGAGATCAACTGAAGGCCTCCATGAAAGATCCTCTGCAACCCAAAATTGTTAATGCATAAAAGGAGCCTGGGGTTCACGAAGATGAAAGGGAGGCCTCATCCCCAGCCATCCCCCCTGATGAGAATCATCTGAAGTTGGTAGCTGCCCCCCCCCCCCCCCGAGAGATGCTGGCGAGTTCCCACCCCCAAGGCTGCCACAGGTGCCGAACTCTAGCCAGCAAGATTCGGACCCGTCGATGCGCATACCTGATAAGAATCCCTGAGTCCATTCCGTGAGCTTGGGGTCAAGGTCTCAATTTTTCGAAGAGAAGATACGCAAACTACACTGGAAGAACCAAAGGCTAGAAACCACCTTAGAGAACATGCAAGAGGTGTTGAATGGCCTACTACAGGGGAAATCAGACATATCTCTTCCTAGGCGAAAAAATAGAGGTCAAGAGGGGGCAGAAACCACAGTCCCAGTGGACGATGGGAGGACTCGACTCTCCACTAGTAATACCACTCGGACAAAGCAGCGTGAACACCCTGGGAAGGCAAAGCAGCCCCAGGGGCCAGAGCAGAAGAACAACACTAACCCTCACAATGACGTTGAAGTCACCTCTACGGAGGCACCACCTGACCTAAGAGAAAAGCTCAATAGAAGGAGGTCTGAAGTAAGGACAACACCTCTTGTGGCCCTTCGAAGGGTAGAAAAAAGGGAATGGTCGACCCTAAAAAGTTGAGGGACTCCTTGAATAGGAGGCGACAGGAGCTAGACATCGAGATGAGGAGCCTTCGGAGTAAGATCGTCACGGCGTCTAGGGGGCACATTACCGATGAAGAGTTCGACTACGAGTCGCCCTTCACGCAAGAAATTCAGTTGGAATGGCTCCTGACTAACTTTAAAGAACCTCATATGACCCCTTATGAGGGAAATACGAACCCCAAATAGACGTGTTCAATGACCTGATGAAATTGAGAGGAATTAATAGCAGGGCCAGGTTCCACTGCTTCGTTGTCATGTTAAAAGGACCTGCGTACAAATGGTTCAAGAGACTCCAACCAGGGTCTATTAGGTCATGGCAACAATTTTCTGACGAGTTCCTCCAACAACATCATGTCGTACACGGTTATACCTTACTGGGAACTAGCCTCGCTAATATAAGGCAAGGTGAAGGAAAGGGATTGAAGAGCTACATCCACAGGTTCAACATGGAAACAGCTAAAGTGGGAAGCCTGACCAGGGGAGAACTCAAGATGGCAGTCACAGCCGGAGTGCGCCCAGGCAGTAAGCTTTGGGATAATATGCTCAAAATGGAGGTAGCAGACTTAGACAATTTTTACGAGCGGGCACAGAAGTACATTCGTATCGAAGACACCCATGAGAACTTGAAGGCATCCCTTGTCAAGCCCTCATCTCCTGAATGTTCAAATGATGCAAAAAAGAAAAGGGTGTATGAAGGCCCAAGAGATGACCACTAGAGGAAGCACAAACACGGAGGTAATCCCAAGCAAACATCCCACACCTTCTACACTGATCTGACACATACTAGGGAGCATATCTTCATAGCAAACAAGAATCAGGTCCCCTTCAGGAGACCCCCACCAATGAAGAGAGATCGATCAAAGAGAATCCCTAGAAAGTACTGCCAATATCATAAAGACATTGGCCACACCACCATGGAATGCATTCATTTAAAGGTGGAGATAGAGGAACTCATACGCAGGGGACACTTGGGTAGATACGTCCGAAGAGAAAATGAAAAACTAGATGAAAGATCACCCTTGCCACAAACGCGAGACGTAGCCCCATGAAGTGCAAGGAGAGGTGAGGATAATCTTTGGAGGACCAGGATTCAGAGGAGAATCGAGAAAAGGGAGAGATAGGTACGCCAAGGAAGCCAGGCGAAGCCCACCCTTATGCATGCTAAGTTTAGAACAACAACCCCCGAAAAACATTAAAGGGGAAAATGACTCAGTAACCATCAGCGAAGAAGACTCACGGGGTGTGCATTTCCCTCACAATGACCCCTTGGTGTTGACTGTTCAGCTTGCAAACATGAGGCTACATCAGGTGCTGGTGGACAATGGAAGCTCTGTAGACATCCCATATCGCCCGACCTTAGAGAAGATGGGACTGGGTATCAGGAACCTAAAGCAACACCTCTCTGTATGGGTTTATAGGAGACTCGATACAACCCCTAGGCATAATTGAGTTAGCCCTCACCATGGGAGAGCTGCCCAGACAGACCACTGTAATGACGAACTTTGTCATAGTAAACTGTTCCTCAGCCTTCAACGCGGTATTAGGGAGACCCTCCCTGAGAGAATTTAAGGCGACAACCTCAGTATACCACTTGGCCATAAAATTCCCAACTCCTGGGGGGTGTCGAGCGTGAAAGGGGAACAAATGAAACAAGGGAATGTTATAACACGTCCCTTCGCATAGTCATGATACCACCAGAACATATGGCGATTGTAGTGCATGGGGGCATAAACCCGAGAGAGTTCAACCCCGAAGTCACTGAGGAGATCAGAATCGATGGTTATGCATATGCTCCTAAGAGGGAATATTGGGTAAATCTCCAATTTTAGTATAATAAATCAAAAGGGTTACCATAATTAGCCCCCCAACAACTATGAATTAGAGGGGTAATTTAGATGCCTTGATATGTAGTAAGAACATCGTCGCCACAAATACCTATGTACTCTTCTTATTTTTAATGAATATGTTTTTTATTGGCATGTCGCACCCTTCATTTACGTGAGCACATATCTAACTTTTGTACCTATCACCAACTGGAATTATCAAAGTGCATGAGAAAAATGACCAAAGCGCCCCACGAGATGAATCTCGCCAACCACTTGGAAGGCAGGGTACACAGCCAAAAATGGTTCTAAAAGAGACCCTTATTAAAAAAGTAAATAATAAGGAAGAAAACCTTGCAAGGCATCTCTCGAGTTCACAAGGATTATGATGCCTCACAAGAAAACCTTGCAAGGCATCCCTTATTAAAGGTCCTACAGGAAGAGCCTCCTAATAAAGGTTGATGCCTCCACGGGAGGTAACGCCTCAGGAAGAGCCTCCCAATAAAGGCTGATACCTCCATGGGAGGTAAGGCCTAAGGAAGAGCCTCCCAATACCTCAACGGGAGGTAAGGCCTCAGGAAGAGCCTCCCAGTAAAGGCTGATACCTCCACAGGAGGTAAGGCCTTAGGAAGAGCATCCACCAATAAGCCTAGAATGGCTACCAAGCTGTCTAGCCAAAAAGGGTCCTAAAAGAGACCCTTGTAAAAATAGTACTATGCATAATGACGAGAAGGACGCTTCTCGCAAGAAATAATAAGCGCCCGCAAAAGTGTATAAAAGGATGACTAGAACCCAAAGGTTCAACATATCCTTATAGATATAATCAAGGTGCAACAAAGAGAGACCAATTGAACACCTTCGTATGGGCTCCAAAGGACCTCAAGCATGATAAATAAAAAAAGCATATAAAAAAATACCTATCGAGACCCTTTTTATGGGCTCAAAAGGACCTCAAACATAGAGGAACAAAAGAAAATAATCACATATATATACAAAAAAAAAAGGAGTTGCGATAATATAGCAGGGCTTATAAAAGTTCCAACAAAATAAAAAAAAAATGAATGAGAGGCTCAAGTGAGCATACAACCAAATCGAATTAAATGATAATATCGTAGAAGTAGAATCTCAGGGCCTCCCGCCGCGAGCATTCCACTTAGCCACCCTGGCGACGGCGTGCTCACTAAAGGAGGAGAAATCGAAGTTAGGATTTTGGCTCCACATTCCATAGAGGGTGCGCTCTATGGATTTGTACTCAATTTCAGCCCAATTTGCCTCTAGGAGAGTGACCTTCTCCTGCAACATTGCGACCTTAGCTTCTGCTCCCCCAAGATCAGCCTCTAGGCAAGCATCCTTCTCCTGCAGCTTCACGGCCTTGGCATTCGCCCTCTTCTTCTTTTTTGATGATGAAGAGACCTTCGCCAGGGCCTTCTCAAGCTTAAGCTTGGTATCAGTGAGTTCCCTCTCAAGCTCCTAAACCCTAACCATTAGACGGTCTCTTTCAGCATTCGACAAGGAGAGGTCTTGCGCCGAGTCGGCGAAGGGTTGGGCCACCAGAGAGGCCTGCACAAAAAAAACCCATATATAAGAAAAATAATAATAATGATGATGAGCAAACAAAGGAAAAAGAGTAAGGCCAATGTAAGACACATGAACTCACCCAAGTTGTAGAGCGCACAAGAGTCTCCCCAATCTCCGACATGGAAAAATTCCCGAGACTTCTCTAATCAGTCTCAGGAAGACCCTTGGTGACCTGGATATATTGTTGTCCATAAGAGGTTACCATACGACCCACCCAGGATGCCCCCCCTGAGTCAGGGGCACCTGGCTGGGTAGGGATAGATGACTCGCTCACCGAAGGAGGAGGGGGCGCAGGAACACTTGGAAAATGAGCCCCTGACAGAACATGATTGAGGGGAGCATGAGGAAGAGTATCGTATTCCTTAGAAAAGGGACACACAAAGCTCCCCAGCATGGCCTGCGGACCGCGAGAGTGAGAGGCCATGTCATGGTCCATAGTAGCCAAAGGAGGGCACCCCTAGGAGACGAAGATGATCAGCATGGTCGTTTGGGTTCTAGGGAAACCTTCTCGGGCACCCACTCCGCACTGCCCCCATCAGAGTGATGCTCAGCTAAAGGCACTTTCTTCCTTCGCTCGAAAATGTGCCACAACACATTAGGATCTGATACCGCGGATAAGTTATGGCGGTTTAGGTTTGCCACGGTGAAGAGGCGGGCAACCATTTTTTTGGCGGGGTCGGCATCGAGGAGTTTGTCCATTGGCGCTGCCTCCGACCGGGGAATGTCAAGGTCACCAAACTCCTCTGCACAATCAACATAATTACCAATATAAGCATAAGCTGCAAAATCACCAATTTAAAGTAAAAGGAAGACAAACTTCAAGTACTTACTTGGGGACGAGCGAAAGCGTTCACGTACGAAAAGAGGAACCTTTTACGAAGAAAAAGTCTTGCTTCCAGGACCCCGGGTTTGATACAGAACCCTCTATGAGGGAAACCTGGGAATTGGCCTTCTGTAAGAAATAGAAGCCTTTGGATTTAGGGGTTGGCATGAGGTTATACATAAAATGCACCTCTCGAGTCATAAGAGCGCGTTGGTTGAGCTCAGTAAATGCCATGTATAGGAAACTTAGGGTCAGCCAGCTATTAGGCGCTAGTTGGAGCGAAGCAAGGTCAAAGTGATTAAGCATCATGAAAAAAAATGGGTGCAAAGGAATGGTCCCACCCGCTTTTAAGATATGCTCACTCATGGCCACGCACCTCTGGGGGGGATTATCGGCCTAGCAAGTATTGGAGGGAACATACAACTTGTATTCATTGCCAATGCGATATTTAGCGAATAGCTCCAACAGTCGATTCTCTGATACATTGGAAACAATAGAGGATGCCAATAAAGGACCAGAATCTTGCACCTCAGAAGCCACCTGCCGCCGCACTCTCTTTGCCATATCTGCAAAACCAAAGGAAAAGGGTGAGGGAGAAACAGGGAACTTTACCCTCCAGTTTTTCTTCCTAGCAAAGAGTCTTCCACCGAGGCGCTGAGTGTGGAAGCACTAAGCAAGGGTGAATTGAAAGCAAGGGTTGAGGGGAACAGGAGATGACGCCATGACAACTATAAGGGGAGAATGAGGCAGGAGGTTCAGGCGGGAGATTTCCCTCCATGAACTCCAACTCCATCTGTAGATCCAAAAGGGTCACCCTAAGGTTTGCTATGTGGTCGCTAAGGTCAAAAGGGAAGGAAACTCCATCGCCCCTCAAAACTAAGTCTATTTCGCTCTCCACTACCCATATTTTATGCCTAAGTTCAGCCATATGCTCAAGGTGAAGTATACAGGCCTGCCTCAAAGTGTCATAGTCTTGGTGGGGGTCAATTTTGGGGGACTCCGAGTTTGAAGATAAGTCTACAAACTCGACCCCCAGAGGATCACCAGATGATCCCTCACTTTCCATGGAACCTCGTCTTGTAGGTAATAGGGGTGCACATGTAAATGAGGGGATTGCTACAAAACACACAGGAATGGGCTCAAAACCTCTAGACACAAGCACTCTAATTAACCAACTACGGGGTACAAACAAGGGCATGTAAATGGATCAACTCACAATGAGCTCTAGCCCAGGCAACTTATCCTGAGTAGTGCTAATTTTGACCCAATGAAATAAGAAAGAAAGAAAGTATACATTATTTAAGAAAAATCGAGCGCGGTCACGGTTGAAGGAAAGCCGAAGGTTGAAAGTACCAGCACGGTCAAAAGGAGGACAAGGGTCCAAAGCACTGCAGTGATCGAACAAATGTGAAGGGTCGTAGGTTTGCGCCTGCAAAAATGGAGGAGAGAGGAGTTTTAGTCCCCAAGGACCTGTGTGGATATTGACATAAAATACATAAACTCAAATAATAAAAGGAAAGGACGGCCAAAGTATGGTTATGGGGGATCAAACCCCTTACCTCTTTAAAGAAGTAAAGACTCCAAAATCACTAAGCTAAGGAGATAAAGTGTAAATAATAGGCTAGATATGAAGGCCTATTTATAGGAACCATAGGCTCATCTTAGCCATCAAATCTGATGCCTGGTCAATGGTCAAAGAGAGGCCTTGGCACTCGGCCTTGGGATCCGCGAAGCACAATGATAGGCTTACATTTAGTCTTAAGGAATCATGAGGGTCACCACCTCCAAAATGTGTTTTTATATACAATCAAAGCAAGGAAACCCACATGTACCACCTACGCTTCAAAAATATTATAGAGAAGAGTCTACCAGAGCAACTAAAAGTCCTCTCCTAGACAGGGGGGCAAGTGTGGATGCTCAAAATTCCATACTTGTTAAAGATCCAGATCTCTTGCTAAGGTCCCATAAACGCCTAAGTATATACCTGTGCCTACATCCCTAGATGCATATTGGGAAGCCTTGCCAAGTGAAGCCTCGTTACCCACGCGACATCTCAACCCGGTACCTCGTGTGCCCAGAAGGTATGTCACTCGAGGCCTCCGCGCCTCGCGCCCACACAAAATCATCTCGCCCCCATGCCTCATGCCCATGTGAGACCCTCTCATCCTCGAGCCTCCCGCCCACGCGAGACCATCTCGCCCCTGCACCTTGCACCCACGCGAGACCATCTCGCCCCTGCGCCTCGCGCCCATGCAAGACCATCTCGTCCCCGTGCCTTGCACCCACGTGAGACCCTCTCGTCTCCACGCCTCGCACCCACGCGAGACCCTCTCGCCCCCGCGCCTCACGCCCACACAAGACCATCTCGCCCCCGCGCCTCACGCCGACGCGAGACCATCTCGCCCCCGCACCTCGGGCCCATGCGAGACCCTCTCGCCCTCGCGCCTTGCACCTACGCAAGACCGTCTCACCTCAGGCCTTCACGAGACCATAGTGCCAATGCCTCTGCGAAACCATCTCTCCCTGTGCTTCCGCAAAGCCACCCCACCTCGCGCCTCGTATGGAAGCTCCAGCTGCCTGGGTCTTCATGGCACATGCTTGACCAATGCATCGCAAGTGTATATCCATGAAGGCCAAAAGTAGTCTGATGCTTAGCAGAATATAGAGTGGCTTGAGGTATAGGCACATCTTGAAAAGGCAAAAACATCTATGGGGCGTGTGGAGCACGTAAAGGGACGAAACGTATGTGTCAACCAAAAGAAGACAAAGCACTGATATGGTGTCCGTGCCAGACAAGTTGTGATTGTACTAGTGAGGTACCTGGTGTGGTCCTTACCAGAAAATCTTTGATACTCGTACTAAATAAGTAGTGGAGGCACATTCAGGTGCTAAAGTGGAGGCATTCCCACAGACCCTGACCATATATCAGAGCCGACACCACAACCACCTATGCCACTACGTCTGATACCACTCCCCTGACAATGTACTTGTGAACAATCTGGTCCCCTGAGACCACAATGTATTAGGGCCCATTAGAGCCCACTATAAAGGGAACCTCACTTCATCATTGAAGGGGGTTGGAAAAACATTGTAGCTTTGAATTAAGTGAAATACAAGTTCTTTTCCCCATTTCTTTCTGCAACTATTTTCTAAGTTTCTTGTTAGGTTCTTGAAGTTCTTCATTTATAAGCTCGACACTTTGATTTTTCTGACTTAACATCGTTGACGAGTTCTCACCGTCAACACTAACATTTATGGGCACATAGTTAAGAAGGTTAAAGATGGACACAGGTTGTTATAGTTTTGACCAAAGAGGTTGTTGAGGGCCCAGTGCTTCCTCGTAGGTATCTCTTCCAATTATGTGTGTAGTGCTCGCATAGATTTCTTTATGATGTGTTATGTGTTGTTATGTTTATGATGACGGTTGTAGGCACAATTATTTTGGGTAGATGATTTTACTATGTATGAATGTTTTCCATACGTGCCCCACAATGGATAAAGGTTGCCTTAGTTTTTACCAAAGTGGTCTTCACCCAACTTCTATTTCATAGTACTTGTTGCCTTTAATGTGTATTTGTGAATGTATGAATGCCAATGTTTGACATATGTAATATTTGAGAATGCATGTTATGACCTTGTGGTATTTATGATATGCCTAGTTTGTTGTTAATGTCATGCTAAGTTGGTGATAGTCAATGATGAGTTTCAAAGTTGTGTTATGATAGATGTCATGCAAGTTAATGCCTTGGAAATGCTGCAACTTTTTATGAACTTAGGAAGTTATGATTTTATGTTATGTTCTAAAGTGGTTATGATTATTGAAATGTTCTTTTTGCATTTTTTGTACTTCCTTACTTGGCTCTCAAGCTCACCCCCTTACTTTCCCTCTACTTGCAGGTTTAGATTTTTATGAACTAAGGATGTTATGATTTTCTGCATGTTTAACTATTAAGGAGATATTGGCAAAACTGGCATTTTGTTATGAATTATGTCAAATTATGTATTTTTTAAAAGATAGAATATTTAAGGCGTTACACAAAGACAGTTGTAAGTCTACGTCTGGGCCAATGTTTACTCTTGGTGGAGGATCTGTAGTATGGAGAAGTATTAAACAATCCAACATTGCATATTCAGCTATGTATGTAGAGTATATAGTAGCTTGTGAAGCACCTAAGGAAGCAGTTTGGCTTAGAAAGTTCTACATTGATCTAGATGTAGTTCTAGATATGGAGAAGCCACTAATCCTGTATTGTGACAATAGTGGAGTAGTAGCTAACTCTAAAGAACCTAGAAGCCACAAGAAAGGAAATACCATCTGGTTAGAGAGATTGTGCACTGAGGTGATGTGACAGTAATGAAGATATCGTCATAACAAAACCTGGCAGACCATTTCACCAAGACACTTCCTGCAAAGTCGTGCATGGATAAACTATTTATATTATGAACATACAAAATATCTATACAAAACATAGGTATTATAACCATTAGTCACACTAAAATCACTTAAATTGGCCTTTCTAATGTTGAGTAAAACCATAAGACCTCTGTACTGCATTCACCTAAACTTAAATTCACAAGAAAATGCTTTAGAAAGCAGGAATAAGATTTTTGAATTGATAAACATGAACCATACTTGTAACTTTTTTTTATTTGGAAGTTATAGTGCATGTATGTTACGTTTTATATGCCAAAAGTAGCTTTTGTGCCACATATTAGTGGATGATT
This sequence comes from Humulus lupulus, assembly GCF_963169125.1. NCBI lineage: Eukaryota > Viridiplantae > Streptophyta > Magnoliopsida > Rosales > Cannabaceae > Humulus > Humulus lupulus. The sequence continues at coordinate 262,890,710 of NC_084793.1, forward strand.
CTCTTATTTTGGTGCTATAAAAAAAGCTAATGAAAAATGAGAAGCTTTTAAAATTTGTAAGTGGCTTGCAATTTGTAGTGTTATGTTTGGTTTGAGTGTATGAACATTGTGCGTATTAAGTGGACTTCCATAGGTGAAATTTAGAATAAAGTGCTCTGTCGTATCATTTCTTTTATTAATTATATATTTATATGAACCATTCACATTATACAACAATTAGCCATTATGTTTTTGAAGTGATATAAAATAAAATGTATTTTTTATTCAAGTCCTAGACGCATATGGTGAATAGCCGAGCAGCAGTGCAATATACAACATATACTTCATTAAATAAGCCTAAGAGAACATTTTTAAAAATCTAAAGTGGTATAGGTTGTATCCTCTTTCTAATGTATGTCAACTAAATGTGTATAAAATACTATTGTTGACACCATTTTTCGTCAACTTAAATCGTAGAGCAATTAAACAATGAAGTGAATGAATGATGAAAAGAAACAAGAGAATTTTTATGTGGTTCAGCAGTTAATTCTTCCTAGTCCACGAGTCTATATTATTAAGACTTGGAGTTTTCTGGAAATTCTTTAGAGATGAATTACCGAGAGCTTTCTCCCCATAAATCAGAAATCGATCCTTTATAAGTAGTGATTCCTTCTCTATTTATAGAAAAGGTTGTAGAATTCATTCCCACATATTTCGGGAAGATATTATGTATATCAATTGAAATAACGATATTAAATGCATTATCTCCTATATTCACTAAAACGTCCCATGAGTATCAAGAACGGATAACAGATTAAATGATATCCCCTGAATATTGGGATTACACAACAATAAATACGTCCAAATGTAATGGGCTATCCCAGGTGATTCATCAGATCTTTGAGATCAACAATCGGCATTGAGTCTGTCAAGACTTATGGGTCAATCATGAACTTGCCACCCAACTTCACCCTACGCTCGGGATAGGTAGGTACTATTGAGGCTGTCACACCCGAGCTTGTTCTTCCCGAGCTTAAACCACCTTGCTTGAAGGAAATCAGTAAAAGATATATCCAAGTGTCATGCCATTGCCCGTCACGAACTCAGAAAATATTCAAGGTTACACATCCTCGAGTTCGTTGTTTTACTTCAGAGGTTTTACAGCTGGGCCATATGATGTTTTCATGCATTTTGAGCTCACACCTGACAAGCCCAGTTTTCGGGGTCATAACCTCTTATCTCGAAATCTGGGTGTAACATTTTGCCCCCTCAAAAGTATCAGTTCGAATCCTATGAGAAGGAAACTTTTGAACTGCCCTTCTTGGAAGCTGTACCACCAATTGCACTCAAGTGTGGACACAAGTCAGCCACAGGTTGCTCAATCAAACTACTTGAGTACTTTTTCAACACACCACGTCCTTTCACATTTCAGCTTTTGCCTCCATTTCTAGATTTTCACCTGACCATTGAATCAAATACCAAATCCAGCCAAAGGTCCAGATTAGCTCGACCCTTGACCTACTTTTGGGACACATATATATATAAATGTGTCACCCCCTTCCTCTTCATTTTTACGTTTTAAGTTTCAGAGGGAGAAAAAAACAGATCCGAAAAATCTTTTTTCCTCTTTGCATGTTTTCTAAACCAAGAAGACAAAACAACCTGGGCCTTCTCGATTCTGTGAGATCATTCTTGCAATTGCTCCTCCACTCGTCGCTTTCATTGTATCCACAAACATCTGTGTGTAAGTCTCTGTTCTTGATCATGTACATTCTGTTTTTTCATGCATGTTTATGTTATAGTAGCATTTTTGGACACAAGTTTAGCACTAGGATATATTAGTCAATATCGTGTAGTTTTTAGGTTCTTATGAGATTACGAATTTCAGAACCAAGATTTTGCATGAATGATGCAAATATGGCACTTTTAATGGGTTTTCTTGATTTTGAATATCATATCATGTAGACCAAGAAACGGGTATAAGATTAGGGTTTATAAATTGCACATTTCTAAAAAATATCACTTTTTGAGTAACCGCCAACTTTTTTCCCTGAAAATCCGGGTTCTTCGAAAATAAATCCACCTTCCCCCTTTCCGTGGGATACATGCTCCAGGCCTGATCTCGTTCTTTGGATCGAGCTTGCTCCACAGTCTCGATTATTCGAGCTTAGGCTGTCTTGATTTTTATTCTTAATTTCTTGTTCGTCTGGCCCTCACCCTTTTGCTCTCTTGCTAGATGCCGCATAACTCAGAAAAGCGGTGGGGGTCAAAGCTCGCAATACCTTACTCACCAAAAACTCCGAGCCCGGAGTCACCTTTTAGCTGGAATCAGTGTTTGATTCGGGAGCACCAACTAAAGCGCGAGAAAGAAGACACCCGAGCTCACTTTCATGTCAAATTGACGAGGTTGAGGAGAGGAAAAGGAAGAAACTTAGGGTCGCCTTCTACCCAGATCCAGATCCCGAGCCTAGAGCCAAGAGAACATGAAGGCAGGGGCCTTATTGCCCTTAAAGTCCTTTTTCAAGGACTTCTTGGATTTTGTCGGGCTCGCTCCTTTCCTGCTCAACACCAACTCTTACAGGGTTTTGTCAGCCCTGAGGTCGCTTTACCACGAGCCAAAGTGGGAAGAACCTTCACCAAAGGAGATTCTGTATCTTTTTTGCCTGAAAAGCAATCCCTCCCAAGCTTGAGGAGGGGACAGCTTCTACTACCTTTTGAGCTATCCCAAGGAGAACAAAATCTTTGAGGATTTACCCAACCATCACCCCGATTTCAAGAAGGATATTTTTTGGACAGATGGCCTGGCTTCTTCCAGATACTATTCATTCAGACGAATCGGTAAGTATAAAAAATCTCTTATTCTTGAGCTCGAAATTTTTTGCTTAGGCTCGAATCACTCATGATATGTTTATTTCTCCAGCCAATTATTATCGACCTACTCCCAACGATAAGATGAAGGAGCACAAGGAGGCCTTGCTCCAATTCCCTTACGGTAGGCGTTCCCTTTCCTATCTTCTTCTTGAAGATAGGCTTCAAGCTTGCGGTCTCCTGGAAAAGGATCAGTCCACAAATGACTAGTCCAACAAGAAATATGCCAAGTGGGAGTTTGTGCCTCTCCCAACCGGCAACCTTCCCCCGAGGCGCAAATCTAAGCCACAATCCCCAGCTCGACATTGCAGGAGTCCGCAATCAGGGAACGAGGCCAATGATGAGGCCTCGAGCTCGAGCGACAGAGGTATGATCATCCTTAGCTCAGACTTATGGTCTCCCTCGCTACTTAAGCATAAGCCTTATAGATTAGTCTTGTGTGAAGATGATAGGGACCATTTTTATGTATGGTCCTAGGTAGATGAGAGGGTTCATAGGATTGATAGTTGGCTAGGGAAATACGATACTATGTATAGTCTGAAAGAGGTATGGGACGAAATAGTTGTTCAATACAGGACAAATGATTATTGGGACCTTTCGAGGTTGACTTCCACATATAGGGAAGGGACTCCCCCTGCCTCTTCTGAAGATGGGGGAATTACATGGTCATCGAGCACGAGCTCGGGGGAGAGTTCCAGTTAGGTTCCTCTTTACTTGCCCTTTATTCCTTGCTTGTCTGCATTGTGCTAACTTTTTGTGTCTTGGAATTTCTTATAATGTGGCACAATTGTGCAGGTGCTATGGACTCTGATCTTGATACCGTGCTCGCCAGTGGCGAGGGGGCTCAGAGGAGCAAGTGCCCGGGAGGCTCGCGAAAGTCAAATTGGCCTGCAAAGGTCCTTAAGAGGACTGAGAAGACTCCTCCTCCTTCAGCTCTCACTGTTACGAGCCTGTCCGTGGATTCTACTTACCAGGTCGAAGCCTCCACCATAGATGTCCCCCCTGTGCCTCCTACTATCATGGTCCACCCAACGCTTGGTCCTCCTTCGAAGAAACCAGGGTCCAAAGGACGTCTGTTGTCGATTTCTAGTCATGTTGATGAGTATGTCGTCGACAATGCTGCTGGGAATCATGGAGCTACACTTGGCTCAGGCATCCTGTCTCGGGTAGGCCAGAGCATCAGCAGCTTTGAGGCTCCCCAGTGGCAGTTTTTTAACAATGCTCGGGACTACAACACCCATTATGACAAGAGTGTCGAGCTCGCTGTCGCAGTAACTTCTCTTACTTTACCATTTGTTGTAATTATGCTTAGCATGTGTTCTAATTGGATTTGTTTGTGTTTTAGTCTCTTGCTGCCATTGCTTAGCTTAACTATAAGTTGAACAACGAGGTCCACTCGAGCATGTCCTATGCCCAAGAGTCGAAGAATCTTCCACTTAAGCTTACTGACGAGCTTAAGGCTGCAAAGGCAAAGATGGAGGCTGAAGCCGAGCTGATGAAGGCCAAGATATCCGAGCTCGAGAAGGTGAACGCCAGGCTCGTACAGCTTGAGAAGATCAATGCCAAGCTTGAGGAGGAGAAAATGCCACCTTCAAGATAATGGAGGGCGAAAAGGCTCATCTTCTCGCAAAGTTCAAGGAGAAGAAGGATCGGGCGGTTGACCTGGCCATGTACAAGATCTATGCCAGTAATGTTGATCTCGATACCAACTTCCTAGGCTTTTTTGAGTAAAAGCTCGTGGAAAAATGGCAGGCTCAGCTCGATGCAGAGGAGGCTGCTCGAGAGGAGGCAGAGAGGGCCAAGGAGGATGCTGAGAAGGCTAAGGAGGATGCTGAGAAGGCTAAGGAGGATGCTCCTTCCTCCTAAATCTCTACCCGGGGCTGCGTCCCTTTGAACCTCTTGTAATAGTATTTTATCTTCTGTTTTTTATGCCCTGGGACCAAGACAATTTATAGCTCGTGAAATAGCTATTTTCTTATGATATCTATAATACCATATTTGACTTTACTTTAATATTTTTGCTTTACATTTCTTGAGTTGAAATATTTCAAGCAATTTATAGAAAGTGTCCTTATGTCTGTTTATTCATACAAACACACGATGGATTTTAAGCTCGAGCTTCAATGCATTCATGCACAGTTTACTCGACGTATCTGTGTCCGATCCCGTTACTCGTCAAGGTCGGAACTTACTTTTACCATGCACACAAAAGTACTTATATGGTGTGTAATATAGGTGGTTGAATTATATCCTGTTTTTCTAGTTACTTTTCCTCGTCCTCGGGTAGCTCCCCAAAGTTATGAGGTCGAAACTATCTTTTTGCAAGATACTCCAGCCTTGATCTCGACTTAATCTTGAAGTAGGTTTATTTATATTCCAACTTTTTATCGATTAGTTTTAGCTATTTTGTTCCAAAACTTTTTAGGTCATGTTTTTGGTTTGTAATCCACACACAAATACTTTTGATCTAGTTATGTCTAGACCGCGCATTTGGTTTTATCCAAATTACTTCGCCTCGCGCATTTGGTTAAATCCAAACAGTCTTAGCTTGCGTATTTGGTTATATTCAAACACTTTCATTCTTAATAACTTGGTTATGTCCAAACTATCTTAGCTTGCATATTTGGTTATATCCAAACATTCTTAGCTCGCTTATTTGGTTATATCCAAACACTTTCATTTTTTAATAATTTGGTTATGTCCAAACTATCTTAGCTCGCACATTTGGTTATATCTAAACACTTTCATTCTTTTCATACATGCTACTTTTTTTATGCTATTTTATTTTTTCAAGCTGATGGTATATATACCACTAATGCCCCCTTAATATCCGATGAGTGTGACCATAGGTTATTAAATTAAGAGAGATTGCAAAAAATACAGCATATGGAAACGAAAATGAACTTTATTAGGAATTGAACAATTCATTATCAGGAGCATAGTAAAGATAAAAAAGCACGGTTACAAGTGACATCGTTCCTACACTATTAATAGTAAGGTTGTAGATGTTCACCATTCCATGCTCGTGGTACCAAATCCCCGTTCAATCTCGCCAATTTGTAGATGCCAGGTCGGATAACCGATTCGATCTGATAAGTTCCTTCCCAATTAGGCCCGAGAACGCCAGTAGCTGGGTCCTGTGTAGCCAAGAACACACGCCTTAGCACCAAATCTCCCAGACTGAATTTTCTTTCTCGAACCTTTTTATTGAAATACCGAGTAGCTCGCTTTTGGTATGCAACATTTTTTAGCTGAGCCTCGTCATGTCTTTCTTCAATCAGGTCTAGACTTACTTCGAGCTAGGATTGGTTTGAGGCTTGATCATACGCGTGGGTACGAATGGTGGGTATTTCGACCTCGATTGGCAGCATAGCCTCGCATCCATATGCCAGAGAAAAAAGGGTATGTCCTGTTGAAGTATAAGCTATGGTTCGATATGCCAACAAGACTTGGGGTAACTCTTCAGACCATTTCCCTTTGGGTTCTTCCAATTTTTTCTTCATTGAACTCTTCGGGGTTTTATTCACAGCCTCGACTTGGTCATTCGCTTGGGGATGGGCCACAGAGGAGAAGCTTTTTATTATCCTATTTTTCTCACAAAAGTTGGTAAACAAGTCGCTATCGAATTGAGTACCGTTATCAGACACTATCTTCCTTGGCATCCCATATCGGCAGATGATGTTTTTTACCACGAAGTTCAAGACTTTCTTCGAGGTAAATGTTGCCAAAGGTTCAGCCTCGGTCCACTTCGTAATGTAATCTACTGCGACTACTGCGTACTTAACTTCGCCTTTGCCAGTTGGCAACGAGCCTATGGGGTAAATTCCCCAGATCGCAAATGGCCATGGGGAGGTCATCATAGATAGCTCGGAAGGTGGAGCTAGAGGTACTGTGGCAAACCGTTGACACTTATCGCACCTCTTGACGTAATCAAATGAGTCTGCTTTGATGGTGGGCCAGAAGTACCCTTGGCGTATAATTTTCTTAGACAGGCTATGCCCCCAGTGTGGTCCCCACAAAATCCTTCATGAATCTCTTCTATGATCTTCTTAGCCTTGGGTGGAGTCACACACCGGAGTAATGGCATAGAGTATCCTCTTCTATATAGCCTTCATTCCACAATAGTGTACCTGGGAATCTGATATATCAGTTTCCGAGCCTTGGTTCGTTCTGCTGGGAGAATGTCATTTTCAAGGTACTCAATTATCGAGGTCATCCAGGTTGGCTCGGAGTTAATCATACAGACATCCTCTTGTTCAGGCTCACTTATACTGGGTGTCAATAGATGTTCGATTGACACAACATTCAGCTCATCGACCTCGGTGGATGTGGCGAGCCTGGCTAAGGCATCTGCATTCAAATTGTGCTCTCGGGGAACCTGTTCTATCGTGTAAAATTCGAAATGTTCGAGTGTTGCTTTTGATTTTTCTAGGTATGCAGTCATTCTTGTTCCACGACCTTGGTATTCCCTTAAGATTTGGTTGACCACCAACTGAGAGTCACTGTAGCAATGTATCGCCTTAGCCTTGATTTTTTTGGCTATTCGAAGTCTTACCAGTAGAGCTTCGTATTCAGCCTCGTTATTTGACGCTTTGAAATCAAATCTCAAAGCAGAGTGAAATCGACTCCCAGTTGGGGTGATCAGTATTATTCCTGCCCCTGATCCATTTTTTTTGGAAGACCCATCGACACAAAGTTTCCACAGCTCGCGGGCTGGGGTCATAACTTCGTCGTCAGTCACTCCAGTGCATTCCACTATGAAGTCTGCCAGGGTCTGTCCTCTTATGGTTGTCCTCGGATGATAAATGATCTCGAATTGCCCAAGCTCAACAGCCCATTTTAGCAATCGGCCCGAGGCTTCTGGCTTGGATAGGACTTGTTGTAATGGTTGGTCGGTCAGCACATGGATGGGATGCACCTGGAAGTAAGGTCGGAGCTTTCAAGATGAGTGGATTAGGCTGAGAGCCAATTTCTCCATTAAAGGGTATCTCGATTCTGCCCCCAGTAACCTTTTGTTGACATAGTATACTGGCTTTTGCACCTTCTGTTACTCTCGGACAAGGACGACGCTAATGGCATGCTCGGTTGTAGCGAGATATAGGTACAAAATTTCTCCTGTGACAGGTTTCGATAAGATAGGAGGTTCCGCAAGGTGCCTTTTAAGTTCCTGAAATGCTAACTCGCATTCCTCTGTCCATTCAAATTTTTTGCCCCCGGTCCATGGATTTCGAGGTGAGGGCATGTCAATTAATGCTTGGATCTTGTCAGGGTTAGCCTCTATTCCCCGGGAATTCACAATGAAACCTAGGAACTTCCCTGATGATACTCCAAAAGAGCATCTCTGGGGGTTGAGCTTCATGTTGTACTTTCGTAACACAGCAAAGCACTCTTCGAGGTCATCCACATGGTTATTGTTATGTTTAGATTTAACTAACATATCATCAACATAAACTTCCATGTTATTACCTATCTGTTCGGAGAACATCATGTTTACGAGTCGTTGGTATGTGGCTCCAGCATTCTTGAGCCCGAACGGCGTAACATTGTAGCAACATAGTCCTTTATCTGTCACAAAACTCGTATGCTCTTGGTCTGGGGCATGCATGGAAATCTGGTTATGTCCTGAATAAGTGTCCATGAACGACATAAGTCCATGCCTAGCTATGGCATCTACGAGCTGGTCGATCCTAGGTAGGGGAAGCAGTCCTTAGGACATGCTTTATTGAGGTTTGAGTAATCAATACAGGTTTGCCATGTTCCGTTAGGATTTGAAACTAGCATCGAGTTAGAGACCCAATCCGGGTAGAAGGCATCTCGTATGAATCGATTTTCCTTTAACCTGTCGACCTCTTCCTTCAGGGCCTTCTTCCTGTCGTCGTCCAGGAGTCTTCATTTTTGCTGCTTCGGGGGGAAGCTCTTGTCGATATTAAGAGCGTGGCTTATCACATTCGGGCTTATCCCTTCCATGTCCGAATGTGACCACGCGAATACATCCTTGTTCTTCTTCAAAAAGAAAATTAATTGCTATTTCGTTTCTTCCGGAAGATTTTTCCCTACCTTCACTGTTTTCGGGGGGTCTACTTCTTCGAGCTTGACCTCTTCGAGCTCTTCTAATGGCTCAAGATCAGCTCTTTCCTCTATTCATGGATCAATTTCTTCGTCTATCTCGAAGACTGTCCAATCCTTATTCTGAATTATGACAAGTGTTTGTGCACCTGCCTGTTTCTTTCCTCTACTGGAAATGCTATAGCATTCCCTCCCTGCAAGCTGGTCTCCTTTCAGTGTCCCAATGCCACTAGAAGTGGGAACTTGATGGCCAAATGCCTTACAGATGAAATTGCCTCCAGCCCTACTAAGGCGGGTCTCTGGAGAAGTACACTGTTGGCCGATGGTAGATCCACTACTACGAATTCCATCATCTTGGTTGTCGACACCGGGTAATCTCCCAAGGTTACGGGGAGTTCGATGGATCCCATACAGGCAATCTCTTCTCCTGAAAAGTCATACAACTTGCACAGGCCTTAAGGTCACGAAGCGTGACTCCCATCTTTTCTAAGGTGGCCTTGTAGAGGATATTCACTGAGCTCCCATTATCAACCAAAACTCGGTGTACCCTCTTATTTGCAAGCTGAAGGGTGATGACCAATGGGTCGTTGTGAGGGAATTGTACATGACACGCATCATCATCAGTAAAAGTTATGGGTTGAGATTTAATCCTTTGCTGTTTTTGAGCTCTGGGTTCGGGTTCGTAAGGAGTCTTGTCACCAGTTTTCAGCTCATTCACATATCATTTCTGGGCGTTCCTGCCCAATCCTGCAATATGTGGTCCCCCCGAGATGGTTATGACATCTTCTCCATCAATTGGAGGGGGTCATTCGTCCTCCCTTGCTCGGGAGTTGCTGTTCTGGGCAGGTGGTGGTGCTGCTGCCCTCTGGCTGGTAGAAGCCTGATTGGGGTTTTGATTTCTAACATATTGCCTGAAATATCCTCTCGAGATTAGGCCTTCGATCTCATCTTTTAATTGCCTGCATTCATCGGTTGTATGTTTGATATCTCTATGGAATCTGTAGTACTTGTTGGAGTCTCTTTCCGCTTTCTAGTTTCTTATGGGGTCCGGACGTCTGAAAGGGACTTGGTTTTCAATAGGCAGGTAGATATTCTCCCGAGACTCATTGAGCTTGGTATACACCTTGTATACGGAGAAATATCTTTCCCCTTTCTTCTTTTTTCCCCCTTCTACCTCGGGATTATTCCTTTCATTCTTATTCCTTTTAGAAGGGTTGTCCCCAGGGGGTTTTGAGGTTGTAGAATCCACCGAGGTCGAGGCAGAGTTTATGTTTGTTGTTGTAGTTATGGGCTGAGAGGTCATATTCAATGCTGACCTCGCCTCTTCTAAACCTCTGAGCTTGTCGATTGAACTCAGTTAAGGACCTTACGGGCTTCCTCTGCATGTCTTCCCAGAGAAGACTTCCAGGCATTACTCCAGCTCGGACAGCCATTAAATGGCCACTGTTGTCTACGTCACGAGCTCGGGTGACTTCCAAATTAAACCTTGTGAGGTAACTTTTCAATGTTTCATTTGGCTGCTGTCAGACATTGGTCAAGGCAAACGCCTCGGGCCTAATTCCGACCATGGCTTTGAATTACTTCTTGAAATCTCTAGACAATTGATCCCAAGAAGTGATCGAATGTCTCTTATACTTCTCAAACCAATTTTTTGCTGGCCTTGTGAGCGAGGCTGGAAATAGCATGCATCTGAGCTCATAGCCCACATTACTCACTCGCATAGTTGTGTTGAACATACTCAAATGACTGTATGGATCAGAATTCCCATCAAATGGTGGGACATGAGGAATTCGGAATCCTTGAGGAAATGGGGTACTGGAAATATGAGGGGCAAAGAGCTCGAGTTCTTCGTCAAACTCTTCGTCCCGATCCCGACCTCGTTCATTTTGTAAGAGCCTGAATTCTCTTTCCTGTTGCTCAATCCTTTCTTGAACTGGATCCATATGGGGTTTGACTTGAAGTAGTGGGAACTTGTTATCGTTGATCACAAGCCCAGTTTCGCGCCTCGGCATAGGGTTCTTGCGTCCATTGACATGATCCCTCAGATTTGGATTCGAGGGGTTATCATTACCCCGATTATGGTTCAGGTGTTCTCGTAAATCTGGGTGATCCCTTCGATTCCCAGTATTTCTATGTCCTTGGTCATACATATTGACCGATCTAGTGACTCCCGAGCCTTCACTGACATGGCTCGTTGCGCAGTTGTTTTGAGATGGGTTCCTTGTCGGTTGCCTCATCTCAATAGTGTGAGACTGAGACATTTGGCTTCTCGTGGGTTGGGTACCTCTATGCTCCTTAGCGGTCTCCCCATTCCCACGTCTTTGTCCAGCTTGCCTTTCCCTATCACCCTGAGTCGGTTGTATGTTTCTCCGAGTTGGTGAGGGATACCTTATTGGCGATGGTGGGTGCCTTATGGGTGATGGTGGCTGCCATCCATACGGGGCCTAGAAGGCCTCGAGGTTGAACTAGTTCAGGAACACTCTACGCGTTACCAGGATTTTGGGTCCGAGCCTCCGTGGGGGCTCGGTTATTCCCTACCCCGGTTGGTACCTCCTTAGTTGAGTTGGCAGGAGCTCCAGCCCGGTTACTTCTCCGGGGCCTTGATGGAGAAGGCTATTATGCTGGCGGCAGAGGTTTCTCTATTCTCCGGGTGGCATCATTTTTGCGCGGGCGCCCACGAGGCCTACGTGGTGGAACATGAACGTCCCGCGGAGGTGGAGCTTGGGCCTCTGGCGAAGGTGGGGCCTGAGCTGCCTGTGCCTCAGCAGCCAGTCTGTCCAGCTCCTCATTACGTTTCTTGGCCTTTGCCAACTGCTTTCGTAGTTGACGATTTTCGAGCTCCACTATTGGGACATATCGTTTAGGATTATAATACATGTCCTCGTCGTCCTTGGGGACCGATGGTCCCCAAGAGTCGGATGAACCACTCCTCTCATCAAGGTCCGGATTCACCATAGGATGCTTTCCAGGGCGTCGGGGGTAGTCAGCTTCATCTAGAATTTCCTCCTCAGGAACATTGGGATCATTCGCGGCCATTGTTGATTCAGGGAGACTTTTTTTGACTAGACTCACACACGTACTGCTTAATGCTCTCAATGAAAGCACCAAACTGTTGATGCCATTTTTCGTCAACTTAAATCGTAGAGCAATTAAATAATTAAACAATGAGGCGAATGAATGATGAAGAGAAACAAGAGAATTTTTACGTGGTTCAGCAATTAATTCTGCCTAGGCCACGAGTCTATGTTATTACGACTTGGAGTTTTCTGGAAATTCTTCAGAGATGAATTACCCAGAGCTTTCTCCCTAGAAATCATAAATCAGAAATCGGTCCTTTACAAGTGGTGATTCCTTCTCTATTTATAGAGAAGGTTGCAGAATTCATTCCCACATATTTCAAAAAGATATTCTGTATATCAATTGAAATAATGATATTAAATGCATTATCTCTTATATTCACGAAAACGTCCCATGAGTATCGGGAACAGATAACAGATTAAATAATATCCCCTGAATATTGGGATTACACAATAATAAATACGTTCACACGTAATGGGCTATCCCAACTGATTTATCAGGTTTTCGAGATCAACAATCGGCATTGAGTCTGTCAAGAATTATGGGTCAATCATGAACTTTCCACCCAACTTCACGCTACTCTCGGGATAGGTAGGTACTGTCGAGGCTGTCACACCCAGGCTTGTTCTTCCCATGCTTAAACCACCTTGCTTGAAGGCAATCGGTAAAAGATATATCGAAGTGTCGTGCCATTGCCCATCGCGAACTCAGAGAATATTCGAGGTTACACATCCTCGAGGTCGTTGTTTTACTTCAGAGGTTTTACGGCTGGACCATATGATGTTTTCATACATTTCGAGCTCAGAGCTGACGAGCCCAGTTTTCAGGGTCATAACCTCTTATCTCGAAATCTGGGTGTAACAACTATATATTAATGTATTATGTGATTGTGTAAGTTTTTTGGATTTTCAATTATTAATGTGGTTGCATAATATTATCAATTTATTTATTTGAAAACCTAGGCTTAGTGGGTTAGTCTAGTGTCGGTAGGTGTGACCTTTATTGGTGTAGTGTTAGTAAGTGTGTGAGTGTGGGATTTTTTTTTTATTTTAAAAATGATGCCTAAGCTTAGTGTGACCTTTTATTTAAAAAAAAAAAAACTTAATATGACCTTTGTTATACTTTTTAGGAGTGGTTGTTAATTGATAGAGAAATAGTTTATTTTCTGTTAAAAACAAGAAAATCCGGTTAAAGTACTATTCTACCATCCCATACACATTTTTAATATATATATATATATAGATGTTGACTGCCTTTTTCGCTATCAACTTAATCCGAAAGATTAAAGGAAATATTGGGAAAGAAAACAATGATTTTACGTGGTTCATGCTATAAAAGAGTACTAGTCCACGAGTCCCTATTATTTACTGAGTTTGAAACTTATTTCCTCCAACTTCAATGGTGGTTCTCAGGCAGCGTCTATATTGCACTAAGTTACAGAATTTCTCTCTCTCAAAATCCAAACCCTTTACAAGGATATACCCAATCCCTATTTACTGAGGTTGGGGTTATTAATGTTAATCATCTATCATTAATACAAATCCCCCCATCCTGGGGTGTTAATACTAAATTAATACAAAAAGAAATGTACTAAATAGAGACTACGTCCCAGGCAGATTGCATGTGGCCCATTGCAGAAAGTCTCGTACAAACTTTATGGGGAGCATATCTCTGACTGTCAGGGTGCAGCGCACGTTTGCCCGTGTCAGGCGGTATTGTAGGAAATATCGATTGTCGAGTGTACGAACCCGGCATTACTAATCAAGGCCCACCAAATTTTTTTAGACGATCTTCTAGCGGCACACGCCCATAGTGACTGACACTTGGCAGCTATCCTAGGTCTGAGGACCAGAATCCTGGACTTGGGAGATGAGCGAGTGAACAAAGCTCGTCGGGACGTGGCCTCACCTGGGGACATCATTTCCTCGAGGACAGACCTTGAGGCGTGACCTCACTTGGAGACATCCACGACTTGTCTGACTTGGGCTTCTTAGAGGGGTTCACACTCCAAGAACCTCATTCCTTATCTTGTCACTAATCACTCTTAATTGCCACATGTCGGATGATGAAAATATAGACAACAATAGATATATATTATATACATGCATGTATGGACAAGATGAGTACTGTTGACGGTGAGAACTCGTCAACGAAGTTAAGTTGGAAAAATGATCAAATCGAAATCGCTAATTGGAAAGCTGTAAAAACTTAAACAATAACTCAAGAACAATGATATCACAATAATGGAGACTTCAGTCTTTCATTCACACTTAAGCCTCTGCTACAGTCAAATTTCCCACCCCCTTTCAGGTGGTCTTAGGGTTCATTTTATAGTAGGCTCTAATGGCCTTAGATACATAATGGTCCAGGGTACCAAGTGGTACATACGTACTGTGTCAGAGGAGTGGCTTCAGAGGTTGTGGTCGTACATCCCGTACAGAAGCAGGTGTCAGGAGGATGTCTCCACTACTTGTCGGTACCCATGTCAAATGCGTGGTGGCAGGTGTAGTGGCGCAGGAGGTAGAGGTGTCGGCTCTGACCTATGGTTGTAGACGTACGGACCATAACTCCTATCCTTGCACACCCACTCCTGGCGTTCCCACTACTTGTCTGGTAGGGGTACTATATTCGTACTCTGACTTCTTTAGGTTTGTAGGCACATTCCATATTCATGCATATACCTTGCCCCTTGTGAGTATTCTTGCCTCCAAGGCCATGGGCACGGGACCATGGGCGAGGCCATGGGAGAGGCCATGGGCGAGGCCATGGGCGAGGCCATGGGAGAGGCCATGGGCGAGGCCTTGGGCGAGGCCATGGACGAGGCCGTGGGCGAGGCCATGGGCGAGGCCGTGGGTGAAACCATGGACGCATCTCGTGAGGCCACTTGGGAGGTGTGGCCTAGGCATCTCGCGAGGCCCTTTGGGTGGCGCGGCCTAGGCGTCTCGCGAGGCCACTTGGGTGGCGTGGCCTAGGCATCTCGCGAGGCCACTTGGGAGGTGTGGTCTAGGCATCTCGCGAGGCCCTTTGGGTGGCGTGGCCTAGGCATCTCGCGAGGCCACTTTGGTGGCGTGGCCGAGACCTTCTCGCGAGGCCACTTTGGTGGCGTGGCCGAGACCTTCTCGCGAGGCCACTTGGGAGGTGTGGCCCAAGCATCTCGCGAGGCCCTTTGGGTGGCGTGGCCTAGGCATCTCGCGAGGCCCTTTGGGTGGCGTGCCTAGGCATCTCGCGAGGCCACTTGGGAGGTGTGGCCTAGGCATCTCGCGAGGCCCTTTGGGTGGCGTGGCCTAGGCATCTCGCGAGGCCACTCGGGAGGTGTGGCCTAGGCATCTCGCGAGGCCCGTTGGGTGGCGTGGCCTAGGCATCTCGCGAGGCCACTTTGGTGGTGTGGCCGAGACCTTCTCGCGAGGCCACTTGGGAGGTATGGCCTAGGCATCTCGCGAGGCCCTTTGGGTGGCGTGGCCTAGGCATCTCGCGAGGCCACTTTGGTGGTGTGGCCGAGACCTTCTCGCGAGGCCACTTGGGAGGTGTGGCCTAGGCATCTTGCGAGGCCCTTTGGGTGGCGTGGCCTAGGCATCTCGCGAGGCCACTTTGGTGGCGTGGCCAAGACCTTCTCGCGAGGCCACTTGGGAGGTGCGGCCTAGGCATCTCGCGAGGCCACTTTGGCGGCGGGGGCTGGCGAGGCCAAGCGAGGCCATGTCGCCTCGTGCCTAAGCATCCGAGCGGGGCCGTGCGAGGCCATGATATCTTAGCATCCACACCTTGTAAACCGCGTGTTTTCCCTTGATGAGATTTTGAGCATCAACAAGTACTACAAGAGACAGCTTGATAATGTAGTAATATATTTTCAATTAGGTGGTGGTTAGTTAATATATATTTTGTTTTTTTCATTAGGAATTTTGTACTTATTTTGGAGTTGTGGTGGAATTCTTTTAAAATTTGATCAGTACATGGAAAATTGTTGCAAGTTCATCTATTTTATTTGATGCAAACTATAGTATCCTTTACTATTTTTTGTTTATTTCTATTTAATATTGCAGTGCAACACAATTGAATAAATCATCTCAATAGTGTTACAGCTATCCAACTCAGGCCTTCAACTCTATTATCCCACTGAGTTGAAGATCGCCTTCCCATCTCAGTGTTGATAAAATCTCCCAATCTCAGGTTTTAACCAATTTCTATTCTAGAATCCCATGTTGTTTACCAAGTAATGATGAATTTTTCAATCTTTTGGTTCCTCTCATCTTCAGCTCGCCCACAAAACCCTAAAATCTCAATAGTTCAGTTTAGCGCAGCCTCCAGAGATATATTCAATCTATTGCAACAAAATGGCAGCAACGTAGAGAAAACCCTATCTACATTTAAGGCACAATTGGATTCCAATTGTGTGAGCGCGGTCATACCCAAATGCATTCCTAGTCAGTATTAAATTGGTCTCAGGTTTTTTATATGGGTCGGTCTTCAATCTAATTATAAGCATGCTCCTTACATGTATAACAAAGATGGTAAATTGTTTAGGATTAGTCAGAAACTGAAACTTCTTTTTGATGTTATTGATGCTTATAGGGCTGAGAGATGTTCTATTACTGTTAAGACTTTTAAGATTGCCATGAATTTGTATAGACAAGCCAAACTTGAAGATGAGGCGTTGTTGGTATTGAGGAAAATGTCAGAGTTTGGTTTAAGGGCAGATACTTCTATATATAATTTGGTTATTAGGTTCATTTATGTAAATGGTGATATGAATATAACTGTAAGAATGATGAAAGAAATGGGTTTGATTGATCTTTGTCCAGATATGATCACTTATGTCGTAATGTATAAAGGTTTTTGCAATGTAGGTCAGTAGGATGATGCATTTGGATTGTTTAAGGTCATGAAAGAACATGTCTGTTTGCCCAATAAGGTTTTGTACTCTGTTCTTCTTCATCGGATCTGTAAGTTTGGGAATATGGAGAAAGCGATTGAGTTGCTAGAAGAAATGGAGAAAGAAGGTGGGAGCTGCATTCCTAATGTAGTAACCTATACGTCTGTTATTAAGAGGTTTTGTGAAAAGTGTCAGACATTGGAGGCGGTGGAGGTTCTTGATGATATATATGGATTGTGGCTGTACTCCGAATTGCCTAACAACTAGTTGTTTGATTGAGCTCTTTTGCTTGGAGGGTCGACTTAATGAGGCCTATAAATTGATTGATAATTTTGTTAAAGGAGAAGGTGTTTCTTATGAAGAATGTTATGGTTCTCTTGCGGTGTCTTTGAAACAAAATAGAGAAACAGAGGAGGTTGAGAAGTTGTTTAGGAAGATGCTAGATAGTGGGTTGAAACCAGATCATTTGGCTTGCAGCATAATGATAAAGGATCTTTCTTTGGTTGGTCAAGTTCTAGATGTATATCGTTTGTGTGATGAAATTGAGAAGATGAAATCCTCGACTTCCATTGATTCTGATTTATATTCCCTCCTTTTTGTGGGGCTTTGTGAAAAAAAATCTTTCAGAGGAGGCAGTGAAATTGGCAAGGTTAATGCTGATGAAAAAAAATTAAACTGAAATCCTAAAGAAGTCTGGAGATGAGGAGTTAACCATTTAATTGGAATTTGAATAGTTTTCACCTAAGAAAAATGCACAAGGAAATTTTTTTTCCCATGGGGGCTCATGTATATTAATTTAGAAACAGGAATCTGAAGTAATTATTGATTCTTTAAGTTGAATTAATCTCTAATAAAAAAAGAAAAGGAAGTGGAGCTGAGTGTTTAGTATTTGTTTATATAATCAAACATAAAGGATAAGTTCTTGTGTCATTTTTAAGATGTTCGAAGCCATGACATTATATCAGTTCTTTTTTTATCATCTTCATCATCATATCACTGGAAGCTTTTCTTAACAAAGCGCATATACATTCCTTTTGTAAAGGATGTGTTTTGAGCTTTAATGGATTTTATATACTTCCTAGTTTATCTACTTTGCTAATAATAGATTTTCTATTTTATTCATTTCTTAACAATATGATTTATAGTTTATCTTTGTATTAATTCAAGAAGAAAAATTAAATACATTGAAACATTTTGTAATTTAAACATTCTTTTTAAAATAGAAAATTCAAAAAGTAATTAAAAAAATTGGATTTTTGTTTTGTTCTCTTAGTATATACTTTTGTGGGTTAACATAACTATTTCTTATTAAATAATAAAATTCAAAATGAAATAGTTGATGATATATTAGAAAATGAATGTAAACTACATTCATAATCAAATGTTCTAGTCTCTCTTGGTGCATACATAGCAACTACAATAGTTTTTATTTTCTAAAATATTGCAGGTTAGGCAAGGACCTTTCAGTTGTTGAAGATGACCCTGTCCTGAAGTTATTTCCTCGACTTGTTGGAGTATTAAAATTGAAAATAGACCCTTTTGCCTGCTCATTTTTTTGATATGAAAGTGTGCTTCGATTGGATATGAAAGTGTAACGTCCCAAATTAACTAATAAGGCTTAGGGCCTTTGATTAGGGGGCCAAGATGGAAATTTATGGAAATTATATTTTTATGTGATAAGTATGTGATTATGTGAGTTATATGATAATATGACTAGATATGCATATGTTAGGTGTATTGAATATGCATGTGAGCACGTTTCTTATTAAAAGGGTAATTTTTCGTAATTTGGCCCATTATGGATATATTTGGAATATATGTGCACATATGTGGTATATGTGTGAGATCACATCACTATGTCGATATATTTGGGGTTAACCGACATGAGATGATCCTAGGGAGAAAGTTAGCAGGAAATTCATAGCGGGACCTAATACACGACTCGGGGCGAGTCAAGGCGTATTTTGGGTATCTAGTACATTACCGGGTTATCGGGTAACAGGAATAAACATTCGATGATATATTTGGAGTTAGTGAGATTAGGAAGGAATATCAGGGATTTTGACCGTTTTGCCCTCGGGGACGTTTTTGGTACCCCGAGCCTTGGGATTTTCTTAAGGTTACTTAGCATCTAAGCAAACCTCACAAACACAAAAAATAGAGGAAATGTTCAACACTGTAACGCCCCAACTCCTGGGACCATTACGGTGTGCCTTGTAAACAGTGCTAAACTCGCTAATCGAGTCATTTGGCCAAAACGTGATCTAAGTATGATTAGCGGTTCAGGGTTTAAACATTTTGGTTATGATGTAACGTTTCATTAGAACATTTAATATATACATTGGGATCCCAAAAATACAACTCAGAGTTTATTACAGAAAATATTTACAACAGGCCGTTCTAAGCGGCAAAACAGGGTTCAACCCTAGTTCCACTTTAAACCTCGGCCGTGGCGGACGAGCAGCTGCATATGTACACGTCATCACCTAAGCTCTCCAACTCAAGGATGGTCCAGCTTCCTCTTGCCTTTACCTGCACCACATAGCACCCGTGAGCCGAAGCCCAGCAAGAAAACATAACACTTTTCATAAACATTATCAAATGATTATCATTATAATCACACTGAACATAAAGCTTTCAAACCAATGGGTGATCATCACATGATTCTAGCGGGAGAGTGGCTGTTAAGTAAGCCACTAGCCTCCAAGCTCTCTTTTTTAGCTGGAGAGTGGCTGTTAGGTAAGCCACTAGCCTCCAAGCTCTTTTTTCTAGCGGGAGAGTGGCTGTTAGGTAAGCCACTAGCCTCCAAGCTCTTTTTTCATTCATCGACCCTCATGGTCGGTCAGGCATTAATGCTCCTTGAGTCATTCAATGCTAATAGTCGATTAGATCTAATCTCTTTTGGCTTGCGTGATTCACGCTAAGGCCGTTCTGACAAATAAGTCAGCGCTACCTGACCTGTGTCCAGTATCACTGCCGAACCTGACTAATGAGTCACAGCTTCACAGTTAACACTAACACTTTTGTCGATTCTGACTGAAGAGTCAGTGCATCGTGACTAGTGCCCAGTACCACTACCGAACCTGACTAATGAGTCACAGCTTCACAGTTGATACTAGCACCTTTTGTCAAATCTGACTAATTAGTCAGTACCATACACAAGTAAGCAATGCTATCAATATGTATCATATGCCAGTTATCCAAGAATAGGGCATTCAACATGCTTACTAAACAGTTTCTAGCATAATCATGATCATGCACAAACTCAGAGGCTCAAGCTCTGGCCAATCTCATATTCATCATTCATGGCATGCCCTAATCACATGTTTCTCGTGCATTACATGCATCACACCTAATCATCCAGCATGCCTCAACAACAGTCATATGCAAATGGGCAAGATTGCCAAGCATTCATTATGCTATCAACTTTTACATTTAAACATCCAACATGCATCAATAATAACCATGCATGTCATACTCAATAATCAACCAACATGCTTCAATGATAACCATGCATGTCACATATACACAGGGTGCAGTTTTCTTACCTCAGATTCGAGCTAGTACCAATATAAGAACGATCCTTGAGAACGATCAACCTTTAAACCCTTAGCGGTCACCTAATCATAACCATATATGGAGCACCATTAATAACATGATAATCAAAGGTTCCACACCAATATCTAGCCCCCAAGAGATCAATCCAAACTAATCCAAGTAGTAGGGACACTCCCGAGGCCCATAACTAAGTTCCCGGGGTCAAAACGAGCAAACAGGGTGAAAACAGGGCAAGGGCTGCGGCCCTAGCACCTTGGGCCGCGGCCCCCAGGGTTTTCTGAGGCTAGGACCGCGGCCCAAGCCGCGGCGCCCAGCAAGGCCAATTTCCTGACACCTGCTTCTTCGAACTAAGGCCGCGGCGCCCAAGAATAGGGTCGCGGCCCCCAACCCTGGGCCATTCCCAAACGCGTTTTAAACACTCCAAATCTTCCAAAAACATACCCAAACATTCCCCAATCATCAAATCAAAGTTCCCAAACTCCCCAATGGTCCAAAACCACCAAAACCCAAGGTTCAAACCAACCAAAAACTCAACAATTCACAAAGTCCAATTCTAAGCTTTAAAACTTTAAAAACTTAAAACTTCAAACTTAGATTACCTTCGATTGGGTTGTTTCTCATCAAATCCTTCGGTTACGAAGCTTCTAATCTTTCCTAGGATTGCTATGCCTCGACCCTCGCTTGATTCCGACTCCTAGAACTCAAGATTTCCTCAATAAGGCTCAAATGGTAAAACGGACTGTTTTGAGAGAGAACGAGAAGTTTCTAACGTACGTTCTTATCGTCAAACTACTTCAAGCTTAAGTAACCTCAAATAAAACCTAGTGCCTGGGGTCCCGAAAACACCCCCGGGGACACTATAGTCAAAACTTCTAGAATTTCACCCTGATCTCAAATATTCCCAATCTATCACCAAATAAACATTTCTATTACCCCAAAATTGACCCCGTTATGATAAAACCACTAACTCATAATCTAAGATCGTCTCATGCCGCATAGCTCGAATATATCTCCATAATAATGAAATCTCATTCACAAATTACGATATGCACCCAATAGGCCAAATTACCAGAATACCCTTATCATTATAAGTACACCCGTATGCATGCATTTATCATCATATAATAATATTATTCACATTAACATGCATATATTCATTTTATAACATATCAAATCAATTATGTCCCTCCCGGCCTCCTAATCAAGGTCCTAAACCTTATTAGGAAATTTGGGGCATTACAAACACTCTCTCTCTCTCTCTCTCGTTCACAGACTTTCTTAATTTTCCTTGGGAACTGATGTGGTTTAAGGAGAATCGAGACTAGCTTAGGCTCACTTGGGGAAAGACTCACCATCGATTGGGGCAACAGAGGTAATGATTTCTAGCCCTAAGTCTCTGTGTTTCTCTGGTTTTTAGTTATGTTTTTGGAGTTTTAGAAACTTAGTTCTAAGTTGGGAATTTGATGGGATTTTGACCAAGCTTTTGCTTGGGTCTTGATGGTTTTGGGCTACTGAATTGATCAAGGACTTTACTTTTGAATTTTAGCTATGGTTGTATAGGTTTTTGGAGGGATTTTGCTAGAGGAAAATGGAGAAAAAATAGGGTTTTCATGTCGAACCGCTACCCTATTCTTGGGGTGTCGCGACTCTTGAACGCTGGGAGAAGCAAGTGCCTTTGGGCCATTTGAGCAGCGACGTCTGCTAGGGCGCGCTGTGATTCGTGTCGAAGCAGATGAGAGCTTCGGCTCTCTGACTTGGGGCAGGCTGCGACTCATTTGTTTTGAGTCGCAGCGCTTGAAGGGTTTTTAAGCCCCGTAAGGGTTTTGATTGTGAGAACTCAAAACTAATGGCCCAGGATCTATTCTACTACCCGATTTAGTAGAATTCGACGTCTTGGAGGCTAGGACTCGGTCCAGAAGCCTTTATTTGCTCATTTTTAACGAGATTCTCTATTATGGTTGTGAGTAGGTTATCGTTAGGGGCACGGAACCGGGATCGTGCTCGAGGGTCGTTCTTAATATACATTGCACTCTGACCTAAGGTAAGAAAACTGCACCCAATACATGTTAAATGTGATTATTGGTTAGGGCTCAGCCCCGTTAAGGAACATGGTCATTATTGTGTTTGTATCTAATTTGTTGAGATGTATGATTAATATGCATGCATACTTGTATTATCTAATGTATGCTTATCAGTAATTGGTTATCTGTTTATCTGGTTGTTTAATGTGATTATGAATAGGGCTTGGGTCGCTGAGAATGAACATGATTATGATTATGTCTGTGATTAATTGATTAATGATCTGTGAATGCTCTATTTTGGGATAAGTGTTAAAAGATGTAGGCTTGTTTGCATTATTTGATTGAAAAGCCTTGGCTGATAAGTTAAGGGTGGCAATAATGCACTGAGTGCTAGTCGATATGATTAGGCCTAATTAGAAGCGCATTATATGCTTGTCCGACCAAATGGTCGAGGAAAATTAAAGTGCCAGGTACTTTGGGCCAGCTCTAAGGCTAGTTATACAGAGGATAGGGTGGGTCCCCGGGGTGACTCATTAGTCCACATCCTAGGGCGTTGGGCCCCAGTATAACTTATTAATCTTTTATTTAGGGCAGTTAGCCCCGTTGTGACATGATAGTCATTTATTTTTAATTGTACGCATGCATGAGTATGTTATTATTGCTGGGCATGCTAGATATGCATATGGAATATGTATTTACTGTTCATTCATAAGGTTAAGTTTTCTTGCTGAGCCTCGACTCACGGGTGCTATGTGGTGCAGATAAGGGGAAAGGGAAGATGGACCAGCCATGAGTTGGAGAGCTTCAATGGCAACATGTACATATGCGACTGCTCGACCACCACGGTCGGGGTTATCTCAAATGAACGAGGGTTGTAACCCTTATTTTGCCGCTTTGGTCGACTGGTTGTAACTTTTGACGTGTATATAACCTTTCAAACATCTGTCTGTAACCTTTTAGGATCCCATGTATGTATTAAACTTTTAAATTAAAAGTCAATGTTTCTTTTGACTAAAATTTTTAACCCTAACCCTTGACATTAACCTTAGTTACACATTCATAACCAAAGGGACTTGATTAGCAAGTGTGGCACTACTTAAAGTACACGGTGTAACGGTCCTGGATTGGGAGGACGTTACAACTTGGTATCAGAGATGCCAAGGTTTAAATGTTCCTGAAGACTGGCCGAGCATGTACACTCGCCCCCAAAGACAAGCTTGACTCATGGCTTGGTAACTATTTCTGTGGTTATTCATTTAACTACTTAAATTGGATATAAATGCTTTATTTGCATGCCTTATTAGGGAGCATAAGATATTCTGGTAGGGCCTGGACCTTAATGATTGATATGATTATGTGCTTACCTGCTCAGTTGATAAATAATTTTTTTATCTGCATGCTAGAGCAGAGAGCATGATTTTTGTGTTGGTAAGAGCAGGGCTTATTAATTGATGCATGAACATTATGGGCATGTACTTTAGTACTACTGTTGTATGTGAATGCGGTGTTGTTTGGTTTTCCCCATGGGAAGGGTTTTGGATGTGATCATCATGCCTAATGGGACAAGTCATTGACTGCAGACGAACTCAGAGGTTATGTACCCAAGGCAGTCAATGGGACCCGATGGTGTTTATGTTGAAGTCGGAAGTTATAGCCAGGGCTGAAGCCCTCCGCTTACCCTTTAGAATTGGCAACATGTGTTTATAGACATGCAAGCAAGATTATAGAGGCAGGAGGAAGAGATCAGGTGGTTAAAGCTGCAGGTTCTGCCAGAGAACACTTCCTCATTTGTTATGCCAGGAGTGGCACCAGTTTTGTTTAAGCCTAGGGTCAAAAATAGGTGGGAATCAATATATGAGAGGTTTCAGAAACAATACCCTCCAGTTTTTTAGGGAGGCCTAGATCCATTTAGAGCTAAACAATGAATGAGCATGGTTAGCTCCATCCCTGACTTTATGGGGGTGGTAGGTCACAATATGGTGATATGTGCTATGTATATGTTATGGGAGGATGCCTGGACTTGGTGGGAAGTGGTATTCCAGACGTGAGGTACAACTATGATGAGCTGGGAAGAATTTAGGTAGTTGTTTAATGAGAGATATTATAGTGACACAGTTGAGATCGCAAAGACAAATGAGTTTCTGAATTTGGTTCATGGAAAAACGACAGTAACGAAGTATGTCAACAAATTTGATGGGTTGGCCAAGTTCGCTTTTGATATGGTACCCACGGACGTGGCTCGGAAAGAGCGATTATCCAAGGATTGAATTCCATGATAGCTCAGGGTGTTAGGACTGTCCTAGTACATGAGATCTCTACCTATGCTCAAGTGGTAGGGAGGGCCCTTGTCATTGACGGCATAAGAAACGAGATATGGAGGAAGAGCACTGGAGAGCGCAAAGCTTAGGCAGTGATAACCCCGTTATTTGGATCAGGTAGGGGCGAAGGCCCCAGTGATCATAAAGGAAATGTTACCGATAAATTCTGTACCCCTGAGTTAGAAGAGGGGTTCCGAAATGCTCAGATAGGACAGCAGGGTGAGGGTGAGGATTGGAAACTTTACCTGAAATGCGCTCGGTGTAGAAGGCGCCATCTGGGAGAATGTCGAGCAAGGGCATGTTTCTTATGTGGGATGGTTGGGCATCACATGAGGGATTGCCCAAGGTTGAGGACGAAATAATCAAAGGGGTGGGAAGCTTAACTCCTGCTCGAGTGTCCGCTCTGACACAATCAGAGGCTGAGGCATGTCAGCCTCCTAGTTTTGATGTTTATATTATGTTGATTGGTTCTGGTGACATGTATTTATTTGTTTTGTTGCATCTAGTGGAGGCATAGACTTAGTATGTATATTACATAATTATGTTGTGATAAAAATTTGGAACTCTATTGCCTACCAGGGAAACTGGTAATTTCTTAAAAGATGGGTCAGATCATTACCAGTGACAGTGGATGGTAGAGAGTGTCAATTGATTTGATTGAGCTAGTCATGACCGACTTTGATATGACCTTGGGTATGGAATGGTTAGCTAAGTATGGTGCAACAATAGATTGCAAGAAGAAGATGGTAACCTCTTAGCCTGAGGGTGAGGACCCCTTTGTGTTCGTTGGCACTGTGCATGGACCCCTTATACCTATGATATCTGTACTTAGAGTTAGAGACCTGTTTTGGGAGAGATGCATAGGATTCTTAGCTGTACCTTCTCATAATTTTACTTAGCTAGATAGTAGTAGCTTGTGTTGTAGTATTTTAGTTTTCGTGGTTATTGGTTCAAGCCCGGATTTAGTTGGAAACTCATAGAGATAGTTATGGATTTTATAAGTTTAGCCTTGTACGCCCTGATTTTCCCACGGGCTGATTAGCGGGCTGAGCTGCGACCTAATCGTGATTATCTCGTGGACATCCCCAAGACCGGAGCTTTCGTCATAAGGTCGTACCTCCTTAGCTCGAGGCAACCCAAGGATTCGCCAAGATTTCCTAAGACCTGAGTCCGGACTCAGGAGGCCGAAGGTCGAGTTAAGTATCTAGCTCGTGGTACGAGCTGGATATGGAGCTATGACCCTTTTGTAAAGTCAACACACGCAAGGTAAACGTGCATATATCAGAGTGCACGTGTCTGATATGCCCCTGACTTCTCGGACACGCAGCAGGAACGTGCGTATTCAGACACCCACGACTGGGTTGGGCCGTGCGGCCCATTATCTCCTTACTTATTGAATTAACCACACTTATGTGTCAGGTTTAGGAATTAATCATGAATGTCACAGAGTTGATATGATAGGTAAGAAGGTCACGGGATGACCTTCTTACCAACTCCCAGGTGCCTTCTCCTATAAATATGGAGACCCTGGGAGTTGATAGAGGTGGGATTATCTCTTGTAAGAAATATCCTGTAATCATATACCCAGAATAGAGCAATAATATTGACTAGTGGAGTAGAAGGATTTTAACCTTTGAACCACTTAAAAACCGTGTCTTGAGTCACCATTCCATTTCCTAAGATCATATATTTGTTTCGGTTCATTATTAGCACTAATCCCTTTCTCTTCTTCTCTTAATTACTTGTTGGCGAAGAACCGCGTCAATAGTTTGGTGCTTTCATTGAGAGGAAAGTCCGATTCAGTGCTGTTGCAAACATCCGACTATGGTGACAACTCGGTCCAGGCACGGTAACGAGGCAGAGCAACATGATGGGCAGGAGGCTCATCATACTGCCACCCCTGGTGAACAAGTTCCTGAAGTCCAGCAGCGGCCAGGAAAACAGCCGACGGGCCAAGATGATACTGGAAGTTCAGCACCTCGGCCGCCTAACCCGAACCCATGTTATTACACTGCGGTGGAAATGGAGAATGCTCAGCTGAGGAGCCAGCTAGCAATAGCTAGTCAGCAGATCAAGGATGTGCTGGCCCGATTGCCCCCTCTCACAACCGACGTTAACGTCGGAGAGAGGCAAGGCAAGGCTTCTAAGTCCCGCCGGGGTAATCGGTCTAGGCGTAGCCGTTCAGACAGACTTCCGACGCCCAACTCCACTCCTTCATCACACCACCGAGAGGCAGACTCCAGAGGAATGCCTAGAGCCGAACAACAGCAATACAGCCGTTCGGTCAGAACGTCGACTCCTAGCTCCCAACCATCCTCGAGAGCGCCCAGGAGAGCTCGAGGAAATTTCCGAAGGAGATCCGGGGAGGGCTCACAGCATTAGCCCATCCCCAACGACCGTCCTGCACCTCATCCAGATCGCCAGGCGCAAGACCAGCGTGTTGGCAGGGCCGAAAGGCCCCCACCGAATCTAATCCGACCTGACGGAACCAGGATCGCCTCTCCAGTCAGGCATCCTCCTTCTCCAATAAGGTATCCGTCTCCTCCTCGGCCTGTACGAGATATCCCAGCCTATGGGAGTAGTAGGAGAAACCCGCCATCAGCTGGACCTTCCCGGCGTAGCAGGGCGCCAAGGGAAAGCCCAGATCATCCCCACCAAAGGCACACTCCAAGCCTATCTAGTAAGAGCCACTGGACTGACAGTCGCCGGAGTGACGTCTCTGGGGGAGACCTGCGCCAGCGTTTGAGTTCAGTACAAAACCCTCGAGTCACCCAAGGAGGCGACCTCCGAGATCGCCTCAACTCTCATAGAGGGGAGCAGGCAAGAGGAGACAGCCACGCTCGCTCAGGGGGGGCCTGTTCGAAGTACGTAATGGAGGGAATGCCCCAAATAACCTATCTCAATATAGGAGGGGCAATAACCCACCAAATATGTACAGTGGATCCAGAGCTGTTGAGCAGCCCCGGAATAACCGAGGACACCAGGACCAAACCCTCGAACACCTAACTCAGATGGAGGAGCTGATGAGGAAGCTCCTGACAAAAAAAGAAAAAGATGAGTATGATTCAGGGGACGAGATGGAACTCTTCACCCCCAGTATAGCAGCAACGGCGTACCCACCTGGCTTCCGTATGCCGCACCTGTCAAAGTTTAATGGAGACGGAGACCCGTCGAATCATCTAGGAATGTTCAACACCTTGATGATGGCTCACAACATTGGCCCCGAGCTGAGATGTTTAATCTTCCCTTCCACACTGACTGGGCCTGCCAGGCAGTGGTTCAAACATGGTAAAAAGCAGTCAATCAGCTCCTGGAAGACTTTCTCGGCAGATTTCAAAAGGGCATTCAGAGCCTCCCAGGCCGCCCGTGTTCAGGCTGACTCCCTGGCTAACGTGAGGCAGCAGCCCGGTGAGACTCTGAAGGCCTACCTGAGCAGATTCGCCAACGTTGCTGCTCGAGCTAGAGACGCGGATGATAGCTCCAAGCTCATGGCCATGAGAACTGGAATCCTCGTTGGAGGAGGTTGAAGCATCAGCTGCGGGAACCAGCCAGTCCCCCGAACAAACCACTGGAGTGGGGACGGAGGTCATGGCAGCGACCCAGATTGTCACACAGAACAACCTGCTCCGAGGAAACAAGAAGTTTGAATGGTCAATAGAATGCGAAAGCGCATTCCTCAACCTAAAGGCACATCTGGCTGAGTCGCCCGTGCTATCCAAACCCAAGGCAGGAGAGCCTCTTTTTCTCTACCTGGCTGTTACTGAGGACGTAGCTAGTGCCGTATTGGTACGAGAAGAGGACCGAGCTCAGAAGCCAGTCTACTACATCAGCAAGAGACTTCTCGAGGCTGAATCCCGATACCCGTTGATGGAGACATTGGCGTTCTGCCTTATCACGGCCTCGCGAAAGCTCAGACCATACTTCCAGTCCCACTCGATACACGTCATGACTGATCAGCCTTTAAGGCAGGTTTTGCAAAAACCCAAAGCGTCGGGATGTTTGTTAAAGTGGGCCATCGAACTCAGTCAGTTCGAGATTCTGTACACTCCGCGAACTGCTATAAAGGGTCAGGCCCTGGCCGATTTCATGGCAGAGTGCACGGGATTCCAGGAGGATCCTGCAGAAAACTCACCCCAAGTCAGCTCGCCCCGTGCTTCGTGGAGGGTCTTTGTAGATGGTTCATCCAACGAGAACGACTCCGGAGCTGGAATCATTTTGATATCCCCCGAGGGACATAGATTCCACTCGGCAGTGAGATTTAGATTCAAAGCCTCCAACAACGAGGCCGATACGAAGCTTTGCTAGCAGGACTGAGGATAGCCCAGGAGTTGAAGGCGAACTCCGTCCAGTGCTTCAGTGACTTCCAACTCGTGGTAAACCAGGTTCTGGGCGAGTATTAAGCACGGGGACCCAAGATGGCCGCCTACCTGGCGAAGGTCCAATCTGAACTGTCCGCGTTTGAGCGAGGCTCGATCGAACAGATACCTCGGGAGCAGAACGCTAACGCGGACGCTCTTGCCAAGCTCGCCACCTCTGGAGAAACGGAGACCTTGGGGCTAGTACCAGTTGAATTCTTAGAGAAACCAAGCGTAGAAGATGTCAAGACGGATGTCGAGATGATCGATGCCAGGGCGACCTGGATGACCCCCATCCTTGAATATCTCGCCGAAGACAGGCTACCTGAGGGACGTAACGATGCACGGCGAGTCCTGTACCAAGCTCCTAGGTATACGATAGTCGATGGGGTGTTGTACCGACATGGGCACTCCCTACCTCTCCTCCGGTGTGTTCTTCCAGGTGAGGCAAAGTCCATCTTGCAGGAAGTGCACGAAGGATTTTGCGGAGATCACACTGGGGGGCAAAGCTTGGCCTTAAAAGTCCTAAGGCAAGGATATCACTGGCCAACTCTGTCTAAAGACTCGATCTCATATGTGAAGAAGTGTGACAAGTGCCAGCGATTCGCCGCAGTTGCCCGAGCTCCTCCAGTCAAGCTAAAGATGATCTCGTCCCCATGGCCGTTTTCTGTTTGGGGGATAGACTTGGTTGGCGCCTTCCCCACTGGAAAGGGCGGGGTCCACTACGCCGTGGTGGCCGTCGACTACTTTACAAAGTGGGCTGAGGCAGAACCCTTGGCGACGATAACTTCCAAGAAAGTGCTTGACTTCATGGTTAAAAGCATTATCTGTCGATTCGGCCTGCCCAAGAAGATCGTTTCCGATAACGGCACTCAGTTCGACAGCGACCTGTTCACCGAGTTCTGCGAAAGACACGGTATTGTGAAAAGTTTCTCCTCCGTGGCCTATCCTCAGGAGAATGGCCAGGTCGAAGCTGTCAACAAGACCCTAAAGGCGAGCCTCAAGAAGAGATTAGAAGAAGCAAAGGGGGTCTGGCCAGAATAGCCCCCCAAGGTCCTATGGGCATACCGGACCTCGCATCGGACTCCTACGGGTCATACTCCCTTTTCCCTAACCTTTGGGAGTGAGGCAGTCCTCCTCGTTGAAATTAAGGTGCTTTCGCATAGAGTCCAGTCTTACGACCAAGATCAAAACCACGAGCTCCTGTTCCATTCCTTCGATCTAGTTGACGAAAGGGGAGAGGATTCGCAACTCCAGCTCGCCCATTATCAGCAGAAAATCACTCGCTACTTCAACTCCAAAGTAAAAAAACGCGCCTTTAGCGTTGGAGACTTGGTCCTAAGGAGAGTTTTCCTGGCCGGGAAAGATCCCAAAGATGGAGTTTTAGGACCAAACTGGGAAGGACCATAGCAGGTCATCGAAATCATCCAGGAGGGAACTTATAAGTTAGCTCGACTTAATGGAGGGGCGGTCCCGCGGACTTGGAACGCCATCCACCTAAAGAAATATTATCAATGATTCACTTGTAAGGCTTGGAAGGCCACTTTTTATGTATGAATGAGAATCAGCTTTTTGTACATGTTTGCAAGTATAATCTAAAGTAACCACGAAAGACCCTTTCCCAGTTACTTGGGGGGCATATGGTGCCTGGATATAACCAGGTCTCCTTAATGACTTAGAAGTTGATTCATATCGATTGACTGTTGTTTTTCTTAAAAAACACGAGATATTGATAAGATTAAACACTAACTAAGTCCTATCCTGGATATAACTGGGTCATAAAACTTAGAAGTTGATTTAAATCTATTGATCGTTGTTCTTCTTAAAGAGCTCGGGATATGGATAAAAGTTAACACGAACTAAGTTTTCAAATTAAGTTCCTAGTCATAACCGGGTCATAAAACTTAGAAGTTGATTTAAATCTATTGATCGTTGTTCTTCTTAAAGAGCTCGAGATATGGATAAAAGTTAACACGAACTAAGTTTTCAAATTAAGTTCCTGGTCCTAACCGGGTCATAAAACTTAGAAGTTGATTTAAATCTATTGATCGTTGTTCTTCTTAAAGAGCTCGAGATATGGATAAAAGTTAACACGAACTAAGTTTTCAAATTAAGTTCCTGGTCATAACTGGGTCATAAAACTTAGAAGTCTATTTAAATCTATCGATCGTTGTTTTTCTTAAAGAGCTCGAGATATGGATAAAAGATAACACGAACCAAGTTTTCAAATTAAGTTCCTGGTCATAACCGGGTCATAAAACTTAGAAGTTGATTTAAATCTATTGATTGTTGTTCTTCTTGAAGAGCTCGAGATATGGATAAAAGTTACACGAACTAAGTTTTCAAATTAAGTTCCTGGTAATAACCGGGTCATAAAACTTAGAAGTTGATTTAAATCTATTGATCGTTGTTCTTCTTAAAGAGCTCGAGATATGGATAAAAGTTAACACGAACTAAGTTTTCAAATTAAGTTCCTGGTCCTAACCGGATCATAAAACTTAGAAGTTGATTTAAATCTATTGATCGTTGTTCTTCTTAAAGAGCTCGAGATATGGATAAAAGTTAACACGAACTAAGTTTTCAAATTAAGTTCCTGGTCCTAACCGGGTCATAAAACTTAGGAGTTGATTTAAATCTATCGATCGTTGTTCTTCCTAAATAGCTCGAGATATGGTTAAAAGTTAGCACGAACTAAGTTTTTCAAGAAATTGTAACCAAAGAGGATCAATTGAAAGCGTTAAATCAAATTGTCTCGAGGTGAAAGCACCTCATGCAAAGGTTACATAAAAAGTATTTAAAAATATTGAAGGGCACAAGAAAAGAAACGCCCTAAGCTCTGCCAGGTGGCCCCTTGGAGGTCGCCATCTCGCCTTGCTCAGCTGCGCCAGAACCATCCCCGGTCTCCGAGGGCGCCTCTTTATCAAGGCGAGCTTGGAACTTCACCAGCAGGCGCTCCCAGAGGCTCGCTGACATGAAGGAGTAGTCAGCATCCAGATTGTAGGCCCAGCAATGGTAGAAAAGGTCTTCCAGGGACTTTTCCGAAGTGGTCTGCTCGGCCTTTAGGGCGGCCTCAGCCTCAGCCTTCGCGGCATCTAGGTTTGTCCGCGAGGTGACGAGGGAGGTCTCGAGCTCTTGGACCTTCGAGCGGGTTTTTTCCAACTCGACCTGCGAGGCCGCCAAGGCATCCTTAGCCGCCTGCAGGGTAGTCTGGTGCTCGCTCCTCATGTCCTCGAGCTGAGTTTTGGTCCTGGCGATGCTCCGGTGAAGGGCAACGGCGCTCTGCGAAGGTGAAAAGACAATTGCCTTAGAAAAAGAATAAAAAAAGGGGGGGGGGGCAAAGTGCCGTAGTAAAAAGCCATGAAAGCGTAAAGTCAGCTTACCGTTAGGGTCATGCCCAGTGAAGACTCCAGCACGCCCACCGGGCTCATTGTCTCGATGGCCCGAAGCTCCTTCTCATTGAACTTGTAGATGTAGCTAACGGCGTAGTTCGCCGACTCATACACCGTTCCCTGGAAGGCCTCTGGGATCTTCTCCAGATCCTGGGGATTGAATGGGATGCGTACCTCGGAGGGTACGATCGCCGAAGTCTCGAGCTCCGTTCCTGCGTCCCGGGTGGCGGCCGGAGCCCGCGGAGGGGGTGGAGGCATGTTGCTCCCCCCAGCAGCAGGAGGATTAGTTCCCGCGACCTGGACGGCGGGGGGCTGCTTCTTCTCCTTTGCAGGAGATTTGGTGGGTGTTCTGGCAGCTTTTTTAAGTGTCCGAAGCTTCTTCATCTTTGGCCCCGAGGCCCCAGCGAAAGCTCCTCGCAGGCTCTCCTCGGGCTGAGACATCTCTCCTGTCAAAACAAAAACATGGTTAGTACGAGTTAGCAACCATATAGATACAAAAACAAAGGGGTAAAGATAAAAAGTATATGAATACTAAGGGAATCCTACCCCCCGAGCTAGAATAAGAATCTAAGTCGATTACTTCCCGAGCGGGCGCAAGTTCTGGGTCCGAGTCTGACTCAGGGCTAGATTCCTCTACGTATTGCCTAAGCCCCAGAGCTATGACACCCCTCCGGAGTGATGTCCATGTACGAAGGTTGGTCCCATACTCCTCGAATAAGATCGACCTAAAGGCTAGGGTGTTATCTACTACTACGGTACCCCTAGGTCGGCTATCTTGGTAGTCCAGCACAAGCCGGTCGACACAATGGAGCAGGGTGGTATTCAGGTCCGGATCATTTTGGTGATGATGGACGAGCTGCCTAGGATTGAACCTAGCCAGCCGAGGGTCTGCTGTGGCCCTATCTAGACTCCTAAACATGTAAGAGTTACCTTGGCCAGAAGGACCCGCGGCTGCTCCCGATTGGATCCTCTCCTAGCCCGTCCTCTGGGCGACCTCCAAGGCCCGCTTCCTATTCCTCACGAGGGGAACTTCGTCGCCCTCGTCCTCCTCGTCTTCGTCTCCCACGACCTCCTCCACGATGATGGGTCTGGTGTCGCGAGCTGGAGGAAGCCACCGGGGCCTCCTGAGGTTTAAAGTCTGATTTGGGAAAATCAGCTTGCAGGCTATCATCGTCTCGTCTGTTACGAGCACGCGGTAATCTTTCTCGCTGGGGGGCAAGCCCGCCAGCGTCTCGTATTGGGCCTTGAGGGTCACAGATTTATCTGTCCTTGCGAAGATGGCTGCAGAATTAGTCTAAGTCAGAAAGGGGTGCGGGAGGAGCTAAAACGACACTTAACTTACGAGCTAAGGATGAAAAACAATTATGAGGACGATTGAAGTAGTGGAGCTCGCAATTCCTGAACCCCGTCGACATGAAGAATTGATCCTCGAAGTCGTTGGGTGGTTGGGCAGCTCGATGACCGCGGCCATATTGGGGAATCGGGTTAAGTAGTAAAACCCGTCGCCTCGCCCCCACTGA
The DNA here is from genome assembly GCF_963169125.1 of Humulus lupulus. Taxonomy (NCBI): domain Eukaryota; kingdom Viridiplantae; phylum Streptophyta; class Magnoliopsida; order Rosales; family Cannabaceae; genus Humulus; species Humulus lupulus. Next base: position 262,924,729 of record NC_084793.1, read on the forward strand.
TCCGGGCTGGCCTTGAGGCAGAAAAAGTATAAAATGTCTGCTGGAGTGGGGACCTCCCACTCATGCTTCAAAAATAGATATTTCAACCCCGCCAGCAACCGAGAAGAGTTGGGGGGGAGCTGAAATGGTGCCAACCTCACATAATTGAGGAAGTCCGCGAAATACTGGTCCAGCGGGAGGAATGCCCCCGCCTTGAAATGCTCGCCAGTCCAGGCCGCGAATACCTCGTCGAGTGGCGCGCAGCTCCGCTCGCCTTTCGCGGGAGGTCGGGCCACCACGGATGTTCTCCCTAGGGCGATGTTGTGGGAAAGAAAGATTATGTTGATCTTCGCCTAGTCGGTGACCTTTGAGATGATCCTCTCCGCCTCAAAGAAGGCATCGGGGGTGACCTCAACCTCCTACTCCACCGCCGGCCCAAAGTTGGGAATTGGGGAGTCCGGCATCACCGCCTTTCCTTTGTCCTGCTGTGGGGCCGAGCTACTGACGGTCTTCTTGGGAGCGTTCCTTTTCGGTGCCATCTGGTCGCCTAACGAACAAAAGAAAATATTTCAGAAAAGGCGACCCAAGCTTGAGGAAAAATCAAATGTTATTTGCACGAGCTGAGGTAAGCCCAGGCCGTGGAGAGTGGGACCACGTGATTCAATGAACACGCGCCTGTGCTCCCAACAGATCCCCGATTACTCGGAATTCGTGAGTCAGGAGGGTCAGGATAGAATTTGCCTTGGGGGGAAAGTTTCAGTAGGCAAAAATTGCAAAACCACCTGTGAAGCGTGTCCCCTAAGCTACCTGGTTTTGCGCCCAAAATTCCAAAACTCCTACCCAGAAATTTTCCCCAGAAAATGCATCCAATAAACCATACTCTTAAGTGATTTCCTACAGCAAAAATACCCTAACCTAAAAAAGGCTTTCACCCTCCGTATCCACAAAACCTAGTAAAACCCTTGCATGCGGCTACAGTGAAATATATTTTCAAAACACACATGGTCAGGAGACTTACAGTGTTTGGCTTGGAGGTGGATGAGGGTATCGCCTAGGTGAAAGCTTCGTCGGAGTATTGGCTTCCAAAGCTTTGAAGAAATCCTTACGTCTGAGCTTCTTGAGCGCTGAAGAGAAGAGGGTTTATATTCTGAGATGAGGAGAGAAGAAGGAGAGAAGTGCTGAGAAATTTCAAATGAAAGGGTGTCCCATGCGTAGGATGGCCACCCCTTTTTATATACGTGAAGAGTCACGTGTAGAGGGCCATTGGATGGCCCTGATGAGGGATCCGAGGCCCTCCACTCGAAATACGGAACGACGGCTGGGCATAGGCTAGGCCATTAAATGCGGTTCTTGTAAGACGTATCATCACCAACCACGATGTTCCATGTATCAGGTGCCTGCGTAAGAGGTGGAATGTGAAGAGTTCATGGGGAAGCCCAAAAGCCCCTACTGTGATCTTATACGACGTGGTATACCACGAGCAGGGGCTTGGGGGGCAGATGTATGCCCTGATTTTCCCACGGGCTGATTAGCGGGCTAAGCTACGACCTAATTGTGATTATCTCGTGGACATCCCCAAGACCGGAGCTTCCGTCATAAGGTCATACCTCCTTAGCTCGAGGCAACCCAAGGGTTCGCCAAGATTGCCTAAGACCTGAGTCCGGACTCAGGAGGCCGAAGGTCGAGTTAAGTATCCAGCTCATGGTACGAGCTGGATATGGAGCTATGACCCTTTTGTAAATTCAACACACGCAAGGTAAACGTGCATATATCAGAGTGCACGTGTCTGATATGCCCCTGACTTCTCAGACACGCAGTAGGAACGTGCGTATTAAGACACCCACGACTGGGTTGGGCCGTGCAGCCCATTATCTCCTTACCTATTGATTTGACCACACTTATGTGTCAGGTTTAGGAATTAATCATGAATGTCACAGAGTTGATATGATAGGTAAGAAGGTCACGGGATGACCTTCTTACCAACTCCCAGGTGCCTTCTCCTATAAATATGGAGACCCTGGGAGTTGATAGAGGTGGGATTATCTCTTGTAAGAAATATCCTGTAATCATATACCCAGAATAGAGCAATAATATTGACTAGTGGAGTAGAAGGATTTTAACCTTTGAACCACTTAAAAATCGTGTCTTGAGTCACCATTCCATTTCCTAAGATCATATATCTGTTTCGGTTCATTATTAGCACTAATCCCTTTCTCTTCTTCTCTTAATTACCTGTTGGCGAAGAACCGCGTCAACAAGCCTATAGTATAGAAATATTAATTTTATCATAAGGTTTGATTAATATAGCTAGTCCTAGAAATGATATTTATTATAACCTAAGGTTTAGTTAGAATAATTAAGAATGTTACACTTGTCACATGCATGTTTATTAAGGATTTTAGATGAATAATTTAACAAAGGATAAACCTAGGAAGTCTAGAACCTTCTCTCAATTGTTAGGATCACTTTTTACTCAATCAAAGTGGTTTAAACAAATTCAAGTATGCTGAATGTGTGCAAAAACGTGTTTGATATATCAGCATATGCCGATATATCGCAACTATAGGGGTCGATATATCGCTTATGGGTGATACGAAAAACACGTCAACTTCGCACGAACGAAAACACGGAGACTCGAGACTAAAGGGGAGGTGATATATTGCCTATAGGAGGCGATATATCGGCTCCTTCAGCACAGTTTGAAAATCTGTGGAATCCGAGTTAGAAACAGCCTTCAACAACTTGGACTTTCTCTTGAACGTTTTTGACCGAGTTCTGGGCAACTGTTGAACAAAAAATTCAATTTTTATTTAATTATTTATTCATTTTAAAAGGAGTTAGTTTCACTCCTTAAATTCTATAAATGGGACCTTTCACTCAGCCATTTGCTTCATCATTCAAGCATTCTTCATACCCTTCAAGCTGCTAAGTTCATTCTAGAGAGAAAACACTAGGGTTTTGGGGTTAAAAGCTTTCCAATCTAAGCTTTTCTAAACACTTGGGAAGTAAGATAGAGTGATATTTCAGTATTGAGGTGTAGATCAAAGTTCTAATCTATCCCAGGTATTCTTTATCCTCAGGTTTAGTTCATTATAGTTCCTCTTATTCTTTCATTTTCTTCAAAATCCTAACTTGTTATAATGGTTTTTGGTTAGGTGTTTGAGTTTCTTGAAACTAAAGGTTTTCGATAAGTTCTTATCTTTATGGTTTAGATCTTCTCTTCATCTTCATTTCTTTAGAAAACTTATGATTTTTACTGTTTGGTTTTAGGAGTTTCGGATCCCGCTCTTGTCACCAATATCCCATTTTTTGGTAAGGAAAATAGGTTAGACTTTATGTGTTATGATTATGTTTATATGCTATGTGTATGTATATATGTATATGTTTATGTCGTAGTCACTTGGGAATTATAGTTGCTTAAATAGAAAATCAACAAATCCTAAGATTTTTATCATTATCATAGACTGTAGTTATGATTTAACCTACCTTGAATAGTAGCAAGAGGACCTAGATGGTTTATCATATACTATATTGTGTTTAAACCTGCCTCAAATAGTAGCAAGATGACCTAGATGGTTATCACATACTACGGTAATGAGTTAATGGCCATTAATATTGTAGTCCTATGTTTTATGATTTACGGTTTTATGTCATACGTTTTATGATTTATGTTTTTAGACTTATGATTTATGATATGTTTTTAGTAGATTTTCCTTGTTGGGCATTAGACTCATTCTTTTTTATTTTAGATGGTGCAGGAAAATAAGCTTGGAAGACAGGATAAATTCATGGCAGCTTTGGCATGTGTATTGGGCGAGAACTGAATGATTGGACTTATGGGAAATATCGAGGATGGCGTTTATGTTTTGAAGTCTTTTTAATTATGCATTTATGATTTTTCGCATTTAGTATTTGAACAATTGATTAAAGGTTTTGTTTTCCTTATGATTTTATGCAACAACAATGTGATCCTGTATTTTGGATTTTTATAATAAAGTTCTATTATTTTATGCATGTATTCCAAAATAGTAGTTATGCTTAGTAGGTTTAATGGTCTGAGGTCTTAGAATTAGTCATGGCATTAAAATAGCTAGTGTGGTGGATACCATTCAGGTCGTGCCAGTGGGACCAAGACAGACCAGATTAGTCTGTGAATTTCTGGATGTGTTTCCAAAGGATCTGCCAGGGTTACCTCCACACAAGGAGACCGAGTTTGTGATTGAATTGGCGTTAGGGAAAGAGCCAGTGTCTATGACACCTTATAGGATTGCTCCAGCAGAGCTGAAGAAACTAAAGGTTCAACTATAGGAGTTACTAGACTTGGGTTTTATCAGGCCCAGTATCTTGCCATGGGGCGCACCAGTTCTCTTCGTGAAGAAGAAAGATGGTTATTGATTATAGTGAACTGAACAAGTTGACTGTAAAGAATAAGTATCCTCTTCCAAGGATTGATGATTTGTTTGATCAGTTATAGGGTATGTCGGTATTCTCCAAGATAGATCTTTGATTTGGTTATCACCAGCTGAGGATCAGGGAGGAGGATATACCGAAGATAGCTTTCGCACCGGGTATGGGCATTATGAGTTTTTGGTGATGTCATTTGGAATAACTAATGCCCCAACAACATTTATGGATTTGGTGAATAGGATGTTCAAAGATTACCTCGATCGATTTGTGATTGTCTTTATCGATGATATATTGGTATACTCTTAGACAGAGATAGAGCACAAGCTATATCCGAAACTCAAAAAGTGTGAGTCATGGTTGCCACAAGTGACTTTCTTAGGTCACATAGTCAGTAAGGATGGAATTATGATGGATCCAGTGAAGATTGAAGTGGTCAGAGATTGAGCAAGACCGAAGAATGCTTCAGAGATCAGAAGTTTCTTGGGATTGGCAGGTTATTACAGACGCTTTGTGGAGGGGTTTTCTAAGATTGCATCACCACTGATAGAGTTGACACGCAAGAATTAGAGGTTCCTATGGTTAGACAGGTGTGAGGATAGTTTCTAGAGACTGAAGAAGAATTTGATCACCGCTCCAGTTCAGAGTCTTCCTATAGATCAAGACCAATTTGTGGTTTATTGTGACATCTCGAGGCATGGCCTAGGTTGTGTCCTTATGCAGACAGGCAAGGTGATAGCCTATGCATCACATCAGCTGAAGGAGTATGAGTAGAGGTACCCCACACATGATTTGGAACTTGAAGCAGTGGTTTTTCCACTGAAGGTGTAGCGACACTACTTGTATGGTGAGAAGTGTGAGATATACACAGATCACAAGAGTTTGAAATACTTCTTCACCCAGAAGGACTTGAAGATGAGGTAGAGACGTTGGTTAGAGCTGGCAAAGGATTATGATTGTGAGATCCTTTACCACCCAGGGAAAGCCAACATAGTAGCAGATGCCTTAAGCTAGAAGGGTCCAGGACAATTGTATAGTGCTAGATATATATCAAGAGAGTTGGCGGACGATATAAATAGAGCAAGTATTGAGTTAGTGGTGGGCCAGTTAGTCAACATCACCCTGCAGTCTGCTCTTTTAAAGAAGAATAAGGAGAAACAGTTGAGTGACCCACAGTTGGGAAGGGTTAGAGGGGATGTCCTAGCTGGAGTGGCTAAGGACTATACAGTGTCAGACATGGGTTTATTGAGATACAATGATCGGATTTGTGTTTCGATGGACACGGGGATCAGACGGGAGATTATGGATGAATCTCATACTACCCATTATTCTTTACATTCGGCTACCACAAAGATGTACCAGGATCTAAAAGTATTTTATTGGTAGCCTGGGATGAAGGAGGATGTGATTGAGTATGTGGCAAAGTGCTTGACCTGTCAGCAGGTGAAGGCAGAGCATCAGAGACCAGCAGGGCTGTTACAGTCTCTGGATATCCCAAAAATGAAGTGGAAGGACATCACGATGGATTTCGTGGTGGGATTGCCCAAGATATTGGGCCAGCACGATTTAGTCTGGGTCATTCTGAACCAGTATACGGAGTTGCTCACTTCTTGTCAATGAGGACGAACTACACCGTTGACTAGTATGCAGATCTCTATGTGAGAGAGATAGTACACCTACATGGGACTCTGAGTTCTATCGTGTCGGATAGGGGCCCCATCTTTTCTTCCATGTTTTGGGGAAATTTACAGAACGCGATGGGTACACAGCTGAAGTTCAATATAGTTTATCATCCTCAGACTGATGGTTAGTCTGATAGGATTATCCAGATACTGGAGGACATGCTTAGAGCATGTGTATTGGATTTTGAATAATCCTGGAGTAAATATTTGCCTCTGATGGAGTTTTCCTATAATAACAACTATTAGTCGTCTATTGGAGTGGCACCTTATAAGATGTTGTATGGTAGGAAGTGTAGATCACCCATTCACTGGGATGAGATGAGTGAGAGGAAATTTTTGGGTCCTGAGATAGTTCGGAAGGCCACTAAGGCTATTGAAAAGATTAGAGTTCATATGCTCACGTCTCAGAGCAGACAGAAGAGTTATTCAGACCCAAAGCGTAGGAACGTGGAGTTCCAATTGGGAGACTATGTCTTCCTTAGGGTTTCACCACTAAGAGGGGTGGAGCGATTTGGGAAGAAGGGCAAGCTGAACCCTATGTTTGTGGGACCAATTGAGATCCTGGAGAGGATTGGTTAGGCGGTCTATAGGTTGGCCTTACCCCCTGCACTCTCTAGTTGCACAACGTATTTCATATTTCCATGCTGAGGAAGTATGTATCAGATGGGACTCATGTATTGAGTTATGATGATCTGGAACTGAAGACAGTTTGTCCTATGAGGAGCAGCCAGTTCAGATTTTAGACAAGAAGGACAAGGTCCTGAGGAACAAGACTATACCTTTAGTTAAGGTATTATGGAGGAACAACAAGGTCAAGGAAGTGACTTGGGAGCTGGAGGTAGATATGCAGAATTAGTATCCTGAACTATTCATGTAAAATTTCGAGGACAAAATTTCTATAAGGAGGGGATAGTTGTAACGTCCCAAATTACCTAATAAGGCTTAGGGCCTTGATTAGGGGGTCGGGATGGAAATTTATGGAAATTATATGTTTATGTGATATATATGAGTGTAAGTATGTGATTATGTGAGTTATATGATAATATGACTAGATATGCATGTTTAGGTGTATTAAATATGCATGTGAGCCTGTTTCTTATTAGAAGGGAAATTTTTGTAATTTGGCCCGTTACGAATATATTTGGAATATATGTGCACGTATGTGATATATGTGTGAGACCATATTACTATGTGGATATATTTAGGGTTACTCGGCACGAGACGATCCTAGGGAGCAAGTTAGCGGGAAAGTCACAACGAGACCTAATACCTGACTCGAGGCGAGTCAAGGGATATTTTGGGTATCTAGTACATTACCAGGTTATCGGGTAACGGGAATAAACATTCGATGATATATTTGGAGTTAGTGAGATTAGGAGGGAATATCGGGAATTTCGACAATTTTGCCCTCGGAGACGTTTTTGGTACCCCAAGCCTCGGGATCTGCTTAAGGTTACTTAGCGTCTAAGCAAACCTCACAAACACAAAAAAACAGAGGAAACATTCAACACACCCTCTCTCTCTCTCTCGTTCACAGACTTTCTTAATTTTCCTTGGGAACTGTTGTGGTTTAAGGAGAATCGTGGCTAGCTTAGGGTTGGGATTGCTTGGGGAAAGACTCACCATCGATTGGGGCAACAGAGGTAATGATTTCTAGCCCTAAATCTCTGTGTTTCTCTATTTTTTAGTTATGTTTTTGGAGTTTTAGAGTTTGATGGGGTTTTGGCCAAGCTTTTGCTTGGGTTTTGATGGTTTTGGGCTACTGAATTGATCAGGGACTTTACTTTTGAGTTTTAGCTATGTTGGGATAGGTTTTTGGAGGGATTTGGCTTGAGGAAAATGGAGAAAAAATAGGGTTTTCATGTCGAGCCGCGACCCTGTTCTTGGGGCGCCGCGACTCTCTTGAACGATGGGAGAAGCAGGTGCCTTTGGCCCATTTGAGCTGCGACGCTTGCTAGGGAGCACCGCAGTGTGTGTTGAAGAAGATGAGAGTTTGGGCTCTCTGAATTGGGGTGGGTCGCGGCTCCTTTGTTTTGAGCCACAACGCTTGAAGGGATTTTGAGCCAAATCTGAGGCCTTGCAAACGTTTATTAATTTTCGAACTCAGGTAGAAAAATAGTTCAATCAATCCATTATATCTGTCCAATCTGATTGGGGGGGGGGGGGGGTGAGTATCAAGCCTTAGAACCTTATTTGACTAAGAATGGCATTACTCATAGGCTGTCTTGTCCAACCACTCACCAACAAAATGGTGTTGCTGAGAGAAAACACAGACACTTAATTGAAACCGGTCTAACTCTTCTTACCCAAGCCTCCATGCCCTTATCTTACTGGGATGAAGCTGTTAGAATAGCTTGCTATGTTGTCAATAGACTGTTATCAATAGACTCCCAACACGAGTTATCCAAAATGACACTCCCTTACACAAACTATTTGAAAAATATCCTGACTACTCCACTCTAAAAGTTTTCGGATGTACCTGTTTCCCAAACACCCGACCCTATAACAAGCATAAACTTGAGTTTCGGTCTGAAAAATGCACTTTCATAGGATACAGTTTGAAACATAAGGGATACAAATGTCTTGCTTCATCTGGTAGAATTTACATTTCAAGAGATGTTATCTTTGATTAATATACTTTTCCTTTTGCAATTCTTTCTGCTTCTACTAATGTAACCCGTGATAATGTTTCTCTTGGTCCTTCTGCTCTTATTCCTACACATTCTGGTCAAGTACATTCTATCACACCAACTCTATCCATTCCTTCATCCTCATCTACTTCTGCACCAACTCATCACTCCATTTCACCATCTGCATCAACTGCTTCTGCTTCTCACAGTTCTGCATCAACTGTTCAAGCTTCTGCACCTGTGCAGTCAGATTCTGCTCCGCCTGTTTCTGAAGTTACAACTGCACCACAAGCTCCTGTCAACATTCATCCTATGGTTACACGAGCCAAAGTTGGCACATACAAGCCCAAAGTTCTGATGGTGTCCAACGAACCTTTAACTATAGCATCAGCTCTCAAAGATCCTAAGTGGAATCAAGCTATGCAGGTTGAAATTACTGCTCTAAAGAATAACAAGACTTGGATACTTGTTCCTCTTCCTCCTGGCAGGCGTGCCATAGGCTGTAGATGGGTCTATAGGACAAAAGAAAACCCTGATGGCACTATTGCTCAACACAAGGCCAGACTGGTTGCCAAAGGGTTTTTGCAGCAGTATGGCTATGATTTTACAGAGACTTTCAGTCCTATAGTTAAGCGAACAACAATTCGAGTCATTTTAACCATTGCCTTATCTAATGGCTGGCAAATAATGGAATTAGATGTCAATAATGCCTTCTTGAATGGAGAGCTCACTGAAGAGGTATTCATGACTCAACCTCCCGGATTCATTGATCAAAGTTCTCCTCATTTAGTGTGCAAACTGACCAAGGAATTATATGGTCTACGGCAAGCTCCTAGGGCCTGGTTTGATAAACTCAGAACTGCTCCATGACATTTCATTTTATCTCTGCTCGAGCTGACCAATATTTATTCATCAGGAAAACCGATTCTCATACCACTTATGTTCTTGTATATGTGGATGATATACTGATAACTGGAAGTTCCATGGCTGTTGTTTCCACTCTCATCTCAGATCTTAATGCCTCATTTGCGTTAAGGGATCTTGGCCAAATAGACTACTTCCTTGGCATTCAAGTTCGTCATCTCCATGATGGCTTACACTTATGTCAAAAGAAATACATAATAGATCTTCTATGCCGTGCTAAAATGGACTTTGCCAATTCTCTTCCTACTCCCATGACTGGTGGAGAAAAACTATCGGCCTTCAACAATGATCCTCTTGTTGATCGTCATCAATATCGCATCATAGTTGGAGCATTGCAGTATGCTGTCATCACTCGGCCAGAGATAGCTTATGCTGTTAATAAGGTGTCTAATTTCATGCAAAATCCCCTTGAGTCTCATCTCAAAGTGGTTAAGAAAATCCTCCGGTATCTCAAAGGCACTCTCGACCTTGGCCTACACTTCAAACCCAATTCCAAACTTGTTTTGACAAGATTCTGTGATGCTGATTGGGCATCCGATCCTGATGATCGCAGGTCAACTTCGGGATTCTGCATCTATTTTGGTTCAAACTTAGTCTCCTGGAGCTCCAAAAAGCAGCGAACAGTCTATCGTTCCAGCACTGAAGCCAAGTACCGAAGTCTTGCAAATGCCACAGCTGAGCTTGTTTGGATTCAATCCTTGCTTTCTGAAGTTGGTTTCTCCCAGTTACCGATCCCTACAATTTGGTGTGACAATCAATCCACTATGCTTATGTCTGCCAATCCAGTCTTACACTCTCGGACAAAGCACATTGAGCTCAATCTCTACTTTGTCAGGGAACGCATCTTCAACAACCAGCTCTATGTCAAGCATACTCCAGCTAAAGACCGAATTGTTGATATACTTACCAAAGCTTTATCTACACCTAGATTTGTATTGTTGAGAGACAAACTGAGTCTGGTTTCTCTATCCCAGCTCAGTTTGCGGGGGAGGGGGGTGTTAGTTAAAGTTGTTAGGCTGTTATGATTAGTTAGATATTCTGTTTGTACAGCTGTAGATTAGTTACTAGCGCTCTGTTAACTAATTATTCTAACTAACTCTCTTGAGCTTGTATATATAGAGCACTGTGCTCAGATTGATTAATTAATGAAAAACACATTCCGTTCAATACTTGTCTTCGTTCTTATTCTGAACAATTATCTTTTGTGGAGTTCTGGTAATACAAATTTGAAGATGCACTAAAAAGAAAATACACTTAAATTTCAGCCAAAATGCCGAGAACTCTGTTCAAAACATCAAAAGGTAAATTTAAACAAGTATTTATTATTTGTAGGAGAATTATCAACTAATAATTTCTGTATAGGCTCAACCTAATGTGTGAATTTTATCTCCATGCTTGGTTTTGACACAAGTCATTCATTTGTTTCTAGTTTTGGAGATCAAGGCCTTCCCTTGTAAAAATTGTGATTGGAAGACAATTGCAGCCATGGTTATGCGGACTCCAATTTCAGGTAATTTAACTTTTATGTTGGTTATAAATATGTTCCATTTTGGATTAGATTTGTATTTACTTTGTCTCACACAGAAGTATTACTTGTCCCTTTGACCACTTCGAATTTTAGCATGCCAAACAATGTCATCACTATTACGTGCACAGTATTCACATTGTATTTTGGATCTCTGCTAAAAGTACTTCGGTGTGTCATGTTGCTGGAAAAGAGAGAATTTTAAAGAACAGAGGTAAAATCGTACTAAACGAGATTTTTCCTTGTGAATACTCTTTCTGTAATTCACTAATTTATTCTTGTTGGTTTCAGTTAAGATGTGAAGAAAGCCATTCCCATATCTCAGTTCCTATCAAAGTTGTCTGCAAGATTACAGGAGGAACACTGGCAAAAATCTGAGTCACCTTCAACAAAATTGTCCTTCTTCAGTTTAAAGCTCATACTCAAAGTTATATCAGTTGTTGGAATTGTTGTTGTTTGCTAACCTATGTACATTATGAACCAGCTGATTTGACTAGTCAGGTACACTCAAATTCCAAAATCATTTTAAGAGAATTTTGATAATATCAAATCTTAGAGAACATTCAGTTTTCTTTCTACTCATCATCTTAGAGAGCTTAACTTTCATTCACGAAAGTACTTGCATGATGTTATTACACAAAATTTTACAAATTCTCGTTTTTCAGGACTCCAGTATGGAACTCTCACTATTTATAATTGGAGCAGCCACAATAACTAGAGCAAGTAAAAATGGTTAAATTCATCTAATTTCTTGTAAGGAGCATCCACAATAGCTTCATCTAAGATGATTGCTTAAGAGGCTTTTGGATATGTCCTTACCATTTCTAAGATATTTGAAAACAAACCCCATATTATATCAACTATGATATATGACTTAACTTTTGACCACTAATAAAGGAACAAAAACAAAGGTTGAACTTGTACATGCTAAGTCTAATCATAGGCTTTCAAGTACAGGTTTCATTGATCCTTAGCCTGTTAAGTCTTCAAGTAGTTGGTTTCTCTTAACACCAAGGCCTCAGTTGAACAAATTAAAATTGAAATGTGTGCTACATAGTGTACAGTTATAGGACTTTTGCAAATGTCAAACAAAGTAATATATAGTACAATAAAAAAAAATTCTATTTTCAAAAAAAAAAACTATGTATTTGACAAAATACAAAGTAAACTGTGATACAAGAGCATATATTCATTCTTCACAAAACACGAGTAATATATTTCTAATTACCATGAGTTTTCTTATATTTAAAAAAAAACGCAGGGTTTATGAGAAAATTCAAAAAAATAATTATGTTACAAGTTCATGTTTCCACTCAAAATGATTAATTCTAATTTATAAAAAAAATAATTCAAAAAATAGATTTTAAGTGACTCCTCAAAGTGACTGAAAGTCAAAAGGTAAAATTAATAGATTTTCCTTGCATGTATATTTGCTTTAATAGCAATACTGTTGAGTTTTCAGTCTTGTAATTATGGTCAAAATATTTTTGATGGGAATGGCTGTTCTTAGAATGAGTTTTCTTGGAGAACTTGAAGCAATAGGCTTCCCTTTTAGCTTAGGCAACATGAGCACTTTTATTATAAGGGTGATTTGTTTGGTCATTTTTTTATTCTATTTTTTTAAGATAATAATATTAGTAAAGAGGATGTTGTAAATTGGATCGTTGATCATGAAAATGACCCGAATATTGATCAAATGCCCTTATTAGGATCATAATTCTTTGTTTTATTCTTTCATTATTTTGAGTTATAATTCTTTATATCATCAAATATGTAGTCTAACTTTTGTAGCTTGTTACAGGTATCTGTTGATATTGATATTGGCATTTGATTCAACTGAGTAATTCCAATTGACAGAAGAAGTGAAAAGAAAAGCTCAACTAAGGTTACGTGGTAAAGAACTTTATGCAAGAACATAGAGTTTTAGAAAAACTTCAATGAAAGATGCAATCAAAGCTTGATCATTCTCAGTGATCAAGTTCTTTATTTATAGTTGTTAAAAGTTGTACAAGAGCATTCTGTTATAAGTCAGAGAATCAATACTAACTAACTCTAACAACTAACATATATCGCCTAACTAATCCAAACTGAAAACAGTATTAGTTATTATCCCCCTTCAAACGAAAGGGAGTGGAAACTACTTTGAGTTTGGATTTCAAATACTGAAATCTGTCAATAGGTAAAGGTTTGGTGAGCACATCAGCAACTTGATCTTGTGAGGGAACATATCGAACATGAAGCTGCCTGGCAAGAATTTGGTCACGAACAAAATGCATGTCAATTTCGATGTGTTTACATCTTGCATGAAAGACAGGATTGGCTGCAAGGGCAGCAACACCTTGGTTGTCAACCCAAAGAACTGGAGTATCACTAAGATTAACCTGAAGTTCAGTCAACAAGGAAACAAGCCATTTAATCTCAGATGCAGCATTAGCCAAGGCTCGAAACTCACTCTCAGTACTGGACCTTGCTACGACTTGTTGCTTCTTAGCTGACCAAGATACCAAATTTTCCCCTAAGAACATCACATATCCTCCAGTTGACCGTCTGTCATCTAGGGAACTAGCCCAGTCCGCATCCGAATAGCCATATAAAGACATTGTAAGAGCAGGCTTGAGAAGCAATCCTTCTGACCGAGTACCTTTTAGATACCTCAACAACCGTTTAGTTGCTTCCGAATGAACTGTTGTAGGGGCATGGATGAATTGGCTCAGTTTATTAATAATAAACGCAACATCAGACCTAGTAAGCGTTAGGTACTGAAGAGCTCCAAGTGTACTACGATATAGATGAATGTCACTAAATGGTTCCCCCTCAGCTAAGGATAGCTTGTGAGTAGAGCTAGTAGGGCTAGAGCTTGATTTTGCACCTTCCATATGTAGCCTAAGAAAAAGGTCAGTAATGTACTTGGATTGAGACAAGTACATTCCTATAGAATTTCTGAAAATTTCAACACCAAGGAAGTAGTGAACAGCTCCCAAGTCCTTGAGGTGAAACTGAGAGTTTAGATCAGAAATAAGCTGCTGAATAAGAGTGTTGTTAGGGCCAGTAATGAGAAAATCATCAACATAGACTAGTAGTAAAATAAGATTCGGTCCTGAGCCAAAAATGAACAAAGAAGTATCTGACCGAGATTGCTTAAAGCCCCACTGAAACATAGTAGTTTTGAGTTTTTCATTCCATGCTCTAGGTGCCTGTTTCAATCCATATAATGCCTTGTTTAATATACAAACATGATTGGGTCTTGAGGAGTCAATAAAACCTGTAGGCTGCTGCAAATATACTAGCTCATTGAGAGTGCCATTCAAAAAGGCATTACTTACATCAAGTTGCTTGACATCCCAGGCATATGACACAGCTAGTGTAAGAAATGTTCTAACAGTTGCTGGCTTTACAACTGGACTAAATGTGTCTTCATAATCAATGCCAGGCGTTTGTAGATATCCTTTGGCTACAAGTCAAGATTTAAACTTGTCAAGAGACCCATCATATTTCAATTTCACTCTAAACACCCATTTAGTTGGTATAATGTTCATATCAGGAGAATATGGAACTAAAGTCCAAGTGTCTTGCTGTTGTAGAGCATCAAACTCAGCTTTCATGGAAGCATACCATCTAGGATCTTGAAGGGCAGCCTTGGTAGAGGAAGGTTCAGTAGGCAGTAAGGATTCAGGCAGCTGATGCTTTGTTGCCAAATATGCTTTTGGTTTATAGATACCCTTTTGAGACCGAGTTGTCATAGAGTGAGTTCTTGTAACAACTTGAGCTGGAGGAGATGGTACAGTGGCACTAGATGAGACAGCAATAGATGCAGTGGCACCATGAACACTTCTGTCAGGAGCTTGAATAGGAGAGCTAGATGTAGTAACAATATCATCATGTTGATGAGTTGGTGAAGGAGTAGCTGCCAAAACAGGAGGCTCTGGAGGATTGGAACCAGATGATACGGCGGGGGACAAATCCTCAGTCACAGGATCAGAAGTACTAGTATTAGTATTTATATTTACTGAGCTAGTAAAGAATTGTGCAGATGGAAAAGAAGTATACTTGGAATCTTGTACCTGGGGTATATTTTCAGTAGGTGGAAATGAGAATTGAGTCTCATTGAAAACAACATTCCGAGCTATAAACCTTCTTCCAACAACATTTTGACAAATGTAACCTTTGTGTTGTGGTGAGTACCCCAGAAATATGCATGGTTCAGACCTGAAACTTAGCTTGTGAGAGTTATATGGTCTGAGGTGAGGATAGCAGATGCAGCCAAAAGGCTTTAAAAAGTGGTAGTCAGGGTGCTTCCCAAACAAGCACTGATACGGACTAATATTGTGAAGCACAGGAGTTGGAAGCCAATTAATAGAGTATACTCCACACTGAAAGGCATGCCACCAATATGACAAATCAAGACCGGAGTGAGCTAGTAAAGTGAGACCAGTTTCTGTAATGTGGCGATGTTTCCTCTCCGCTCTTCCATTTTGCTCATGTGTATAGGGACACGGATGTTGAAATCTAATGCCTTGGTCCTCCAAAAATTTCTCAAACACTCTATACTCTCCACCCTAGTTAGCTTGCACACATTTAATAGGTAAAGAAAACTGCTTCTCAACTAGGCTTTTAAATTTTATAAAGACATCAAAAGACTGAGATTTGAGTGTTAAAGGGAAAATCCATGTGAATCTACTATAATCATCAAGGAAATGAATATAGTATCGAAAACCTTCAGTAGAAGGAGTATGAGACGGTCCCCATACATCAGTGTGAAGCAATTCTAGTGGCTGAGTAGCACGACTAGCAGAGATGGGAAAAGGCAGTTTGTGACTCTTTCCTTTTTGACAAGCATCACAGAATTTGAGATCTTTTAATGAACCAGAAATTGCCATTTGAGACAAAATTTGACCAAGCACTTTAGGTGAAGGATGTCCTAGCTTAACATGCCACAAATTCACATCAGTTTTAAGTGAAGAAGTAAATGCTTGAGGTTGAGAATCAATAGAGACAGAAGGAAGACATGTTTTATTATTATTTGAATGTATATTACAAGCATGATTGTCCAATGTATTAGTACACGATACTGAATGTAAACTAGAAGAAATACAAGATGATGGTAGAGTGGAATCAATTCTGGAAAGTGTGGCTAGATGACACTGAAGAGCTGGTGGACTTGAGCTATTGGAATCATCCCCGAGCATATAAAGGCCATTTTTAACTTTCCCTTTGAGCAAAACATTCCCTGTGTCCTTGTCCTTAATAAAACAACAATTTTTATGAAATTCAAGATAAACATTGTTATCATTAGTAAGCTTAGAGACACTCACAAGATTTTTGGTTATTGAAGGAACATTGAGGACAGAATTTAGATGTAAAGGGGAACTAGAAGTTGAAGGAAGAGTAGCTTTGCCTATATGAGAAATGAGCAGTTTCTTACCATTACCTACTACAAGTGTCTCAGTCCCATGATATTGGGTGGCAGAGTCGAGATGCTCCATTCCAAATGCCACGTGATTAGTTGCTCCAGTATCCGCATACCACATGGGGTCATCGCCAAAATCGGAGACTGAAGTTGAGACATATGCTTGAGGATCATCCATATCAGCAACTTCTTGTTCAGTGAGATAAATTCGTGGTTGTGTGGAATGATTCTTGGGAGTCAAAAACGCTTTGTCAAATCGATAATGACAAATGGCTGCAGTGTGACCAATCTTGAGGCACACTTGACAGACTGGTCGAACGCTCGTAGATGGAGGTCTTGGATAGCTTCTTGGAGCATTTCTTGAATTGGCATTCGAAGTTATACGACTAGGATTGTAAGAAGATCTGGAATGGTTTGAGTACCCATTTCTTGGATCATCAAATGTTAAATGAACAGCCATTTTGTTGGAGATATCATGCACGGAGTGATGTCGCTCAAGTTGACATTCATGAGCCAAGAGTAAGGCTTGAATTTCTTCAAGGCTTTTGGATTCTTTGCTGGAGGTAATGCCAGAAACAACAGGATCATACTCAGGTCCTAGACCATTGAGTAATTGGAGCTCCATATCTTGATCACTTATCAAACAGCCAGCGATAGCAAGATTGTCACATATAGATTTAATTTTGTCAGTATAATCAGAAATGGACATGTTACCTTTCTGAATATTACACAGCTGACCCTTCAATTGTAGGAGACGAGCTTTAGATTGGCCTGAAAATTTCTGTTCGAGTGCGTGCTAAACATCATAGGAGGTGGTGTAAGCAGCAACAGAGCCAAGAATACCTTCTGACATGGAGGAACGAAGCCAAGAAAGAAGGAGTTGGTCACGCCGTTTCCACTGAGTATATGCAGGGTTGACCTCACCAGGGACCATTTTTGCCGGAGGAGAGACATTACTGAACAAGAATTCTTCAAGATCATGGCCAATGACGGTGGGAACGACCTGTGATTTCCAAGCAAGGAAATTGAGACGGTCAAGTTTGAGTGTAAGAGAAGATGTAAGAGAATTCGAGAACGGATTCCATGGAGGAATGGAGGTCGCCGGAGGAGCAGGAGCTGCCGGAGTAACAGAAGGCATCAAAGGCGTGGTGGTGGTGTCACGGTGTTGGGACGGATCAGAAGAAGATGAATCCATGGACGCGAGTCAGTGGCTCGGATACCATAAAGAACTTTATGCAAGAACAGAGAGTTTTAGAAAAACTTCAATGAAAGATGCAATCAAAGCTTGATCATTCTCAGTGATCAAGATCTTTATTTATAGTTGTTAAAAGTTGTACAAGAGCATTCTGTTACAATTCAGAGAATCAATACTAACTAACTCTAACAACTAACATATATCGCCTAACTAATCCAAACTGAAAACAGTATTAGTTATTACGTGGGTAAATATGTGCATATGTTTATGTATTCTTCCCACACTACAAGGAGGTATCATCAAGGTAAGCTTGGGTGTTTCAATTAATGAATGAAATTGAGACCTCTACGGAGAGAAGAGAAGAGAAGAGGTGGTTTTTTTTTCTTTTAATTTTTTTAAATCCAATCAATTGGTAGTTCGTGAGCTGTTAGTTTGAACTGATATCTCAAATAACATGGGGACACACTTTTCTAACCAAACCTCGTATGGGAGTCCCATAAATTCATAGTCCTTAATACCTTAGCATGAATTTTGACCATTACTATTGACATATATTATTAAAAATCGAAACACTAAATTGAGGATACGCGGGGCTTTATATGCAGGGTTTGTGTGGTAAAGAAACCTATTTATAACAAGACAATCAAATCATACTAGAATAATTTCATAATTAGTGTTTGAGCTTTTGCTCCATTTTTGTAGAAAATGTCCTCTATGTCAATGAAATCTAATCATACAATCTCCACTATAATAATAAGAGAGTTGTAAATTCTAAAATTGGCAAATTTTATAAAAATATCTTTATTTAAAAGATGATTTTGAATTTCTTTTATTGTGATTTTCAGACTTAATATCTGGAATTAATTTGTAAAGTTTGCAAATAATTCCTTATTTAGTTTAATATTATCACAATATTATATCTCGGTTTTATAAATAAAATATTATGTGCTTACTCAAATTCATTTATGGAATATTTGTTTTTTTATTTTCGTGCTGCTCAATGTAATAAACTTCATGAAATATAATATTTGAAGTAATTAATTATTATTTCTATATTGAGAAATTTGATCTGACACATGTATTAGCTGTCCTCGCAAAATTTGTGTCTGTCGGATCAAAATCATCTAAAAATGGCAAATCTTCATTAATCAAGAATATCTTCAAATATTCTTGCTTTTATTAGGTGATTCTTTCTCAGCCTTTCTGAGCACGAAATGGTCTCTATAAATAGGCTTCTAGGGCCTTGAGAAAAAGTGAACTCTTGAGTGCATACTTTGTGAGCAAATTGTAATATTTGTGAGAGTTCATTGTTTGTATTCAAGATCATTGTATTCACGTGATTTTGTAGTAAAATGAATGTTTAGTTTTGTGGTGAGTTTGAACCACATTCATGAGTGAATACAGGTTGTAATTTGAACTCAATTTTTATAGTCTTCGGGAGAAGATTTTTACAAGCCTTGCATCAGGAGGATGCAAGCACTCGTTGGCCATTGAAGGGAGTTCAAGTGGTTGAGCATTTCAATCAGAATCAGAATAGTGAAGAGAAGTACAACAAAGTTGCGGCAAATCTCAAGAGGGAGTCTTGTTTTTTTTAAGTCAATATTTTGCACTTATGATTCTTTATTAATTGGTTTTATTCTCTGGGCATAGCCCCAAGGAGTAGGTTATCCGAAATGGATTCTAAACCTAGTAAAAATTTGTTGTTACTGTTTTTGCACTGTCTTTTTATTGTGTTCAGTTTTTGTCGTGACAAGTTTTTAATCTATCCCGACAGAATCGAAATCTGTTTCAACATTTAATTATCATTCCTCACTTTAATTAATTCATCTGGTTTAATTGATATCGTAATTACTAAAAACAAATTTTCAATTGGTATCAGAGAAGGTCAATCATTTCTAAGTGTGATCTTGGTTTATTCTGTTTGTTGTTCTTGTTCTTGCGATGTCTTTTTTCATAGAAGGAGGCTCCATAACTCGCCTCCCTATACTCAATGATTCTAACCATCCATATTGGAAAGTTAGAATGAGAGCCTTCATCAAATCTCAAGATGAAAAGGCTTGGAGAGCTATTTTGAGTGGTTGGACTCCTCCAGCAGAAAGAAATGATATAACTAAGGTAAAATCTGAACTTGATTAGGCTGATGTTGGAAATAAATTGTCCAGTTGCAATAATAAAGCATTACATGTTGTGTTTTAATGGTGTTGGTGAATGTTACATTAAATAGATTTCTTCATGTGTTTCGGCCAAAGATGCTTGGCAAATCCTTGAAACCCAATTTGAAGGAATTGATGATGTTCTAGGCTTGTTATACTCACAACAAAATATGAAAATAAATGAAAATGAAATTATCACTGAATTTTATGAAAAATTGTTAGATATTGCTAATGAATATTTTGCTCTTGGTGAAAAACTTGAAGAAAATGTTTTGGTTCGAAAAATGGTTAGAGTTCTTCCTAACAGGTTTTAGACTAAGCTTACTGCAATTGAAGAAGCAAAAGATCTAGACAAAATAAAAGTAGAAGAATTGATGGGTTCACTTTGAACTTTTAAACTAAACCAGCAAATTAGACAAAAAGGCAAAATAGAAGAAATCAAGGAGAAATCTATTGCCTTGAAATCTTCTAGAGAAAAGGAAAGTTTGGATGATGAGGATGATGAGATGGCTTTGTTAACAAAACTTTTCAAAAGTACATAACGAAATAGGGAAATAAAAAGGACATATCCAAAAACTCAAAAGATATTTTTTCTAAACACTTTGAAACTAATAAAAAGGGTACTCAGTGAAGGGAATTTGAAGGATTTGGACTTATTCAATCTGAGTGTGCCAATACCTTAAAGAAAAAGAAAGTCATGTCAGCTACTTGGAGTGAGCAAGACTATGAACAGAGTGATGAGGAAGACAATGGTGTTGCCTTAACCTCTGTTCACAAAGGTATGTTTTTTGCTTCAGTTGATTCCAAGGTTTTGGTATGCCTTAATAATGTTGTTCAGAATGATGAAGAATCTGACATTGACTCTGATGAACCTGACTTAGATGAGGAGTCATTGAAAGATTCTTACAAGATAATGTATGATCAATAGTTGAAAGTTTGCTCTGAGAATCGATTAATGGCAAGCAATAATAAGAAATCAGTTGAAAAAATTAAAGAACTTGAGTTGATTATTGCTTCCGAAAATAATGAAATTAATTCTTTGAGTAAAGAAATTGATCTTATGCAAATAGGTGTCAAAATTCTTAATCCAAGATCTGGAACTTCAAATGATATTCTCTTTGTAGGAAAAAAGATTGGTGATTTTAGTGGATTAGGATCTAATGGATCTGAATCTTCTAAGAAAACAGTTTTTGTAAAATCTGTGAATTATCCGTCTATTGTGACAACTAACCATTTTGCAGGACCAAGTGGTTCTTCGGAGAACACACAGTTGTCATCTGTTCCAACAGATCTACAACTAAAGAGAATTTCTCTGAAGAAAAATATTGGACAATTTGTACCATTTTGTCATTTTTGTGGTATGAAATGATACATTAAACCTAAGTGTTGTTCTCTGTTTAATTTTTTTTAAAAATATTATGTTAAACACTTTAGTAGCATGAATCAATTCTTGACCAAAAGAACTTCAAAATAAAAAACAATGTGGGTCAAGAAAAATAACTCAATTTGTTTGGCTACCTTTACATGTCATAAAATACATGCATCTAGTTTATGGTACTTTGATAGTGGGTGTTCAAGACATATGACAGGTAATGCCAACATACTCACCAACTTCAAATCTGTGAAATGTGGAGTTGTAACTTTCGGGGATGGAATGACATGAAATATTTTAGGAAAAGGTACTCTAAACATTGAGGGGTTACCAAAACTGAAAAATGTTCTTATTGATGGGCTGAATGTTAACTTAATTAGTATAAGACAAATTTGTGACCAAGGTTTTCTTGTTAATTTTTCGCATGATGAGTGTAATGTTGTAAATCAAAGAGGTGACATTGTGCTTAAAGGTTCTCGCTCTTTGGATAATTGTTACACACTCACACAAAAATTCACATGTCATGCGTCATCATCCAGTTTTAATAATACTAATTCGTGGCATGAAAAACTTGGACATATAAATTTCAAAATGTTGAAAAAGATTGCCAATGCAGGTCTCATTCGTGGTATACCTAAGCTGGGTAAAGAATCACCTGGTAAGTGTGAATCATGTCAATAGGGAAAACAGTTGAAAGTTTCACATAAAGCTCTATATGATATTAACTTCAAATGTGTTGGAATCATTGCATATGGATCTCATGGGTCCTATACAGGTTCAAAGTATTAATGGTAAGAGATACATTTTTGTATGTGTGGATGATTTTTCTAGATTTACTTGGGTAGATTTTTTAAGAGAAAAATCAGACACATTCGAAGCTTTTAAAACTCTTTGGACATGACTAAGAGCTGAAAAAAAATTGCAACATTGGAAAAATTGTAAGAATACAAAGTGATCATGGTAAGGAGTTTGAAAATTCAGTTTATGATGAATATTGTAAATCTTTTGGAATTTTGCATGAATTTTCTTCACTCAAAACCCCTGAACAAAATGGGGTAGTAGAACGGAAAAATCGTACCTTGCCGGAAATGGCCAGAGTTATGCTTAATAGCAAAAAACTCACAAAGAAACTATGGGTTGAAGAAATTAACACTGCTTGCTACATAATTAATCGTGTTTTTCTGCGTCCAGGTACAAATAAAACACCTTATGAGATCTGGAAAGGTAGAAAACCCAATGTCAATTATTTTCATATATTTGGGTGCCTTTGTTATATTCTTAGATATCGTGAGAATCTGGGCAAATTTGATTCCAAAAGCAATTTGGGAGTTTTTCTTAGTTATTCCAATAATAGTAGGGCCTATAGTGTTTATAACATGAGAACCCAAATTGTTATGGAATCTACTAATGTGATTGTTGATGATCTAAAAGATTTTTCTGAGTACTCACATGAGGAAGAAATTGACAGGTTCATTGATGTTCAACAACATAAAGGGATGCCAGATCTGACTTAAGATCGTTCAGAGGCGACAACAGTTGTTAATGATGTATCAAACACAGATTCTGTCGCGACAAAAACTGAACGAAAGTCTAGTTAATTCTTCTAACTCCATTAAAAAAGAACCCTCAACCAGAGTAAAAAAGAATCACCCTTATGATCTTATTTTGGGAAATCTTGAAGAGAGTATGGTCACTTGAAAGTGGTATGTAAAATTGGTTCAATTTGTTTGCTTTACTTCTACATTTGAACCAAAAAACGTGAATGAAGCCTTAAATGACGAATCATGGATTAATGTTATGCAAGAAGAGCTAGATCAATTCACAAGGAATGAGTTCTGGATCCTTGTCCCTAGACCGAGCCATACTAATATTATAGGTACAAAATAGATATTTAAAAACAAAATTGATGAATTTGGCACCATAATAGGAAATAAAGCTAGGCTAATTTCACAAGGGTACACTCAAGTTGAAGGAATTGATTTTGATGAGGCATTTTCCCCTGTTGCAAGACTTGAATCCATAAGATTATTGCTAGCTATTTCATGTGTTCTTGGTTTTAAATTATTCCAAATGGATGTTAAATCTGCCTTTTTAAATTGATTCTTCAATGGAGAGGCATATGTTGAGCAACCCAAAGGGTTTGAGGACCCTCACTTTCCTAATCATGTTTTTAAGCTGCAAAAAGCTTTGTATGGGTTTAAACAAGAGAGGGGGAGTAGAAAAGACATTTTTTTATCAAAAATGTTGATACAAATATTATGATAGCTCAAATATATGTTGATGATATAGTGTTTGGTACTACTAATGACTCTCTAGCACATGAATTTGTGAAACAAATGCAGGAAGAGTTTGAAATGGACATGGTGGGAGAACTGAATTTTATCTTAGAGCTCCAAGTTAAGCAGTCAGATGAGAGAATTTTCATTTCACAAAGCAAGTATGCTAGAAATTCGGTAAAGAGATTTGGGCTCGATGCATCTAAACCTGCTAAAACTCCCATGGGAACCACTGTCAAACTATCTAAAGATGAGAATGGGATGAAAGTCGATCCAAATCTTTATAGGAGTATGATTAGGAGTCTTCTATACATAACTGCTAGTCGTCCAGACATTAGTTACAGTGTTGGAGTGTGTGCTCACTTCCAAGGGAACCACATGAAGTCTCATGTGACTGCTGTAAATTGAATTATTCTTTATATCAGTAATACTCTTGATTTAGGCATTTGGTACTCCAAAGAAACAAACTTTAACCTTGTGTGTTATAGTGACGCAGATGTTGGGGTTTTATGCCCTAATTAAAACCCAATTTATTTGTAATCTCATTTTATTATCAATAAAAGAATAGAAATCATTTTTTGACTTGGTCAATCACTTCTCAAATGTTTTATTTTCATGATTATTTGTTTAATATAAACTTCTATTAAATCCCGAACATATAGCTAATCGTATTTATAGTGACGTAATCACAGTGCAATATAAATATGATTATATGTTCAAAATAAGTTAGTCCTACGATTAATCAGTGCACAAGATTTACACTGACTTGCCAATCTACGATATGATCTACTTACACATCACAGTGTTATGTTCTCTCCAGAACATTTGCAAAGTAGATAAGATCAGATATATTTGTTACATCAGACTAGACCGATAGTGACATTTTATAGGGTAAGTAAACATACCATTATTATCTATTCTAGTCATATCATATAGTTGACCATAGGTCAATTCAATCTCAATTCTGAGTGGTTAGTGTTCTAACTGAATGTATTATTTAAGTTCTTTGACTTGTTCATTACTAGCTTACCCTACGGACTAGCCCATACTTACATCTTGGGAACTCGGTAGTATAATTGAGTGGGAGTGTTAATCATAGATATGAACATCTATAGTGTAACGCCCTGGATAGCCAAGACCGTTACACTGTGTGTTTACAAAGGTGCAAGACTTGCTAATCAAGTCATTTAATTCAAAATGTGTTTCTGAAACTACAATTGAACTAGGGTTAAAATATTTTGATCTCAAAAGCTGCATTTCTTATAAATAATCATTTTCTTTTTACATGGGATCCCAAAAGTAATAAGTTTAAGAATGTCTACACAAGATTCAAGATTTAAATATAGTGATTAGCCATACTAAGGTAAAACAGACAGTTAAGCATATCCTGTCCTGTTCCACTCCTCGGCCGTGGCGGCCGAACAGCTGACTATGTACATTCAGCCTCGCAACCCTCCATCTCAGGATTGGCCCAACTTTCCTTTGCCTTTACCTACACCACGAAGAACCCATGAGCCAAGGCCCAGCAAGAAAACACAATAACAGAGCACAATCATTCAATAGACAATCAGATAACTCATATCGCATAAGCATGTACTCAACAGTTTAAGCATTCATGATAATCAAGTATTCATCATACCAAGTATATCATTTCATATCAATAATCAATCCACATATGATAACTAGGGTTAATGCCCTTAGGCCGCACCCTCTATTTATCCCACTGACTACGGTCGCTTAAACCGAGCTCAGTGAATATTAAGCTGTCCTCGGCAACCAGTGGCCGAGCCGCGCCCTGTACGCAAGTACAATTTACAGCACCCTTAGGCCATTTATCACATGTCCTATGGCGTAATACAATCAATGACATTATACACATATCGGGAGCACTTAGTCCCTTCACAAACACATAACCGGGGTGCAATTTTCAATTGATTCACTAGCTTAGTCCCTTTACCTTTAGATTCGCTAGCTTTGTTCAATTGATCCTCAAGCATGATCCCTCTTGAGCCCTAGCGCACACCTAGTCACAACCATAGATCAGAATCATCACCGAAATTCAAGTCCAAAACCTAGCATCGGGACCAATCCCAAGCCCTCAGGAAACTCTAATTCTACCAAACGGGGTGGTGGAATCAAACCCCGAACCCCCGGGCAAAAATCCTTGAAAATAACCCCAAAACCCCTTTTTGGAAATAGGGTAGCGCTACAGCGCTCTAAAGAGAGCGCTACAGCACTACAAACAGAGCCTAAGGCACCCCAGACCACTCAGCCTAGCGCTACAACGCCCAATGGCTAGCGCTGTAGCGCTAGTCACTGCACAACAATTCCTGCCTTTTCCTCTTTCGATTTTTCCTGAGCCAAACCTTACCAAGACTTTTCCAAACTTCAACCAAACATATAAACAAGCCTACCAACATCCTCCACTCATCCCAAACATCCCAACCACACATAACTCAATCACATGCATCCCTAAACAAAGAATTCACCATAGCTAAACCTAAAGCTTATAAACTTAACAAAACAATAACTGAAACCACAGAACTTGAACTAGAGTTCCTTACCTTTGCTGGATAAGCTTAGCCTAGGTTATCCTTCTCACTAGCTTGGCCTTCACCTCCTCAAAGCTCAGCTTCTATTGCCCTAGAATTCTCCAACAAAACTCAGATCAAAATCCACAACAACACCAAGAACTATAAACTAAAACCTACCTTAAACCTTACCTCAAATGATGAGTATCCCCTGCCGATTCCTCAAACTAGACCAAAGACCTTAGCCTAAAGCTCCTGCCTAGACTCCCTCTGAGCTTTGCTCCAAGAAACCTCAAGAAATGGAGAAGAGACCTCCAACCGAACGAGAGAGAAAAAGACTCCCAATTTCCCTTTTTTCCTTCTCTTCTTTCTTTTCTTTCCTTCAGAATTCCAGCCCTTTCTACACAATCCACTAATTATAAAGCCTAATAACATGTATCCTTTATAAGGAAAATGACCACAATACCCTCCCATAATTCCTAATCCTTTTAGTCCACCTAGGGACATTTTGGTCATTTCAACCAATTCCTGCTAATTCCTCGAGTGTCTCTAATATTTACCACTCACTTCCCGACACCTAACTAATCACCAATTATATTCCTTAATGTCAAGATAGATTCCAATATATTCTCTAAATTCCCAAAAATACCCCCACCTTCACCCCAAGCCGGGTATAAACCGCCGTGACTTTTTCGCTAACCCGCTCACTGGGATCGTCTCGAGTTACATATTACAAATATATCCACATAATAATGTGGTCTCGACAATTTATCACATATATATACAGTTATGCCATCAACGGGCCAAAATTACGATTATGCCCTTCTAACCTAGTCAGGGCCTGCATGCATACTAATACACATAGTCATGCATCACAAATATTCAAATAGTCATTTAACATGCTTTTAAATCATTAAATCACATATAATCCAATTATGCCCTCCCGGGACACTAATCAAGGCCCTTAGGCCTTATTAGTAAATTTGGGTCATTACAACTATCCCCTCCTGATGAGTATTTCGTCCTCGAAATTCACCTGAGTAACTCGGGATACTGATCCCGCATTGCTGTCTCCAGCTCCCAGGTCGCTTCCTCGACCCTACTATTCCTCCATAACACCTTAAAAAGAGGAATTTTCTTATTCCGTAGTACTTTATCTTTTCGATCCAAGATCTGAACCAGTTGCTCTTCATAAGCTAGGTCTGGCTGCAATTCCAAGACTTCATACCTCAACACATGAGTCGCATCTGAGACGTACTTCCGGAGCATAGAAACATGGAATACGTCATGGACTCCTGACAATGATGGCGGCAAGGCTAACTTGTAAGCCACCTGACCAATCTTTTCCAGGATCTCAAAAGGTCCAATGAATCTAGGGCTTAGCTTGCCCTTCTCACCAAACCTCTTCACCCCTCGCAATGGTGAAACTCGGAGAAACACGTGGTACCCAACCTGGAACTCCACGTCCCTACGCTTGGGGTCAGCGTAACTTTTCTGTCTACTCTGTGAGGCGAGCATCCTAGCTCGGATCTTCTCTATAGCTTCACTTGTCCTCTGAACCATATCTGGCCCCAAATACTTCCTCTCACCCATCTCATCCCAATGGATGGGTGATCTGCATTTCCTCTCATATAACATCTCATAGGGAGCCACTCCAATCGTTGATTGGTAACTATTGTTATACGAAAATTCAATCAACAAAAGATACTTACTCCATGACCCTTCAAAGTCGACCACACACGCTCTGAGCATATCTTCCAATACCTGAATCGTCCTCTCAGACTGTCCATCAGTCTGAGGATGAAAGGTTGTGCTGAACTTCAACTGAGTTCCCATAGCCTTCTGCAAACCTCCCCAAAATATTGAAGTAAAGATGGGATCCTGGTCTGACACTATAGACTTAGGAATCCCATGGAGACGTACGATCTCCCTCACATACAACTCAGCATACTGATCCATAGTATATGTTGACTTCACTGGAAGAAAATGGGCTAACTTGGTGTATCTGTCCACTATCACCGACACCGAGTCATGAAGCCCTACTGTCCTGGGTAAATCGTCCATGAAATCAATCGTAATATCCTCCCACTTCCACTCGAGAATACTCAAAGGCTGAAGCACCCCTGCTGGTCACTGATGCTCAACTTTCACCTGCTGACAGGTTAAGCATCTGGCTACGTACTCCACCACATCCTTCTTCATCCTGGGCCACCAATATAACATCCGTAGATCTTGGTACATCTTCGTGGTACCCAGATGAAGTGAGTACGACATTGTATGAGACTCATCCAGTATCTCTCGTCTGATCCCCTCATCAACTAGAACACAAATCCGTCCATGATACCAAAGAAAACCAACCTCAGAAATAGAATAGTCCTTAGCTACTCCCGCTAAGACATTCTCTCTAACCTCATGTAACTGAGCGTCTACCAACTGTCCCTCTTTAATCCGCTTTAGCAGGGTCGACTACAGAGTAATATTGGCCAACCGGCCCACTACCAACTCTATTCCCGCTTTGACCATCTCATCAGCTAACTCTCTCGAGATCTGGGTGGAACTATATAACTGACCTGGGCCCCTCCAGCTTAATGCATCCACTACTATGTTGGCTTTCCCCAGGTGGTAAAGAATTTCACAATCATAATCTTTCACATACTCAAGCCAACGCCTCTGTCTCATGTTCAAGTCCTTCTGTGTAAAGAAATATTTTAGACTCTTATGGTCATTGTATACCTCGCACTTCTCCCCATACAGATAATGTCGCCAAATCTTCAGTGCGAATACCACCGCCGCTAACTCCAAATCATGGGTAGGATACCGCTGCTCATACTCCTTCAGCTGTCGTGATGCATAAGCTATGACCTTTTCATTTTTCATCAACACACAGCCTAAACCCAACCTCGATACATCGCAATAGACCACAAACTTCCCTTCCCCCGAAGGAAGACTCAACACAGGCGTAGAAATAAGTCATCGCTTCAGCTCTTGGAAACTGTCCTCACATATGTCTGACCAGATAAACTTCAAATTCTTCCGTGTCAATTCTGTCATCGGTGCCGCTATCTTCGAGAAACCCTCCACAAATCGTCTGTAATAACCCTCTAGACCAAGAAAGCTCCGCACCTCTGAGGCGTTCCTTGGCCTCGGCCAATCCCTAACTACCTCTACCTTAGATGGATCCACCTTAATGCAATCTGCACCCACGATATGTCCAAGGAATGTCACTTTTGGTAGCCAAAAGTCACGTTTCTTAAACTTGGCATACAACTGATGCTCCCTTAGTCTCTGAAGAACCTGTCGAAGATGAATCTCGTGCTCTGCCTCTGAACTGGAGTACACTAAGATGTCGTCGATGAAGACAATAACGAACTGATCTAGAAAGTCCTTGAACACCCTGTTCATTAGGTCCATGAAGGCTGCTGGGGCATTGGTTAAACCAAACGACATGACCAGAAACTCATAGTGTCCGTACCTCATTCGGAAGGCCGTGATCGGTATGTCCTTGTCCTTGATCCTCAGCTGGTGATAACCAGATCGGAGATCAAT
The DNA here is from genome assembly GCF_963169125.1 of Humulus lupulus. Lineage (NCBI taxonomy): Eukaryota > Viridiplantae > Streptophyta > Magnoliopsida > Rosales > Cannabaceae > Humulus > Humulus lupulus. Next base: position 262,954,353 of record NC_084793.1, read on the forward strand.
CTTCAAGAACACCGTCTTACCTTGAAGTTGATCAAACAAGTCATCAATCCTTGGTCGGGGGTACTTATTCTTGATAGTCAACTTGTTCAATTCCCTGTAGTCTATACACATTCTCAAAGTCCCATCCTTCTTCTTCACAAACAAAACTGGAGCACCCCATGGCAAGTAGCTAGGCCTGATGAACCCCAAATCCAGAAGCTCCTGCAACTGTATCTTCAATTCTTTCAATTCCTCTGGTGCCATCCTATATGGTTCCCTCGATACTGGCTCTGTCCTTGGCGCCAACTCAATAACAAACTGAATCTCTCTACGCGGCGACAACCCCAGCAAGTCCTCGGGGAACACATCTAAGAACTCACAAACCAATCTGGTCTCTTCTGGTCCCACTGGCGAAACCCTGGTGGTATCCACCACACTAGCCAGAAAACCTATACACCCTCCTTGTAACAGATCTCTGGCTCTCATCGTTGATATCCTGGGTACGCGGGGTCCATGCACCGCTCCCACAAAAACAAAGGAATCCTTACCCTCTGGCTCAAAAGTCATCATCTTCTTTCTGCAGTCAATAGTAGCTCCATATATAACCAGCCAATCCATACCCAAAATCATATCAAATTCCTCCATACTCAGCTCAATCAAATCTACTGACAACTCTCTACCATCAACTATCACCGGCAGTGCTCTAATCCATCTCCTAGATACTACCAGTTCCCCTGTAGGAAAAATAGTCCCAAACCCTGAAGTACAATACTCACTAGATCTACACAGTCTATCAATCACCCTAATAGAAACAAACGAATGAGTAGCACTAGAGTCAATCAATACAGTAAAAGGAGTGCCAGCGCTAGAAAGTTGACCTGTCACTACCGAGGGGCTAGCCTCGGCCTCTGCCTGCGTCAGGGTGAACACTCGAGCTGAAGTCAAGCTGTCCACCTTCCCCACATCTCCCTTCTTCACTGACGGACAATATTTCTTGAGGTGTCCCACCACCCCGTACACATAACAGGCCTTAGCCCGACATTCGCCTGGATGGCATCTTCTGCACCCGTGCACTCAGGATAAGTCCTCCATGCATCATTGCCTCCCTGATGGCCACCTTGAGCACCCCAACCTCTCCTATCAGGACTAGGAACGGTCGAAGCATCAGGGGTTTTCCTCTTCAAATCATTGGGGCCTTCGCCCCTACCATAACCCGAATATGGAGGCACCGCCCTGCGGCCCTCTCGCCTCGCTGCACTCTCTCTCCATATCTTATTTTCCACTTCCTCAGCGATAAGAGCCTTCTCCACAACATGGGCATAAGTTGTCCCTCCAGGTATTCTTGTAATTCTTACATCCCGAGCTATCATAACATTAAGCCCTCTGATAAATCTGTCTTGCCTAGCTGCATCGAGAGGCACAAGATCTGGTGCGAATTTTGCAAGTCTGTCAAACTTTAGGGAATATTCTGTAACGGTCATGCTGCCCTGAACCAGCCCCACAAACTCATTTACTTTCGTTGCCCTGATGGAAACATTATAATACTTATGACTAAATAAGTCCTTGAATCCTTCCCAAGTCAAAGCGGTAACATCTCTGGTCTGTGATGCCACCTCCCACCAAATTCGGGCATCCTCTCTCAACATATATGTGGCGCAGGCCACTCTGTCATGTCCCTCTACCCTCATAAAGTCTAGAATGGTAGTAATCATGGTCATCCACTGTTCAGCCTTCAGTGGATCAGGTCCTCCTTCAAAGATCGGGGGCTGCTGCTTCCTAAACCGCTCATACAACAGCTCCCATCTATTCCCAACCTCCACTGGCTGTACAACAGGTACCACTGTAGGTGGTAGAATGGGGGAAACACTCCTTGATGGAGCTTGCTATCGCAGAATTCGAATTTGCTCATCTTGGCTCTGTAGCCGAGCCTGCATGTCTACCATAAGCTGCTGCCAGTTCTTAGGGACTGGCGGAGGGGTCTGGCCCCGATCATCATCTGTAGTCCCAGACCTGCCGGCTAGTCATGTAGATTTTCTTGGACGCGTAATTATCCAAGTCAATCTGCAATCAACGACTCGGCAATCAGACTATGATGACAGGGTAATAATCCTTTCGTGATCCATCACTGTAACTCCAATCATTCACAAGAAATCAAGTTATAACAATTCATCCATATATTCATTAACATGCATAGCAGTGCTGATAAGCACGCCTCAATACCATCATGCAATAGTCAAGGGCCAGGCCCTATCAGTATCTCATGCTCCCTATTAATCAAGCATATATCAACAGTCATATCTCATTCAAATCATTTAAGCACATAGTCATGTATACACAATTTACCAAACCTTGAGTTGAGCTTGGCTTTCACAGTGAATGTACATGTCCAGCCAGTCTTCAGGAACCCTTAAACCTAGGATGCTCTGATACCAAGTTGTAATGCTCTGGATAGCCAAGACCATTACACTGTGTGTTTAAAAAGGTGCAAGACTTGCGAATCAAGTCATTTAATTTAAAACGTGTTTCTGAAACTATAGTTAAACTAGGGTTAAAAGAGTTTGGTCTCAAAAGCTGCATTTCTTATAAATAATCATTTTCTTTTTACATGGGATCCCAAAAGTAATAAGTTTAAGACTGTCTACAAAAGATTCAAGATTTAAATACAGTGATTATCCATAATAAGGCAAAATAGACAGTCAAGCATATCCCGTCCTATTCCACTCCTCGGTCGTGGCGGCCGAACAGCTGACTATGTACATTCAGCCCTGCAGCCCTCCATCTCAGGATTGGCCCAACTTGCCTTTACCTTTGCCTGCACCACGAAGCACCCGTGAGCCAAGGCCAAGCAAGAAAACACAATAATAGAGCACAATCATTCAATAAACAATTAGATAACTCATATCGCATAAGCATGTACTCAACAATTTAAGCATTCATGATAATCAAGTATTCATCATACCAAGTATATCATTTCATATCAATAATCAATCCACATATGATAACTAGGGTTAATGCCCTTAGGCCACACCCTCTATTTATCCCGCTGACTCCGGCCGCCTTAAACCGAGCTCAGTGAATATTAAGTTGTCCTCGGCTACCAATGGCCGAGTCGCACCCTGTGCACAAGTATAATTTATGGCACCCTTAGGCCATTTATCACATGTCCCATGGCGTAATACCATCTATGACATTATACACATATCGGGAGCACTTAGTCCCTTCACAAACACATAACCGGGTGCAGTTTTCTTACCTTTAGATTCACTAGATTTGTTCAATTGATCCTCAAGCATGATCCTTCTTGAGCCCTAGCGCACACCTAGTCACAACCATAGATCAGAATCATCACCAAACCTCTAGTCCAAAACCTAGCATCGGGACCAATCCCGAGCCCTCGGGAAACTCTAATTCCACCAAACGAGATGGTGGAATCAAACCCCGAACCCCCGGGCAAAAATCCTTGAAAATAACCCCAAAACCCCTTTTTGGAAATAGGGTAGCGCTACAGCGCTCTAAAGAGAGCGCTACAGCACTACAAACAGAGCCTAAGGCACCCCAGACCACTCATCCTAGCGCTACAACGCCCAATGGCTAGCGCTGTAGCGCTAGTCACAGCACAGCAATTCCTTCCTTTTCCTCTTTCGATTTTCCCCGAGCCAAACCTTACAAAAACTCTTCCAAACTTCAACCAAACATAAAAACAAGCCTACCAACATCCTCCACTCATCCCAAACATCCCAACCACACATAACTCAATGACATGCATCCCTAAACATAGAATACACCATAGTTGAACCTAAAGCTCAGAAACTTAACAAAACAACAGCTGAAACGACAGAACTTGAACTAGAATTCCTTACCTTTGCTGGATAAGCTTAGCCTAGGTTATCGTCCTCACTAGCTTGGCCTTCACCTCCTCAAAGCTCAGCTTCAATTGCCCTAGAATTCCCTGCCAAAACTCAGCTCAAAATCCACAACAACACCAAGAACTAGAAACTGAAAACTACCTTGAACCTTACCTCAAATGATGAGTATCCCGTGCCAATTCCTCAAACCAGACCAAAGAACTTAGCCTCAAGCTCCTGCCTAGACTCCCTCTGAGTTTTGCTCCAAGAAACCTCAAGAATGGAGAAGATACCTCCAACCGAACGAGAGAGAAAAAGACTCCCAATTTCACTTCTCTTCTTTCTTTTCTTTTCCTTTCTTTCCTTCAGAATTCCAGCCCTTTCTACACAATCCACTAAGTATAAGGCCTAATAACATTTAACCTTTATAAGGAAAATGACCACAATACCCTCCCATAATTCCTAAGCCTTTTAGTCCACCTAGGGGCATTTTGGTCATTTCATCCAATTCCCACTAATTCCTCAAGTGTCTCTAATATTTACCACTTACTTCCCGACACCTAACTAATAAACAATTATATTCCTTAATGTCAAGATAGACTCCAATATATTCTCTAAATTCCCAAAAATACCCCCAGGCTCGCCCTGAGCCGGGTATAAATCCCCGCCGTGACTTTTTTGCTAACATGCTCACTGGGATCGTCTCGAGTCACAGATTACAAATATATCCATATAATAATGTTGTCTCGACAGTTTATCACATATATATACAGTTATGCCCTCAACGGGCCAAAATTACCATTATGCCCTTCTAACCTAGTTAGGTCCTACATGCATACTAATACACATAGTCATGCATCACAAATATTCAAATAGTCATATAACATGCTTTTAAATCATTACATCACATATAATCCAATTATGCCCTCCTGGCACACTAATCAAGGCCCTTAGGCCTTATTAGTAAATTTGAGTCGTTACATATAGCTTCTAATGAAGAAGTGAAATGATGGTTTCCTTTTAGTTTAGTTCAAGGTGCTAAATGATAGATATCTCATTTCAGTAATTAATATTAGTTTACTGAAATATCATGTACAAGGAACTAAGTGTTTTAAGGATAAAATGCAATGAGGGGTAAAACGGTATTTTAGTCGCATCTCATTGTAGACCGTCTATAGAGGATTGAGTGATAATTAATAATGTATCTATATTTGTTGTAGAGCATTCTATGAATTCAAGAGTGCAATTCCGAGTCTTTAGTGGAATCACGAGGAATTAATAAGTTAGTTAATTTATTTGTTAGATTTATGATAACTTATTGGAGCTTGATTTCATAGGCCCATGGTCCCCACTGTACCTTGGATAAAATCATCTAGATAGTTTTAATTAATTGATTTAATTATCAATTAGAATTATGAAAGTTGACTAGGTCAATTTTGGATAGTTTCACAAAGTTATGTAATTTAGAGGAGAAAAGAGAAATTAGGGCATATTTATTAATTAAAATAAATTGGTATCTAAATTAATAAATAAATTTAAATCAATGTTCAAATTATAAATAATTAATTTGATAAAGGATTTGAATAATTATTTAATTATTAATCAATAGAAAATAATACAAGCTTTGATTTTAAGTCCAACATGCTTCTAATTAAATGGGAAATTTCATGGGCCTAAAGCCCATGAGAATTTCGACCTAGGGCTGTTAATTGTCTATTATTTTATTGATTTTTTAATTAAAATAAATGACCTAATTGAGTCTATAAAAAGAATGCTTAGTGAGAGTTGAAAACAGATGGCAGACACAAGTTTCTAAGAAGATCAGAATATCTAGTATGTTTTAGATTCTCTCTACAAACATAAGTATTTTTTTAAGCCTCATTACTCTTTTCTCTTCTTCTCTCTGTATCTATCTCATGTGTTGAGAATTGTTCACCCTAGTCAAGGTGATTCTAAGGATACTTTGGAAGGCTGTGAAGAAAATTCAAGAACGGTTCAGTTTCTTGGTAATATTCTGTGACAGAAAGGATACATGGGTTAGAGAAACTGCAGAAAGGACTATATCATTATGCTGCGTATAATGTAAGTATTCTTATCATTATTTCTGTTTGAATTCAATTTTAGAAACATGTTTTAGGTTTTCTTATATTAATTTATTTAATATAAGATCTACATGAAAATAAACAAGATACTGTATAAGTTTTCCCAACACAAATTGGGCAGGAAACACTGATGATCGTAAAAGTACAAGTGATGGTTGTTTTTACTTAGGAAACAATTTGGTTTCCTGGCATAGTAAAAAACAAAACTCCATCTCTCTAGCGCACCAAATATATATTTTTTAATTTTATTAATTTTGTGCTTTGTTTTATTTTAATTGTTAAGTGTTATGAATTATCATTTTTTATTTGTTTGAATTGTTTCGTAGAAATTGTGTGTATTTAATTGTTAATTTTTTATTTATTTATTAATTTTATTTGTGAATAAAATGAGTTTTGATTGAATGTACCAAGGTTCATGGTAAGTAGAGATGCACCATAGTAGTTGAGTGTGTGCATGTGCATGGTTACATGGTGTGCATGCAATAGTTTTTCTACACATTTTTTTAATTTCCTTTTATTGGATTTATTTTATTTAATTACAAAAAAAATAAAGGAAGAGGAAAGAGAGGGGTGGACGGCAATGGAGTGGGAAGGGGAAGGATTTTATTCCCATTTACTTTTTCAATCAAATATTTAAATTGGAAGACTATAGCTATTTTGGGTAAGAGAATTGTTGACATTTCACTAATAATCTATTATTTTTATTATAATTGATTTTAGGCTTAATTAGGAGAAATGGTTTGGGAAACTTATCCATTTCCCATTAGGACAGGTTATTGCTAGGTTAGATTAAAAGGAAGGAAAGAAAGAAAAGAAGAGCACTTTGTGCTCTTGTGACCGTCGACCTAGAGAGAGAAGGAGAGAGAGTGAGTGTGAACTAGAGAGAGAAGGAGAAGGAGAAAGAACTAAGAAGAAAGAAGAGGAAAATGAGAGATCAATTCTATAGGTATGGTCTTGTATACTTGGTTTGATTCTTAAGTTTACATCATCCCCTCAATTCTAAGTATTAGTTCTTCTTTTCTCTCCTTGTGATGTTCGAATCCCTATAGGTGTCAAGGTCCCTTTTTGCTAGTGTGTTCTTGATTCCACAATCAAGTGAGGTAATGGATTCTTCCCTATGTGTTGGTTTGTTAATGATCATGGTTATGTCTTCTTTCTATTTTTTTTCGGGATAATGATTGACGAAGTTGTGAAAGAGATGTGATTTTGAGATATGAAAACATGATGATCATGATGAGTGATGTTATGGTGGTTTCAGCCAACAAGAGTATAAGCTTAGGTTTTTTTTAAGCAAGCATGAAGAATTTGAATATTGAGATTTTACTATAGGGTTCTATGTGTTTTTGGCAAGATACATGATTTGGACTCTTGTTGTTGAATCCATGAATTTGATGAGCATGTTTATGAGATTGGTATGTGGTTATGATGTATTAATAGGTTAAGGCATGCTAGGTTTGTTTATGTGTTGTGCTTATATTTTGGGGACTAAGGATTCTTATGCATTATACCAATATGATTGTACATATGTTCATTGTTTTGAAAATAGGAACATGTTAGGATCTCTTATCTCTTTGCATGTTAGTTTTAATCATCTTCCTTTCTTGTGATCAATTGTGTTATTAGGAGTATCCTAGGAATTTCTTGGGTTTTGGAAACAATAAGGAGTGAAAATATGTTATAGGTTTCGACCTAAGGGGTGTGATGCATGTTGTGTTGTTGTTGTTTTTTTTGTGTGTCACTTATACATATTAAGAACATGCTAGGTTAATTGGTTAAATGAAGGGTGTCTCTTGATTCTTTTAAAAAGGATAATTTAGTGAATTTCACGATGAGTATACTTTCTGATTTTGTGTATATTTGGTGAGAAATTTTGGTGAAACAATGAGTTGCATGCATAAGTAATGTCTCAAATGATGTACTGATTTTATGTAAATAAAAGGGTATTTTATTTCACATTTAAAATTTTATTTTTACTCAATCAATACCCACAGTTTTTTTTTTATATATTTTATGAAGAAAATATAGTTTTAATCCAAGCTTATGATTTTTGAGTAATTAAATAGTTGTTGGAAGTTTTGATTAAAAATAAAAAATGCATTTTAAATGAAACAAATAATGTGAGTATATTGAATAAATTATTTTCCTAAGTTATGTATATGTTAAATTTATATATATTTTTAAAAAAAAGAAACCATGAATTTTCACATTATTTATTTTATTTTATTTTTTTGATCAAGAAGAAAATGAACTTCATTGAACAAAGCAACCAAATCAACTGAAGGGGCAAATCACCCAAACAACAACCAACCAATGCTATACAAACAAATAAAAGAACCAACTAAACACCCCACTTTATTACATTGGAGTTTCCTTATAAAAAGTTGTTCTTGAAGAGAAATCTTCCTATTTTTAACTATGTATAATCTGTATTGCACTATGTTAATAACATCCTTTGCTATACAGTCAGCTGCCAAAGAATACCCATCAAAGATACACCTATTTCGGTTCCTCCAAATACAGTAAGTAACAGCAGCCACAATCAAGTTTATAATAGAAGAGACCATTCCATGTCTATCACTGGCAATCCAAACAATCTAGCTATTGAAATCAGTAGGCCATGCTTTAAACCCCATCCAAACAAAGATTAAAGTAAGAATCTTCTTAGAAAGGAAACACTCAAAGAAGAGATGAGTGTGACTCTCATTGTGATCGCCACAAACAGGACATAACAGGCAATCCACCTTAATGTTAAACCTGAGCATGTTATCTCTAGTGAGAAGATGAGAATTAACCACCTGCCATAGAAGAAATCGGTGCTTAGGAATAGTAAGTTTACTCCAAACTGCTTGATGATAACCCACCAGCTGTTGATTTAAGGAGCTGTTGTAGAGCTTCGAAGCCTTAAACCTTCCTGGTACCCCAGCAACAAGGACCTCTGCCAAACTGAATCTTCCCCTTATATCGCATAATTTCCTCCAATACCAACTGCAATCAGGTTTCAGGTTGTAGTTCCAGAAATTAGCACCTTTCAAATAGATAGAATTAATCCATTTAACCCATAGAATATCATGCTTCTCAGAAATGGCCCATATATTTTTAGCTAATATAGCTTTATTTCAACTAGCACCATCTCTGAAACCGAGACCACCATAGGCCTTAGGGAGGCAAACCTTCTGCCAAGAAGCATATGCCTAGAAATTCCCCAAAGAAATCCACGGCAAAGTTTCTCTACTTCCTTAACAATGCTCTGAGGTAACACAAAGATACTCATCCAGTAATTACGAAGCCCAAATAAAACTGAGTGAATAAGTTGCATTCTGCCAGCAAAAGAAAGATGCCTGCTAGTCCAAAACTGAAGCCTCAATCTGATTTTTTGAAGAATAATGTCACAATCTTCATGTCTCCACTTAGTTGGCCGCATAGGCACCCCAAGATACTTAAGCAAAAAAGTTCCTTCAGAGAGATCAATCTCTTGAGCAATATTCCTTCTCTCAGCGGCACTGACTCCTCCAAAGAAAATGTGAGACTTACTAGCATTAATAGAGAGCCCTGTAGCAGCACTAAACTCCTCAAGAACCTCTTTGAAAACTCTAATAGCATAATGAGTTCCCTTACAAAATAAAATAAAATCATCAGCAAAACAAAGATTAAGAAGTTTAAGACTTTTACACATGGGGTGAAATCTTAATGTAGAATTGTGCGCTGCTAGTTGAAGGCTCCGAGTAAGATACTCCATGATAAGCACAAACAAAAGAGGAGACATAGGATCACCCTGACGCAGCCTTTTCTCGCCCTTGAACCTGCCTTGAACTCTACCATTCATAGGCAAAGAGTAAGATGTGTTTTTCAAGCAAACCATAATCAATCCTATAAACTTCATAGGAAAGCAAAAAGCCTTTAAAAGATCCTCAAGAAACTGCCAATCAACTGTATCATAAGCTTTGCTTAAGTCTATCTTAATAGCACATCTAGGCGAAGTAGAGGTCCTCCCATAATTTTTGATAAGATCTTGGAATATCATAATGTTATGAGCAATGGATCGACCCCGAATAAAGGCTCATTGGTTCAGCTAAATGAGATCAGGAAGAACTAAGGCCATACGAGAACACAAAAGCTTGGCAATGCATTTGTATAATGTAGAACAGCAGGCTATAGGTCTATAATCTATAGCCCGAGAAGGATTAGCAACTTTAGGGACCAAAGATAGAGTAGTTTCATGGAGTTCAGAAGGAAAATTCCTTGTTTCAAAAAACTGACTCACCGCAGTACAAACTTCACCCCCAATATCCTGCCATAACGCCTTGAAAAATCCTGAACCAAAGCCATCAGGCCCCGGGGACTTGGTGATGGGAATACCGAATAGAGCATCTCAAATTTCCTTATGAGAGAAGGGTTTGAAAAGAATAAATTGTTGATCAACCGAAAGCTTGGTACCCATCTCAATACAGCGTAAATCAATCCAACCAGTGGCTGAACTCGGACTACCCAAATAGCTTCTAAAATGCTCCACAAAGTGAGAGACTACATCATGAAAATTATCTATCAATCTGCCTTGTTTAGTAATATAGGTTGCAATACCATTTTTAGCTCTGCGCTTTTTCAAACAAGCATGAAAATATGAAGTATTCATATCTCCCTTCCTTAACCAAGTAATTTTACTTATTTGAGCTAAGAAACTATCCTGAACAGTAAAAGCTTCAGCAACTGCCTTCACTACTTCTTGAAATCTGTAGTCTTGAGGGTGAGATTGAGCTTGAAGTTGAGCTTCTTGGTAAGCCTCCTTAGCCTTCTGATAATTCAGACCAATATCACTAATGTTTTTCCTGTTAAACCTCTTCAATTTGTGCTTCATTCTCATTGTCTTCAAGTAGATAACCCTTAGCCCAGTCCCCTTAATAGGTTTCCTCCAACTAGTCATAACCACCTCTTTGAAGCTTGATGATCTGTCCAAAAATTATAAAAAAGAAATAATTTGATACCCACATTCTCCATAGGCATGATAGAAACAACACATGAATAATGGTCTGAAACTACTTACCATCGAAACACAGATGTAGAATGAGGAAAAATATAAAGCCAAGCCTCATTCGTGAAAACATGGTCAATTTTAGAGTAAATTCTAGCAGGACCTTCTTGATTGGTCTCCTCTATCATTGTAACCCTCACAAAAGTCTTCCTCCAAACAACCAAAATTATGCCTTCAGTAACAAAACTAGAATAAAAACCCAAGTTAGGAAGTTTATGCTCCATGAACTCCATAACTTTATTCCCCTTCATTTTAGTTTCTAAAAAACCACCAACCCCTATTTTATTCCTGCTACATAATTCTATGATTGATGTATGCTTATTTGAACTATTCAGTCCTCTCAAGTTCCAGCTCAAAATATTGCAATTATCCATAAGAAGAAGTAGAATCAGATATACCTTCTTTTCCACCATTCACCTGCTCTTGAAGCACCTCAAACTTATTCAACTGTTTTTGTCCTTGCCCAGTAGGAAGAGAACAAACCACTTCAAACAGCCCTTGTTTAGACAGAGCGGCCACTCGCTTTAGAGTTTGCCATTTTTTACTGTCATTTGAACCCTTAGTTTCAGTAGTATTACTCGAGTCCTTAAGCTTAGCACCCTCAAAATTATTGGCCTGTGGAGCTTCAACATCAGTAGTATTAGTCAAACCCGTAGGAACATCACATTCAGGTTCAGTAGTGTCCTTATCCCTCCTCTCCTTTAACTCTACTTTAGACGTAACATCCTTTTTGACCCAGTGAGTTTTCATCTCCTTACGACAATCGACCATAGAATGACCATATCCAGAGCAAACTTTGCACTTAATAGGTAACCATTCATATTCCACCCCCTGTTCCATAATCTGTCCATTCTCATTAAGAAACTGTATACTTCTAGGAGGGCTATCAGTTATATCCATCTCCACAAGAACTCTAGCAAATTGAACTCTTGAGCGCTCCCTAGTAAATTTGTCAACCATAATCAGTTTATCGATCGTACTCAAGCACACTAAGACATTTACTTCCCCAGTACTGAAGCCTCAAGTCCTGTAATCGAATCCACAATGGAACTGAATGAATTAGACGAACTACACTGAGATCAGCAGTCCATGGTCGTATGATAACAGGTTTCCTATCAAATTGAAGTATACCATTTTCCAGAACATGATCTCGTGTAGCATCATCATTAAATTTTACCATGGTCAGCCCCATTGTCATTCTTGCAATCTGAGCAATCCCTAAATGACCCCAAACTCTTTTAATGAACCCTTAAAAAACAGCCATTGGAGGATTAGCACCAAGAACCATATAAATTACAGCCAAACTCCAATTAGCAGATTGATTTTTAACCTCTTCAACATCAACCCTAGCAATTTTCCTACCATCTATAATCAAAGGTTCAGCAAACTCAAGTTCCTGGTCAGAAAATGAGAGCTTACTTGCCGAGAACTGCTGCCATTGAAGGTGAGCTGAAGTTTGGAAGTCCCCTTCATCCACCTTATCCTCCCAGCTAGCAGAGTTCGACACTGGAGTGGCCATCCCAACGCCCCTAGTATCAACTTCCTGGGTTCCCCTTACTTCAGTCAATCAATCCTCTTCAGCAACGAGATTCAAACCCTCAGATCTATCCTTGTCGGCGTCGTTCAATGCACCAGCCACAGAGCCATCAACAACCAAAGCATCAGCAACAGAACTAATCGGGTCCTTCTCATCCTGAATCAACAGATTGTCTTGCTCTCCTACCTGAATCACGGGCTTACGAATCAATTTCTTCTTCTTTGCCATGGAAGAGAGAAAACCGAGTCACAGCCTTTCCATATTTTCAAATTATTATTAAGTGCAATGTGGGAGTGTGGTTGTAGATGCATTGAGTAGGCGTGGATATGGGAGTGTCTCAACATTGAGCAAAATAGAGGTGCCTCTCCAGAAGGAGATTATAAACACCGACATTGAGTTCGTGACAGGAGGCCTAGTGAACCTCATGTTAAAATCCTCCCTACTGGAACAAATTAGAGAATGACAGAAAATGGATGAAGCCCTAATGAAGCAATAGGCTTTGGTACAGGAAAGTGGTAACCGTGACTTCATGATGTCCAACAGTGGATTGTTACGATATAAGGATACGATTCGTGTGCCTGATAATGAGGAGATTAAGGAAAGTATTATGAAAGAGGCGCATACAACAACCTATTCTTTACATCCAGGGTCAACGAAGATGTACCAAGAGATTAAGGCATTATATTGGTGGCCTGGAATGAAGAACGATATTGCCGAGTTTGTTGCCAGATGCTTGACATGCCAGTAAGTCAAGGCAATACACCAAAGGCCAGCAGGGTTACTTCAACCGCTTTACGTTCTGGAATGGAAATAGGAAAATATCGCAATGGATTTTATGGTAGGAATACCCATGACCACAAAGAAACATGATTCTGATTGTGTAATAGTGGATAGGCTCACTAAGTCCACCCATTTTCTACCAGTTAAGACTACCTACTCGGCGGACCAATATGCAAAATTGTATGTGAGTGAGATAGTGAGACTTCATGGGGTTCCAAAGTCGATAATTTCTGATCGAGGGTCAGTGTTCACATAGATATTTTTGAGGGGATCACAGAAAGCTATGAGAAAAAGGTTAAAGTTCAGTACTGCGTTCCATCCTTAGACCGATGGGCAGTCTGAGAGGACTATACAGATTCTAGAGGACATGTTGAGATGTTGTGCTTTGGACTTTTCAGAGTCTTGGAACCGATACCTACCCCTAATGGAGCTCTCCTATAATAATAGTTATCAATCCACTATTGGGATGGCTCCCTATGAGATGCTTTATGGGCGCAAGTGTAGATCTTCTTTGCACTGAGATGAGGTTGGGGAGAAGCAGATTTTAGGCCTCGAGGCAGTTAATGAGGCCAACGAGGTGATCAAGCAAATTTTCCAAAGGATGCTTACTGCTCAAAGTAGGCAAAAGAGTTACGTGGACCTTAAGAGAAGGGATATCGAGTTTTCAGTGGGCGAGTTTGTGTTCTAGAGAGTCTCCCAAATGAAAGGTGTTATGCATTTTGGGAAGAAAGGGATGTTGAGCCCGAGATATATAGGTCCATTTGAGATTTTGGATAGAGTAGGGCAAGTTGCGTACCGTTTGGCACTGCCCCCAGCACTAGCCGAAACGCATAATGTCTTTCACATCTCGATGTTGTGTAAGTATGTGTCAGATACCTCTCATGTTTTGAGTTATGAGCCATTATAGCTGAAGCACGACCTAAGTTACGATGAACAGTGCAAGCGTGTTGTCGAAAAAGGAATCAAGGAACTAAGATCCAAAAGGATTCCATTAGTTAAGTTCCTGTGGAAGAATAGTACGGAACGAGAAGCAAAATGGGAGTTGGAGGAAGACATGAGAGATCGATGCCTGAGTAATTTGGTAAGAAATAATTTTGAGATGAAATTCCTTTTAAGGAGGGTATATTGTAGCGCAGCATTTTTTTTAATTTTTTTAATTTTGTGCTTTGTTTTATTTTAATAGTTAAGTGTTATGAATTTTTTTATTTGTTTGAATTGTTTGATAGAAATTGTGTGTATTTAATTGTTAATTTTTTTTATTTATTTATGAATTTAATTTGTGAATAAAATGAGTTTTGATTGAATGATCCAAGGTGCATGGTAAGTAGAGATGCACCTTAGTAGTTCAGCATGTGCATGTGCATGGTTGCATGGTGTGCATGCAATAGATTTTCTACACATTTTTTTATTTCCTTTTATTAGATTTATTTTATTTAATTAGAAAAAAATAAAGGAAGAGGAAAGAGAGAGATGAACGACAATGGAGTGGGAAAGGGAATGATTTTATTCCCATTTATTTTTTCAATCAAATAGCTTAAATTGGAAGACTATAGCTATTTTGGGTAAGAGAATTGTTGACATTTCTCTAATTATCTATTCTTTTTAGTATAATTGATTTTAGGCTTAATTGAGAGAAATGGTTTTGGAAACTTACCCATTTCCCATTAGGACTAGTTATTGCTATGTTAGATTAAAAGGAAGGAAAGAAAGAAAAGAAGAGCACTTTGTGCTCTTGTGACCGTCGGCCTAGAGAGAGAGTGAGCGTGAACTAGAGAGAGAAGGAGAAGGAGAAAGAAAGAAGAGTAAAAGGAGAGGTCAATTCTATAGGTATGGTCTTGCATACTTGGTTTGATTCTTAAGTTTACATCATCCCCTCAATTCTAAGTATTGGTTCTTCTTTTCTCTCCTTGTGATGTTTGAATCCCTATAGGTGTCAAGGTCTCTTTTTGCTAGTGTGTTCTTGATTCCACAGTCAAGAGAGGTAATGGATTATTCCCTGTGTGTTGGTTTGTTAATGATCATGTTTATGTCTTCTTTCTATTATTTTCGAGATAATGGTTGATGAAGTTGTGAAATAGTTGTGATTTTGAGATATGAAAACACGTTGATCATGATGAGTGATGTTATGGTGGTTTCAGCCAACAAGAGTATAAGAATAGATTTTTTTTAAGCAAGCATGATGGATTTGAATATTGAGATTTTGCTAAAGGGTTCTATGTGTTTTCGGCATGATGGATGATTTGGACTCTTGTTGTTCAATCCATGAATTTGATGAACATGTTTATGAGATTGGTATGTGGTTATGATATATTAATAGGTTAAGGCATGCTAGGTTTGTTTATGTGTTGTGCTTATATTTTGGGGACATAGGATTATTATGCATGGTACCAATATGGTTGTACATATGTTCATTGTTTTGAAAATAGGAACATGTTAGGATCTCTTATCTCTTGGCATGTTAGATTTAATCCTCTCCCTATCTTGTGATCAATTGTGATATTAGGAGCATGCTAGGAATTTCTTGGGTTTTGGAAACAATAAGGAGTGAAATTATGTTATAGGTTTCGGCCTGTGGGGTGTGATGCATGTTGTCTTTTTTTTTTTTTTTGTGTCACTTATACATATTGAGAACATGCTAGGTTAATTGGTTAAATGAAGGGTGTGTCTTGATTCTTTTAAAAAGGATAATTTAGTGAATTTCATGATGAGTATACGTGCTGATTTTTTGTATTTTTGGTGGGAAATTTTGGTGAAATAATGAGTTGCATGCATAAGTAATGTCTCAAATGATGTGCTGATTTTATGTAAATAAAAATGTATTTTATTTCACATTTAAAATGGTATTTTTACTCAATTAATACCTACAGTTTTTTTTACATATTTTATGAAGAAAATATAGTTTTATCCTAGCTTATGATTTTTGAGTGATCAAATAGTTGCTGGAAGTTTTGATTAAAAATAAGAAATGCCTTTTCAAATGAAACAAATAATGTGAGTATATTGAATAAATTATTTTCCAAAGTTATGTATATGTTAAATTGATATTTTTTTAAAAGGTAACCATGAATTTTTACATTATTATTAAGTGCAACTTTTCTTTATTTTAATGAGAAAATGTTTGAGTTCAAATTCACTTATGATTTTTAAAGAAAATACATAGTTACTGAAAGTTTAAGTTATTAAGTTAAAAATAATTATTTTGTTTAAAAGTTATGGATTTACACTACATAATTTATGTCTTGAATAATATAATTGAAAATATATTTTTCCCACACTTAAAATTATATTTTCTCAAATTTAATCTTGTAATTTTGTTAATTTAGAAGAAAATGTTATTTTCTAAAGGAAACATGAAACTTTATTGGTATTTCTAAGTAATTACAAGTTTTATTGTTTCTAAGCAATTTAAAATAATAAATGTAGATTTTATTTTATGAGAAATTTGAAGCGGTTAAATGAATTTGTTTAATCAACTTTGAGACTTAAACAAATAATGGTAAAGAGAAAATGTTGCTGAATTTTTACTTGAAGATGTTAGAATTGAGCATGTAGAAATTGTCGTTTTGGGCGTCACTTTTTAACAACGCTCCTACGTATGCTGGTCGCATGCAAATGTACTTTTACGTTAAAAAATATGTCTATTATTCAAACATATAATTTTTAATTTGTAACCATGTATAGATAATAGGTAAAATTGAAATTATTCTTTTGTGATTTTATGTGAAAAATGTGCATGTTTAGAATTTATGAACAATTTGCACCATGTGCGCATGGCCCATGCACACATGGGATATATGTGTTGGGCACAAGCAATCTCATGTGATTCTAAAGAGAAATATTTGATTATGATTATAGGCTCGTTGTGAAGTTTTTCTCATTTTTACTTTGCTTGGACCTGAGGTAAGGAAGTTAGATAGAATTTCTATGTTTATGCTATAAAATGGTAAGAATGGTCTGTTATGAGAATAATGATATGCTATGTATGATGAAGGACTATGAAATATGAAGTATTGAAATCTATCATGAAATGCTACGATGAATGTGTGTGCAACATGTGTTTTCCTTTATGATGTTTGAATTGGATTTCATGTGATGATTGTTAGCGTGTTGAACGTGACACAACAAAAGGGTTACTAAGGATATAAGACGTAGCCCGAGTTACTAAGGCATGACGTAACTCATCGGGCGGACGCGCCGAGGTTATTCAAGGAGCAGAGCCTTCTATTTACTTTAAGATGTAACATGGACAATAGAGGCGCCATGTTCACAAAGAATATGATGATGATGTTTTATTTCTGATGATGATGTGTGAATATGATTATGATGTTTTATTTCTGATGATGATGTTCGGATATAATGATGATGTTTGATTATAATGATGACGTCTATTTACGATGTATGTAATGCCCTACTACCTTAGAGCCGTTACTAAGTGAGTTTAAAATGTGCACTTAACTAGCTAACCAAGCATTTAACTCAAAAGTGTAACTAAACTGTATTAAAATCATATAATTTGAAATTGAAAACATTCATTGAAAAGTATAAGTGTTTTAAATTAGGGATCCCGAAAATACTGTTTATAAATATTTGCAACTCAAAATATGTTTTAAGTCGACTAAACGACAAAATAGGATTCAGTACAAAGCATCTCCCAAAAATACCCCTGGCCGTGGCAGCCAGGCATACCAGACATGTACGTATCGCCTCATGCTCTCCATACTCATGGTTGGACGACCTTCTCCTTGCCCTTACCTGCACCACAGAGCACCCCTAAGCCGAAGCCCAGCAAGAAAACTCCACACAAATAGATAACATATGCATATCAATTACTCAGCATATAACAAATCCGCCAACAGGCTAAACACGTACGGCCATGCCGTCCTAGGCACTTTACCAGGCCCTGGGTTCACGGTCTACACCATGAGGATATCCCAGGTATCCTTTAGGGTCTTACCCTAGCAACTCGCACTCCACGTGCTAAACGCTGCTCCTGGCCCCCTTGTCGTTCTCGGCCTTCCTCGTTCCCGGCCCTTGCCGTTCTCGGCCTTCACCGTTCCCAGCTCTTACCGATCGTTTACATATTTGCATACATAGCATAATTAATCAAACACTCAAACATGGATTAACATAATCAATGGGCTATGCCCTACATATAATCATATAGGGTCGTGCCCTGCAACACTACTATGGGGCCTCGCCCTGCTCTATGGGTACAACAGTTTTCTTACCTGTGTACGGAGCTTCTTGAGCACCGAATTCTCGAGCACGGTCCTCTAACCCGAGCCTCGTTGAAAACCTAGTCACAACACATACATAGCACTCTCATTACTAACCAATTTATAATCATCTCCCGGAACTAATCCCGTGCTCTCAGGACCTCCCGTTTCCCCCCACAAGGTAGCGGAAGCATCCCCCAAGCCCCTTAAGCCAAAACCCCAAAAACACATTTTTCCCCTGCCCAGAATTTGGCTTGGCGTTGGGGCACCACCCTATAGGGGCCGCGACGCCCATAATGGTACCTTTCCCCTGATGCATCCTAGCACCGCGGCACGGAAGAACAGGGTCGCGGCGCCCATACGCGAACCCAGAAAATTGGGTTTTTTCCCCAACATTTTCCCGAGCCAAAACACTTCCAAATCAATACCAAGACATACCTAAATCCCAAATTCATTCCAAAACCCCAAATAGACCATATAGCAACTCGAAAACATCAATAACAAGCCCAAACACACATTCAAACCCACGATTCACAAATTGGTTTAAAACTTCATGAAACTTAAACCTGACCTTACAAAACTTAAACCACACTAGCTATCAACTTCAAAGATGCACGAAATTCTTACCTCAAACTGAAATTCGATTCTAAGCTTCTTCCAAACCCAACTCCAAGCTTAATTCCTTTGATTCTCAAGCTGAATTTCACAATTACATAGCCAAAACCCAACTTTCAGCATTCAACCGAAACTCTACAAAAACTTGCAAGAAAACTAAAATTCAGAGATAAAGCTTATCTCTGGATTAATCTTGGCCTAAGCTTGACTCTAGTTGCCCCAATCTCAGCCCTGAACTCCTTCCTTGGTCCCAAGAAACTAGCCCTTCTTCCCCTTCCCTTTTGCTTCTTGGTTCTCTCTATATTTCCAACAGAAAATTCCTGAATAGCCTAAGTGTAAGTAACGTGACTAACTCCTCTCAGCCAAGTTAATCCCCTCCTAAGGCCAAATTACCACTTTACCATTTTCCCTTAATAAAGTTCTTATCCTAACCTCAAGGGAAATTCCGTCATTTCACCCAATTCTCGCTAAGTCCTCGAGTATACCTAAAGATCCTCGTTTAATCCCGACACGCTTAAACCATTACTGAATTTACTAACCACTACTCAGTAATTCCCGAACACTTTATAATATTCCCAAAATACCCCTAAGCTCCTCCTGAGCCGGGTATTTGACCCCGTTGTGACTTTTAGCAAAACAGCTCCCTAGGACCATCTTGAAACGCGCATCACAGTTATATCACCACCCACACGTGGTATCAATCACAACATATACAAATTTTACATTTATGCCCCCAGTGGGCTAAGATTACAAATATGCCCCTAACAACCAAATGGGGCCCACATGCATATTTAATTCACCTAAACATGCATTTCTAATCACATATTCATTAAATTCACATATTAAAACAATATAGCAATTATTTCCCTCCAGGCATGCTAATCAAGGCCCCAAGCCTTATTAGCAAATTTGGGTCGCTACAATGTATGATGATGTATGGATATGATGTATGTATGAGCTTTATAATATGACTATGTTCTTATGGTGTATTTCTTTGTATGCTATCTGTACTTCCTGACTGG
The DNA here is from genome assembly GCF_963169125.1 of Humulus lupulus. Classification (NCBI taxonomy): domain Eukaryota; kingdom Viridiplantae; phylum Streptophyta; class Magnoliopsida; order Rosales; family Cannabaceae; genus Humulus; species Humulus lupulus. Next base: position 262,974,475 of record NC_084793.1, read on the forward strand.
GCTTTTAGCTCACCCCTTACCCTCCCCTTTCAGGTAATAAATAAGGTTTTTCTTTGGCACGCGATGTGATGTGAGGAGTTTCGACATCAGGGGGTGTATGGGATGGGGGTATCCTATGGACGAATAAATGATCAACTTAAATGCCAGATTTTAGAGAATGATGTTATGAATTTAAATTTTAAAACTATCAGTGGGACGCAAACTTTATTTATTTTATACATTGCATAAGTACTCTTATTTTTGTTTTAAACTATTGGGTCAAACTTGCATGTTTTATCAAGGCCCCACTGGATTTTCATATGTTAAGTGGTATTCTTCTATAATTTTATGAGCATGGAGACGTTTTGCAAAGTAGTAGTTTGGGCTGTTTTACAATCTCCTTATCAACAGCCGAAGTTGAGTACATAGCTTCCGGAAGTTGTTGTACTCAACTTTTGTTGATGAAACAAATGTTGGCTGACTATGGCTTTGATCTTAAAACTTTAACCATTTTTTTGTGATAATACAAGTGCTATTAATATCTCCAAAAGTTCTGTTCAGCACTCTCGCACCAAACATATCGACCTTCATCATCATTTTATCAGAGTACTTGTTGAAAACAAAATTTTGATTTTAGAATATGTTGAGACTAACAAAAAAATTGCACATAGTTTTACTAAAGCTTTAGACACAGTCAGATTTGATTCCTTCAAGAAATCATTGGGGGTTTGTTTTATTTGAAATTGCCAATAATTGATTGTCTTGCCTTTCATATTTGATTGTGTAAATCTCTCGTCCTATTTGGAAGAAATCTATTGACCATAGTTTTTCATCATGTCCATTTTAGTATGAGCATTCCTTATTCTAGTTTCTTTTTCAGGCTCCATTCTGGAAAAGAGCTACCTATGTTGATGTGGGAAAGCCGACACTGAGTAAGTTGGTAATAGGTAATTAGAAATTATATTGGAGGATACTCTACTAGGGCTACCATCAGTATAAGATTTATAGCCTCCATTATGGTTACAATTTGAAAAAGGCTACAACTGCCGAACATGGGCAATGACCCTAGCTTTAAAAGGCAAAAAAGAAATGCCAAATTGATTACACAGGCACACACAAATGGTTGTTGACTAGACTGTGTAAGTATGTTGTAAGACTCATACACATAATGAATTGATTAAAATATTTCTTGTGGTCGGTATATTCTTTCTCGAATTATGGTTGTCATTATCACTTAGTATTTTAATTATAATTAATTTTTCTAATTTCGAAGAAAATCATTTTCTTGTTTCTCTTGAACAGGACTTGGCATTTACATGGAGACATATTGTTTGGCAATTTAACCTTTTATTTTCAACAATTTTTTTTTTCTTTTAAATAAAAAAAATTCAATTCCTTGTTGACCAAGTACTAAAGACACATCAAATTTGAAACAAAAATAAATAAATAAATGTAATTTATTTGTTTTATCTCATTATATTCAAAATCATGTAAAAGTTTCCAATTTTGAGTTGTGAAAGAATTTTTTTTTGTTTAAAAAGAGATATTTTGGCATTTATCACACTAAATTCGGTTACCCATTTTTTTTTGGTTACCCATTTTCGAACTTGCCTCATTTGTTCACCGAATTCTCTATATATTCAGACTCCCTTTGGCTTTTTGGTTATAAGTGTTCTTGTTTCTCTTTCTCGCTCTATTGTGCCCAAGGTTCTAGTTTTTTGTTGTTCTTTGTCTTTCAACAGTCATGAAGACCTGAGGCCGTGGTTCCACCTCCAAACCTGTGAAGTCTCAGAAGGAGATAGTTCCTGAGATTGTTCCCTCAGCCACTCCTCCCGCTCCAGCATCAATCCCACCTGTTGCTGCCTCATCGTTCCCAGCTGCCTCGGCTCCTACAGGCCGTCGACCCAAGCCCACAGCAAGGAAGAAGGTCCTTGCTCTTCTAGGCCCTGTGGGATCTCCTTTGGTTGGGGATACTAGTAAAGGAGTAACCTTTCCTAACCTCGATGAGCAACAAATCCAAGCCTCGGCAGTACCATTCGCCTCACCCTCAGATCCTGCCAAACTCAAGCCTGCCTTGACCTCAAGCCCTACACAGTCTGTCTCAACCAAAGCCGAGACCGATCCATCTGTTCATTACTCTCAGTCGTCATTATCCCTTAATGTGATGACACCCAAGGAAAAGGGAAAGCGCAAATCCAAAGCTGATGGGTCAATGAAAACCAAGAAGACCAAAGTGACTCCAGCAAAAGGTGCTAGCTCCATCTCTGATTCCACTCCTTTATCCAAATTCAAAATGAAGGCAAAAATCAATCCTCCTCCTTGCACCTCCTTGGAGGATATCTCTCCTGAAACGGAAGACTCATTGCCTGAGTTGGAACCCTCTCTAACCGAGCCAATTCCTGAAGAACCACATGAAGATTCAGAGGAGGAGAGTGAATCTGAAGAAAACCCGTTAGAAATCACTCCTGTTGCCTCTGACCCAAAGGGAAAAACACCATTGGCATTTCCAGAATTGTCTGCCTAAAGAACCATACACAAAGGTGCTCCAGTCTGTTCTTCAGGTTCCTCTTTCAAAGCTCATTCTCTTACTTTCTTTTAATGGTAATGAGAAAAATATGCAATTTTATGAGCATCGTCACTTCATTAGTGAACGAAATTTTATTTTTGCTTCTCATTGTGTTTTTGGGGTTTGGTTACGTTCTTTGTCTGGATTTGATGGGTTTGTGCCTCAGGTAGTTAAAGAATTTTATGCAAATCTGAATGATGAGTTGTTAGATCAGAATTCCTTTATGTTTCATAAGGTTTATGTTAGGGGTCATTGGTATAAGTTTAGTCCTACCGAAATTGCTAAGGTACTAAATCTAGTTCTCGTGGAGATTGATGATTCCATTGAGTTTACAAAGGATCAAGTTTTGTCTGAATTAGTTAGCCAAGCTATGGTGTGGGAACAATGTGCATCTCTCCATGTCTCGGACCTTACTCACTATGATGGTGCACTTTTTAAGTTTTCCATGTTCAATTGGCTTCCTACCACTCACTCCTCAACCATCACTCAAGATATGGTCTTTCTATTATTCAATATTGGGACTGGTATCACTGTCAATCTTGTTGTTGCTATTTTTTATCAGATAGGGTCCTTGAGTGGTGCCAAACGCAAAGGTCAACACTTGATGTTTCCACAAGTCATTTACAAACTATTGGACTATCAACGTCCTTTGAAGAAGTCACACGAGACCTTGATTCCTCCTTTGGTTGGTCCTACCTACACTATCAAAGAGATCAAAGATGACAATGCTCCTACCATAACTCGAAACGTCAAGGGCATTGATTTGGCTTGTCCTAGGTCAAGACTCTTGTCACTATTTTTTAATTTAAGCACTAACTAGTTTTATGTAGGATCTTTTAAAAAAATATATATGCTTTGTCTATAAAATTTCCAAAGGGGGAGATTGTAAATCCTAAAATTGGAAAATTTTATAGAAATATCTTTTTATCTAAAAGATTATTTTAAATTCCTTTTATTGTGATTTTTTGAGTTAATATTTTGAATTAATTTGTAAGGTTTGCAAATAATTCCTTATTTAGTTTAATATTATCACAATGTGTTTACAAAGAGAATTTGTATCTTGGTTTTATAAAGAAAATATTCTGTGATTACTCAAATTCATTTCTGAAATATTTGTCTTTTGATTTTTGTGCTGCTCAAGGTAATAAACTTCAGGAAATACAATCTTTGAAGTAATTAATTATTATTTCTATCTTTAGAAATTTGATTTGACACAGGTATTAGCTGTCCCTGCAAAATCTGTGTCTGTCGGATCAGAATCATAAAAAAATGGCGAATCATCATTAATCAAGAATATCTTCAATTATTCTTGCTTTTATTAGGAGATTCTTTCTCAGCCTTTCTGAGCACGAAATAGTCTCTATAAATAGGCTTCTAGGGCCTTGAGAAAAAGGAACTCTTGAGTGAATAGTTTGTGAGCGAATTATAATATTTGTGATAATTCATTATTTCTATTCAAGATCATTGTATTCACGTGATCTTGTAGTAAAATGAGTGTTTAGTTTTGTGGTGAGTCTGAACCACATTCATGAGTGAATACATGTTGTAATTTGAACACAATTTTTATAGTCTTCGGGAGAAGATTTTTACAAGCCTTGCGTCGGGAGGATGCAAGCACTCGCTGGCCATTGAAGGGAGTTCAAGTTGTTGAGCATTTCAATCAGAATCAAATTAGTGAAGAGAAGTACAACAAAGTTGTGGCAAATCTCAAGAGGGAGTCATACTTTGTTTAAGTCAATATTTTGTACTTGTGATTTTTTATTAATTGGTTTTATTATCTAGGCATGGCCCCAAGGAGTAGGTTATCCGAAAGGGTTTCTGAACCTTGTAAAAATTCATTGTGTTCTTTATTGTTTTTGCACTGTCTTTTTATTGTGTTAAGTTTCTGCAGTGACAAGTTCTTATTCAGTCCCGACAAAACCAAAATCTATTTCAACATTTAATTACCATTTCACACTTTAATTAATTCACCAGGTTTAATTAATTTGGTAATTAATAACAATGGAATTTCAATCTGTATCAGAGCAGGTCACTCATTTCTGAGTGTGTCTTGGTTTATTATGTTTGTTGTTCTTGTTCTTACAATGTCTTTTTCATAAAAGGAGGCTCCATAGCTCGCCCCCCTTTACTCAATGATTCTAACTATCCATATTGGAAATTTAGAATGAGATCCTTCATCAAATCTCAAGATGAAAAGGCTTGGAGAGCTATTTTGAGTGGTTGGACTCCTCCAGCAGAAAGAAATGATATAACTAAGGTAAAATCTGAAATTGATTGGACTGATGTTGAAAATAAATTGTCCAGTTGCAATAATAAAACATTACATGTTGTGTTTTAATGGTGTTGGTGAAGGTTACATTAAATAGATTTCTTCATGTGTTTCGGCCAAAGATGCTTGACAAATCCTTCAAACCCAATTCGAAGGAACTGCTGATGTCAAGCGTTCTAGGCTTGTTATGCTCACAACAAAATTGGAAAATGAATGAAAATAAAACTCTCACTGAATTTTATGAAAAATTGTCACATATTGCTAATGAATATTTTGCTCTTGGTGCGAAACTTGAAGAAAGTGTTTTGGTTCAAAAAATGGTTAGAGTTCTTCCTGATAGGTTTCAGACTAAGCTCACTGTAATTGAAGAAGCAAAAGATCTGGACAAAATAAAAGTAGAAGAATTGATGGGTTCACTTCAAACTTTTGAACTAAACTAGAAAATCAGACAAAAAGGTCAAATAGAAGAAATCAAAGAGAAATCTATTGCCTTGAAATCTTCCATAGAAAAGGAAAGTTTGGATGATGAAGATGATGAGATGCCTTTATTAACAAAATAATTTCAGAAGTACATAAAGAAATTGGGAAACAAAAAGGCCATATCCAAAAGCTCAAAAGGTAATTTTTCTAAACACTTTGAAACTAATAAAAAGGGTATTCAGTGCAGGGAATGTGAAGGATTTGGACACATTCAATCCGAGTGTGCTAATACCTTAAAGAAAAAGAAACTCATGGAAGCTACTTGGAGTGATCAAGACTCTGAACAGAGTGATGAGGAAGACAATAGTGTCACTTTACCTCTGTTCACATAGGTATGTTTTTTTTCTTTAGTTGATTCCAAGGATTTGTTATGCCTTAATAATTCTGTTCAGAATGATGAATAATCTGACATTGACTCTGATGAATCTGACTTAGATGAGGAGTGATTGAAATATTCTTTAAAGATAATGTAATTAATGGATGGCAATAATAAGAAATCAATTGAAAAAATTAAAGAACTTGAGTTGATTATTGCTTCCAAAAAAATGAAATTAATTCTTTGAGTAAAGAAATTGATCTTATGCAAAAAGGTGTCAAAATGCTTGATCCAAGATCTGGAATTTCGGATGATATTCTCTCTGTAGGAACAAAGGATGGTGATTTCAATGGATTAGGATCTAATGGATCTGAATCTTCTAAGAAAATGGTTTTTGCAAAATCTGTGAATTATCAGTCTGTTATGACAACTAACCGTTTTGCAGGAACAAGTGGCTCTTCGGAGAACACGTAGTTGTCATCTGTTCCAATAGATCTACAACTAAATAGAATTTTCCCGAAGAAAAACATTGGAAAATTTGTACTATTTTGTCATTTTTGTGGTAAGAAAGGACACATAAGACCTAAGTGTTTTTCTCTGTTTAATTTGTTTAAAATAAATTATGTTAAACACTTTGGTAGCATGAATCAATTCTTGACCAAAAGAACTTCAAAATTAAAAACAATGTGGGTCAAGAAAACTAACTCAGTTTGTTTGGCTACCTTTACATGTCATAAAATACATCCATCTAGTTCATGGTACTTTGATAGTGGGTGTTCAAGACATATGACAGGTAATGCCAGCAGACTCATCAACTTTAAATCTTTGAAATGTGGAGTTGTAAGTTTTGGGGATGGAATGACAGGAAATATTTTAGGAAAAGATACTCTAAACATTGAGGGCTTACCAAAACTGAAAAATGTTCTTCTTATCGATGGGCTAAAATCTAACTTAATTTGCATAAGCCAAATTTGTGACCAAGATTTTCTTGTTAATTTTTCACATGATGAGTGTAATGTTGTAAATCAAAGAGGTGACATTATTCGTAAAGGTTTTCACTCTTTGGATAATTGTTACACACTAACACAAAAATTCACATGTCATGCATCATCATCCAGTTTTAATAATACTAATTCATGGCATGAAAAACTTGGACATATAAATTTCAAAATTTTGAAAAAGATTGCCAATGCAGGTCTCATTCGTGGTAAACCCAAGTTGGGTAAAGTATCACCTGGTAAGTGTGAATCATGTAAATTGGTAAAATAGTTTAAAGTTTCACATAAAGCTCTATCTGATATTAACTTCAAATGTGTTGGAATTATTGCATATGGATCTCATGGGTCCTATTCAGGTTCAAAGTATTAATGGTAAGAGATACATTTTTGTTTGTGTGGATGATTTTTCTAGATTTACTTGGGTAGATTTTTTAAGAGAAAAATCAGAGACATTTGAACTTTTAAAACTCTTTGGACATGACTAAGAGCTGAAAAAAATTGCAACATTGGAAAAAATGTAAGCTAAGGGAAGAAAGGGCAGAAGAGTTTATCCTTGAAGCTGGACTTTTGGATGGAATTTGGAAGAATTGAAGCTTTGGGAAACCAGAGGGTTTGGCTGGGACTTAAGCTCAAGGCTTGGAGGTTGTATGTTGGGAAGATTCAATTATAATTGAGGTAAGTTCCTTATCACTAATCATGTTAAGAAAATCTGATATTTTAGTGGAATTAGACTGGGTTTTTGGGTAATAAATAGCAGATGATATGGGACATAAGCTTTAGTATGTATTGGTGTGATATTGTGTTTAAATTGGGTGATTATAAGTCCTAGATTCATAGCTAAAAGTGGTTTTGTTGGGGGGTTCTTCTTTGTTGAATTTTGGGAAAATTAGCTGGGAGAAGTGTGAAGAAAACCCATAATTTCTGGGTTCGATGGGGTGCGCTGTGACCTAGCTCTGGGGCGCCACAGCGCATGTGCCCAGTAGGCCCTTGGTTTGCTCTTTGATGTGGGGGAGCGTCGCGACCTTAGGAGGAAACTCGCGGCCTGCCTCTTTTGGAGGCTTGGGGCTTTAGCCTCTGACTTGGGGGCAAGTCGCGACCCTTGGGGCCAGGTCGTGGCCTGCCGACGGATTTTTACCTTAGGCTAGTTTCTAGAGTTGGTAAGGCTCGGGGGTTCGAACCTAAGCACTTGGGACAATTTCTGCTACTCGGTTTAGTAGAAATTGAGGTCCTGAAGGCTAGTTTTTATCTCCTAAGTATTTATTTGGATTAGAAGTTGATAAATACCTATTGGCCACTGTGACTAGGTTTATCGCCAAGGCTCAGGACTGAGGATCATGCTCGGAACCGTTCTATTATCTTCGCTCGGAATTCAAGGTAAGAAAACTACACCCTTGAGTGATTGTAACGGAACTGAGATTCCAAATACTTGAACATGTGTACTCTATGGCTAAATGATTGATTTGGCATATGAGAATGAACAGCCTAAGAGAGCCAGGGCTGATAATTTGCGCATAGGACGCGGCTGGGCCACTATGAACTGGAGTTAGCTAGATAAACGCTGGACTCAGCCTAAGCGAGCCGGAGTCAGTGGAGTAAACCGAGGGCGCGGCCTTAGAGTGCCGACCCTGAATATTGCATATTGATTGGGATAAATTGTTGAATATATATGTTTACTGATATTAGTTTGATGTCTATGACTTGTTGAAAATTCGGATGACTGTTTTATGAATGATTGAATATCATCTCTGATTATGTATTGTTGTTATGGTTTTCTTGTTTGGCCTTGGCTCACGGGTGCTACGAGGTGCAGGTAAAGGCAAGGGTAAGTTGGATCAACCATGAGTTGGAGAGCTCTGGGGGCGTGGTGTACATTGTCAATTGCTCGTCCTCCACAGCGAAGGGAAATTATAGTGACAGAGCCTGAAACTTGTATTTTTCCATTAGAGTGGCCACTGGTTGTATATAACTTTTGAGAATTTTGTAACTTTGTCTCTTAAACCCTGTTTTTGGGATCCAATGTATCAAACATCTATTTTAATGAAAATTGATTGTTTACGCTCAAAATATTTTAACCCTAACTTGATTATTGACTTTAGGACCACACTTTTAATCAAATGACTTGATTACCAAGTCCTACACTATTTTAAATACATTGTGGAATGGTCTTGGTTAGCCAGGGCGTTACAACTTGGTACCAGAGCGGTCTAGGTTTAAGGGTTCTTGAAGACTGGCTGGACATGTACACTCGCTACTATAGACAAGCTCGACTCAGGGTTTGGTAATTGTATATATGTGATTACATGCTTAAGTACTTGAATGAAATATAAATGTTTTACCGTATGATTAATAGGGAGCATGAGATATTGATAGGGCTTGTCCCTTGACTAATGTGTGATTATTATGAGGCGTGCTTATTAGCATTGTTGCTGTATGTGAATGAATATTTGAATAATTGTTTAAATCTTGATTGTTTGTGGTTGGTTGGGTTCCAATGGTTGATTATGGAAAGATTGTTAACCTATCATCATTGCCTGACCGTCGAGTTGTTGGTTGTAGATAAACTTGGATAGATAAGTGTCCAAGGCGATCTATAGGAATAGTCGGCACAAGGTCTGAGGCTAGAGATGATGATCAAGGCTAGAACCCTCCACTAGTCCTTGAGAACTGGCAGCAGATACTTGCAGACATGCAAGTCCAGTTACAGAGTCAGGAAGAGCAGATCCATCTTCTGAGAGAGTAGGCTCCGTCAGGGAGTGCTGCACTTATTTTGTCACCTACTGTGGCATCGGTTGTACAGACACCTGAGGTTGGGAACAGGTGGGAGCCACTGTATGAGCGGTTCAGGAGACAACATCCTCCAACCTCTGAGGGAGGACCAGATCCACTGAAGGTTGAACAGTGGATGAGTATGATTACTTCTATCCTAGATTTTATGATGGTGGAAGGTAATGACAGGGTTGCCTATGCCACCTATATGCTTAGAGAGGATGCCCGTATTTGGTGGGAGGTGGCATCACAGACCAGGGATGTTTCAACTCTGAGTTGGGATGGGTTCAGAGACTTGTTCGGCTAGAAATACTATAATGTTGCCATCAGAGCAGTGAAGGTGAATGAGTTTGTGGGGTTGGTGCAGAGCAACATGACAGTTACTGAGTATGCCCTGAAGTTTGATAGGCTTGCGAAGTTTGCACTAGATTTAGTTGCTAAAGATGCAACCAGGCAGGACAGATTTATTCGAGGGCTTAATGATATGATAGTCCGAGATGTGAGAATTACAACAGTACCTAGGGGAACGACTTATGCCCAGGCTATTGAGAAGGCTCTAACCGATGAAGAGGCAAAGAATAAGATTTGGAAAGAGAATGCTGTGAGACGGGAGGTTCACAGGATGGTGCCTCAATATTCAGGGTCTGGTAGGGGCGGAGGCCCCATCGATCTAAATAGGAAGTCCCCTGACACTTCAACCACAACTGGTCATGATAGGAGGTGTCGGGGTGCTCAGGGTGGCCTCCAGGGAGGCAGTGAGACATGGAGAAGTTACCCAGAATGCACGAGATGCAAAAGACGCCATCTGGGCGAATGTCGTGCAAAGGCTTGTTATGTGTGCGGGGTGGTGGGACACCTCAAGAAGGACTGGCCAACAATGAAGAAAGAGGAAGCAGGGAAGGTGGACAGCTTGACTCCAGCTCGAGTGTTCACCTTGACGCAGGCAAAAGTCGAGGCTAGTCCCCCGATAGTGACAGGTCAGCTTTGTAGCGCTGGCTTTTCTTATACTATATTGATTGACTCTGGTGCTACACATTCGTTTGTTTCTAGTAAGGTAATTGATAGATTGTGCAAACCTAGTGAGTATTATACTACAGAGTTTGGGACTATACTGCCTACAGGGGAACTGGTAGTTTCTAAGAGATGGATTAGAGCACTGCCAGTGACGATAGGTGGTAGGGAACTATCAGTAGACTTGATCGAGTTGAGTATGGATGATTTTGATATTATCTTGGGGATGGATTGGTTGGTCAGACATGGGGCTACTACAGACTGCAGGAAGAAGATTATGACTTTGAGCCTGCGGGAGATGATCCCTTTGTTTTTCTGGGTGCGGTGCATGGACCCCGCATACCCATGATATCAGTATTGAAAGCGAGAGACCTATTACAAGGAGGTTGTATAGGTTTCATAGCTAGTTTGGTGGATACTACCAGAGTTATGCCAGCAGGGCTGGGGGAGACCAGATTAGTACGTGAGTTCTTGGATGTGTTTCCTAAGGATTTACTAGGACTGTCGCCGCATAGGGAGATTGAGTTCGTCATTGAGTTAGCGTCAGGGACTGAGCTAGTGTCTAGGGCACCATATAGGATGGCTCCAGCGAAACTGAAGGAGTTGAAGATGCAGTTGCAAGAGCTTCTTGATTTGGGGTATCAGGCCTAGCTACTCGCCATGGGGTGCTCCAGTTTTTTTTGTGAAGAAGAAGGACGGAACTCTGAGGATGTGTATAGACTATATGGAATTAAACAAGTTGACCATCGAGAATAAGTACCCCTTACCAAGGATCGATGGCTTGTTTGAGCAGCTGCAGGGAAAGACTGTGTTCTCGAAGATTGATCTTTGATCTGGTTATCACCAGTTGAGGATCAAGGATGAGGATATACCGAATATGGCCTTCCGAATGAGGTATGGTCATTATGAGTTTCTGGTCATGTCGTTCGGTCTGACCAATGCCCCAGTAGCATTCAAGGACTTGATGAACAAGGTATTCAAGGACTTCCTAGACCAATTTGTGATTGTCTTCATCGATGACATCTTGGTTTACTCTAGTTCAGAGACAGAACATGAGAAGCATCTCCAACATTTATTGAATAGATTGAGAGAGCATCAGTTGTATGACAAATTTTAAGAAGTGTGAGTTTTGGCTACTAGAAGTGGCATTCCTTGGACATATTGTTAGTGAAGATTGAATTAAGGTGGAGGCGGTGAGAGATTGGCCGACACCAAGGAACGCCTCAGATGTTTGAAGTTTCCTTGGGTTAGCAGATTATTACAGACGGTTTGTGGAAGGGTTCTCGAAGATTGCTGCACCGATGACAGAGTTGACACGGAAGAATCTGAAGTTCATCTGGTAAGACAAGTGTGAGAATAGCTTCTAGGAATTGATGCGACGGTTGATTACTGCTCCGGTGTTGAGTCTTCCTTCGGAGAGAGGGAAGTTTGTAGTATAATGTGATGCATCAAGGTTGGGCTTGGGGAGCATGTTGATGTAGAATGAGAAGGTTATTGCTTATGCATCACGGCAGCTGAAGGAGTATGAGCAGCGGTATCCTACCCATGATCTGGAATTGGCAGCGGTGGTATTTGCAATGAAAGTGTGGTCACATTATCTATATGGGGAGGAGTGCGAGATATACACCGATCATAAGAGTTTGAAGTACTTCTTCACCCATAGGGAGTTGAATATGAGGCAGAGACGTTGGCTGGAGTTAGTGAAGGACTATGATTGTGACATCCTTTACCACCCAGGGAAAGCCAACATAGTGGCAGATGCGTTGAGTCGGAGGGGCCTGGGACAGTTATTTAGCTCTGCACAGATATCGAGAGATTTGGTAGAAGAGATGACTAGAGCGAAGATAGAGTTTTTTGTGGGCCGATTGGCCAATATTACTCTACATTCGACCCTGTTAGAGCGTATAAAAGAGGGTCAATTGGTAAATGCACAGTTGCAGGAAGTTAGAGGGGATGTCTTAGCTGGAGTGGCTAAGGACTATTCCATTTCAGAGATAGGGTTACTACGGTATAAGGGTCATATTTGTGTCTCGGCGGATGTGGGTATTACACGAGAGATATTGGATGAGTCTCATACTATACCGTACTCACTCCATCCAAGCACCACGAAGATGTATTAGGATTTACGAACATCATATTGGTGGCCTAGGATGAAGAAGGATGTAGTGGAGTACGTGGCCAATTGTTTGACCTGTTAGCAGGTGAAGGCTGAGCATCAAGGACCAGCAGGGTTACTGCAGCCTTTGGGTATTCCTGAGTGGAAATGGAAGGATATTACCATGGATTTTGTGGGAGGTTTACCCAGGACAGTGGGGCTACATGACTCAGTGTGGGTGATAGTAGATAGATACACCAAATCATCTCACTTTCTACCAGTGAAGACAACCTATACTGTGGATCAATACGCGGAGCTGTACATGAGGGAGATTGTACGTCTCCATGGGGTTCCCAAGTCTATAGTATTAGATCGGGATCCTATATTTACCTCCAAGTTTTGGGGTGGTTTACAGAAGGCTATGGGGACTCAGCTAAAGTTTAGTATGGCATTTCATTCTCAGACCGATGGACAGTCTGAGAGGACGATTCAGATATTGGAAGACACGCTCACGATGTGTGTGATAGACTTTGAGGGATCTTAGAGTAAGTATCTCTCGTTGATTGAGTTTTCATACAATAAAAGTTACCAATCAATGATTGGAGTAGCTCCATATGATATGTTATATGGGAGGAGGTGTAGATCGCCCATTCATTGGGATGAGATGGGTGAGAGGAAGTATTTGGGGCCGGAGATGGTTCAGAAGACTAATGAAGCTATCGAGAAGATCCGAGCTCGAATGCTCGCTTTGTAGAGCAGACAAAAAAGTTATGCTGATCTGAAGCGTAGAGACGTGGAGTTCCAGGTATGGGACCACGTGTTTCTGAGAGTCTCACCGCTACGAGGGGTGAGAAGGTTTGGGAAAAAGGGCAAGTTGAGCCCTAGATTCATTGGACCTATTTAGATCTTGGAGAGGATCGGGCAGGTGGCCTATGGATTGGCACTGCCACCATCATTGTCAGGAACTCATGACGTATTCCACATTCTATGCTTCGAAAGTACGCTCAGATACGACTCATGTGTTGAAGTATGAAGATTTAGAATTGCAGACAGATTTGTCTCATGAGGAGCAACCAATTCAGGTCTTAGATAAGAAAGATAAGGTTCTACGGAACAAGACGATTCCTCTATTCAAAGTATTGTGGAGGAATAACACGGTCAAGGAAGCGACCTGGGAGCTTGAGTCAACGATGCGAGATCTGTATCCTAAATTATTCAGGTAAATTTCAAGGATGAAATTCTTAGTAGGTGGGGATAGTTGTAACGACCTAAAACCATTAATAAGGCTTATGGCCTTGATTATCATACCAGGAGGGCATAATTGGTATATGTGTGATTAAATGGTTAAATGCATGATTATGTAGCATGCATGATTAATATAATTATATGAATATGTGATATGCATGTTTATGAGTATTAAATATGCATGTGGGCCATTTCTAGCTTATAAGGGCATATTTGTAATTTTGGCCTATTGAGGGCATAAATGTGATTATATGTGATAATTTGTTGAGACCACATTATTATTTGGATATATTTGCAGTATATGGCTCGAGACAGTCCTAGTGAGTGGATTAGCGAAACAGTCACAACGGGGTTTAATACCCGGCTCGGGGGAGCCTAGGGGTATTTTTAGGAATTTAGAGAATATTTTGGGAATTATTTGATATTGAATAAATAGTTGGTAATTACTTGGAATGACGGGATTAATGGGTAAATATTAGGAACAATTGAGGAATTGGCGGGAATAGGGAGCAGAATGACTGTTTTACCCATAGAACAATTAAATGGTTAGTAATACCAAGGAGGGCAGTTTGGTCATTGTGTGAACTAAGGGTAGGGTCGGCTAAGCAATTAGGGTAACCAGAATACACTAGACACTTGCGGAAAGATTCTTAAATCACTATCTCATGTACTTATCTCTCTCATTCTCCCTCTCTTTACACTTGAAGCTAAGGGAAGAAAGGATAGAAGAGTTTAAGCTTGAAGCTGGACTTTTGGAAGGAATTTGGAAGAATTGAAGCTTTGGGAAACCAGGGGGTTTAGCTGCGACTTAAGCTCAAGGCTTGGAGGTTGTAGCTTTGGAAGATTCAATTATAATTGAGGTGAGTTCCTTATCACTTATAATGTTAAGAAATTCTAGTATTTTAGTGGAATTAGACTGGGTTTTTGGGTAATAAATAGCTGATGATTTGGGACAAAAACTTCAGTATGTATTGTTGTAATTTTGTGTTTAAATTGGGTGATTAAAAGTCTTAGATTTGTAGCTAAACTTGGTTTGGTTGGTGGGTTCTTTTGAGTTGAATTTTGGGAAAATTGGCTGGGAGAAGTGTGAAGAAAACCCAGAATTTATGGGTTCGAAGGGGAGCACCACGACCCCCCAGCGTGTGCCCAGTAGGCCCTTGATTTGCTCTTTGATGTGGGGGCACGTCGCAACCTTAGGAGGCAACTCGAGACCCTTGGGGCCAGGTCGCGGCCTGCCTAGGGATTTTTACCTTGGGATGGTTTCTAGAGTTGGTAAGGCTCGTGACTTCGAACCCAAGCGCTCGGGACATCTTCTACTACCCGATTTAGTAAAAATTGAGGTTCTAGAGGCTAGTTTTTATCTCCTAAGTATTTGTTTGGATTAGAAGTTGATAAATACCAATTGGCCATTGTGAATAGGTTTATCGCCAAGGCTTAGGACTGAGGATCGTGCTTGGAACCGTTCTATTATCTCCACTCAGAATTCAAGGTAAGAAAACTGCACCGTGAGTGATTGTAACAGGATTGAGATTCCCAATACTTGAACATGTGTACTCTATGGCTAAATGATCAATTTGGCATATGAGAATGAACGGCCTAAGAGAGCCAGGGCTGATAATTTGCGCACAGGACGTGGCTCGGCCACTATGAGCTAGGGTCAGCTAGATAAACACTGGTCTCGACCTAAGTGAGCCGGAGTTAGTGGAGTAAACAGAGGGTTCAGCCTAAGACCACCGACCCTAAATATTTCATATTGATTGAGATAATTTGATGAATGTATATGTTTACTGATATTAGTTCTATGACTTGTTGAATATTTGGATGATTGTTTTATGAATGATTGAATGTTATCTCTGATTATGTATTGTTGTTATGGTTTTCTTGTTGGGCCTTGGCTCACGAGTGCTACGTGGTGCAGGTAAAGGTAAGGGTAAGTTGGATCAACCAAGAGTTGGAGAGCTCTAGGGGCAAGGTGTACATTGTCTGTTGCTCTTCCGCCACAGTCGAGGGAAAGTATAGGAACAAAGCCTGAAACTTGTATTTTGCTATTAGAGTGGCCACTGATTGTATATAACTTTTGAGAATTTTGTATCTTTGTCTCTTAAACCCTGTTTTTGGGATCTCATGTATCAAACATCTATTTTAATGAAAATTGATTGTTTACGCTCAAAATCTTTTAACCCTAACATGATTATTGACTTTAGGACCACACCCTTAATCAAATGACTTGATTATCAAGTCCTGAACTATTTTACCATTACACCGGCTTAGGGAAAAGACCAAAACGCCCCTAGCCCTCACCTTAGTTCTATAATGTCCTCAAGGGCAAAATTGTCATTTGTCATTATTTCCCACTAAACGTCAAATAACACTACAAATTCCCAAGTTAATCTTAATATCCCTGAATAATCACCAAATAATTCCCATTACCCAATAATCCAATTTACCAAAATACCCGTAGGCTTCCCCATGTGTTAGGTATTAACCCTTGGATGTGACTTTTCCGCCAAATTGCTCACTAGGATTGCCTCAAGCCACACATATCAAATATATCCACATAATAATGTAGTCTCCCTTATAAAGCATATATAATACAAATGTACCCTCAACGAGTCAAAAATTATGAATTTTTTTAATAGAATCGTGCCTATAAGCACATTCAATACACTTAATCATACATAAGCAGCCATAACATTATATAACTCATATACTCTACATACTCACACATTTATTCAATTAAGTACCACATAGATGCCCTCCCCGCATGCTAATCAAGACCCTAAGCCTTAATAGAAATTTTGGGACGTTACATGGCCCAAATACGAAAATGGTCAGTTGAAAGATATTAAAACAAGGGATTTTTCACATTTATGGCTTTTCGTTTGTTGATTTACAAAAATATACACATTTAACTTTTCCATTTTTTTATGGCTATTTTGATTTGGAAGTTCATATTTATGGGATTTTATTTCCCACGAATTTCAAAAAATATATGATTATGCCCTATTTCTAATGATAATTATGTTTTCTTTGATTTTGAAAGAAATTTTTTTTTTTTTTATTTCTTCATTTTTTAAATAATTTTTCTAGTTTTTTTCTTTTTTTTTTCATTAATTTTTTTCTTCTCTTTTTTCTCCCATTTTTCTTCTCTTTTTTCTGTCATTTTTTCCCTTCATTGTTTTTTTCTTCCTTTATCTTTTTTTTTTCTTTCAACATTTGATTTTTTTATTTATTTAGTTTTCTTACCTACTTTTTTTTTCTTTCATCACTTTTTTAAAAAAAAAAAAACAAATTTTAATTTTTTTTTATACTTCACATCTATCAATCATAGGCTCAGGCCTTCTCTCTATCTTTTTCATAAAAGAAGCAGATATGAATGAATGTGATGCACTAGTGTCCATTAATGCATATGTTGATGTTTAGGCAATAAGAATCTAACCTGCCACCATTTCAGATAATCACTACTACAAAAATGGGCTTTCACGACAGTTTTTAACTGTCGTATTTGCCTATGTGGACGTAGGGGTAGCTATGCCGACAATTAAACACTGTTGTTGCTGTAGGCAACACCGATAGTTATTAAGTGTCGTCGTTGCTGGCAACGCGGACAATTATTAGGTGTCATCGTTGCTTGCAATGCCGACAATTATTAGGTGTCTTCGTTGCTGGCAATGCCGACCGTTAATATGTGTCGTGATTGGCTCTCTATGGTGACAGTTTTTAATTGTCGCAAAGTTTCCACACCAAAGGGCACTGCAAATATGTTGTCAATGCCCCCTGCTTTCAAAATCGACACATCAATTGCTGTAAAAGAATGTACATAAAAAATTAAATAAAATCAACATTGGTAACATTAAAAGCTTCCACATCAGAGGGCACTGCAAATATGTTGTCAATGCCCTCTGGTTTCAAAATCAATGTAGCAATTGCAGTAAAAGAATGCACATAAAAAATTAAATAAATCAACATTGGTAATATTAACTTTGTATTTGATTAGTTCTAACACTTTCTAGTAAAAGAAATACATAGTTCCAAAAAAGTTTGTCATAAAATGGATATCTAGCAAAGTTCCAAAAAAGCTTGTTTGTCATAAAATGGATATTTAACAAAGTATGCACATCAAAAAGCTAAATTAACTCACCCTATATTTTGTTAGATTGATTATGTATTAGATTAGTTCTAACAATTTCTAATTAAAGAAATACAATGTTCCAAAAATGACTAAATCCCCTCACATAGGTACTGAGCATGCATGCCATCATTTAGTGAGACAGAGTAGAATATATTATGTCCACTCCTCTTGAACTTTATTAAGTTCGGCGTCAGTATACAGTAAATCTGAATTGAACCACAAATAATTGAAATTATAAGCTACATGTCAAATATATATGTAATTAAATATAACTTTATTAAAGTTAAGAGGTAAACGCATTTAATTGCTACATTATTCGATAGACATGTAGTAGATACCACACTCTGTGGTTTTTGGTTGTTGTCAGCACTGTTAACATAGACAAATATAAAAGTATATTGCATATACTTGTTAGTATACTTATAATTTAAATCTTATGTTTTATAAAGTTGAATATTACTTACCTTTGGATTATAATACTTTAGGCTTACAACTCTTTTTCTTTTTTCCGTATAATACTCAAAATCTTCTCCATAATTGATGCTACATCCTTAGTTGATTCTCCTTTTTTGTCCTTTCTGATCCTTATCCGCATATCAACTCTATCAAAATCCGTTAGTTCGTGGCCTAATTTTGCTTCAAGTTGTTGCTCTATCTATTTGTAACCACCCCGTCCTGTGCAGTGATTGTATTTGTTCTGTGCTCACACACCTTGTTTCTTTCTCCTTAGCTCAGCCACTGAGGAGATAATCTCTTAGCAACAAATCCTTCCCAATCATCTTGTTCGATCTAGTTGCTCCATGCATCTGGTGGATGGGTAAGAAGTTCAGGAGCTTTTTCTTTGTACTTTTCAACTTTATTTTTTTGTTAGCCAACTCTTCCAATCTCTCCATCAGCCCCCAGCTTCACTCAAAACTTTTGTTTTAGATGTGGCCTGTGCATCGAATGACTCCTACATAAATAATCAATTAATAAACAACTATATGTTCACTCATATAAAAGTTAATAAAATTTAAAAACTTACATTAATTTCCTTCCAAATTAGGTCTTTAGTTTCATTTGGAACCAACCTCTAGTCATCGGTATTTAAAGGAATGTGGTAACGTGCCAACACTCCAATATGACTTTCCATCTTCATTGCCCACTTTCTAATTGATATCCCAAATCGATTATACTAAACAACTAATTTGTTATCGTCACTTATAGCCTTTACGACATCAACGAAAACTATTTTACCCCTATATATCTTTGGAATTTCAACTTCTTGTGGGATTTCACCCACCTCATCATTTTCATCGCCAAATGGTCAACATCATCATGAGATAAAGGAGGATCCATATTTGTGTACCTACATTTGAAGAAAAATAAAAGTTAGCTCACAAAGTATTGCAGTGGTCTCCCATCAAAGGTTAACAAAACAAAATGCAAAGTACCTTGTTCTAAAAGTGCTTTCATGTAAAAGCCACTTAATTTGTCAAGTAACACTTAATTTTCAAACCATAAACCTTTACCATCCTCACATAAACCAATGTTTCCGTCCTCAATGGTGACATATGGAAGTGGTGCGTCAAGCACAAAAGTTTCTTGTTCGAGTAAGACATCGTTGTTGTGAGATTCTTTTAGGTGATAGTCTTTTGGTTGGCTTGTTAACACAACCGACCAGCGAGCATCTAAAGGATCAATGACATAGAAAACTTGCTTGGCTTGGGACGCCATTATAAATTGGTCAAATTTGTGCCCTATTAGATTCAAGTCAACCAATGTAAATCTGAAGTTCTCTTGTTTAATACCGTTATCACTCTTCACCCAATCACATAAAAAAAAAAAAGAATTCCAACATTTATATAATCAAATTCCAAAATTTCTTTGATAACTCCATAGAATGTCATATCACATTCAATTGGATTTTTATCTTTGGAACTAGATTCTTGAAACGTTTTTGCGACAATACTAACCCCATAATTTTGTGTCTTTCTACTATTATCACGATCAATTTTGTTAAATTGAGTACCATTTATATAATAAGATTGATATTTAATCACATTAAATGTAGGGCCTCGTGATATCCATTTTAATGATTGTGAAACTGTATTAGGTGCTTTACTCAATTTTATTAGGACTTACAAACAAACATTAAAAAAAATCAGATATATAAAATATAAAAATATCATCATAACTTAAATCTAGGCTCACGAAACACAAAACAATAATTTTGTACCTGATTTTCTAACCAAGTGCTAAAATTTTGATAATATTCATCCTGTAGCCATTTTTTATTCTTCGACTTAGTTGGATAGGAACTTTTGATCCAATTGAAATGCTCCGTTGAAAATAGAGTGATCCAAACTTCATTATTCTTTTCAAAGTTAGCTACTTATATCATTAAATTGTTCAAAAGAATTAGAATTAAAAGTACTTACTCGATGTAGGGTTGAACGTCGTTAATATTTTGTAAGACTAAGCGATGAGTTTCATCTCGATCAACTTGATTTATTTCCAAAACAACACCACATCTTCCACCTTTACTAATTTCAATCTCAATTCGAGATGGACATGCCCCAACACTTGAAACACCTAACAAGTAATCTGAACAAAATTCCATTGCTTCTTCAACGATATAAGATTCAATAATGCAACCCTTAGGCCTGCTTCTATTTCTGACATAACTTTTTAAAATCTTAATATACCTTTCAAAAGGGTACATCCATCTTAAATATATTGGTCCACACAATCTCACTTCTCTCACCAAATGAACTGTTTGGTGAACCATAATATAAAAAAAAAAGAAAAAAAAAGAACAAATTTCTCCAACAAGCACAAAGTGTATATGATTTTTGATTCAAGTTTGTTCAACTTAGAAACATCTACCACTTTACAACAAAGAGATTTAAAGAACAACCAAATTCTTGTGATGGCATTCCGAACCTTTTTGGGTAAGACAGAACAAATAGCAATTGGTATAATATGGTGTAATAGTGTATGATGATCGTGAGATTTCAACCCAACTAAATTCAAGTTCTTCATATCTACCAATGTCGAAATATTGGAGGAATAACCTTCTGGAACTTTCACATTGGCCAAACAATGACAAATTCCTCGTTTCTCTTCTTTATTCAAGGTATAACACGCTGGTGGTAAATATGTTCATTTCTCACCAACTTTTGGTTCTAAATTTGTACGCACACCCATATCTTTTAAATCTAGTCGAGCTTTAAGTCCATCCTTACTCCGTCCAGGAATATTCAACAATGTACTAATAAGACTATCAGACACATTTTTCTCAATATGCATGACATCCAAGTTATGATGTAGGACCAAATGCTCCCAGTATTCAAGCTCAAAGAATATAGATTTCTTCTTCCAACAAACCTTAGGATCAATATGAACCTCCTCATCATTTTCACATCCTTTCTTTCTTTTCATGCTCTGTTTGTGCTTTCCTAGTTTGAATTGTACTTTATTAAACTTTTTGACCAATTGTCTTCCAAATAATGGTGGTGAAGCCATTTCAAACTCTTGTGAACCATTGAATGGTTTTTCCCATGTTCGGACGACATGACCGCGGAGTAAGAACTTTTTGTGTCCCGTGTAACAAATGTTTCTAGAGTGCTTCAAATATTGAGAATGTGTGTTCTCCTCATAGATATGACATGCCTTATACCCTTTCACACTAAACCCGGATAGATTGCCTAAGGCAGGAAAATCATTCATGGTCCACAACAACACAACTCTAAGTTTGAACTCTTCTTTCCTATATGCATCATAAGCATCAACTCCTTCATACCATAGAGTGCTTAAATCATCAATAAGAGGAGCTAGATATACATCAATGTCATTTCTGGGTTGCCTGAGACTTGATATCAATAATGTCAACATAGTAAACTTCCTCATCATACACAACCATGGTGGTAGATTGTAAATGGCAAGCATAATAGACCAACAACTATATTTACTACTTAGGGAAGTGTGTGGATTAATTCCATCAGCAGAAAGGCCTAGATGAATATTTCTAGGTTTGCTACCAAACTCATGCCATTTCCAATCGACTCTCTTCCAAGCAGGCGAGTCAGCTGGATGTCTAAGTTTTCCATCGTGTATTCTATCATTGGCATGCCATGTTAAGATTTTAGCATGATCAACATTTTGATAAAGTCGAATCAAATGAGGTATAGGCGATAAGTACCATAAAAATTTTGTAGGAACTCCTACCCTAACCTCATCAGAATTCTTTTTCTTCTGCCATCTTAACTCACCACAAGTCGGACATGCATTTGCATCAACCAATCTCTTTTGATACAGGATGCAATCTTTAGGACAAGCATGATTTTTTTCTTATTGCATGCCTAAGGAATGCAAATTCTTCTTTCCCTTATAAAACGACAATGGCATTTCATTATTTTCGGATAATAACTCTCCTAGAAAAGAAAGTATATCTGTAAAGCTCTTATCACTCAACCCATATTTAGCTTTATATTATATAACCTATGAAGTGTTGACAATTTGGTGAACTTATTACACCCCGGGTAAATGGGTTTCTCAGCATCCTCTAAAATGGTTTGAAATTTCACTGGATCAAAATCTTATTCAAATTGTGCATTACCTATCATTTCTGCAATGTCATCTCTCTCATCATCATTCACATAATCACAATTATTCTTCATAGGTGGAGATTCTATACTAAATGTGATTTGTTTTCTTCATGCATAAACCACATCTTAGAACTTTTATCTATTCTATACTTAAATAAGTGACCATTTATCTTAATAATTTTCATTCTTTGAACATTACCACACTTAATACAAGGGCAACAAATGTTATTAGGATCTTGAGAATTTCTTGCGCAAAACTCTAAGAAATGCTCAACTTCATCCTTATATTTCACTAATAATCTATCCGCTGACATCCATCTTTATCAATTATCATTATTTTGTCTAAAATTGTAGAAAAAAAGAAGCAAAAATTATTTTCATAATTATGTTCAATTAAATAATATAAAAAAAATTGACAAAATTTCATCTGTTTATATAGCATATCCAATTTAGAATATGAACTAAATTCATAGTAATTAAACAAACAAAAAATAATATAACACATAATAATTATGGCTAAATTTAAAACGAACAACATTTTCCCTATATTTGTAACCTAACTAGCTGTCAATACCAATTCAAATAATTCAATCAATTCAAACAAACAATCAATTTTTCTTCCTTATATCTCCCCCAGTACACAATTATATATATCACATAACATATTTCACTAAGACATGCAAGTTCTCAACCTTCTGCTATCATTGCAGCACACAATTATAATCTCAGAACCTACTTCACTATGAATGAATATTTAAGATATTCAAATTACTCTAACATGCACTTGTTTAATATTAAAAAGAGTAAAAAATTGTACCTCTTCCAATCAATAGCAAAATTTTCTAATGCTCATTGCTAATTCCACTACCTAAAAGTAAAATTAATGATTGAACTATTATAACATGGAATATATTGTACTCAAAAGTAATACAACTATTTTTAATTAATTTTTTGAGTATTGAAATAAGTGTTTTATATGTATTTAGTCCAAATTTAAAAAATAAAACATAGATATAAGTTAATGATTTGGAACCAATCAAATTTATTAACAAGGAAGAACTCTATCGCGCACACATGAACAACCAAAGAATAATGAATATTCTTTTATTGACGCTGCCACTTTGTGTTGATTTTTATTGTAACTAAATATTGTTTTGATGATTTTGATGACATTCGAATACAACTATTTATTATTTTCGATTAGCTTTCTCCAACTTACATATTCTTTTTTGGCTGATTATATGAAATTGATTATATTTACAATCTGATTGGTTGATGTTATTATAACTTTGCTTGAATGTGATGTATACATTCTTTCACCAAAGAATATTCTCTAAGAAAAATTGTTAATTAACCAATTACATCACACAAAAAAAAAATCATATAATAGACATAAGACCAAATTCATAGACTTTTAGCAATAGCAGTAATAAGAAATAAATAATGACTAAGATGGTAAGGACTTAAGGTTTTGGTCACGAAATACTTTCATATGGTACAATGACAATGTGGAGCAAATGGCCTTCCAAAACCAATGCTAACACCGAGGGGCAAAAAGTGATAAATAAACCATAGAAACTAAACCATGATTCATGAACAAGTAGTTTGTTGATTTAAGCCAATTCTATTTGGAATTTTATCATTTTGAAATGATTGAGTAATTTTATCAACTTGTTTATCTTGAAGAGTGTTAGAATATTGGGATGATGTTGCACCAATATTGACCACATTGTTAATCATGCTATAAAAAGAGCCAATCTCTAAGCTCCTAACACATTATTAACTTTATGCAATTTTCAATTTTATATATCTATTGGTTTTTTCAGGCCGAATTTTACCTATTACAATTTATCATAATGTGTATATATATATTTATATAAATTCTACAAACTGTAATTTTTTATGAGCATAGTTCCATCTTTTCTTTTATCTTTTTTTTCTTTGTTAGAATAAGATGCGACTATTCTTCACAAAACTTTGGTTAAGAAATTTTGTGTAAACATGCCAACTTAAAATGCTACTTTCAACTTGAGAGATGTACACACCACAAAGCAAAGCCAATATGTCCCAGCGCAATAATGCAGGTCTCAATTTCCCAAAGTTATATATGACACTCTCGTGTACAAGATAAAATAGAAAAAACAAATTAAGCATTTGTCTTGACATATTTTCAATTATTTTAAATTTCATGATAAATTACATTCCTTAATTTAGAAGCTAACAAGACAAAAAAAAAAAATGGTTTTGTTTCCAATTCCCAAAAAGTGAATCCACCAACCCCACTATGATTTGCTTAACATACCTTTCTTCTCTTTGAAACACTTTGTCTTCTTTCTCATCAAATTTAGCATCACAATCTCTCAATTCTTCACTAAGAAATAAAATTCACCCTAACCCTCCTCTTACATCCTACTTATATAAAAACATCGATACATACCTCTCAACACCATTATAACTATATAATATATCATCAAAAGTTTTTTTTTATATATATATTTTTCCATACTCAAAAGTTTCAATGAACTAATTTTTTTTCTCTCTAATACTGTATATCAAAAAAAAATCAATAAATCAAAATTTTCAAACTAGAACAAGACAAAGAAAATACAAAGTATCAAGGCAATACACTAAGTGCATTTTATCTAACACTTTGTTTGCAACTTAAAATCCAAATTAAAGCACATAGTTATTTATCAAAATACATCCATAAATGACAAAATCAAAGGTAATGTGCATATAAATGAATTTAATTTTGCATGAAAAAGGTATACTAACCTTGAATTTACAAGAACAAATTCGGGCCCTAAATTTTGAGATTTTAGGGTTTCAAACTTTGAAATCTCTAAATCTATAAAAAGAAATTAAACAATAGGTCAAAACTATAATTAAACACATATAAAACATAGCTTTCCAAACATAAATTGCAAATAAATGGGTTGATATAAACTTGGGCAAAGATATCCATACAACCTGCACCAATCTTGGGGAGGCCTTCGAGTCCCACGACTGAAGGATCATCGGCCGGTTGTGTGGCGTCGCCCAGTTGCTGGAGGGTCCCCGGTGTCGCACGGTGGCTGGAGGATCTTCGGGCGTTACACGAGGCAAATCGCACGGCTGGGGCTTCACGACTTGAGCAAATCGCACGAGACAGAGGGAGAAAGAATAGGGAAAGATAGAACTAAACTGAATTTTTAAGTCTGAATTTTTTTTTAAAGGAAATGCCGACAGCTTATAGTTGTCACTGTCATCGGCATTGCTCCAATAGTGTGTGAACATTGCCTTTAAAAAATTAATATGTTAAGTTTGTTAAAACAACTTTGATTGAGTAAAACGTAATCGTAATAGTTGCTGGAAGGTTCTGGAGCTTCTAGATCTATCTTTTATAATTTATTCATCTATTATCCTTAAATCCTCAATAAACATACTTGTGACAAGTGTTACGTTCTTAATTATTCTATCTAAAACTTAGGTTATAATAAATAATATTTCTAGGATTAGGTATATTAATCAAATCTTATGTTAAAATTAATATTTCTAAACTATAGGTTAAACTTATAAAATCCATAACTATTTCTATGAGTTTCCAACTAAATCTCAGCTTGAAGCAATATCCATGAAAACTAAAATACTACAAGCTACTATCTAGCTAAGTAAAATTCCGAGACGTTACAATTCTCCCCTACTTAAAATAATTTCTTCCCCAAAATTTACTTACCAAAAAATCTAGACACCGTGCTAGGATGTCTTCCTCCAACTCCCACGTTGCCTCCCGTTCTGAACTATTACTCCATAGGAGCTTGACTAATGGAATACTCTTAGACCGTAATTCCTTCATCCCCTTCTCTAGGATGCTAATCAGTCGTTCCTCGTAACTCAGATCTTTCTGGAGTGCTAACGTATTATACTTGAGGACGTGAGATGGGACTGACACATATCTACACAGCATCGAGATGTGAAATACATTGTTGCTATCAGCTAGAGCTAGCGGTGGGGCTAATCTATATGCTACTGTTCCCACCTTGTCCAATATCTCAAAAGGACCTATAAACCGGGGACTAAGTTTGCCTTTCTTCCCAAACCGCTTCAATCCTTTCATAGGAGACATCTTTAAGAAGACTTGATCTCTGACTTTGAATTCCACATCTCGTCGCTTGGCTTCTGCATAACTTTTTTTTGACTCTGAGCAGCGAGCATACGCTTTCTAATTAGTGTCACTACATCCTGAGCCTCTCACAACTTCGGGTCCAATAAATTGCCTTTCTCCTACCTCTTCCCAATGTAACGATGATTGACACTTCCTTCCATAAAGTAACTCATAGGGTGCCATACCGATCGTTTCCTGGTAACTATTATTGTAGGAGAATTCTATAAGTGGCAAATACTTAATCCAACATCCTCCGAAGTCTAGTACACAAGCGCACAACATATCTTCTAAAATCTGTATGGTATGCTCGGACTGACCGTCAGTCTGAGGATGAAATACCGTACTAAGACTTGACTTTGTACCCATGGCTTGCTGCAAGCTTCCCCGAAATCTCAATGTAAACACCGATCCTCTATCATATAATATGGTCTTAGGGATTCCATGCAGTCGTACTATTTCTCGAACATAAATATCTTCGCACTGGTATGCAATGTACGTAGTCTTGGCAGACAAGAAGTGAGCTGACTTATCTACCACTACCAAAGCCAAGTCGTGTTGCTTATTTGTTCGTGGCAATCATGTCACAAAGTCCATGGCTATATCTTCCCACTTCCATTCCAGAATACTAAGCGGTTTCAATAAGGCTGCGGGTTGCTGATGTTATGCTTTTACTTGCTTTCATATAAGGCATTTGGACACATACTCTGCTTCGTCTTTCTTCATTCCTGGCCACCAGTATAGTGCCTTAAGGTTGTGAGTCATCTTGGTTGGCCCTCGGTGAAAAAAGTATGGGGTAGTGTGTGCCTCTTCTAAAATCTTCATCTTAATTCCGTGGTCAATTGGCACGCACACCCGTCCTTTATATCTCAAGAACCTCTGTCCTGATATGGAGAAATTCATACTCCTACCTTCTTTGACTGCAACCATATGTGATACTAACGTGTCATCATGCCCTTGCCCGATTCGTATATCTTCTAATAGACTCGACTGGATGGCCAAGTTATCCAGTTGACCAATGACTAGTTCTATTATGGCATTAATCAGCTTTTGCTGAAGCGACTTTTCTATTCTGGATAATGCTACTAAATTTCCATAGCTCTTCCGACTTAGCGCATCTACAACTACGTTTGTCTTTCCTGGGTGGTATAGGATTTCGCAGTCATAATCCTTTACTAGTTCTAACCACCTGCATTGCCTCATGTTGAGCACTTTTAGTGTGAATAAATACTTTAAGCTCTTGTGGTCAGTATAAATCTCACACCGTTCTCCATAAAGATAATGGCGCCAGATTTTCAATGCGAAGACCATCGCTGCCAACTCCATATCGTGTGTTGGATAACGTTGCTTGTATTCCTTCAACTGTCTTAAGGCGTAGGCTATCACTTTGTCATTTTGCAACAGCCCACAACCCAAACCTTGCTTTGATGCATCATAGTATACTACAAACCTGTCGTAAGGTGCTGGTACACAAAGTACTGGTGCTGAACTTAATCTCATTGAGCAACTAGAATCTCTCTTCACATTTATCCGTCCAGTTGAACTTTTGTTGTTTCCAGGTCAGGTTGGTAAGCGGAGTGACTTTCTTAGAAATGCCTTCTACAAATCTCCGATAATAGCCTGCTAGCCCGAGAAAAATTTGAACTTCTGACGCATTCTTAGGTCTTGGCCAATACTTCACAACCTTTACCTTAGTTGGGTCTACATCAACTCTGTCTTTGGATACTATATGGCTGAGGAACTCTACTTGCGACAGCGAAATTCGCACTTCTTGAACTTGGCGTAAAGTTGATGCTCCTTCAGTCGCAGCATAGTCAATCTTAAATGTTCCTCGTGCTCGACTTCGTCCTTGGAGTACACCAAAATATCGTCATTGAGCACTACGATGAATTTGTCGAATTAATCCTTGAAGACCCGATTCGTTAAATCCATAAATGCGGCTGGAGCGTTGGTAAGACCAACAGACATAACTAGAAATTCGTAATGTCCATATCATGTTCTAAAAGTTGTCTTTGGTATATCTTCTTCCCGTACATTGAGCTGGTGATAACCAGACCGTAGATCAATCTTAGAAAACACGGTTGCTCCTTGGAGTTGATCAAATAAGACATAAATTTGGGGTAGCAGGTACTTATTCTTAATTGTCACCTTGTTCAGCTTGCGGCAATCTATACACACTCGCATGCTTCCATCCTTTTTCTTCACAAATAGAACCGGTGCTGCCCATGTCGAATGGTTTGGTCTAATGAAACCCAAGTCTAAGAGTTCTTGTAGCTGTGTCTTCAACTCCTTGAGTTCGGTTGGTGCCATCCGGTATGGTTCCCTTGAGATAGGCTTGGTTCCCGGTACTAGTTCAATTGTGAAGTCAATTTCTCGAGTAAGCGACAACCCTGGTAAGTCATCAGGAAATATCTCTGGAAATTCCTTTATAATGCAGACGTCTTCAACCTTTAGTGGTGTTTCTTTTGCCACATCTGTGACGCTTGCTAAGAATGTGTGACATCCTTTCTCTATCATCCTCTGAGCTTTGAGAGATGAGATAAGTGGTGTCAGTATTCCTAAAACAAAACATATTTTCTGGCCGTCAGGAGTTTCAAACGTCACTTGCTTACGTCTACAGTCGATGGTT
Organism: Humulus lupulus; assembly: GCF_963169125.1. Classification (NCBI taxonomy): domain Eukaryota; kingdom Viridiplantae; phylum Streptophyta; class Magnoliopsida; order Rosales; family Cannabaceae; genus Humulus; species Humulus lupulus. The sequence goes on from NC_084793.1 coordinate 263,003,691, forward strand.
GCGCCATGCCTTACTAGCCAATCCATGCCCAGTAATACGTCGAAGTCCTTGATTTCTAGATCTATCATGTCTCCTTCTAGCTATGTGTCCTCAATTTTTATTGGTACACCTCATACTATTCATGATGATAGGACTACTTCGCCCGTAGGCAATTCTGTCACAAACCTAGTTCTAAATCTTTCTCAAGGTTTGTCTAATTTCTCTATCATTCCCAATGAGATATACGTGTGTTGCTCCTGAATCAAACAATACTGAACATATACTATTGAGGAGAGGAATCTAACCTGTGACGACTTTGTTACTAGCTTCGGCTTCTCCCTAGGTAAAGGCAAAGACTCTGGCTGGAACCATCTTGTTGTCCCTATTTTTTTCTTGTTTGAGCTGTGGGCATTCCTTCTTCCAATGACCTTCCTGGCCACAATTGAAACAACCCTTAGTGTTCGCACGACACTCTCCAGGATGTCTTTTCTGGCACTTGGAGCACTGAGGGTATTCTACATAACCCGACCTATTACTTCCATTATTGGTTCGTGCTCTTTTGTCATTGTCAGCGTGCTTACTATCAAGATGCTTCCTTTTCTAGCCATTATTGTTGTGCTGGTGGTTGTTGTAGTAGTTCCGACCATTTTGTGTCTAATTTTGCTGCCTGGGTTCAGACTTGCTGCCCTCTTCCTTACTAACATTTTCTTGGAGTCTTTCCACTTCTATAGCTATTTCTAGAGCATTGACGTAAGAAGTGGTTCTAGGGTTTGCAAGCTTGACTCCTAGCTCAGTATTGGGTCTGAGTCCCCTAGTAAACTTGGTAACCCTCAAGAAATCAGTTGGGACCAACTATCGTGCGAACTTGGCTAGGCAATCAAATTTTTGAGCATACTTGACTACCATTAAGTTGCCCTGCTTCAAACTGGTGAACTCTTCTACCCTCGTAGCGATGACTGCCAAGTTGTAGTACTTTTTGTGAAACAACTCCACAAATCTAGTCCAAGTCATGGTGGCGACGTCATAAGTTTGCTGTACTAAATCCCACCAAATTCTAGCATCCTTTTTCAGAAGAGACGAAATGCAGGATATGCGATCCACGTTGTCGAGGTTCATGTGTGCTAGAATAGGCTCTACATTCCTGAGCCATTCTTCCGCCTCAAAGGGGCCAGTTCTCCCTTCAAAGGCTCTACTATAGTTCGCCATCGGCCATCCCCCATATGGATCTACTTGCTGGGGTGCTTAAGATGCTGGCTGAGGCTACGGTTGCGACTGAGGCTGCGGTTGAGTCTAAGGCTACGGCTGAGTTTGTTCTCATTATTGTTGCAGCAGTTCTTCCACTTGTTGACGTAGCCTGACAATCTGAGCGGTGTTGTCCACAAGAGGTGGTGCATTTCTGTTGATAGCAACATTGGTAGCATGCGTTCCCCTTATTCAGACTATAGGGGCTTCGTGAAGCTCGTTGGCAGCGCTGGAAGCATTACCGTTCGTGTGTGCAGAACTTTGGAGTGACATCTTCAAAACTGTTGAGAAAAACATGTTAGAACTTACCCTAATAAGTTCTAAGGCAAAACTTAGTCAAAGCAAACATAACTCGGGCCTATCAGTTATGATTTCTTATTAAAAATTTTGTAAGCCTTCTTTATAATTAAGGTATGTTTCTATACTTAGAATATCAGCCATCTTTATTATTTTCTAAGTCTATTTCTAATCATCCTATATGACTTAATTCTCAGGCTCGAAACTCGTCGTTGTTCCAAAGTTAACCATATTGTGGAGGGCTGGGATCAGTAAAATCGTTGTCTGCTTAGACTTAATGGCTATAAACATAATAATCACTCCTGTTGTATTCCTTGTCTCTCTAATCATTTTCAATGCCTTAATGGCTCAGATATCTTGATAGGTCAAAGCTCCATTCATTTTGACTAAAAACATAACGACTAAAGCGTTAGCTATAAACATAATAATCACAACATAAATACTTACCTTAGCGGTTAGATCCGAAGCTTGTGCATGTGTATCAAGAAGAACTTCATGCATATGAACTGTGGGCTCTGATACCAACTGTAATGCTCCGACTAATTCTAAGACATCGGACCATTAAAAACTACTAAGACATAGCTACTATTTTGGAATACATATATACATAGCACATTACATATCATAGCATATAAAAATATCATAACACATATAATCTAACTTATTTTCCTTACCAAGAACTGGGATATTGGAAACAAGAACAGGATTGGAAAAATCCTAAAATCAACAATAAGAATCATGAGTTTCTAAAGAAATGGAGATGGAAAAGAGATCTAAGCCATCAAGAAAGAAACTTATCGAAGAACCTTAAGTTTCAAGAACTTTAAACACCTAACGAAAAGTCATAATAAAGAGTTAGTGTAATGACCCGAATTTGCTAATCGGGCTTAGGGCCTTGATTAGTGTGCCTGGAGGGCAATAAATGATTTGATATGCTAATATGTGGAATTTATGTGTATACATGATTATGATGCATGTTTAGTTAAGTTAAATATGCATGTGGACCCCAAATGGATATTAGGGGTATAAATGTGATAAATTTTATATATGTGATATGTCTATGTAGCACGGACCGAGACAGTCCTGGTGAGCGGTTAGTCAGAAAGTCACAATCGGGTTGAGATTCGGACTCAGGGCGAGTCGAGGGGTAATTTGGGTACTAGGTGTTATGGGATTATCGGGACATGAAAATAAATATTTGGAGATATATTTGAGGATAGAATGTCCAAACGGGAATATTGGGGAAATTTGCCATTTTTTCCCTCGGGGACGTTTTGGTACCCCGAGCCTTGAGGTAACCCTTTAGACTTAAGTCAAATAAAACAAAAAGAGGAATTACTTAGAAACTCTAGGGAAACTGACTTACTCTCTTTTCTTTCAGCTGAGGATAGTTTTATCTCTTTCTTTCTCATTCACTCTCTAAGATAAACACAAGGAAAACTATGGGAATCAACTTGAAGGTCTAAGGACTTCAGCTGCGATTTAGGGAGCTTGGAGCTTGGAGCTTAAGGGGGGCTGGTTCTAGGGTTTAATTTAGCAAGAGGTAAGCTTTAATTGTTGAGGTTATGTTTAGAATTTCAGCTGGTTTGTTAGAGCATGCATGTTAGCAAGTTTGAATTGTTCTTGGGTGATTTAGTTGAGATTTTGGAGCAAAATTTAATGGGTTTTGATGTTGATGCTGAGCAGGAATGATGGTGTTAATTATCTAGGATTGTTAGCTTGGTTTTAGTGAGGATTGGCTTGAGGAAAATGCAGGAAAAAGGGTGAAAAATCTGGGTTTGGAGGTGAGAACCGCGACCCTAGGAGGGGTGCGTCGTGGCCCGTGTGCGCGTGCATCCATGGGTGGCCGAGAGGTTCATGCGCGCCGCGGCGCTTGGTGCACGCGTCGCGGCCCGTGTGGGGGTCAGTGTGGTGCTAGCCTCTGTTTCGAGGCTAGCCGCGGCTCTTGTGGGTGGGGCCACGGCCCTTAGTGCCAGTTTGAGTTTTTAAGGGTATTTTAGGCTTGGGAACTCAAGGGGTAAGGCTCGGGATGGATTTTATCACCCAGATTGATAGAATTCAAGGTCCCAGAGATTAGGGTTATGGCTCGAAGTTATTTATTGGATTAGAATTTGATGGATGGACATTGTTAATGTGTTGTGAGTAGGGTTTCGACGAGGCTCACGTTAGAGGGCTGTGCTCGGGGCATCGGTGCTCAGAAAACTCTGAACTCAGGTAAGAAAACCCTTGTTCCCATAGAGCTTGTGTGCAGGGCTGAGCCCAATGTGTTTGAATGGATTGATATGCATGGCCGAGCCCAATATGTTAAAACTGCGGGGCGTAGCCCTTTAACTGATTATGCTAGGATTATGTACTTGCTTGCTATGCTATATGTTTTATGATGTGAATGATCGGCTAGAGGCGGGAACGGTGTGGACCGAGAACGGCGAAGGGCCGGGAACGGCATTGGGCACGTTGAGTGCAAGGCCGAGAACGGCAAGGAGCCGGGAGCAGCGTTGAGCACGTGGAGTGCGAGTTGCCAGGGCGAGTCCCTAGAAGGATACCTGGGATATCCTCACGGCGTGGTCTGCGAATCCAGGGCTTGGTAAACGCCTGGGACGGCTAGGCCGTATGTGTTTAGCCAATTAGTGGCCTATTTATATGCTTGATATATGTGTTGCATATTTTATCTGTTTGTGGGTTTTCTTGCTGGGCTTCGGCTCACAGATGCTCTGTGGTGCAGGTAAGGGTAAAGAGAAGGTCAACCAACCATGAGTACAGCAGGCGTGAGGCGGCGTGTACATGTTTGGCCAGCCTGGCTGCCACAGCCAGAGGATTTCGGGAGATGCTTGCAAATGAACTTAGATTTTGTCGTTTAGCCGATTTAGTACAGTTTTTATTTTGTAAATATTTCTAAATTGTATTTTGGGATCCCAAGTGTCGAACTTTTATGATCTTCAATGATATGGAGTTAATTATACATTTTTCCTTTGTTTTTGGCTTAATTACACTGTTTGACTTAAAACCTCGATTAGCGAGTTGAAAGCACGTTTGTAAACTCACTTAGTAACGACTCTAAGGAAGTAGGGCGTTACAGTTAGGATCTGAAAGAAAATGAAAGAAAAATAAAAGAACTATGATGGATTAAACCTGAGTATAAGAATACCTTGATAGACTAGAACGTCGATCTACACCTCAATACCGAAATAACACTCTATCTTACTTTCGAAGTGTTTAGAAAATCTTAGATTGAAAAAGATTTTATCTCAAAACCCTAGTGTTTCTCTCTAGAATAAACCTAGTAGCTTGGAGCCTCTAAAGAATGCTTGAATAATGAATGAAATGGCTGAGTACTAGGTCCTATTTATAAAATTCATGGAGTGAAACTAACCCCTTTTAAAATGAATATAAATTGAATAAATTTGAATTTTTGGTTCAACATATGCCCAGAACTCAGTTAAAAATGTTCAAGAGCAAGTCCAAGTGGTTGAGGGTTGTTTCTAATTTAAATCCACAAAGTTTCAAAAATGGCTCCATGAGCCGATATATCGCCTACCCTAGGCGATACATAGCCCCTACCTATGCTCCGAGCTTTCATGGTTTCGTTCGTGCCAAGTCGACGTGTTTTCCATATCTTCCGTAGGCGACATATCGGCCTCTATAGCTGTGATATATCGGCATACGCTGATATTTTAAACACATTTTTACACACTTTCAACATATTTGAAGTTTGTTAAAACAACTTTGACTGAGTAAAAAGTAATCCTAACAGCTGCTGGAAGGTTCTAGAGCTTCTACATCTATCTTTTATTAATCTAGTTAAGTAAAATTATGAGACGCTACACTGTTGTTCGGGCTCTTGAACCTCGACAGCGAGTGGTACTGGGTTATTTGGCGCATTCACTAGCCTTGCTGGCAACCGTTGCATTAGAGTTTGGAAAATTTTAGTTTGACGAGCCTCAACATCGACCTGTCTTTTTCTATCATGTTCCCGCAGAGTTCTTTGCTTCTCAAGTTCTCTTTGCAACTCTTGCACTTGTTCAGCCAAGGTGGGTTGATTTCTTTGTGCTCTTGTCGTAGGCGCCATAGTCGTTCACACGTAGACTCTCATTTACTGAGGTTACTGCGAGAGGTCAGCAAAATACAAATCGTTACTTAATTATTAAATTAAGTACACCAAACATATCCACACAATAAAAAATATCAATTCACAAAGCATATACGAACTATTACTGTACATAAACATAAACTTATATAGGGTTCCAAAGTTTGGGCTTGGTTATCCTATGGATATACAAAATTAACCCTAAGTGTCGATTAGTTGAGTTTAGTTACCCCAATTGATTTACCAAACTTAACTCTAACATATAAGTTCTACAAACAACTAATTAAAATATTCAGACAAATATATATAATCGCTATCCGAAAATACATAGTCTATCATCTACTTAGTCTACAATATCTATGTTGAAGCTAGAAGCCTCATTTGAGTCCTCCTCAAGGTTCTTTGTAGGGTCCTCTTCTAGGTCCACCACCATGTCAGAGTCTTCCTTGGAATCCCTATCCATGAATTTCTTGTTGGGGCTACCACTGTCGTCTACTCGGCTGTCTTATCTCGAGCTGCCCTTCAGTCTGCCTCCATTGGGTCTACGCCCACTGCCTTATTCGTTGTAGCCTCGACTTGAGCATGCTGCGCCTATGTGCCATCAGTACCATCATGGAATCAGGCCTCTCATGTGCAAGCTAGCTAAGATTACCTTAAAACTTGGGCATACTAATGTCTTTAAAGAAGGTGTTTATAATGTAGGTCCATGCCCACACATTCAACGAGTCTCAGCCAGCTTCATCATACAATTGTGGTCCCAACATATGAAATATCTCATGGAAGCTAACCCTTTGCTCTAGCATATATACAATGGTTGGGTTAACTATAGTGAGATTATCTACCTGAGGTTAGTTTTCCATTCAACCTACAATTTATAGATTTCAGATAAGTAACAAGGAAACAACCCAATTAAAATAAATTTAAAGGAGGTACTTACAGTCAGTGTCGGTCTACCTTGCAGAATGTACATGTTCGTTTGTCTATAGAACCGACTCAACTTGAGCTCTGATACTAATTGTAAAAACCCGAAAATACAAGACCAAAAACAATGCAAAAAATAACATTTTCATTATAAACATGTTCCAAAAATTCACGTAAAAAAAATTAAAAAGAGAGAGTTGTGTCCGCACACTTAACTAGTTACTTCTGTTCTTAAACATTTAAAGTAAACATAAATCGTTTAAACATAACCAATAAAATAATGTTAGCCCCAAAAGACATTTTTTCAAAACATTCTCTAAAGATCGGGCCATATGTAAACCCCCCAATAATACCACAAATAAATATATAATCACATGCAAACTCATCTAAGATCAAAAACTCAACTTTGAGAAGTAGAGTTAAAAGTGTTACCTTTGATTTGTTCTAGCTTTTTTTTTTTCTAGCCCTTCTCTATCTTCAAACTCAATACTTAATACCCTAAGAGTATGTGTATAGAAGAAAGAGGTGTGATGTGAGTGTTTAGGTGGGAAATTGATAAAATAAATTCAAATTAGAACACATGGGGCACTCGCCCAAGCTAAAGAGAAGGAAGAGGATTTTGAGAGAAAATGAATTCTCGACAGAGAAACTCATATGAAAAATGAAGACTTAATTGACTTTTTACTATTTATACCAACTCTAAAAATATGTAAAATGATCATAACACCCTTTCCTAGCTGCTGCCCCTTTTAACCTCACTTACCCTTTGTTAATTCCAAATTAATCTTACTAAAGTTGATCAAACTTAGACTAATGGTAATTATCCCAAAAAGTTACTATTGTGGTAATTTTTCTCTTACTTTTCCCTAATTAAAATTTTAACCTATCGTAATATAATTAAATAGACCTTGTTATTTCATTTAAGCGGTCACACTCCAATATTTATTATTCAAAATAATTTAATTAGCCAAAATCCTATTTTTGGCTAAAATGTGCATTTTTCACAAAAATGCATTTCTAGAGTTCTTTTTCTTGCAACTTTTCCAATTTAATATAGATTTCCAATAAATTTTATGCCCATATTATTTTTCAATAATTATTCAACATAATTTTATCCGAGATTTTATCCAGTTGGGGTTTTCGTATCAGTCCGAAACCGAAATTTCTAATTTGGCTACAATCACACATCACACATCACACTAATGGCTATCATGAACAACATGATTTTGGCTTCTCAAGCCTATATTATTAATCAAAATAATATTCGTATAAGTTTTCATCACTCCAAACCGGTTACTAGTAGGTGCTCGAAACACAGGGCGTTAAACAAGAGTTGTTAGAGAAAGGGTTTATTAGACCAAGCTACTGTCCATGGGGCGCCCCAGTATTGTTTGTGAATAAGAAGGATGGGAGCATGAGAATGTGCATATATTACGAAGAGTTCAACAAAGTTATTATTAAGAACAAGTACCCTCTACCGGGAATTGATGACCTATTTGATCAACTATAAGAGGTAGCAGTATTATCGAAGATTGATCTACGGTCAGGGTATCATCAAATAAAAGTAAGAGCAGAGGACATTCCTAACACCACATTCAAGACTCAGTATGTACATTATGAGTTCTTGGTGATGTCATTTGGACTTATTAATGCCCCGACATTCTTCATGGATTTGATTAATCGAGTATTTAAGGACTTCCTGGATAAATGTATCGTGGTGTTCATCGACCACACTCTCATATACTCAAAATACGAAGCAAGACATGAGGAGCATTTTAGATTGACACTAAGGATATTACAAGAGCACGAGTTATTTATTAAGTTCAATAAGTTGAATTACGGTTAGAGAAAATAGCCTTCTTGGGCCATATTGAATCGAAGGATTGAGTTTCGGTGGATCCAACCAAGATTGAGATTGTAAAAGAATGGCCTCAACCTAAGAATCATATGAGGTTAGAAGGTTCTTGGGATTGGCAGGATAATACAGAAGATTTGTTGAAGTATTTACGAAGAATGCAACACCCTGATGAATCTGACTTGCAAGCAACAAAAGTTTGTTTGGATTGAACAATGCGAAGAAAGTTTTCAAAGCTTGAAAGACAGATTGGTATCCACTCCAATTTTATGTGTGGCAACAGAAGAAGGATAATTTTTTATATATTGCGATGCCTCTAAGAATGGATTTGGATGTGTAATGATGTAGAAAGATAAAGTGGTGGCCTACACCTCGAGACACCTAGAGTTGGGTGTCGTAGTTTTTGCTCATAAGATATGGAGGAACTATCTTTGTGGAGAAAAGTGCAAAATTTGCACAAACCACAAAATTTAAAATATTTCTTCATTCAGAAGGAGTCGAATATGTGGAAACAAAGGTGGTGGAATCTAGTAAAAGACTATGACTGCGAGATATTATACAACCCATGAAAGACCAATGTGGTAGTAAATGCTTTGAGTATGCCTAGTTGTGAGAGCGTCTCTACGCTTAGTGGGACAGAGATGCCACTACAAAAGGAGATTGTGATGGCGTCAATTGAGATAGTGTCAAGGAGTATGTCAAGCCTCACTCTACAATCGACCTTATCAAAGCATATTAAGGAGAAATACAAAGATTATGAGGAGTTAGTAATGCAAGAAATGCTGATTCAAAAGGATGGCGTCAGTGTTTTCACTTTATCTAGTGTGGGATTGATGTGTTACAATGACCAGATATGTGTGCCAAATGACAAGGATCTTGGGGAAGTCAGTTTAGGGAGTTACAGGTGAGCTATGAGTTAAGTAGTTTAAATTGATGTTGGAAAGAATGTGGGGACACTTTTCTATGGTCTCCTAACCAAACTTCATGAGAGTCCCATAAGATTAAGTACCTGAGCCCCATTAATTCATAGTCCTTTCTTAATGCCCTACTAAGAATTTTGACCCTACTATTATTATTAAGGTGATTTTTGCAATACATTAAAAAAATTTAATATTGGATGTATAATCATGAGGATAGTTTAATATTTTGTACGATATGTTTTATTATTCTCTTGTAAAGGGAAATTTGCGGCGAAACATAAGGCTATTGGATTGTTACAATTAACTACTGAAGCACTCTAAAACAATGTTTTCGTAGCTACCCACCCTTAACACTGTCAACTTTGCTAACGTGTCACTCAAACTAGACAAGTTTCGTGTCCTAATTGATCAAACTCATTTTTTTTAAATCTTATTAATTGATTTTAAATTTAAAAAATAAATATAATGAATAAAAAAAAATAATAAAAATTAAAAAAAAATTCATTCTCTTCTTCCTCCTCACTTTTCTTCTTCCTTTTTTCTATCAAACCCATAAACCCAGAAATAAAAAATTCATTCATTCTTCCATTACAACCCTCATTCTTTTTCTTCACACATAAAACCCTAAAACTGATCAACACCAAGCTTCCATTGATGAAGCTTGGTTGACGACAATCTATGTGAGGTCTAGTGAGGGTGGCCTGAGGTCGATGATGATTTGAGCAAGGTGAGGTGAGGATACTTGAGGTGGGTACCAAGCGATTGATGGTAGGAAACAATTGATGAGATGTGCAAGGTCAGGCAAGAAGGCATGCTTCAAATATTCTTTTGGGGGACATGATGGTTTCAAGGGTAGCTTTAAGATTTCGTTTTGGGGGACATATTGGTTTTGAAGGTCGGCGGGGTGCATGGATGGGGTTCCATAGACATGCGTACTATTCTTATTTTTTTATCAAAAAAAATGGTCGTGGTGGTGGTAATGATGGTAATGGTGGTGTGGTAGTTAAACTTTTTCTCTTATTATTTTTTTTCTATTTCTTTTTTCTGGGTATATGATGGTTGTCGAAGAAGGAAGAAGAAAGGGGAGGAAGGAAGAAGGAAGATAACACAAATAATATAAAAATTATTTTATTTTTATATTTTGATTTTAAAATCAATTAATAAGATTTTTTTTTTAAAAAATTGAGTTGGATTAATTAGGACATGACATTTATCTAGTCTAAGTGCTACAACCAAAGTTAAAGATGTTAATGGTGGGTTGCTACATAAACATTATTTTAGAATGCTTGGGTTATTTTGCCGTAAACAAAAGGTTGGATAGTTAATTTGTAACAAACCAATACTTTGGATAATTTCACTCCAAATTTCTCTTTTTCATAAAACATGGGGGGCATGGATGGAATTTCATTGGCTTCATTATTAAATAGTACTCTATTTTGGGGAAAATTTTTGCTTGGTATTTCTTTGGCCATGGGTTGTATTTTGTAACAACTGTGTAGTGTATTCATTCGATCTTTTATTGAATAGTACCAGCTTAGTATTGGCTTTGAATCTACATAGAAGGAAGAAAAGTTGCAACATTGTCACGAGAAAGCTAAAACAAATTCTACAAAAGAGGCTTATAGATAATCCCACGATATAGAATACCTTTCAAAATGTCATATATGTTCTGGAGATTAAAATAAATCGTTTGTCTATTGAAGTACTTGATTTGACCATTTATTGGGAATATAGTTGGGAAATTTACACAAATCCCTTAAAAATGTAAACTAATTCCAAAACTACCTTAAAACTAATATTGTGCCACATCAGCAGGTTGTACCATAATTTGTAAAAGCTGGAAAATCACGCTTCTCAAATTCTTTGTTTTTTGTTTTTCTGGGTTGTAAAAAGTTATATTTTGGTTGCTTACAATACAATTTGGTTATTTTATTTTTATGTATAAAAAGTTTTATTTTTAGATTATATTATTTTAGATACATTTTGGTTGCCTCCAATACTTATTTGTAGACATCTTAATATATAAATTAGTTATTTTTAAGTTATATTATGGTATATTATTATATAAGATACATTTTGGTAACCTTGAATTTTATTTCAAAAACTAATGAGTTTCCATATAGTATAACAAGTTACCATATAGCTTATTAATAAAAATTAATTTAGTATACTACATGTTGTACCCTAATTTCAGCATTAGTCCTTCACTCAGCTCGGGTACAGCTGGCAAATAAATATACGAAGAAATAACCAAGGAAATGATATATGTTTATTATCCACGTAAGCAACTCTGGTTTCATATGGGCACATGTGGTGATAGGCATCTTGGGTCTAACTCGAGCTACAAACATGAAGGTTGTGAAGCACGAGCTCATGATATTCAAATGGTTGCCGAAGAACGAGTTTGACTAGATATCAAGCTCGTGCTAATTCAAATATATTGCATACCCGTGGATCCCCATAGTCTCGGGTACTTTTATACGATTATTTATGACCAGCCTGTCATATTTAATGTCCCAGATACTAGGAGACCATTTATTTTGTGATCAAATCATATCTCAGTATAAATGGGAATTGTTTGTATTAAATGTAATAAATATGTAAATCCGTGATTGACTCATGTGGTTACCCAAACCTATCCATGGAATTTCTCTATAAATATTGAGAATATTGGACAGGGAAAGGGACAATTATTCTGTAATGCTGAAACTCTGGAAAAATAGAGAGAGAAACAACAATAATATAGACTCGTGGACTATGTGGATTTTAACCACTGAACCACGTAAAAAGATTTTAGTTCTTGTGAATTCATTTCATATTTCAGTTTATTATTAAGCACTAATTCAACCTTATTATTTCTTCAATACATTGTTGGCGAAAAACTGCGACAACAATTTGGTGCTTTCATTGAGAGGACAGAATTAGTGCTTTCATCAAAATCCTTGTCAAATTCCATCATGGTTGTCACTCGCTCAATGCACGACAATGAGATAGAATAGTCTGGTGGGCAGGAGGCCCATCATAATGTTGTTTCACATGAGCATGACTCTTAAGTTCAACGATGTTCGGGAAAGCAACTTGCGGGTCACGGCGATACTGGGAGTTTAGTGTCATTGCCACCAAATCTAAACCTAGACTACTTAACTGCTGTTGAGTTGGAAAATATGCAGTCATCTTGCCAAGGAAAATAGGTAGATTGAGGAGGTTTTGGCTCATTTACCCCCTCTTGCAACCGACGTTAATGTCGGAAAGAGGCAAAGTGGGTCTCACAAGTCCCACAGGAATAACCGATCCAGACCAAGTCGGTTAGTCAGAACGGCCACCCTAAGTTCTGTGCCAACAGTGTGAGATCACCAAACTGCTCAATCTAGTGGCCCTCATAGGTGTCATCAGCATGCCAGTCGATCGGTTAGAACTGCGACCCCAAGTTCAGTGCCTCCCTTACACATGCCTGGGAACATTCATGGCAACCCACGAGGAGGGGCTGGAATAGGCTCACAGAGGAAGAATGTTCTAGCTAACCCTCTTGCATCATGATTAGATCATCAGACGCTGAGAGCTAGAAATAATGGGACAGAATAGAGGCGGGCTAATTTAGTTCGCCCTGATGGGACAAGGATTTCCTTATCGGTAAGGTATCCCCCTTCACCTATTAGACACCCAACACCACCTCAGCCTACACGGGACATTCCTACTTATGGACACAGTAGGAGAAATCCTCCTCCATCTGCCCATACCTATGTCCCATGGACCCTTGTTGAAAATCTAGATCCTTGGCCTCAACCGCAAGTTGTAAGCTTCGCAAATGGAAGTTATTGGACTAAAAGTCATTGAAGTGGTAGGTCCGAAGGCGATCTAAGAAATCTTCTAAGTTTGGGACAAAGTTCTCGATACGATCCACAACCTGATCTGCGAGATTACCTGAATTCATAGAGAAGGAATTCAGCTCGAGATGAAGGTGTTAGTCACACTCATCAAGAGGGAGGTCCTTCCGAAGTACGTGATAATGGGAATGCCCCACAAAACCAAGCTTGAGCTTGGAGGGACAACAACCCGTCAAACGTGTACAATAGGATGGGAGTTGTTGAATAGCCCCAAAATAACCTAGGGACTAGGGACTAGGGACCAAACCCTCGAGAGGTTAGCTCAGTTGGAGGAGCAACTGAAGAAGCTTCAATCTAAAAAAAGACAAAGACGATTGTGACTCAGAGGATGAGCTCGAGCTTTTCGCTCCAAATGTTGCGGCGGTCACATATCTAGTGGGTTTCAGAATGCCACACTTGTCAAAGTTTGACGGAGATGGGGATCCGTCTGATCACCTTGGGATGTTTAACACCATGATGATGGCCCACAACGTCGGAACCGATCTAAGGCGCATTTTATTCCCCTTAACTCTGATCGGGCCAGCCAGGCAGTGGTTTAAACAGTACAAGAGGCATTCAATTAGCTCGTGGAAGAAGTTTTCTGCAAATTTCAAGAGAGCATTTAGGGCTTCCCAGACAGCTCGGATTAAGGCTGATTCATTGGCTAATGTAAAGAAACAACCTGGCGAACCATTGAAGGCATATCTAAGTAGGTTTTCCAATGTCGCTGCACGAGTTAGAGATGCCGACGATAGCTCCAAGCTCATGGCAATGAGGACAAGAATCCTTGTTGGAGGCGATTTCTGGCAAGAATTACAGAGAAAATGAGTTAATAGTGTGGACGAGTTCTTATCACGAGCTCAAAGATGGGTTAACCTGAAAGAGGCACGAGCTTCTGTCGCAGGAACCAGCCAGAACCTTGTCCAACCCATTGGAGCTGTAACGAATGTTGCAGCTGCGACTAAAACTGTTACCTAGAATAATCAAGGGGGAAATAATAAGAGGAAGGGAAATGGTGAGGGTGACCAGAGCGGAACAAAGAAAAATAAGTTCGGGGAAAAGTTCAAGCTTGTTTACACAACCTATACCGACCTCACAAATACAAGGGAGCGCATCTTCCTAGCCAATTCTACTAGCCTTCCATGGAAGAAGTCAGAACCACTGAAAAACTAAAGAGAGAAGAGAGATCCTTCGAAGTTCTGCCGATTGCACAATGATATCGGTCAAAACACTAATGACTGTAGACAGCTGAAGGATGAGATCAAGACCCTTATCAGGGCAGGACCTTTGGCCCAATACGCCTGAAATCGAGTGGTCCCTAGTCAGCCCGCTGGACGAAATCCTCCATCAGCTCTTGAAGCTCCAATGAATCAAGCCGAAGTTCAAGCAAATCAGGACGCCCCTCCTCCGATAATAGGGGGAGATATAGCCACCATTTCGGGAGGACCCCATCTGGTAGGCACGATCAGGGATGACCAGATAAGGTACATTAACAAATTAAAATCCCATAACAAAATGGAGTTCGTCCCAGAATAGTGGTTGTCAAAATAAAAGCGATTGGAAAAACAACCAATCATATTTACAGAAGAGGATGCTAGTCACGTCCAGTTCCCACATAATGATCCTTTGGTCATAACCGTTCAGCTCGTCAATCGAAGAGTACGAAAGACACTGGTAGATAATGGGAGTTCTGTGAATCTATTTTTTAGGTCTACCTTGGAAAAAATGGGGTTGTCTGTAACAGAACTGAAGGTGACCTCAATGATTCTGTATGGATTCTCTAGCGAAGGATCAGCAGCCATTGGGACAATCGAGTTAGTGGTAACATTGGGAGAAGGCTCGTGAATTGTCTCCAAGTTACTTGAGTTCGTTGTGATCGACTATCCAGCTGCATACAATGCAATTTTGGGCCAACCTGCACTGATGGCATTTGAAGCCATAACCTCTACCCGCCACCTAGCAATCAAGTTCCCCTCAACTGCAGGGATATGCACCGTCAGAGGCAATTAGCTCGCTGCCAGGGAATGTTATAGTATTTCTATGAAGGGAAAATCACAACCCGAGCAGCATGCTATGGCCGTAAGTGACGGAGGTGAGGAGTCCCAGGAAGTGGAAGACACTTGTGGGACGGAAGAACCTCAAGAAGTAAAGGATAGCGATGTCGTCCCACATGATGACATTGACCCACGAATGGGCGAGGACAGGTCAGAGCTCCATGCCATTGAGGAGCTCGAGGAAGTAAGTTTAGACCCCAAAGAAGCTTCAAGAGTTGTTAAGATTGGAAAAAATCTTGATGATAAAATGAAGAAG
Organism: Humulus lupulus; assembly: GCF_963169125.1. NCBI lineage: Eukaryota > Viridiplantae > Streptophyta > Magnoliopsida > Rosales > Cannabaceae > Humulus > Humulus lupulus. The sequence continues at coordinate 263,019,162 of NC_084793.1, forward strand.
GAGCTGATCAATTTCTTACAAGAGAACCTGGACATCTTCACCTAGTCACATGAAGACATGGTGGGAATAAGCCCAAGTGTAATCATGAACACTCTAAATTTGGACAAGAACGTGCCTGCAAAATCCCAAAAACAAAGGCGTTTGGGAACAGTCTGAGCTAAAGCACTGGAGGAAGAAGTGGCCCAACTATTAAAAAGTGGGTTTATTCGTGAAGCATAATACCCGATCTGGGTTGCCAATCCCGTGCTAGTCCCAAAGCCAAATGGGAAATGGAGGACCTGCATCGATTTCTCCAACTAGAACAAAGCTTGTCCCAAAGATTGCTTCCCACTGCCAAGGATTAATTAGTTGTTAGATGCCACGGTAGGTCACGAGTGTTGCGAAATTATATGCTATGCAAGTGCACACAGTCGCAATTTGTAATAATATGGTAAAAATCAAGTATCGTCCTCAAGGACTGAATTCTCAATTACCAGTCAATTAATTTCTCTTTCTATTTGATCAATTAGAATTCTTGATTCTTATAGACACAGCGTAGGAAACTATAAAATTCAGAAACAATAATTAAAAATTAAATAGCAAAACCTTGGATTAAATTCACTGTAAAACAATTAGGAATCCTAATCTTCTCTACTATCCACTCTATTAATCTTTAATGCAATTACTACTGAAACTCTTCTCATTGAAATGATAGGTATGCAAAAGTGTTAACTATTCGAGTTAAGAAATAGAAAACTCGACCTAGTGTGAATTCCCTATATTTCTATGGTCAATTCAAACAATAGGAAGCAATGAATACAACCCTCAATCACATAAACCAATTTGATACTCTCGTTCTAAATTGAAATCTATGTCTATTCAATTTTAGCATATTCAAATCTCACTTTTCAGATTTTGATTCAAATTCGTAAATCATATGTAAAAGGTGCGCAGTCAATTACATACACAATAAACACAAATTGAATAGATTTCAGATGAAGAAGAAATAGATAGATGCATTAAATCATAATAGAGTTTCAAGAGAGTCAATTAGAAAACCTAAATAGAAATTTAGTTCATAAACATGACTAAATCGAACATAAACATAGAATCAAAAGATAAAGAAAAAGAAAAAGAACTCTGAGTTTTCTTGTTGTTTCTTCTCTAGCCTCCTTGCTCAATCTCCCTCCTCTAAAAACGTCAATAAAGAAGTTTTCATAGACCCTAATTCATTTTTGCATGAAAAGACAAGATTACCCCTGAAAATTCCCCTAAATTGTGTTTCCGTACGGACCCTAGTGCTGGGGCGCTATAAATAAGTCTCAAAACACGTTTCTGGAAAATTGATGGCGCTGGGGCGCTAAAACGTAGCGCCTAGGTGCTATAACCTGCATCAAAATATGCTATCTGTTTCTCGGCAGCGCTGGGGTGCTGGTTTGTAGCGCTGGGGCGCTACTTTGCACAGAATAAAACTTACTCGTTTTGAACAGCTTCCAGCATTAGCTCATCATATTTTGATCATAACTCCTTCAATATAACTCTGAATTGAATGATTCAAAAAGCTGTAGAAATCTAAGAGAAATATCTGCAACTTATTTTTCTAGACATGTTTCCAGAAAGTGATTAAATCCTTGTCAAAATGTGGCATAAAGTCTCAGACTTGCGTTATAGAACATAAACGACGTGTGCTGAGCCTCTTTAATGTAGTATCTTCCACACATGATGTCTTGAAACTCCACAATCAACACTAAATCCAACTTATTCATCATTTTTAACATGTTTCTTCTCATCTCATGCCATAGTATGCACTTGACCATTAAAACCTGAAACAAAAAGAAAACAAGTGTAAATCTGCACTAACCAATCCTAAATAACTAAAAACACAACCTAAAACGATCCCTAAAACACACCTAAAATGACCCTAACAACGAGCTCATGTCCTTCATGGATGCGTATTCAACCAGATCGCGATGAATCCTAGGGACCAAGAACATACTAGCTTCATAACCCCGACTAACGTATATTGTTATAAGGTCATGCCTTTCGAACTGAAAAATGTCGAAGCTACATATCAGCGATTAGTCAACAACATGTTTGCAGATTAGATTGGGGGAAATATGGAAGTGTATGTCGATGATATGTTTGTCAAATCCAAGACTGTTGATAACCATGTATCTGATGCGAAAGAATGTTTTCAGATTTTAAGGAGGTATGATATGAGGCTGAATCCCCATAAGTGTACTTTTCGAGTAACATAAGGAAATTTTTTGGGATTCATAGTCAATACAAGAGGGATAGAGGAAAATCCTAATAAAATTAGATCATTGTTAGAAATGCCCTCGCCTAGGTCGCGTAAAGAATTTTAAAGCCTAACGGGAAAAGTGGCAGCCTTGAACCATTTTATTTCAAAATCCACTGACAAGTGCTTGCCATTCTACAACTTGCTCAGAGGAAACAAGAAATTTGAATGTACTGAGGAGTGCGAGCAGGCATTCCTTGACCTAAAAATACACTTGGCCAAGCCCCCAGTATTGTCTAAGCCGATGTAAGGAGAACCTTTGTTTCTTTATTTGGTCGTGATAGAAAATGCAGTCAGTGTCGTGTTAGTTTGAGAACTAGATCGTGTTCAAAAACTGGTGTATTATATAAGCAAGAGACTTCTCGAAGCTAAATCATGGTATCCACTAGTAGAAGAGATGGCATTCTACCTAATTGGCTTCCAGGAAGCTCCCACCATATTTCCAGTCCCATTCAATCAACGTCATGACCGACCAAGCTTTAAGGCAGGTATTGCAAAAACATGAAACGTCGGGACGTCTTTTAAAATGGGCAGTTAAGCTCAGCCAGTTCGGGATATTGTACATACTACAGACCTCAATTAAAAGTCAGGCCCTTGCTGATTTTGTGGCTAAATGCACTGGATTTCAAGAGGACCTTTTGAAGGAACCGGTGCAAGAGTTGTGGAAAATATTCGTAGATGGATCATCGAATGAGAACGAATTAGGAGATATTAATCTCCCCAGAAGGGCAACGATTCCATACAACTCTGAGATTCAGATTCAAAGCATCTAACAACAAAGTCGAATATGAGGTCGTACTTGCTGGACTGAGAGTGGCGAAGGAACTAAAAGTGAAGGTCGTCCAGTGTTATAGCGATTCTTAGCTTGTGGTTAGTAAGGTGTTGGGGGAGTATCAAGCTCGAGGCACTAGGATGGCGGCTTACCTAGCTAAGGTGAAGGGGGGGAGCTATCCGAATTTGAATACTGTACTGTCAAACAGATACCTCGAGAGTAGCACTGTAATGCTGACTCTTTGGCAAGGCTTGCCACCACCAAGGAGGCTGAGACTTTGAATGTAGTGCCAATAGAGTTTTTGGAGAGTCTGAGCATGATAGAAAAAATGGTAGAGGTCGAGATGATCGACACAAGGCTGACCTGGATGACCCCCATAATGGAGACCTCAAAACGGGAAGGCTACCTAAAGAAAGAAAGGACGCAAGAAAAATACTCTATCAAGCTCCGAGGTATGTGATAATGGATGGTACATTATACCGACGTCGGCATTCATTGCCTCTCCTACGATGTGTTCTGCCTGGGGAGGCCAAAACCATTATGCAAGAAGTGCATGAAGGCTTTTGTGGAGATCATGTTGGGGGGCAAAACCTAGCATTGAAAATATTGAGGTAGGTCTATTTTTGGCCCACTTTAACAAAAGACTCCATCTCGTAAGTTCAGAAATGCGACAAATGCCAGCGCTTCGCCACAGTTGCCCGAGCTGCTCTAGTCCAGCTAACGATGATCCCATCCCTGTGGCCATTTGTAGTCTGGGGAATCGACCTAATAGGATCCCTACCAATGGGCAAGTGATGAGTTCGTTTCACGGTGGTGGCAATCGATTATTTCACGAAGTAGGTAGAGGCCGAGCCTTTGGCAACCATCACTTGAAAGAGAGTCTTAGACTTCATGGTGAAGAATATCGTATGTCAATTTGGGTTTCCTAAAAATATCATGTCGGACAATGGGACCCAGTTCGACAGTGATCTCTTCACTAACTTCTGTGAAGAATACGACGTTATTAAGAGTTTCTCCTCAGTAGCATATCTACAGGCCAATGGGCAAGTCGAGGCTGTGAACAAAACCCTAAAGGCGCGACTTAAGAAGAGGTTAGATGAGGCCAAAGGAGTATGGCCCAAACATCTCCCACAAGTACTTTGGGCATACCAAACTTCTCACGATTCCTCCATGAGACACACTTCATGTTGGGGTTTTATGCCCTAATTAAAACCCAAATTCTTTGTAATCTCATTTTATTATCAATAAAAGAATAGAAATCATTTTTTGACTTGGTCAATCACTTTGCTCACATGTTTTATTTTCATGATTATTTGTTTAATATAAACTTCTATTAAATCCCGAGCATATAGCTAATCTTATTTATAGTGACGTAATCACAGTGGAATATAAATATGATTATATGTTCAAAAATAAGTTAGTCCTAAGATTAGCCAGTGCACCGGATTTACACTGACTTTCCAATCTACGATATGATCTACTTACACATTATAGTGTTATGTTCTTTCTAGAACATTAGCAAAGTAGATAAGATCGAATGTATTTGTTACATCGGACAAGACTGATATTGACAGTTGATAAGATAAGTAAACATACCGTTATTATCTATTCTAGTCATATCATATAGTTGACCATAGGTCAATTCAATCTCAATTATGAGTGGTTAGTATTCTAACTGATTGTATTATTTGAGTTCTTTGACTTGTTTGTTACCAGCTTACCCTACGGACTAGCCCATACTTACATCTTGGGAACTTGGTAGTACAATTGAGTGGGAGTGTTAATCATAGATATGAACATCTATAGCTTCTGATGAAGAAGTGAAATGATGGTTTCCTTGTAGTTTGGTTCAAGGTGTTAAATGATAGAGATCTCATTTCAGTAATTAAATTAGTTTACTGAAATATCATTTACAAGGAACTAAGTGCTTTAAGGAAAAAATACAATGAGGGGTAAAACGGTATTTTAGTCCTATCTCATTGTAGACCGTCTATAGAGGATTGAGTGACAATTATGGTTGTAACAATGGATAATTAATAGCGTATCTATATTTGTTATAGAGCGTTCTATGAATTCAAGAGTGCAATTCCGAGTCTATAGTGGAGTCACGAGGAATTAATAAGTTAGTAAATTTATTTGTTAGATTTATGATAACTTATTGGAGCTTGATTTCATAGGCCCATGGTCCCCATTGCACCTTGGATAAAATCATCTAGATAGTCTCAATTAATTGGTTTAATCATCAATTAGAATTATCAAAGTTGATCAGGTCAATTTTGGATAGTTTCACAGAGTTGTGTAATTTTGAGAAAAAAAGAGAAATTATGGCAGATTTATTAATTAAGATAAATTGGTATCTAAATTAATAAATAAGTTTAAATCAAGGTTCAAATTATAAATAATTAATTTGATAAAGGATTTAAATAATTATTTAATTAATTAAATCAATAGAAAATAATACAGGCCTTGATTTTAAGTCCAATGGGCTTATAATCAAATGGGAAATTTCACGGGCCTATAGCCCATGATAATTTCGACCTAGGGCTTCAAAATGGCTGTTATTTTATTGATTTTTTAATTAAATTAAATGGCCTAATTGAGTCTATAAAAGGAGTGCTTAGAGAGAAGATTTGAGAGACGACAGATAAGTCACAAGTCAGATTTTCTGATAGTTTTAGATTCTCTCTAAACACAAGTCCTTTTCTAAACCTCTTTGTTATTTTCTCTTCTTCTCTCTATATCTATCTCATGTGTTGAGAATTGCCCACACTAGTCTAGGTGGTTCTAAGGATACATTGGAAGATCATGAAGAAAATAGAAGATCGGTTCAGTTTCTTGATAATACTCTGCGACAGAAAGGATACAAGAGTTAGAGAAACTGAAGGAAGGACTCTTAATTCCGCTGCGTATACTGTAAGTATTATATTATTTGTTTCTCTTTGAATTCAATTTTAGAAACATGTTTTAGGCTATCTTGTATTAATTTTTTTAATATTAGATATACATGAAAATAAATAAAGATCTTGTATAAGCTTTTTCCAACACTTCATTCTCCTTAACTTTTGGAAGCGAAGCCGTCCTTCCAATCGAAGCCATGGTAACCACTCATAGGTAAAAGACATTTAGCCAGGAACAGAATGACGAATTACTTAACGCATCTCTCGACCTGATTGATGAGAAACGAGAGGATTCGCAATTACAGCTCACCCATTATCAACAAAAAATCACTCATTACTTTAATTCTAAAGTCAAGAGATGAATTTTTGGATTTGGCGACCTGGTTCTCCGAAGGGTCTTTCTGGTGAATAAGGATCCCAAGGACGGCGTTTTAGGCCTAAACTGGAAAGGACCATATCAGATCGTGGAAGTTGTGTGTGAAGGAACATTCAAGATAGCTCGGCTGAATGGGGAGATAATCCCACGGACATGGAACGTCATGCATTTAAAAAAAGTATTATCAATAGTACGGTCATCCATGTAAGGCTTAATTATAAAAGCAACATAATTAAATGACAGATGGATTATTAAATAATTTTTCTTGTTAAGATGGTTTTAAATATTTTTTCTTGTTAAGGTTGTATTAGCTCATGTATTGATGTTTGTAAAAGCAACCAAGAAAGTCTCTACATTCTGGTTACTTGGGTTTGGGGGGGGGGGGGGGGGGGGCATATAACCCGAGGTGGATCAGAATAAGATTACTTAAAACCTTGGATACAACCAGGTACAAAACTACCAAACTACCCTGGATACAACTAGGTCAAAAACTTAGAAGCTTGGAAAATTGATTATTCGACGGCCTTTTAAGAGCTCGAGATGTCAATAAACCTAGCACGAACTAAGTTTGAATCACTTAAAACCCTAGATGCAACCAGGTCCAAAACTTAGAAGCTTAGAAAATTGAATATTCGATGGCCTTTTTAAGAGCTCGAGATGTCAATAAACCTAGCATAAACTCAGTTTTTAATCATTTAAAACCCTGGATACAACCAGGTACAAAACTTTGAAACTCGGGAAAGTTGTTTAAAATCAAGGGCTTTTTAAAGCTCGAGTTATCAATAAACCTAACATGAACTAAGTTTAAAATATTTAAAATCCTGGATATAACTGGGTCCAAGGTCTGATTCTTAACAGTTATGATATAAATCAACATATAAATTTTGGATATAACCAAGCTTAAAATATCTATCCAGGTCTAAATATTGATTCCTAAAATCTCAAGTGTACGAGTCTAAGGAGTAATAAACATGAGAGATAATAAAGGAAAGATGAATAGATAAAAGAGATTAGATAAATAAATTGAAAATAAAATTTTCTCGAGGAGAAAAACCTCGAACTGAGCCTAAAGGAAATTTTTTACAAACAAATATATATAATAAAAAAAAACAAAAACAAAAGGAAAAATATTGTCACTGAGCTCCTCCAGGCTGCTCTGAGGATGTGACCTCCTCGCCTTCCTGCTCGCCTGCCGCAGAAGCATCCCCCATTTCTGACGGTTCTAGCAAGATCCGAGCCTTGAATTTTTCAAGGTACGGTTCCCATAGCGCAGGAGCCATGAAAGAAAAGTTGTCATCCTGGTTAAAAGCCCAACAATGGTACAACATATCTTCCATGGAGGAAAATAAGATCGCCTTCTCTTCTTTAACTGTAGCCTCGGCCTCTAGCTATATCGCTTTGGCTTCATCAACCTCGACTAGGAGTTGTGCAGTCTGAGCCTGGAGCGCAGCCAAGGAAATCTTTGCAGTCTGCTCGCTCTCCTAGGACGAGGCGAGGGTGAACTTGGCATCATACTTGCTCTTTTGAGCAGCCGCAAAGGTAGCTTTGGCGGCCTACTCGCCTTCTTGAGCAGCGGTCAGGGCAGTCTTGGCGGCATTGATTTCGGCTTGGAGCTCATTATTTCTAGCCCTAGCCGGGCTATGCTACAATGTTGAGCCAGGGTAGACTGCAAAATAACAAGGAAAATTAGATATATCCTTTGACGCGACAAAAAGAAAGATATCACTAAGGAATAATAACTTACTGTGAGGGTCATCCCCAAGGCTGACTCTAGGATGTTCTCCGGGCTTCGCTCCTTGATCGTCCTCAAGTCCCTCGAGCTGGCTTTGTAAGCGTGCCCCACCATGTGGCTCGTCGTCTCGTAAAGGATTCCCCGAAAGGCTTCGGGAATCTTCTCCAGATCCTGGGGATCAACTAGTATGCGGACGGTCGCAGCTGGGGCAGGAGGAGCTAGAGGATCAAATTGTATTACTTGATCCCGAGAAGGAGCGAACCAAGATGGAGGAGGAGGAGGAGGAATCCTCCTCTGAGTAATGGAAGACACTGGAGCTGTCGAGCTCGTGCCTTTTCACATGGCAGGGGATTTGGAGATATTTCTCGCTGCTGGAGGGGCCTTCTTCGTAAACATGGGCCTCTTCACGACAGGGCCCGAGCCGGCTTTCCTGGCCTGGAAAGCAGTACAGAGGTCAGGACCTCCAGTTTGTTCCATCTCGTTGCCTGAAAAGAACAAATAGGGGACTAGTTCACAAGTAAAGTAAAAAACATACACAAAGAAAATAAATAAAGATCCTACCCTCTAGGTTGGGGGAGGACTCTATTATCTCGACCTTCGGCCTTGGGATTACTAGAGGAGAAGGAGATTCTACAACAAGTATTTCTTGGATCCTAGGAGGTACAGGTTCTGGTTCTACCTCAGGGCTGGACTAGTCAACGTACTACTTAAATCCAGGGGCAAAGGGGCCCTAGAGCAGAGAAGGCCATGTCCTACGGTTGGTTCCGTACTCCTCAAAGATGGCGGACCTAAAATGTAAGGTATTATCGAAAACAATGTTGCCCTTAGGGTAACTATTATCATGACACACCACTAAGTGGTATACACACTGGAGCAGGGTGATATTACGGTCTGGGTTGTGAGGATGAGGGTGGACGAGCTGATTTGGGATAAATCTAACTAACCTAAAATCGGCAACAACCCTATCTATTTCCTTATAGGGATATGGGTTACCTTGGTCGGAGTGGTCGGCTGCTACTCCTGACGCAGCTCGCTCTAAATCAGGTTCCCAAACAGCCTCGGGAACCCGCCTCTTTCTCACCATAGGCACCTCATCCACTTCTTCGTCCTTGCCTTCTGTGGCCTGCAAGGCCTTTTCTAGAGAGGGCGGGAGCTCGTGGATTATCAGGAGAGTAGCCTGGGTCCTTAAGGCCAATGTCTGGCCTTCGCCAATCAACTTACACACTAGCATCGTCACGTCATTCATGATCTAGCCATCACCTCGACCTCTTTGCTCCGGACTGGCCTTGAGACAGAAGAAGTATAAAATAGCTGTCGGAGTGGGAACCTCCCACTTATGCTTCAAAAATAGGTATTTCAGTCCCACCAAAAGCCTATAAGAATTTGGGGGGAGCTGAAATGGGGCCAACTTCAAGAAATTTAGAAAATTTGCGAAGTATTGGTCCAAGGGAAGGAAGGCACATGCCTTCAGGTGTTCGTCACTCCAGGTCGTGAAATCGTCCTGGAGAGGCGAGCAGCTCCTTTCCCCTTCGAAAGCAGGTTGGGCGATGAGAACTCCGGTACCGACTTCGATGTTGTGGCTCAATATAATCTTGTTCACCCTCCCCTAAGTCATGATCTTTGATACGATTCTTTCCGCCTCGAAAAAGGTGTTGGGGTCAACCACTACTTCTTTCTCCACCACTGGACCGAAGTGGGGAATAGGAGACTCAGGGGTGACCTCCTTCCCTTTGTTCTTTTGTTGAGGAGACGAGCTGGGTGCGTTCTTCTTGGGTGCCATCAGATCGCCTAACGAACAAAACAATCTAATTAGTGGGTGAACTAAGAGTTTTTAAAGGTTATAGCGCAGATCTACGAATGGGAATGTTTTACTTTTGATGTATGAGCTGAGTTAGTCTCGGCCCCATTGCGTGATGTAACATGTTACCCTAAGTCACACGCCTCGGTTTCCTAACAGACCCCTGATATTTAAGGATCCATGTGTTAGAATGTCACACCCTTACTTTCTTTGGGAGGCAGTTTAGTGCAAAACCACCCAAGAAATGTGACCCCTAAGCAACCTAGTTTGGAGCCTAAAAATTTTTCTTCTTCTATATCCCAAATGGGTATTTTCTAAATTCGCTATGGATTACCCAACTTTACCCAGAAATTACCCTGTTTTATGAATGTCGTAGTTCCAAGGATATTTTAGGACTTACTCATTGAATCTAAGTTGAAGCCTATTTCCTAAAAACATTTGGGGAATAACCTAATATTGGCTACGGTGAAGTGCGGGTGAGCATGGTGAAGAAGAACAAAAAGAAAAGGAACAGTAAAAGATAAAAAAAAATTCTTCAAAACCAAAAGATGAAGCACTTACAGTATGTTCTTTGATAAAAAGAGGTAGACTTTGCAAGGGAAAGTTACTAGAAGACTCTTGAATAACTGGGTGCAACGAACGGTTTCTGGGTTTTTCTGAGAAAGAGGAAGGATTCGGAAATGCAGAAGAGAGAAAATGTAGAAAGATTTCAAATGAAAGGTGGTGAACTCTGAAAATTGCCTACCCTATTTATATGTAAACGACATAAATTAATTTGGGCTATCCGATTTGGTTAGTACAAGATCCAAGGGCCATGGTTCAAAGGACAAAACGGTGGCAAAAAGGTGACAAGACAATTATTGTAAGCCTCGAAACCCGAACATACGCCAATTGTGGTATACCACGTGTCCAGTACTCAAGTAGTGGGCATGCATGGTTTAATGCAGCAGAAGTCTAAAAGTCCCTACTGTGAGGTTTAGAAGGTGACGTCATGAACCACGAGCAGGGACTTGGGGGAAAAATGTTGTACCCTAATTTCATCATTAGTCCTTCACTCAGCTCAGGTACAACTGGCAAATAAATATACGGAGAAATGACCAAGGAAATGATATTTGTTTATTATCCACTTAAGCAACTCCGATTTCACATGGGCACATGTGGTGATAGGCGTCCTGGGTCTAACCTGAGCTACAGACATGAAGGTTATGAAGCACGAGCTAATGATATTCAAATGGCTGTCGAAGAATGATTTCGAATAGATATCCAGCTCGTGATAATTGAAATATATTGCGTACCCGCGAATCCCTAGAGTCTCGGGTACTTTTATACGATTATTTATGACCAGCCTGTCATATTTAATGTCCCAGATATTAGGAGATCATTTATTTTGTGATCAAATCATATCTCAGTATAAATGGGAATTGTTTGTATTAAATGTAATAAATATGTAAATCTTTGATTGACTCACACGGTTACCCAAACCTATCCATGGAATTTCTCTATAAATATTGAGAATATTGGATAGGGAAATGGACAATTATTCTGTAATACTGAAACTCTGGCAAAATAGAGAGAGAAACAGCAATAATATAGACTCGTGGACTAGGTGGATTTTAACCACTGAACCATGTAAAAAGATTTGTGTTCTTGTGAATTCATTTCATATTTCGGTTTATTATTAAGCACGAATTCAACCTTATTATTTCTTCAATACACTGTTGGCGAAAAACCGTGTCAACACTACATAGTATCTCTTACATGAAAATTTTTAATAGGCTTTTTTAGTCACTCTTGTAATTTACATAACTTACTATTTAAGATACTTTTACGTTACCTTCAAGCCTATTTAAGAAACTAATTAGTTATCATATACTATAATACGTTACTCCTATAATTTCAATTACCGCGAATATTTTATTGGAAAATGATATTTTTTACTATACTACATAGTTACTTTTAAAAGGTACATATTGGTTGCTTTTAAAATCATTTAAGATACCAATTGATTACCTTTTGATAAATGACAAAATATTTGGGAATGATACAAAGTTAAAGCAACCAATTAACTTAGTGAGTTACTAAAAAGATTCTTCTTATGTTCTATTTGAAAGTTACCAAACTGTATCCTAAACAATCTATTTTTAAAAAAGTTACTTGAAATGTTTCTAAAATAGCTTTGAAGTTATTTAGAACACATTATGATATCTCTTAAATGTAAAATAAGAATATACTTTCTGGTACCTTGTCAAACACAACAAAAAAGTACCCTTCCCAACCATCTTCTCTAGCAAATGCAAGAAACCTATCCCAACAAAAATAATGCACATTTTTTTGGCTCTTTGATTCAATTTTTACCTAAATAAATTAAAAAGCAACTATAAAGTTACTTTTCATACATAATAAAAACCATTAACCAATTTCCAAAAAAAAATCTTGGAGTTAATTAACTAAAATAAAGTTTGTTTTGTAGAATTGTAACTAATCAGTATCCAATTGGTATAGCAAGCAACCAAATGGCCTTTTGATTTTGGTGACAGCAAGAAAATATATGCTTCCCAAATATCAAAATGACCATCTTGAAGAGTAGGTCGTGATAGTACCGCTCTCGGGCCCAAATAACCAGAAATGTGGAATGAATTTTATTTTGAAGTTGTGGAGAAGAGAGAGAAGAAATATTATAATGTTATATTGTTTGCAACAAACGGTAGGAATAACAGTATTTTTTGAATTGAGATTGGGTCAAGACATTTTTGGAATTAAGATGATAAAAATGGTGCCAAATGTAAATTTCCCAATATGATTATAGTTGGCCTTTGATAGGCTCATTTCTACATATTCTTTTGGGCCGAGCTTCTTGTTAGGCTTGCCCTTGCCATTGTCTCAGTAAATGAAATATAATAGAGGAAATTACATTAAATATGAGATTTTTTTATAAACTTTGAAAAATATGGCAGTTTTTTTTTAAAGTTTTTTATGGTATATTTTATTTGTTTACATTTTTATGGGAGTTTTTTTTCCATATTTTTGTAAAACTTTATTTGTATACCATATTTTATCTTTTATACTTTTTTTAGTACCTATTTTTTATTATTTTGAGATTATTTTTATAATTTTAATCTATTTGTGTTAATTTTTATTATTTATATTTGATAAAATATTTTAATCACAGAGAGAGACTGACAAAGGACCACTCAGACCCCATCACAACTTAATAAAACAATTTAATTAAACTTAAAGCCTAAAATGAAAATCAATTTGTGATTCCTTTTCTAGTTTCTTTCTTGTACGCCTTTTCCCTCCTCCTCTTCTTCTTCTTCTTCTTCTTATTCTTCTTCTTCTTGTTGCATCATCAATATTGCAGCAAGCTCCAAGGCAGGTGTCGATCTTCGCCGACGGGCAAGCAGAGGCGCTCAAGCATGGTCATGGTATCATGATGCTCGCGATGCAAAAATCTGGGGAGGTTGGCGAAGGGTAAGGCTAGATCTGGGGCTGGAGCTTATCATATACCCAGAAAGAAGACCTTCACTGAGTACTGGAGACATCTTCTACTGGTTTTGGTTGTTAGTAACATCTAGCTAAGATTAGATTAGATCTATCTGTGGAAAAAAAATATATGTATATATTGAACTGAGTAAAAAGAAAGGAATTTTAATGGAGGTTTTGTGAAGAGGATGGGGGATGAATTAAACTACTGAAGGATCAGGAGAAGAAAAAATGGCTGAGAGGCTCAAAGCTTAGTAGGAAGATATGGTAACTGGTTACAGCGAGGTTTGAAAAAAAAATCAAATCTAAAAAAAAAACCAATTGCTATGGTACATGGTTACTTAGTAAAGTGTAAAAACAAAAGAATCTAAATTAATCGTTATCGTAACTAGTTACTCATAGGTCTAAAAAAAATCAGATATGAATAAAATGAATCAGGCGTCATGGTACCTGGTTACTTAAACAGATTTGGAAAAAAAAAACTGATATGAAAAAAAATAAACTAAATTGATCTTGAAGGTAACTGGTTACAACTAGGTCTGAAAAAAAAACAGAGACAGTTGCAATGGTAAACGATTACTTAGCCAGTCTTGGAAAAAAAATAAGATTCAAACAAAAAATCTAAACTAATCATAATCGTAACTGGTTACAGCGAGGTTTGAAAAAAAAATCAAATCTAAAAAAAATAACCAATTGCTATGGTACCTGGTTACTTAGTCAAGTGTGAAAACAAAATCAAATCTAAACAAAAAAATCTAAATTAATCGCTACTGTAACTGGTTACACCTAGGTCTAAAAAAAATCTGATATGAATAAAATGATTCAGGCGTCATGGTACCTGGTTACTTAAACAGATTTGGAAAAAAAAAACCCAGAAAAATCAAAAGTTTGTTTGCTTGTTTTTTTATTTCTTGTACTTGTATTTTGAATAAATTTTGTAAACCTATCGATACATTTTTTGAGTAAACGTTCTAGTTCTATTTCTTTAAATAATCAATAAACACATAAATATTTATGTTAGAACCTTATTTGATGAATGTTTGGCTGCTAAACCTATTGATCTAAACATCACAGAGAAGAACCTTTTGACAACTTTTGCCCTTTTCAACCAAAAAAACTAATCAGCTAACCTAAGCTTTCATATGTTAAAAGTACCCTAAAATATTCAACTACCTAGCTTCTTATACTACCCTAGTCTACACTAAATAATAGCAGTCAACTTTTCTTAAGTACATTTCTTAAATCAAATCAAATATGAAGTCAAGTACCTGATTACATAAACAGATTTAGAAAAAAAAAACCCAGAAAAATCAAATATGAAGTCAAGTACCTGGTTACTTAAACAGATTTAGAAAAAAAAAACCCAGAAAAATCAAATATGAGGTTCAAAATCAGATGTGAAAAAGAAGAAAACTAGATTTGAAGAAAGAAAAAGAAGAATAAGAAAGACCAAATAAGAAGACGAAGAAGAAGAAGAAGACGAAGAAGAAAGAAAGAAGACGAAGAAAAAGAAGAAAGAAAGAAAGAAGAAGAAGAAGAAGAAAATCAGTTTGTCGCCGTCGTCGTCGGAGGCAGCAGCGGAGGTAGCAACGCCAGAAGAAATCTGAGATGGCCATTGAATTGGGGAAGAGAAAGAAAGAAATGAGAAGAGAGAGAGAGATCGTGAGGAGAGAAGAGAAAATAAAAAAATTAAGTTTATGGTAATTTATTTACCATATTTTAAACTTTTTTTCCAAAACTTACCATATTTTGTACAATTATTTTTTTTCCCATAAATTTAGAAACTATATATATTTTTCCCATATTTAAGTAAACTTCTCAATATCAATATAATATCAGCTGTGTTGTTTTAGAACCACAACCAAAAACATTTGGCACCTGCAAAGAGACACCTATTATATTTAC
Organism: Humulus lupulus; assembly: GCF_963169125.1. Classification (NCBI taxonomy): domain Eukaryota; kingdom Viridiplantae; phylum Streptophyta; class Magnoliopsida; order Rosales; family Cannabaceae; genus Humulus; species Humulus lupulus. Next base: position 263,034,403 of record NC_084793.1, read on the forward strand.
ACCTAATTTAAAATTACAAGTACACTAATATCTTTACAAAAAAAAAATTACACTCACGATTTAATTTTTTACAAAATTATATAAAAACTAAATAAATGCACCAAATTAAGCGAACGTTGTAAAAATAAAAATAGTATTGTTTTTGATAAAACGATGAAAAAGTAATAAGATAGTAATAATAAGGAACTGCAAATTACATTTCTTATGACTTTTTTTGTCATTTAGTTGTATTTATAAGAATTTTAATTTGTTAATGTCTAATCTGGTTTTTAAGTTTTAAATTATATATTAAATTCTCATATAAATATATATAAGTTAACAAATAAGTCATAGACTTTTCTTACATAATTAAATTGTAAAATTTAAAACTTAATTATTTAAGATGCCATAAATAATTAATTTTTTGATATTTTAATTTAAGAAAGTAAGCAATATAAAGCCATATTTTTATAAATTAGTTTTTAAAATATTTTATTTATAAAAATTTCCTAATAAAATATTTGCGGCCACAAAAGGGTCATGGCCCAATAAGCCCAAAATCATGAAGTACCTAACAAGAAGACAAAGAGAGATAAGAAAAAGGACATGAATTTTGCGCTTTTAGTTTTTACCGTAGTTCTCTGCCAAGTAGAATAAAAAATGACAAACCAAATTTTTGTTTTGAAAAATGACACAAACCTAGCTAGATACCCACAAAATTTTGTAGGTATATATATAACTGCCTTGCACGATCTACTATCACCGTCGATAAGACCTAGGACGACCCTTCTATGAACAAATCTCTCTTAATCATACGTCTTTCTATGGCTCTATAATTTGTGCTTCTGGAAGGTTATTGTCTCACCCTCTCTTTCTCTTTGTATGTATCTATATGTAAACTCAAATGGATTTTCACTTCTTTCTTGTGTTATATTTTTTCATTTATAATAATGATATATTTGCTTTTTTCAAAATTGGTGTGCATATGAATTGTTTGATTAAATTTCTCAATGACGTATTCTCTTAAAAATAATAATAATTAATTTTGTGTTTATAATATGTTTGATATAACTCCTCAGTCACCTCAATAATAGCTTCAACTGAGTTCAACACATGTGAAAAATCATTTCATTTTGGTGTTTTACTTTCTTTCTGTTATTGGTTTTTCTGTTATGAAGCAATTTTTTTTTAAGAAAATATATGTTATTATTAAAGTGAAATGAATTCTTGATATCTTTATTCAAAAGTTGATAATTAGATATATGTAAAGCTTACCCAGCTATACAAGCCCAAAGAAACTTAACAATACACCAAAGTTGGAATTATTTAGGCTTTGTGGCTATTGAATAATATGTATGCGTTTAAGAGCGTTTAGAATGGAATATTAATGTAGCGCACCAATTTTTTATTTTTTTTACTTTATTAATTTTCTGTGTTGTTTTATGAATAATTGTTAAGTGTTAAAAATTATTTTAATTGTTTGGTAGGAATTATGTGAATTTAATTGTTAGTTTTTTTATTTATATATTAATTTAATTAGTAAGAAAATGAGTTTTAGTTGAATGCACCAAGGTGCATGGTAAGTAGTGATGCACTTGAGCAATTAGGTATGTGCATGTGCATGGATTTCATGATGGACATGCAATAGTATTTTCTACACTTTATTTCCTTTTATTTTATTTATTAAAGAAATTAAAAAAAAGAAGGGGAAAGAGAGTGATAGGCCTGCGGACTATAGTGGGAAAGTAATGATCTTCTTTTCCTTTCTAGTTTGTATTCAAATAAATTAATTAAGGGATATTAGTTAAATTGGGTAAGAAAAATCACAAATTAATCAATAGAGCTTTTTTTAGTTTGATGTCTTGATTTGGTGAGTAAATAAATTGTAACAAAAAAAAAAAAGAAAAGAAAAGGAGAGAGGGATGAGTGTGGACGGAAGCACAAAGAAAGGGAAATGATTGGTTTTGTTTTCCTTTTTATTTTTTTTATTTAATTCTCTTCATTTGGGTCAATGCTTTAATTCCTAGATTTGGGAAAGAGACTTGATTAGTTTCCCTTTCCATTAGCTTTGATTGATGAACCTTTAGGGAAATAAGAAAGTGAGCAATGGGGAGAGGGAGTTCATTGTGACTGTTGTGCAAGAGGAGAGAGAGAGAGAACTTGAGAGAGAAAGAAAGAAAAAAAGAAAAAAAAAAGAGGGTGTCCGCGAAGAAGAAGAAGAAGAGGAAGAAGAAAAAGAGGAAAGGAAGGAAATCTAGGTTTGTATTTTATTTTTTTCATAGTGATTATTCTCTAGTTCATCGCCCCCACCTTCTTGATTTCTAAGCCTTTATGTTGATGTTATGTTATTCTCTTCTTTGTGTGGGTTTCGAAACCCTAGGGTCGAACAAAGTGGTGGCTATAGTGTGGGTACTTGTGTACTACAAAGAGAGGTATTGTATTTTCCCCCTCAATTTTTGGATTTTTTTTTTGTTTGTAATATTATGATTTGAAGTGGATTGGTGTTTGGGCAAGATTATAACGTTTTGATTTGCCTTGTTAATTATGGTTTTAAAAAAAATCATGTTTGGAATGAAAGCTAGTGTTTTGGTTATTTTGACCTTGTGGAATAATTGTTTAGGTGTATGCTTTGCACTATTTGGTATAGTGAATGCATTGGTTGTTGTGATGGCTTGTTGAGAAGCATGTTGGGTGGTTGTAATTTTGGATTCAAGAGTATAAATCCTATGTAGGTTTCAGCCAAGACATGTGTAGAGAATGCATGTGGGGTTTCTATGAACATAGTCGTGTTATTTGGGAAATAGGAACATGCTAGGGTTCATGTAAATTTATATGAGGTTATTGGTATTTTTATGCTTATATTATGCGTGTTTCGGCCTATATGGGTTATTGATGCATGTTGGTCATTTATTTATTTGATGTCACATATACTCATTAGAAACATTATAGGTTATTGTGATAAATTTGGGAATTTGTTTCAAGTCCCTTACAAATGATGATTTAATGATACATGAAGTTTTGCCCCAAGTATTTGTTTAAAACATGATTAAAATGCTTTTTCTTCTAAATTGTGCTTGCTGTTTTTTTTTTCTTGATGTTTGGTGATGTTAACAGTGAAATAATGTTTTGAAATGCTCATGGATGCCTCTAGTGGTATTTGATTTTATGTAAATAAAATGGAAATTTTTTTTTCACATGTTGAGAGTGTTTTTATCAACACAATGCATGCTGATTTTTTGTGAGTTTTATGAAACAAAAATAAAGTTTTAATCCAAGTTTGTAATTTGATTGAATAAGCGGTTGCTGGAATTTTTTTATTAAAAATAAGCAAAGTCTTTTAAAATAGATAAATAAAAATAGAGCATCAAATAAATTAAACCCTAAGCTATGTATATAATAAATGTGGTATTTTAAAAATGCAAATATGTCTTTTTTACATTATTATTTATGTGCAGTTTTTATTTATTTAAAATGTGAAAATAGTTGTGGTTTAAATTCATTTGTGGTTTTAAACAAAATAAATAGTTGTTGAAACTTTGAGTTATTAAGATAAAATAATTATTTTATTGAAGGTTAATGAGTCATACACCTAAACAATTTATGTCTTAAATAATATATATAAAAATGTGATTTTTCCACACTTAATTTATAAATTTTCGCATTGAAAAACATCTAGTTTTTTATAAGTTATTTTTTTAAAAAAAAAAAAGAAGCAAGTTAAGTATTTCTTAGTAGATACAAAATTGTCACATTTTTTTTAATAATAATAAATGGATTTATTATTTTATGAGAAATTAGAAAATGTTTAATAGATTAATTTTAAAGTGAATATGATGTTGCTGAATTTTGATTGAAGAGGCAAGAAATAAGTATGTAGAATTATCGTTATAAAACACTAAATTTTAATAATGCTCCCCCGTATGCATGTGACATGCAAATGCATTTTTACATTCAAATATATGGCTGTTGTTCAAACACATGACTTTTGCTTTGTAACCATGAAGGGTTAATACGTAGAATTAGCATTATTCTTTTTGATTTTATGTGAAAATGTGTATGTTTGGAATTATTGGGCAACTTGTACCACGTGTGCATGACCCGTGCACACGTGGGGTAAATGTGTTGGGCATGAGTATTTTTATGTGATTCTAAGAGACAACGTTTGATTATGATTATATGCTCCTTGTGAAGTTTTTCTCAATTTTGCTTTGCTCAGACCTGAGTTAAGGAAGTTAGATAGAATTTCTATGTTTATGCTATGCAATGGTGAGACTAGTATCGTACAAGGAATATTGTGCTTTGTGATATGGAAAATGGAATTCTATCTTGAAATGATATGACATGTATGATTGCAACATGTATTTCTTTTGTCTTGATGTGACTTGGATTACAAGTGTTGTATGATGAACGAGAAGAGAAGGTTGCTAGCATGCTGAATGCAACGCAACAAAAAAGTTACTAAGGATATGACGTAACTCAAAGGGCGGACGCACTTAGGTTATTCAAGGACCTGAGATCCTATTTATCTCATAGATAAGGTTTTAACAACCCAATTATATTGGTTACCTCAAGATGTGACATGGACAACAAAGGTGCCATAGTGACAAAGAGTATGCTTATGTTGAATGAATGTGATGTATGATTATGTTTCATTTTGATTATGGGATATGAGTATGATGATGTATGAATTGTGTTGTTATGTTTTACATGTCGAATTGGTCTTATCTTTGATTTTGTTATACTTCCTTATTAGGCTTTTAGCTCACCCCTTACTTTCCTCCTTTCAGGTAATAAATAGGGTTTCTCTCTAGCATGCGCTGTGATATGGGGATTTTCGACGTCTGAGTGTATATGGCATGGGGGCTTTCCTATGAACGAATAAACGATCAACATAAGCGCAGAGTTTTTTTAAGAACTATGTTATGGACCTTAAATTTTCAAACTTACCGGTGGAACTTTTAAAAAAAAAAAAAAACATTGCATGTGAACACATTATTTTTAGTTTAAACTATTGGGCCCAACTTGCATGTTTTTATCAAGGCCTCACAGACTTTATCTTTTAAGTGGTGTTTTTCTAAGTATCTATGAGAATAGTGACGTTTATACAAAGTAATAGAATAATGCATTTTACACTAAAGACACTGATTTCAGTTAATATTTGATTTTAGCTTACTCAGAGTCTAGTGCACAATTCAATTTGTGAATGTAACTTATACTTGATATTATACTAAGTATTCTACTTCAAAAAAATTGTTTTGTAGAGGATCTGTATTCATCTTTACAATTAGAAGATGTAGAATATTGAATGGAAAGTATTAATTAGAAAAAATCAATATAATATTAGTTAAGAGAATATATATATCATATTAATAGATGAATTTGTGCAAAGGTGAGACTATGTCCTGCATCTGTTTCATTTAAGTTAACATAGGAACACACACATATATATATGTGTGTGTATGAATGGACAAGATGATAGTACTACAAGAGATAGCTTGACAATGTAGTAATATATTTTTGTTTAGGTAGTGCTTATTTGATATATATTTTGTTTTCCTATTAGGTTTTTTCTTACCATTTTGGAGTTGTGGTGGAATTATTTTAAAATGCTTGATCAATTATAATATCAGGACTCGTATTTTATTTTAATTTAATTGATGTTGTTGTTATTTATTTTAATTATCGATTTAATGCTTTGAATTAATTGTATGTGATAAAATGTGTGCACATGAGTGTGTGACTAGCCTACTTTGACGCGTAGTGTGTGAAAAGGATTAAGATGTGATCACATTGATTTTTTGGATAATCAATGAGAAGCAAGAATGGCAATCTTGGTGATTTATTGAAAATTGAGGAATTAATGTGATTATGATTTGATTGATAATATGCTAGTTGATTTAGAGCTTGATTTGGTAACTCAAGATGTCTTTTTTAAGCTAATTTCAAAAATTGAATAAGGGAATATTATACATTTAAATGTGATTGATATCAAGGCAGTAAATGGTGATCAAAAGGTGATTTTTCTTTCTATTGATAGTGATTTCAAAATTAAGATGATGAAGGAAAGGATTTTGAGAATCATGGTGATTGGAAGTGGAATCATGAACTAGGTTGAAGAAGTAGGCTAGGTTCCTAGCATTCATGGTTGATTGTTAGTTAGTGATTTCGAAAATCATGGGGATTGGAAATCAATCAAGAACTTGGCTTTAAAAGAGCACTAGATTCATGAGACAAATTAGAGAAAATCGTGGGAGTGATCGATGCTATGAAATCAAGCCTTTATGATGATTTGATAATTAGGATCAATTACCATTTAATGTAGAATTGGTGGCTAAGGCATTCAGAGCCTATACAAAGAGGAGACTCACTTCTCTTTTCTCCTTTACGTGAAGTAGAGAGAAAGAGGAAAATAGTAGGTGTGAGAAATAAAGAGAAGAGAGAGAGAGTGGAGGCTGAGAGTTGGAGCTCAAGATCTAGGGCTCAGGTTTGGACAAAAGGGTTAAGGTAAAATATTGATTTTATGGTTTACTCTTAAAGTTCATTCTCTTCTTGTTCTTTTGATGGTTATTGGAGAGGCATGGTTCTTATGGCTAGGATTCGAAATGTATTATAAAAAACGTCGCTCAACTCACATGTATTAGAAAATACCATTTTAAGGAAAAGTTCAGTTGAGCCTTGATAAAACATGCAATTTGGGCCCAATAGTTTGAAATAAAAATATTGTGTCTTTATGCAGTATTTGGAAATAAAATTAAATAATAAGTCCCACTAACATAGTTTGAAACATAAACCATAACATAAGTTCTTAATTACTCTTGGCACTCATCTTGATCATTATTCGTTCATAGGACATCCCACATCACACATGCCTAGACATCGGAACCTGCCACATCACTGTGCGTGCCAAGGAGAAACCCTATTGCCTACCTAAAAGGGGGAAAGTAAGGGGTGATCTAAAAGCCTAGTAAGGAAGTACAAACGAATGGAACAATATTCAAGAAAACACAAGAAGACTAAATTCGTATCGTAAACTCATGGCAAAACATATCGTAACTATATCATATTCATACCCAAATATCATAATCATAAGAATTCATATTCATATCATAATCATAATCATATATCATGTGATCATGACACCCCTATTTTCCATGTCACATCATGAGGTAACCAGCAAAAGCATAAACTAGTAGGACCTCCTCTATGAGGTAAACATGATCTCATGTCCTCGAATAACCTTGACGTGTCTGCCCTATGAGTTACGTCATATCCTTAGTAACTCATTTATTGTGTCACGTTGAGCACGCTAACAACCTATTACTTTTCATACAACATACAAGCAGACATACACAACTCATATCATAACATAATAATTGATACTTTTCATAACACTTCAGCTTACCATAGCTCACACTTTCCATAACACCATAACTCCTGCAATCATATCAGTGCATACTTTTCATAACATAATTCATATAAATTTTAGATAACTTTCTTACCTCAAGTCCAAGCAAAAGTAAAGTTCTGGTTACTTCACAACGAGCCAAGAATCACAATCAAACATTCGTCTTAATATCAAGTAAGACTACACATGCTCAACATACATACCCCACGCGTGCATGGGCCATGAACACGTGGCACATGTTGTACGCACACTTTCAACATTCAACAATTTCACATAAAATCATAAAAGAATAATCTTAAGTCTACTAATGAATTCTTAGTGTTTGCAAAACAAGAATTATGCACTTAATCAAATAGCGTATATTTGAACGTAAAACTTAGATTGCATGTAATATGCATACGTGGGATGGTTCTTACAACTCGCGTTGAAGTTAGAATTATTTACTCCTATATTTTCTTGTTAATTTCACAAAAATTCAGAAAGTATAAAATAATTTGACACTTAAATTACTCCTACATTATTCCTTTAAATCACATATTGGTCATTCATGAATTTTATTATAGAATTTTAACTTACTAAAATAATTTTCTTAGTTTTAGTTTGCATAAAATAATAACCCCCTTTATTGCATAATAACATTTAAAAGAATGTGCCAAAATTTGTAGTTATTATTATTAAATAAATTCCTAGATCATCTTTAGAAAATAATTTTTTACTTAATTATTTAAAAAAAAGAACTGCATAAATATAAATGAGAAAAATACATTTTTAAAGTGTGGAAAAATTACCTTTACCATATACATAGTCTAATGTTTAATTTATTTGAATACATGCTTTACTTATTTTATTTAAAAGATATTTTCTCCCAATTAAACAAAAAAATTCAGCAACCATTTTATTACATTAACTTCCTCTTAACAATAACATATTTAGCTTCCACCACAACTAAAAAAAAAAAAATCTGCATACACTTGATTAAAGAAAATACCTAATTAACATATGAAAACCACTCTTCTGTTTGTCTTGGTTTTAGAATATGCATTATAAGTCATAACTTGCTTTCTTACCAATTAATTCACAAACTACCAATTTAGAGTCAACAAAATTCAGCAAGCATAAATCCACCTAGAATACTAACAAATACTTAAAATCCTTTACAAAAATTTAACCAATTAACTTAACATGATTTTACATTTTATTCATTTTAATATGACAATTTAGCATGAAAATTAATCAACAAAAAAATCAAAACACCCTAAACCCTACCATACCCATGAGGCCGAAAGTCACATAGCCTTATCTTAAAAATTATTACAAATAGACATATCATAGTAAATAGCTTTTAAAATAACATCAAGGAGCAACAATTTTTTTTTCATTCATTTTAAAACACCTAGGCCGAAACCAATAGCATGTTCCTATCTCTTATTGTTTCAAAAACCCAAAGCAGAACCTAGCATACTCCTAAGATCACAAATGACCACAAGATAGGAAGAGAATTAAAACCAAACATGCTAATAGATAAGAAATCCTAACATACCCAAAATAGCTAGAATACAACTAATGACCCTATTTCAAATATTAATGCATTAAATAAGTAAATAATGAGAAAAAAATCATTTCCCATTACCATTTTCCTCTCATTCCTCATGCCTATTCACTCTTAATTCCTTCCATTTTCCTTTTTTTTGTCTTTTTTATTACATAAATAAAATAAAAGGACACACTAAAATAATAAAAGATAATAGTGCATGAGAAAACTATTGCTTGCTCACCATGCAGTCGTGCACATGCACACACAAGTGCTAGGGTGTATTTCTACTAACCATACACCTTGGTGCACACAATGAAAACTCAAGAAAGCTCTTAAAATAGAATAATAAAATAAAATAATTAACAAAATTAAATTCTCATAATTTCTACCAAACAATTCAAACAATAAAAAAATAATTTCATAACACTTAACAATTAATAATAAAATAACGCACACAAATTAATAAAATAAAAAAAATTGGTGCGCTACACGAAATCTCTAAGGTGGTGGTGCTTCATAGTGGTTCGGCCTACACATCAACTTAAGGTATCTTTGTTATTTTCGAAGGTTGATTAGTGTTTGTGTTAGGATAAGTTTGATTTATGGGGATGGTATGTTATTGATTTATGAAATAAAAGCAACATGGGCATGGCTCATGCAAAGGGGTGTTTGGGCATGTAACTTAGCTAGTTAAGCATGATATTGTCTAAATAAGTTTATTATAATTTAATGGAAAGGTTTTGACCGTTAAACAAGATCACTTTCTTTTTCAAAAACTCCACACACACGTCACGGTAAGGAGGTTAAACATGTTTACTTGACTGCTAATGTTTATGGAATGAATGTTGTATGGTAAATGTTTTAGAGCATGTACTTGGGAACATTTAGCTAAATGTATGCAAAATTGGGGCCACTGTAATGCCCCAATTCCCATGAGGCAATGACTCATATTGTAAATAAAGTTGGAATAAAACTCTTTCATTATAAAGAAATCAAATGTAAATGACAACCCAAACGTTTTAAAAAGAAAAGAAACTTCAGAGTTTCATAATTACAGTTTAAACAAAGAAAACCAAAGTTTGATTCCATAACAAGACTCAAAACATTATTTGGAATTGTAATAAAACATGTCTTAAAATTGAACAAAAAAATATTGAAAACTTCTAAGTAGGCCCGAACCCTGCCGATCGTTATATCCATGACATGTACGCACTCCGTTGTAGCTCTCCAACTTATTGCCCTTTCACCAATTCTTTCCCTTTACTTGCAACATAGAGAACTCGTGAGCCAAGGCCCAACAAGAGCACAAATCAATACTTCTATTAAATACAACAATAAATAATTAAATAATAACATTAAACAAGTCAAATCCAAGGTAAAATAAACATAGTGCATTAAAGCACATAATACCATAAGCATGCAAGTTTGTAACGTAGACATGCATTTAAGAACATAAGCATGTCAAGCAAAATATCAAACATAAAAGTATACACATATGAAACATTTAAAACAAACTACCTAAAACATATAGCATTCTCTAGGATTAACATAAATTAAGCATAAGTATATAAAACCATAAAATTCTACCATACGTAGTACGTTAAGAATACACCCTGCGTGTAGGTGTCCTCTCTTCTTACCTTGATAGCACCAACAATCCACACACTAACACGTTCGTTCAAGTATTCTTAGCGAGCCCCTAAACATATAACATCATAACCCATATAAATAACTTAACATTAACCAAAATAGACACCCCAACATCCTAGGACCTAACCAACCTTAAAAAATGGTTTGCAGAAGTCCTATGACCTTACATTAGGATCCCCGTAACTTATAGACCAACATTCCACATTTTTGACATCAAATACTCTTCTCTGTGACAGGCCGATCGACCGGTCCATAGTAATCGGTCGATCAGTTAGTAAAATTTTTTAAACCTGCAAGAAATTGCAAGCCAATTGACTGATCCCTACCAGCAGGTCGGCTGGTTCAACCCAAAAATTCCCAAATCGTAAAAATTTGACCTTCAACCCCTACCAAATCAAACCTAACATATTTCTAGCCTTAATAACTCATAATAACACGACTCAAAAATTGCAAACAACCTAAAATTACCATTAAACACAACTGATTAACCCATTTTACTTTCAAACCCTCAATCTTACATAAGAGTTAAAATATGACAGATTGAAAACTTACCGATCAAAATAACAGCCACAAAACCTCAAATCCTTGCTTCTTATTATATCTCCTAGCCTGCCAAAACTTAGATCGACGCTTTCTCCTCCAAATCCTTAAGCTTCGAAGGCTTAGATCAAGAATGAGAGAATTTTTCTTGGTCTGTAACTCCTTCGTATATCGCAATAAAGAAATCTGATAATTCGTACGACATCTAAAACTATTTTTCTTTATTTAATATTCTGATAGTAATCGTATAAAGACCCAATTTACAATAATATCCCAAAATCTTTACTATTATAACGTGATCTCCTAAGCCCATAATTGTCCTTTACTTAAGCTGATAGTTTTGTTTCTTTTTATTTACACTTTCTACCACAAAAGTTTATATTTTTACTTTGACCCCCACAATACAACTTTATTACTGATTGCACCCCCTAATACTTGAAGAAACATATGTGTGGATTGACTGACAAAATTCATAAAATGAAACATACATCATGATTCATGCATATCATAGCTCATATAGTTAAACACATTAAATCATACAATTTACCATAATATCCTGTCCCAAGCCAGATTACCAAAATGCCCTTATTAATAGAAGAAAATATTACAACTATCCCTCCTAGAAAGAAATTTCGTCCTCAAAATTTACCTAAGCAATTCTGGGTATTCTCCAACATATCCTATTCCAACTCCCACGTAGCCTCTTCAACGAAGTCATTCTTCCAAAGAACCTTCACTAACCCAATCATCTTGTTCCGTAGCACTTTTCCTTCTTATCCGATATCTTTATTGGCTTTTCTTCATAAGAGAGGTATGTTGTTGTATCCATCTTCTCATAACTAAGAATGTGAGACGAGTCTGATACATACTTATGTAACATGGACACATGAATTATGTTGTACACTCCTGCCAATGCTGGGGGCATGGCTAACTGATAAGCCACTTGTCCAACTTTCTCCGGAATCTCGAATGGTCCAACAAATTGAAGGCTTAACTTCCCTTTCTTACCAAACCTTTTAATCCCTTTCATGGGAAAAAATTGGAGGGATACATAATCTCCAACTTGGAACTCGAATGTCTATGCTTAGGATCAGCATAGCTCTTTTATCGATCCTTTGTAAGCAATCATGTGATCTCTTATCTTGGAAATAACTTCATTCACTTCTCGTACCACTTCCGGGCCTATATATTTACTTTTGCTCATATCATCCTAATGAATTGGTGATCTACCATTCCTTCCATAATAGTTGACTGATAACTATTATTATACAAGAATTCTATCAATGGAAGGTATTTGCTCCACGACCCACTAAAGTCCAATACACACGCTGTAACGTCCCAAATTTACTAATAAGACTTAGTGCCTTGGTAAGTGTGCTAGGAGGGCACAATTGGATTTATATGTGTAATTAATGGAATATATGCGTGATTATGTGGTATATATGATTTATATGTGATGTGAATAGTTATGCATGTTTTTGTGTATTAAATACGCACGTGGGCATGTTTTTGTAAATTGGGGCATATTTGTAGTTTTTAACCTGTTGATGGTATATCTGTATTATGTATGTTTTATGAGTGAGACCCCAATGTTATGGGGATACATTTGAGATGTGTGGTCTGAGGCGATCCTAGTGAGCGGATTAGCGGAATAGTCACAATGGGGTTAAATACCCGGCTCGGGGTGAGCCTAAGGGGTATTTTGGGAAACTTAGCGCGTATTCAGGATTTATCGGGTAACAGACAGTTATTTGGTGATTAATTGGGTATGTGGGGATTAATTGGGAATTTATAGGACTACATGAGGATTAGTGGGAAATGTGGCAAATGATGGTATTGCCATTGGGGGTATTAAAGAGAAAGTTTTGATTTAGGGGCATTTTGGTCTTTTTGCTAGCTTTTGGTTGGCCTTAGTTGAGGCTAGAAACCTTGAGAGGTAATCAGAAAGCTTCTCAACCTCTCCCTCTCTCTCTCTCTCTATCTATTCGGTTCTCTCTTTCCCTTTTGATGTGCTTGGGAGCTTTGTAAAATTCTTGAGGAATCAGCCAGGGAATCAAAGAAGTTGAAGCAAGGATTATGATCAAGGGATAGTTTGGGCTCAGATTACTATTGAGGTAAGATTTGTAACCTAATTCTGTTATAAATTCTAAGTTTTTAAAGTCCATTTTTGATGTTCTTGAGCCTCAAAGCTCAAGGTAGGATTTAAGGGTTCTGTAGGAATTTTTGGGTATGTTGTGGTGTTAAATTGTTGCTTTGGATGTATTGCTTGGAGTTTTAAGCTCAATTTTGGGTTTAGTTGTTATTTAGAGTGAATTCTAGGGAATTTGGCTTAGGGAAAAATGTAAGAAATCCCCAAAATTTCTGGTTTCGTGCTCGAGCTGCAGTACTGTTCTTCAAGCGCCGTGGCCCGTGTACATGAGATGGCCTTGGCAGTTCTCTGAAATTGCCTAAGTGTCATGGCACTAGCTAGGGTGCACCGTGGTTCGTGTCTCCCAGGAGAGAGCCCCGAGCTCTCTGACTTGTAACGTGACACAACACCTGAGCCTAAGGCGCAGCTCTAATTGAGAAAAAAAAATAGCCAAAGCAGTTTTTTAGCTTGGGAACTCAAACCAAAGGGCTCGATAAGGATTCTATTACCCAGTTTAGTAGAATTCGAGGTCCCGAGGCTAGTATTTTATTCCAAAGCTTTTAATTGGTTTAGGTTTTTTATTATTTTGTTTTGTCTAGGTTATATTGCTAAGGCATGGGTTTAGGGATCGTGCTCGGGTTCGCTTTATACTTTCAACTCGGGGCTCGAGGTAAGAAAAATGTTTGTGCCCGTAGAGCAGGGAATGGCCCGATTATCTGTGCTTGCATTGTGCCTAGTGTTATATGTAAATGTTTGTAACTATTATGTCATATATGTGTTTATGACTGAGCAGCAAGGGCCAGGATCGGCAAGGGCCATGAGCGACAGGGGTCGGATCGACAATAAGCATATTAAATACAGGTCGTTATGGAAGGCCATCTAAGGGTGTTGTACTCACCCGCTTGGTTAGGACCGTGAACTTGGTGCCTGGTCATGCATCTTGACCGCCTTAGGCCGCTGTTGTGAATTGAACTAGATGCATGTGGATTGCCTATTATGTTTGTTTAGTTATGCACTTATTGAAATAAATTGTATATGATATGCTAGTGAAGTTTTCTTGCTAGGCCTTGGCTCATGGGTGCTCTATGGTGTGGTAAGGGCAAGGGAAAGGCCGACCAAGAATGAGTTGGAGGGCGTGGAGCAGTGTGTACATGTTTGGCCTACCTGGCCGCCACGATTGGGTTACTTTTGAGGAGCGCAATGTAAATGTCTGTTTTTGTCGCTTAAGTCGACCATACAGTAACTTTTGAGTTGTAAATATGTCTTAAAAAAATTTACAATCCCAACGTATCTTTTTTATGATTTTAATGAAAGTTTAAATTTTTTTATGGAAGTTTTATTAAATGAGTCATTACTTTAAATTAATTACACTTTTTTGGTCTAACACCTCGATTAGCGAGTCAAATACACAGTTTAAAACCACATAGTAACAACTCTAGGGTACTAGGGCGTTACAACTCGGTATCAGAACGTGCCAAGGTTTGTGGTTCCTGGAGATTGACCGAACATGTACGCTCATTACCAGAGACAAGCTGGACTCAGGGTTGGTCGTTATTAAGTGAAATATTTGTCTAATTTTTTATCTGAATTGCCCTATCTGCTTGTGATGTAAAGAGCATGATACGTGTATAATTCTAGGACATGGTCCCTTGAATGTTATATGATTATGCTATGTGTATATTGTATTGTTTTGCTATTTGTGATTGATCGGTTCAACTTGAGGGTGGGAACAGATGAAAACTACTGTATGAAAGATTCCAGATGCATTATCCTCCAATTTTCGAGGGAGGCCTAGATCCGCTTAGAGCTGAACAGTGGATGGGAATGGCTAGCACCATACTTGACTATGTGGGAATTGTAGGCAATGATAGAGACGCTTGTGCCATGTATATGCTGCAGGAGGATGCTCGAATGGGTTAGGAAGTAGTATCCCGAATTCAGTATGTTGTCATGATGGGTTGGGAAGAATTCAGAAAATTGCTCAACGAAAGGTATTACTATGATGCAATTCGAATGGCTAATACCAATGAGTTTATGAACTTGGTTCAGGGTAGCAAGACAGTGACAGAGTATGTCAAAGAATGTGATGGGTTGGCCAATTCCTTTTTGACTTGCTACCAACATATGGGGCCTGAAAGGAATGATTCATTCGAGGACTGAACTCTGGGGTAGCCCAGAGAGTTAAGATCTCTCCAGTACATGAGATTTCTATCTACGCTCAGGCGGTAGGGAGGGCCCTTGATATAGAGGACGCAGAAGATGAGATACGGGGAGAGAATATTGGCAGGGAGCTCAGGCAATAGTACCCCATCTATGGGATCGAGAAAGGGTGGAGGCCCTAGTAACCAGAAAAAAAAGACCGCTGACAGTTTTGCAACTCCTGGCCCTGATAGGAGGGGTTATAGCACTCAGGATGGTTGCTAGAGCGGCAACGAGGTATGGAGAAGTTATCCAGTATGCGCCAGGTGTAGGAGACGCCATCTGGGAGAATGCTGAACAAAGGCATGTTTTCTATGTGGGATAGTTGGGCACCTCAGGAAGAATTGTCCGAGATCGAAGGAGGGTGAACCAAGGAGCACAGATAGCTCGACTCCAGCTTGAGTGTCCGCCTTGATACAGTCAGAGCCTGAGGCTAGTTCCTTAGAGGCGACCAGTTGGCTTTCTAGTTCAAGTTCTTTTATGTTGTGTTGATTGAGTTTGGTGCTACGTATATCTTAGTAGAAACATAGGTATGTGTTACATATTATATGATTGTTATACTATAAGATTTAAGATTTTAGTGTCTGTTGGGGGAAATTGGTAATTTTTAGGAGGTGGGACAGAGTATTATTAGTAGAAAGTTGGCAGTAAAATTAATTGAGCTGGTTATATGAGAGTTTTGATATGATCCCGAGTATGGATTAGTTTTCCAAGGGACAACCATGGACTATAAGGAAAGGTAAGGGACATCTAAGTTTAAAAAGGGGAAGACCAGGTTGCATTCACGAGATGCATAGCTATGGTAAAAGGTACCACCAGGATTATGTCACTTAGATTGGAGGGATACTAGATTGGCTAGTGAGGTTTCATATGGGTTTACGAGGATTTGATGGGATTGCTGTCATGTCTGGGAAATTGACTGTGCTACGGGACTAATGCAGGGATAGAGCCGACATCCGAGACATCATGCAATATGACACTAGCTGAGTAGAAAGTATTAAAGGTTTAGTCGAATAAGTTATTTGACTTGAGGGTTGATCAGACGGAGACTCTGATCATGAGATATGGCAACACCATTTGTTAAGAAGGAGGCCAAGTCTGCAAGAACGTGTACCGCATATGGATAGCCAAATGAAGTAATTGTTATGAATATGTATCACTTGCAAGGGAAGGAAGGTTCATTTGCCCGACTGCAAGAAATGACAGTGCTCTCAAGAGTTGACCCTCGATCTGGTTATTACCAACTGAGGATCAAGGAAAGAGACATTTCAAGAATTACCGCTCGCACCAGGTATGATGTGATGGATTATCAGTAGAGGGTCTTGAATTGACCAATGTTGTCATGCCCTACTGCCCTAGAGTTGTGACTATGTGATTTTAAAATGTGTAATTAACTCGCTAATCGAGGTGTTAGACCAAAAATTGTGATTAAATTAAAGAAAAGACTCATTCAATAAAAATTCAATATAAAAGGTTTGGAAATTCATTAAGATCATAAAGGTGTTACATTGGGATCCCAAAATATTGTTTAAGACACATTGACAACTAAAAAGTTATAATACAGTCGACCTAGGCGACAAAATCAAACATTTAGAACGCGTTCCTCAGAACTACTATAACGTCCCAAATTTTCTAATAAGGCTTAGAGCCTTGATTAGCCCGTTGACAGCGCAAATGTGATTATGTGTATGTGTTGTGCTTGAGACCACAATATTGTGGAAATATATCAGAGATGTGTGGTCCGATAAGGTCTTAAGGAGCGGATTAGCAGAATAGTCACAACGGGGGTCAAATACCCGGCTCAGGGTGAGCCTACGGGTATTTTGGGAATGTAGCATGGATTTGGGGTTACCAGGTAACAAGTAGTTATTTGGTGGTTATTTGGGTATGTCGGGATTAATTGAGGATTTATAGGACCACTCGAGGATTTAGTGGAAATGTGGTGAATGACGGGATTGCCCTTGGAGGCATTAAATGGCTAAGGGTTAACCTAGGGACATTTTGGAAGCTAAGTATTGACTTAGACTTTTCTTAGGACTCTAGAACTAACCAGAAAAAAAAAAGGAAAAGCAGCACTCTCTCTCTCTACTCAACTCCCTTTTTCTCCCTTGGAGTACTTGGAATTGAAGCTTGAAGTGCTTGGGGTTTAGATTAGGTCGGATTATCAATCGAGGTGAGTTTTTCTCCCTAGTTTTGTGCTGATTTGTTGAGTTTTTCTGTTGTGATTTAGAGGTTTTGTTTAGGTCTAAAAATTAGGCTGGTTTGAGGATTTTAATGAGATTATAGGATAGTTTTTTGGGTGTTTATACTAATGATGTTGCCTTGATATGAATTCTAGATTAAATTCTGGGTTTAGGGATTGATTTAGGTGTGAATTGGTGACTTTGGCTTGAGAAAACGCAAGGGGATTTCTGAGTTTCAGAGCTCGAGCCGCGGCCTTGTTCTTTAGGCACTACGACCCGCATGAACCAAGAAGGCTTGGGAGCCTCTAAAATCATCCAGGCGCCACAATGCAGACTGAGGCTCTCTAACTTGCAGCGCGTCGCGACACTAGAGGGCTGGGCCACAACTTAAATAGGGAACAATGGCCAAAAGAGGATTTTAAGCTCGGGAACCCAAATTTAAGGCCTTGTGAAGGATTCTACTACCTTTTTTTGTATAATCCGAGATCCCGGAGGCCAAAATATCATGCTGAATGCATCACGCCATGGTGTGGCCATCTAGGGTGTCGTACTCACCCGTTCTGTGAAGACTATGAACTTGGTGCCTGGTAAAGCACCTTGGTCGGCGTAGACCGTTATGTGAATAGTCTATTATCTATTTAAATTTATGCATTTATTAGAATGAATTGTTATATTCTACGTGATTGAGTTTTCTTGCTGGGCCTTGGTTCATGGGTGCTCTATGGTGCATGTAAGGGCAAAGGAAAGGCCGACCAATCATGAGTTGGAGGGCATGGAGCGCAGTGTACATGTTTGGCCTACCTGGCCGCCACGGCTGGGGTTGTTTTGAGGGACACGTTGTAAATGTTTGACTTTGTCGTTTAGGTCGATTGTACCCTATCATTTGGAATATAAACATATTTCAAACAGTGTTTTGGGATCCCAATGTAACACTTTTATAATTTTAATGAATGACGAAACCTTTTATACTTAATTTTCAGTAACTGAGTCTTTATTTTGATTAATCACATATTTCTGTCTAAAACCTCGATTAGCGAGCTAATGGCACAATTTAAAATCACATGGTAATGACTCTAGGGTAGTAGGGTGTTACAACTTAATATCACAGCGTGCCAAGGTTTATGGTTCCTGAAGATTGACCAAACGTGTACGCTTGCTGCTAGAGACAAGCTCGACTCAGGGTTGGTCGATATTAAGTGAATTATATGTTTAATTTCTTGTGTAAATTGCCATATTTGTCTGATTAGTATATGTAATGACCCAACTATTCTACACTTTGGAACATTAATAAACTACTATACACAAACACTAATCTTAAGAAAACATACATATGAAATAACCATAACTTTATTTAAAAACTATATAGTAAAGATTTAACATACATAAAAATGCAGTTAGGGTATGGGATCCCATTGTTTGAAAAGAAAATAGAACATAACTTTAAAATTCGTTACAAAACAAAGTGCGGAAAATACATGTAAAGCATAATTTTTAAATGACTAGAAATAACTTCATCCTCGAATCATTCACGCAGTCCACCGATTTCATTCTCCCTCAATACACATTCTCAAGCTGCCAAGAACCTTCCTGCTGCCATAACTATTTTCCTGCACATATAAACATAAAGGAATGAGCCTAATGCCCAGCAAGGAAAATCTACTATAAGCATGAAACATAATCATACACATAATCTATGAACATATATCAAATACTATAACACATATCATAATTCTAACCCATGTACATGGTGACTATTGGGGTTTGCTAACTAAGCAACTATAAGCCTCAAACTACAATGAGGTTTGCTAGTTAAGCAAATATAAGCCCCAAAAACATAAAAGTGTTGGGGTTTGCTATATAGCAACTATAAGCCCCAAAACATAAAAGTGGTAGAGTTTGCTAAATAACAACTATAAGCCCCACATATACATATATCATAACACATAAAGTCATACTATAGCATAATCATAACACTTTTATATAAACATAGCACATAGCACATATCACATAAGAACTATCCTATTTTCCCTACCAAATATACCAGGATGATGAGAACAAGGTCGGGATTTTGGAACACTCGTAAAACCATAATTGAGAAAGGTGAGTATTCTAAAAGAAAAAGATGAAAAGAATGAACTAAACCATCGAGAACATACTTACCAACGAGAACCTTAAGTTCAAAGAACTTAGATGCCTAGCCAAAAAAAGAGAATATTGAGTTAGGAATTGAGTAGAGAAAAACTATAAGAACTTAATGAAACAATACAGAAAGGAACTAAGAATAGGGATACCTTTGAAATCGCTATACCCGAACTATACCTCGAAACCGAAATACACTATGAACCTTACTTCCCAAGTCATTGATAAGCTTAAGATGATAAAGCTTATAACCCCAACCCAAGTCTTTAACACTCTAAGGTAATCCTAGCAGCTTGTAGGCTCTGAACTCAGCTTGAAGAATGAAGAAATGGTTGGGTACTAGGTCCTATTTATAGAGTTCAAGAATGAAAAGATCTTCATTTAGCTTGAATAAAATAATGGCTTTTTAATTGAAAACATTTGAATAATTGTTCAGCAGAGGCTAAAGACTCGGTAAAAAAGATTCTGGACTTATCAAGAGGTTAAGGATTAAAATGAGCTCGGTTTCAAAATTATTCAAAAATCATGCACTGCAGTCGATATATCGCCCCTGCTAGGAGATATATTGCCTGGACAGATATTCCTGAGGCTCATCGAAGTTGTCGTGCGAAGTTACGTGTTTTTTCGTATCCCCGTGTGGCGATATATCGCCCCTTAGAGCTGCGATATATCGGCATACGCTGAAATATTATACACGTAATTGCACTTTTTCAGCCTAATTTGAATTGAGTAAACAGCCTTGACTAAGTCCTTTAACGATTTCAAAGTTGCTAGCAGACTCTAGGATTTTCAAATGTTACCCTTAATAAACTTATTCCTCAAAATACTTAATTTCTCATTAAACATACACATGACAAGTGTTAATATCTTATTGGGTCTATCTAAACCTTATAGTATAATAAATGTCATCTTCTTAATCAGTCATATTAATCAAACCTTAGGTTATAATTAATATTCTTAAACTACAGGTTAAACTTATAAAATCTACAAGTGTTGCTACGAGTGTCCAACTAAGTCTCGGCTTGAACAAAAATCCACAGTAATAAACATACTATAACTACTACTAGCTATTACTACTACTACTACTACTATCTAACTAGTTAAGTAAAGTTCTTGGACTCTACAGTATAAATAGAGCATGATGAGTGTATATAATGTCAGGGCATGGTCCTGTTGACTGCTATATGAATGTGTTATGTGTGTATTATATTTGTTGGACATTTGTGTTTGGCTGATTGAATTGGGAGGTGGTTTTTGGATGTTGTTATCGTGCCTGATGTGCGGCGTCATTGATTGTAGGAATATTGAAGTTATGCCTCGGCAATCAACTAGATTTTGCGGCAATATGGCCGAAGACAACAACCATGGTCAAGACCATCCACCTGCCCCATAGAACTGGCAACAAATGTTTGCAAAAATGCAAGCTAGACTTCAACGAACTAAAGATGAACTCTGAGAATTGAGGCAACAGGCTCCTCGTTAGGATGTTGAACTACATATTCCACAGGCTGTGGCACTAGTGTCGGCTCAGCCCGTTATGGAGAACAGGTGGGAGCCTTTGTACGAAAGGTTCAAAAAGCAGCACCCTTTCACCTTTGAGGGCAGTCCAGACCCACTGCGTGCAGAGCAGTGGATGAATATGACTTCTTCTATCATGGATTTCATGAGGGTGGAAGGGAATGAGAAGGTGGCTTGTGCCAGTTACATGTTGAGGGAAGACACCCGTATCAGGTGGGAAGTTGTGTCTCAGAGAAGAGATGTGACTATTATGACCTGGGATGAATTCAGAGATGTCTTTAATGAGAAGTATTATAGTGTTGCAGTCTGAGTAGCAAAGGTCATTGAATTCGTCAATCTGACTCAGAACAGAATGACCATCATAGAATATACTTTAAAGTTTGACTGGTTGGCAAATTTTGCGCCAAATTTGGTGCCTACTGATATGGCACGAAGAGATCGCTTTGTGCGGAGGCTGAATGTAATGATAGCCCAAGATGTCAAGATAACATTGGATCCGGGGACTACCACTTATGTTCAAGTAGTGGAAAATACCCTTACTGCTGAGGGTGCTGAAGATCATATATGGGAGAAAGGTGCCACAAGGCGCGATGCTCGGAGGATGGTGCCTCCCTTCACTGGTTCTAGCCAACGTAGTCGCCCTAGTGAGCAAAAGAGAAAGACCCTAGATTCTTTTGTTCCTTCTGGTCCAGATAGGAGGGCACAGGGTGTTTTTGGTGGCCGTCAAGGCGGGGGAGAGAAGTGGAGAAGCTTCCCAGTGTGTCCATGGTGCAGGCGACGACATCTGGGGAAGGGTAAAGTCAGAGTATGCTTCATCTGTGGGAGCGTTAGTCACTTGAGGAAGGACTGCCCACAAGCCAGAAAAAAAGAACCAAAGAAGAGTGACAGCCTCACTTCAGCCATAGTGTTTACTTTGACCCAGACGGAGGCTGAGGCTAGGCCCTCAGTCGCGACAGGTCAAATTTCTAGTGTCGGTTCTTCATTTATTGCATTGATTGATTCAGGAGCTACTCTTTCGTTTGTATCTGCTAGTGTGATAGATTGTTTATGTAGACCTTGTGATTTGTATGTTAGGGGATTCAAGAATTTGTTGCCAACTGAGGAACTGGTAGTCTCTAGGAGATGGGTTAGAGCATTACCAGTAGAGATAGACGGTAGGGAGTTGTCTGTGGATCTGATTGAACTAGTGATGGATGACTTTGATATGATTCTGGGGATGGACTAGTTGTCAAAGTATGGGGCAACGATAGACTGCAAGAGAATGATGGTAACTTTTGAACCGGAAGGGGAGGAACCCTTTGTATTTGTGGGGATAGTGAGTAGACCATGAGTACCTATGATCTCTGCATTGAACGCTAGAGACCTATTGCGAGATGGTTGCATAGGATTCCTAGCAAACATAGTGGATACATCTATGGTCGTTTTAGTTGGACTGGGTGAGACTAGGCTGGTGTGTAAGTTTCCTGATGTATTTTTAGTAGATCTGACAAGATTGCCACCACATTGAGAGATCGAATTTGTTATAAAGTTGGCCTCAGGAGCAGAACCAGTATCGAGGACACCTTATAGAATGGTACCAACAGAGTTAAAGGAATTGAAGATTCAGTTGCAGAAGTTACTGGTATAGGATTCATCAGACCTAGTTTTTCACCATGGGGTGCTCCTGTGTTATTCGTCAAGAAGAATGATGGGTCCTTAAGAATGTGCATCGATTACAAAGAGCTGAATAAGTTTACTATTAAGAATAAGTATCCACTTCCCAGGATCGATGACTTGTTTGACCAGCTACAAGGGAAGGCGGTGTTCTCTAAGATTGACTTTCGGTCTGGCTACCATTAGTTAAGGATTAAAGAGGAGGACATACCAAAGACCTCATTCCGTACGAGGTATGGACATTATGAATTCCTAGTCTTGTCCTTTGGATTAACTAATGCCTCAGCAGCCTTCATGGACTTGATGATTAGAGTCTTTAGAGATTACTTGGATAAGTTTGTGATTGTATTCATCGATGTTATACTGGTGTACTCCCAATTAGACACAGAGCATTAGCAGAATCTTCGTTTGGTACTACAACGGCTAAGGGAGCATAGGCTATATGCTAAGTTCAGTAAATGTGAGTTTTGGTTGCCCCAAGTAACATTTATGGGCCACATTATGAGTATGGAGGGGATTCTGGTGGACCCAACAAAGATTGAGGCAGTGAGAGATTGGCCAAGGCCGAGTAGTCTACCAGAGGTTAGGAGCTTCTTGGGAATATAAGGGTACTATCAGCGTTTCATTGAGGGATTCTCCAGAATAGCCACACCGTTGACTGAGCTGACGCACATGAAGACCAAGTATGCTTGGATAGATAGATGCAAGAAAAATTTCAAGGAGTTGAAGCGGCAGTTGATCACCACTCCGGTATTGAGTCTTCCATCAGACAAGGAAAAGTTTGTTGTCTACATCAATGCGTCGAGGTAGGGTTTGGGTTGTGTACTGATGCATTATGGGAAGGTGATAGCCTACGAGTCTAGAAAGCTGAAAGAGTAAGAGCAGGGGTATCCCACTCATGATGTGGAACTGGTAGCAGTCGTATCCGTACTGCTGATATGGAGGCACTACCTGTATGGGGAGAAGTGCGAAATATACACCGACCATAAAAGCTTAAAGTATTTCTTTACTCAGAAGGATCTGAATATGCGCCAAAGGCGTTGGCTGGAATTGGTGTAGGGCTACGATTGTCATATCTTGTACCACCCTAGAAAGGCCAATGTGGTGGTCGACTCATTGAGTTGGAGGGGCCTAGGGAAGTTATTCCGTTCGAGATAGATTTCAAAAAATTTAGCTGAAGAGATGACGAGAGCAGGAATTAAATTCATAGTTAGTAAGCTAGCAAATATCACTCTTCAGTCCACGCTCCTTGAGAGAATCAGAGAAGCACAAAAGGAGGATCCCCAGCTGAGGAAACACAAGGAGGATGTCTTAGCTGGATTGGCTAGTGACTTTTCTATTTCTGAGATTGATTTACTGAGGTATAAATGTAGGATTTGCATTTCGATGGAGTCTGGTATCAAACGAGAGATTCTGGATGAGTCTCTGTAGAGTCTAATAACTTTACTTAGCTAGTTAGATAGTAGTATAATAGTAATAGTTGTAGTATTTTTATGACTATGGATTTTGGTTCAGACCGGGATTTAATTGGACACTCATAGTAACACTTGTAGATTTTCTAAGTTTAGCCTATAGTTTAAGAATATTAATTTTAACCTAAGGTTTGATTAATATGATTGATATTGATGGAAATATTTATTATATTATAAGGTTTAGATAGACCCAATAAGAAAGTAACACTTGTCATGTGTATGTTTAATGATAATTAAGTATTTTTGAGGAATAAGTTTATTAAGAGTAATATTTGAATATCCTAGGGTCTGTCAACAGCTTTGAAAACGTTAGAGGACTTAGTCAAGGCTGTTTACTCAATTCAAATTAAGCTTAAAATGTGCAATTTCGTGTTTAAATATTTAGCGTATGCCGATATATCGCAGCTATAGGGGGCGATATATCGCAGTACGGGGATACGAAAAACATGTAACTTCGCACGAGCACCTCGACGAGCCTCGGGCATGCTGGCCCAGGCGATATATCGCCTACAAGGGGCGATATATCGGCTCCTTTGATATACTTTTGAATATTTTTGAAAACGTTCCCATTTTAATCTTTAACCTCTTGATAAGTCCTGCATCTTTCTGACCGAGTCTTCAGCCTCTGCTGAACGATAATTCAAATATTTTTCACTTAAAAAGCCATTATTTTATTCAAGTTAAATGAAGATCTTTTCATTCTTGAACTCTATAAATAGGACCTAGTACCCAGCCATTTATTCATTCATCAAGCTAAGTTCAGAGGCTGCAAGTTGCTAGGTTATTTTTGAGAGTGTAAACACTTGGGTTGGGGTTTATAAGCTTAATCATTATAAGCTTACCAAACACTTGGGAAGTAAGGTTTATAGCTCATTTCGGTTCAAGGTTTAGATTGGTCATAAAAGCATTCAAGGTATTCGAAACTCTACTTCATTTTGGTATTGTTTTCTTTAAGTTCTTATAGTTTTCTACTTAGCACCCTAACTTTATTCTTTATTCTTGGATAAGAAATCTAAGATCTTGAACATACGGTTTTTGGTAAGTATATTCTTAATGGCATAGTTCGTCCATTCTTTTCATCTCATTCTCTTTAGTATACTCACCCTTCCATTTATGGTTTTTAGGAGTGTTCCAAAGTCCCAAATCTATTCTCATATCCCGGTATTTTTGGTAAGGAAAATAGGATAGGATTTTATATGTTATGTTATGTGTTATCTTATGATTTAAGTGTTATGTTAACTTATGATTTGTGTATGTTTGTATACTTGGGCATATGACCTATACAACTAACAAGCCCCAATAAATTTATGGGCCTATGACTTGCGTAGTTAGCAAGCCCCACAAATCTAATGGGCATATGACTTGTTTAGTTTATAGGACCCCAAGTTATAATGGCCATTATAGTACGTGTAACATATGTTTATGGTATGTTTTATGTCGCATTATGAATTTTATGTATATGGTTTATGTGTTAGATTTTCCTTGGTGGGCATTAGGCTCACTCCGTTATGTTTTATGTGCAGGAAAATAGTTTTGATGGCGGGAAAGGTTCTTGGAAGCTTGGGGATGTGTATTGAGGCGGAATGGAGTCAAAGGACCGAGTGTTCGATTCGAGGATGAAGTCAATTATGTTATTCATTTAAGTACAATTACGTTATGTATTTTTTTCTTTTAAAACAATGGGATCCCATATCCTACTTTAAATTATATGTAGTTTAACATTTGTTTTACAAGTTTTAATGAAGTAATGATTATTTCACTTGTAAGTTTTATTAAAGATTAGTGTCTATGTATAATTGTCGTTAATGGTCCAAAGTCTAGAGTAGTTGGGTCATTACAGTCTCACACCACTCCCTATTCTCTACATCCGGGTAAGACAAAGATGTACCAAGATCTAAGGACTCTGTATTCGTGGGCATGAATGAAGAAGGATGTAGTGGATTATGTGGCCAAGTGTTTAACTTATCAACAGGTGAAGGCTGAACATCAAAGGCTAGCAAGGTTGTTGCAACCTTTACGGATTCCAGAGTTGAAGTGGGAGGATATCACCATTGACTTCGTTGTTGGATTGACAAAGACAGTGGGGGAACATGATTCTGTATGGGTGATTGTGGATAGGTACACCAAATCAGCCTACTTTTTGCCTGTTGGGACTATACGGTGGAGCAGTACATTGAGTTGTATGTAAAGGAGATTATGTGACTCCATGGGGCTTCGAGGTCGATAGTGTCTGACAGTGACCCCACCTTCACCTTTAAGTTTTGGGAGAACCTGCCAAAGGCTATGGGCACACAGTTGCAGTTCAGTACCGCCTATCATCCTCAAACGAATGGACAGTCTGAGAGGACGATTCAGATACTACCGGATTTGTTGCGGGCCTGTGTGCTGGACTTTGGGGGATCTTGGAGTGACTTCGTATGAAATTTCGTATGGAAGGATGTGCAGATCACCATTCATTGGGATGAGACATGTGAGAGGAAATATTTAGGTCCTAAGGTTGTTCAAAGGACTAACGAGGAAATTAAGAAGATTTGAGCTCAGATGCTAGACTCCCAGAGTAGACAAAAGAGTTACTCAGACTTGAAACGCAGGAGTGTGGAGTTTCAAGTCGGTGATCATGTGTTTCTTAGAGTTTATCCTTTGAGAGGAGTGAAAGGATTTGGACTGAAAGGTAAGTTAAGTCCTAGGTTTATTGGCCCCTTTGAGAATCTGGAACGGGTTGGAGAGGTAGCTTTCAGATTGGCTATGCCTCCAGCTTTATTAGGGGTTCACAACATATTTCATGTGCCATGCTCTAGAAGTACGTATTAGATTCTACACATGTGATAAGTTATGAACACTTGGAGTTGGATCAAGATTTGTCTTATGAGGAGAAGCCAGTTCAAATCCTAGACTAGAAGGATAAAGTCTTGCGGAACAAGACCATTGCCTTGGGGCAAGTGCTGTTGTAACACCCCAATTTGCTAATAAGGTTTAGGACCTTGATTAGCGTGCCTGGAGGGCAATAAGTGAATTAACATGTTAATATATGAATTTAGATGAATATGTGATTAGAATGCATGTTTAGGTGGAATAAATGTGCATGTGGGCCCCGTTTGTATGTTAGGGGTAAAATGGTAATTTTAGCCCGCTGAGGGCATAATTGTAATAATTATGTTATATGATTAGTACCACGTGTGAGTGGTGATATTATTGTGATGCACGTGCCGAGACGGTCCTAGGGAGCTAATTAGTTTAAAAGTCACAACGGGATTAGATACCCGGCTCGAGAGGAGCCTAGGGGTATTTTGGGAATTTTATAATTTGAGTTTGTGAGTTAATGGTTAATGGTAATTGAGTAACTTGAGTGAGCATTGGTAACTATTGAGAGTAAAAATTTTAGATGGGAAAAATTGTAGAATTGTAAGAAAGGAGAAATGGAAAAAATGCCCTGAGGTTTAGTTAGGAAAGGAATTACATGGAGGGGTAAAGTGGTCTTTTAGCAGAATATAGAAACCTTCAACTGAAGGGAAAGATGATTCACGTTCTAACACTTGGTCATATTTTGCTCTTGCTGAAATTGGAGGAGAAAGTAGAAGGAAAAGGAAAACCAAGGGCAAGAAGAAGAAAAGAGGGGAGCTGAAATTGAGAACTTAGGAGGAGAATCAAGAGGCTTGAGGCAACTAAAATCAAGTATAGGCTAAGGCTTGTTCAGAGGTAGGAGTTTATCCCCTGTTTTACTAATTTTCAAGTTTGATTTTAGAAAGTAAGCATGAAAATTGAAAGATTGTCGTGGCTGGTTTTGTATGGGAATTCATCTTGGTAATCAAGAGGATTTGGTTTGAAGCTGGGTTTGGAGAGGGCTCAAAGTCGAATTCTTGATTGAGGTAAGAGTTTTAAACATCTTTGAGTTTTCGTATCTGATGTGGTTTAAGAATTTGGAAGCATGGTTTAAGTTTCTCAAGCTTTGGTTTAAGTTTTTGGCCTACTGGTTTAAGTTTCTGAAGTTTGAAACCAAAGTGTTGATTTTGGGTGTGATTGTGTGTTTGACCTTGTTGCTGGTGTTTATAGGTTGTTAGATGGTTCATTTGAGGTTTCAAATTGGTTTTGGGGTTTAGGTATGTGTTTTGGTTGGATTGGAGGTGTTTTGGCTCGGGGAAAATACAAGGGAAAACCCAAAATTCTGGGTTCGCGAAGGGGCGCCGCGGCACAAGGCTGCATCAGGAGCTGAGGGATTTTCTGGGCGCGGCGGCCCTCCTTGGTGGGCATCGTGGCGCTAGGCTATTTGCTGGGCAGGGAAATTTTGCAATTTTGGGCATTTGCCCCGGGGGCTCGGGGGATGTTTCCATTGTATTGTTTTGGGAAATTGGAGGTCCCAAGAGTGTGGGATTGGTCCCGGGAAGTGGTTTTTGGATCGGTTAGTATTAAAGAGTGTTTTATATGTGTTGTGACTAGGTTTTCGGAGAGGCTCGGGATAGAGGACCGTGCTTGTGACTTTGGTGCATTGAGAGGCTCGGGACATAGGTAAGAAAACTGTAGTACCTGTAGAGCAGGGCATGGGCCCATAGTGTTGTTGCAGGGCACGACCCTAGATTGTATTACATGTTAGGATGTAGCCTTGATTGAATTATTATATGCTTGAATGTTGTTTGAGTTATGATATATGTGATTATAGTAGAATGAACGGTGAAGGGCCGAGAACGGCGAAGGCTGAGAATGGCAGTGGGGCCGGGAATAACACTTAGCACATGGAGTGCTTATTGTTAGGGTGAGACCTCAATGGATACATGGGATATCCTTATGGTGAGAACTGAGACCCCAGGCTTTGGTAACGCTTCTGGGACGGCATGGCCGTATTTGTTTGGTCTGATGGACTATCTGTTTATCAGTGGATTATCTGATATGTTGATTATATAATATGCATATGTTTGAGTTTTCTTGCTGGGCTTCGGCTCACGGGTGCTCTGTGTTGCAGGTAAGGGCAAAGAAAAAGTCAACCAGCCATGAGTACGGAGAGCATGAAGCGGCGCGTACATGTTTGGCTTGCCCAAATGCTTTGGTTGGGGGCATTTTGAGAAATGGCTGTATTAAATTGTGATTTTGATAGTTAATTAACTGTAAGCCTATTCTGAGTTGTAAATATTTTGCAAACCTTATTTTGGGATCCCAAATGTTAGACACTTGAAATTTTCAATGAAATAGAGTATTTTCAAAGATTACAGCCTTAACTTTGTTCAGTCACACTTTTGTTCTAAAAACCTCATTTAGCGAGTTAATTGCACATTTTAAACTCACTTAGTAACGCTCTAAGGTAGTAGGGCGTTATAGCTGTGGAGGAACAACAAGGTAGAAGAGGCAACTTGGGAGCGTGAGTCTGATATGTGGGATCGATATCCCGAGCTATCCAGGTAAATTTTGAGGACGAAATTTCTGTAAGGAGGGGATAGTTGTAATGTCCCACATATGCTAATAAGGCTTAGTGCCTTGATTAGAGTGCCAGGAGGGAAATAATTGATTTAATTATGTTATTACTTGGTTAATTGTGATATATGTGTATCAGTACGTGATTACTTGAATTAAATGGTTATATGACTAGATATGCATGCTTAGGTGAATTAAATATGCACGCTGGCTCGTTCTTGTTAATAACTGCATATTTGTAATTGTGGCTTGTTGAGGGCGCAAATATGATTATGTGTATGTGTTGTGCTTGAGAAGACAATATTGTGGGGATATATTTGAGATGTGTAATCGAAGGTGGTCCTAGGGAGCAGATTAGCGGAATAGTCACAACGGGGTCGAACACCCGAATCAGGGTGAGCCTATGGGTATTTTAGGAATGTAGTATGGGTTCGGGATTACCGAGTAACTGGTAGTTATTTAGCAGTTATTTGGGTATGTCAGGATTAATTGAGGATTTATAGCACCACTCGAGGAATTAGCGGGAATATGTTGAATGACGAGATTGCCCTTGGAAGCATTAAATGGCTAAGAGTTAAACTGGGGACAACTTGGACATTTTGGAACCTGGGGATGGACTTAGACTTGGCTTAGGACTATAGAACTAACTAGAAAAGAAAAGAAGAAACACAACACACACTCTCTCTCTATTCAGCTCCCTCTTTCTCCCTTGGGTACTTGGAACTTTGGTGAAACTTTTGGAGAATTGGCTTAGAATTGAGGAAGCTTGAAGCTTGAAGTGCTTGGGGTTTAGCTCAGGTCAGATTATCAATTGATGTAAGGATTTTGTGCATATTTTTTGAGTTTTTCTGCTATGATTTAAAGGTTTTTCTTAGGTTTAAACCATAGGCTGGTTTAAGGATTTTAATGAGATTATGGGATAGTTTTGGGGTGTTTATACTCATGATGTTACCTTGATATGATTTCTAGATTAAGTTCTGGGTTTAGGGATTGATTTAGGTGTGAATTGGTGACTTTGGCTCGAGAAAACGTAGGGAGATTTCTGATTTTTGGAGCTCAAGCGGCGGCCCTATTCTTCAGGCGCTGCGACTCGCATGAACCCAGAAGGATTGGAGCCTCTGAAATCATCCAAGAGCCGCGACGCAGGCTGAGGCGCGCAACGGCCATGTCCCCCAAAAGAGAGCCTTGGGGTTGTTTGACTTGTAGCGTGCCGTGGCCCTAGGGGGCTGGGCCATGATTCAAATAAGGAATAATGGCCAAAACAGAGTTTTAAGCTCGGGAACCAAAATTTAAGGGCTCGTGAAGGATACTACTACCCGGTTTAGTATAATTTGAGGTCATGGAGGCTAGAATATTATTTCGAAGTACTAATTGGTTTAAGGATTGATGGATGTTTATTATTATTTTGTTGTGACTACGTTTTACTGCCAAGGCTCGGGTTTAGGGGAACGTGCTCGGGATTGCACTAGTCAGTCAACTCGAGACACAGGTAAGAAAACTGCCTGTGCCCGTACAGCAGGGCATGGCCCGATTATATGTGTTTAATACTATGTATGAGTATTTGAAATCGATATGCCATGCTCGTGTAGTTATTATGTATCGGCAAAGGCTGGGAACAGCAAAGGACGGGTTCGACAAAGGCTAGGATCGGCGAAGGCCGGGATCGACAAAGGTTAGGAACGGCGATAAGCATGCTAAATGCTGGCCGAACGGCAACAAGCATGTTGAATGCAGCCCGCCATGGCGTGGAAATCTGAGGTGTCGTACTTACCCGTTCAGTGAAGACCGTCAACCTAGACCCTGGTATAGCACCTTGGTCGGCGTAGGCCGTTATGTGAATAGTCTATTATCTATTTAAAGTTATGCATTTACTGGAATGATTATTTATATGCTATGTGCATGAGATTTCTTGCTGGGCCTTGGCTAATGGGTGCTCTATGTGTAGGTAAGGGCAAAGGAAAGGCCGACCAAGCATGAGTTGGAGGGCATAGAGCGGCGCGTACATGTTTGCCCTGCCTTGCAACCACGGCTGGGGTTGTTTTGAGGGACGCATTGTAAACGTTTGATTTTTTTCGCTTAGGTCAATTTTACCCTAGCTTTTGGATTGTAAATATATTTCAAACAGTATTTTGGGATCCTAATGTAATACTTTTATAATTTTAATGAATGTCCAAACCTTTTATATTTAATTTTCAGTCTAAAACCTCGACTAGCGTGCTAATGGCACATTTTAAAATCACATGGTACCAACTCTAGGGTAGTAGGGCGTTACAACGACCCCAGCCAGGTAGGCCAAACATGTACGCACCACTCCATGCCCTCTAACTCATGCTTGGTTGCCTTTTCCCTTGCCTTTACCTGCACCATAGAGCACTCGTGAGCCAAGGCCTAGCAAGAAAATCCAAAAACATAACAATTCATTTTATAAATGCATAACTAAACAAACACAATAAACAATTCAAAATAGAGCCCTAAGTCGATCAAGGTGCGTTACCAGGCACCAGGTTCGCGCTCCTAGCCGAGAAGGTGAGTACAATACCCTAGATGGCCATGTCATGGCGGCCAATATTCAGCATGCTTATTTTCGTTTCTGGCCCTTGCTGTTCCTGGCCCTTGTCGATGCTCACAAGCACATACATGACATAATAATTATAGGCATTCACACATAACACTAAGCACAGATAATCGGGCCATTCCCTACTGTACACGCACAGACAATTATCTGACCTTGAGTCCCGAGCTGACGGTACAAGGTGATCCCGAGCATGATCCCTAATCCTGAGCCTTAGCGGTAAAACCTAGTCACAATGTAATAATAAATAATCACCACAACCTAAACCAATTAAAATCTTCAAAATAAAAATACTAGCCTCCGGAACCTCGAATTCTACTAAATCAGGAACTAGAGTCCTTTCCGAGCCCTAAAGTTTGAGTTCCCAAGCATTAAAGCCTGTTTTGGCTATTTTCCTCAATTTGAGTTGTGGCTCAGCCAATAGGGCCGCGAGTCACTACAAGTAAGAGAGCCCAAGGCTCAATCCTAGGAGACACAGGCTGCGACACGCCCCAACCCACGCCACGACGCTTGGGTGATTTCAGAGAATCACCAAGGCCCTTTCATGCACACGCGTCGCGGCACTTGAAGAACAGCGCCGCGGCTCGAGCTCCAAACCTAGAATTTCCCTTGCATTTTCTCGAGCCAAAATCACCAAATCACACCCCAAACTTGTACCAAGATCCTAAATGAGTATAAAATGCTAAACCATACACTATAAGCAGTACAACGACCTCAAAACCAAGCCAAATCTCTAATCCAAATCAAAATCCAACCAAAGCTTAAAACTTAGGTAAACCTCAAACCACAACAGGAATTTACCAAGAAAACATAGATAGCCTTACCTCAATGAATAATCGTGACCCTGTGTTGCTACTACTCACTTCCCAACTTCAATTCCTTTCAATCCCCAACCCTTTTCCTCAAAACAAAGATCAAACTTCCAAAGCCTTAGAGAGGGAGGGACACACGAGAGAGAGAAAGTGAGGAATGACTGAGTGTTTTTCTTTTTTCCCTTGCATCCTCAACGTTGTAAGCCTAAGTATATCCTTAACATCAAAAGACTAAAAAGCCCCTTATCTTATCCTTAGTCCTCTAATGCCTCAAAGGGAAAACTCGTTATTTGCCACATTCCCGCTAATTCCTCGAGTATTCCTATAAATCCCCAATTAATCTTGGCATACCCAAATTAATCGCTAATAACTACTTTTTACCCGATCAACCTCGAATACACACTACGTTCCCAAAATACCCCTAGCCACTCCTCGAGCCGGGTATCTTACCCCGTTGTGACTACTTTGCTAATCTGCTCATTAGGACTGCCTCAAGCCCAATATCGCAAATACACCCACATAATAATGTGGTCTCAATCATAACACACACATAGTTACACTTCCGTCCTTTACAGGCCAAAAGTACCAATATGCCCTTATTAACAAGAACGGGCCCACATGCATATTTAATACACCTAAACATACATATATATTCACATTATAATATAATTCATGTCATCAAGTAATGATACACATATATCACAATTAATTCACCTAATAATACAATTAAATCATTTATCGCCCTCCTGGCACACTAATCAAGGCACTAAGCCTTATTAGCAAATTTGGGACGTCACAAATGCTTCAGCGACCCACATAAGTTCAAAAAGTAGAGAGTACAAGAGTGGTGTGGCAAGTCGTATTTGGATTGGTTGAGAATGTTTTGGACTACTTTTGGTTGGAAACAAGGCACGAGTAACATTTTTGCTGATACTACCGAGGCAGAGAAAGCGGAGATTATAGGTAAGGTTCTAGAAGGGAAAGGTTTCGATTTCTCCAGATGATATTCAAGGTCACATTATGGGAAGTGATGAGATTCTGTATGATTCAGCTAAAATATAAGTAGTAAGGAAATTGCTAAAGAAACGCCTTAGGGGTTAGAAGTACGGTGACACTGGTGGAACACATCAGTTTTCACTTGAAGAGTCTTCAAGGACTGCCATACCCTTGGATGAAGTAACGTAATGACCTAAATTTTGTCTGAATGGATAGTTGCATGCCTGATTTTTGAAGTTGAAAGAAAGGTTGATTAGCAGGCCATGGTATTAGAATATGCATGTGATGGACTGATACAAAAGGACAGTACGGTGGATATCGTCCCTGATTAAAACGAGGAGTTATTAGTATGGTGCGTTGGGGACTAGGGTGTGCCTGTATGTATACTGAAAAGGTGATTGTTCGTGCTTCACAGTGGATAAAGGAATAATAACATTAATGCCCTACATGAGACTTTGAGTTGACAGTAATACCAAATAGCCACGGTTGGAATAAGGTGACGACACTTATGGAAAATAAGTGCTTTCCCTAGCATAAAAAAAAGTTAAAGCCTTTTTTCACCCTTACGAGTAACCGTGAGATAAGGCATTGGTGGGAACTAGTGAAGGACTCACATTGAAATCCTTTATTACTCAAAGAAAAAAAATAACGTGGAGGCTAACATCTTGAGTGAGAAATGTCTATTCCAGTTGTATGAGTCGTAATGGACTACTGTAAAGGCAGGTGAGGTAACGACCGAAGTTGGTATAGAATATGTGTTTAACAATTGGTATATATACCTCTATGAACAATGAATTACATAAAAAAAAATCATGTAGGAATGGCTAAGAATCCTACTACATTAACATAGATAGGTTAAGATATGAGGATTGGATACATGATCCAATGGAAGTTGGCATCAAGGGGGAGATTCTGGATGAGTCTTATACTACTCCTCATGATTGTTGTATCCAAGAAGTTTGAATGGGTGTTAAAACCTAAATTTGTATACCAGGAGGTGCACTTCCTAATCTTTTAGCAAGTGAGAGATGATAATCAAAGGCCATAAAGGCTATTATGACTCCAGGGTTATCTGGACTTAGTATAGAGGGATATAGTTATGAACCGTATGGGTGGATCACCTCAAATCGTAGGTAAGATGAAAGATAGGAGAAGTTGTGACTCGACATAGTAAGATAACACACTTTTGTTTGTGTGAGCGAATTATCATAAGGATTAGTATATCCAAAAGGAGATCATACGTCCTCGTGGGACACTGAAGTCGATAGAGTCGTATTGAGATCCTTTATTTACCAAGTTCTGAAACGGGTCATAGAGGGCGATGACTATAAGATTGGGATTTGGAATTCTTTGTTACCTTCAGACAGACTGACAACCTGATAGAACGACTTAGATTTTATGCATTTTACTTCGAATATATAGGTTTTCAGGACAGTGAGGCAAATACGGTCCCTTGATTGGATGGTCATGGTGATGAATGCCAGTCGACGGCTAGAGTGACTATGAATAAGATATTGTGAGATAGAGAATGAGAACTACTCATGTTGGGAAATGAAACAAGGGACAGGAAGTATTCTGGTTCATAATCGGTTCGGAGGACAAATGAAGTTATTAAAGATTGTTAGAGCAGGAGAGTCTGATTTATTGAAAGGGCATAAGAGTTCACAAATTTAAATATGGGAACGTGGAGTTCTAGGATTGGAGACTTCATACTTCTTTGAGTATTGTTAATTAAATGATAATATGGTTTGGGAAAGAAATAATAAAATTGACTCTAGATTTGATAGACATATGAGATCCTAATAAAGATTGGGACAAGGGGCCCATGAATTAGCCTTACCCCAGTATGGGTAAAGGCTCATAGGGTGTTACTGGTGCCAATGTCAAGGAAAGAGGTGTCGAGTAATACCCCTGATTAGGTGAAGGGACCCTAGAATTTTAGTGCAATTTATTGTGTAAGGAAAGGATAGTGGATATGTATTAAACAATAGTTTGGGATCCCAATGTAACTCTTTTATGATTTTAATGAAAGTTTAAATCTTTTTATGGAAGTTTTATTAAATGAGTCTTTGCTTTAAATTAATTACACTTTTGGGTCTAACACCTTGATTAGCTAGTCAAATACACATTTTAAAACCACATGGTAATGACTCTAAGGTAGTAGGGCGTTACACACGCTCTAAGCATCTCCTTTAGAATTTGTATCGTCCTTTCTGTCTAAGGATGGAATGTTGTATTGAACTTCAATCTAGTTGCCATTGCTTTTTACAAATAATCCCAAAACTTACATCAAGTTTCAGATCAGGGTCCGAGACTACAAATTTCGGTACACCATGAAGTCTGACTATTTCCTGTACATAAAGCTCTACGTACTGCTCTGTTGTGTACACTATCCTGATTCGTATGAAATGTGTTGACTTTGTGAATCTATCAATGAATTCCCAGAATGAATCATGCTGCTTTGTGGTCTTAGGAAACCCTACCACAAAGTCCATATCAACCTCTTCCCATTTCAATTAAGGGATATTTAACAGCTGCAGCAAATCGAATAGTCTTTGGTAATCTTCTTTAACTTACTTGCACATAAGGCACTTAGCTACATACTCCACTACGTCCTTCTTCATTTCAAGCCACCAATATAGCATGTTCAAATCTTGGTATATTTTTGTAGTCCTTGGGTGTAAAGAATAGGGAGTAGTATGCATCTCATCAAGAATCTCCTTTTTAGCCTCTATATTTGCAGGCACACATATTCGCTCCTTATATCTCATTGTTCCACTGTCACTGAGCGTAAAATCTTTGCTATTTTTTGTCTTGGACTTCTTGTTTATACTTTTGTATTTGTGGGTCCTTCTTCTATCCTTCTTTAATTCTTCCCAATAAATCCAAGTGTAGGATCAGGTTTGCTAGTCCCCCCACGATCATTTCTATACCCTCTCGCTCTATCTCTTCCATTAACTTAGCTGAGAAATCTCTTATATTCCTTACTTGCCCTTGGCTTCTACGAATTGGGGGATCGGCTACCACATTCATCTTTCCTAGATGATACAAGATTTCACAATCATAATCTTTGACCAGTTCCAAGCACCTCCGTTGCCTCATATTTAACTCCTTTTGGGAAAATAAGTATTTCAACTCTTATAGTGTGCATAAATCTCACATTTCTCGCCATAGAGATCGTGTCGCCATATCTTCAATACGAACACTATTGCTGCCAATTCCAAGTCATGCATCGGATAGCACTGTTCATACTCTTTCAGTTGTCTAGATGGATATGCAATCACATTCTCCGCTTGCATCAATACACAACCCAGTCCTTGTTTTGACGCGTCACAGTATACCACAAACTTCTCATTATTCGTAGGCAGACTTAATGCAGGTGTCGTGATTAGCCTATCTTACAACTCCTGAAAACTCTGTTCACAATCGTTAGTCCAAACAAACTTCATACCCTGCCTCGTCAATTTCATCAATGGCGTGGAAATTTTTGAAAACTCTTCTACGAATTTTCTGTAATACCCTGCCAACCAAGGAAAAATTCTCACCTCCGAAGGATTCTTTGGTTGTGGCCAGTCTTTTACGGTTTCTATCTTTATTGGGCCAGCCTTTATACCATCCTTACTAACAACGTGTCCTAAAAATGCCACTTGAGTTAACCAAAATTTACACTTCTTGAATTTTGCATACAATTGGTGCTCTCTCAACCTTTGTAGTGCCATCTTTAAATGTTCTTCTTGTTCCTCCTCAGTCCATGAATAGATCAAAATGTCATCTATGAACACTATCATGAATCTATACAAATAGTCCTTGAAGACTCGATTCATGAGATCCGTAAATGTCGATGGGGGCATTGGTAAGTTAAAAAGACATGTTGACGGTGAAATCTCGTCAACGAAATTAGATCGGAAAACTCAAAGGTAAGTATGGAGATATTTAGATAAGAACTTAGGATGAACTTATGAAAGGATAAACACGGGTAAAAAATGGAGTAAGCCCTTGTATATTGCTTAATAGCCTGAGTGTACAATGAATTTTCCAACCCCTCATTATGAGGGGTAAAGCTCTATTTATAGCTGGGCTCTGATGGCCCCTTATACATGGTGGTC
Organism: Humulus lupulus; assembly: GCF_963169125.1. Classification (NCBI taxonomy): domain Eukaryota; kingdom Viridiplantae; phylum Streptophyta; class Magnoliopsida; order Rosales; family Cannabaceae; genus Humulus; species Humulus lupulus. The sequence goes on from NC_084793.1 coordinate 263,072,689, forward strand.
CCTTTGGACAAAATAGTATAGGAGTACACTGTCAGGGTCATGGCACAGGTGGTAGTGGTGTCAGAAGAGTGGTGGTCTGCTCTAGTACGTGTCAGGGGCATGCATATAGTGCTTCCACTTTGGTACCATATTGTGCCTCCACTACTTGTCGGGTACGGACCTCATAGGCGTGCTGAGGGAGTGCTTGCTATGAACCATTCTTGTATTGCCACTACTTGCTTGGCGTGGACATCATGTCCATACTCTAATTCCTCTAGGTTTGTAGGTGTATACTGTACCTGTATGAGCTCCTCGGGCCATACATGGGCTTTCACCCTCACAAGGTACCTTATTCTTCAAGTATTGGAATCCCTACACGTTATCATGGAACATATGGTTCCAATATGCCTGGGAGACAAGGTCCTCATGTGAAGTGGGATTGAACATGCGAGGCTATGCCTCGCGAGATGGGGCGCGCGTGATGGCCTCGCGACACCCTTGGAGAGAAGTGGGACGCAACATGCGCGGCTGTGCCTCGCGAGATGGGGCGTGCGTGATGGCCTCGCGACACCCTTGGCGCGAAGTGGGACGCAACATGCGCGGCTGTGCCTCGCGAGACGGGGTGTGCATGATGGCCTTGCGACACCCTTGGTGCGAAGTGCAACGCAACATGCACGGCTGTACCTCGCGAGATGGGGCTTGTGTGATGGCCTCACGACACCCTTGGCGTGAAGTAGGACGCAACCTGCACAACTGTGCCTCGTGAGATGGGGCACATGAGATGGCCTCACGACACCCTTGGCGTGAGGCGAGGCTCCTGATGCAAGGTTGTCCCTCACGAGATGGGGCACATGAGATGGCCTTGCGACAACCTTGACGCAAGGCGAGGCTCCTGATGCAAGGCTATCCCTCGCGAGATGGGGTGCATGAGATGGCCTCGCGACACCCTTGGCGCGAGGCGAGGCTCCTGATGCAAGGTTTGCCCTCGCGAGATGGGGCGCATGAGATGGCCTTGCGACACCCTTGGCGCAAGACAAGGCTCCTGATGCAAGGCTATCCCTCGCGAGGCCTACAAGGTGCGAGACTCCTCCTGACGCGAGGCCCCTTCCAAGCGCGAGGCACCCTTGGTGCGCGAGACGCCCTTGGCATGAGACGAGGCTCCTGATGCAAGGCTGTCCCTCGCGAGGCCTGCAAGGTAGGAGACACCTCCTGATGCGAGGCCCTTTCCAAGTACGAGGCACCCTTGGTGCATGAGACGCCCTTGGTGCGAGACCCTCGGGGCAAGGCTAGGTGCGCCTCACTTGGTGCGAGACACATGGCCTCGCTATGCGAGGCTATAAGTGATTGGGCACTTAGGCGAGGCGAGCCTCACTATGCGAGGCAAGGTGGGCCTCGCTATGTGAAGCATTGACTTCGGCTGGGCGTGGCCGAGACTCCTTCATGAAGCCCAGGCGTGAGGCCCTGGGCGTGGCCGAGGCACCTTCACGAGGCCCAGGTGTGAGGCCTTGGGCGTGGCCGAGGAACCTGCACGAGGCCCAGGCGCAAGGCACTAGGTGTGGCTGAGATGACCTCTGCGAGACTCTAGCACGAGGCGCTTGATGTCCCGTGTGATGGTCTTGCAATGCGTGTGGGTCTTATTCAAACTTGATTGCTTAGGACTTTTTCCCAGTGTGGAATTCTTGTCCCTCATCTGGCATGAAGAGACTTTGTGAGGCTTAGGGCCTTGCACATATGTGGCCTTTTGGTGGCACGTGATGACCTTCTGACTCTATAGCGTACTTGGCGCCTTCAGTACCCCTTAGCCGCTCACTTCAATAAGGGACTAGAAACTTTTTTTTTTGGTGGATTTTTGGTATCCACAAGACATAATCATAAAATCATAATCACCGTACCTAGCACGGAAGGCTATTTTCATGATGTTCTCCTCTTTCACCCTTAACTATTGATACCTTGATCTAAAATCTATCTTTGAGAACTCCGCCTTTCATTGGAGTTGATCAAAAAGATTGTCTATCCCTGGAAAATGGTATTTGTTCTTGATTGTAATCTTGTTGAGCTCCCTGTAATCAATGCACATTTGCATTGACTCATCTTTCTTCTTCACGAATAACACGGATGCTCCCTACGGTGAGTAACTTGGCCTAACGAATCCTAGGTCAAGTAGTTCTTCTAGTTGAACATTCAAATCCTTCAATTCTGCTAGCGCCATTCTATAAGGTTGTTTTCATATTAGCGTTGTTTTTGGTACTAGTTCAATCTTGAACTTGACCTATCGCTGTCGTAGCGATCTTGATAAAATCTTTTGGAAATACATCCATGTAATCACGTACTATCCTGGTGTCTTTCGGTCTATGCATTCTAATTCCATTGTGTTTACTACACTAGCCAAGAATCCCATGTATCCATGTTGTAACATCTTTCCAACCTCTAATGCTGAAATGATTGGTATTCGTAGTCCCATTTTTGTCCTCATGAACACGAAAGGCTCATCTCTGTCTGGCTTGAACACCACCTTTTTATTCTTACAATCAATGGTAGCATTGTACTTCATCCACCAATCCATTCTGAGGAGTACATCAAAATCAGTCATACTAAGCTCAATCAAATATACAAATAGCTCCCTACCATCTACCTCAAAGGCAAAGCTCTAAACCACTTCCTAGATATGACCATCTCCCTGGTCGGTCTTATGGTCCCAAACCCCTTTGCATGCATTTCATAAGGTCTATTAAATCTATCCACTATTCTCTTAGCAACAAATGATTGAGTGGCACCGAAATCAATAATAACATGACAATGTTTTCCAGCGATTGAAATCTGACTTGAGACAACAAAATTTCTTGCTTCTTCTTAAGGCTTGGTGAGTTGGAACTAAATTATCGTCCTTCTTAGGTTGCTCCTTAACCCCTTCGTGACTCTTCTGTGGGCAGTTCCTTTTAATGTGCCCTTCGTTACCATTGTCGTAACATGCATTTGCCCGACATTCTTCTTGGTGGTGCTTCTTACACTTCTCCCACTCTGGGCACTGTACCGATTTGTTATTCCTAATGTGATTGTTTCCTTTGCCCTTTTATCTTGACTTGACTGCCCCGCATTGTCACTTCCTTTCCTCTTCTTTGTCATTAGAGTTATGACCCTAGGAGGCATTCTTTATTGCCTCTCTCTTAGTAGCACCTTCTTTCCAAATTCTGTCCTCCATTATCTAAGCAGTACGTCCTTTTCTAGAACTTGAGCATATGTGTCGTTAGCCAATGCTGACACAATTTCCATATCCCTGGCTATCATTGGCTTCATCCCTTGAATGAATCGATAAACTCTTGCTGCATTAGTTAGCACCAGATCTACTGCAAACTAGGTGAGTCTATCAAACTTTAACGCATATTTAGTTATTACCATCATATTTCCCAAGGTCAAAGTGGAAAAATCATCAACTTTTGTAGCCTGTACTACTGCATTGTAATACTTGTCATTAAATAATTGCTGAAATTCTATCCAAATCATTTTAGCGACTCCCCTTGACTGTGAGATCACTTCCCACCAAATCCTTGCATCTTCTCTCAGTATATGTGTTGCACAGTCCACCCTATTGTTCCTTCAACTTACATAAAGTCTAAAATCGACCACATCATGCTCATCCATTGTTCAGGCTTTAACGGATTAACGCTCCCTTCAAACACTGGAGGGGTGTTGCTTCCTGAATCTTTCATACAATGGTTCCAAATTATTTCAGCTTCATGAATAGCTGCAATTGGTGCGATAGGTTATTGTATGTCTTTAATTATCGAAGCTGGTTCAACTTGTTTCTGCCTCAGTTGCTTCAGTTCTCTTAACTCATCTGTTTGTCTTCTCATAACCTCTTGCATAATAGTAAACTACGCCTCCAACCTTTGGTAGGCAGCTTGAGGATTCTCGTTACGCCTACCTCCTCCATCAACTAGTAAAGAGTTACCATTATTGTTTGCATGTGTGTTAGGCCTCACAGCAGGTGGAGTGTCAAGGTTGTTGTTAACCCTAACATTTCTTCTTACAGATCTTCTAGGAGGCATGATTTCAGTTCATTCTTGAAACCAATAGCGTATCTTAGTGCAACTTTCCCCAAATCATGAACCATAACATACTTTCAATCCATCAACCAACCATTCTTTATTTGTTCACAAAACTAAAATATCTTGATACATCCATATCCACAAAGTTCAAAGTCCAAAAATTATGAAATAACCAAACTAAACCAAACTACGTGTCAAGAAACATCTAAATCCACATGCTGTGAATGGGGTAAGAATTCTTGATCATATCCATCAACTTCAGCGTGATTCCTAGATCATACGGTTTGCTAGCCATCTTGAGTCCTTGTTGTCTCGCGAACACCATAAGTGTGTGGTTATATTTGGTGCCCCTTAAACTAGTCTCGTGCACTTATTTCCACACAGCTTCTAAATCCTCTCGCATCATCTCTGAAGAAATCGTGCTCTTATGTACATCGTAATTTTTCTTACAACTTTGCAATCCTTCATCCTAGATGACTCCTTGAATATGCTCGTTCACTATTACGAAATGGTTGATTAGCTCCTCGATGTTCCACTCCGCAACATAACACGTCCTTATCTTTCATATCTTGCTTATCCTCCTTGATATCCTTCTTCGTTGCGTCTTGCTCAAGCGGCCCTTAGGAACTTTAAGTAAACAAGCCATTTTACTCTATACAAGAAAGTAAAGTAGTAAAATACATAAGGCAAATAATCATATAATCAAAACAACTCACACAAAACTTAACCCGCAATAAGTCGAGCATGTCTTCAGCGGTGAGAGTACATGTCAGGACATTCTACATGAAACAAAACCTTTGTTCTAATACCAAATTGTAACGCCCAAATTTCCATGAGCCGTTAATTACTCATATTATGAGTAAAGTAGGAATAAAACATCTTTCATTATAAAGAAACCAAACGTAAATGACAACCCAAACATTTTAAAAAGAAAAGAAACTCTAGAGTTTCATAAATACCATTTAAACAAATAAAACCAGCATTTGACTCTATAACAAGACTCAAAACATTACTCATAAATGTAATAAAACATGTCTTAAAAGTGAACAGAAAACATTAAAAACTTCCAAGTAGGCCCGACCACTAAGAGTCGTGATGCCCATGCATGTACGCCCTCAACTGTAGCTCTCCAACTTATTGTCCTATAAAAAATTCTTTGCCTTTACTTGCAACACAGAGTACCCGTGAGCCAAGGCCCAACAAGAAGAGTTGTGTAGGACACAACTCCATTAAAACTTACCAAGAGCATAAATCAATACTTCAATTTAATATAGCAATAAAAATTAATTAATAACATTAAACAACAAGTCAAATCCAAGGTAAAATAAACATAGTGCATTAAAGCACATAATAACATAAGCATGCATTTTCCAACATATCATAATCATTAAAGTTTGTAACATAGACATGCATTTAAGAACATAAGCATGTCAAGCAAAATATCAAACATACAAGTATACACACATGCAACATTCAAAACAAACTACCTAAAACATATAACATTCGCTAGCATAAATATACCTTAAGCATAAGTAAATAAACCATAAAATTTTACTATACAAAGTAAGTCAAGCATACTCCCTGCGTGCATGTGTCTACTCTTCTTACCATGACCGCAGTAGCAATCCATACACTAACACATTCCTTCAAGTATCATTAGCGAGCCCCTAAACATATAACACATAAACGTATCAATAACTTAACATTCACCAAAATAGACATCCCAACATCCTAAGACCTAATCGACCTTAAAAATAGGCTTCCAGAAGTCCTAAGAACTTACATTAGGATTCCCATAACTTATAAACCCAAATTACACGTTTTTTACATCATATACTATTCTTTGTGATAGGTCGGTCGACCAGTTACTAAATTTTTTTAAACCTGAAATAAATCGCAGGCCAGTCGACCTATCCCTACCAGCCGATCGACCGATTTAACCCAGAAACGCCTAAATCGCAAAAATTTGACCTTGAGCCCCTACCGAATCAAACCTAACATGTTTCTAACCTTAATAACTCATAATAACTTGACTCTAAACATTAACACAACCTAAAATCCCCATTAAACACAGCTGATTTACTATTTTTACTTTGAAACCATAGATCTGACATAAGACATAAACTAGAACAATTTGAAAACTTACCGATCAAAATCATAGCCACGAAAAATCAAATCCTTGCTCCTTATGATATCTCCTAGACTGCCAAAACTCATATCAATTGTAATGACCCGACTAACTTAAAGACCTCGGACCATTAAAAACTACTAATCATAACTACTATTTTGGAATACATACATAAAATAATAGAACGTTATTATAAAAATCCAAAATACAGGATCCCATTGTTATTACATAAAGAAAACAAAACTTTTATTAATTGTTCAAATACTAAATGCGGAAATAAAACATAAATACATAATTAAAAATACTTGAACAAAACGTCATCCTCGATCTTTCCCATCAGTCCATTCATTCAGTCTTCACCCAATACACATGCCAAAGTTTCCATTCATTTTGACTGAAAACATAATGACTAAAGCGTTAGAAATTATCATAAACATAATAATCATAACTTAAACACTTACATTGGCAGTTAGATTCGGAGCTTTTGCGTGTGTATCAAGGAGAACTTCTTGCATATGAACTGTGGGCTCTGATACCAACTGTAATGCCCCGATTAATTCTAGACCTCGGACCATTAAAAACTACTAATACATAGCTACTATTTTGGAATACATATACACATAAAATATTAGAACTTTATTAAAAATCCAAAATATGGTATGAGATCCCATCGTTATTTACATAAAAACGTAAACATAAACTTTAATTAATTGTTTAAAAACTAAGTGCGGAAAATAAATACATAAATTTAAAGACTTAAAATAACTTCATCCTTGATCTTCCAGTAGTCCATCCAATCAGTCCATCCCTAATACACATGCCAAGCTGCCCCGAATCCATCTCTCCTTCCAATCTCATTTTCATGCACCATCTAAAATAAAAGGAATGAGCCTAATGCCCAGCAAGGAAAATCTACAAAAAACATATATCATAAATCATAAGACTATATCATGAAATATATACTATAAAACATATGATGTAAAAACGTATATCATATAGGACTACAATATTAATGGCCATTAACTCATGACTGTAGCATGTGATAACCCATCTAGGTCCTCAGTCTACTAATCGAGGTAGGTTAGATCACAAAATAGTATATGATAACCCATCTAGGTCCTCAGTCTACTAATTGAGGTAGGGTAAATCATAACTCTAAACCACGATAATGATAAAAATCTTGGGGTTTGCTATCTAAGCAACTATAAGCCCCAAGCGACTAAAAACATATTCATACACATATACATAGCACATAACATATCATAGCATAATAACATATCATAACACATATAATCTAACCTATTTTCCTTACCAAAAACTGGGATATTGGAGACAAGAACGGGATTGGAAAACTCCTAAAACCAACAGTAAGAATCATGAGTTTCTAAAGAAATGGAGATGGAAAAGAGATCTAAACCATCAAGATAGAAACTTACCGAAAACCTTAAGTTTCAAGAATCTTAAACACCTAACTAAAAGCCATAATAATTAGTTAGGATCTAAAAGAAAATAAAAGAACTACGATGGATTAAACTTGAGGATAAGAATACCTTGAATGAACTAGAACTCTGATCTACACCTCGATACCGAAATAACACTCTATCTTACTTCCCAAGTGTTTATAACGCTTAGATTGATGTACGCCCTGATTTTCCCACGGGCTTATTAGCAAGCTAGGTTGCGGCCTAGTCATGATTATCTCGTGGACACCCCTCAAAATCGGAGCTGCCGTCATAAGGTCATACCTCCTTAGCTTGAGGCAACCCAAGGGTTCACCAAGATTTCCCGAGACTTGAGTCCAGACTCTGGAGGCCGAGGGTCGAGTTAAGTATCCAGTTCGTGGCACGAGCTGGATATGGAGCTATGACCCTTTGTAAAGTCAACACACGCAAGGTAAACGTGCATATATCAGAGTGCACGTGTCTGATATGCCCCTGACTTCTTAGACACGCAGCAGGAACGTGTGTATTCAGACACCCATGACTGGGTTGGGCCGTGCGGCCCATTATCTCCTTACCTATTGATTTGACCACACTTATGTGTCATGTTTAGGAATTAATCATGAATGTCACAGAGTTGATATGATAGGTAAGAAGGTCACGGGATGACCTTCTTACCAACTCCCAGGTGCCTTCTCCTATAAATATGGAGACCCTGGGAATTGATAGAGTTTGGATTATCTCTTGTAAGACATATCCTGTAATCATATACCCAGAATAGAGCAATAATATTGACTAGTGGAGTAGAAGGACTTTAACCTTTGAACCACTTAAAAACCGTGTCTTGAGTCACCTTTCCATTTTCTAAGATCATATATCTGTTTCGATTCATTATCAGCACTAATCCCTTTCTCTTCTTTTCTTAATTACCTGTTGGCGAAGAACCGCGTCAACAGTTTGGTGCTTTCATTGAGAGCAAGTCTGATTCAGTGCTGTCGCAAACATCCCACTATGGTGACAACTCGATCCAGGCACGGTAAGGAGACATAGCAGCATGATGGGCAGGAGGCTCATCATACCACCACCCCTGGTGAACAAGCTCCTGAAGTCCAGCAGCGGCCAGGAAAGCAGCCGGCGGGCCAAGACGACACCGGAAGTTCGGCGCCTCGGCCGCCTAACCCGAACCCATGTTATTACACTGCGGTGGAAATGGAGAATGCTCAGCTGAGGAGCTAGCTAGCAATAGCTAGTCAGCAGATCAAGGATGTGCTGGCCCGACTACCCCCTCTCACAACCGACGTTAACGTCGGAGAGAGGCAAGGCGAAGCTTCTAAGTCTCGCCGGGGTAATCGATCCAGGCATAGCCATTCAGACAGACTTCCGACGCCCAACTCCACTCCTTCATCACACCATTGAGAGGCAGACTTCAGAGGAATGCCTAGAGCCAAACAACAGCAATACAGCCGTTCGGTCAGAACATCGACTCCTAGCTCCCAACCATCCTCGAGCGCGCCCAGGAGAGCTCGAGGAAATTCCCGAAGGAGATCCGGAGAAGGCTCACAGCATCAGCCCGTCCTCAACAACCATCCTGCACCTCTTCCAGATCGTCAGGCGCGGGACCAGCAGGTTGGCAGGGCCGAAAGGCCCCCACCAAACTTGATCAGTCCTGACGAAACTAGGATCGCTTCTCCAGTCAGGCATCCTCCTTCTCCAATCAGATATCCATCTCCTCCTCGGCCCGTCCGAGACATCCCAGCCTATGGGAGTAGTAGGAGAAACCCACCATCAGCTGGACTTTCCCGGCGTAGCAGGGCGCCAAGGGAAATATCAGATCCTCACCACCAAAGGCGGACTCCAAGCCTATCTAGCAGGAGCCACTGGACCGGCAGTCGCCGGAGTGATTTCTCTGGGGGAGACCTGCGCCAGCGTTTGAGTTCGGCACAAAGTCCTCGAGTCACCCAAGGAGGCGACCTTCGAGATCGCCTCAACTCTCATAGAGGGGAGCAGGCAAGAGGAGACAGCCATGCTCGCTCAGGAAGGGCCCTGTCCGAAGTACGTAACGGAGGGAATGCCCCAAATAACTATCTCAAGATAGGAGGGGCAATAACCCACCAAATATGTACGATGGATCCGGAGCTGTTGAACTGCCCCGGAATAACCAAGGACACCAGGACCAAACCCTCGAACACCTAACTTAGATGGAGGAGCTGATGAGGAAGCTCCTGATGGAGAAAGAAAAAGATGAGTACGATTCAGGGGACGAGATGGAACTCTTCGCCCCCAGTATAGAGGCAATGGCGCACCCATCTGGTTTTCGTATGCCTCACTTGTCAAAGTTCAATGGGGACGGAGACCCATCGGACCATCTAGGGATGTTCAACACCCTGATGATGGCCCATAACATTGGCCCCGAGCTGAGATGTTTAATCTTCCCTTCCACACTGACTGGACCTGCCAGGCAGTGGTTCAAGCAAAGTAAAAGACAGTCAATCAGTTCCTGGAAGACCTTCTCAACTAACTTCAAAAGGGCATTCCGAGCCTCCCAGGCCGCCCGCGTTCAGGCCGACTCCCTGGCTAACGTGAGGCAGCAGCCCGATGAGACTCTAAAGGCCTACCTGAGCAGATTCGCGAACGTTGCTGCTCGAGCTAGAGACGCGGATGATAGCTCCAAGCTCATGGCCATGAGAACTGGAATCCTCGTCGGAGGAGACCTCTGGAAGGATATACAAAGGAAGGGAGTCAGCTCGGTTAACGAATTCCTTAACAGGGCCCAGGAATGGATAAACTTGGAGGAAGCCGAAGCTTCAGCTGCGGGAACCAGCCAGGTCTCCGAGCAGCCCGCTTGAGTGGGGACGGAGGTCATGGCAGCGACCCAAAACGTCACACAGAATAACCAGCCCGGTGGAGGCAAAAGAAAGGGAAATGGCGAAAACAGTCCGCACGGCCAAAAAAAGAATAAGCCCATAGACAAGTTTAAGCCTGTCTTCGCGACTTATACTGAGTTCACCCAGTCTAGGGAGAATATCTTCCTAGCCAACTCTGCTCGAGTCCCCTGGAAGAGGCCGGAGCCATTAAAGCACCACAAGGGGAAGGGAGATACCTCCAAGTTTTTCTGTTTTCATAACGATGTTGGCCACAATACCGACGATTGCAGGCATTTAAAAGATGAGATCGAGACTCTCATTTGAGCCGGACCCTTGGCTCAATACGCACGGAACAGGGTTCCAGCAAGTCGACCTGCCCCTGAAGTTCCGGCCAGTCAGCCCGGGTCTCGGGTAGACTAGGATGTACCTTCTCCTGTGGTAGGAGGAGAGATATCCACCATCTTTGGAGGTCCGCACATGGCCGGCATGAGTAGAGGTGCCCAGAAGAGATATGTGAACAAACTAAAGGCTCATAACAGAGTGGAGTTCGTCCCGGAACAACGTCAGTCAAAGCAGCAGCGATTGGAAAGGCAACTAATCATTTTTACGGAGGAAGATGCGGGCCATGTCCAGTTCCCTCACAATGATCCTCTGGTCATAGCAGTCCAGCTCGCTAACCGGAGAGTGAGGAGGGTACTGATAGACAATGGGAGTTCAGTGAACCTCCTATTCCGATCCACCTTAGAGAAGATGGGTCTGACTGTCGCCGAGCTGAAGGCAACCTCCATGAGGTTGTATGGTTTTTCGGGAGAAGGATCAGCAGCGATAGGGACGATCGAGCTGGTGATCACCCTAGGTGAAGGATCTCGGACAGTCTCCAAACTCCTAGAGTTCGTGGTCATTGACTGCTCCGCTGCCTACAACGCCATTTTGGGATGACCTACGCTCATAGCTTTCGAGGCCGTCACGTCCATTCGCCACCTCGCGATGAAATTCCCTACTTCGACGGGAATCTGCACTATCCGTGGCGATCAACTCGCTGCCAGGGAATGCTACAACATTTCCATGAAGGGAAAACCTAAACCCGGGCAGCTGGCAATGGCCATTCAAGGTGAAGAGGAATCTCAGGAACCCTTAGCCGATCTTGAGATTGAAAAACCTCAAAGTGGCGAGGGGGAAAATGTCGTCTTAAGTGAGGATATTGATCCCCGAGTAGGCGAGGACAGATTCGAGCTCCAGGCGATTGAGGAGCTCGAGGAAGTGAATATTGATCCGAGGAATCCATCACGGATGGTCAAGCTTGGGAAAAACCTCTGTAGCAAGAGGAGGGCGGAGCTGACCAGGTTTCTGCGAGATAACCTGGACATGTTTGCCTGGTCCCATGAGGACATGGTGGGAATCAGCCCAAGTGTCATCATGCATACACTTCATCTGGATAAGAGCGTCCCCGCCATGTCCCAGAAGCAAAGGCGTTTAGGAACAACTCGAGCTGAAGCCCTAGAGGAAGAGGTAGCCCGGCTCAAGAAATGCAGCTTTATCCGTGAAGCCAAATTTCCAATATGGGTTGCCAACCCCGTGCTGGTCCCGAAGCCTAACGGGAAATGGCGGACCTGCATCAACTTCTCCGACCTGAATAAAGCCTGCCCCAAGGATTGCTTTCCATTGCCCAGGATTGATCAGTTGGTAGATGCCACGGCAGGGCACGAGCTCATGTCCTTCATGGACGCATACTCAGGCTACAATCAGATCGCGATGAATCCGGCGGATTAGGAGCACACCAGCTTCATGACCCCGACTAACGTCTATTGTTACAAGGTCATGCCGTTCGATCTGAAGAACGCCGGAGCTACCTACCAAAGGCTAGTAAATAGAATGTTCGCAGACCAGATCGGAAAAAACATGGAAGTGTACGTTGATGACATGCTAGTCAAGTCAAAGACTGCCGATAACCATGTTTCCAACCTGGAAGAATGTTTGAAGATACTACGGGAATATGGCATGAGGCTCAATCCACAGAAATGCACTTTTGGAGTCGCGTCAGGGAAATTCCTGGGGTTCATAGTCAATACTTGAGGAATCGAGGCAAACCCCGACAAGATCAGATCACTGCTCGAGCTTCCTTCGCCCAGGTCACGAAAAGATGTCCAAGGCCTAACAGGAAGAGTGGCAGCTCTCAACCGGTTTATTTCCAAGTCCACCGATAAGTGTTTGCCCTTCTACAACCTGCTCCGAGGAAACAAGATCAGGCGCCTTCGTAAGAAGTGGAATGTGAAGAGTTCATGGGGACGCCTAAAAGCCCCTACTGTGGTCTTACACGACGTGGTATACCACGAGCACGGGCTTGGGGGGCAGATGTACGCTCTGATTTTCCCACGGGCTGATTAGCGAGCTAGGTTGCAGCCTAGGCATGATTATCTCGTGGACACCCCTCAAAACCGGAGCTGCCGTCATATGGTCGTACCTCCTTAGCTCGAGGCAACCCAAGGGTTCGCCAAGATTGCCCGAGACTTGAGTCCAGACTCTGGAGGCCGAGGGTCGAGTTAAGTATCCAGTTCGTGGCACGAGCTGGATATGGAGCTATGACCCTTTGTAAAGTCAACACACGCAAGGTAAACGTGCATATATCAGAGTGCACGTGTCTGATATGCCCCTGACTTCTTAGACACGCAGCAGGAACGTGTGTATTCAGACACCCATGACTGGGTTGGGCCGTGCGGCCCATTATCTCCTTACCTATTGATTTGACCACACTTATGTGTCATGTTTAGGAATTAATCATGAATGTCACAGAGTTGATATGATAGGTAAGAAGGTCACGGGATGACCTTCTTACCAACTCCCAGGTGCCTTCTCCTATAAATATGGAGACCCTGGGAGTTGATAGAGGTTGGATTATCTCTTGTAAGACATATCCTGTAATCATATACCCAGAATAGAGCAATAATATTGACTAGTGGAGTAGAAGGATTTTAACCTTTGAACCACTTAAAAACCGTGTCTTGAGTCACCTTTCCATTTTCTAAGATCATATATCTATTTCGGTTCATTATCAGCACTAATCCATTTCTCTTCTTTTCTTAATTACCTGTTGGCGAAGAATCTTAAACACCTAACTAAAAGCCATAATAATGAGTTAGAATCTGAAAGAAAATAAAAGAACTACGATGGATTAAACCTGAGGATAAGAATACCTTGAATGAACTAGAACTCCGATCTACACCTCGATACTGAAATAACACTATATCTTACTTCCCAAGTGTTTATAACGCTTAGATTGAAAAAGATTTTTAAATCCCAAACCCTAGTGTTTTCTCTCTTAGAATAAACTTAGCAGCTTGGAGCCTCTGAAGAATGCTTGAAATGATGAATGAAATGGCTTAGTACTTGGTCCAATTTATAGAGTTCAATGATTGAAACTAACCCCTTTTAAAATGAATAAATAAAGGATTAACAATTGAATAAATTTGAATTTTTATTTCAACAAATGCCTAGAACTCGGTCAAAAACGTTCAAGAGCAAGTCTAAGTGGTTGAGGGCTATTTCTAATTTAATCCACAAAGTTTCAAAAATGGCTCCAAGAGTCGATATTTCGCCTACCCTAGGCGATATATCGCCCCTACCTATGCCCCAAGCTTCCGTGGTTTCGTTCGTGCGAAGTCGACATGTCTTTCGTATCTTCCGTGGGCGATGTATCGGCTCTATAGATGTAATATATCAACATACGATGATATTTTAAACACGTTTTTGCACACTTTCATCATATTTGAAGTTTTTTAAAACAACTTTGACTGACTAAAACGTAATCTTAACAGCTACTGGAAGGTTATAGAGCTTCTAGATCTATCTTTTATTCATTTATTCATCTAAAATGCTTAAATCCTCAATAAACATGCTTGTGACAAGTGTCACATTCTTATTAGTTCTATCTAAACCTTAGGTTATAATAAAATATTTCTAGGACCAGCTATATTAATCAAACCTTATGTTAAATTTAATATTTCTAAACTATAGGTTAAACTTATAAAATCCATAACTATTTCTGAGTTTCCAACTAAATCCCGGCTTGAACCAATATCCATGAAAACTAAATTTAATACTACTACTACTACTGCTACTGCTACTACTTTCTAACTAAGTAAAATTCCAAGACGCTACATCGATGCCCTCTCTTCCAAATGCTTAACCTTCGAAGACTGATATCAAGAATGAAAGAATTATTTTTGGTATGTAACTCTTTCATATATCGCAATAGAGAAATATGATCATTCGTACGACGTCTAAACCTATTTTACTTTATTCAATATTATGATAATAATCATATAAAGACCCAATTTACAATAATATCCCCAAATCTTTACTATTCTAACATGATTTCCTAAGCCCATAATTGTACTTTACTTTAGCAAATAGTTTTGTTACTCTTTGTTTACACTTTCTACTACAAAAGCTTATTTTTCTGCTTTGGCCACCATAATTTAACTATTACTATTTGTGTAACACCCTAGATAGCCAAGAACGCTACACTGTGTATTTATAAAGGTGCAGGACTTGCTAATCAAGCCAGTCAGTTAAAAACGTGAATTCTAAAGTCATTAATGTGCTAGGGTTAAATGGTTTTGGTCTCAAAAGATATTTTCCATATAATTAAACATTTACACGTGGGATCCCAAAAGAAATAGCATTTAAAAGCCCGTTTACAAAATTTCCAATGTACAGACAACCACCAGCCTTTCTAAGGCAAACAAGAAGTTTATGGTTTTCCTGTCCCTGTCTCCCCTCAACCGTGGTGGCTGAGCAGCTGATCATGTACATTATGCTCTCAGAGCTCTCCAAATCAGGGCTGATCAAGCTTGCCCTTGCCTTTACCTGCACCATGAAGCACCCGTGAGCCAAGGCCCATCAAGAAAACATATCATATTATATAACAAGCAATAATAAAATTTGGATAACCCTTTGAGCATGTTCACACACTTAACATACCACAATAATCACCAAGCATGAAGAATCAACCAAAGAGTCAACTAATCATCATCCAGCTAAACAGTATAACAATCAACCAATCAATAATAACAAGAAAATCACATAATAATCAAGTTCAACACCCTAGGTCGCACCCTCTGTTTACCCCACTGAATCCGGCCTGCTTAAACCGAGCTCAATGCATAATAAGCTATCCTCAGCTACCAGTGACCGAGCCGTGCCCTATGCGCTAGTGTAAACTTTGACACTCTTAGGCCGTTGGTTTACTGTTTACATGGCATAATACCATCCTTTAAAAGCATACAAAATAGTGAACCCTTAGTCCCATTATAAATCCACAACCGGGTGTAGTTTTCTTACCTTTAATTTCCAAGTTTACTGATTATGAACGACGCCCCTCGAGCACGATCCGCTTCCTGAGCTTTAGAGTAATTACTAGTCACAACCAAGATAGGGAGTACCATTAACAATCGCATTAATATTTCCAGATGGAGTTCTAGCCTCCGGGACGTCGAATTCCACCAAACACGGTGATGGAATCGATCCCGAGCACCCTATGTTAGGTTCCCGCTCTTAAAACCTCTAAAAGATCAAAATTACCCTTAAGGGTTGCGGCCCTTGAAACCCAGTCGCAACCCGCTCCTGAAATAGAGGTTAGGCCTCTCTGAAGACAGAAACGCGCCGTGCCCTGCATTGTGGCGCCGCAGCGCTTCCCCACTGCAGAGCCTCCTTGGCTCTTCCTTGCTCCACAGGGCTGCGGCACTCTAGAACAAAGTCGTGGCACAGCCCTTCGTGCCCAGAAAAACCACCATTCTCATCATTCTAACCTTGCTCAAAGCCACCTCAAAGCACCCTAATTCCAAAACCCTTTGGTCACAAGACTTTTAACATGATTCTAGCAACATAACCCAACAAAAACCTAGCTTAAAAACTTAGTTGTTATCCAAAAAGCTGGCATTGATGACGTGGCAAGTGATCCCTGGACACGTGGCTGACATCTGGAGGAACTCTGCTAGTGTATCGACCAGAAGACACATTATAGGCAGTAGGCGGTCCAGTCTTTCCTGCGACCAGTCTGGTCGATGGTTCCGCAAGCAGCATGATGTTCCAATAAAGATCTTTATATATCCCGAAATTAACTCCCACAATCTCCTAGTATCCGATTATTTAGGAGAGAATATCTGTAACAAATTCATGTAATCCCCCTTGAGCCTATAAATAGAGAAAGATAGCTCAAGGAAGGGACTTTTGGCTTTTGAATCATTTGAGACTAGAGTAATTCTACTAGAAATATTGTATTGTTATTCAGAGGTTAGTGAAACTCATTGAACCCTAGTTCTTTGATCACTCCTTTGATTCTCGTATCAATAACAATCTAAGTGGACGTAGGTTATTACCAGATCTTGGGGCCGATCCACTATAAAATATCGTGTTCTTATCCTTTTCGCTATTACGTTCTTTTCAACGCATTCATTCACATCAAGCATATTCTGACTCCGTCTCAGTTGGCCAAAATCAGGGTCAACATTCTGGTGCTTTTGTTGAGAGGTTGATTTGTCACCGTTGAGAAAACCAATGGCGAAAACTGCAAGGAAAAATGGACAGGCGGCCGCCGCTGCACCGTCAAACCCGCCTCCTCCTCCTCCTCCTCCTGCAAGCGTAGATGAGGATGAGCCACATTTGGACTTTAAGGAGGAAGAAATGGATGACGCAACGCTGAAAATTACTCTGGGGGCGTTGCATGAAGAACTGGCCAATTTGAGGGCCAGTCAAGAAACTGCTGCCGAAGTCATGGCAAGGCAGTAGCAAGAGATTGAACGGTAGCGCGCAGAGCTAAGTGAGAGGCAGGCGGAGATGGAGCGCCGCCAGAGCGAGGCCATGGTAGCCTTAGAGGCAGCCTTGCAATTGGCTAGGAATCAGGCCGCACCTGCCTCGCAGTCTGATCAACCAGCAAATGAGCTCCCCCAAAGGGGTCCCAATCCAAGTCCGCCTATCCAACCCTTGAGCCCACAAAGGCCCGAGCAGCCTCAGGTGCCCCATGACGAAGTCCCACTGGACCCTGAGGCATAGCCTCCATCCCAAGCTGGTTGCGGCAATCCCCTGCATCAGAGGCAGAATAGGACCAGGCATCAGCCTCGTAGTCCTAGACGCCATAGGGGCGACCAGCCGAACCTACCGAACAGAGGTTAGAATCCTCCTGGTAATAGGAGGAACTCAGAGGCAGGCTCTGTGGTCCGGGGTCCCCCACGGCATGATAATGCACGGGGACACAACGACCAGCGCAGGCCACCCTCTAACGTTCGAGACGTTTCAGCCCGGGATGGAAATCGAGGGAACAGTCGATCCCACCATAGCCAATCAAGATTCAGAGATGGCCATGGGTATAATGAAGCCGGCTCCGGCAGAGGAAATACCGGTCAGAGGAATGACGAAAGAGGTGGAAATAGGAATCAACCACCTCAGGATGACCAACCCGGCAGACGAGACGCTGGGGGGCAATCTGGACAGAATAACGTCTTCAACTGGCTCGGGGGTAGCGAGCAGCGGAGAAAAGACGAGGATTTGAGAGATGTACTCAACGATCGCCGCGAGCGGCATGGCGAGAACGTCCCCCCAGCGACAGAGGCCACAGCAATTCCTGTCGCTGTACAGGCCCAGATAGATGCCCTCAACCAGGCGGTGCAACAGCTGGTCGGGGGAAGGACATCTTACATCGACCATGATAGGAGGAAAGGCACTCCTTTCGTCCAGAGGATAGCTATGCCAGAGACTCCTAGCAAGTTTAAAATGCCTACACTACCAAATTTTGATGGGTACGGTGACCCGGTATCTCACGTCAATAAGTTTGAGATACAGATGGACATTCAGAAAGTGTCCGAAGACACACGGTGCAGGATCTTTAGTAACGACCCCAAATTCGCTAATAAGGCTTAAGGGCCTTGATTAGTGTGCCAGGAGGGCATATTGGGATTTACGTGTGACTTTATTGAGTAAAATGCATGGTTATGATTTAAAGCATGTTATATGACTATTTGACTATTTGAGATGCATGACTATGTGTATTAGTATGCATGTAGGCCCTGATTGTGTTGGAAGGGCATAATTGTAATTTTGGCCATTTTGGGCATAACTGTATTGATATGTGCTGATTGTTGAGACCACATTGTGATGTGGATGTATCTGGGATTTGTGACTCGAGACGATCCCAGAGAGAGCAGTTTAGCGGAAAAGTCCAGGCGGGAATTTATACCCGGCTCGGAGCGGGCCTGGGGTATAAACAGGAATTTAGAGAATATATTGAGATTAATTTTTGATAATGAGGAATACATATTTGGTGATTTATCAGGTATTGGGAAGCAACGGGAAAATATTAGAGACACTTGAGGAATTAACGGGAATTGGGTAAAATGACTAAAATGGCCCTACATGGACAAAAGGGTTTAGAATTAATAGGGAGGGCATTTTGGTCAATTGGCTTCTTAGAGATAGATTAAATGAGGCTTTATATAGTGAGTGGGATTGTTGACGGTGAAATCTCGTCAACGAAATTAGATCGGAAAACTCAAAGGTAAGTTAGATGATATTTATATAAGAACTTAGAATAAACTTTAAGGAAAAGTAAACACAGATAAAAAATGGAGCAAGCTTTGGTATATTTCTCAATAGCCTCTGCATACAATGAATTTTCCAACCCCCTCATTCTGAGGGGTCAAGCTCCTTTTATAGTTGGGCTCTAATGGCCCCTTATACATGGTGGTCCCTTGGGACAATATAGTACATAAGTACACTGTTAGGGTAATAGTACAAGTGATAGTGGTATGGGAAGAGTGGTGGAGCAGAAGATCATGGTGTCAGCCTGGTACATAGTCAGAGGCATGCATATAGTGCCTCCACTCTCTATACAAATCTGTACCTCCACTACCTGTGTGATACAGGTGTCAGGGTCATGCTTCTGTCCTCCTCATGGTTGTACGTCATGCACCCATACACGCACGGGTACTATGTACCCGATGGTTATTCTCACCTCTCCAAGGCTATTCCACGTCCTACTAAGTGTAGGGAAGCTAGTGTGTTGACATGAATGATATACTCAGTCATCTATTCCACTATTGGCTCTATACCTAATAGTTATTGGGTCTCTCCTATTGCTCTTCACCTCATGTGACTCATAGGGAGAGTGGTGCCCCGTTGGCGGTACTTACCTCAGAAAGAGAGATAAGGCCTCTTCAACGGGGCATGATGCGTGTGTGATGAGGCATGATGCCTACAAATGAGATGAGGGTCTCATCTTGTGAAACCATCACTTTGCAGGCCCCGCACTACAAGGCTCCTGATATATGGCCGAAGGGTGTTTAGTGGAGGCTATGTCTCTTGAGGCCTTTGACGTGGCCGGTGAGCGAGGCGAGGCACTCGTGGCCCTTGGGGGAGGCCCTTGAGGGCGTGGCCACTAGGCATGCGTGACCCATGGGCGAGACCCTTGAGGGCGTGGCCACTAGGCATGCGGTCGTGAGCCCCTGGTGCGCGCGGGGCGCGAGGCCCCTGGTGCGCACGGGCGCGAGGCCCATGTGCGCGCGGGGCGCGAGGCTTCTGGTGCGCGCGGGCACGAGGCGCCTGGTGCGCGCGGGCACGAGGCGCATGCCTTGGTGAGACGTGGAATACATCCTAGGTGCGAAATGTCTCCTTGGCGTGAGGTCCTTGGTGTGGGACACCTCGGGGCAAGGCTAGGCGTATAAGGTGTTGGCATGTGCGGGGTGCAACGGGGTACTGCTGGAGTGGTGTTCGCGAGGCTGGGGCCTTAACTTCGAGGGGCATGGATAAGGGCCATGTGTGCATGACTGAGGCGTCTAACAAGGTGATGCAGCTTGGAGGCCTGGAATGACCTCGTGAGGCCTAGAGCCTTGCGAGTGTCTAACACTTTGATGGCCTGTAATAACCTTCTGCCTTCATCGCGTACTTGGCGCCTTTGGTGCCCCTTAGCTGCTTACTTCTTTAAGGGACTAGAAACTTCTTTTGTTTGTTTTTCTTATTTGGTGGATTTTTTGCATCCACAGGGATTGTTACAGAGTGTGAGAAATCTGAAGGAAAAGAAAGAAAAAGGAAGAAAAAGAAAAGAGAGAAAAACAGAGGGTTTTCCTAAAAGGGGCGGTTTGAGGATTGTAGGACCATTTCTCTTCAAATTTCTTGGGGCAAAGCTCAGAGGAGAGCTAGGATAGGCTGAGCATCAAGGATCCTAAGCTAGGCTTGAAGATTTGGCAAGGGATTAGCAAGATCACATCAATGTTTGAGGTAAGTTTTTAGAGTTTTCAGTTTTGGGTTTTGACTGGTTTGGGCTGTGTATCTAAGCTGGATTGATGGGAATCTTAGGGGAATTTCTGGGCAAGCTTTGAGAAGAGCAAGCTAAGGAGGTCTAGGAGTTGAATCAAAGTCGAAATTGCATCAACGGTATGAATTCTAAGCCTTTAACTTGATGTTTGACTGAATTTCTGGGTTTAGGGTTCATCTATGGTGAATCTTGAGATTTGGGATGCATGAGCTTGGCTTTTGAGATTTGGGAATGCTTGGGATGAGTGGAGAGTGTTTATAAGCTTGATTTTGAGTTTTGTGATGATTTGGGGAAGTTTGGGTTGAGATTGGCTCAAAGAATTCGCAGAAAAAGAAAACTGGTGTTGCCTGCGTGCAACTAGCGCTACAGCGCTAGTCTTTGGGCGCTGTAGTGCTAGGCCCTGTTTCTGGGTGGTGCGGTTCTGCTTGTAGCACTAGAGCGCTCTCTTTTGAGCGCTGTAGCGCTACCCTGTTCCCAGAAAGGGGTTTTTGGGTTATTTTTAAGGGATTTTGACCTAGGGTTCGGGGTTCGATTCCACCATCTTGTTTTGTGGATCTAGGACTTCCCGGGGGGCTCGGGATTGGTCCCGAGGCTAGGTTTTCGGACTTGAGGTTCGGTGATGACTTTGACCTATGGCTGTGTTTAGGTGTGCGCTAGGGCTCGAGTGGGATCGTGCTCAAGGAGTCAAGTGATGAAAGCTATCAAATTGACAGGTAAGAAAACTATAGCACCCGTAGGACAGGGCATGGGCCCATAGTGTGATTGAAGGGCACGACCCTATATTGCATTACATGTTAGGGTGCAGACTTAATTGAATTGATATCAGGGCATGTTAGGGTGCAGACTTGATTGGATTGATATCAGGGCACGACCCTATATTGCATTACATGTTAGGGTGCAGACTTGATTGAATTGATATATGTTTGAATGTTATTTGAGCTATACTATTTGTGATTATAGTAAGAATGTATGGCAACAGAGCCGGGAACGGAAACGAAGCCGGGGACGGCAAAAGAGCTGAAACGGCAAGGAGCCGAGAACGGCAAAGGAGCAGAGAACGGTGAAGGGCCGAGAACGGCAGCTGGGCCAGAAGTAACACTTAGCACGCGAAGTGCTTGTAGGCAGGGTGAGACCCCAATGGATACAGGGGATATCCTTACGGTGAGGATCGAGACCCCAGGCTTTGGTAAGGCCTCTGGGACGACATGGCCGTATTTGTTTAGTCTAATGGAATACTTGTTTATCTGTGGATTATCTGATATGTTAACTATATAAATCGCATATGTTATGTACTGTATGAGTTTTCTTGCTGGGCTTCAGCTCACGGGTGCTCTGTGTTGCAGGTAAGGGCAAAGATTGAGTCAACCAGCCATGAGTACGGAGAGCGTGAAGCGACGCGTACATGTTTGGCCTGCCCGACTGCTTTGGTTGGGGGTTTATTTGAGAAATGGCTGTAATAATCTGTGATTTTTATAATTAATCGACTGTAAACTTATTTTAAGTTGTAAATAGTTTTCAAACCTTATTTTGGGATCCCAGATGTTAAATACTAGAAGTTTTCAATGAAACAACACATTTTTAAAGATTACAGCCTTAACTTTTGCTTAGTCACACTTTTGTTTTAAAAACCTCGGTTAGCGAGTTCATTGCACATTTTTCGTTTTAAAACCCACCTCGTAACAACACTAAGGAAGTAGGGCGTTACATCTTCCCTGCGACACTTTCTGAGGCCGCGCAGGAGTGGTTTTTTAAGTTCCCTCCTGCAAGCATAGTTTCCTGGGAGATGTTCGTAAGGGAGTTTTACGGACAGTTTTATGCAGGTCGTGTGCATCCGACCGAGGCAAACCAGCTGGTTGAAATTCGCCAGCAGGATGGAGAATCTTTGAAAGACTACATCCAGCACTTTATGCGAGCAGCAGCTAGAGCAAAAACGGTGGGGGACGAAGGCAAAATGATGGCCATAACCACAGTGGTTAGGCGTCGTTCCCCCCTCTGGAAGAGCCTTCGCAAAGATGGGGTTATACTACCCAGGAATTCTCGGACCGGGCTGATTGTTACATCAAGCTCGAAGATGCCATTGCCGACGATGGAAAGCCCTCAGGCAAGGATAAGAAAGCAGCCGAGCCCGCCAAAGCCGCCAATAGGTCCAAACCTAACGGCAACGACAAAGGCAATGGGAACGGTAACGGCAATGGCAAGAATGGTGGAAAACGGCCACACAATGAGCCTTCCACCTCCGACAATAAACGAGCTAAGGGTAACCGTTATGAACCTCGATTCACTAACTACACTGCCCTTGTTGAGTCTCGGGGGGAGGTTTATCAGGCCACGAATTCCAGTGTGCCTTATAAGAAACCTGCCCCCATTCGAAAAGAGACACTACCAAGTTTTGTCGTTATCATAACGACTACGGACATGACACCAACGAATGCAACCAGTTGAAAGACAAAATCGAGTTCCTTATTAGACAAGGACACTTGAGAAGAAACGTACGGGCCTCGGGAAATTCCCAACGAGAAGCTCCGGGTAGCAACGAGCAAACGCCCACGCGCCAACGATCGCAACCTTTGCAGCCTGCCCCCGTGACTGGCACACTCTTAACCATTTGTGGAGGCCCGCACCTCACGGGAAATAGCGGAAATTCCAGGGAACGATATGCTCGGACTCTGCGCCATGACCAGGACATCGAGATGATGACTGTGGAAGACCGCGCGCCAAAAAAGGCTCGATCAGAGGAGGGCGAAATAACCTTCTCTGATAGCGATGCCCAACACGTCCGGTTCCCACAACCCGATTCACTGGTCGTGGACATCCAAATGGCCAACATGATGATAAAGAGAGTGTTGGTCGATACAAGAAGTTCAGTGAATATCCTGTATAAATCTTCACTGGAACGCATGAAATTTTCCGTTAAGGACTTGGAGCCCTGCAACCAAACAATATACGGCTTCTCTGGTGAAGGACTCGCCCCTGGCGGATCAATCAAACTACCAGTGACAACAAGTACAGCACCGGCTACCAGGACATTACTCGCTACTTTTGTAGTAGTCGATTGTCCTTCGGCGTACAATGTCGTCATTGGGAGGCCTATACTGGTTGATCTACGGGCCGTCACCTCTGTGTGGCACTTGGCCATGAAGTTCCCAATGGACGCAGGGGTAGGACGCGTGTTGGGGAACCAGAGGGAAGCCAGGGAGTGCTATAACGCCTTAGTCACGAAGGCGAAAAAGGGAACACCAAAGAGCACTACGTCAGATAGGTTGCAGATGGCAGTTGATACACAAGCCCAATCCGGTGATGAAGTCACTAAATAGGGTGTTGCCCAAAGTGAGGACAGAGACTTGGATCCTCGCTTTGGGGATTTTGAAGAGAATGTTGGACCCGTCGAGGACCTGGAAGAGGTCCAACTCGACGAAAAAGACCCGACCAGAGTTGTGAAGGTCGGAAAAAACCTAGACCCAACCATGAAGCACGCACTGGTGGAATTTTTGCGGAAGAACCAGGAGGTTTTTGCCTGGTCGCACAAAGACATGGCTGGGATAGACCCTGCAGTTATCAGCCATGTCCTGAATATAGACAAGACTTTTCCACCCGTGCAGCAAAAAAGAAGGCTGCTCGATAAGGATCGGTCGAGAGCCTTAAAAGAAGAAGTTAAAAGATTAAAGGAAAATGGCTTCATCAGGGTGGCATTTTATCCGTCGTGGGTCTCCAATCCAGTGCTGGTTCCCAAGCCTAACGACAAATGGCGAACCTGCGTGGATTTCACAGACCTCAATAAAGCCTGCCCAAAGGATTGCTTCCCACTCCCAAGAATCGACCAGCTGGTCGATGCTACTGTAGGACACGAGAACCTCTCATTCATGGATGCATATTCAGGCTACAATCAGATTAGCATGCATCCCCCTGACGAGGATCACACCAGCTTTCGGACCGATACAGGCTCATACTGTTACAAAGTAATGCCCTTCGGACTGAAAAACACAGGTGCGACTTACCAGCGGCTAGTCAACCACATGTTTAAGGAGCTGATCGGAGTAAACATGGAAGTATATGTGGACGACATGTTGGTAAAGTCTAAGAAGGCAGAAGGACATGTGAAGGATTTACAAGAGTGATTTGATATATTGAACGAATACCAGATGAAGCTAAATCCCATCAAATGTTCCTTCGGAGTTGGATCAGGGAAGTTTTTGGGGTTCATTGTAAATTCAAGAGGAATCGATGCCAACCCCGAAAAGATAAAAGCCCTGATCGACATGAAGTCGCCAGAAAGAATCAAAGATGTACAGAGTTTAACCGGGAGAATCGCAGCCCTAAGTAGATTTATTTCAAAGTCAACAGACAAATGCATCCTTTTTTTCAATCTACTTAGGGGCAATAAGAAGTTTGAGTGGACAGGAGACTGCGAGCAAGCTTTCCAGGCCTTGAAAGCCCATATGGCACAGCCTCCCGTTTTATCAAAGCCAATCGAAGGAGAGACTTTGTATATTTACCTGGCAATTACTGAAGTTGCTCCCAGTGCGGTACTAGTACGAGAGGAAGAAGGCGTACAAAAAGCGGTCTACTATGTTAGCAAAAGGCTGATCGGGGCAGAACTGAGATATCCACGCATCAAAAGATTGGCATACTGCTTAACCGACCAGCCCCTTCAAGGAAACTACGTCCTTACTTCCAAGCACATCCCATCATAGTTTTAACCGACCAGCCCCTTCGGCAGGTCCTTCAAAAAATGGAGGCAGCTGGGCGATTATTAAAATGGGCAGTCGAACTAGGGCAGTTCGATATAACTTATTCACCGCGAGCAGCAGTAAAGGGACAAGTCTTGGCTGATCTTATTGCGGAGTTCACAGAACTCCCAGACAGCGAGCAGTGCGAATCGCCTAGTGCGCCTGAGCCTCAAGAGAAAGCTCCTTCGTGGAAGTTATTCATGGATGGGTCATCCAACGAATCCCACGCTGGAGCGGGAGTGATATTGATAACGCCGGAAGGGCATCGATTTCACTGCGCCATCAGGTTCGACTTCCCCGCATCAAACAATGAAGCCGAGTACGAAGCACTCCTCGCTGGATTGAGAATGGTGAAAGACATGAGCATAAAGACGCTTGATATTTACAGTGACTCACAGTTGGTGGTGAATCAAGTTCTAGGAGAATATCAAGCGCGAGGCTTAAAAATGGCGGCCTACTTGAATAAAACAAAGGACCTGCTAGCCCAGTTCACGAAGTACACCCTCCAGCAAATACCGCGGGATCAGAATTCAAACGCAGACGCCTTAGCCAAACTCGCGAGCGTGAAGGATGCTGACACTTTGAATATTGTGCCAGTAGAAAGATTGAATGAGCCAAGCATACAAGCGGTCGAGACCAGTATGGAGATTCGAATGGAGGATACATGGATGGCACCTTACTTGGAGTATTTGACAAACGGTATGCTACCAACGGATAGAAACAGAGCCAGAACTCTACAAAGGCAGGCCGCCAGGTACATACTGGTCGATGGTGTTATGTACCGAAGAGGGTATTCAATGCAACTGCTCAGATGCGTTACGCCAGAAAAGGCTAAGGAACTCATGAAAGAGGTGCATGAAGGCTTCTGTGGGGATCATGCTGGGGGGCAGAGTTTGGCAAAGAAAATTCTAAGGCAAGGCTACTTCTGGCCAACTATGAACGAAGATTTGATGGAATTTGTACGAAGATGCGATAAATGTCAAAGGTTCTCCGAAATTCCATGATCAGCTCCAAACGAGTTTAAACAAATGCAAAGTCCATGGCCTTTTGCGGTATGGGGGATAGATTTAATTGGATCCTTACCAACGGGAAAAGGCAGAGTAAAGTACGCAGTCATGGCAGACGATTACTTCACTAAATGGGCCGAAGCTGAACCACTCGCCACCATAACGACCAAGAAAGTTCTTGACTTTGTCATCAAGAACATTGTTTACCGCTATGGTTTGCCCTGAAAGATAGTTTCAGACAACGAAACCCAATTTGACAGCGACTTATTTACCAACTTCTGTGAAAGGCACGGAGTTATTAAAAGCTTTTCTTCAGTTGCGCATCCCCAAGCAAATGGGCAGGTCGAGGCCGTGAATAAAACCCTTAAGGACACCTTGAAGAAGAGGCTTGAAGACGCTAAAGGAGCATGGCCGGAGCAGCTGCCTGAAGTCCTCTAGTCGTATAGAACGTCTCACCAAACAGCGACAGGTCATACCCCATTTTCCTTGGCCTATGGATATGAGGCTATGTTACCTGTCGAGTTAGATCCCCCCTCACATCAACGCATAACATACGACCAGGACCAGAACAACCAATTGATGATGGAGTCCCTAGACTCAATCGACGAGATATGGGAGAAGGCCCAACTCCGAGTTTCTGCTTACCAGCAAAAGGTCGCCCGGTACTTTAACTCAAAAGTCAAAGAAAGAAAATTCAATGTCGGAGACTTGGTGCTACGACGAGTTTTCTTAAATACCTGCGACCCCACTGCTGGAGTACTCGGACCTAATTGGGAAGGACCTTATCAGATTGAAGAAGTCCTTCATCCGGGCACCTACAAACTTGCACGCCTAAACAGAGATCTCGTTCCACGATATTGGAATGGAGAACACCTGCGCAAGTAGTATCAGTAAACAGTCCTTTTTAAAGAACTGGCATGTATTAAATTTTACTTTTTTACATGTTTTGCAAAGAGGGTTAGCCACGTTCTATGGCCAATCGCTCATATATGTAAGGTCCTATTTTAGGATCACTCGTAAAGACATGTTTAGTCCATTTTTAATACGAGATTATAAGGGACTATGCGCAACCAGTCGTTCTTGCCAACCTTTGTAAATTTATTTTTACAAGTATTTGTTCATTACGTGTGTTGTTTTACTGTATTATAAAGTATTGCGTTTCCTACTGAGCAGAAATGTTCGAACAGGTCGTGGTCAAGGCAAGTGACCAAGGACCTAAAGCTCCTCAATCACTTGGGAGGCATATCAGGCACTTTGATAGCAAAGCGTACCATGAGGTATGTAAACACATGAACAAAATGAGTGAAAGCATGCTAAGGTACTTAGAGTATTTTTCAAAATTTATATTTTGTTAAATCAAGCCAAAGTATTATGCTAAGTTCGGTCATACAGACAAATGTTATAGTAAATGAAAATATTATAACATTATAAGGCAATCTTTTACACCGCAAGGATCACTGCTTGGATGTAATTGTTCAAATAAATGGAAAGTTTGCTGCCCATGCAGTAAATTCAAAAAAAAGATATTGTCTTTACATCACGGCCCATGGGTCGTGTAATTAGAGAAAGAAAAAATAATAGTAAAAGCTCAAGAGGCATTAGGAGCAGGAGGGTCTTTATCAGCATTCTAATTGGTCGCATCCTCAACAACTCTTTCTTCCTCTGCGCCAACGATGCTTGGGGAAGCAGGGATCCTTGCTCTTGCCTCCTCTTCAGCTAATTGAGCAGTGCAGCAGGCCAGCTCAGCATTTCTAACATCTTCTGAAAGATAACCGAAGTTTGTGCCTCGATTGATTTTCCAGAAGTTGTAAAAACACCAGAGCGTCGCGTTCTTGTACCTTTCCAAATCTTTGGCATTGGAAAGCTTCAGCTGCTCTACTTGGCTCTCAAGAGTAGCGATGGCCTTATCCTTGGCCTGGAGCTCCTCGCCTAGTCTCTTGCATTCTCGATATTGGACTCAGCTGGCCTCCTGATACTCCTCCCTCTGCTCGCTCAATGCCGCCTTCGAGGCTTCGACCTCCGCCAGCTTGGTCACCGCAGCATCCTTCTGCTGGGTGATCGCCTCCAACTCCTTTGCATGCCTGGCCTCTGCAGCCTGAAGCTCCTCAGCAGCTTTCGCCTGGTGCCTCTCGATAGCCTTTGCCCGAGCCTGGTCGATGGTGGCTTGGGCGCGGGTACGAGCAGCAGCTGCAGTAAGCAGAGCCTATGGGCAAAAGATAAAGTTAGCGCCTGTTGCAAAGAATAAAAGACTAAGGCCAAAGAAGTAAGAAGCACTTACACTGGCCATTTCATTGAGGGCCCTGTTCAGGATTTGGTCGACCCCCATATTCTCTGCCTCCGCCATGGCATCCTTGCAACGGTCGTACCTCACGATGTGTGCAAGGCGGTCCTTGGCTGCTCGTAAGGCGTGGTTTGAAAGTTTAGCCCCAAGAGCTTCGTCCCGCTGGGTTTGTTCTTTGGCAGCTACGGGCGGAGGATTCGTCGGGGCAGGCGGAGTTTCCTTCTCAACAGGACCCGAAGGCTGGGCAGAAGTTTGCCCAATTGGCACATCCTTAGGAGGATCTTTTGTTTGACTCTTTTTGGCAGGAGGTCCATGGCTCGATTCGCCGTTGTGTCTCCTAGACGACTTCCGCCGGACCAGAGGAACCTCTACTTCCTCCTCAGCCAGATATAAGTCAAAGATGTTAGGAGTGGCCATATCTGCATACAAGTAAACACATGCAAATGATAAGATAAAGGCAGATAAAAACTCTCGATAAAACAGAAAAGAGGTCACAAAGTTTAATACCCGAGCTACAACTACTGGTCGCTACACTATTGACTCTATTAGTCACACACTCACTATCTGGCATGAAGAAGTCTGGCCCTAGATTTGGAGTATACGTAAAGTTGCCCTCCCCATCAAACAAGTGACAGGGAATTGGCAAATTATTTAAAAGCAAAATAACTTTACCGATCTCATCAGAGGATTCCCCCAAGTCCACAACCGGCTCTTTTGCCTTTTGTTTCCCCTTGCCTTGGGGAGCAGAAGGCCTTTCTGCAGAAGGATTGCCCGTGGGCTCCCTGATTGTAACCCCCGTCGGCCTCCTTCGTGGAGGGGACGCAGGGGGTTGCTACTCGGGAACCCTCTCGGCAGTGGCATCAGCAACCACAGGTCCTCTTGTTTCATGGCGAGGAGCCAGGAGGCCAGATAGCCTCAAATTTTCATCAGTAACCAGGGACTTGACGCTTTTTTCTGCGTCTGTCATCCTGGCCAGTGCATTGGACCTCAACACCATGTTTGGTGTTGGGGTCGGACGTAACCATGGGCCTAAAAGACAAAGAGTACTTTAAGAAAGATGAAGGAAATTTTGCTGTTAAAAAGTATCGACCAGTAAAAACAGCACTTACCTCCTCGAGCGAAGGCCAGGTTGTTGCTGGTCATGTCCGGAGTAAGGAAGTACTCCATGCTGTATTTCCCCACGTTGGATATGTGCGTGGTGTCACTCAGGAACGTCCTGTTGGTCTATTGGTGACAAAGATGGAAGAAGCCCGTCCCGTACTGTTGAGGGTTGGACTTGAGGTCGAAGAGATAATTGACCTCATGTGGGGTAGGTTCTGGCCATTTTTTGAGTTTGTACAGGATATAGAGTGCGGCCAGCATTCTATATCCATTCAGAGTAATTTGGAAGGGGGCGACACCAAAATAATTGGCCACCCCCTGATAAAAAGGATGTAGAGGGAGGGTAGCCCCCGCCTCTATGTGATACCGAGACCAAGCACTATATACACCTCCGGGGAGGTTAGCCCTTTGGTCTGCAGCAGGAATTTTGAGATTGACCCCTGTGAGAGGATACTTCCTAAGGTAGTTAGCAAGCATCCTAGGAGTCACTAGGCTGGTCGGGGAGAAATACCACTCGACATCAGGCAGATTCTGATGGCGAGGGCGAGCTCTAGTTTGAATATTAGGGTCAAGAGCAAGATTTCCTCGACCACCGATCGAAGGAACCCTAGCCTGTGAATCAGGCTGGGCAGGAAGGTTTGGACTATCGTCGGATTCAGGTCTTTTCTTGCCTAAGGATTTTGAACGTGCCATTTGAGGAGGAGATGAACGAGGTCTAGAAGAAGATCGTCAAAATGGGATCTCGTGAACTCTATCGGTCGGTTGTGCTTCGCCTTCGAGCAGCTGGGCAAGAAGATCGTCGTCGATGAGCCGTTCACCTCCCCACAAATGTGGCATTAAAGTCTGCAAACAGAAGAATGGGGAGGTGAGGATAGAGAATTTTTAAAAGCTTTTTAGAATAAACGCTGATCGAGTATAAAAGTTAAGCTTTTATACAGCAGCATTCTAGCAAAAAGCTAAAAAATTTCACACGAACAGTTTGAGGAACGGATCAAAGGGTGAAAGCAAAAAGTTTTTCGTAAAATCTTTTTCAACTCCCCTTAGGGTGGGAAAAACCCATTTTTTCGGCTGGTCTAAAAATCGACTTTTTACTTCAGTTTTACGTCCTAAAAGTATGATCCCAACTATCAAACTAACTCGTAACCTTTTTCACCCACAAGACATTCTATTGACAAACATCTCAACAGAAGCAGATAAACTCAACAGTCAACATACAGGAGCATGCATTACAAAAATACGAAACATAAAGATTCGAAGACTTACCAGAAAGAAGGTCGTGGAGATTGGTAAGAGTTTTCGAAGATCAAGGAACTCTCGAGCTGAGTCTTGAAAATGCAGAAGAACGGTCTCTGGGAGAAGATGGAAGCTCTGGTTTTAGGGTTTCAGGAATGAGTAATGGCGTGCGTAAAAAGAAAGAGAAAAACTTCGGAGATGTTATATAAGTTTGTCTGTGGCATTAAAAAAGGTGTAATCATCAGTTTCCCCTTTTTCAAAATATGGGGAAGTGGGATAGCCGTCGAATTATTACTGGGGAACCGAAAAGTCATGATTAGACATAAGTAGGTTGCTTTTTCCAAGAACACACGAAGGGTTCTGACACGTATGGCGGGGTCACAGAAGGGTTGTTTACTCAAAAGTTTATTTATAGCTCGTAATAAATAAACTTGGGGGGCAAATGTTATCCAAAAAGCTGGCATTGATGACGTGGCAAGTGATCCCTAGACACGTGGCTGACATCTGGAGGAACTCTGCTAGTGTATCGACCAGAAGGCACATTATAGGCAGTAGGCGGTCCAGTCTTTCCTGCGACCAGTCTGGTCGATGGTTTCGCAAGCAGCATGATGTTCCAATAAAGATCTTTGTATATCCCGAAATTAACTCCCACAATCTCCTAGTATCCGATTATTTAGGAGAGAATATCTGTAACAAATTCATGTAATCCCCCTTGAGCCTATAAATAGAGAAAGATAGCTCAAGGAAGGGACTTTTGGCTTTTGAATCATTTAAGACTAGAGTAATTCTACTAGAAATATTGTATTGTTCTTCAGAGGTTAGTGAAACTCATTGAACCCTAGTTCTTTGATCACTCCTTTGATTCTCGTATCAATAACAATCTAAGTAGACGTAGGTTATTACTAGATCTTGGGGCCGAACCACTATAAAATATCGTGTTCTTATCCTTTTCACTATTACGTTCTTTTCAACGCATTCATTCACATCAAGCATATTCTGACTCCGTGTCAGTTGGCCAAAATCAGGGTCAACATCAGTAAAATCCCATTTTGATTTTTGAAACCCAATAGCTCAAGGACTCTAAAACCAGTCATGCAAACTCAGAATTTAAACTCTAAATTACGAATTGAAGCTTACCTTCTTTGATGAACCACTTCCTTAACAAATTTCTGAGCTAAAACCCAAGTTTCTCAGCTTCAATTCAGTCCTTAAACATCAAAACCATAAACACTTTTAATACTCAGCCAAAACTCAGAATTCTAATGATCAAGAGTGTAACTCAGCCCTTACCTTAATCCTGGTTGAGTTTCCTTAGCTGGACACTAGAGTAACCTTCAAGATTCCAGCCCAAACCATTGAATTCCAAGCTGAATTCCCTTAGGTTCCAGTAGTTTTTCTTGAGAGAGAGAAGAGAAGGGAGAGAGGAACAAAAAGGGTTGGTTTGGGTTTTTGTTCTACTGTCTTCTAGTTACTTAGTTTAACCTTAGTTAATTAAGTCAATCCCGAGGCTCGGGGTATCGAAAACGTCCCCGAGGGCGAAATGGTAAAATTCCCCAATATTCCCTCCTAGGCTTCCTATCCTCAAATATATCTCCACATATTTATTTCCATAACCCGATAACCCAAATAATCATCTAATACCCGAAATACCCCTTGACTTGCCCCAAGTCAAATATTAAGCCCTGTTGTGACTTTCCCGCTAACTAGCTCCCTAGGATCGCCTCGAGTTGCACGCTGCAGATTTACCCACATAATAATATGGTTCTCACAAATACAACATATAATCACATTTACATTAATATAACCATGCAAGCATGTTTATCAAATAATCACACGTTAATTTAATAAATTCACACATAAACCAATTACGCCCTCCCGACACATTAATTAAGGCCCTTAAGCCATATCAGTGATTTTGGGTCGTTACAACTATCCCCTCCTACTGAGAATTTCGTCCTCGAAATTTACCTGAATAGCTCGGGATACTAATCCTGCATCACTGTCTCTAGCTCCCAGGTCGCTTCCCCGACCTTGCTATTTCTCCACAACACTTTAACTAACGAAATCGCCTTGTTCCGTAAACTTTATCCTTCCGGTCCAAAATCTGAATCGGTTACTCCTCATAGGACAAGTCTGTCTGTAACTCATGGTCCACATACTTCAATACATGTGTCGGATCTGAAACATACTTCTGCAACATGGAGACATGAAATACATCGTGAACTCCCGACAACGACGGTGGCAAGGCCAACTTGTAAGCCACCTATCCAATCCTTTCTAAAATATCGAAAGGTCCAACAAATTGAGGGCTCAACTTGCCCTTTACTCCAAACCTCTTCACCCCTCGCAGTGGTGAAACTCGCAGAAACACGTGGTCCCCAACTTGATACTCCACGTCTCTACGCCTAGGATCAGCGTAGCTTTTTTGCCTACTCTGTGAAGCAAGCATCCTGACTCGAATCTTCTCAATAGCTTCACTTGTCTTCTGAACCATGTCTGGCCCTAAATACTTTCTCTCACCGATCTCATCCTAATGAATGGGCGACCTACACTTCCTTCCATATAGCAACTCATAAGGAGCCATTCCAATCATGAACTGATAACTGTTGTTATACTAGAACTCAATCAACGGGAGATACTTACTCCAAGACCCCTCGAAATCAATCACACACGCCCTAAGCATATCCTCCAACACCTGAATCGTCCTCTCAGATTGTCCATCAGTCCGAGGATGAAAAGCTGTGCTAAATTTCAACTGAGTCCCCATGGCTCTCTGTAGAGCTCCCCATAACTTAGAGGTAAAGATAGGATCTTGATTAGATACAATAGACTTTGGAACCCCATGGAGACGAACAATCTCCCTCAGATACAACTCTGCATACTGTTCCATCGTACAAGTCGACTTCACTGGCAGAAAATGAGCAGACTTGGTGTATCTGCCCACTATCACCCACACCGAGTCACAAAGTCCCACTGTCCTGGGTAGACCTCCCACAAAATCCATTGTAATGTCTTCCCACTTCCACTCAGGAATACCCAAAGGCTAAAGCAACCCTGCTGGCTCCTGATGTTCAGCCTTCACCTGCTGACATGTCAAACATTTGGCCACATACTCCACCACATCCTTCTTCATCCCAGGCCACCAATATAATGTCCGTAGATCCTGATACATCTTTGTGGTACTTGGATGAAGTGAGTATGGCACAGTGTGAGACTCATCCAGTATCTCCCGTCTGATTCCCTCATCTGCCGGAACACAAATCTTTCCTTGATATCGAAGCATACCAACCTCTGAAACAGAATAGTCCTTAGCTATCCTTGCTAAGACATTCTGCCTAACTTCCTGTAGTTGTGCGTCTACCATTTGACCCTCCTTGACCCGCTCTAGCAGGGTCGACTACAGGGTAATATTAGCTAACCAGCCTATCACCAGTTCTATCCTTGCCCTAGCCATCTCATCAGCTAATTCTCTCGAGATCTGAACAGAACTAAATAACTGCCTGGAGCCCCTCCAGCTCAATGCATCTGCTACAACATTGGTTTTCCCTAGGTGGTAAAGAATATCATAATCATAGTCCTTAACCAACTCCAACCAAAGAAATACTTTAAACTATTATGGTCAGTGTATATCTTGCACTCCTCCCTATACAGATAATGACGCCAAACCTTCAGTGCGAATGCCACTGCCGCCAGCTCCAGATCATGGGTAGGATACCGCTGTTCATACTCCTTCAGCTGCCGCGATGCATAAGTTATAACCTTCTCATTCTGCATCAACACACAGCCCAAACCCATCCTCGATGCATCACAGTATACTACAAACTTTCCTTCTTCTGAAGGAAGAATCAGTACAGGTGCAGTAATAAGTCGTCGCTTCAACTCTTGAAAACTGTCCTCACACTTCTCTAACCAAACGAACTTCTGGTTCTTTCTTGTCAACTTTGTCATTGCTGAAGAAATCTTTGAGAATCCCTCTACAAACCGCCTGTAATATCTTGGCAACCCAAGAAAACTCCGCACCTCTGACGCGTTCCTTGGCCTCGACCAATCTCACACTGCTTCCACCTTGGACGAATCCACCTTATTCCCTTCTGCAGCAACTATATGTCGAAGACAAGTCACCTTAGGTAACCAAAACTCACACTTCTTAAACTTAGCATATAACTAGTGTTCCCTTAATCTCTGTAAAACCTGTCGAAGATGTCGCTCGTGCTCTGCCTTTGAACTAGAGTACACCAAGATGCCGTCGATGAAGACAATGATGAACTGATCCAAGAAGTCCTTGAACAGCCTATTCATTAGATCCATGAAAGCTATTGGGGCGTTGGTCAAACCAAAATACATGACCAAGAACTCGTAGTGCCCATACCGCGTTCGGAAAGCCGTCTTCGGTATGTCCTCATCTTTGATCCTCAGCTGGTGATAACCAGATCAAAGATCAATCTTTGAGAACACCGTCTTTCCCTGCAGCTGATCGAACAAGTCATCAATCCTTGGTAGAGGATACTTATTCTTAATAGTCAACTTGTTCAATTCCCTGTAATCTATACACATCCTCAAAGTCCTGTCATTCTTCTGAACAAACAAAACTGGAGCATCCCATGGAGAGTAACTAGGTCTG
The DNA here is from genome assembly GCF_963169125.1 of Humulus lupulus. Lineage (NCBI taxonomy): Eukaryota > Viridiplantae > Streptophyta > Magnoliopsida > Rosales > Cannabaceae > Humulus > Humulus lupulus. Next base: position 263,108,418 of record NC_084793.1, read on the forward strand.
ATGAATCACAAATCCAGAAGTTCTTGCAGTTTTATCTTCAGTTCCTTCAACTCTATTGGTGCCATCCTATATGGTGCTTTTGATACTGGTTCTGTCCCCAGTGCTAACTCAATAACAAACTAAATCTCCTTGCATGGCAGCAACCCCGATAGCTCCTCAGGAAATACATCTAAAAACTCACAAACCACCCTGGTCTCACTCGGCCCTCTTGGTAGTGTCCACAACACTAGCTAGAAAACCCATACATCCACCTTGTAACAAGTCTCTGGCTCTCAATGCAGATATCATGGGTACGCGGGGTCCACACACCGCACCCACAATGACAAAAGGATCCTCGCCCTCAGGCTCAAAAGTCACCATCTTCTTTCTGCAATCAATAGTAGCCCCATATCTGACCAACCAATCCATCCCTAAGATCATATCGAAGTCCTCCATATCTAGCTCAATCAAGTCAACAAAAAGCTCCCTACTGTCAACCATCACTGGCAGTGCCCTAATCCACCTCCTAGAAACTACCAGTTCCCTAGTAGACAATAAAGTCCCAAACCCTGCAGTCCCATACTCACTAGGTCTAGATAGTCTATCATTCACTTTACTAGAAACAAAGGAATGTGTAGCACCAGAATCTATCAATACAAAAAAAGGAGAGCCAACGCTAGAAAGCTGACCTGTCACTACCGAGGGACTAGCCTCGGCTTCTGCCTGCATCAAGGTGAACACTCGAGCTGGAGTCAAGCTGTCTGCCTTTCCTACTTCCCCTTTCTTCACTGTTGGGAAATCCTTCTTGAGGTTTCCCACCGTGCCACTTACATAGCGAGCCTTGGCCTGACATTCACCCTAATGGCGTCTTCTACACCTTGGGCACTCTAGATAACTCCTCCATGGTTCACAGCTGCCCTGACAACTGCCCAGACCACCCCGACCCCTCCTATCAGGACCAGCAGTAGTCAAAGTGTCTGGGGTCTTTCTCTTGAAATCACTGGGGCCCCCGCCCCTACCTGACCCAGAATAAGGAGGCACCACCCTGCGACCCTCGCGCCTTACTACACTGTCCTTCCAAATTTTGTTCTCCGCTTCCTCAGTAGTAAGAGCCTTCTCAATGGCCTGGGCATAAGTTGTTCCTCCAGGTACCATTGTAATCCTAACATCCCGAGCTATCATAGCATTAAGCCCCCTAATGAACCTGTCTTTCCTGGCTGCATCAGTAGGCACAAGGTCTGGTGCGAACTTCGCGAGTCTGTCAAACTTCAGGGCATATTCTATAACTGTCATGCTGCCCTGAAAAAATCCTATGAACTCATTAACCTTTGTTGCTCTGATGGCAACATTATAGTACTTCTGACTGAACAAATCTTTAAATCCTTCCCAACTCAATGCAGTGACATCCCTGGTCTGAAAGGCCACTTCCCACCAGATGCGGGCATCCTCTCTCAACATATACGTGGCACAGGCCACTCTGTCATGTCCCTCTATCCTCATGAAATGCAGGATAGTAGTAACCATATTCAACCATTGCTCGACTTTCAATGGATCAGGTTCTCCCTCAAATATTGGAGGCAGCTGCTTCCTGAACCGCTCATATAACGACTCCCACCTGTTTCCAACCTCCCCTGACTATACAACTGGTACCACTGCAGGTGGTACAATAAGGGCAGCACTACCTGATGGAGCCTGCTATCGCAACTAGCGAATCTGCTCATCTTGACTCTGCAATTGCGCTTGTAAATTTGCCATAAGTTGCTGCCAGTTCTCAAGAACTGGCGGAGGAATCTGGCCCTGGTCATCACCCCCGACCCCAGACCTAGTGCCGGCTAGTCGCATAGATTTTCTTGGACGCATGGCTATCCAAGTCAATCTGCAATCAATGACTCGGCTATCAAACCATGATAACAGGGTAAATGCTTCTCCAAAATCCACCAAAAGAACATAACCAATCATAAATATTCAAAATATAGGCATTTATTCACATGCACCGGCTACTAATAAGCATGCCCAACATTACCACATAACAACTAAGATAAAGGCATTCACCCATACACAATATGCAGTTAATCATCCAAATATTCATTTACATGCACATTGATGCTAATAAGTATGCCTTAATATTTTCACACAACAGTCAAGGGCCAGGCCCTATCAGTATCTCATGCTTCCAATTAATTAAATAAATAACAACATTCATAATTCATTCCAAGCATACAAGCATATATGCACATATACACATTACCAAACCCTGAATCGAGCTTGTCTCTAGCAGTGAATGTACATGTCCAACCGGTCTTCAGGAACCCTTAAACCTAGGACACTCTGATACTAAGTTGTAACGCCCTGGATAGCCAAGACTGCTACACTGTGTATTTATAAAGGTCCAGGACTTGCTAATCAAGCCAATCAGTTAAAAACGTGAATTCTAAGGTCATTAATGTGCTAGGGTTAAATGGTTTTGGTCTCAAAAGATATTTTCCATATAATTAAACATTTACACGTGGGATCCCAAAAGAAATAGCATTTAAAATCCTGTTTACAAAATTTCCAGTGTACAGACAACCACCAGCCTTTCTAAGGAAAAACATAAGTTTATGGTTTTCCTGTCCCTATCTCCCTTCATCCATGGAAGCTGAGGAGCTGATCATGTACATTATGCTCTCAGAGCTCTCCAAATCAGGGCTGATCAAGCTTGCCCTTGCCTTTACCTACACCACGAAGCACCCGTTAGCCAAGGCCAGCAAGAAAACATATCATATTATATAACAAGCAATAATAACATTTGGATAACCCTTTGAGCATGTTCACACACTTAACATACCACAATAATCACAAAGCATGAAGAATCAACCAAAGAGTCAACTAATCATCATCCAGCTAAACAGTATAACAATCCACCAATCAATAATAATAAGAAAATCACATAATAATCAAGGTCGACACCTTAGGTCGCACCCTCTTTTTACCCCACTGACTCCGGCCTGCTTAAACCGAGCTCAGTACATAATAAGTTGTCCTCAGCTACCAGTGGCCGAGTTGCGCCCTATGCGCTAGTGTAAACCTCGGCACTCTTAGGCCGTTGGTTTACTGCTTACATGGCATAATACCATCCTTTACAAAGCATACAAAATAGGGAACCCTTAGTCCCATTATAAATCCACATCCGGGTGCAGTTTCCTTACCTTTAATTTCCAAGTTTACTGATTATGAGAGACGCCCCTCGAGCACGATCCGCTTCCTGAGCTCTAGCGTAATACCTAGTCACAACCAAGATAGAGAGTACCATTATCATTCGCATTAATATTTCCAGATGGAGTTCTAGCCTCTGGGACGTCGAATTCCACCAAACACTGTGATGGCATCGATCCCAAGCACCCTAGGTTAGGCTCCCGCTCTTAAAACCTCTAAAAGATCAAAATTACCCTTAAGGATTGCGACCCTTGAAACCCAGCCGCAGCCCGTTTATGAAACAGAGGGTGGGCCTCTCTGAAGAAAGACACGCGTCGCGGCGCTTCCCCACTGCAGAGCCTCCTTGGCTCTTCCTTGCTTCGCAGGGCCGCGACACTCTAGAACAGAGCTGTAGCCCAGCCCTTCGTGCCCAGAAAAACCACCATTCCCATCATTCTAACCTTGCTCATAGCCACCTCAAAGCACCCTAATTCCAAAACCCATTGATCACAAGACTTTTGACATGATTCTAGCAACATAAACCAACAAAATCCTAGCTTAAAAACTCATTAAAATCCCATTTTGATTTCTGAAACCCAATAGCTCAAGAACTCTAAAACTAGTCATGCAAACTCAGAATTTAAACTCTAAATTACGAATTGAAGTTTACCTTCTTTGATGAACCACTTCCTTAACAAATTTATGAGTTAAAACCCAAGTTTCTCAGCTTCAATTCAGTCCTTAAACATCAAAACCATAAACACTTTTAATACTCAGCCAAAACTCAGAATTCTAATGATCAAGAGTGTAACTCAGGCCTTACCTTAATCCTGGTTGAGTTTCCTTAGCTGAATACTGGACTAAACCTTCAAGATTCCAGCCCAAACCATTGAATTCCAAGCTGAATTCCCTTAGGTTCCAGTAGTTTTTCTTGACAGAGAGAAGAGAATGGAGAGAGGAACAAAAAGGGTCAGTTTGGGTTTTTGTTCTACTATCTTCTATTTACTTAGTCTAACCTTAGTTAATTAAGTCAATCCCGAGGCTCGGGGAACCGAAAACGTCCTCGAGGACAAAATGGTAAAATTCCCCAATATTCCCGCCTAGGCTTCCTAACCTCAAATATATCTCCACATATTTATTTCCATAACCCCATAACCCAAATAATCATCTAACAACCGAAATACCCCTTGACTTGCCCCAAGTCAAATATTAAGCCCTGTTGTGACTTTCCCGCTAACTAGCTCCCTAGGATCACCTCGAGTTGCACGCTGCAGATTTACCCACATAATAATGTGGTTCTCACAAATACAACATATAATCACATTTACATTCATATAACCATGCAAGCATGTTTATCATATAATCACACGTTAATTTAATAAATTCACACATAAACCAATTACGCCCTCCCGCCACACTAATCAAGGCCCTTAAGCCATATCAGTGATTTTGGGTCGTTATAGTTTGGCCCCCCAAAAACTTGAAGAAACATGTGTGGATTGATTGACAGATTTCATAAAATAAAACATACGTCATGATTCATGCATATCATAGCTCATATAATTAAACGTATAAAAGCATACAATTTACCATAATACCCTGACCCAAGCTAGATTACCAAAATGTCCTTACTAACAGAAGTAGATATTACAGCCATAGTTTTGATCATAGTGGTCACATAGAGGACCAAGTGCTTATTCATTGTTATATCTCCCATTTATGTGTGTAGTGCGAGCATAGGTTTCTATATGATGATTCTATGTTTTGTTATGATATGTTTATGAGAATGTTATGTGTTTTGTTTACTTTCCTTACGGGGATGTTTAGCTCATTCTCCTTACCTTTCCCCTTGCAGGATATTAGTGAATGTCTTATATGTGTTGTGGTGAGTTGAGATCGACACATAACAGAAGTGTGTATCCTGTGGAGAGCCACAAGGATGAACAAAGATCAAGACTGCCTTAGACTTATTAGCTAATTTTGTAATGAAGGTGATAGCGAAAATATTATGTTCAAGTATGCACAATCGATTCAAGTAATAAAATAGTAAGTAAAGTATCATTCCCACAAGGACTATTAACCAATTACCAATAATTGCTTTTAAATTTCTATTTGGCTATCGAAAATAGAGTGATTTTTAAACTAAGACTTAAAATTGAAATAAACTTTGTAATAATAAAGATTGATTCAATAATTAAAAACCTAGGGTATTAAATTCATCAACTTTTCATTCTATTAATTTTACTAATCAGTTCTAAATCTCTTCTTCCTATTCTAATAGCAAGTTAGCAAAAATTAATTCCTATTCTTTTTCAACATATAAGATCTCAACCTATATGCAGGTTTTCTACAACTCTGTGATAAACTTAAACACATAGCAGGCATTAAGAATGGTAACCTAATTGCTACACAGGTCATACAGGTACTCTCGCCCAATATGTAGCCTATGTCTATATAACAATAGCATATTCAATTTTCATCTTTCGAATTTTGAATCAAAATCATAAATCAAACAAATATTGATCAAGTATTTACTAGCATTAGGCAAACATTGTATAGATTAGAATAAAGAAGAAGAATCAATAGAACATCAAATAGAAATCCAAGCGACTACATCAAACCCCGGAGAAAAATATTTAGTTCATGACAAACATAGCTAACACCATAAAAATAAATGTTATCATCTTTAATATCCAAAACTTGAAAAGAAATTAAAGAAGAAAAATACAGAAAATAAGCTTAGCCGACAAGAACTCTCTGAAAATTCGTAATTAAAAACCCTAATTAATTCTTAATATCGAATGTTTTAAACCTAAATAATATTTTTTTCTCTCTTCAAGGAGGCGCACTATGACATTGGTCTTCTCATGTCGTGGCCCGTGTCTTCAAAATGCCAAGGAGGTTTGTGCCTCCGTCTTTAAGCGTCATGGCCCTTAGGTGACCATGCCGCGACCCGTGTGCATGCCCAAATTTTCATTTTCTCTCTGCCACTCATCATGTCGCAACCCTAAAGGGCATGCCGCGACATTAATTCATGCTGAATTTTGCATAGTTTCTGACTTTGCTAGAGTCGCGTCCCTTAAGCCCATGCCGCGACTTTAATTCAATTTTTCTCAAAACTTGACCATTTTGAATCCTTCCTTCATCAACTTTATCAAAAAATTATTCTAGCTTCGTCTCCATGCCAATTTGACTCAAACAACCACCAAAAACTCCATTTCCACCATTTCTTCTTCTTCAAACATTTAGCTCATGATTCGTAGCACCAACCTACAACATAGACAAATACAAGCGTAATCTTGCACAAATCAAACAAAAAAGACTCAAGATTACCACAAAAACACATCCTAAAACAACACTAAAATGGAGTTATCAAACTCCCTCAAACTTACTCTTTGCTCGCCCTTGAGCAAATGACACAAACTCACATGACAAAACTTAGAACCTAAACAACCAACACACTTGAATCAAGCCGACATCAATAATTCACGCCTCAAGCTATGAAGACTAACAAACTTATATATCTTTTGGAAAATCAACTTATAATCTAGAATTTCAGTCAAATCTCTCAAAATAATGATTAATAAATAAAATTCATTTGAATCAATTCATGGTCACCAAATTTTTTTCATTACAATCAATTAATATCATTACACCATAAGCTTACTATACTTACTAATCTCCACTGATGTAGAAAACACATGCTCATAAATCAATAGGACTCTCAAAGCTTATAATTGAAAGGTTTAGGTAAAGGTAGATGAAAAAGTCATTTAGGTTCAAAATGTACCATAAGCACTCAAATAAACAATTCACAAACCCAAAAAAACCAATCCCAAATTTCCCAATATTTCTTATTTTGAGAGAGAATTCATAATCTGATTTTTTTTCTTTTTTTTTTCTAATGATACTACACTCCCCCAAACTTATTTCTTTCTATTTTCAATTGAAGTGTAGTTCATATTCACTATACTTTTTATTTCTTTCTCTCTCAATTTTTCTTTTTCTATCGACACAAATTTCCAAATATAAACCCCATTATAAATCATCCCCCAATCACTTTTCATATGCTCATCGTATATCGAAGGGAAGGAAAAATAAAAAAGTTTCAAATAAGCTCAAAATAAATGTCAAACAAAAAGAATCAAATTAGGCTCAAAATTGGGTAACTAAGGATTTAACAAATCAAGGTTGGCTTGAAAGGCTCAAATGTTTCAAAGAATTTCCTAAATCATTTTCCTAAGCATACATCATCCAAGGTTTCGTCTCAAATAACAAGCAAACAAGTTCTAGGATAACAACATTTTCATAATTTTTTTTTTCAACATTGAACAAGCATAAAAAATTTCAATTACACAAAAGTTATTAAAAATCATAATTAAGCTATCAATTATTTAAGTAGACTCATGTAAACATGGTAAGAAATATTCAACCAAGCACACAGATTTTTATAGCTTCATTCCCATTCAATTTATACAACATATCACTCAATCATATTATCATTGGCTAATCATTGTTAACTTGATTTAACTAACACTCTAAACAACCTAGACAAAACATCACAAACACAACAGAACATGACTAACAAAATAAAATAATATATACAAAACAATAAATCCCTTCCTCCAAACTTAGCCTAAACATTGTCCCCAATGTTTATATAAAAGCTAAGGAAAAGAAACTTACGTATCACCTCAGACTACTTAAAATTTCGTGGCCCGTGTGCATGCCAAGATTTTCATTTGCTCTATGCAGCTCATCATGCTGCAACCCTAAAGGGCATGTCACGACATTAATTCATGCCAGATTTTGCATAGTTTCTGACTTTGCTAGAGCTGCGGCCCTTAAGCCCATGTCGCGAATCTAATTCTATTTTCCTCAAAACTTGACCATTTTGAATCCTTCCTTTCATTAACTTCATCAAAAACTTCTTCTAGCTTTTCCTTCATGCCAATTTGACTCAAACAACCACCAAAACTCCATTTTCCACCATTTCTTCTTCTTTTCACATTTAGCTCATGATTCATAGCACCAACCTACAACAAGGACAAATACAAGCGTAATCTTGCACAAAACAAACAAAAAGACTCAAGATTACCACAAAAAATCATTCTAGAAAAACACTAAAATGGAGTTATCAAAAGGACCCCTGGATGTGATTTTCTTTAAAGTTCATGAACTATATATTTGTTTTAACTCGAATCTGACCTTGTGCAAGTTTTGAATACAAGATCCACTAAAAAAATTTCTCATATTATTTTAAATTAGATAGTAGTGTGGAGACATTATTAATTTTAATCTCTAGGAATGTTGGGTTCAATCTTTAAGAATCCATTAGCATTTATATTTAACCATTGTAATGTTTTCACTAAGGTAAAGTTCAAACACAAAAGGTACTTTACTTTATGCACTAATATCATTTGGCTAGAGAAGTGAAGATGTATTTAACCAAGTGGAGTAATGTTTTGATTGGTGAAATAAATGGTGAAATTATTTAGGCACGAAGAAGTGCAAAAACAATAACAATTTCACAAAAGTTAACATGTGATAATTGACTTTCACTATAGGCATTTATAAATAATCTTTTTTGGGTTCAAAATATTTATTTGGAGTATATAAGAGTACCCAAGAAGTTTGGAAGTATTTGGGGATGTTTTGAGATAAATTTTGGAGTGCAAAGTCAAAAGCATCAGCAATGTGTCGCCCATGAGAGGCGACGCCTTGCCTGACCCTTGAAAATTGGCCCAAGACAGACCAGGCGATACATCCCCTGGTGTTAGGCGATGCATCGCTTGGGAGGTGATTTATCGCCTAGTGCAAGGTGATACATCGTCGAGGTTGTACGTGCATGTTTGTACAGTTACGCGTTTTAGCTCCAAAACTTAAATTTAAATGCTCTAATCTCATTGGTTGAGTCTAATGAGGGTCCTATACTATTTAAGGGGTTCATATAAGTTAATTGGTGACTCGATCACTCACCTTTCTCTCTCTAGCCTCCAAGATTACTAGTTTTCTCCAAGATATTCATCAAGAAAGTTTGGCTTGTATGAAGGTCCAAGGCTTGTGTATCCCGATCTCATTCCATTGCAGTACCTTCAAGCATTTCTATAGAGATGGCTAGGAATATACATTTATGGACAACAATTCTAGGTTTGCCAAGGACGAATAAGCAGCATGATTCCGCTTGGGTAGTAATAGATAGACTAACCAAGTTGGCTCATTTCCTGCCTATTAAGACGTCTTACACGGCAGACCAATATGCAGACATCTATGTCCAAGAGATAGTACGGTTGCATGGAATCCCCAATACGATAGTATCGAATAGAGGATCGGTGTTTACATCGAGTTTATGGGGAAGTTTACAGCAAGCCATGGGTACGAAATTACGTCTTAGTACAGCTTTTCATCCTCAGACAGATGGACAGTCCGAGCGTACGATTCATATTTTAGAAGATATGCTACGCGCTTGTGTACTTGATTTCAGAGGATCATGGAATAAGTACTTGCCGTTGATAGAGTTCTCCTACAACAATAGCTACCAGTCAACGATCGGCATGGCACCTTACGAGTTGCTTTATGGAAGAAAGTGTCGATCATCGTTGCATTGGGACGAAGTAGGAGAAAGGAAGCTTCTCGGTCCAAAAGCTGTTGGAAAAGCTCAAGAAGTAGTAGCGCTAATTAGACAGCGTATGCTAGCTGCTCAAAGTCGTCCGAAAAGCTTTGCAGATGCCAAGCGACGCGATGTGGAATTCAAAGTTGGAGATCAAGTCTTCCTGAATATATCTCCTATGAAAGGCGTAAAGCGGTTTGGGAAGAAAGGCAAGCTTAGTCCCCGATTCATAGGTTCTTTTGAGATATTAGACAAAATGGGAGCAGTTGCATATAGACTAGCCCTACCACTAGCCCTAGAAGATAGCCACAACGTGTTCCACATCTCGATGCTACGCAAGTATGTGTTCGACCCATCTCACGTCCTTAAGTATGATACGATAGCACTCCAGAAAGACTTGAGTTACAAGGAACGACCGGTTAGCATCCTAGATAGAGGGGTGAAGCAATTACGGTCCAAGAGTATTCCAATAGTCAAAGTCCTATGGAGTAATAGTTCTGAACGAGAGGCAACGTGGGAGTTGGAAGAGGACATGCAAGGCCGGCATCTGGATTTATTTGGTAGGTAAATTTCGAGGAGGAAATTCTTTTTAGTAGAGAAGAATTGTAGAGTCCAAGAACTTTACTTAGCTAGTTAGATAGCAGTAGTAATAGTAATAGCTAATGATAGTTGTAGTATTTTTATGATCGTGGATTTTAGGTATAAGCCGGGACTTAATTGGACACTCGTAGTAACACTTGTAGATTTTCTAAGTTTAACCTACAGTTTAAGAATATTAATTATAGCCTAAGGTTTGATTAATATGACTGATTATGAAGGTGATAATTATTATACTACAAGGTTTAAATAGACCCAATAAGATAGTAACACTTGTCATATGAAGGTTTAATGAGAAATTAAGTGTTTTTGAGGAATAAGTTTATTAAGAGTAATATTTGAAGATCCTAGGGTCTGTTAGCGGCCTTGAAGTCGTTAAGGACTTAGTCAAGGCTGTTTACTCAATTCAAAATAGGCTAAAAAAGTGTAATTACATGTTTAATATTTCAGCGTATGCCAATATATCACAGCTATAGGGGGCGATATATCGCCATGCGGGGATACGAAAAAAACGTAGCTTCACACGACAACCTCGACAAGCCTCGGGCATATGAAGCCAGACGATATATCACCTATAGTGGGTGATATATTGGCCCTAGGTCATAAAATTTGAATGATTTTGAAACCGAGCTTATTTTAATCCTTAACCTCTTGATAAGTCCAGCATCTTTCTGACCGAGTCTTCAGCCTCTGCTGAACGATTATTCAAATTTTTTTCAATTAAAAAGCCATTATTTTATTCAAGTTAAATAAAGATCTTTTCATTCTTGAGCTCTATAAATAGGACCTGGTACCCATCCATTTCTTCATTCATCAAGCTGAGTTCAGAGCCGACAAGCTGCTAAGATTACTTTTAGAGTGTTAAACACTTGGGTTGGGGTTATAAGCTTAATCATTATAAGCTTAATAAACACTTGGGAAGTAAGGTATATAGTATATTTCGGTTCGAGGTGTAGTTCGGTCATAGAAGCATTCAAGGTATTCCAAATTCTAGATCATTTTGTATTGTTTCTTTATGTTCTTATAGTTTTTCTACTCAAATCCTAACTCGTAATCTCTATTCTTGGTTAGGCACCTAAGATCTTGAACGTAAGATTCTTGTTGGTAAGTATCATTTTGATGGTGTAGTTATTCTTTTCATCTCTATTCCTTAGTATACTCACTTCTCTATTATGGTATTTAGGAGTGTTCCAAAATCTCGACTTTGTTATCATCATCCCGGTAATTTGGTAAGGAAAATAGGATAGTTGTATATGCTTATATGTTATGTTGATATGTTATGATAAGTTATGCTATAGTATGTTATGCTATGTTTTCTTATGTTTCATGGTTATGATTTACCCCACCTCAGATATTAGACAGGGGACGTAGATGGGTTATCATAACGTACCTCAGATATTAGAAAGGGGAAGTAGATGGTTTATCACATGTTTTAATGGCCATTAATAGTATAGTCTTATATGATGTATGTTTTTATAGATATATGTTATATGTTTATAGTTTATAGTTATGTGTATGATATGTTTCATGCTTGTAGTAGATTTTCCTTGCTGGGAATTAGGCTCACTCCTTTATGTTTTGTATGTACAGGAAAATAGCTATGGCGACGGGAAGATTTTTAGCAGCTTGGGGATGTGTATTGAGGCAGGATGGAATCAGTGGATTGAGTGTTCGATTCGAGGATGAAGTTGCTTCCTAGTCTTTTAAAAATTATGTTTTATATGTATTTTTCGCACTTAATTTGTAAACCAATTATTTAAAGTTATGTTATGTTTTTATTTAAAATATAATGGGATCCCATATCCTACTTATGAATTTATGTATTTTTGAACCTTTACTTTACAGTTTTAAATGAAGTTATGGTTATTTCTCATGTACGTTTTCTTAAGATTAGTATAGTAGTTTCTAATGGTCCAAGTTTAGAATAGTTGGGTCGTTACACACTACTACAAAAAAGGGCAATTGTGTCAGTCAAACGCATCAGTCAATGCAGTTGACTAACGCTGTTGACCAAGAATTAGCATTTGTGGCAGTTGGAAACTGCCACAAATGAGGATCCAATTGTGTCATAACGTACACTGGCGCTGTTTAATGGGACCGTCTGCGTCAGTGGGGAACTGACGCAGACGGGCTGTTAACGGCGTCAGTTGACCACTGACGCAACTGGGCCTCCTTTTCAATAAACCCTCATCGTCCCCAGTCGAGCCCCATTTCACTCAAAAAAATTCAGAACTGTTTCCTTTACAAGCCAGCGGCGCCCAACCGAACTTCTACTCATTTAGGTACGTTTTTAGCCTTTTTTTTTCAATTTTAATGTCAAAATAATGATTTATATATGTTTATGAAACTTATATATAGTTTTTTTTTTTAAATTTTTGTATAGATTCTGTTTTTTGAAGATTATAGTTTGAAAACCCATAATCTTTATTGGTTTTTTGGGGTTTTCTACTTCAAGAACCCACATTGCTCAATTACCACAAGTAAGTGTAATTTTATTAATTTTTATGATTTAAATTTAATTTTTGTGATTTTTTTTTTTATAAATTGACTATATTTTAGATTTTTAGTTTTTCGATAGTTTTATATTAATGATTATGAAATTGTTTTAGGTTTAAACATTGCATTTTAATATTTTATTTTTTAGAATTTTTTTATTATAATATTTTTTTTTATTAACTTCAATTAAATTTCGAATTTACTTATGTAAATGAGTATATATATATATTAATGTATATATTTTGTATAAGTTTCGTTTTATTAATTGTTTAGTTTGATTATTATTAGTAAATTTTTGTTTATATTTTGTTAACTTTTTAAATTTTGGGTTTAATTGGTTAAATAGGTATATATTAAAATTCTTTTTTTTTAAGTTATATTTTATTATTGATTTAATTAGGATATTTATAGTTGATTTTTATTTATGTGAGTTGTTAATTTAAATTTTTTTTTTCAGGTTTAAGTAAACAAATGAGTACATATAACAAATTATTTGTTTTCTTTAAGCACTTTATTGTTTATTTAGTTACAATATAGCTTTAATATATTTTTCTTTATATTTTGTTAACTTTTTTATTATTTTTTTGTTTATTGTTATATTTGAGTAGGTATTTTGTTGACAACTTTGTTGGTAAGATCAAGCTTTGGACGATTTTATATTAGAGGTAATATTTTAATCCTTAATGTACAATTAATATATTGAACTCAGTAGCATGTACAAATTATAAAATAGTGGAGATAGGATCTGGGACTATGTGCTGCGGTGATATAAGGCTGTAATTGTGCATGTTTGATTGATTACTTGATTTGTTGTATTTATGTGATGAATATATGTTTATTTAAATTTTGGGAAATATGATAGAAATAGGGGAAATGCTGCCCAATTTTTTGTAAGATTTAGTAATTTGAGAATTATGCATGTTTGATTGATTAATTGGTTTGTTGTGTTTATGTGATGACTATATGTTTATTTAAATTTTGGGAAATATGATAGAAATAGGGGAAATGCTGGCCAATTTTTTTAGGATTTAGTAATTTGAGAATCATGCATGTTTGATTGATTAGTTGGATATTTTTGTGTATACCATGTGTTGTATAAATGCACATTTTAAATTTGGGAAATGTGATAGAAATAGGGGAAATGCTTCCCAATTTTTTTGGACATATTGTTTCCTTTATTTACTTGTCAATTAAGTAATCCATGAACTTAATTGTTAATGTTTGTTTGTTTTTTTTTGTTGTGTGAAGTTTGACAATAGATAGAGATTGGATGTCAGCGGATAGGTTATCCATGAAATATAGGAATGGAGTTGATTTTTTCTTGAAATTTTGTGCAAGAAATACTCAATCTCCTAATAATATTCCTTGTCCATGTGTTAAGTGTGGTAACGTTGTGAGGATGCCAATTTTTAAAATAAAAGACCACTTATTTAGGAATGGAATAGACAAAAGTTATAAAGTATGGTTTTTGCACGATGAAAGAATGAAAGTCACTGATGAGGGACCATCTAAGAATAATAAGTATTTTGATGTTGATTACAAAGTTGATGATTGATGATGCACAATATGAATCACATGTGGATCCAATTAAATTTCAGTCAATCTTAGAAGATGCTGAGAAACCTATTTTCCCTAATTGTACAAGTTTCATTAAATTATCAGCACTTCTTAGGTTGTATAACTTAAAAGCCAAACATGGGTGGAGTGATAAGGGAATGGCAGAGTTGTTAACATTTTTAGGAGAATTATTACCCGAAGGCAATGAAATGTCGTCTTCATTTTATGAAGCGAAGAAGACATTGCGTTCGTTAGGTATGCAATATGAAAAAATACATGCTTGTCCTAATGATTGCATCTTATATCAAAAGAGATTTGTTGATGCAATTGCATGTCCGACATGTGGCGAGTCTAGATGGCAAAAGAAAAAAAATTCAGATGCAGTTAGAAAAGGTGTCCCTGCAAAGGTTTTATGGTATCTACCACCGATACCTCGTTTGGTTAGGTTGTACCGAAATGATGATCATGCTAAAAATTTAATTTGGCATGCTAAAGATAGAGTAAAGGATGGCAAGCTAAGACATCCAGCTGACTCGCCAGCTTGGAAAACAGTAGATGTTAAATGACCGGAATTTGGGAATGAACTGAGGAATATTCGTTTGGGTCTTTCTGCTGACGGAATTAATCCACACAATTCCCTTAGTAGTAAATATATTTGTTGGCATGTAATGCTAGTCATCTATAATCTACCGCCATGGTTGTGTATGAAGAAGAAGTTTACCATGTTGACCTTGTTGATATCTGGTCCTAAACAACCTGGAAATGATATTGATGTATACCTAGCTCCTTTAATTGATGATTTGAGCACATTGTGGTATGAGGGGGTTAATGCTTACGATGCTTATAAGAAAGATAATTTTAATCTTAAAGCAGTGTTGTTGTGGACTATTAATGATTTTCCAGCCTTAGGTAATCTTCTGGATTTAGTGTGAAAGGGTACAAGGCATGTCCCATTTGTGAAGATGGGACTCATTTTGAATATTTAAAACATTCTAGAAAGATTTGTTATATGGGACACCGAAATTTCTTATCCAAAAAACATAAATTTCGAAGCTTGACAGATGCCTTTAATGGTAAACCTGAATTTGGAAAGGCACCACCACCTTTACTTGGAGGAAAATTGTTAACAAAGTTGAACAAAGTCCAATGCAAGTTCAGAAAACCTAGAAATTTTACAAATAAGAGAAAAAATGTTAGATGTGAAAAAACAAAGGAGGTTGTAGATGGTGCGACAGGTTGTTGGAAGAAGAAATCTAATTTTTTTTAGCTTGAGTATTGGGAGCATTTTGTTTTGCGGCACAACTTGGATGTAATGCACATTGAGAAAAACGTGTCGGATAGCTTAATTAGTACATTGCTGATTTTGCGATTTTGTTTTTATGTATTTTTCGAAGTTTATACTAGATAATATTTAGGGTGATCCGTTTGTTGATGATGATGGTAATGGTCTGGAGGGGATTAATGCTACCACACCGACAAATACACAAGATAAGAAGTATAGGGGAAAATCGACTTGCAGTGATGTATTCAAAGCAAGATGTGAGGGGCGCAATTATGAGGTCGAGTACAATCGTTTTGTTTGAGCGATGGGAAAAGGGATGATCAAGATAAACAACACCATCGGTCTTCTATCACGCACAACCCTTCCTTTAGATATCGACAATTGGAAACAAATGCCAAAGGATAAAAAGGAGACTTTATGGGGTCAAATGCAGGTAAGTTATGGTGTTAACTATTAAATTTATCCTAACAAATTAATATATTGAAAAAAGTTTAATATTTTTGGGTTCGTTTGTGCAGACTACGTTCAAACTTCCAAACTCTGCTAAAACAGACGTACTAAAAGAGGTAGGAATAACATGGAGAAATTGGAAAACAAGACTAACAAAAGATCTTATTTATGTATATAAGAATGTAGCTCCTGAGCTTCTTGCCAATCCGCCACTAGAGTACATCGAATATTACGACCCTGAAGATTGGAAAAAATTTGTTGCAAAAAAACTAACTCCAGATTGGGAAGAGATGAGAAAAAAAAAGATGCTCGGTCTCAGAACAAGTATCCACATCACTCAGGGCATGGCGGTTATGCACTGGTAGAGCAACAAATGGAAGATGAATTAGGTCATGAGTTGACCGAATATGACATAACTGAGATGTGGACACGGGCACGGATGAATAAGAAAGGAGAAGTTATTGGTGAAGAAGCTCGAGAGGTGGTGAAGAAGATTGTAAGTGTTTTTCGATTTTTTGAAATAATTTTAATGATTAATGTGTGTGTTAAATTCTAATTGATTTATTTACTATGTATATAGGCGGAATACAGGCAAAACGTAGTAGAAGGTGAGTTGGTGGAGGAAGGTTCAAACGATATACTAACAATGGCATTAGGCACTCCAGAGCATGGGGGATGTGTTAGGGGGGTCGGTGCACATGTCGCACCCCATCAATTTTTTCATGTCCCACTGCCAAGAAGAGAAATGGCGTCAATCTGAAGAAAGGTCACGTCAACAAGAGGAAAAGTTAAACCAGTTGATGGCGTATATTGCATCTCAACAGAGCGATCTGTTTGGATCATCAAATGAATCTGGTTCGGGTGTAGGAGGAGCCTCAAACACGCCACATGCACCATATGCCCCTCCACCACCGATGACGCAGGCACAATATGCTCTGCCACCACCGGCATGGACATCATAAGCTCACCGACCACCCTCACAGCCACCATATGCTCATCAACCATAGACACAGGCACCATGTGCTCCCCCACCACCACAGTCAAATTTTCCTGATGAGGTAATAGTTTCTTATTAATTCATTATTGCATATATTTGAACTAGTAAAAATAAACTAGTTTATCGAAAAGTCTAACCGATTAATTGGAATGTAACAGATTAATTGTAAGTTGTGTCTTGGTTCGACACAAAATATAGATGCAGAGGGGAAACTTTTAAGTACCTGTTGCACAGAAATACATAGCGTTCAACTGCCTCCTGGAAATTATCGTGTGAGAATTGAGGTAGCCATTCAAGAGAACGCTAGTTTACCATATCCACTTACAATGGAAGGTTATACATTGGTTGGACAAGCAGTCGGGTACGATGTTGGATGGCCACAACATTGGGTCCTTACTAATTAGCAAACGAAAGAGCCACTTGCGCCCTCTACTCAACAGCCAAGACAATCAATGAAAAGAAGAGAGGCATTGACACAGGAGCCTACAGAAGTGCCTATGCCAAGAATTGTTAAGTGTTTGGTAAAGTTTACTGATAAATGGAAAGATGACCACGTGGTAGAAATTCCAATTGTAGAAAAGGTATTTGGATTCCAAACTACTGCTATGTTAGGGAAAGATGAGATCCTCCACTTTTGCAACTATGAGATGATCGGGCAGACTGAACTGGCATTATATATGAGGTACAATGGTGTTTATAAACTTTTAGTTTATTTAGTGTAACTTGAAATTTAATAGTTTATTGACTTTTTTAATTATATGTAGCATGCTCGATTATTTAGTGCAAACGAAGGGGTTGAACAACATGTACACTTTCATGCATCCTACTTTAGTGTCCACTAATGCAGGAACCAATGAAATACGTGCTAAAAATCTTTTCGATCGGTTTCTACAGATGGAGCTAGAGACACAGTTTCTAATTTGTCCTTGGAACAACAAGTAAGTCAATTTAATTTTATATTTATACATTTTTTTTATTGATAAATAACTTACGCAAATTTTTTTATTGTAGCTATCATTGGATGTTAATATTAATTTAGCCACATAGTCATTCGGTAGCTTTTTTGGATCCTGTAAACTCACATTTTCGCACAGAAATCAAGAAGATAATTATCATGTAAGTTATACATATTGCTTAATTAATTTATAATTTCATTTTAAACTCATAATTGGGTAAATATTAATATTTTGTGCAGGGCATTGGATCAATATGATACTCATCGAAGACAAAAAGAGTCAATCAATCTTAAAGTTTGTGTTCCTAAGGTAAGTAAATTATATTACTTATCGTATTAAAGTTTTTGACATATTTTTATTATAATCACTTGCTAAATATAATACTTAAATTTGTATAACTATGTTGTAATAGTGACGAAACCAAACTGGGCCAACCGAGTGTGGCTTTTACATTATGAAGTTTGCTAGAGAGTTGATTTCACAGCCTAGACCAAAGCCCTACTAGAAAAATGAGGTATTGTTTTACCTTTTAATTTTAATTTAAACTATCGTTCATGATTTTATTTGGATGATTTCTAACTTATTATTTTTAATATTTTCTAATTAGTTTACGAATACGGCACCATATTCGGCTGACGAAATCAACGAGGTACGGGATGAGTTGGCTGAATCAATTTTGGTGTGTCTTGCTTAGCAAATGAGCAAGTTGGTGAGGAAATTTTAGTTAAATGAGGTTTAATACTTAGAAATTTAGAACACAAGACTACCTATATGCATAGACTAACATTGAAATCTGAATTACTTTTGTAGATTTGATCATAAAAGTTAACTTTAGATAAATGTTTAAAAACTTTATACAGTTGTTTTTCTATTTATATTGCTGTTTTTTCTATTTCTGCGGCTATTTTTTCTGTTTCTACTGCTGTTTTTTATGTTTCTGCTGCTGTTTTTTATAATCAAAATAGGCCAGGGAAATTGGCATAAACATTTGCAATTTCCTGGTTAATACTTTATGTGACAGTTCCCAACTGATGCAAAAAATACCCGTTTTTAACATTTGTGGAAGTGGCCCACTGACACAAACTCCTGGCGTTTGCGTCAGTTGGGCACTGTTACAAATCTGACATTTGCGTTAGTGGGGCACTGCCACAAATGCCAGATTTGTGACAATGCCCAACTGACGCAAATGCTACTCTGGTTTGCGTCATGGGCAATTGCGTCACATATTAATCAGACGCAAAAACTCAATTGTGGTAGTTATAAACTGACGCAAATTGCCTTTTTTGTTGTAGTGACAAATGGTATCAGAGTAATGGTTCATTCGCATGATGTTCTCCTCGATACACACACTCAAAGCTCTGAATCTGACCGCCAAGTAAGTATTTAAGTTATAGTTATTATGTTTATATGTATAGCTAACGATTTTAGTCTTTATGTCTCAGTTAAGAATGAACGAAGCATTAACCTATGAGGACATCCGAGCCATTAAGGCTTTAAAAAGAATTAGAGAACCGAGAAACATTGTAGGAGTGCTGGAGAGAATCACTCGGAGGCTGGTTTTGTTCCATAGAGAAATAGGTCATCTCCAAGAATCTAAGCAAATCATGATGAGAGCAACATAGCAATATGTTTTAGTAATTAGATTATTTAGAGACTATCATACCGTAATTGCAGCATTAGAGGAAATATGGGAAACAATGGATGATGAAGATGAACTGCCAGTAGCAATGAGATATTATTTTCTCTTAATTAGGTTCACTTCAAAATTAGAATTTCAGTTTACAAATGAGCAAAAGCATAGAATTTTTACGAACCTTCCTCAAGGGAATTTTGAGGCACATGATAATGAGGACTATGAGGAGTTAGATGATGATATGCTAGATGAAGGATCGGACATAGAAGATCCCGATTTTTAGAATAAATAGTTTCATTGTTTGTTTTCTTTTATGGTTGTAAATAGTGAAAACTCTTTTCCAAATTAATATCTTGATTATTTTGTTATCATGTATGAGTTTGATTTTCTTTCGCAATCATAATAAATAATAAATAAAATAAATAATGACTAAGTTCGGTGAGGGTGGATACAAATCAATGAACCAAGTTTCTATATTGAGAGTTAGGGGGCCATAGGAGTGGGAACGATTTTACTGATCCCAGCCCTCCCTCAATATGGTTAACTTTGGAACAAAGATGAGTTTCGAGCCTGAGAATTAAGTCATATAGGATGATTAGAAATAGACTTAGAAAATAATAAAGATAGCTTGTTTTTCTAAGTATAGAAACCCACTCTAATAATAAAGAAGACTTATATAATTTTCATAAGAAATCATAATTAATAAGTTCGAGTTATGCTTGTTTAGATTAAGCTTTTGCCTTAGAGCCTATTAGGGTAAAGTTCTGACATGTTTCTCTCAACTGTTAGAACTCTGCTGCAATGTCACTCTAAAGATCTGCTCGCACCAACGGAAACGCCTCCAACGCTGCTCCGGTGAACAATGAAGCCCCTCTAGTTCGTAGAAGGGGAGTGCGTGCTACTGCCAGTTGTAACACGCAGCCACCGCCAGCTGACAACACTGCAGAGATTGCCAGACTGCGACAACAAGTCGAGGAGCTATTGCAGCAACAGTGACAACAGGCTCAGCCCCAGACTCAGCCTCCGCCTCAGCCGCAACCGCAGCCACAGCAAATGGCCTCAGCACCCCAACAAGTTGGTCCATATGGGGGATGTACAGTGGTGAATTATGCGCCGTATCCAGTATAGCACATGGAGCTAGTTTATGAGAGGTTCCGTAAGCAGCACGCTCCAAACATTGAAGGGACTACAGACCCCTTTGAGGCAGAAGAGTGGCTAAGGAATGTGGAGCCAATCCTGACGCACATGAACCTCAGTAACGCGGAACGTATATCCTGCGTTTCGTCTTTGCTCAAGAAGGATGGCAGAATATGGTGGGACTTGGTCCAGTAATCGCATCATGTTGCCACCATGACTTGAACTCGATTTGTGGAGTTGTTCCACAAAAAGTACTACAATTTGGCCGTACTCGCTTCAAGAGTTGAGGAATTTGCTGTCTTGAAGCAAGGGAGTTTATCAGTGGCAGAGTATGCTCGGCAGTTCGACCGATTAGCTAAGTTCGCACCAGAAATGGTTCCAACTGACTATCTGAGGGTGTCTAAGTTCATTAGAGGACTTCGATCGAAGATCAAGCTAGGGGTTATGCTAGCAAACACAGAAAACACTATTTATGATGACGTTCTAGAGACGACAATAGAAGTAGAAAGGCTACAGGCTAATGTTAGTAAAGAAGAAGCCAGTAAGCCTGAGCCTAGACAGCAAAATCAACCTCAGACTAGTCGGAACAACAACCATAACAGCAACAATCAGTCCAGCCACAATCAGTCCAGCAACAACGACAACAACGGTCAGAAAAGAAGGCATTCTGACAACAAACAATCCGACAACGATAAAAGGGCATGGACAAATAATGGGGGAAATAGGTCGGGTTATGTAGAATACCCTCCATGTGCTAAGTGCCAGAAGAAACATCCTGGTGAATGTCAGGCAAACACTAAGGGATGTTACAACTGTGGTCAAGAAGGACACCAGAAGAAAGACTGTCCTCAGCTCAAGACAGAAGGGAAAAAGGAAGATAAGATGGTTCCTGCCAGGGTCTTCGCCTTAACCTAGGGAGAGGCTGATGCTAGCAATAAGGTGGTCACAGGTCAGGTTTCTATCCTCAATAATATATGTTATGTATTATTTGATTCGGGAGCCACTCATTCGTATATCTCGTTAGGAATGATAGAAAAACTACACTAACCTTGTGAAAGATTTAGAACAAGGTTTGTAACCAAGTTACCTTCGGGCAAAGTAGTTCTATCATCACGGATAATACGAGGCGTACCGATCAAGATTGAGGATGTAGAACTATAAGGAGACCTGATAGAACTGAAGATCAAGGATTTCGACGTAATACTAGGCATGGAATGGCTAGCACGGCATGGTGCAACCATTGACTGCAAACGCAAGAAGGTGATGTTCGAGACTCCTGACGGCCAAAGATTATGTTTCATGGGACAAGTTTCAGGACTACCTACACTGCTAATATCATCTCTCAAAGCCCAAAGAATGATAGAAAAGGGGTGTCAAGCATTCTTAGCCAGCATCACAAATATAGTAAAGGAAACACCACTTAAAGTTGGAGATGTCCGTATTGTAAGAGAATTCCCAGAGGTATTTCCCGACGACTTGCCAAGATTGCCGCCGACTCAGGAAATTGACTTCACAATAGAATTAGTACCGGGCACCGAGCCTATCTCCAAGCCACCATACCGGATGGCACCTACGGAACTCAAGGAGTTAAAGACATGGCTGCAAGAACTCCTAGACTTGGGTTTTATTAGGCAAAGCCATTCGCCATGGTGAGCACCGGTTCTATTTTTGAAGAAAAAGGATGGAAGTATGCGGATGTGCATAGACTGCCGCGAGTTGAATAAGGTAACGATTAAGAATAAGTACTCGCTACCCCATATTGACGACTTGTTTGATCAACTCCGAGGTGCGACCGTATTTTCAAAGATTGATTTACGGTCCGGGTACCATTAGCTCAAGGTGCGGGGAGAAGATATTCCTATGACAGCTTTTAAAACTCGTTATGGGCATTACGAGTTCTTGGTTATGTCTTTTGGTCTTACTAACGCACCAGCCACGTTTATGGACTTGATGAATAGGGTCTTCAAGGACTACTTAGATAAATTCATCATAGTGTTCATCGACGACATCTTAGAATACTCCAAGGATAAAGAAGAGCACGAGGAACATTGAGATTGATTTTGTCACGACTGAAGGAGCATCAACTCTATGCCAAGTTCAAGAAATGCGAGTTTTGGCTTTCGCAAGTGGCATTTCTCGGGCACATTATATCCAAGGATGGAGTTCCAGTAGACCCATCAAAGGTAGAGGCCGTGAAGGATTGGACAAGACCAAAGAATGCATCCGAGGTAAGGAGCTTTCTGGGATTAGCAGGTTATTATAGGAGATTCGTAGAGGGCTTTTCTAAGATAGCCACTCCACTCACCAACGTGACCGCAAAACAGCAAAGATTCAACAGGAATGATAAATGTGAAGAAAGCTTCCAGTTGCTTAAGGATAAGTTTTGTTCAGCACCAGTACTTTGTGTACCAACACCTAATGATAAGTTTGTAGTCTACTGTGATGCATTGAAGCAAGAGTTGGGTTGTGTGTTGATGCAGAGTGACAAGGTGATAGCCTACGCCTCAAGGCAACTGAAGGAGTACGAGAAACACTATCCAACTCACGATATGGAGTTGGCAGTTGGTCTTTGCATTGAAAATTTGGCGCCATTATCTTTACGGAGAACGGTGCGAGATTTATACGGACCACAAAAGTTTAAAGTACTTCTTTACTCAAAAGGAGCTCAATATGAGGCAGCGCAGGTGGTTAGAGCTAGTGAAGGATTATGACTGTGAAATCTTATACCACCCGGGAAAGGAAAACGTAGTTTCCGATGCGCTAAGTAGGAAGAGTTATGGAAGTTTAGCAGCTTTGGCCGGAATAGAAAAGCCGCTACAGCAGGAGCTGATCAATGCTAGAATAGAAGTAGTTGTCAGCAAGCTAGCTAACTTGTCTATCCAGTCCAATCTGCTAGAAGATATTCGGATTGGGCAAGGGCATGACGACACACTAGTGGCACAAATGGATGCAGTTAGTGAAGGCAAGGCCACAGATTTCTCAATATCAAGTCAAGGATTATTGAGATATAAGGATTGGGTATGCGTGCCAAATGATCAAAAGATTAAGATGACGATTCTAGAAGAAGCACACAATACCCTGTACTCAGTTCACCCAGGGTTGACCAATATGACTCACGACATCAAGGCAATCTGTTGGTGGCCAGGGATGAAGAAGGACATAGCGGAGTTTGTGTCTAAGTGTCTAGTATGCCAGTAAGTGAAATCAGAGCATCAGCGACCTATAGGCTTATTGCAGCCACTTAGCGTACCAGAATGGAAGTGGGATGATAAAGCTATGGACTTCGTGACAAGTTTGCCAAGAATGAATAAGCAGCATGATTCCGCTTGGGTAGTAATAGATAGACTAACCAAGTCGGCTCATTTCCTGTCTCTTAAGACGTCTTACACGGCAGTCCAATATGCAGACATCTATGTCCAAGAGACAGTACGGTTGCATGGAATCCCCAAGACGATAGTGTCGGATAGAGGATCGGTGTTTACATCGAGATTTTGGGGAAGTTTACAGCAAGCCATGGGTACGAAATTAAGTCTTAGTACAACTTTTCATCCTTAGACAGATGGACAGTCCGAGCGTATGATTCAGATTTTAGAAGATATGCTACGCGCTTGTGTACTTGATTTCAGAGGATCATGAAATAAGTACTTGCCGTTGATAGAGTTCTCCTACAACAATAGCTACCAGTCAACGATCGGCATGGCACCTTACGAGTTGCTTTATGAAAGAAAGTGTCGATCATCGTTGCATTGGGACGAAGTAGGAGAAAGGAAGCTTCTCGGTCCAAAAGCTGTTAGAAAAGCTCAAGAAGCAGTAGTGCTAATTAGACAGCGTATGCTTGCTGCTCAAAGCCGTCCGAAAAGCTATGCAGATGCCAAGCGACGCGATGTGGAATTCAAAGTTGGAGATCAAGTCTTCCTGAATATATCTCCTATGAAAGGCGTAAAGCGGTTTGGGAAGAAAGGCAAGCTTAGTCCCCGATTCATAGGTCCTTTTGAGATATTAGACAAAATGGGAGCAGTTGCATATAGACTAGCCCTACCGCTAGCCCTAGCAGATAGCCACAACGTGTTCCACATCTCGATGCTACGCAAGTATGTGTTCGACCCATCTCACGTCCTCAAGTATGATACGATAGCACTCCAGAAAGACTTGAGTTACAAGGAACGACCGGTTAGCATCCTAGATAGAGGGGTGAAGCAGTTACGGTCCAAGAGTATTCCTATAGTCAAAGTCCTATGGAGTAATAGTTCTTAATTGTACACTGGTAGTAACCCTTGTAGATTTTCTAAGTTTAACCTATAGTTTAAGAATATTAATTATAACCTAAGGTTTGATTAATATGACTGATTATGAAGGTGATAATTATTATACTATAAGGTTTAGATAGACCCAATAAGATAGTAACACTTGTCATATGAAGGTTTAATGAGAAATTAAGTGTTTTTGAGGAATAAGTTTATTAAGAGTAATATTTGAATATCCTAGGGTCTGTCAGCGGCCTTGAAGTCGTTAAAGGACTTAGTCAAGGCTGTTTACTTAATTCAAAATAGGCTGAAAAAGTGTAATTACATGTTTAATATTTCAACGAATGCCGATATATCGCAGCTATAGGGGGCGATATATCGCCATGCGGGGATACGAAAAACATATAACTTCGCACGACAACCTCGACGAGCCTCGGACATATGAAGCCAGATGATATATCGCCTATAGTGGGTGATATATCGGCCCTAGGTCATAAAATTTGAATGATTTTAAAACCGAGTTCATTTTAATCCTTAACCTCTTGATAAGTCCAGCATCTTTCTGATCGAGTCTTCAGCCTCTGCTGAACGATTATTCAAATGTGTTTCAATTAAAAAGCCATTATTTTATTCATGTTAAATGAAGATCTTTTCATTCTTGAACTCTATAAATAGGACCTGGTACCCATCCATTTCTTCATTCATCAAGCTGAGTTCAGAGCCGACAAGCTGCTAAGATTACTTTTAGAGTGTTAAACACTTGGGTTGGGGTTATAAGCTTAATAAACACTTGGGAAGTAAGGTTTATAGTATATTTCGGTTCGAGGTGTAGTTCGGTCATAGAAGCATTCAAGGTATTCCAAATTCTAGATCATTCTGTATTGTTTCTTTAAGTTCTTATAGTTTTTCTACTCAAATCCTAACTCGTATTCTCTATTCTTGGTTAGGCTCCTAATATCTTGAACGTAAGATTCTTGTTGGTAAGTATCATTTCGATGGTGTAGTTATTCTTTTCATCTCTATTCCTTAGTATAATCACTTCTCTATTATGGTATTTAGGAGTGTTCCAAAATCCCGACTTTGTTATCATCATCCCGGTAAATTGGTAAGGAAAATAGGATAGTTGTATATGCTTATATGTTATGTTGATATGTTATGATAAGTTATACTATAGTATATTATGTTATGTTTTCTTATGTTTCATGGTTATGATTTACCCCACCTCAGATATTAGAGAGGGGACGTAGATGGGTTATCATAAACCTACCATGTGATCTAACCTACCTCAGATATTAGAAAGGGGAAGTAGATGGTTTATCACATGTTTTAATGGCCATTAATAGTATAGTCTTATATCCATTACCACGAGTTGACTACATTTCTTACCAATTACTAGGAGAAGTAGTGTTTTTCAAGATAGATCTAAGGTTAGGGTACCATCAACTAAAGGTGAAGGAAGAGGACATTTCCAAAACAACACTCAGAACTCGATATGGACATTATGAATTTTTAGTGATGTTTTTTGGACTCATTAACGTCCCAACATCATTTAGGGATTTAAATGAATCAAGCATTCAAAGATTGTTTGGAGAAGTTGTAGTAGCGTTGATGGATGATGTCTTGATATTTTCAAAGGCTACAGCTAAACATAAGGAACATTTTCCTTTTGTATTAAGGAGGCTTATAGGACATCAGATGAATGCAAATTTGAGAAAGTGTGAGAAAAAAGCCACGGTGGACCCATCAAAGAATGAAGCCATTACGGACTGGCCAAGGCAAAAAAAAAAATGCGGCAGACATTAAAAAATTTCTTGGCCTAGCAGGCTATTTCTGGAGGATCATAGAATGATTCTCCAAAGTTGGCAACGCCGCTAACCAATCTCACTCACGAATGGCAGAAGTTAGCCTTGTCATAAAAGTGTGAATGGAATTAATAAGAACTAAAGAGAAAGTTGATTAAGCTCTAGTGTTGTTGTGTACATAGTAATGAGGAGAAGTTGGAGTATACTGAGAAGCACCCAAATTAGGATTTGGGGTGTGTTTTGATGTGGTAAGAGCAAAGATACAAAACTCATGACTTTGAGTTGGAAATGGTGGTCTTTGTTTTAAACATTTGGAGGCACTATCTGTAAGGATAAAAGTGTGAAATCTACACAGACCACAAAAGCTTGAAGTACGTATCCACTTAAAAGGAACTGAATATGGGGAAATGGAGATGGTAAGAGTTCGAAAATATTATTATTGCAAAATCCTATACCACCAAGGGAAGGCCAACGAGGTTGCAGATGCATTTAGTAGACGCAACTATGGGAGTATCTCTGTGCAAAGTAAGATAGAGATGCTACTTCAAAAGGAGATTGTGAGGGTGTGGATTGAGCAAGTGATCAAGAGTATGTCAAAAATATCACCCTATAGTTGATGCTACTAGAACATATTGAGAAGAAATAGAAAGAGGATGAGACGCTAGTGAAGCAAAAAGCGATGATTCAAAGAAATGATGACAATGTGTAGGGGACTGATACATTACAAGGACATGATATGTGTGCCTAATGATAAGGAGCTTAAGGAATGCATCATGAAGGAGGCATAGACGACAACATATTCCTTACACCTTGGATCCACTAAAATGTATAAATAATTGAAGACACTGCATTGGTGGTAAGGGATGGAGAATGACATAGCTGAATATGTTGTCAGTTGTCTTACTTGTCAGCAAGTTATGGTAGAACATCGGAAACCTAATGGATTATTACAAACCATAAGCATCTCGTATTGGAAATGGGAGGACATAGACATGAATTTTGTGGTTGGCTTACCCCAAACCACAAAGCACCATGACTGAGAATGGATAATAATTGACGGACTCATGAAGTCAGCAAAATTTTTTACCATTGAAAATGACTTATAATGTGGATCAGTATGCAGAGTTGTATGTAAGTGAAATGGTGCAACTTCGTGGAGTACCAAAGTCGATTATATCAAATAGAGGTTCGGTGTTTACCTCTAAGTTTTGGAAGAGTTTTCAAAAATATTTGGGCACGAAATTAAGATTCAATAAAGCATTCCATCTATATATTGATGGGCAATCTGAGAGTACAATACAAATCTTAGAGGACATGTTAAGGTCTTTGCACTGGGCTTTTCAGAATCATGGAGTCATTATCTACTATTGATGGAATTTTCATACAACTATAGGTATTAGTCAACTATGCCAATGGCACTATATAGGAAGTTATATGGTCGAAAGTGTAGATCACCTATTCATTGGGATGAGGTAGGTGAAAAGAAAATGTTGGGACCAGAAGTAATTAAGGAAGTCAGTGAAGTAGTTGAAAAGATTAGGGCAAGGATGTTAACTGCCCAAATTAGACAAAAAGAGTTATGTAAACTCAAAGCCCGTGAAATGGAATTCGCAGTAGGTGATCATGTTTTTCCAAGAGTATCACCTATGTAATGATGTATGCATTTACGGAAAAAGGGTAAGCTAAGCCTAGAATTGTAGGTCCATTTGAGATTTTGGACAAAGTTGGCAGAGTTGCCTGCTGCTTAGCCTTACTGGCAACCCTAGCAGACGTGCATAATTTCCTTCACATTTCCATGTTGTGAAAGTATATGTCAAACCTATCCCACATTATGAGCTACAGGCGTTAATACAAGACCTAAGCTATGACGAGAAAAAGGTACATATCAAAGAAAATTGAGTTAAGGAATTGAGTTCAAGAAGATTCCAATAGTCAGGGTCTTGTGGAAGAATTGTTTAGCAAGAGCGACAACACTAGGAGTTGGAGGATGACATGGGAAAGAAATACCCCTAGCTGGTGGAAAGTCAAATTTTAGGGACGAAATTCCTTTTAAGGAAAGTAGATTGTAATATCTGGACGAGTATTTTATTTTAATTTAATTTTTGTAGTTATTTATTTCAATTATTGATTTAATTCTTTGAATTAATTGTATGTGATAAAATGTGTGCACGTGAGTATGTGACTAGCCTACTTGGGCGTGTGGTGTGTGAAAATGATTAAGAGGTAATCACGTTGATTTTTGGATAATCAATGAGAAGCAAGAATGGAAATCTTAGTGATTCAATGTCAATTGAGGAATTAATGTGATTATAATTTATTTGGGAATTTGCTAGTTGGCTTAGAGCTTGATTTTGCAACTGAAGGTATCTTTATTAAGCTCATTTCAAATTTTGATTAAGAGATTATTACTCATTTAAGTGTGAATATCAAGGCAATAATGGATGATCAAAGGGTGATTTTTCTTTCTATTGATAGTGATTTCAAAATTAAGATGATGAAGGAAAAGATTTCGAGAACCATGGTGATTGGAAGTGGAATCATGAGCTGGGGGCAAGAAGTAGGCTAGTTTCATAGTCTTTATGATAGTAATTAAGAATGGAATCAAGTTTGTTAATGGTGATTAGAAATTTAAGATCAATTAGCATTTATGGTTGGTTGTTATTTAGTGATTTCAAAAATCATGGGGATTGGAAATCAATCAAGAACATGGCTTTAAAAGAGGACTAGTTTCATAAGACAAATTACTGATCGATGCTATGAAATCAAGATTTTATGATGATTTGGTAATTAAGATCAATTACCATTTAATGTAGAATTGGTGGATAAGGCATTTGGAGCCTATATAAAGAGAAGACTCACTTCTCTTTTCTCCTTTACGTGAACTAGAAGGAAAGAGGAAAATAGTAGGCATCAGAAATAAAGAGAAGAGAGAGAGTGGAGGTCGAGAGTTAGAGCTCAAGATCTAAGAGTCGGGTTTGGACACAAGGGTTAAGGTAAAAATATTGATTTTATGTTTAGTCTTAAAGCTCATTCTCTTCTTGTTCTTTTGATGTTTAATGGAGATGCATGGTTCTTATGGCTAGGATTCAAAACCTCTAAGGCGGGGTGCTTCATAGTGGTTTGGCCTACACATCAACTTAAGGTATCTTTGTTATTTTAGAAAGTTGATTAGTGTTTGTGTTATGATAAATTTGATTTATGGGAATGGTATATTATTAATTTATGAAATAAAGCTACATGTTGCATAGCTCATGCAAAAGGGGTTTTTGGGCGTGTAACTTAGCTATTTAAGCATGATATTGTCTAAATACAGTTATTATTATTTTATGGAAAGTCTTTGATTGTTAAAAGAGATCACTTTATTTTTCAAAGACTCCACACACACGCCAAGGTAAGGAGGTTAAACATGTTTGCTTGATTGCTTATGTATATTTTCTTGATTGCAAATTTTTGTGGAATGCATGTTGTTGATGCGAGTTTTTGGCAAAATGGGATTTAGAAATCCGACAATAGAGATATTAGGCTCTTTGTAAACTGAATGTATAAATAGTAGCATAAAACAAGAATGCAAATGATCACACAATTTTACATGGTTCAGTGGTTAAAATCCACCTAGTCCATGAGTCACTTTTATTGATCTATTTAAGACTCTAGAGGAAACTGTTTATGACAATTTCAGCAGAGTTTTTGCATACAGAAAGTCGATCCCTTTAACCTTCCATTCCCCTTATATATATATAGGATATTCTCATCGATAGTTTTGGGTAACTGTACACTAATATGATAAATGACCAATTTAGGTAACTTCTCATTTACATAAATATAAGATTGTTTATTTAATTTATATATGTTATGTCTTCTAATAAATGCATAATAAAATCTGGACCTTTATGATGCGTATAAAGAATCTCTGAGTCTTTTGGGATCATTCATTGTGCATCATGACCAGGCTTCTGCGAGCTGAACCCTTCCTTCGAGCTAGATGTCGTAGGACTAATCTGAACTGACATGAGTCATCTTCAAAGATTCAGGAAGGCAATCTGGGTGACGCATATCTCAAACTTAGTTGTTGGCACAAGATGCGATCTGGAGACTATATGGTTGTCGTAAGCTATTAAGTTTGACTTGAGCAACTCACTTCAAAGTCAGCGTCTCACTTTCATTATACACTTATATGCTAGTTGTACCTCGTACTGAGTAATTTAGCTTGTATTTTTGGGTTATAACATTTTCCCCCAAGCTCCTGCTCGTGCATGACATCACTTATGACACACACAGTAAGGGATTTTTTGCTTATGTTATGAGAAAATGTTCCCATCCACTCAGTCGAGTACGGGACACGTGTCAGTCTACAATAGGCGGATGTTCGGGTTTCAAGTACTGTGATAGTTGTCTTGTAAAAAAATTTCCGCCACTTGGCTTATTTAATTCAAGCCCTTGGATCTCGAACTGATCTAATCATGTGTCCTAGATTTGTTTATAAATTTTACCTATAAATAGGAGAACCAAACCTGAGTCTTACCACCTTTGCATTCAAAAAAATTCCTCTTCTCTTTCTCCTCAAAACACTCAAAGCTCTCTACATTCCCTCATTTTCCAGAATCTTTCAGGACATTACTTCCGACCCTGCTATCACTTCCTTGATCGAGAAACCAAACTAAAAGTATCTTTTTATTCGGTTTAAATTTCATTTTCTTATTTCCCGATAAGTTTTATGAAATTTTCCAGTATATTTTCTTTTGCATGCTTTCGTCTGGTGCGAGTTAAGTTTGGACTTTATACGTGACCGAGATTGATAGCATTAGGAATGGCTAGGGACAATGCACCAAAAAAGATAGGCCAATTTTTGGGTTTTCTGGGTTTGAAAGAGGAACATCTGAATATATGAACTTGAAGATTTGAGGATTTTTTTAGGCTCAGTTCTAGGTAGCTTAAGGGTCACAGTTTCTTGAGTGGTTTTGCATTAAACTGCTTTCCAAAAAGGTATTAGGTCTAACACGTGAATACCGAAGTATCACGGGTTTCCCGAGATTATGGCACGTGGTCACTGACTGTGCGTGTGCATGAGTGCAAGTATCAACGTTAGGGGAAATTTTAGCTCATAGATATCTTAGGTCGAATAGATAGAATCCAAACCTTCAGGCTGCCTCACTTTTATCATCACAGTATGGTTATACCTTAGGTCACTTCTAACAAATTGCTTTGTCGCCAAGCGAACTAAATTATGGCTAACCAGAAGAAGTCAGTGGTGAGCTCTTCTTCTCAAAACATGTATAAAGGTAAGCAAAGTGCTTCCGAGACCCCTATTCCCTACTTCGGCCCAATGGTGGATAGGTAGGTCGTGGTGGACCCCAATGCCTTCTTCGAGGTTGTGCATGTCGAATTTCGGATAAAGATTCAAGGTAAGAAGAAAAAAATCTTACCGAGTCACGGGATCAAGACGGGCTCCAAAGTACTTGTTGTCCGCCCTTTGTGGGAGGGAGTAAAAAAAAGGAATCCCCGAATGGTTTTTTCCTCTCGAGAATGAAAGGAAAGGCAGGAATGCAGAGTTGCACCCTACTCCAGGACGACTTTGGAGCTTGGAGTGATGAACACCTGAAGGCAGGTACCTTTCTTCCCCTGGACCAGTATTTCTTAGATATTTTAAACAACGTGGAGCTGGCACTGTTCCAGCTCCCCCAGACTCATATAAAATCTTGGCGGGGTTGAAGTATTTATTTTTGAAGAAAGAGTGGGAAGTCCCCACCCCTGCTGATATTATGTATTTCTTTTGCCTAAAGGCCAAGCTAGAGTCAAAGGGACGAGGTGATGGCTTCTACTACCTCACCAAATTCCTTCGCATAGCCTCCATCATAGACCTCCCCAGCCACCCAAATGACTACGAGGATCAAATCTTTATGTCAAACGGGTTCAAGAATTGCACCCATCGATATTTCAACCATCCTCATAAGTTTCTTAGCTTCTTGAACTTTGTGCTTGAATTCTTTCTTAACCAAGTTGAAACATATTCTAATAGAGTTTTTATCTTGTGCATCTATGTACAAGAGAACGAAGTGGTCAGAGACCCTCAGAGGTCAATATGAGACTTTGGCCCATGCTCCTATCAAAGAGAAAGAGTTTCGGGTGGTGGTGAATGATGCCACCATGGTGGCTTGCAAGTTGATCCGTGAGGATCAGACGCTGGCCATCAAGTCCCGAGGCCCCCTCCCCGAGCTCCCTACTCCCTAGGAGTACCTCCCAGTCGCTGAGGAGGTTGATGAAGAAAAGGAGGATACCTTGTTGGTGTGCAAAATAAGGGTTCCCGATGATAGACAAGATCCTGGCCGAGCTGAATCGGGGGTAGCAACCGGCACCTCCAGCCGAGGTAATCCATATAGAGAAATGAACCGAGATGCTGCCAGTTTTAGGCTAGTCTAATTCAACCCGAGATAGCTTGTGAGCCGACATCCGGTAGATCTAGACCTGAACATGACCCTTCTTCAATGCATTCACCAATTGGTCGTATGCCACGATCATAGCTACCCCAAATGTACCATAGTGGTACAAATATTTTATCATTGCCTTCCCTATGTCATGGTGTCTTTACCCTGAGTATTTGGTAGGTCGAGTACGAGTCTATTCCGAATGAGGAGCCTGAAACTTGTAGGTCTCAAAATGTAATCCCCTTTCCTTCAATAATCCAAGAGTTAGAGGTTTTACCTAGCTTGGTTAATAATCCAGAGTTGATCATATTAGTTTTCTCCTCTAGCTTGGAGGGTAGGATTCTTGTTGTATTCTTTACTTTGTGTTAGCCTGGCTAATCATTTTTGGATCTGACTCTTCTGCTTTCCCTTTTGCATACGAAGATATGGACCTGAGGAGCGCCTTCAAAGCTAGTGGGGCTGGAACTAGACCCGTCGCCAAGAAGGTGGGAGTACCAAAGAAAACCACCTCCAGAGGAGGAGCTACCATTGGATCCCCTACAAAGGATAAGGGTTCTAGCTCCACGCAAAAACAACAATAGTAAAAGCAACCGCCAACTTAGGTGACTGCAATTACCATTCATGAAGTTCCTCCTCCTCATCCTCGTGAACCTGCTCCAATTCCTCAAGTTATTTAGAGCGAGGCCCCATCTACTCAGCTCCTAGACACGCAGCTCCCAGTCATGCCGCTCGAGGATGCAAGGATCACGGAAGTACTTCGTGGACCCCTCCATGACATGGAAAATCATCTGGTGAGTCGCGCCAACCAGGTGAACGTCAAGAATCTTAGGGCCATAGAGATGCATTCCCTGAAGAATGTCCTGGATTCGACCTTGAGATGAATATGACTGTAAGTTATCCTTTTTTTTGTTACATCCTCTTTTTTTTTTTTTTTTGCGTGCTAATCCTGCTATGTATTTTTCTCTTGTAGTCTTGTTTAGCTCAAATCTGCGGCATCGCCCGGATTCGTGCTCAAAGAGATGAGGTCAGGGCCGCTTAGGCGGCATCCCAAGACAACGAACGAACCCCAAGGGACAGGTCATTGAGGTGAGCCAGCATCGAGACCAGGTGCAGGTCGAGATTAAGAGCCTTAACAAGAAACTTGAGGAAGTCGGTGTGCTCAAAAAGAAATTGTCCGAGGTCAAAGAGAAAGCTAAGCAGGATGTCGAGAAGGCACAGCAGGATGTTGTCGAGGCAACAAACTCCCTGGAGAAAATGCTATATTGGTGTTTGGCGAACAACCAGGAAGGAGATTTCTCATTTCTAGTCGCGAAACTTTGGGGGCGTTACCTCGCCAAGTTCCAGGACTGATTCTCGCAAGACGTATCCGAGACCGTGGAGGCTTCTAAAGCTCCTGAAGGGGGCGATGATGAGGTGACATCACATGGGCAAGTTGACGGATCTCAGTGATGTTTAGGGCGTCCTCATCCTTTTTCTTATGTTTTATTTCGGATTCTTTGAACCCATTGTAATTAAGCTTTCAAAAGTTTAGACAATCGCCTTTGAGCTTACTTTGAAATTATTTTTCCTTGATTTATTCATATACTTAGTCAGTACATGTTCATTAATTTCTTATCTATTTTTGTTCCACTTAACCTATTATCTTGCCATGCTTATGAACTTTAAGTCCTTGTACATTTGTAGTCATAGGTGTTAACTTTAGATCGAGATGAGTGCCTGATGGCTCAAACATTCAATTCTAGTTTATGACCTGGTTATATTCAGGAGTCAGTTTGCCTAATGGCTCGACTAGTTAATTCTGGTCGATGAACTGGTTATATCTAGGAGTTTGTTCGCCTAATACTGTTACACCTGTTAGGAATTAGGCCTCCGACCTGGTTATATCCAGGGTATCCTAGTTGAATTCTAGGTTTTGTTTCCTTGAATTTTCTTAACTTAGTTCGCATTCAAAATTTCTTTGAAAATTCGAGCTTTAAAAAGCCGTAGAATAATCAAATTTTCAAATTCTAAGTTTCGCAAATTTTATCTAAATTTGCTAAATACTTCAAAGACTATTCGAGGGTTATATGCTCCCCAAGTGATCACAATTTATGAATATCCTAAGTGGCTTTTACAAGATGAGCTCGTGATACATCACCAGAATAAGATAAAATTTTTCTTCTACGTTTAAATTACGTAGCAATCTTGTTATTAAAATAGAACGACTTTTATAAATAAGCCTTACACGGAAAAAATACTAAAAACATTAAAAACTAATAAAGTCGTTCTATTAGTGATAGTGTTTTTTTAAGATGTAGAGAATTCTAGGTCCGTGGGACCAACTCTCCACTTAACCGAGAAAGTTTGAAGGTTCCTTCACACAAGATTTGCACGATTTGGTAGGGTCCTTCCTAGTTCGGTCCTAATACACAATCTTTAGGATCTTTGTTCGCCAAAAATACCCTTCGGATCATTAAGTCACCCAGTTTGAGTCTTCGTCCTTTGAATTTTGAGTTAAAATAGTGAGTAACCCTTTGGTTCCAAAGGTCAGATTGAAGGGCGTGTTCCCAGTTGGTGTGCGATGTGAGGTCCTGTAGGCCCAGAGCACTTGCAGGAGCTGGTCTAGCCATTCCCCTTAGCATCTTCTAGTTACTTCTTTAAGCTCGCCTTCAAGGTTTTTTTTTACTACCTCGACTTGTCCAGTAGCTTAAGGGTATGCAACTTAGGAGAAACTCTTCATTATGCCATATTTCTCGCAAAAGGTTGTGAATAGGTCGCTGTCAAACTAAGTCCCATTTTCAGACACAATCTATGTTGGGAGTCTGAAACGCCATATGATATTTTTACCAATAAAATATGAGACTCTCTTTGAGGTTATAGTCGCCAGGGGCTCGACCTCAACCCACTTAGTAAAGTACTGGATGGCGACAACCGCATATCGAACTCCTCCCTTTCTAGTTGGCAATGAGCCGGTTAAGTCGATCCTCCATACAATAAACGACCAAGGTGACGAAATCATGGTCAGCTCCATGGGTTCTGCTTGAGCAATAGTGCAAAACGATGACACTTATCGCACTTTAGAACATAAATGGTCGAATACTTTTTTAACATAGGCCAGAAGTAGCCTTGCCTTAATACCTTCATAACCAAGTTTTTTCCCCCAGCATGGTAACCACAAAACCCTTCATGTACTTCTCGAATGATGGTTTGGGGTTCCTCAAGCAGAACACATCGCAGGATGATTAGTGCCTAAAATACACATTTATTTATTTTAATAGTCAAAATAAATTAAGTTTTAATTAATATTTTCATGGAATAAAATGATTTATTTTATAAGTTAAAATATTTAATTTGTTTTATTTTGTAGGAATAAATTGGTATTTTTTGGTACTTCGAAACAAAGAAATAAAGAAATAAAATTTAAGAAAGGAAGAAAAGATGGAATTCTTGAAGCAAAGAAGCAGGCCCAACTCCAATGGCTCAACCCACTCTCTCCAGCCCTGCCTTCTCCACCTGCACCACAGCCCGCCCAGACCTGTGTGACCCAGAACCCAGCCCAGCTCTACCTGCCCGCGTCTGACCCGCAAACCACCTGGCCTGTCCAACCCACGCCCAGCCTACCCTCTCCTCAACTGTTGAGCGTCCACATGGCATGCTCCCACCAGCTGCCACCAGCCACCCACCAACCCATTTTCTTGTGCATTTTGGGCCTTGGACCTTCTATTTTGAGCTTTAAAGCTCACATTTTGTTGTTGATTTAGAAAAAAGGGGCATGATGACCATTCACTAAAATAGCTAGGTTAATATTAATTATAAGATTTGATTTTTCAAAATCATATTTTATTATTAATATTTCAGATTTATTTTGTAAGCCCTTTTAGTCCTTTTCATCTTCTATAAATAGGGACTCTTCTTTCACATTTGGTATGTAATTTTTAGGTAGCAAAACTCTACCAAATTTTAGTCTCATTTCTCATATTTTCTCCCTAGAATTTTATGAGAATGTCTAGCATAATAGGCTAACCTTCTTAGGAAGGTTAGGATGATCCTATATGCACTATGAATTTATTTGGTATTTTTGATTCACCATGTGCTTAAAGTTTATATAGTTGAGTGATTTATCTTTTTTCATCTCTAATTCTTCTTGTTATCTTTATTTATGTTTACTAATAGTATATAGATTTTGTCAAGCACTTTCTATGTATTATCAAATTAGTAAAAATAATATAGATGATATATTTATCATTTTCTCCATCCCATTCATATATATTTACTTTTGCTAAATCTATATAGAATTAGTCATACTCTTTCTATGTATTTTATAAATTGTAAAAGTAATATTTGTGTTAGGTTTTATGTCCAATCTCTTATTGCATTATCGCCAATGGTATAGTGTCATTTTATGATTTCTCATAAGATTTATCATATCCTTCCATGGTAAAGAATATTAATCACTTAAATACATTTTGTGAAATATATTTGTGCTTCAATGTTAAATCTTCCAAATGAATAGTTGGGATGTGACTATTCATTTGTGTAATTTTTGTGAATCAAAGATCCAAATAATATGCATATTGGTGACTCTTGATCCTTCCTACTTGTTTCTATTTGTTACATCACACTTTATTCTATCTTTATTTCTAATCTTTAAATCTCAAAAACAACAAAAATATCACTTGTTCTATTTTTCTCATATTATTTATCTCTTAACTTTATTTATTGTTAACTTTATTTATTTTCCTCCTTGTGGAATCGACTACCCGATCTATACTACAACCACTGCTAGTGGAAGTCATGTTTGGGCATTAAACACAGGAGGGGCAATGAATGGCCTCACATGTAAAGAATTCCTTCGACCATAACATACTGCGGGACCTGATACAATAATTTTCTTGCATTCTTTCGATCTTCTCGTAGTTTACCGGTCGTGAGGTACTCGACAATAGGAGTCATCCAGGTCAGTTCTGTGTAAATTACTCTGACTTCCATTGCTCTTTCTCGATGATTGGTAGTTCCAAGAACTCTATGGGAACCACATTTAATGTGTCCGCTTCCTTGGTGGTGGCGAGGCGAGCTAGAGCGTCAACATTAGTGTTATGCTCCCAGGGGACCTGTTCGACGAAACAGAACTAAAATTCAAACATTTAACCTTTAACCTTAGCTAGATAAGTTGCCATTTTGATTCTACGAGCTTGGTACTCCCCTAATACTTGATTAACCACGAGATGAGAATCACTGAAGCACTTAATTGCTATGTCTTTGAGCTCTTTTGCTATTTGACCTCTAGCCAATAATGCCTCGTACTCCACTTTGTTGTTGGAGGCATCGAAACCAAATCTGAGAGTCGTGTGGAAGCGATGTCCTTCAAGTGAAATTAAAATGATTCTAGCTCCAAACCCGTTCTCACACTACAACAATTTTCACTTTTAATGACTCTCTATAATGACTTACACCAATGGTTTAAGACATTAAAAGTAATCAGGGATATTTCAAGTCTAAGGGTGTAAGTCATCAAAAGTTCTTGTTTATGACTAAGTGTGTAAGTCATTAAAAGTAGTGGGAGACATTATTTAGAATAAATTAAAAAATCGAAATAAAATAATTAAATATATATAAGTCTGACAATGGGAGGCTTCTAACGTCTCCCTAGGGAAGACGTGGACACTTCCAACGTCTCCCATGGGAAGACGTGCAGACTTCCAACGTCTTCCTAGGGAAGACGTTGGAAGTCTGCATGTCTTCCTAGGGGAGACGTTAGAGGCCTCCCCTGTATATAACCCTATTCCCTTCTTCTTCCCCGAGCCACACGAACCAGAGGCGGAAATTGGCGATTTCTACTTCCGTTTTTAGTTGATTTTCATTTCCAAAAATTACTTTCAGGTATGTTTTTAAGATTGAATTACTATATAATGGTCAGAATAATGTTTTTTATTTATTTTCTTTAATTATAGTGGGTTAATGATGGGATTTTAGGGTATTTTTATATGTTGCGGTTTTGGGTAATTTTAGGATATTAGAATATTTGTTTAAAGTTTGAAAATTAATTTTAATGAAGATTTGACATTAAGAATTGGGATATTGATATTATACCACATTATTTACTGTTTTTAATTTTTTTTACTATTTAATCCGAAAATTGTAGATTTTTTTTAATTAACTTTTAAGGTTGATTAAGTATTAATATATATATATCTAAAATAAGGAAAATAATTTAATTTTAATTTACATACTAAATTGCATGTATATATATAAGTAATTCAAGTATTTATGTTTATGATTTTTTTAATTTATATTATTATTTAATTAAAAAATTATATATATTTGTATAAATATATTTTAAAAATTTTATTAACATTGAAGTAGGTTGATTATATATATTATGTTTTTTTATTTATTTAGTAATCTTTTATTTATTAATTAATTCAATTTTGTAGGTTGTGGTTTTAACTAGAGAGATTTTTGCCTCAAAATTTCTATTTCAAGAACACATTTGAGGTTTTTAAGTTTCTAAAATTGCAAGAATAAGTTATTGTTAATCCAATTATTTAGTGATGTTTATTTAGTAATATTTTATTTATTAATTAATTTAATTTTGTAGGTTGTGAATTGAATAGGAAAGTGCATTGCAAAGTGAAGTACATTTGCTATCTAAGACTATTAATAGCAAGAGGTACGTACATTATCTTATTTCTTGTTTTAGTATTATTAAATTTTTGTTAGATGAGTTTGAATATCTTAAATATTCATCCATAGTGAAGTAGGTTCTGAGATTAAAATTGTGTGTTGTGGTGATAACAGAAGGTTGAGAGCTGTGTTTTAGTGAAGTAGGTTCTGGAAAATTTGTTTGTGTGTTGCAGAGCTATAAGGAAGAAACTTATTGTGTGCTATTTGAATTGTTTGACTTGTTGTTAACAGATGGTTAGATCACTATTATAGGGGAAATGCTGTCCGATTTTGTCTAGAATTATGTATTCTATTATTATATTTGAATTGTATTGTGCTTATTTGATTGGATTTGATAAGATTGACGAATGGCTAGGTTATTA
Source organism: Humulus lupulus (assembly GCF_963169125.1). Taxonomy (NCBI): domain Eukaryota; kingdom Viridiplantae; phylum Streptophyta; class Magnoliopsida; order Rosales; family Cannabaceae; genus Humulus; species Humulus lupulus. The sequence goes on from NC_084793.1 coordinate 263,148,779, forward strand.
ATATAGAAGAAATACTGTCCAATTTTTCATGTGCTCGGTCGTATGCTTATTTAGTTTTTATTATTTAATTTTTCATAGACAAAGGAGAAGATATGGATAGAAAATGGATGTCAGCAAATAGGTTATCCGTGGAATATAAAAACAGAGTCGATTTATTCTTAAGATTTTGTTCGGAAAATGTGAAAGACCTAAAATTTACTCATTGCCCATGTATGAAGTGTGGAAATGTAAGGAAAATGGATCTTAGTAAGATCAAACAACATTTATTTTTCAATGGAATCGACAAAAGTTACACGGTTTGGTATATGCATGGGGAGAGAATGCATGTCACTCCAACTCCACCAAGTAGACCCAATGAAGTAAGGAGGAATATAGTAGAGGAGAACTGTGATGCATTAGATGATATGATTGATGACGCACATTATGGATCCAGAGTAGACCTAGATAAGTTTGAGACACTACTTAATGATGCTGAGAAACCGATTTACCCCGGTTGTAAAAAAATTACAAAGTTATCCGCACTCCTTAGGTTGTACAATTTGAAAGCTAAACACGGTTGGAGTGATAAAGGGATGACTGATCTACTTTGTTTTTTGAATGATTTGTTGCCAGAGTGTAATGAAATGCCAACTTCATTTTATGAAGCAAAGAAAACATTATGCTCATTGGGCATGCAATATGAAAAAATTCATGCATGTCCTAATGATTGCATATTATATCGGAATGAATTTGCAGATGCAAAAATGTGTCCTACTTGTGGTGATTCACGATGGCAAAATAAAAGAAATGGTGAGGATGTCAAGGAAGGAGTACCTGCCAAGGTCTTGTGGTACCTTCCTCCTCTTCCTCGTTTCATTCGATTGTTTAGAAATGTTGAACATGCTAAAAATTTATTGTGGCATGCTAATGAGAGAATAAATGATGGTAAATTAAGGCATCCAGCTGACACCCTAGCTTGGAAGAGGGTTGATTTGAAGTGGCCTTGTTTTGGAAATGAATCTCGTAATATTCATCTAGGTCTTTCAACTGACGGGATTAATCCACACACTTCTCTTAGTAGTAAGTATAGTTGTTGGCCTGTTATGCTTGTCATTTACAATCTACCCCCATGGTTGTGCATGAAGAGAAAATTTACCTTGTTGACATTGTTGATATCGGGACCTAAACAACCTGGTAATGACATGGACGTATATTTGTTGCCACTTATCGATGATTTGAAAACTTTGTGGGATGAAGGGATTAAGGTTTATGATGCGTACAAGCAAGAAGAATTCAATCTTAGAGTTGTATTGTTGTGGACTATCAATAACTTTCCTGCTTATGGAAATGTATCCGGGATTAGTGTAAAAGGATATAAGGCTTGTCCCGTTTGTGAAGAAACAACATGTTCTGAATACTTAAAACACTCCCGAAAATTATGTTATATGGGTCATAGGAAGTTCTTGATTAGTACGCATAAATATTGAACTTGGAAAAAGGCATTCAACGGCGAACAAGAGTTTGAGGAGGCTCCTCAACCTTTAAATGGGAGTGAAGTACTTGAGACGATGTCTAATATCATGTTTAAGTTAGGTAAGCCTAAAGTTCGTACACCCACAAAGCGAAAGGGTCGTGGGAAGGCTAAGGTTGTGGAAGAGCCCAAGAGTTGTTATAAAAAGAAATCTATTTTTTTTAGCTTGAATATTGGCAATTCTTACTTGTACGCCATAATTTAGATGTTATGCACATAGAGAAAAATGTATGTGAAAGTTTGATTGAAACTTTGTTGAATATTCCTGGGAAAACTAAGGACGGAATTAAGGCTAGACAAGACTTGGCTGCAATGGGTATACGTGAAGGATTAACTCCGAAAATAGATAAGAGACGAACATACTTGCCTCCTGCTGCTTACACCCTCACTAAAGATGAAAGGAAGGAAGTTTGTTCCTGTCTATTTAATGTAAAAGTTCCAGATGGCTATTCATCAAATATAAGGTCATTGGTAGACATGAAAAGTTGTACTCTGAGTGGTATGAAATCTCATGATTGTCATATTCTAATGCAACACTTGCTACCAGTGGCAATTCGCTCTGTCTTACCTCAAAAAGTTTGAGAGATTATCACAAGGTTATGTTTGTTTTTCAAGTCATTGTGTTGTAAGGTGATTGATCCTATTAAGTTACCTAAGTTACATGTTGAAATTGTTGAGGTCTTATGTGAGCTGGAGAAATACTTCCCACCTTCCTTTTTTGATATAATGATTCATCTTATAGTGCACTTGGTTAGAGAATTGAGATTTTGTGGTCCCGTTTATTTAATATGGATGTATCCATTTGAACGATATATGAAGATTCTTAAGGGGTATGTCAGATATAAAAGTCGCCCAGAAGGGTGCATTGTGGAATGTTAGATTGCTGAAGAGGCAGTTGAATTTTGTTCTGAATACATGGCTGGTGTATAGAGGATTGGGGTAAATGAAGTTAATAATGCTGAGATTCAGAGTCGTCGTGGTAGTGTTGTTTGCACAGTAAGTCAGGATGAACTAGATGAAGCACATCGTCTAGTATTGCAAAATATTAATGAAATTCAGCCTTATATCGATTAAGTTTATCTTCATAGATATAATACATATGAAATGTAAATATGTGATAACTTTCACAATTAGTTCACTAACAACATATGTAATTTTGACGGGAACATTTTAAATGGATCCAGACAAAATTTCCATCAAAGTCAAGGAACTCCAAATGGTTACAAGATGAACATTATTGTACATTTAATAGTTGGATAGAAAATAAGGTATATTATGTTGATTTTTCGATTTTATTTTTATTGTATAGTAATGTATGTTGTTTGACTAGTTTCATTTTTAATAGGTTGTCAATGAATTGAAAAACACATCAAATAATGTGTCAGACATTGTTAAGTGGATCTCTCGACGCCCTTCCCATAGAGTCATCAAGTTTTCATCATATATAATCGATGGTACACAATTCAATACTAGGGAGCGTGATACCAACAGAACCACACAAAATAGTGGTGTTAGTCTTGTCGCTAGAACTATGCAAATATCCAGTGCAAAAGACAAAAATCATGTTCAAAGTGATATGACTTTCTATGGAGTAATTAAAGAAATTTGGGAGTTAGATTATATCACAACTCGAGTACCTGTTTTCTTTTGTGATTGGGTGAAGAGTGACAGCGGCATAATAAATGAAGATTTTGGTTTCACATTAGTAAACCTAAATCGACTAGGGCACACATCAGACAGATTTATAATGGCTGCATAAGCAAAACAAGTATTTTATGTGAATGATCCTTCAGACAACCAATGGTCAATTGTGCTTACAACGCCAACAAAAGAATTGAATACCAAAGATGGTGATTTGCATGATATACCTATTCAAGAAGAATCAATCACATTCACCTCACCAATATATAATGATGAAATTGATGATGATGGTGTTTGTTTACGTGATAATGATGAAGGTTTATGGATTGATAACCTGATGTGAGGTATAATATAATTATGTGTGTCATACTTGCAAAAATGATTTTGGTTTGCTTATTATATGTTTTTGTTTGTTATATTTTTTTTCTATATATATAACTTATCATATTGATTTTTATGTTTCACAGATGTCAGATCCTCTTGGTGATAGTGATGAGGAGGAAAATCCTCAACAAAATACTAATATTGAACCAGAGATTACAGATGAAAAAAATGTGCGAGGATGCACATGGATGAACAAATTGATTAAGAATAGAAGTGAAGGAAATCTTATACCAGTAACGTTCAATGAGTATGGTCAAGTAACAAGTACTGCAAGAAGTAATCGATCTTCAGTGTTGGGTTCTATAATGAGGACTGTTGTGCCCATCACCTGTAACTCCTGGAACGAAGTTCCAGTGGAGACCAAAACTCATATATGGGATTTAATGAAGGTATAATTTAATTACTTCTATTTTACTTAAAGATTTTAAAATATGTGATTTAATATGATTATTATTTCAAACTTGCAGAAAACTTTTTAGTTGGAATATAGCTCCAAAAAGCAGACAATGAAAGACGTAGCAAAGATGTTCAGACAGTGGAAGACTGACACGACGAGGAAACACATCTTTAATGCTTTAGAGAAAAGACCAGATGAGTTTCACCCTATGAAACCATATGGATTTGAGGAGATCGTAAATGATGAGCAATGGTTAGAATTTGTCAACTCAAGATTAACACCAGAGTGGAAAGATAAGAGATTACAGATGCAAGAATATCGAGCAATGAACAAACCACAACCTATCTAGAGGAGGTTACGTGCGTGTGGAATAGATGCTTCAATAACAGATTGGGCAACAATTATCTTATATTGATAGAGCTGACTTATGGACGATGGGTCGACTGAAGAATAAAGAAGGAGAACTTATTGGAGAGGCAACTGAGGTTAAAAAAAACATTGTAAGTTTTTATATATATTGTTACTTGCTATATTCATTATTGGTTTTTATTTTGAACTTATATAATCTATTTATTTTTATATAATTAACTCAAATTAATTACTTTTATTTTACAAGCTCATTATTGAAAACTCATTGAGGAGGGTCAATGGGAACCCGAAGGCCCTGATGATGTGTTGATGAGGGCATTGGGCACCCCCGAGCCACGAGGGCGTGTTCAGGCTAAAGGTCATGGTGTGTCCTGTAATGACCCACTAATCTAGACTATTTGGACCATTAACGAAACTATACATAAAACTTACATTTTTACGAAAACACCATAATTTTATTGAGTAACTTGTAAAATAAGAGTTACTTACAAATAAATAGAATACTAAGAAGGATATGGGATCCCATTGTCTTTAAAAACAAAACATGATTTAAAATAAAAGACATTACATAAATGGTGCAGAAAATACATATAAAAAGACATAAAACAGAAACTACATCCTCGAATCGAATAACGCTCGGCCCCTTGACTCCATTCACCATCAATACACATCCTCTAAGCGTCACGAATCTTACCGCCTCTAAAGCTTATTTTCCTGTACATAAACAGAAAGGAATGAGCCTAATGCTCAGCAAGGAAAATCTAACACATAGTCATACACATAAATTTCATAATAGACGTAAAGACTTAACATAATACATATAACATACACTTATTATAATGGCCATTATTACTTGGGGTCCCATAGACTAAACAAGCTTATGCCCATGAGATTAGTGGGGTCCTACCAGCTAAATAGGCATATGCCCACAATCTTTTTGGGGTCTTGTTAGTCAAATAGGGCATAAGCCCAAGCCTACAAGCAAACACATTCATAACATATTCATAACATATCATAACATAACACATAAGATAACATAAACATAAACATATAGATTCTAGCCTATTTTCCTTACCAAAGTTACCGGGATATAATGGACTGAGTTGGGACTTTTGGAACACTCCTAAAACCATATGAGAAAGAGTGAGTCTTAAGAAGAAGAAATGAAAATGAATAGGAAGACTAAACCATTAAAAGAAAATATGCTTACCACAACTTATGTGCTTAAGAACTTCGATTCCCTAACCAAAATAAGAATGAGGTTAGGAAACTGAGTAGAAGACTAAGAGAAGGGAAACATAACATAAATCAAATGAACTAGAGTTTCGGGTTTACCTCAAAGACTTGCAAGATCAATCTAACCACAACCGAAATACTAACGAATCTCACTTCCCAAAGTGTTTGATAAGCTTATGATGTTTAAGCTTATGATTTTCCCAAACCAGGTGTTTACACTCTCACACTTACTTAGCACTAGCAGCTTCTGAACTTAGAGTAAAAGGTGAAGAAATGGCTGGGTACTAGGTCCTATTTATAGAGTTTGGGAATGAAAGTATCTTGATTTTACTTGAATAAAAATAATGGCTTTTTAGGTGAAAATCATTTGAATAATCGTTCAGCAGAGGCTGAAGACTCGTTCAAAAGATGCTGGACTGTTGAAGGAGTTTGAATGGCTGAAAGGAAATGAATTCAAAAGAGTTTGAATTTATGCTGAAGGAGGCGATATATCGCCCCCTGTAGGCGATATATCGCCCCCTGTAGGCGATATATCGCCTGGGCTAGTATGCTCGAGGCGACCGTGCATCGTCTCGTGTTTTCCGTATCTACGTGCTGCGATATATCGCCCCCTATAGCTGCGATATATCGGCACACGCTGAATAATTAAACACGAAATTACACATTTTTAGCTAAGTTTGAATGGAGTAAACAGCCTTGACTAAACCCTCAACGTATTCAAAGCTGCTGACTGACCCTATAACATTCAAACTTTACTCATTAAATTTAATCCTCAAAAATACTTAATCCTTAATCACCATTCATAACATGTGCTTAAAATCCTATTGGTTGATGTCTAAACCTTATAGTATAATAAATATAATCCTTAGGTTATACTTAATATTCTTAAACTATAGGTTAAACTTAGAAAATCTATAAGTACTACTATGAGTGTCCAAATAATTCCCGGTCTGAACCAAAAATCCACAGTTACAAAGATAATACTAAACATACTATAATACTACTAAATAACTAGCTAAGTAAAGTTCTTGGACTCTACATGTCCCCCGCATTGTTTTGGGATACTCCGAAACCTACCAAAATGAAAGAGAAATCGAAAGATATTGTTTCGGCTAGCGCTATGAGAAATGAGTTTGAGGAAAGACTTTGTCAACAAGAAGAACGACATCGTCAACAAGAAGCGCGTCTAAAAGAACATTTTTGTAAACAAGAGGCAATGTTGAGATCTTTCATGGCTCAACAGAGTGGTTCAAGATCCAATATTGGAGTCCCACCAGTAGTTCCAAACCCACCAGGGCTATCTTACTATGTGCCCGATCCACCAGCACCATCTTACTATGTGCCCGACCCTCCAGGGCCATCTTGCTATGTGCCCGACCCACCAGCACCATCTTACTATCAGCCTGACCCACCAGCACCATTTGTGATTGAGGTAATTTCAATTTGATAGTTGAAAATGACTATGTATGTACATGCATACACACATATATACATAATGCTACTTATTATAATGTGCAGGTACCTAGTTGTCAGTTAGCCATTGGTTCGTTATCCAATATTGTTGCATCAGGCAAGCTCATTGCCAAAGAGTCGGGTAACAACTACCAAGTGGTGATTACTGATGCTATTAAGCCGGCGATGCCTCTTCCTTATGCAAAACCTGATCAGATTATGCACATAGTCATTCAGGCTATTGGGCATCCTATATCATGGCCTAAGGAATTGGTCATTGTATCTGATGATATACATGAACAGGTGATGTATCATGCTTATATAATCATATTTGTTATTATATATTTCAATTTGTTTGTAAATTTTCTAATTATTGATATTATTTTACAGACTTGTTCTAGAAGTAATAACATATCAGAACGACCAATTTCTCCCTCAACACAACAACCCCGAGAAAGAATACAACGTTTGAGTGATCCTCTGACACAAAACACCAGTCCTTTGGAACATATATACAATATTATATCTTGTTGGAATGACGATGACTGTGTCAATCAAGGCATAGATGAGGATGTATTCGGTTAGGATATTACAAGTCTTTACATATGCAAAGAGGACATACTTCAATTTATTCGAATGGAAAAGATTGGACAAGGAGTTGTCGTTTGCTACATGAGGTATCTCACAAGTTTTCTAATTAACCTTTCTTATTTGATTTATTTTAACAACAAATTTCCTAAATTATATTTTTGACTACTACTTTTTTAATAGGTTGCTATACAATTTTTTGGTAGAACAAGGGCGACAAAATAAGTTTTTATTTGTCAATCCTAATGTAGTAGACACTAAAGGAAGTTCATTTGAAGAGCGTGTTCAAGGTCTGTTCAAGCGCTGTCGTCAATTAAGATCAAGTGAGAAACTTATGATTGTCCCCTGGAACCATGGGTAAGTTCAAAAATTTGTTATTGTCAGATACTTAGTCCTTATAACATTTGCGTTGGAGACTTATACCAAGTATTGTTTTTCTTATGCAATGATCATTGGATGTTGATTATATTGGCCCCATATGCATATTACGTTTGTTGTTGTGATTCGGTGAACTCAAAACTGGAAAACCGTGAAGAAATTGTGGTAGTAATAGTCAATGCTTTCGACCTTTTTCTGACCAGTCTACCAAAACCTCCCGAGATTCCAAATAATATAGAAATTGTGAAAGCGAAAGTAAGTAACTACGAATTTAATTATTTTAAAAATTTATACTTGAATTTGACTAATATTTTTTATATTAATTGCTTGACATTTTATTTAAATATTAGTGTCTGCACCAACCAGACAATGTGGCATGTGGATATTATGTGATGAGAATGTTGAAGGATTACATTGAACATTCACAACCTGGACGTTACTTGAAGAAAGAGGTATGTATATAAATTTATACAAAGTTAACAATTTATTTATTATTAAAGTATATATAATCAAATAATAATTAACTAATATATTTTACTTTGTATTTTTTGTAGCTAAACACTACGCCATATACACCAGCACCAATTAATAAAATTCGACAACGCTGGGCGAACCATATGCTACCGATAATTCAAAGTCATCGTCCCACATATTAGGTTTTTTTTTTACTTTTTCTTTCTTACTCACATATTAGGTTTTTTTTTTTTACTTTTCTTTCTTACTCACATATTAGGTTTTTTTTTTACTTTTTCTTTCTTACTATATGTCTAGCTAGATAGTGTAATATTTATTAATTTTGTATGTTTAACAACAAATATTACAATTTTGTATATTTAGCTAGTAAAAACATATTATATACATATTTCTGTTTTATTAATGAAAATTAACAATTTAAATTTGCATATAATTTAGATTTTTTAATTAATAGATTTAATTCTATTTCAAAAAAAATTAATATATTGAATTCTATTAATTAATATACTGAAAATAATTATTTAATTATTTAAAAAAAATACAAAAAACAATGATGACTCGTTATATGAGTCATTGAATGTCTACAAAGTCTCCCCATGGGAGACGTCATAGGTACCTACAACGTATCCCATGGGGAGACTTTGTAGACATCCAACATCTCCCCCTGGGAGACTTCATAGGGTGTACGTGTACAACCTATGACGTCTCTCAGGGGGAGACGTTGGATGTCTACAAAGTCTCCTCATGCGAGATGTCATAGGTACCTACAACGTCTCCCCTTGGGGGAGACATTAAATGTCTACAATGTCTCCCCCATGTAGCCATTAAATGCCTATTATGTTGTAGTTTCATTTGATGATCCGTCAACGAAGAGTTTCCACAATTCTTGTACATGTTTTCTCATTGGTTCATCCTCAAATCTCGTACATTCAATAGCGAAGTCGGCAAGAGCTTGTCCATTAATTGTTGTTCGCGGTTTCTATAGTATCTCAAACTAGCTGAGTTTGATGGCCCACTTTAGCAGACATCTCGAAGTCTTGGGCTTTTGTAAGACCTGCCTTAAACGTTGATCGGTTAAGACGTGTATAGTGTGGGATTGGAAATACGACCTGAGTCTTCTCGAAGCCAGGATTAAACATAATGCGAGTTTTTTGATGAGAGGGTATCTGTGACAGTCAAAATCCCGTGATCCGTAAGGGGAAAGACCGGGTAAGCTGTGCAATCCCACACCGCCTGGGGAAGGTCAAGTGTAATGATTCTAAGACTGTGTAGGTATGGGACTACACAGTTGAAGAGGGCTTAAATGGATTGATAGGTACTACCTATATCAGGAAGGTGCATCTTCTTTTTGGTAGCCCATCACTTGAGAACTCCATGGTTAAGCGTGCTTGGCCTAGAGTAATCTAGGGATGGGTGACCTCCTGGGAAGTTTTCCCAGGAAGTGTGCGAGTGAGGAGAAAGCACGCTGGAAAGACTTGTCTTGGTTTGTAGGGTTAGTCGTCATTCCAGAAAGCAGCCATAGTGATGTGGGGCGTCACAGTATCTAGATTAAGCTCCTAGAAGCCTCTTGCTCACATAGTACACCAGTTTCTGTGTTCGATTTTCTTCTCGAACTAATATAGCACTGACCGCATTTTTTGCTACAGTACGTATAAGTATAGACTTTCCCCAACAGCTAGTTTTGATAACACAAGGGGCTCAACTATATGTGTCTTTATATCCTAAAATGCCTATTTACATTCTTCTTCCACTCAAACTGTCTATTTCCCCTAAGCAAGTTGTAGAAAGGGAGAAATTTGTCCGTGGACATTGATACGAATTGGTTTAAGGCAGCGACCTTTTCGGTTAAGCTCTGTACATCTTTTCACGACCTTGGTGAGGACATTTCTAATAGTGACCTAATCTTTTCTATATTTTCTTCGACCCCCTTGCAATGACTATGACGCCTAAAAGGTACATTTTTGGGGGGTTCATGTAACGCCCTGGTTAGCTAAGACTGTTACACTGTGTACCTTATATAGTGCGAGACTCGCTAATAGAGTCATTTGGTCGTAAACGTGTAACTAACGGTAATTAATAGGTTAGGGTTAAAAAATTTGATCAAAAGAAGTATCATTTCATTAAAAGTTTAAGTTCATACATGGGATCCCAAAATAAACATTGACAGGTAATTTACACTTCAATAGAATACAACAGGATGACCTAATCTGCAAAATTAGGGTTCGACCCTAGTTCCTCTGTGAATCATCAACCGTGGTGGTCGAGCAAGCTTCATATGTACACGCCACCACCAACGCTCTCCAACTCATGGGTGGTCCAACTTCCTTTTTCCCTTACCTGCACCACATAGCACCCGTGAACCAAAGCTCCGCAAGAAAACTTAAACATGCTCATAAGCAGTTAGTAACATATTACAAAATCATAAAGACCGTGCCTAGCAGTAATAACACTACTCATGCATTCAATCCATATAAGTGGCTATAGTGTTACACAGAGGCCCTTTCCCTAGATAAGTGACTATATAGTCACCTCGGGGCACGTTTCCCTATTCTCTGTATAACCAACCTTAAGGTTGGCCAAGCGTACCTAGCGGGTTATTTTCCAACGGAGCTTAGAGTCGTTCAAGTGCATACAACTCAATGCACTATTGTCGCCCGTTGCCCTAACCATATCAGCTAGCACTCAGTGCGCTATTGCTGCCTTTAACTTATAAGTCAAGTCTTTCAGTCTGCGCTCAGGGCGCTATTATAGTCCTTGACTTATAAGTGAAGACTTTCAATAAGATAATACTGACAAGCATAAATCATTTAACAATTATCCAGATACAAAGCATTCAAGCATGCTTAATCAAACAATCACAGGCATAATCATAATCATGGTCATTCACAAGGGCTTGAGCCCTAATCATAACCTAGAGTGTAGTATTCTTACCATTGGTCCAAGCACTGGATAAATAGAAACAACCTAGAGCACGATCCCCTTCAGAGCACTAGTGGTACCCTAGTCACAACCATAACTAAGGAAATCCATCAATATTAAGTAAATAAAGGTTTTTAGACTGAGTCCTAGCCTCCATGAACTCAAATTCTACTAAACCGGGTAGTAGAATCCTTCTCGAGCCCTTAGGTTTCAGTTCCCATTACTCAAAACCTCATTTGGTCACTTTCCCCAATTAAAGTCGTGGCCCGCCCCTAAAGGGTCGCGACACGCCCCTAGGCAGAGAATGTTGGTCCTATTTTCACTGGACACGCACTGCGGCACTAATGCGGGTCAGAAGAACCCCAATGCCCCCGAGTTCATGCAGGCTGTGGCACTAAGGCGAGTCAAAAGAACCCCAACTCCCCTGAGTTCATGTGGGTCGTGGTGCAACCCCGCGAACCCAGTTTTCCAACATTTTCCTCTAAGCCAAAACCCTCAAAATTCATCGCAAATAAAAACTAAACCCATAATTGGGTTCTAAACTCATAGTAACACATCAAAGGCATCATATAAAAACCCAAAAACCAAACCAAAACCTCACCATAACTCAAAATTCAACCCTTGAGTTCAAAACTCAAGAAAACTCTAAAAGCTCATAAATTCACTTAAAGAATTAGAGAGAATTACTTACCTCAACTGAGAATTACGACCCTAAGCTGTCTTTAAACCAATCCTAGCTCCAAACTCCAATTACTAAGCCAATCTCTCAAAATTTCAAGAACTCGCCCAAGTGAGAGGGAGGTAGAGAGAAAATGGAAGAGAGAGAAAGGGAGTTGATCGTTTCTATTTCTTCTTTGATTTCCCTAATTCTAAAGGACTCTAGTGGCTAAGTCCATCCATGCCCCTTGCCTTGAGGGAAAAATCATCTTTTGCCACCATTTCCCACTAATCAACAATTAACACCATATTTCCCAATTAATTCTAAGATCTCCAAATAATTACAAAATAAATTCCCATTACCCAAAAAATGCACGGTAATGTACTAAATTACCAAAACATCCCCAGGCTCACCCCAAGCCAAGTACTTGACCCCGTTGTGACTAAACCGATAATTTTCTCACTAGGATCGTCTCGTGCTGAGTAACTCAAATATAGCCACATAATAATGTCGTCTAAATCTCAAAATACATATATTTACAATATACCCTCAACGGATCAAAATTACAAAAATACCCTTATAATAAGAAACGGGTCCACATGCATACTTAATACACCTAAACATGCAAACATAGTCATATCACAATATAACTCACAAAATTCACATAACAATATACTCATATCACATAAACATATAATTAATCCAATTATTGCCCTCCTAGCCCCCTAATAAGGACACTAAGCCTTATTAGGGAATTTGAGACGTTACAGTTCAGCTTCATGTTGTATTTTTTCAGCACGTCAAAACATTCTTCAAGATCAGATGCATGGTTATTGGAAAATTTTGACTTGACGAGCATATCATCGAAATATACCTTCATGTTTCTCTCGATCTGGCTAATGAACATCTTGTTGAACAACCTTTGGTAAGTTGCACCAGCATTCTTCAACCTGAATGGCATAACATTGTAACAATAAACGTTATGGTCGGTCATGAAGCTAGTGTGGTCTTGGTCTGCATGTTTCATTGTGATATGGTTATATCCATAATACGCGTCCATGAACGACATTAGCTCATGATCAGCCATTGCGTCTACTAGTCTATCAATCCTAGGCAGTGGGAAACAATCCTTGGGACAAGCCTTATTGAGGTCGGAGAAATCAATTCAGGTTCTCCACTTTCCATTAGAATTTCAAAGCAAAACGGGGTTGGCTATCTAGGTTAGATATTTCGCTTCCCTGATGAACCTGCATTTTCTTGCAAGGTTTCTCCTTGCTCTTTTCCCAGCAGGCTACGTTTCTATGTTTTCACAGGTACGTTTTTTTTCCAAATTTAATGTGTGCATCATCACGCTCGGACTGATCCCTACCATGCCCTCATGTGACCAGGCAATGACATCAAGATTTCTTCTCAAAAACTCAAACAACTCCTTCTTTCTTTCAAGTCCGAGGTTTTTCCCAACCTTTACCCCTTTCAAGGGTACTTTTAGGTCAATGATGATTTCCTCTAGCTCTTCTGAAGCCCGAAGCTCAAATTTCTTTTCGTTTAATCTCGAATCAATTTCTTCAGGTTGGGCAACCTCATTTCTGAATTCCTAAGGTTCTTCCACCTCTTCAGAACCTACCATTACGCAAGTTCCTCATTCTCTTTGGTTATTACCACGACCTGTTGTCCGGGTTGTGATTTTCCCCTCATGGAAATGCTATAGCATTCCCTGGCAGCGAGTTGATCTCCTCTCACTGTGCATATCCCTGAGGACGAGGGAAATTTCCTGGCCAGATGGCGAACCGAAGTTATAGCTTCAAATGTTATCAATACAGGTCTTCCCAAAATTGCATTGTAGGCGGTCGGACAATCCATTACTATGAACTCAAGCATCTTAGTGACAACATTTGTATCCTCACCCAATGTAACTACGAGCTCGATTGCTCCTATGACTGCCATTCCCTCTCCTGAAAATCCATAGAGGGCCATTGAGGTCGCTTTAAGATTGGCTACAAATAGCCCCATACTTTCAAAGGTGGACCTGAATAACGTGTTTAGGGAGCTCCCATTTTCGACGAGCTGAATAGTTATCACCAGTAAGTCATTACACGGGAATTGGACGTGGCTTGTCATCTTTCGTAAAAATGGTTGGTTGTTTCTCCAACCACTGCTGCTTTGATAACCTCTACTCTGGTACAAATTCGGAGCTGATATGCATCTTCAGCTTCTGGATATACCTTTTCTACATTCCACTTCTCAATCCTGCCAAATGGGACCCTCCACCGATAGTGGCTGTTTCCTTTCCTTCAACAGGAGGAGGGATAACCTGATTCTCAGGAGCTAGTTTAAGGTTGTCCTAGCTTGCATGAGTTGGTTGTGAATTCTGGCCTGCCGATTGACTAGGAGCTACCCTCTTTTGAGCATATTGTGCTAACAGTCTAACCCGGATGAGAGTCTCGATCTCATCTTTCAGTTGACGACAATCGTCAGTGTTGTGACCAATGTCATTATGATATTGATAGAATTTAGCTGGATCTCTCTTCTCCATTTGATGCTTCATGGGCTTGGGCTTTTTCCATGGAAGGCGAGTAGAGTAAGCTATATAAATATGTTCTTGTGTATCCATTAAATCTATATAGTCTGTGTAGACGGACGTATATTTATCCCCATGCTTACTTTTCTTGGAGCAGTTGTGGTCGTCCTCATCATTCCCCTTCCATTTATAACCCCTGACTGGTTATTCTGGGTTGTAGGCTAAGCCACAGATGCAACATTATTTACCACTCTAGTGGGATGAACGCGGGTCTGGCTGGTTCTTGCAACAACAAACTCTGCCTCTTCTAAATTTATCCATTCTTAAGCTCGTGCCAAGAACACATCTACACTCTTCACCCTTTTTCTTTGGAGTTCTTTCCACAAATTTCCTCTTACGGTAATTCTCGTTCTCATAGCCATGAGCTTAGAACTATCATCATCATCTCTAGCTCGGGCCGCTGCATTTATGAATCGGCTGAGATATGCCTTCAGGCATTTACTGGGCTGCTTCCTGATGTTAGCCAATGAATTGGCCTCTGCTCGAGTCTCTTTTGCAACTCAAAACTATCTTTTGAACTCCAAAGATACTTTTTCCATAAGGTGATTGAATGCTTTTTTATATTTTTTAAACCATAGTTTGGCTGGTTCAGTCAGCGTTGCAGGGAATAGAATACACCTTAGGTTGAAATTTACATTGTGGGTCATCATAAGCATGTTGAAGGCCCCTAGGTGATTGGACAAATAAGTTGTCCCATCATATGTGGGCATGGTCTACATCCTAATGCCAATAGGATACGGAGTTGCCGCAATATGGGGAGGGAAAGTTTGGAGCTCCTCATTAGAATCATAGTCATCAATGTCTTTTCTAGACAAGAGTCTTTACGTCTGTTCTTCCATTACGGCCAGTCGCTCGAGGGTTGGATCCTTTGTCTCTAGGTTATTTGGGAGTTAATTATCAGCTCCCACCCTGTTGTACGTGTTAGATGGGTTATTATCCCTCCAAGATTGAGTTCAATTATGCGGGACATTCCCATTTTCATGTACAATGGACGGATCTCCCTTGGCATGAGTATAACTCAAATCATCGTGGCGAGCTAGGTATCCTCTTTGTGAGTTCGGATGATCATGCAGGTCAGAATGTGGGTTGGAGTGAAGGCTTTGTGTGAAGTTTAAATGATTTCTTAGGTTGCTCTTATCTCTACCTTCGCGCTGCCTCTCTGCTCAGTTGCTCCCATTCGTGAAGTTAATAGCTCGTTGCTGGGATCGAGGACCTGGATTATTAGTGCGAGACCATGGGATATAAACATCTTCTAACGGGATAGGATTTCTCCTGCTATTCCCTTGGGGTGAAACATTCCCCTGTGTGCGAGGTGGCATTGGATGTCAAATCGGTGATGGAGGATGCCTTATCGGTGAAGCTATCCTTGTTCCATCGAGAGACACTAGATTAGCTCTCCCTTGATCTACTCCAATTTCTTGGGTTGGAGGTAGTGCAGATTTGTTTCTCCGTGCTGGAGGTGCTGGACGAGGCACGGATAAATTTGTTGGGATGTCTTTTCTCCTTGAGTCGGCTTCAGCTCGCCTTGTCTGGCCAAGCTGATTCCTGGGAGTATGAGTTTAATTATTATTCCTACAAGGGTTGGTTGGTTGAGCCTTTCGCGAAGTCCATTCAGAAGGCAGGGAACTCGGGATCGCGTTTCAGATGGAAAGACTGACATTAGGTCGACAATTCCTGTGGGTACTAGTAATTTGAGTATTTCCCGGAGTCCGTTCAGAAGGTACAGAAATCGAAGTTGCAGTTTTGACAGAGCAACTAATATTGGGTCGATTATTCCTGTGGAATATGTAGGACCCACTTTGCCTCCATCTGACATTAGCATCGGTTGCAGATTGGGGCAATTGAGCCAAATCTCCTCAATCTTCTTGTTAGCCTCGGCAAGATAGTTCCTTAACTAGACCTTTTCCATCTTGATGGCTATTAGATACCTACGATGGGGATTTGGTGGGAGTGAGGCTGAGCTCCCAACATCGTTTTGTTCCACATGTTGTTTTTCATGATGACGTTGTGCAGATGTGCCTTCTCTAGTGGGGAGTGTTGCATGGTGAGCCTCCCAATCATCAGGTTGCTCCGTCTCACTGTCACGCACAGATTGAGTGGCCACCATAGTGTATGTTGGGTGAAACTTGCGTGGGGAATTAAGCCTAATATGTTATCAACGAAACACCAATATGTTGATGTGGTTTTTCGACAACAGGGGATTTAGAAATCCAACAATAGAGATATTAGGCTTTTTGTAAACCGAATGTATAAAATGTAGCAAAAAAAAAAAAGAATGCAAAATGCTCACACAATTTTATGTGGTTCAGTGGTTAAAATCCACCTATTCCACAAGTCACTCTTATTGATCTATTTAGGACTCTACAGAAAATTGTTTTTGACAATTTCAGCAGATTTTTTGCATACAGAAAGTCAATCCCTTTAACTATCCATTCCCCTTTTATTTATAGGAGATTCTCATTGACAGTTTTGGGTAACTGTGCATTAATAAGGTAATTGAACAATTTGGGTAACCTCCCAGTTACATAAATATATGATTGCCTATTAAATTTATATCTGTTATATCGGGTGATAAATGCATAATAAAATCTGCGCCATTATGAGGCGTATAAAGAATCTCCAACCTTTTGGGATCCTTCACTATGTGTCATGACCAAGCTTCTATGAGTTGAACCCATCCTTCGAGCTGGATGTATAGGACTAATCTAAACTGGCACAGGTCATGTTTAGAGCTTCACGAAGGCAATCTAGGTGACACACATCTTGAACTAAGTTGTTGTCGTAAGAAGCAATCTGGAGACTATCTAGTTATCATAAGCTATCAAGTATGACTCAAGCTGCTCACTTCAAAGTCACGTCTCGCTTTCTTCATACGCCTATCTGCCAGTTGTAGCCCGTGCTGAGTAATTCAACTTGTATTTTTGGGGTACAGCACATGTTGTATGCTAAATGTTTTAGGGCATGTACTCTAGAAGGTAAGAGGTGGACAAAGGTTGCCATAGTTTTGACCATAGTGGTCACAAAGAGGAACTAGTGCTTCCTCGTAGTTATCTCTCCCATTTATGTGTGTAGTGTGTGCATAGGTTTCTATATGATGATTCTATGTTTTGTTATGATATGTTTATGAGAATGCTATGTGTTTGGTTTACTCTCCTTACGAGGTTGTTTAGCTCATTCCGCTTTCCTTTCCCTCTGCAGGATATTAGTGAATGTCTTATATGTTGTGTCGGGAGTTGAGATCAATCCAGAACAGAAGTGTGTATCCTACGGGGAACCAGATGGACAAAAAAAGAACGAGAACACATTACAGTTATAAGCTATTTTTATCATGATTGTAATTTTTTAATGAAGGACCAGTGGATGGCATTTTCTTTAAGCCCGTGAGCTATATTTTTGCTTTAAACTCGAATCTGACCTTGTGCATGTTTTGAATAAAAGATCCACTAGATAAATATATCGAGTCGGGGTGGGGGAATTTAAAAAGAAAAATATTATTACTGAGTTAGGATCAATACATATATTTATACATTAAATCAACACATACAATTAAAAATATATTACCTCTTGAAGTCTATCAATATTCCTTGAGTCTTTTAGTATAATCAATCGATCTTCCTATCCAGTGAAGACTCACACCTTAGCCTTCCATGTTGTTCCTCAAACAGAAAAGGTCGCGCGTGGGCATGTAGGATTTAAAAGTTTCTTATTTAGGCTATCTAGATGTTCTCAACATATAAGATCTAAAGAGATTTGAGAAGAGAGAAGGCTTTAGATCTAGAGATGAACTTTGATTATAGTGGAGTAATAATGGAATTAATAAATAAATTATTCAATTAAAGAGTTTAATTAATAGTCTGGTTTATTAAAGCATTGCATTAGAAGTCCATGGTCTCCGAGTCACCTCTGTCCTACACTGTCAAGGGTAAAGATATCACTATCAAGATTATGTGATAATTATGTATAATTAATAAATTAACTAATTAGTTTTTATTGGAAAAACATTATATTAGTCGAAATTAATATTAGTTAGTGTTTGAATTAATATTAAAGAGAGTTAATTACTATATTAGTATAAGATAATTATTCAAACTGGTAGTTTTTATGATAAGGTTAATTTTGAATTAACTGGTATTTATTTTTGGGAATAATTATATTGTCTTAAAGTTAATTAAACAAAGAAATGAGAAAAATTAGGGAGGCCATTAAAATGGCTCTCTAGATCTCAAGCCTTCTCTCTTCTCCAAAATCTATAGATCTCATATGCTGAGAACATATACATGTTGGGGTTTTATTCCCTAATTAAAACTCAAATTCTTTGTAATCTCATTTTATTATCAATAAAATAATAGAAATCAATTTTTTGACTTGGTCAATCACTTTGCTCACATGTTTTATTTTCATGATTATTTGTTTAATATAAACTTCTATTAAATCCCGAGCATATAGCTAATCTTATTTTTAGTGACGTAATCACAGTGGAATATAAATATGATTATATGTTCAAAATAAGTTAGTTCTAAGATTAGTCAGTGCACCGGATTTACACTGACTTGCCAATCTACGATATGATCTACTTACACATTACAGTGTTATGTTCTTTCCAGAACATTAGCAAAGTAGATAAGATCGGATGTATTTGTTACATCGGACAGGACCGATATTGACAGTTTATAAGATAAGTAAACATACCGTTATTATCTATTCTAGTCATATCATATACTTGACCATAGGTCAATTCAATCTCAATTCTAAGAGGTTAGTATTAAAACTGATTGTATTATTTGAGTTCTTTGACTTGTTCGTTACCAGCTTACCCTACGGACTAGCCCATACTTACATCTTGGGAACTCGGTAGTATAATTGAGTGGGAGTGTTAATCATAGATATGAACATCTATAGCTTCTGATGAAGAAGTGAAACGATGGTTTCCTTTTAGTTTGGTTCAAGGTGATAAATGATAGAGATCTCATTTCAGTAATTAAATTAGTTTACTGAAATATCATTTACAAGGAACTAAGTGTTTTAAGGATAAAATACAATGAGGGGTAAAACGATATTTTAGTCCTATCTCATTGTAGGCCGTCTATAGAGGATTGAGTGACAATTATGGTTGTAAAAATGGATAATTAATAGCGTATCTATATTTGTTATAGAGAATTCTATGAATTCAAGAGTGCAATTCCAAGTCTATAGTGGAGTCACGAGGAATTAATAAGTTAGTAAATTTATTTGTTAGATTTATGATAACTTATTGGAGCTAGATTTCATAGGCCCATGGTCCCCATTGTACCTTGGATAAAATCATCAAGATAGTCTCAATTAATTGATTTAATTATCAATTAGAATTATCAAAGTTGACCAGGTCAATTTTGGATAGTTTCACAGAGTTATGTAATTTTGAGAAGAAAAGAGAATTTATGGCAGATTTATTAATTAAGATAAATTGGTATCTAAATTAATAAATAAATTTAAATCAAGGTTCAAATTATAAATAATTAATTTGATAAAGGATTTAAATAATTATTTAATTAATTAAATCAATAGAAAATAATACAGGCCTTGATTTTAAGTCCAATGGGCTTATAATCAAATAGGAAATTTCACGGGCCTATAGCCCATGATAATTTCGACCTAGGGCTTCAAAGTGGCTATTATTTTATTGATTTTTTAATTAAATTAAATGGTCTAATTGAGTCTATAAAAGGAGTGCTTAGAGAGAAGTCAAAATAGAAGACAGATAAGTCACAAGTCAGATTTTCTAATAGTTTTAAATTCTCTCTAAACACAAGCCCTTTTCTAAGCCACTTTGTTATTTTCTCTTCTTCTCTCTATATTTATCTCATGTGTTGAGAATTTCCCACACTAGTCTAGGTGGTTCTAAGGATACATTGGAAGATTGTGAACAAAATAGAAGATCGGTTCAGTTTCTTGATAATACTCTGCGACAGAGAGGATACAAGAGTTAGAGAAATTGAAGGAATGACTCTTTAATTCCGTTGCGTATACTGTAAGTATTCTATTCTTTGTTTCTCTTTGAATTCAATTTTAGAAACATGTTTTAGGCTATCTCGTATTAATTTGTTTAATATTAGATATACATGAAAATAAATAAAGATCTTGTATAAGCTAATCCAACAATACATAGCCTAAACAATCAACTTGTGAATCCTACATGCCTACACACGTCCTTGTGTGTTTGATAAAGGACTTTGAAGGCTAAGGTGTGAGTCTTCACTGGATATGAAGATCGATAGATTATACTAAAAGACTCAATAAATCTTGATAGGCTTCAAGAGGTAATCTATTTTTCCTTGTATGTGTTGATTTGATGTATGTATATATATATGTATTGATCCTGGCTCTGTATGAATGTTTTTTTTTTAAATCCGCCCACCCCACCTTCCACTGCGTCTCTGATCTTGTTTGAATTAATACAACCAATTGAACCCATGGTTGGTTGGGGATTTAAAGGTTTTATACTTTCTAAATGACCAATGAATAATGAGAATAATTCAATATTACAAACCCTAGATATTAATCAAGAACTTTATTCAAAGTATGTATGCAAATCTTTATAATCAAAGAACCATATTGAAAGTATGAATGCAAATCTTGATAATCAAAGAACCATATTCAAAGTATGAATGCAAATCTTGATAATCAACGATTAAATGATTATAACATGAATTTAGAATCATTTAATCATCAAAAGTAACAATAATGAACTCTTCTTTTAGGAGTAAATCTTAATAGAATAACACAATTCAAAAGTTTAGTGTTAGAGAGATACAACCTTTGTTGAGCACTAGAATCTTCAATTTGGGAAACATCAAAAGGCTTATACACGAATTGAATCGCTTTCCAAAATCTCTATTCCAAACACTCCAATTTTTTCTTGAAGCTTCACCAAGATATAATTAGACTTTGGATTGAACAAGCCTTTGAAACTCACCAATTCATGCAAGACTTGGTAAGTTTCTTGGAGAAAACTTATGATCTTTGATAGCTAGAGAGAGAGGATAAAAACAGAGTTGAAAAGTGTGATTAATTCTTTACAACTCTAATAGCCCTTATTTATAGTGTAGGAATTGTCATTAAGTCCAACCAATAGGATTACAATTTTTCTCACTATGCGCGCTTAGCACATTTCATGTCCTTGTGCTCAACCATTTCATGAACTTTCTTGGGAGAAGCTCCAACTCTCATGAGAGGCAGCACCACCTCTAAGTTCACATAGGTGAAGTTCTTATAGCATTTTGGCAACATTTAGAGATGCTTGTTGCACACAGCTAATCTTCATTAAAAGTCATAGGTTTAACCCTCACTCAGTAGCAACCAACACTAACCATTCTTTAATGGAACTCACGAATATGTTAATGTTGAAACTATTCATCCAATGACTTGTTCTTACCCATTGAGCTCTTGCCCTTGATGTTCACAAGTTTGGAGTTAGGTCATAGGGTTAGGTCCTCAAAACCTACAGCTTCATAGTGTTCATGGTAGTCCATGTAAAACATAACTCAAAGTCTCAAATAACAAAATAAGAGAAAACATAATGAAAACATCAATCCTTCAATCTCACATGACAGAATAAAGTATCAAAATTGTTGAAGATGATACGATCTAGCCATTAATCCTTCAATCTACAATGAAAGCATAATAATAATATTATGAGTGAGTTGGCAACTAAAAAATATTATAATAAAAATTGTTCTTACTCAACCACTACACCATATAATTGATGTTCTGAATAGATGTCCATGTATCAATTGTAAGAGACACTCTCTCACTACTCATTACACTTTTCAATTTTTTTCTTATCATCAACATACAAATTGTAAATGTCTCTAGCAATAGTAGTCCTAGATGGAGGATCAAACTTTGGATTCATGTAATGGGAGTACTGCCTAAACCCTCCCCTTTCCACATATCTAAAGGGAACCTCATCCAATATGATATAATTTGCTAAATGTTCCCTAGCACCCTCTTTTGTCCAAGACACATCTACGAGGCTATTACAACCCTCTTCTTTTTTAGTGAAAGACAACAATTTTTGTTTGTCATTCTCTTCTCTTCCTCTGAGAAAATTCTTACATCTGTTCAAATAAGCCGTAATAGTAAAAGTCTCATTCCTCGTTGGATTGTAAGTGTAATTAGTTTTACAATGAACACATATACACCTATGATTTTTAGGATCACCTCCCTCAACCGGCGTAAAATGGTCCCAAATTTATTTTCTGTTTCTTAGCTTAATTTGTAGTGGTGGGAGTAGAATTTTGGGATGGATTGAGAAATTCTTGAGTTTGGGTTGGATTAGATTTTTCAGCTTCCATATCTCAATCAAACCTAAAATATGTTAAATCATAAAAATTAAAAACATACATAGCTCACAAATCCATTCCACAAATTTATAAATTTGTTAAATAATATACAAAAATTGTCATTTACATACTAAATCAAATAAACCAACACAAATTTGAAAATTATTATCAACATAATATGATTATCTTGTGAGACCCTTTACACACATGTCACAATAAAAGTAAATAAACATGTTTTGTTCAATTAACACATATATTCACGTGTTATCGTAAGACATTGGAGTTGGCATTAGTCTTACATTAACTGTCGGCATTGGTCTCGAATTAACTATTGGCGTTGGGGTCAATAGTGACAGTAAAAACAACAGTGACAATTATTAGCTGTCGGCATTGGTCTCTATGCCTACAATTTTTAACTGTCAGCGTAGAGTCCTGCTAAGCAATTACGACATTCAACAGAGTTGACTGTCGTGGTTGGGTGTCGTGAAAGTCCAGTTTTGTAGTAGTGATTAGAAATAATTACCTTAATAAAAAAATGAATTAAAATAATAGATTCTTTTTTAATCTAAACAATAGAAAGAATGAGAACATAAGAGAAGAATAGAAAAAATAAAGAAAGATTTTGTACATGTATGCATATATATAATGTTATAGATATAGATAAAAAATTATGTTAAACTAAATTATTTGATTGTTGAATTCAATAACTAATGCAAATTACGTGGCAATGTTTTTGGTCCACCATACCTTGTGTTAAACAAGTAACAAACAATAAAAAATAATATAATAAAAAAATTAGAAAAATAAGTTAAGAAAAAGACTTTTTACAAAAATAAAAAAGAGAGAAGAAAGTTAACTAAAAGATAATATATGAAGAAGATAAAAGTGATGAAAGCAGGTAGATGATAGGCAATATTAGACATCTCAAAAGAAAAAGACAAAAAAAAAAAAGAATGAACGAACCAAATACACATTTAAATTTGTATAAATCACAAAAGAAAAAAAAATAGTAGAAACATGACAATAGAAATAGCAATCAAGAAATGTGAAGCTGATTTACTTAATAGGATTATATATTTATATATGAATAGAAAATAAAAATAAAAACAACACAAGACATACCTGTGAAGAAATTGTGAATGGATTGATCTTATTGATATATTTTAGTCGTATATATATACAAAAGAATAGAAAACAGGAAACTAGAGAAAAGGAAACTAGAGCTGTAATTCTAATCTAATTCCTAAACTCACGGTTATCCATATATACAAAACATTAAGAGAATATCTCAATAATATCTCACTACCCCCCCCTCAAGTTGGAGCATGAGGATCATAAATTCCCAACTTGGAAAGCAAAAACTGAAATTGATGGGTCCCCAAAGGCTTGGTAAAGATGTCTGCAAGTTGAACAGTTGTAAGAACATAAGAAGGAAGAATAGTGCCATCTTGGATAGCATCACGAACAAAGTGACAGTTTGCTTCAATGTGCTTTGCTCGTTCATGGAAGACTGGATTCCGAGAAATATGTAAAGCCGACTGGCTATCACAATATAGCCCAATAACATCAGTATGTTGAATCCCCAAGCTAAGGAGAAGACCCTTCAACCATTTCAATTCACAAGTAAGAGAAGCCATAGAACGATATTCAACCTCTACCGAAGAACGTGCCACAGTAGGATGTTTCTTGGTTTTCCAGGAAATCGGGGAATGACCAAGAAACACAAGCCAACCCGTGAGAGAGCGACGAGTAAGAGGACAAGCTGCCCAATCAAAATCACACCAACCAGTCAAGGAAAGAGAGCTATCAGCACGAAGTAAGATTCCTTGTCCAGGAGAGCCTTTCAAATAGCGAACAACACGCAAGGCGGCTTCCCAATGTTCCTGTCTTGGTTCTTGTAGGAACTGTGACAAAACGTGAACAGAGTATGCCAAATCAGGACGAGTGACCGTTAAGTAAATCAAACGACCAACCAAACGACGATAAGGTTCCGGATTGGACAAAGAATCTCCTGAAGCATGAGTAAGCCGATGGTTTTATTCAATGGGAAAAGATGCGGGCTTAGCACCCAGAACACCAGTCTCAGAAATGATGTCAAGAGAATACTTTCATTGACAAAGAAATATACCATCAGGACTTCGAGCCACCTCAATCCCGAGGAAATATTTAAGAACCACGAGATCCTTCATATGAAAACACGTGCTTAAATAGTTCTTAAAGATCTTCAAAGCAGCGAAATTATTCCCAGATATAATTAAATCATCAACATACACCAAAACATTGATTTGAGTATCACCCTTAGTATAAGTAAAGAGAGAATAATCAGCATAGGATTGTAGAAAGCCATACTCTCTTAAAGCAGTGACAAGTTTGGAAAACCAACACCTCGGTGCCTGTTTCAAGCCATATAAGGACTTTCGAAGACGACACACCATATCAGGTTGAGAAGACCCAAAACTAGGAGGAAGCTTCATATAGACTTCTTCATTGAGATCCCCGTGCAAAAAATCATTATGCACATCCATCTGATGCAGCTCCCAATTTTTAGATGCTGCAATGGCTATGAAAGCACGAATGGTGACCATTTTTGCAACAGGTTCAAAAGTCTCGTTATAATCGATCCCGGCAATTTGATGATTACCAAAAACAACCAAACGAGCTTTAAGCCGTTCAACACTGCCATCAGAGTTGTACTTTATTTTATAGACCCATTAACTACCAAGAGCACGTTTACCAGGAGGTAATTTTTCCATAGTCCAAGTACCATTATCCTCTAAAGCAAGAATTTCTGTGTGCATAGCATGAGGCCATCCTTCATCTGTCATAGCTTTTTTAAATGATTTTGGTTCACAACCTGCAGTAACAGCAGCAAGAAATTGCCGATGGCTAGCAGAAAATTTTGCACAGTTAATATAATGTGTTATAGGAAATGGTGTACCAGAGGGAGCTGACGGCGCGGGTGAACTTAGAGAGATAACAGATGGACTTTGTGTGATAACAGTATTAGTAACATAGTCACGAAGCCAAGTGGATGGAACCTTTTCACGGAGTCCACGTCCCATGTGAGTGTCATTGATAGAATTCGGAGCAGCCCCTGCTACCCCCCTTGTAGATGGATGTTGGAGTGGAGATGTGGATTGAACAGGACTCTGTGCCGCAGTCGGGCTAGACTATGCTACAGGAAAAGGGAGAGTAGGCTCTAAAGTGGTAGTTGTTGGAATTTTGGTGGTGACATGTACTGGGGAGGATTCATTTGTGGGTTCAGGTTCATTAGAAAATGGTTCAGAATCACCAATAAGATTAAAATCAAAGTCATCATCACCTAAACTCACGCTGCCAGAATTATATGTAGAGTTAATAGTAGAAGGATCATTTTCAGCAAAAGGAAATTGATTTTCAAAGAACTTAACATCCCTAGAAACAAAAAAACTTTTATTTTCTAGATCAAAAAGTCTCCACCCTTTCTTACCAAAAGGATACCCAACAAAGATACATTTTCAACTGCGACTTGCAAATTTATCATTCTTAGCACGTTGATTATGGGCATAACACAAGGAACCAAACACTCGCAATTCATCAAAAATTGGCAAAGTATGAAATAAAATTTCATAAGGTGTTTTATTCTGAAGAACACTTGAGGGTGTTCGATTGATCAAATGAGAAGCTCCTAAGACACATTCACCCCAAAAATAACGAGGAAGATGACTTTGAAAACGTAAGGCCCTTGCCACTGTTAAAATATGACGATGCTTACGTTCAACTCTACCATTTTGTTGTGGAGTCCCCACACAAGAGGTTTGAAAGAAAATCCCATTTGAAAGAAAATAATCTTGCAAACAATTAAATTCTGTCCCATTATCACTCCGAACAATCTTAACCCTTTGACCAAATTGTCGATCAACCATAGCAAAAAATGACATAAACATTTTAAACACCTCCAATTTATCAATCAACAAATAAACCCATATAGCTCGGGAAAAATCATCCACAATAGTAAAAAAATAACGATCCCCACATGAAGAAACAGTATTGTAAGGACCCCATAAGTCACAATGTACTAATTCAAATATTCGGGAGGCCTTATGGTCACTAAGAGAAAAAGAATCACGAGTTTGTTATGCTTTATTTAATTTATCACTAGAATTACGTAGGAAAGGTAATGACTTTACTACTTTCTCTGAAGGATGTCCAAGACGTTGATGCCAAAGTTCCAACGAAGATGAAGAACCATCCACTGAGATAGCTTGCATTGTAGACAGTGGCCGGAAGTAGTAAAGTCCATCTCTCCGTTCACCCGTTCCAATCAGCTTCCTCGAATGACGGTCCTGTATAACACACATATTAGAAGCAAATTGTACAAAACAGTGCATGTCATCAATGAGTTGTGTAACCGAAATTAAGTTGTAGTGCAATTTAGGGACATAAAGAACATTTTTAAGAAATAATCCTTCCAAGAGTCTCACACTTCCCTCTTTAGTAGCATTTAATTTTTGGCCATCAGGGAGTCCGACGGGACATGCGGCAATATCATGAACATTAAACAAACAAGATTCATCCCCCGTCACATGATTAGAAGCACCAGTATCAATAATCCAAGAAATCCTGGAAAACTCACCATGTAAACGTTCGATAGAGGAATGAGTATTACCAAACATAGTAGCGATAGTTTGCCATTGTGTTGCACTTAGGTGAGGAAGAGAGGCAACATTGTTTGACGTGGTGGCTGCATCATTGGAAGAGTTTCTTTGTCCATTGACCGAAGATCCAACCATAGTGGTATCGTTACCGTCAGCCATTGCCGATCGTGTATCTTAGCCGTGTGGCTCTGATACCATGAAGAAATCGTGAATGGATTGATCTTATTGATATATTTTAGTCGTATATATATACAAAAGAATAGAAAACAGGAAACTAGAAAAAAGGAAACTAGAGATGTAATTCTAATCTAATTCCTAAACTCATGGTTATCCATATATACAAAACATTAAGAGAATATCTCAATAATATCTCAATAACCTGGTAGTGTCGATGCCGAATGCTCGGCTGGTAATTGTGGCTCCGTGACTGGTACTGGTGAGGAAGATGTAGAATGCGATAAACAACACAATTAACTAGGGTGATATATGTATAAACATATTCATATCTTAAAAGAAATTGAAAAAAGAAAAAACAACACATTCATAGGGACATATACCTGGTAGTCGGCACCGGTAGTAAGGAAGAAGGTTGACCGCGACGCAGAACGATGGCTGGTACCAGTGAGAGAGGTGTATACTGAGACAAACAATACAATAAGAGGTATACATATGCAAATATATATATATATATTCTTACAAGAACTGAAAAAATTAAAATAAAACTTAACTAGATCAACTTGGTAGTAAATTGCTGAGAAGGGCCCCGTGAGAGAGAAAGGTACGGGTACGGTAGTTTGAGAGTCGAAGTTGTGAGACTTATCACTTACGAACATAGAACGAGACTACGAGAAAGAATTCATTAAAATGGAACATTTTAAGTCGATGTTTAAGTTTGCAAAACAAACGATTCAATATTCACATATTATTAAATATTGTATTATTTCAATGTATCTACTATCTATAAATAATTAAATATATGATTATATTATATATATATGAGTATGTAGATGGTACGGTCCGGTCCGGATTCAACCATTAGAATAGATGCAAGACCCTAACCGGACCACAATCACAGAACCAGTCCAGATAGCCAGAACATTGGCGACGAATTCTTTTGGTCCAGATTCAAATGGTTTTGTCCAGATCGGTTGGGATTTGAGATAAAGCTTTACGAATTTTATGAACAACCCTAGTACAATCAGCAGGGTATATTAGACTCAAGTTGAGCTAGCGCTCTACGATTATTCTTTTCAAGCTTTATGCTTGAATCAAATGGTGCATTTGTCTCTTTGATTTTGATATTACTAAACTTGTCAAGCACTTTCTCAACATAGTATATTTTACACATAACCCCCACTATTTTTTTCTCACTTGTATACAAAAGATGGTATCAACTTCTCCAAGGCCCTACATCTTGAAAGTGGAAGATAGAAACCTCTTTGTTTCTATTTTTCCTTTCATCTCATTGCTCAAAATCAACATATTATCAACATATAGACACACCAAGATGGCATAGTCATTACAAGTCTTAGAGTATAAGCACTTGTCCGTATTATTATGTCTAAACTCATCTGAAACTATGGCTTTATCAAACTTCTCATGCCATTAATTCTGTACATGTTTTAAACCATATAATGATGTAACAAGCCTAACATTTTATGTTCATTTCCTGTAATATCCGTCTAATCATATCATGGTATTTCGGTAATTTGGCATGTGAGGGAAATTTAGTTATTTTACCCTTGAGTTGTATTTTCGTAATACGGTAAATAAGGTTATTTTTATAATTTTATGTAATTACATGATTATGTGTCTACTTGACTATGTAATGATTTGAAATATGATTATGTGAACAATTTCTAAAAAAAATTGTACGTTTATGAGCAACAACAATGATTTCTTCAAGTAGTAAGGGCACATGTGTCACAAAGTATGTAATTCAGGGCCATAGTGTAATTTAGAGAACTTTTGGGTCATAAGTTAATTAAGAAAATTTAAAAATATTAGTTTCGTGTGAAATTACAAGAAGGATTTGATCATAATAATGAGAGGGTTAGAATTAAAGGCAAATTGGTCTTTTGGTTTTAGGGATTAGTATTTGCATACTCGAATAGAAATTGGGTTAAGTCTATCGTATTATTGTTCGTCGTTGTATCGATCAAAGCAAATATTCTCTCTTAGGTTGAGGTCTAGAAGGTTAGAGAACTAAGAATCAACTTGAAGGTGATATATTATTAGTCTTTACAATCTAGGTCATGTTTATGATTGTTCATGGGGTTTAGTTTTCGTGGTTATTGGTTCAAGCATGGATTTAGTTGGAAACTCATAGAAATAGTTATGGATTTTACAAGATTAACCTATAGTGTAGAAATATTAATTATAACATAAGGTTTGATTAATATAGTTGGTCCTATAAATATTATTTAGTATACCCTGAGGTTTAGATAGAACTAATAAGAACGCGACACTTGTCACAAGCATGTTTATTGAGGATTTAAGTATTTTAGATGAATAAATTAATAAAAGATAGATCTAGAAGTTCTAGAACCTTCCAGCAGCTGTTAGGATTATATTTTACTCAGTCAAAGTTGTTTTAACAAACTTCAAATATGTTGAAAGTGTGCAAAAATGTGTTTAAAATATCAGCGTATGCCGATATATCGCGGTTATAGGTGTTGATATGTCGCCTACGGATGATACGAAAAAAACGTCGACTTCGCACAAATGAATGCTCGGGGCATAGGTAGGGGCAATATATCACCTAGGGTAGGCGATATATCGGCTCCTAGAGCCCTTTTTGAAACTTTGTGTATTTAAATTAGAAACAGCCCTCAACAACCTAGATTTGCTCTTGAACATTTTTTACCAAGTTCTGGGCATCTATTGATCAAAAATTCAAATCTTTTCAATTTATATTCATTTTAAAAGGGGTTAATTTCACTCCTTGAGCTCTATAAATAGGACCTTGTACTAAGCCACTTCATTCATCACTCAAGCATTTTTCAGAGGCTCCAAACTGCTAAGTTTATTCCATAGAGAAAACACTAGGGTTTGGGATTTAAAAAGCTTTTTCAGTCTAAGCTTTTCTAAACAATTGGGAAGTAAGATAGAGCGACATTTCGGTATCGAGGTGTAGATCAAAAGTCCTAGTCCATCCAAGGTATTCTTAAACTCAAGTTTAGTTCCTTATAGTTCTTTTATATTCTTCCATTTTCTTTCAGATCCTCACTTATTGTTATGGTTTTTGGTTAGGTGTTTAAGTTTCTTGAAAATTAAGGTTTTTTGGTAAGTTTCTATCTTGATGGTTTAGATCTCTTTTTCATCTCCATTTCTTTAGAAATACTCATGATTCTTATTGTTGATTTTAGGAGTTTTCCAATCCCGTTCTTGCCTCCAATATTCCAGTTTTTGGTAAGGAAAATAGGTTAGATTATATGGGTTATGATATGTTTATATGCTATGATTGTTATGTGCTATGTGTATATGTATAAATATGTTTTGTAGTCATTTGGGGTTTATAGTTGCTTCGATAGCAAACCCCAAGATTTTTTTATCATTATCGTGGTTTAGAGTTATGATTTACGTACCCTACCTCGATTAGTAGACTAAGGACCTAGATGGTTTTATCACATACCACGGTAATGAGTTAATGACTAGTCCTATATGATATACGTTTTTATGTTATACGTTTTATAGTATATGTTTTATGATATAGTCTTATGATTTATGATATATGTTTTTAGTAGATTTTCCTTGCTAGGCATTAGGCTCATTCCTTTTTATTTTTAGATGGTGCAAGAAAATAAACTTGGAAGGCATAACAGATTTGTGGCAGCTTGGCATGTGTATTGGGGATGGATTGATTGAATGGACTGCTGGAAGATTGAGGATGAAGTTATTTTAAGTCTTTAAATTTATGTATTTATTTTCCGCATATAGTTTTGGACAATTAATTAAAGATTATGTTTCTTTATGTTTTTTTTAACAATGGGATCCCATACCATATTTTGTATTTCGTACCGTATTTCAAATTTTTAATAAAGTTCTATTATTTCTTGAATGTATTCCAAAATCGTAGTTATGTTTAGTAGTTTTTAATGGTCTGAGATCTAGAATTAGTCGGGGCATTATAGTTGCAAGCTTAAAGGTATTGGTCTATGAAGATTGAGTTCGATAAAACCACCAGCTGAGGAGGTCTAGCCGAAATAACAGGCTTCAATGCATGTCAATCTCGAAAGTGCGTTAACCTAGCAGTCGAGGTCACCAACGCATTTTCCATACAACAGATGTTAGGAAATCCCTATTCTTTAGGGATTTGTTGTTATCTGATAATTAAATCCCAATTATCATGGGATATTATGTATTAAATGTATTTAATTACATTTATTTCACATTAGAATAATCAGTTGTGACTTCCCTGAAATTAGGGGAAGATATTATTCCAACGAGGCCTATAAATAGCCTGGTATTTTTCATTTGTACTCACGAACAATTTGATACTGAGAATACTCTGTTGAATTGCTCTGAGAAAGCTTTGAGAGAGTATTACAAATCAATAATATTAACTCGTGGACTAGGCAGATTTTAACTATTGAACCACATAGAAAATCCTACTGTTCGTTTCTTCTTTTTTGAATCTTTATTTAGTGCCCTTCAAATTTAAGTTGACGAAAAACGGCGTCAACAACTATGACTTATGTTTATGTTACGATATTTTTTGGTGTTAGGTAAGTGTGATGCAGTGTAGTTATCGGAACAAGTTGGTGTCCAAGGCCATGCAGGATGAGGGAGGGAAGCCACTCGCTACTATAAACTGACAAGACTTGCTTATGTTGTTTGTTTGATGTTGTATGTTTATGTGGCATGCTTACGATATGAAATTGCATGCTTACATTATTTCGTGCTCGGTTGCACATCTAAAAAGAATCACACTGTTGTACGGCTGGAATGATTGCGGTATTCTATGTTATGATTTTGTTTATACTATGATTATGTTATGTTGTGATAGGATATATTATGCTATGATTTTATGATGATACAATATGATTTTTTTTGGAACTGCATATGTTAAGGTATAAATTATGAGTAATATGTGGCTTAAGTTTTGATAGCTGAGCTAGTATATGTTTTATTATTGAGCTTTGGGGTTGTGACCTACATACTTCTTCTTGTTGGGTGTTATCTCTGTTGATGCCGTTTTTTGTCAACAGTGAATATAGAGCACGAAAACAATAAATAGTTATGGCCAGAAAAATACAATAAAACAAATAGGATTTTTTACGTGGTTCAGTAGTTAACTCTTTGTTATTAGAACTTAAGATGATTTCTGGAAATTCTTCAAGAATGAATTCTCCAGAGTTTCTCTCAAGATCACAAAATTTCGGTCCCTTTCAAAGGTACAAGACTTCTCTATTTATAGAGGAAGTCTCAGAATACTATCCCACACATCTCTGGGAAGTTATTCTTTATGTCAATAAATTTAATGGCTTTAAAAGCCTGTAACTCCTATATAAAAGGAAACGTCCCCTGAAGACCAGGGGGCGTATAACTGAATAATAAATATCCCATTATTATAGGGAAGTTACAACAATAAATGTAGATTGCGTCTCTCCAAGTGACTTATTAAGATGTTCTAAGTTAGCAATCTACAACGTCAGTGCCATGCCAACTCAAGTCTCTTAGTGATTTTTGAGTTGTAATATTTTCCTCGAGATCATGTGGTTTCGAGCTCATACTTATGTCAGGCTCGGAACCCCTGATCCGAGGCCACCCGAGAATAAACGTACTCCGATGTCTGTCTTTCGAGCTTGTGAGGACTTCGAGGCTACATCTTTGAGGTTGCCACCTGCTTTGTAGGTTTGGTGCCTAGGTTGCGAACACGTGTTCTAGACATTATGAGTTCATACCTGACGAATCCAGCTTTTGAGATCACAATTCTCAAGGCTCGAAATCTGGGTATAACATTTCGCCCCCTCAAAAGTATTTGTTCGAATCCTATGAGAAGGAAACTTTTGAACTACTTTTATCGAGAACTTCATCGTCACACACGTTCGAATATGGACACGTGCCAGCTGGGTATTGCCCACTCAAGGTACTCGAGTGCCTTGGAAACCTGCCCACGATCGTTCACCTGCCACCTTTTCGGCGCCATCTTGTCATTTGTCCCTGACTGTCAGATTTGATAAGGATCCTGATCAATGGTCCAGATCATTCCTTCTATTATCATTTCTGGTAGCCTATATATAGGGCTTCAGTCATCTTCTTCCCCTCATTTCTACGTTTACCAGTAGAATAGAAAAAAGAGAAGAGAAAATCAGAGGCGCCCAGAAAGTGTTTGGTGTTACATGTTCTCTCGGCCAAAGAAACAATGGACCACCAGCTTCTTCGAGACCGTGAGATCATACCTGCAACCTCTTCTTCAATCAACGAGTTCTCTGCAACCGTCGCCTTCATTGTGTAAGTATCTGATATATACATATTTTCTTTATCAGCTTCTGGCCCCCTTTTTTTTTGGAAATGCACTGGTTCATTTTGTAGTTTGATATACTAGGACGCTTTGACCAATAGGTATTCAGGTCTAGGGTTTCCCATTCCTAGTTCTAAATCAAGTTTGTATGTAGAAGAAAACCAAAAATGGTTTCTTTTTTCTGGGTTTCCAAAAGTTAAAAAACGTATCTTGCACACCAAGATATTGGGTACAAAATCTTGGTTTTAAAGAATGCACGATACCCAAGACTACCATTTTTGAATAACCGTCACCTTTTTCCCTGATATTTCAGGATTCTCAAAAATTAGATCCACTTCCCTCCTTTTTCTCGTAGAATACACGTTCTGACCCCTAATCGGGTTTCCAGGATCGAGCTTGTATCGTACCTAAGCACTTCCGAGCTTGCGTCACCAAGCTCGTTTTCTTAAATCCTTGCATGCATGGCCCTCACCATTTTTTCTTTCCCGCTAGATGTCACAGAATCTGGAAAGATGGTGGGGGTCGCTGCTTGCCATTCCGTACTCGCCAAAAACTCCGAGCCCGGAATCGCTGTTTTCTCGGAACCAACGTCTGATTCGTGAATACGACCACGCGCACGAACAGGAAGAAATCTGAGCTCACTATCGCCGCCAAGTCATCGATGTCATAGAAAAGAAGAGAAGAATCCTTTGAGAGGCGCATTATCCGGAATCTGGTTCAGGGCCCAGACCAATCCCCCTTGATCCTAGGTTAAAGGTGATGATCGCATACCACCCGGGAGAGCTTCAATTCTCACTGATGGGGGAGCCTTCTACCTCGCAGCCAAGGAGAGAATTTTTCGAGGCCGAGCACTACTGGAGCTCGGTTACCTTGCTAGGTCAGATAAAGGATATCTTGGCCTTTCATGGTATAAGACTGTCAGGCTCGCTAAGGTGTCGAGCTCCTACCTCCCAAGAGCGAAGCTGCTGCGCCCCAGGAGATGGAAATTCTGACAACAAGCTGAGGTATGCGGCTTGGAGCGAGGAACATATGAAGGCATGAGCGATACTGCCTTTGAAGTCTTTCTTCAAGGACTTCATAGACTTCATTGGATTGGCTCCATTCCAGCTCAACACTAATTCCTATAGGGTTCTATCTGCCCTGAAGTCGATTTACAACGAGCTGAAGTGGGAAGGACCCACGCCATAAGAGATCTTGTATCTTTTCTGTTTGAAAAGTAACCCCTCCTTCTATTACCTTTCGAGCTACCTGAAGGAGAAAAAGATGTTTGAGGATCTTCCCAATCATCCTCCTGATTTTAAGAAGGCCTTCTTCTGGACAGATGTCCTGTCTCCTTCACGATGTTATTCCTTCAAACGGATCCGTAAGTCCCCCAATCTCCTTTATCTCTGTGCTCAAACTTTTGTCTATAGGCTTGCACTTATTTGAGTTGTATTTTATTTTCCAGCCAATTATCATTGTCCCACTCCTTCCGACGAGATGAACACTACAACAAATTTGATATACAATGACTTCCTACAATGTCTTACACCATTGGTGTAAGACATTAAAACTTATCAGGGGTTTTAAATGTCTAATGGTGTAAGACATTGAAAGTTTTTATTAATGACTACAATTGGAAGACATTAAAAATGGTGGAAGACGTTGGAAATAGGTTGAGAAGTGGCCAGAGGGTCATCTAATGTCTCCCACTGGGAGACGTGGGACACGTGGCACGTCTCCCACTGGGAGACATTGAATGTATAGAGGGGTACATCCAACGTCTCCCACTGGGAGACGTGGGACACGTGGCACGTCTCCCACTGGGAGACATTGAATGTATAGAGAGGTACATCCAACGTCTCCCACTGGGAGACGTGGGACACGTGCCACGTCTCCCAATGGGAGACGTTGGATGTACCCCTCTATACATTCAATGTCTCCCAGTGGGAGACGTGCCACGTGTCCCACGTCTCCCAGTGGGAGACGTTGGATGTCCCCCTGGCCATTTAATGAATTTTGGGTCTTCTTCTTCCTCATAACACCAAACAGAGAGAGCACACCAAACAGAGAGCACGAAAGGGGCTGCGATTTTAGGGTTTTCAAGGTTAGTTTTTTTTAATTTTTATGAATTTTAGTTAATTATTTTGATAAAAAAATCATAGGTTTAGCATTAGGATGAGTAATATACATGATTTTGTGTTAGTTTTACATTTTTATGCATTTTTTTCTATACATTGTTACATTTATTTGTTTTTCCATTGAGGTTTTTTATAGATTTAAGATTTCATAGTTTTTTTTTAATTTAACCTATCACATTGTATATATTTCATTATAATATATATGTTCATGATTTTTTTTAATTTTTATCATTATTTATTTCGAAATTTAGATATATTTTTGTATGTATATTTAAACTTCTTTTTTTTTTTTTAAATTCTAACTATTTTGTTATATATATATAGTTATTATGTTAAAATAAATTTATTAAATAATTTTAAAAATATAAATATATGCAAAAATTTATGTTTTTGTTGATTATTGAGATTTTAGGTTATGAAATTTTTTATTGATTTTTTGTTTAGGTTATAATTAGTGGCTCATTGGAGTTTTTTTTTATTTGTTTACCAATCAATTACTTATTAGGAATTTAGTGATATTTGTTTAGTAATGTTTAACATATTAATTAATTTAATTTCGTAGGTTGTGATTTTGGTGGTGAGATTTTAGAGAGTACTTTGCATCAAAACTTCTATATCTATCAATCACACATTTGAGGTAATTAAGTTTCTAAAATTATAATAATAAGTTATATATTGCTAGATATTTAGTGATATTTTATTTATTATTTATTAATTTATTTATATTGGTTTGTGGATTTAATAGCGAATTCGATTACTACTTGAAGTAATTTTGCTAGCTTTTGAATTATTAATTGCAAGAGGTAAATATATATTCTCTTACTTCTACTTTTAATATTATTAAACAAATGTTAGAAGAGTTTGAATATCTTAAATATTCATCCATAGTGAAGTAGGTTCTGAGATTACAATTGTGTGCTGCGGTGATAACGGAAGGTTGAGAACTTGTGTGTATTAGTGAAGTAGGTTCTGAGAAATTTGACTGTGTGCTGCGGAGCTATAAGGAATAAACTTATTGTATGTTGTTTGAATTGTTTGTTTTGCTATTCACGTGTAGATGGTTAGGTCACTATTATAGGGGAAATGCTGCCCGATTTTATCTAGGATAATAAACAATTAATTTTATATAGGCATTCTATAAGGAAGAAACTTATTGTATGTTGTTTGAATTGTTTGTTTTGTTATTCACATGCAGATGGTTAGGTCACTATTATAGGGGAAATGCTGCCCGATATTATTTAGGATAATAAACGATTAGTTGAGAACGGGCATTACTTGATTGAACATGCGAGTCCCGGGCATTACTTGAGAACGGTATTATTAATTAAAATTTACAAATTATTTTTGAAACTATAAATGTAATCAAATAATTAATTAATATATTTTACTTTATATTTCTTGCAGCTAACAAGCACATCATATACAGAGGCACAAATTGATGAGTTGCGACAAGAATGGGCGACATATATGTTGCCGATAATCCAAAGTTACCGACCTCGTTGATAGGTTTTTTTTTTTTTAATTTTTTAACTCTTTCTTCATACACAATGCAATATTTGTTCATTTTGAATATTTCTAACATATATTGTATTTCTTGTATATATCTAACAAATATATTTGTTTTATTTCAATTTAAATTAATATTATTTCAATTTAATTAATTTAAATTTAGATTAAAATAATTTAAATTTAAATTAATATTATTTCAATTTAATTAATTATTAAATTAATTTCAATGCAATATTTGTTCATTTTGAATATTTCTAACAAATATTGTATTTCTTGTATATATCTAACAAATATATTTGTTTTATTTCAATTTAAATTAATATTATTTCAATTTAATTAATTTAAATTTAGATTAAAATAATTTCAATTTAAATTAATATTATTTCAATTTAATTAATTATTAAATTAATTTCAATTTAGATTAGAATAATTTCAATTTAGATTAAAATAATTTCAATTTAAATTAAAATAATTTCAATTTAAATTAATATTATTTCAATTTAATTAATTATTAAATCAAATTAAAATAATATTAATTATAAATTTATTTAATTTATTTTTTTTAAATGTGGGAGACTTTCAATGTCTCCCATTGGGAGAGGTGGGAGACTTCCCACGTCTCCCAATGGGAGAGGTGGAAAGTCAAATGTTGACTTTCCACCTCTCCCATTGGGAGACGTGGGAAGTGACTCACCTCTCCCAATGGGAGACGTGGGATGTCTCCTAGGGACTTCCCACGTCTCCCATTGGGAGAGGTGAGTCACTTCCCACGTCTCCCAATGGGAGAGGTGGAAAGTCAACGTTTGACTTTCCACCTCTCCCAGTGGGAGACGTGGGAAGTGAGGCACGTCTCCCAATGGGAGACGTGGGATATATACCTACAATGACCCTAGCAACAACGTCTCACTAAGTGGGAGACATTGTAGACTTCCAATGTCTCCCAATTAAAGTCATAAAACCTCTATTTTGTTGTAGTGGAAGGAGCATAGGGAGACCCTACTCCAACTCCCTTATGGCAGGAGATCACTCTCAAACCTTTTGCATGAAGGTAAACTTCGAGCTTGCGGGCTCTTGGGAGATGGTCAGTCCACCTCGGACTGGTCTAACAAAAAATACGACCGCTGGGAGCTCGTGCCCTTGCCAACGGGCATCCTTCCCCCGAGAAGAGAGGTGAGGCCCCCGCCTCCAGTTCGCCGAAGGAGCCCACAATCAGGGAATGAGGCCAACGATGAAGCCTCGAGCTCAGGCTCGGATGATCAAGGTACAGTCATCCTAAGCTCGAAAATGTGGTCCCCCACCTTGCTAAAACACAAACCCGATAGGTTAGTGTTGTGCGAGGACGATAGGAACCACTTCTATGTGTGGACTTGGGTAGATGAATGGGTTCATAGGTTCGATAGCTGGCTCAGGCAATACGATACTATGGATAGCATGAACGGGGTATGGAACGGAATAGCCGTTCAATACGGAACTAATGACTATAGGGACCTTTCGAGGTTGACATCTACATATAGGGAAGGTACTCCCCCTGCCTCTTCTCAAGATGGGGGAATTTCTTGGTCTCCGAGCTTAAGCTTGACTGAGAGTTCTAGTTAGGTTTTTCTCCACTTGCCCTTTTTATCACTTTGCATACTGGTGTGATGTTGAGTTACTTTTTATATATTCCTTTCTTTTTTGTTAACTCTACTGCGGTGTGACTGTGTAGGTGAGATGGACTCCGACCTCGACAATATCCTCGAGAGTGGCGGTGCCAAGAGGAGCAAATGCCCCAGGGGGTCGCAAAAGATTGACCGGCCTGCCAAGGACCTTAAGAGGACCGAAAAGACACCTCCTTCCCCAGCTCCGCCTGTCACGAGCTCTACTATGGTGCCGACTTCACAGGTCGGTGCCTCTATTATGGCCGAGCCTCAACCTCCTATATTGGTTCACCCGATGCTCGGTCCACCTGCTAAAAAGCCTTCTGCTTCTCTAACTCACAAGTTATCGGTTTCTACTCACGTTGAGGAGTATGTAATTGACAATGGTGCTGGATCTCATGGGGCTACGCTGGGCTCAGACGTCTTGTCCCGAGTAGGCCAAAGCTTTAGCAGTTTTGATGCTCCCCAATGGCAATTTTTGAACAACGCCCGAGACTGCACCGCCCTCTACGAGAAGAGTATCGAGCTTGCCGCCGCGGTAACTTTTCTTTTCTTTTTTTTTTTTGCCTTTAGCTATATTTATAGATGATCCGAGTGCTAATGATGAATTTTTTTTGTGTGCCAGACTCTTGCTGTTTCTGCCCATCTCAACTATAAGTTGAACAACGAGATCCATTCGAGCAAATCCTATGCCCAGAAGGCGAAGGATCTTCAGCTCAAACTAAGTGAGGAACTAAGGGCAGCAAATGCAAAGCTTGAGGCAGGAGCTGAGGAGCTTAAGGCCAAGGCATCCGAGCTTGAGAAGCAGAATGCTAGGCTCGTGGAGCTTGAGAAGGAGAACACTCGGCTCCAAGAGGCTAATAAAAAGCTCGAAGAAGACAAGGCCGCCACTTTTGATATAATTGAAGGTGAAAAGGCTCGCCTCCTTGCCGAGTACAAAGAGAAAAAGGACCAGGCGGTCGATCTGGCAATGTATAGAATATGGGCCAATAACGACGACCTCGATACCAGCTTCCTAGGCCCTCTTGAGGCAAAGTTCCTAGATAAGTGGAATGCTCGGCTTGAGGCTGCTCGAGAGGCTGCTAACGAGGTTGCTCAGAAGGATAGTCATGCTATTCGTCCTGAGGAGTCTAGTGCTACTGGTGCTGAGAAGGCTAAGGAGACTGCTCCTTCTTGAATCTCATCTCGAGGCTGCGTCCCTTTATTTTTATAATTGTTTTATTTTATGCCCATAGGGGCTGATACAATTTCTTTTTCTTTTCTTTTAATACTCATGCTTTTCATTTCTTGGTTTGAAATACTTTGCACATTAAAGAATCGTGTATGTTTATTTATTCGTACAAACATAGTTTGGATTTAGGCTCGAGGCTCAATGCATTCATGCACCGTTTGCTCGAATTATCCGCTTCCGATCTCCTTATTCATCAAGGTCGGATATTACTTTAACCATGAACCCGAAAGTACTTGTATGGTGTGTAATGCAAATGGTTTAGTTATATCTTATTATTTAGTTACTTTTTCTCGTCCTCGGTTATCTCTCCGAGGTTATGAGTTCGAAACTATTTTTTATAAGATACTCCACCCTCGATCTCGACTTATCTCAAAGTAGGTTTATGTTCCAACTTATCGTCGATTAGTTTTAGCTAGTTTGTTCCAAACCTTTTAAGGTTGTGATTGGTTTGTAATCCATGCACTTATATGTTTTTGATAATTTGGTTTTATCCAAACTACCTTAGCTCGCGCATTTGGTTACATCCAAACACTTAAGTTTTTAATAATTTGGTTATATCCAAATTGTCTTAGCCCACGTATCCAAACACTTATGTTTTTCGTTTGTCTCAATTTATTTTTCATGCTGGTCGTATTTATATATATACCAATGATGCCCCCTTAATATCCTATGAATGTGACCATAGGCTATTAGATTAAGAGAGATTGCAAAAATAAATCATATTAGACAAAATAACTCTTTATTTAATAAAATCCAAGAGTAGGCAAAACAGTACAAATGGACAAGCATGGTTATAGGCGACATCCTTCCTACACTATTGATAGTAAGGTCTTAGGTGTTCGCCATTCCATGCTCGCGGTATGAGGCTCCCATCCAATCTCGCTAGCTTGTAGACACTAGGTCAGATGACTGACTCTATCTGGTATGGTCCTTCCCAATTTGGCCCGAGCACGCTAGCTGCTGGATATCGCATTTCCAAAAATACACGCCTTAGCACCAGATCTCCCACACCGAACTTTCGATCTCGAACCCTCTTGTTGAAGTACCTGGTAGCTCGTTGCTGGTAGGCAGCGTTCCTCGGCTGAGCTTCGTTTCTTCTTTCTTCGATCAAGTCTAAGGTTTCTTCGAGTTGAGTGTGGTTTGAGCTTTGGTCATAAGTGTGAGTTCGATTTGTAGGTATCTCGACCTCGATAGGCAACATAGCTTCGCAACCGTATGCCAGAGAGAACAGAGTATGTCTTGTTGATGTTCGAGCTGTAGTCCTATATACCCATAGGACTTGGGGCAATTCTTTGGGCCATCGTCCTTTTGCTTCCTCCAAATTTTTCTTTAGCAAACTTTTGAGAGTCTTGTTTACAGCTTCGACCTGGCCATTCGCCTGGGGGTGAGCTACTGACGAAAAACTCTTTATTATTCCATTCTTCTCGCAAAAGTTGGTGAACAAGTCGCTATCGAATTGGGTTCCGTTGTCGG
This sequence comes from Humulus lupulus, assembly GCF_963169125.1. Classification (NCBI taxonomy): domain Eukaryota; kingdom Viridiplantae; phylum Streptophyta; class Magnoliopsida; order Rosales; family Cannabaceae; genus Humulus; species Humulus lupulus. Next base: position 263,190,757 of record NC_084793.1, read on the forward strand.
ATACAATTTTCCTCGGCATCCCATATCGGCATACGATGTTCTTTACCACCAAGTCAAGGACCTTTTTGGAAGTTATTGTTGCTAACGGCTCAGCCTCTGTCCACTTTGTGAAGTAATCTACGGCAACTATAGCATACTTCACACCGCCCTTGCCAATTGGAAGAGAGCTTATGAGGTCAATTCCCCATACCGCAAATGGCCATGGGGAGGTCATCATGGTCAGCTCGGATGGTGGAGCTCGAGGAATCGTGGCGAACCTCTGGCATTTATCGCATTTCTTTACGTACTCGAAAGAATCCGATTTAATAGTAGGCTAGAAATAACCTTGGCGTATGATTTTCTTGGACAGGCTATGCCCCCCAGTATGGTCTCCACAAAACCCTTCATGAATTTCTTCAATGATCTTCTTGGCTTCGGGTGGAGTCACGCACCGAAGTAATGGCATGGAATACCCCCTTCTATACAGCTTTCCGTCCAAAATGGTGTAACGGGGAAGTTGATACATTAACTTTCGAGCCTGGAATCGATCTTTTGGAAGGACTCCGGTCTCGAGATATTTGACTATCGGGGTCATCTAGGTAGGCTCAGACTCAATCATACACACGTCTTCCTCCTCCGGCTCGTTAATTATAGGTGCCGAGAGGTGTTCTATTGGCACAACATTTAGCTCATCATTCTTGGCAGAAGTAGCGAGCCGAGATAAGACATCTGCATTTGAGTTTTTCTCTCGGGGAACCTGTTCGATCGCATAAAACTCGAAATGTTCCAATGCGGATTTTGCCTTCTCTAAGTAAGCTGCCATTTTTGTGCCATGAGCCTGGTATTCCCCCAAGATTTGGTTAACCACAAGCTAGGAGTCGCTGTAGCAATGTATTGCTTTAGCTTTGAGCTCTTTGGCTATACGAAGTCCCTCCAGTAAAGCCTCATATTCGGCCTCGTTATTTGATGCATTGAAGTCGAATCTTAAGGCAGAATGAAATCTGCTCCCTGCGGGAGTAATCAAAATGACCCCTGCCCCCGATCCATTTTCATTTTATGACCCATCAACGTAAAGTTTCCACAGCTCATGGGCCGGGGTTATAAGTTCATCGTTGGTCATACCAGTACATTCCACTATAAAGTCTGCCAATGCCTGTGCCCTAATGGTCGTCCTCGGGTGGTAGGTGATCTCAAATTATCTGAGTTCAACCACCCATTTAAGAAGTCGACCTGAAGCCTCCGGTTTAGACAAGACTTGCCTAAGTGGTTGATCAGTCAACACATGGATGGGGTGCGCCTGAAAGTAGGGTCGAAGTTTACGAGATGAATGAATTAAGCTGAGAGATAGCCTCTCCATCAAGGGGTATCTCGACTCTGCCCCCAATAATCTTTTGCTGATATAATATACGGGCCTCTGTACCTTTTCTTCTTCTCACACAAGCACTGCACTTATTGCGTGTTCGGTAGTGGAAAGATATAAGTACAGTACTTCTCCCGTAATAGGTTTTGATAAGATGGGGGGTTCTGCGAGGTGCTTTTTAAGCTCCTAGAAGGCTAGCTCGCACTCTTCCGTCCATTCAAATTTCTTGCCTCCCCTCAAAAGCTTGAAAAATGGAAGACAACGGTTGTAGATTTCGAAATAAACCTACTTAGCGCCGCCATCCTGCTGGTCAAACTTTGGACATCTTTGTGTCTTTGAAGTGAGGGCATATCGATCAGGGCCTGGATCTTGTCTGGGTTGGCTTCTATTCCACGAGCGTTTACAATAAAGCCCAGGAATTTTCCTGATGATACCCCGAAGGAGCACTTCTGAGGATTTAGTTTCATGTTATACTTCCGGAGCACGCCAAAGAACTCTTCGAGGTCGTCAACATGGTTATCGTTAAGTTGAGACTTGACTAGCATGTCATCAACATAAACTTCCATGTTGTTCCTTATTTGCTCTGAAAACATCATATTCACGAGCCACTGGTATGTGGTCCCAGCATTTTTGAGCCCGAATGGCATGACATTATAACAGTATAGCCCCTTTTCCGTTATGAAGCTCGTATGTTCTTGGTCGGGGGCATGCATGGGAATCTGGTTATATCCAGAATAGGCATCCATGAACGACATCAGTCCATGCCCCGCCGTGGCATCCACAAGCTGGTCAATCCTCAGTAAGGGAAAACAGTCCTTCAGGCAAGCTTTGTTGAGATCCGAATAGTCAATACAGGTTCGCCACTTCCCATTAGGTTTTGGGACCAACACCGGATTGGCTACCCAGTCAGGGTAAAAAGCATCCCTAATGAACTGGTTTTCTTTTAACCTGTCGACCTCCTCCTTCAGTGCCTTTTTCCTGTCGTCATCCAGCTGTCTTCGCTTTTGTTGCTTTGGAGGGAAGCTTTTATCAATATTTAGCGCGTGGCTCGCTATGTTCGAACTTATTCCTACCATGTCCGAATGTGACCATGCGAAGACATCCTGGTTTCTCTTCAGAAAGCAAATTAGTTGCTATTTGGTTTCTTCCTGGAGGTGTTTCCCAACCTTTACCTTTTTCGAGGGATCAGACTCTTCGAGTTGGATCTCTTCGAGCTCTTCTAACGGTTCGAGATCAACTTTCTCCTTAACCCTCGGATCGATTTCTTCATCAATCTCCAAGACCGTCCTATCTTTATTCTGAACAATGACGAGTGTTTGTGCACTCGTCTGTTTCTTTCCTCTTAAGGAAATGCTGTAGCATTCCCATCCAGCCAACTGATCTCCCTTCAATGTCCCGATGCCACTAGGGGTCGGGAACTTAACGGCTAGATACCTTACAGACGAGACTGCCCCCAGCCCAACCAGGGCGGCTCTTCCGAGCAGCACGTTGTAAGTCGAAGGTAGGTCTACTACTACGAACTCCATCATCTTGGTTGTTGAGACTGGGTAGTCTCCCAAGGTTACGGGGAGTTCGATGGATCCCATGCAAGAGGTCCCTTCTCCTGAAAAACTGAACAGTTTTGTTGCACCTACTTTCAAGTCGTGAAGAGTGAGTCCCATTTTCTCCAAGGTGGCTTTATAAAGAATGTTAACCGAGCTCCCATTGTCTATGAGAACCCGGTGAACTCTCTTATTTGCGAGCTGGAGAGTGATGACCAGTGGGTCATGGCGAAGAAACTGGACATGGGACGCGTCGTCCTCAATGAAGGTTATTGGCTGGGATGCAATCTTTTGATTTTTTGGAGATCTAGGTTCGGGTTCATAAGGAGACCCGTCCCCAGTTTTTAGCTCGTTCACATATCTTTTTTGGGCATTTCTGCCCATGCCCGCAGGATGAGGCCCTCCCGAGATGGTTATCACGTCTTCTCCATCAATTGGAGGGGGCCTATCTTCTTCCCTAGCTCGTGAATTATTGTTTTGTGCAGGCTGTGGCGCAGCTGCCCTCTGGCTCGTAGACGCCTGATTAGTATTCTGCTTTTTGACATATTGTCTGAAATAACCTCTCGAGATCAATCCTTCGATCTCATCTTTCAGCTGTCGACATTCATCAGTAGTATGCCCGGTGTCTCTGTGAAATCGGCAATATTTGCTGGAGTCCCTCTTGGACTTCTGATTTATCATTGGGTCTGGATGCCTGAAGGAGACCTGGTTTTCATTAGCCAGGTATATGTTCTCCCGAGACTCGTTGAGCTCGGTGTACACTCTGTACACGGAGAAATATCTCTCCCCCTTCTTTTTCTTTCCTCCCTCGGCCTCGGGGTTACTCCCTTCGTTCTTTTTTCTCTTGGAAGGGTTTTCCGCAGCAGGCTTTGAAGCTGGTGGGTCCGTTGAGGTTGAGGTAGAGTTTACGTTTATCGTTGTAGTTACGGGCTGGGAACTCCCATTAAGTGTCGACCTCACTTCCTCTACATTGACGAACCTCTGTGCTCGTTTGTTAAACTCGATTAGGGACCTCACCGGTTTTCTCTGCATGTCGTCCCAGAGAGCACTTCCTGGCATTACTCCAGCTTGGACAGCCATTAGATGACCGTTGTCATCCACATTTCGAGCTCGGGCAACTTCCAAGTTAAACCTTGTAAGGTAACTTTTCAATGTCTCACCTGGCTGCTGCCGAACGTTAGTCAGAGTTGATGCCTCAGGTCTAACCCCCATCATGGCTCTGAACTGCTTCTTGAAGTCTTTAGACAGCTGATCCCAAGAAGTTATTGAGTGTCTTCTATATTTTTCGAACCAGCTTTTGGCTGGTCCTGTCAGCGATGCTGGAAAGAACATGCATCTGAGCTCGTAACCCACGTTACTTGCTCTCATTATGGTATTGAATGTACTCAAATTGCTGTACGGGTCGGACTTTCCCTCAAATGTTGGGACGTGAGGGATCCGAAATCCTTGGGGAAACGGAGTGTTGGAAATATGGGGAGCAAACGGTTCAAGCTCCTCGTCAGAATCTTCATATCGACCCTGACCTTGCTCATTTTTCAAAAGCCAGAAGGCATTTTCTAACTGATCAATTCTTTCCTGGACCGGGTCCGCGAGGGGTCTTGCCTGAAATTGGTTGTCTTCGATCACAATTCCAGGTTCGCGCCTTCGCATGGGGTCTTTACGCCTATTTAAGCGATCCCTCAGGTCCGGGTTTGTCGGGTTAACATTACCCCGATTCTAATTCAAGTGTTCCCACAGGTTGGAGTGATTCCTGCGGCTCCCAGTATTCTTTCGACCTCGATCATGCATACTGACTGATCTGGTATCTCCAGAGTCGTCACTAGTAAGACTTGTCACATGATTATTTCGAGATGGGTCTCTTTCATGCTGCCTCGTTTCTGTAGTGCGAGACCAGGACGTTTGTCTTTTTTTAGATAGGGCGCCTCTCCGCTCCTGGAAAGCTTCCCTGTTCCCTTGTCTCCTCCCCGCACGTCTTTCCTCCTCATCTCGAACTAGTTTAGCATTCCTGCGAGGAGGTGAAGGATATCTTATTGGTGATGGAGGGAATCGTATGGGTGATGGTGGCTGCCACCCATTTCGTGGCCTAGACGGTCCAGAGTTTGCCTGAGATGGGTTGGTTGCATTCTGTGTGTTTCCAGGGACTTGAGTCCGAGCCTCTGCAGGGGCTCAGTTGTTCTCAGTTCCCACTGGTACCTCCGCAGATGGATTAACCGGGGCCTTAGCTCGGGTACTTCTCTGGGGTCTTGAGGGAGTGGATGGCTCTGCTAGTGCCGGAGGTTGTTCTGGCCTTCTTGTGGCAACATTTTTTTGTGGACGCTCACGAGGCCTGCAGGGAGGAACATGCACGTCCCTCGGAGGAGGGGCTTGGTTTTCATGCGGAGGCAGGGGCTGAGCCACCTGCGCCTCTGTGGCTATCCTAGCCAACTCATCATTCCACTTGTTGGCTTCTGCCAACTGCTGTTTCAGCTGCCAGTTTTCAAGTTCCACAATGGGAACGTACCGCTCAGGATTGTAATACATATCCTCATCCCTTGGAGGTGCGGGTGGTCCCCGAGAATCGAAGGACTCGCTTCTCTCTTCTGCATCCGGGTTTATCATTGATTGTTTCCCAGGACGTCTCGGATAGTTTTCTTTAGGAATGTTTTGATCGTTAGCGGCCATAACTTGTTCAGGGACTGAATGCTTTAGGCTCTCAATGAAAGCACCAAACTGTTGACGCCATTTTTTGTCAACAGTGAATATAGAGCACGAAAACAATAAATAGTTATGGCCAGAAAAATACAATAAAACAAATAGGATTTTTTACGTGGTTCAGCAGTTAACTCTGCCTAGTCAACGAGTCTTTGTTATTAGAACTTAAGATGATTTTTGGAAATTCTTCAAGAATGAATTCTCCAGAGTTTCTCTCAAGATCACAAAATTTTGGTCCCTTTCAAAGGTACAAGACTTCTCTATTTATAGAGGAAGTCTCAGAATACTATCCCACACGTCTCTGGGAAGTTATTCTTTATGTCAATAAATTTAATGGCTTTAAAAGCCTATAACTCCTATATACAAGGAAACGTCCCCTGAAGACCAGGGGGCGTATAACTGAATAATAAATATCCCTTTATTATAGGGAAGTTACAACAATAAATGTAGACTGCGTCTCTCCAAGTGACTCATTAAGATGTTCGAAGTTAGCAATCTACATCGTCAGTGCCGTGCCAACTCAGGTCTCTTAGTGATTTTTGAGTTGTAATATTTTCCCCGAGATCATGTGGTTTCGAGCTCATACTTATGTCAGGCTCGGAACCCCTTATCCGAGGCCACCCGAGAATAGACGTACTCCGATGTCTGTCTTTCGAGCTTGTGAGGACTTCGAGGCTACCATCTTCGAGGTTGCCACCTACTTTGTAGGTTCGGTGCCTAGGTTGCAGACACGTGTTATAGACATTATGAGTTCATACCTGACGAACCCAGCTTTCGAGATCACAATTCTCAAGGCTCGAAATCTGGGTATAACAATCTCATTGGTACTCTATCTTCCAGGTCCCATGTGTTAGTTTTGTTTTATGGCGAAGGGTGAAGTCCAATCCAGAAAGGAATGTATATTATGAGAGTTTAACCTTGTTCCGATCAAAGGATGTAAACGCCAAAGTTTTATTTAACATTTTTATTCATGTGGTTTTAAAGGTGTTTTATTATAAATAGAGACTGAAAATAGTTTTGTTTGATTACTTTGATTTAATTCAATATTTTATTTTAAATTATGGATATCCAAATACTTCATCTTTTGATAAGAATATTTTTAAATAAAGTGTTATGCACTATTTAGTATATCATTGGTTTTCAAGCTTTAAAGAAAATTGAAATGATTAGTACCCTAGTGAAATCTTAGGGTTAGGAAATGTTGGGCGTTACAATTGGTATCAGAGCCAAAGGTTGTATTGTCATCAGGATCTCATGATATACATATGAAGACTAGAAATGACTCGACCCATTGCATTGTAAGTTCTAGTATTACCTTAAGTTAGTTGTTTGTGCTCTTCTATTGCTTGTGAACACAGAGTTGATAAGCTTATAGACAGGTCTAGAAAACTTGGTTATTTAAATTAGTAGTCTCAAATATGGAATACTTGAGGAAAAGTTTGAGGCGTTGCTTTATGTTATGTGGAATTAGTTGATTCATCATTTAAGGGTTGTACATGGGAATTAAGTTGGTTAAGTATAAGGTTTATTTAGAGGAATTTAAGAGTTTAAGATAAGAGTTTTGCAAAAAGGAATCGCTTAGATTGGATAAAAATTTAGTGAGTTTTGAGATAGACAAGTTGGGTATTGTGACGAGTTGATTAGAAGCGCAACCGCATCGTGTTTCTTGAGCGCAATCACGTCAAGTTTCTTGAGCACAATCCCATCGCATTTCTTTATCGTGACCGCTTCATGATTTGTCAGCGCAATCACATTGGCATTGGTAACGATAAATATTGATGTTATGCAAGTTTAGGTGGGATAGCTAAGCTCAACTTCAAAACGTTTTATGGAAAAGTGTAGTATTAAAAATGGCACATTGTCATTGTACGGTGATGGGTAATAAGTGTTTATGAGCTATTGAACTTTTGATGGATATTAGGAAAAATATTTGACTTGATTATGATTTTAGTTTGGTTTTGTACATGGAAAATTTTAATAAAAGTTTCAAGTTAACTTGAGTAATTAGTTTAGAAGTTATTGGAAACCTTATTGGATAACAGGAAGTAAGGCGTGTGTAGTATTACCACTAGTTCCAGGGTTGACCGAACTAGTTAAGGATATGAGTAATCCTTTTATCACCTTATTCCTGTGATGTTCATTGATAGGTATGTATGTGATTTGTGATTTGTGTGTATTTTTATGTTATTTGATAGTGCATGTGTAACGTCCCAAAACTCCTAATGAGGTTTAGTAACTTGGTTAGTGTGCTAGGAGAGCATAATTGGAATTAATTGTGGATTATGTGAATTTAATTGAATATATTTGTAATTATGTGAATTATGACTGCTTAAGCATGTTTACGTGTATTAAATGTGTTTAAAGGCTTGTTTTTTTAAAAAATGAGCATTTTCATAATTTTAACCCATTGAGGGTACAACTATACTTTTATATGCTATGTGTTTAAGACCACAAAATTATATGGGTATATTTGTAATATTTGGCATGAGTCGATCCTTATGAGAAATTTAGTAGAAAAGTCACAACGGAATTTTATTCCCCGCTCGGGGTGAGCCAAGGGGTATTTTGGAAATTTTGGTGTATTTTGGGAATTAATGGAGAATGAAATACTATCGGGGAAAAATATTTGTGTTTATAAGATTAGTTGATTAATTTGGAAATTATGGGTATAATTTGAGGTTTAGTGGAAAATTAGTTTAAATGACCAAAATGCCTTGAGGTTAGTTTTGAAGATTTAATGGAGATGAGGTCAAATTGGTCATTTGACCCATTATTAGATAGTATCAACCATGTCTTTGGCAGCCACATTTTGGATAATATTCATGCTTTTAAGTCTTCTTCTTCTTCTTGGAGAGCCATCTTGAACACTAGGGAAAGCTTAACTCTTGATCTTTGAACTATTTGGAGATTTTAGAAGAGATTTGGGCATCAAAGTAATGACTAGAAGCTGCCTAATCTTTACTCTAGCTGGGATTATCGCAAGGCTTGGAAAAAAATATCGTGCTCGGTTTCGTATCACTACTTGTGCAAGACTCGAGGTAAGAAAACTAGCACTTGCACCAAGATTTGGGCATTTTCCCTGGTTATAGAATATGGTTATAAGCATGTTTTGAATATCTGTTTAAATGTAAATGTCTTTGGAGTGTATTTGTTGTGATGTATACGTGGATCATATTTGTTTATATTTTTTTGGAATGGTCGATTAGCGAGCCATAATCGACAAGAAGGATGTGTAATGTGGGTCGTTATGGCAGGGGCCACTTTAGTAGTGTTGTATGTGCTCGTTCGGCATAGATGTCACATAAATGAATTATATGCTTACTTAAGTTTGATTATAATTGCGAAGCATGCTGTTTATGATTCTTATTATGTTGTTTACCTCTTTTTGTTTAATTGGAGTTTTCTTGTTGAGCCTTGGCTCATAGATGCTATGTGGTGCAGATAAGGACAATGTGAAGTTGGACCAGCCATGAGTTTGATAGTTATAAGAGCGGTGTGTACATATGTAGCCTGCTTGACCGCCACGACTGAGATTACTTTGAGTGACTAGGGTTATGCTCTGTTTTTCTGCTTGGGCCGACCACTTTTGTATTTTGATTGTTTTTGCAATTAGCTTATAAACTCTTTTTGGGATCCCGTGTATAAACTCAAACATTTTAATGTAAAGTATTACTTTTTTAACCAAAATTTTTAATACCTAAACCATTAGTTAACTTTAATCACACGTTTAAGTCCAAATGACTCGCTTAACGAGTTAAGCACTATTTTAAACACACAGTGTAACGGTCTTGGATTAGTAGGGCGTTACAACTTGGAATCAGAGCTACCAAGGTTTAAATGTTCTCGAAGAATGGCTAAATATGTACGGTCGCCACTAAAGATAAGCTCAACTTGCAGTTTGGTAACTAGTGAAGTGAAAATGTGCTTGATTGGGATATATATGCCTTATTTGCATGCTAGAGTAGGAAGCATGAGTTATACTGATAGAGTCTAGCCCTTGACTGCTATGTGAATGTGAAAAGACATGCATATTAGCATTCTTATTGTATGTGAAAGTTATAGAAGTGTTTATTAGCATTGTTATTCTGTGTGTATGCTTAATTGTTCAGTTTTGGATCGTGGGGTGGTACCCTGATACTATTATCAATGCCTGATGAGTCGAATCATTGATTGCTAATATATTTGGAGAGTTTTGCCTCCAAGGTGATCAAAAAGACTAGTTGGTGCTAAGATCGAGGCAAGAGATGATAACCAAGGTCAAATTCCTCTGCCAGCCCCCGAGAACTATTAGCAGATGTTTTCCGAAATGCAAGCAAGGTTACGAAGACAAGAAAAACAGATTAGATAGCTTAGGCAGCAAGGTCCACCAGGTAATGTTGCCTCGCCTACGCCACCAGTGGTAATACCAGTTGTAGGATAGCCAGAAATTGAGAATAGATGGGAGCCTTTCTACGAACGATTCAGAAAACAACACCCTCCAACTTTTGATGGCGGGCCAAACCCACTCCCAGTTGAGCAGTGGATGAGTATGATCCCCTCTATCCTAAACTTGATGAGTGTAGCAGACAATGATAGAGTGGCCTGTGCCACGTACATGTTATGGGAAGATGTCTGGATCTTGTGGGACATTGTATCCCAGACTCGGGATGTAACTACAATGAACTAAAGGAATTTAGAGATTTGGTCTTTGAGAAGTACTACAACGATGCCGTCAAAACTGCAAAGGTGGATGAGTTTACAAATCTTGTTCAAGGCAGTATGAACGTGACAGAGTATGCCTTGAAATTTGACAGGTTGGCCAAGTTTGTTTCTGACTTGGTGTCAATCGATGCTGCCAGGAGAGAGAGGTTTGTTCGGGAATTTAACCCCATGATTGAACAAGATGTCAGGATTACCTCAATGACTAGAGTTACTACATATGTTCATGTAGTTGAAAAGGCCCTTACTGCTGAGGGTGCAGAAAACAAGATCGGGCATGAGAGCACTGCAAGGTGAGATACCAGGAGGGTAGTACCTTCATTTGTGGGATCTAAAGGGGCAGAGGCCTTAGTGACCAAAGAGGAAGACATCAAACACCTCTACTCCAGTTGGTCATGATAGGAGGGTTCGGGGTGTTCAGGATGGCCGCTAGGGTGGCAATGAGGCTTGGAGGAGTTATCCGGAGTGTGTCAATTGCAGAAGTGCCATTTGGGAGAATACGGAGTGAAGGCATGCTTTTTATGTGGGGTTTTGGACATCTCAGGAAAGATTTCCTAAGGGCGAAGAAAGAAGACCAAAGAAGGCAAACAACTTGACTCCAACTCAAGAGTTCTCCTTGACGCAGTCAAAGGCTAAGGCTAGGCCCTCAGTAGTGATAGATCAAATTTCTAGTGTTTGTTCTTCTTACACTGTGATGATTGATTATGATGCTACACATTCTTTTGTATCTATTAAAGTGATAGTCATATTATGTAGACCTTGTATTTCTTTTATGTTTCGGGGTTTGGGACTCTGTTGCTTACTGGGGAATTGGTAGTCTCTAGGAGATGGGTCAGGTCATTACTAGTAAAGGTTGATAGTAGGGAATTGTGTGTAGATCTGATTAAGCTGACGAGGGAGGATTTTGACATGATTTTAGGTATGGATTAGTTGCCTAAGTATGCAACGACCATAGATTATAAAAGGAGAATGGTGACTTTTGAACCTGAGGGAGTGGAGGACCCATTTCTATTTGTTGGTACTGTAAAGGGATCTCACATTCCTATGATATCAGCATTGAGGGCTAGAGACCTATTGCAAGGAGGTTTAATAGGATTCCTAGCTAGTGTGGTGGATACCACTAAGTTCGTACCAGTTGGACCTGAAGAGACTGGGTTGGTCAGTGAGTTCTTGGATGTATTCCTAGAAGATTTATCAGGGTTACTGCCACATCAAGAGATCGAGTTTGTGATTGAGTTTTCGTCGGGGGAAAAACCAGTTTCTAGGCCACCGTACAGAATGGCTCAGGAAGAACTGAAAGAATTAAAGGTACTGTTATAGGAGTTACTTGATCTGGGATTTATCAGGCCTAACTTCTCATCGTGGGGTGAACTCGTATTGTTTGTGAAGAAGAAGGATTGATAATTAAGGATGTGTATTGACTAAAGAGAGCTGGAAAATTTGACCATCGAGAACAAGTATATGCTGCCTATGATTGATGATCTATTTGACCAGTTGCAAGGCAAGGCAGTTTTTCAAAGATTGATCTTCGCTCTAGTCATCACCAGCTGAGGATCAAAGAGGAGGATATCCTGAAGATAGCTTTTCGCACACGGTATAGACTCTACGAGTTCCTAGTTATGTCATTTGGATTGGATAATGCCCCTGCAACATTTATGGATATGATGAAAAGAGTGTTCAAAGATTATTTGGATAGATTTGTGATTGTATTCATCGATGACATCTTGATCTACTCTCAGTTAGAGGCAGAGCACGAGCAGCATCTTTGATTTGTATTGCAAAGGTTAAAGGAACACAAGCTATATGCCAAGTTTAAGAAGTGTGAGTTCTGGTCACCTCAGGTAAAATTTCTCGGTAACATTGTTACTAAGGACATGATTAAGAAAGATCCAACCAAAATTGTGGTAGTCAGTGATTGGCCAAGGCCAATGAGTCCTTCAGAGATTAGACATTTCCTTGGATTGGCAGGATATTATAAGCGTTTCGTGGAAGGGTTCTCAAACATTCCAACCCCATTGACTGAGCTAACATGCCAGAATTTGAAGTTTTATTGGTCTGATAGATGTGAGAACAAATTTTTGGAGTTGAAGCGGCGATTGATTTTTGCTCCCTTGCTTATTCTTTCCATCAGATCAGGAAATTTTTTTGGTTTATTGTGATGCTTCAAGGCAGAGATTAGGTTGTGTTCTGATGCAAGCTGGTAAAGTTACAACTTATGCCTCAAGACAGTTAAAGAAGTATGAACAACAGTGCCCTACTCATGATCTAGAGTTAGCAGCAGTGGTATCCGTACGGAAGGTGTGGCGACACTATCTGTATTGGGAGAACTGCGAGATTTATACTAATCATAATAGTTTGAAGTACTTTTTCTCATACAAGGACCTAAACATGTGACAGAGACGTTGGTTAGAGCTTGTGAAGGATTATGGTTGTGAGATTTTTTATATCATCTAGGGAAAGCCAATGTGGTAGCATATGCTCTGAGTCGAAGAGGCCTAGGACACTCATATATCCTAAAGAAACTATCTAGAGAAGTGGCAGAGGATATGAGTAAAGCCGGGATAGAATTTGTGGTGGGCCAGTTAGCCAATATTACTTTACAATCTTCACTCCCAGAGAGGATAAATGGGGGCTAGATGAGTGAACCTCAATTAATGAAGCATAGAGGGGACGTCCTAGCTGGAGTGACTAAGGACTTTATTGTTTTGAGATGGGTCTGTTGAGAAACAAGGATCGGATTTGTGTTTCGATGGATGTTGGCATTAGACGAGAGATTATGGATGAGTCTCATACCATTCCTTATTCATTGCAATCAGGTACCAAGAAGATGTATCACGACCTAAAATCTTTATATCAGTGACCAGGGATGAAGAGAGATGTAGTGGAGTATGTGGCTGAGTGCTTAAAAGTTGAATACCAGAGGTCGGCAGGGCTATTAAACCCTTTGGGTGATCCTGAGTGGAAATGGGAGGACATCACCATGGATTTTGTTGTTGGGTTGCCTACGACTGTGGGTCAACATGACTCAGTATGGGTGATTTTAAACATATACACCAAGTCAACTCATTTTCTACCTGTGAGGACAAACTTTACCATGGACCAGTATGTTGAATAATATGTCACAGAAATTGTTCGTTTCCATGGGGCTCTGAAATCTATTGTATCAAATCGGGACCCAACCTTTACTTCCAAGTTTTGGGGAGCTTTACAAAAGGCTATAGGTACGCAACTGAAGCTCAGTACAGTTTATCATCCTCAGACGGATAGGCAGTCTGATATGACGATCCAGATATTAAAAGATATGCTATGAGCTTGTGTACTAGATTTCGTGGGAACATGGAGCAAGTATCTTCCCTTGATTGAGTTTTCCTACAATAATAGCTAACAATCGACTATTGGAGTGGCTCTGTATGAGATGTTGTATAGTAGGAAGTGTAGATCACCCATCCATTGGGATGAAGTGGGTGAGAGAAAGTATCTTGGTCCTGAGGTAGTTTAGAGAACCAGTGAAGCTATATAGAAAATTAGAGCTTGGATGCTTGCATCACAAAGTAGATAGAAAAGTTATTCATATTCGATGCGTGGGATCATAGAGTTCCAAATGGGAGGCTATGTCTTTCTTAGAGTCTCACCCTTGAAGGGAGTGAAAACATTTGGAAATAAAGGAAAGTAGAGCCCTGGCTTTGTTAGACCTTTTGAGATCCTAGACAGGATTGGGCAGATAACTTCTAGAAGTACTATGCCTCCAACTCTATCAGGAGTTCATAATGTGTTCCATGTATCGATGCTTTAGAGGTATCTGTCAGATACTACACACATCCTAAGCTATGAGATTCTGGAATTAGACCAAAAATTTTCCTAAGAGGAGAGGCCAGTACATATTCTTGATAGAAATGATAAAGTCTTGAGGAATAAGACTATTGCCTTAGTAAAGGTGTTATGGAGGAACAACAAAGTGGGAATTTCGAATTCAGCAAGAGGTAAGAAATTTTGAAACTCTTTCCTCTTTGTTCTTTGATGTTCTTGGGGGCTTTTTATTTAAATTCAGGAATTAATGGTCTTAGAAGGTTGGGATGAGTAGATTGGGAGTATAAACATGTTTTTGGATTGATTTAAGCTATGAATTAGAATTAGAAACTAGGGATTTGGATTGAATTTCAAATTTTGGGAAATTGGGGAAAATTGACTGAATACTTGAGTTTTGAGTTGGAGATTGAGATTGGATGTTTGGTTGTGGTCATTTGATGTTATATGAGGTGTATATCTATTTGTAAATGGAATTTTGGAGTTGATTTCTGTATAAAACTAGCTAAGATTTATATTTTGGTAGGTTTTGGGTCTAAGAAATCACAGGGGATGAACCCAAAAATATTGGGTTCACATTGTGGCACCCCTGCGCTAAGCAGAGGAACTTTATGAGTGTCTCAATATTTCTTGGCTCCCCTGCGTTGTTACCATTTCACCTAGATTGGTGGAATTAGGAAGTCACGATACCTAGGGAATAGTCCTAGAGTCGGTATACAAGATTATTTCTTAATAAGGATATTATCTATGTTGTGACTAGGATTATTGCAAGGCTTGGAAAAGAGGATCATGATCAAGGTTGTATCACTACTTGTGCAGGACTCGAGGTAAGAAAACCAGCACTTGCACCAGGATTCGGGCATTGGCCCCGGTTGTAGAATATGGTCATAACCATGTTTTGAATATATGTTTAAATGTAAATGTCTTTGGATTGTATTTGTTGTGATGTATATGTGGATCATATTTGTTTGTATTTTTCAGGAACGGTTGGCTAGCAAGCTGTAATCATCAATAAGCATGTGTAATGTGGGTTTCTATGGCGGGGCTAGTTTAGGAGTGTGGTATGCTCTCCTTCGCCATAGAGGCTGCATAAACACTACAAGAAAAAATAGGATTCATAACACTTAAAAAATGCTAACCGGAAGTATTAATAACACTTCTTAAAACGCTAACATAGCCCCTATTATTAAAAGTCCCATCTTTTCTATAACAGTTTTTGAATGTTATGTTCGATATTATCTTAAATTATTCAATTACACATTTTTTGTTGCTATCATATTAAAATAATAGCGTTTAGTTAGAGTAATTGGTTATAAATTTGAAGTTTAATCTTAAACTTTTTGCATAACACTTTTCAACTGTTATAATTGATTATTTTGATAGCATTTTTAGTTTGTTATATTATATAAATCATAACATTTTGTTATATTTATAATATGTCTCCAAAACATCCATAAATGCCATATTAAGGGTCCAGTAATAAAATTTTGTTATTTTAGTCTAGATAATAGGTTTATTAATTGTGTTGTGTAAGGATAATTATATAAGTTTTTTTTTAAATGAAAAGGGTTTCGTATTTGGATAAAAAAAATATCAAAATTAATCACAAAATATAATATTAAATAGATTGATAAACCATAAGTATTACAATAAACAAGAACTAATTCAAACCATGATTGTGGCTACTTCATGAGATCTTAGTTCTAACTTAAGTTTGAAAGCATACATAATAATGTTCTATAATCTTGAAAATATTTTACTTCAAAAATGAAAAACAAAAACATAGCAAGATACACAAAAAGTAAACTATGAAACTTGTTCCATCCTTCAATTCATCATCCATTGTGCACTTGTCTTTGTTGTGGGTTAATTTGCTTAGCTACATAAGAATTTAAATAATTAATGCTTAAACTTAAAGTTAATAGTAAACTAAATGAGTACATAAAAAAAGTTAATTACCTAATTATGACTTTATCAGCTGGCCATGCAATTATACTACCTATAACATCTTCTATAGTAGACATAACTCCTGAAGGCCTCCACAGACATAACACCTGCCTTTATATAATTTGCAATGTCTTAATTGGAATTTATATTTGTAAAGACAACCAAGGAACATGGACAGAGACTTTTTGATGGATAATTAAGTTGTCTAGATATATTTTCAACCATTTACAAGAATTTTTTTTTTTGTATATACAAGTCATCAAAGTATAACTTTTTAAGAAAAGTGATAAATATTATTTTTTAAAACAAAATATCTTACATTAATTTATAAAAAATACAAGGGTATGTACAAAACAAATAACAACAGCAGAAAATTACATATATAAATATTCTCATTTTTTAACTCTCATGCTAACTAAACTATAAAAAGAACAGCCAAGCTTATACATGAAAAAAAAAAGTTCAAACAAAAAACTAAAAAAAAGAGTTACAGAATACCCTTCCAATTTTGAAAGAGATCTAAGAATAAGATGATGTCGATTCTAGGAATTTACAACAAGGCAATCAATTTGAGAAATGAAAAAATAAAACTAGGAATTTCAAAATCTTAGTTACATGGTAGTTTTCATATAAAGTTAACATGGCTAGTATACAGTAAGAATCATCAAATTAGTCCATCAATATAAATGAAAATTAATTACTCAAGCACCAAATAATTTCAAATAAAGTTTCCTTCCAATTTGAAATTTAATTGAGCCACTAAAATGAAAGTAGAATTACATTCATAATTTTTCTTATGTGTATGAAAAATTAAAAGAAAAATCAAAATAAATAAACATACAAGTGTATGCTTGTAACAATCTAATTAATCTACCAATAACCAAACCAATCAACCAAACACAAGTTAATTATAAGATAATAATAGATAATTCTACATAAAATTAGAAAACATTCCTTCCATATTATTAACCAACCATCTACCATTATCAATTGAAAATATTCAAACAACACACAAGTTTTCTTCCTTATCTCGCCGCAGCACACAAATTTCTCAGATCCTACTTCACTAAGACATACAAGTTCTCAACCTTCCGTTAT
Source organism: Humulus lupulus (assembly GCF_963169125.1). NCBI lineage: Eukaryota > Viridiplantae > Streptophyta > Magnoliopsida > Rosales > Cannabaceae > Humulus > Humulus lupulus. The sequence goes on from NC_084793.1 coordinate 263,207,875, forward strand.
CACCGTAACACACAATAATAATCTCAGGACCTACTTCAATATGGATGAATATCTAAGTTATTCAAACTCTTCTAACATTTGCATAACATTATAACAAAAACAAAAGTAAGAGAAGATACCTCTTGCAAACTGTTGGAAATAAAGTTTCCTTCCAATTTAAAATCCAATGAAGCCACTAAAATGAAAGCAAAATTACATACCAATTAATAAACTATCAACATCAATAGACAAATTAATTGAGATAATGTAAGAAAATGTGTTAAGAAAAAAAAAATCAAACTCTAAATTTGTATATTATATTATGTTGGAAATCAATCTAGATATATATTCTTAGTAAAAATAAGAACAAAGGAGCTAGCATCAAGCAAGTAGAAAAGCATCCCGACTAGGTGGCACCCAACCCTGAAAGCTATCACCTAAACCATATCCAATCTATTAAAATAACTATAAATACAGAGTTTAGGATCACAAATATAAAGTAAACACTCAAAACAAGATACATATGGTTTTTTCATTAAGGAATAAAAGTGCAATGCTTTACCATATAATCTATTTAAAGCTACAAAACGAATAGTGATGACTCCTCAACATCATCATTAGAGAGAATTAAGGCAGTCTCTTTGATTGATTTCCTGACCTATAAATAAGAGACCAAAAATTGAATGAAAGTTAATAGAAGAATTAATAGACAGATCAACAATAGCTACACCTCCATTATAGACAGATAATAAAGAAGATTGACAACATAAGTATAATCAAATTCCAACTGAAGATAGTTTTAGTTTCTCAAGTCAACATACTCAATTGCAATCATATACTGAAATATCATTTCATTGATTGCTCATCTTTCTTGTGCTGGCTTTAGCTGCATTGTAAATTTAAATTGTATGTATGTTAGTTTAGTGAATTTTATAGACTGTATTTTATCTTTGACATAACTGCTTCTTTATCAGATAGCTCATACTCAACCTACAAATTTGCACACTTGTACATATATCAATAGTGGAAAAAACTTGTTAGACATATGACAAATAAAAAAAATAGAAACCAAATGAGAGACCCAATAAATGGTCAACCCCATGGACAAGGCAAGCCAAGATGACAACCCAAGCAGTAACAAGTTCCTGAAATGCCAGAAAATCCACTAGCAAAGAAATATCAAAATATAAATAAGCATAATAGAAAACAAAATGAAGATTCAAACAAAGCTTGGGAACAATTGCAAGATGAAAACTAAAATAAATAAATAATATAACAAGTGAATGCAAAGCCAATCCCATAACTATCATATAATCTATAACTTACCAAAGCTATAAATAAGAAAAGAGAATATAGTACAAATAAAATCAAACTTGTCAAACATCTTGCTGCAATTAAGAGAATACAATGAATGTATATCACTGTGTATTATCAGTATATTTGTATTTTACTGTTTTAACAAGTTAATAATGAGTTCATACAACCCTGTAAGTAAACTGAGAGGCATTTATAGTGATACTATTTTTTCCATCATTTTGCAGAAAAGGAAAGGGAGTTGGGGGTTGCTCACGGTGAAGTCAAGTCACTGAGAGCAACTGAAACTCTTAAATATAAGGCAATAGAAAAGGTACCGAAGAAATTTCTGCCAGCCTACTATATTCACTTGAGTTTCACATACAATAAATTCAGTATTCTAACACTTAAATTGTGTCTGAAGTTAGTTTTTTTGTGTTGTTATTTCCTTTCCAGCTCAAGAACGAGGTTAAAAAAATGGATGAAAAAGTCTTTCTCACTGAAAATCTTCTCGAGCACAAGGCGAGTTATGGTCTTTCAACAGATATTTTCAAACATTATGAGGGTACATCAAAAAGATCTAATGGAGGCATTTGTAATGTACAAATATGACCCAAAATCTTGAAATCAAGAGACTAACAAATGACAAAAAAGATGTGTTGGCCGCACAGTTTGCTATTGAAGCAGCTCTTAGAAGGGTGCATATTCCTTTTGGTTCTGTTATTGCTCCTCTTGAGGCGTAAATCAAAATGTACAAGAGTGGGGTACTACTTTAAAGAGAAAATTCCCTTACATGAGAAGTTGCATTTGGACAGGTCATGGCCAGAATTCAAGCACTTACTTTTTTTTCAATTGTTTACTTATTAATATCATTAGATTGCAGCCCTCGAGGAAGATAAGAAGGCTTTGGAACGCCACACAAAGTCAAAAGAATCAGCTTTTCTTGAAGCATAAAGGATTTTGTGAAGTGCTTTAGAAAGAGCTTTGATAGTTGAAGAGGTTCAAAACTAGAACTTTGAGTTGAGGAGACAGATTGAGATCTACTGGGTATTTATAACATCACACTAGATTCTATTTTGTTTGTTCGGTATATACATATGGTGAGGTTGAATTGTCAAGGTAACTGACATGTGTAACATGTGCAGGAAGAAAATAGAATCCTTGAGAAAACAAACTGCCAAAAGGTTCAGGAGGTGGAAAAGCTTAGCCAAACCATTCAAGAACTTGAGGAGGTTGTTCTACCTAGAGGAGTTGCGGCCAATGCTATTCACGATTACAAACGATAGATAGAAGAATTGAATGTGAGTCTAGATAAATTTACTTGTTGTCTTTTTTACAATTATGGTATGCTAACCTCATTTGAGTAAAATTTTCAGGAGGGAAAAAGGACTCTAGAATGAGAACTTGCAAGAGCAAAAGTTTCAGCAAACCGCATAGCAACTGTGGTGGCCAATGAGTGGAAGGATGAAAATGATAAAGTTATGCCAGTTAAGCAGTGGCTGGAAGAACGAAGGCTTATGCAGGTATAGTTTGATTACCTCAAAAATTTCCTACAAATCCTACATTTGACACAATGTTACAACTCAGCTATGCTTTTCCACTGCTTTTCATCTGTTGTTCTTTCTAGTTGTATGAGTCTCCTTACAAATGAAAGAAGAAACTTATTATTACGTATATGTTAGCATTTATTTTTACTTATTCTGTGAATGTTCAATTCTACAATATGTAGGCAGTAAAAAAACAACACAAACCAGTAACAAAATACACCAAAGCCAATAGCAAAATACATATTCGATGCCATTAAACCAGTAGCGAAATGCACCAAAGATGTTTTCAAAAAATACCTTCTTTCTTTCAAAAAAATGCCATCTACACTAATACAATGCAAAAGTAATGCCATCACAAACAAATAAACCAAGCTCTTCTCTTCGTTGTGTAATAATAGCTAAATGATATTCACATTCAGTCATAATACAAACAATATATAGCAACCACCAAAAAACTCCATTTGAAAGGGTTTGTAAAATTCTTTAACACTAAATGTGCATAAGAATGGATCAAGGAAAAGAACAAACCTCCAAATTGTCAAGAGTGACATGCCCAACCTTGATCATCCCATTTTCCATCATCATTCAATCGGTAGACCTTAAAATTGAAATTTATGTTCAAAATCTAAGGTTAATTAGTCAAACGAACATATGTATACATAGGTTAATTAGTTATATATATATAACTAAAAATAAAACTCCACCTGAGAATGAGACACACAGGGAGAGGAAGATAGAGAAAAAAAGAGAACCACATCTAGGCCCTTATTCTTGCTTGTCACCTAAGGGCTGAGGAAGAGAGAAAGAAAAAGGGAGGGTGTCGTGGTGTGCTTCAAGGGATCATCCTTCAGCCATCAATGGCCTGATGACGTCAACGGTGGTGAGGGAAGGAAGAGCTGGAGAGACTAGAGAGTAAAGGCGCGAGAGAAGGAAGTGATAACAACAACACAAAGAGAGATAAAAAACATATATATACATTACTAAGCTGTTATTAAGACACACCAGAAGTAAAATCTTACGAGTCCATGTATCAAAAGTTTAATTTTTTTCTTAGAGGACCCGTATAGGTCATTTTGTGCCTTCAATATTCGCTTGCCTAAATATAGATGACTTAATTACCAATATTGTAGGAGGGAAATCATACTTGTTGTAAGCCTAATCGATACTACGAATTTAGCTTCGTTTACTATGGACATTAGATATTCAAAAATGCGAGAAAGAAAAATGAAGATATGTCTACAACTGGATTTCTTTTAATAAAAACTTCATTGCAAAACTGCACTAAATTGCTTGGTGGAAGGGCCTAAGCTCATAACGCAACAACTAAAAAAGCTTTAGTCTTGCAAGTTAAATGGCCAGATATTCACCATAACGTCGAGTAACATGAAAGTATAACACATTCAAATGAAAAACATCTATCATATAAATAAATATGCTATACTAAGAGGAGCAAGACCAATAAAGACTAAATAGATCAGATATACAGAACATAAAACAATAAAAACACTAATGAATAATTCGAATTCGATAATACTATCACTAATAAGTACATGAACAACAATTAAGATTCATTCGCCTAGTTAAAATTTCCATATTATAGCAATTACACACAAAAACAGAAAACGGGCAACTCAAAACACAAAGAAGAAAAATTACACGTACGGAATTGAAATTGACAAACAGGTCATGCAATGCAAATTAATAACACAACGATTCGATGAGAAATTGGAAACAAATTCCATAATAGCTGAAAACCCATATAAAAAATCACAAAAATATGAAGTTCCTAGACACACAAAATGCAAAAACAAAGCAAACCCAGATCATGAAAATCATCGAAAAACTTGAGAGAAAAGAAGAATTGACGAGAGGAAGAGTCGAGAGAAGGAACATACACGTGTGGAGGCGCAGAGAGATGGTAGTAGCTTCGCTCAAGAGCTTATTACAAAGATGGCACGTCATGCATGCCTCCAGCTTTCCCCTCCTTGCTTTAACAATCTGACCCGCCGTCTCTGTGTGTGACTCCCTCTCTCGCACTCTCTCTCTAGGCCAAGAAATTGGTGTCTATTAAAACGGCATTCGACTAAAATAAATTGAATATATATATACATTTATTATATGATATTAATTGAAATCTAAATGATAAAAAAAGACAAAATACCTCACAGAAAAACAGAGGTCCAAGTGTTCTTGCCTAGTTTCTTGCTTCCAGCGGGAGAGATATCAGAGAGAAAGAATGATGGGGAAGCTGGCATGATCATAGTGTGTTTCAGCGACTCGCATGAGAGAGAGAGGGCTGAGGAAACTACGTGAGAGAGAGAGAGGAAGAGGAGGCGACACTGATTTAGGGAGCTGGTTTGGGTAGTTTAGGGTTTAGGGATTCAATGAGAGCGGATGGGGGATTAGAGCTATTTTTGTGGTTGTTCACTTTTTTTCTTTTCTTCTCGGATTAGACCAAAGTTTCATATGGCGCCTTGTTTCTTTTTCATTTGGCGCCTAAGCATATAGGACTTGTTAAAAAATAATTAATTCTCCATGTTTCTTTTTCATTTGCCCATTAATAACACTTCTTCATTTATGTAATTCTTCTACTATAACATATAGTCAAAATTGTTGTAGTGAAATGTATTATATGCTTGCTTAAGTTTGATTATAACTGTGAAGCTTTTTATTTATGATTCTTATTCTATTGATTACCTGTTTCTATTTAACTGGGGTTTTCTTGCTGGACCTTGGCTCGCGGGTGCTACGTGGTGTAGATAAGGGCAAGTTGAAGCTAGACCAACCATGAGTTAGAGTGCTATAAGGGCGGTGTGAACATATGCAGCCTACTCGACCGCCACAGTCAAGATTACTTTGAGGGACTAGAGTTATGCCCTCTTTTTCTGCTAAGGGCAACCAATTTTTGTATTTTGATTGTATTTGTAATTAGCTTATAAACTTCTTTTGGGATCCCGTGTATAAATTCAAACTTTTTAATGAAAGGTATTACTTTTTTAACCAAAATTTTTAATACCTAAATATTTAGTAAACTTTAATCACTTGTTTAAGTCCAAATGACTCGCTTAGCGAGTTAAACACTGTTTTAATCACAGAGTGTAACGTTCCTGGATTGGTAGGGCATTACTGCATGTATGCTAGTATGTCTCTAAGAGGAAACAACCCAGCAAGCATGGTAGGCGATCACAGAGCTCTTGCAACCATGAGAAATAAGGAAAAATTGTTCAGGTGTTAGGGAATTGTCAGGGTTTCGGATGAGAAGTCGAATCATCTGAGGCAAGAAATTCCCTCGGCATAGGCATATCATGGATGTGATGCCACTGATAGATGTTATTTTACTCCTTAAGGAATTATTGAAAGCCAAATGAAAATGGTTTTAGATACAACAATTACCATTGTTCGAGTAGGGCATCTATTAGAAATCCAAGTAGTCGTACGCGATGGTTCAAATGCATGATGATGGCAAGTTTGTAAATCTATTAGAAAGGTTCATCGTGAATAATTGAATGAACACTTTGGCCAATGCTAAGATAGTTAGTTAACTCATGAGAAATCTACACAAGAGTTTAAGACATTAAGGATCGGTTGGAGAATGTGTTACACTCTATGCTCAAGCTTTCGAAATGCTATGGAGTTGAAAGATTGTTAAGAATAACAAGTCGAGAAGAGAACAGATTTGTAAAGCGACTACAACACTGACTGGGAGGACAAGAACGACCATGAGGTTCTTTGATGGTCGATTAGGAATTTAGACATGAAGAAATGGAGAGAAATTCCAAAACAAGTCCTAATCTTAGGATTAGGAGGTCTATGTAGTGAAAAGCAAGACGACAAAACAATGAAGAGAAAAGTGAGCACAAATAAAAATTGAGCACATTTATTTTGGTAAGGACAAAAGGCAAGTGAGGGGTAAGTTTCCATAAAGAAGTTCACTTAAGGAATGAAGGGATTAAAATTAAGCATGGTGAATGCATCAATGAGGGTCTTTATACTTGTAGCATCACAAAACTTTTAATAGAATCAAGTGCTTTGATTAGCGTGCCAAAATGGCACATGGGGTAATTATGTGTGAATTCTTTTCATTTATGTGGTTTTATGATTATATGGCTGAGTATGCATGATTGTATGTATTAAATATGTTTAAAGACCCATTTTTGTTAAAAAAAAAAGGCATTTTTCGTAATTTTAACCCGTTGAGAATATAATAGTAATTGTTATTATGTGGATATTTGTGATATTCGGCTTGAGCGGATCCTTTCGAGCAAGTTTAGCAGAAAAGTCACAATGGGATAAATACTTGATTTGGGGTGAGTCAAGGGGTATTTTGAGAATTTTGTATATTTTGAGGAATTATTGGTAAATGAAATATATTGGGGAAAACATTTATGTTTGGAAGATTAGAGGATTAAATTGAGAATTATAGGTATAATATGATGTTTAGTATGTATTATAGCTAAAAGACTAAAATGTCCTTGAGAGTTGTTTAAGGGTTTCTTTGAGGGAAGTATAAAAGAGACTTTTAGCTAAGGAATTAGAGAAAAAATTAACTAAGTGTTTGGACAGTCAAGGATTCACGTGTTCCCCGTATGCTCTCTCTCTCTCTCTCTTGGTTATTCTCAACTTACCTAATGGAGGAGCACTTGAGTTGGAAGACAATTCTTGGAATTTTGAAGCAAATCCTTGAGGAATTGAGCAACAAGGGAAGAGATTAGGAGTTGTTGAAGCCATATCCAGCTAGGAATTTACGTGATCTTAAGGTGAGTCATGGTTTTATGTTCATCAATTGTTTGGATGTTTTTTATGATATTTTTAGGAATTTTTGGGTATGCTTTTTGAATTTGGTAAGTTTGATTTGTTTAAAGAAGTTGAGTATGTATAGAATCATTTGTAGGTACACTTGAGGCTCAAAATTGGGTTGGAATTATGGGTTTGTGATTAGGATTCTCATATTTAGGAATAAGAGCTTAAGTTCAAAAGCTAAAAATTTACAATTTTGGTATCTTGGTGTTTTTGGTGTTTCAATGATGTTTTAATATTGTATTGGGATTGTAATATTGGTTTGTGGTTGTTTTGGTATTAAAAATCAATTAGAAAACTTTTTGGGATCGAGTTTTGGGTCTGAAGTTGTATGGAATAGTCACAAGTTCGAATTGGGGAAGAACTTGAAAACTCTGGGACCGTTTTGGGTTTATGGTGACCTAACATGACTGCAGTAGGGTGTAGCTCCATCGCACTAGGGTGTAGCACGACTGCACTAGTGTCCCAAAACCAAGGGAATTTAAGGTTCAATTAGGGTTTTTAGGCTACCAACGCATCTGTGCTGGGATAGGGCGCGATTGCACTAGTGCCCTAGACTGTGTTCAAAGGCTTTAGGACCTGTTCTGTGTGCTCACATGGGGGCTCGAGAGACAATTCCACTCCCGTGTTGAGTGAGATTGTAAGCCTAGGAGCTAGTATTTTGACTTGGACACAGGATTTGGATTTAATCCCTGATAAGCATATCATTTACGTTGTCACTAGAGTTTTTTCGAGGATCATGAGAAGGATCGAACTCGAGGTTGTTTCATCTTTCATGAAAGACTTAAGGTAATAAGAAAACTGGCACATGCACCAATAATTAAGACGTTGGCCCTGACTTTCTAACACAGTTAAAATTGTGCCCTAAATCTGATTAGAGTTAAATATATTTTCTCTGTAATTGCATATGTTGCATCAGTTGTTTGTAATAGTCTATGATTGATTGACTAGGGGCTGTAATCAGCGATAATCATGCGAAATGTAGGTCGTTATGGCAGGGCCACTACGGGGTGCAATATGCATATATTCGTCATAAGCCGTATAACTTGATGAAAAGTTAATCTTAGTTTATTTATAATATGTGAAGCATGTATTTGATGTTAATGCTTAAATGATTACTTATTATGCCTAGTTGACTTTTCTTGCTGAGCTTTGGCTCACGAGTGCTTTGTGGTGCAGGTAAGAGCAAAGGAAAATTGGACCAGCCATGATTTGGAGGGCTCTAGAGCAATGTGTATATATTCAGCCTGCTCGGTTACCATGGTTGAGATACTTTTGAGCAACTTAAGGTATAAGTCTAGTTTTTTCGCTTACGTCGGCTACTTCTGTAACTTTGGGTATATTTGTACTTTGCTTACAAAATTTTTGGGATCCCTTGCATGTATTCAAACTTTTTAATGAAAATTCTATTTCCTTTAACCAGAATTTTTAGTACCTAAACCATTATTTAATCTTAATTACACTTTTGATTCCAAATGACTCGCTTCACAAGTTAAGCACCCTTGAAACACACAGTGTAACATTCGTGGATTAGTAGGGCTTTACAACTTGGTATCAGAGCACAACGTGGTATCAGAGCTGCCAATTTTTTAAGGTTCTTAAAAGTAGCTGAATATGTATGCTCGTTGCAAAAGACAATCTTGACACACAGTTTAGTAAATAATGAGTTGATTATATGTTTAACTACTTAATTGAAATATATGCATTACCTGCGTGCTAGAATAGGAAGCATGAAATATGCTGATAGGGCTTGGCACTTGACTACTATGTAAATATGAAAATACATGCTTATTAGCATTACTGTTTCCTGTGGGAATTATATAAATGCTTATTAGCATTATTATTGTATGCATATGCTTAATTTGTTCGGCTTTGGATTCTGGGATGGTTTCTGGACTCCGTTATCATTGTGTGATAAGCCGAGTCGTTGATTGCAGATATACTTGGGGAGACATACCTCCAAGGCAATCAATTCGACTAGTCGATGCTGATATCAAGGCTAGGGATGATAATTAGGTTCAGAACCCTCTACTTGATCCTCGGAATTGGTAGCAAATGTTTTTATAAATGCAAGTAAGACTTCTGAGTCACGAAGAAGTGATCAAGTAGTTGAGACAACAGGTTCTACCAGGGAATGCTGCCACGCCCACACCACCAGCAGCGATACAAGTTCTGGGACAGCCAGAGATTAAGAACAGATGAGAACCACTGTGTGAACGGTTTAGGAAACTACACCCTCCAAATTTTGAGGGAGGCTTGGATCTGCTTAAGGTTGAGCTGTGAATGAGCATGATCACCTCCATATTTGACTTCATAAGGGTGACAAGTAATGACAGGGTGACCTGTGCCACGTATATGCTGCAGGATGATGCCTGAATTTTGTAAGAGGTGGTCTCCCGGACCCGGAATGTGCCTATCATGAACTGGGAAGAGTTCAAGGAGTTGTTCAATGAGAAGTGCTACAATGAGGCACTTTGAACTCTGAAGAAGGATGAGTTCGTGAATTTTGTTCAGGGTAATATGTCAGTCACAGAGCACGCTCTAAAGTTTGATAGGTTGGCCAAGTGTTCCTCTAAATTTGTGCCAACCGATGTGACCAGGAAGGAAAGGTTTGTTTGAGGGCTAAATTCTATGATAGCCTGGGATGTCAGAATTACCTATGTGCCTGGAGTGACCACTTACGTTCAGATAGTAGAGAAGGCTATTTCTGCTGAGGGCATTGAGAACAAGATCTAGAGAGAGGGCACCGCCGGGCGTGATGCCTAGAGGGTGGTAGCTCCATCTACTAGATCTGGTAGGGGTGATGGCCCTAATGACTAGAATAGAAAGGTTGTAGATACATCTGGTACCCCTAGGTCAAACAAGAGATTTCAGAGTACTTAGGGTGGCAGAAAAGGTAGAAATGAGGTTTGCATCAACTATATCCAGAGTGTGTCAAATGCAGGAGATGTCACTTGGGAGAATGTCGTGCCAAGGAATGCTTCCTGTGTGGTATGGTTGGACATCTCACAATGGACTGCCCGCAATTGAAGAAGGGGGAACCAAAGAGGGGTTACAACTTGGTTCCAGCTCGAGAGTTCACTTTGACGCAGTTAAAGGCTGAGGCTAGTCCCTCGGTAGTGACAGGTTAGATTTCTAGTGGTGACTCCTCTTATATTGTATTGATTGATCTAATGCTACGCATTGATTTGTATCTAGTAGGGTGATAGACAGACTTTGTAGACCTTGTAATTTGTATGCTTTGGGGTTTTGGACTTTGCTGCCTACTTGGGAATCAGTAGTCTCTAAGAGATGAGTCAGATCATTATTGGTAGAGTTAAATAGTATGAAGTTGTCTGTACAATTAATTGAGTTAGGGATGGAGGATTTTGATATGATTCTAGGTATAGATTTCCATAGAAGGATTGTAACGTCCAATACTAGAAATATAGGCTTCTACTTCATTTTTTATATAAGCAATAATTAAAAACCAAAGTAAATGGGCTTTTACTTTGCTTGTGAGAATGGCGCTTAAAAAAATAGGCTACTACTTCGCTTTCAAAAAAATGAAGTAAATAGAGCAATAAGATGAGGGTCGTGTTTGGTTGGTACACCGAAGGGGGGGTTTCCACTTCGGTTTTCATGAAAGAATCAAAGTGGAAAAGTGCACGTACCAAAGAGGGCCCTTAGTTATTTTGAGAACCTTTTACTTCGATTTATATATAAAAACCGAAGTAGAAAGTCCACTTTCCACTTCAGTTTTTATATATAAACCAAAGTAAAGGGGTTTTAAAACCCTTTCCCCCTTCACTTTGACCTCATCTCCCTCTTTAAAGCAGAAACCTAAAAGCCAAAAACGTCATTTCTGGTCGTACGATTGACGATGGTTTGGTTTTCAAACCCTTTTTTTCATCATTTCTTACAACTTTCCTTCATTATAAACTGAAATATAGCCTAAAAATCCTTCTATTTTAGTTTTTTAGAGGAAAAAAATACATTTGGCTGGGGGTATTATTTCTCATGGGTTCTTGGTGTTTCTAGCTGGATTTTGACTGGATTTTTGTCATTATAAGGTATTTTTGTGCTTCAAAATAGGTATGGATTAATAAATCATTGTTTTGATGATAATAAATTATTTTTCTATGTTTTTTTTTAAAATTTTGTTCTCATATATTTGTGTTGAATGTGTATAGGTGTTTGAGTTTCAAAATTGTGATAGAAGCTATTTCAATAATCAATGAATAGGTTTGATCCTAAAAATTTTGTTTGAGTTATTTTTTTTATTTTTTTATATTGTTCCGAATTTTATAATTAGATTTAGTAATATTTTGTGAACTTTTCTAAGTATTTGTTTTTTTGTTTTAGTGGTTTGATAATTAATTACGTAGTTACTAATTATGTAAGTAATGTTTTAGTATGGTCGTCGATTGAGTGGTGACTTTGTTGTTCATTTCGGGTGAATTGAAGAGTAATATTGAAGATTAGTAATTTTTTAATTTTAATTATATTACTACAAGATTTATGTATAAAGATAAGGTTAATTAAATCATGCATATTGGATTTGGTGAAAGTTATGTTTGAAAATTAGTGACGTAGGCTTTGGGAAATTTGCAGGTTCTGGTGATATAAGGATGGATTCATTTCTGCTTGATTATTGTGTTTGTTTGTGTTGCTTTTATAGGTAATTATGAACTTGCGGTATGTTATAGAAATAGAGGATACTCTGCCGATTTTTTTAAAAATTTTATAAGACTAGAACCTAATAATGATGGATTCATCTATGCTTGATTATTGTGTTTGTTTGTATTGATTTTATATGTAAGTATGAAATTACGATATGCTATAGAAACAGAGGAAACAATGTCAATTTTTTTAAAAATTTAATAAGACTAGAAACTAATAATGATGGATTCATCTATGCTTGACTATTGTGTTTGTTTGTATTGATTTTGTAATTTTTCTTTTTATATAGTGCATATTATAAGGCTTCTTGCAATGAATTACTCGGGAATCGTACAAAGATATTCAATGTTGCTTGTCCAAAACAACCACAAAGTCATGAATGCGGTTTTTATGTGTTGAAGTACATTGGAGATCTTGTACCGGCATCAAATGCAATAGAAACCCTAAAAGAAAAAGTAAGTTTATTTTTTATTACTTATTTTGGTATCGATAACCTATAAAATAATCAATGTTGTTATTAATTAATTGATATTTATTGATTTTACAGTTTGATGGGAATAAGGAATATTGTGAGATTGCAGACCTCTTGTCAATCCAACACGAATGGTTCGGTCAATTGATGACATCATTTATTAATAAGCCTATTTTGTTTATGAGTTCGTTTAGTTCTAAGTTTAGTTTTATGTAAATGTATTAATGTTAAAGCTAGCTAAGTACTTTGTGTTAATGCTTATGTATGACATTTCTAATTAATGAAAGTTAGCATATTTTTATTCAAACGAAATTCATAACTAATTCCAATGGCAAAAATATATATAACTATAAATTCATATATTAGACCATTTAAAAAAAGTCAGTGCAAAAAATATATATATATAAATTAAGAATTTGCCATTTTAAAATAATCAGAAATAATTATTCCAAAAAAAATAGGGAGGGGGATTTCTACTTCGGTTATTATGTAAAAGCCGAAGTAGAAAGTGGAGATGCTACTTCGGTTTTTACATAATAACGGAAGTATGAAGTGCCCAGCAAGGAAGTGTGCACAACTTTCTACTTCGGTTATTATGTAAAAACCGAAGTAGAATCCCCACTTTCTACTTCGGTCTTTACATAATATCTAAAGTAGAAAGCCTATATTTCACTTTGGTTTTTATATACTTTGTACTTCGCCCCAATCTACTGTGGTTGCTAATTTAAGAAAAAATCGAACTGAATCTAGCATAAAAACAGAAGTAAAAGCCTTTTTTTCTTGTAGTGGTCCCAAATAACTAATAAGGCTTGGGGCCTTGATTAGGGGCCATGATAGAAAATTATGGAAATGATGTGATTTAATTATGAAATATGTGTTTATGTGATATATATATGTGTGTATCATTATATGATTACATTAGTTATATTATGATTTGCATGTTTAGGTGTATTACACATGCATGTGGGCCCATTTCTTATTAGAAGGGAAATTTTTCGTAATTTGACCCATAACGGGTATATTTGGAATGTATGTGCATATATGTTCTATATGTGTGAGACCACATTATTATCTGGATATATTTGGGTTACTCGACATGAGGCGATCCTAAGTTAACGGGAAAGTCACAACGGCACCAATACCCGACTCGGGGTGAGTCGAGGGGTATTTTGGGTACAAAGTATATTACCAGGTTATCAGGTAATGGGAATATATATTCGAGGATATATTTGGAGTTAGTGAGATTAGGAGGTAATTCTGAGGATTTTTACCATTTTACCCTCGAGGACGTTTTTGGTACCCCGCGCCTCGAGATTTGCTTAAGGTTACTTGAACCCTTAGTACACCTCACAAAAAACAAAAACAAGTAGAACGTTCAAACTCTCTCTCTCTCTCTCTCTCTCTCTCTCTCTCTCTCTCTCTCTCTCTCTCTCTCGTTATACTCTCTCTCTCTCTTTGCGATCTAAGTGGAATCGAAGCTAGTCTAGGCTCGGGATTGCTTTGGGAAAATCTTTACATCGATCGGGGCAACAGAGGTAACGATTTCTAGCCCTAAATCTCTGTGATTTCCCTGGTTTTAGCTGAGTTTTAGAAACTCAATTTGAATTTGGAGAGTTTATGAGGTTTTGGCCAAGTTTAAGCTTCGGTTTTGTTCTTTGTGAGTTGTTGAGTTGATTGGGAACATTACTTTTGGGATTTAGCTATGTTTGGAAAGGTTTTGGGAGGGTTTTAGTTGAAGAAAATGGGGAAAGTTCTGGGTGTTCATGTCGAGCCGTGACCTTGTTCTTAAGGCACTGTGGCTCTCTTGAACGCAAGGAGAAGCAGGTGCTGAAAGCCCATTTGTGCTGCGACACCTGTAGTGGCACACCGCGACGCGTGTGGTCTAGAGGAGATCTCTTGGGCTCTCTAACTTGGGGTAGGTCGCGGGTTCTTTCTTTTGATCCATGATGCTTGAAGGGTTTTTGAGCCCAGCGAGGGTTTTGAGTGCAGGAACTCAAACCTAAGGCTCATGATCGATTCTACTACCTAGTTTCGTAGAATTTGACATCCTGGAGGCTAGGACCCGATTAAGTAGAATTCAACATCCGCCACGGCCGAGGTTATCAGTTGGAACTAGGGTTGGATCCTGATTTTGTCGCATAGGTCAGCTTTTGTATAGATTTTTAGGTTATAACTATTTTGAACTATGTTGTGATCCCCTGTAATGAAGTCAAACTCTATTAATGAAATGGTTGACTTTGATCAAAAAAATTAGTACGTGAACCTGTGGTTAGTTTAATTACACGATTTAAGTCCAAACGACTCATTTAGCGAGTTAAGCACTATTTAAATTACATAGTGTAATGATCCTAGATTAGGAGGATGTTACAACTTGGTATCAGAGTGCTTTAGTTTTATTGGTTCCTAAAGATTGGCTGAGCATGTACACTAGCCACTAAAGACAAGCTCGACTCAGGGTTCTGTAACTATTTATGTTAATTCGTCTTACCTGCTTAATTGACATATGAATGTCTTATTTGCATGCTTGATTAGGAAGCAAGAGTTATACTGATAGGGCCTTGCCCTTGACTATTATGTGTAAGATAAGGGATGTGCTTATTAGCATTACTACTATTATGAATATTTAGAAGAATGTGCTTATTAGCACTCTAATTGATCATGAATGTAAATTTACTTGCTTATTAGCATGATTGTTGTATGTGAAAGCTATTGAACTACTTATTTGCGCTATGATTAATTATAAATGTTAAAGAAATGCTTATTAGCGTTGTTAATTATATATAGGCCATGAAATGCTTATTAGCACTGTTAATGATGGAAGGGATTAAATAACATGCATATTAGCATTGTTATACGTGTATAAATGCTTGAACATGCTTATTTCCATCGTTAACATCTTATGTATGCCAGGAATGCTTATTCTTGGACCGTTAGGCGGCAAGAGGTAAATTTATTACTTACCTAACGACCGATTTGATCACTACAGAGTGGGATAGTTATCAGTATGCTTCCTCAAAGGTCAGAGAGGTTGGCTGGCCAAGAAATATAGGCCATAGAAGAGAATGACCAGAGCCAGGCCCCACTGCCAGATCTAGAGAACTGGTAATAGGTGCTTGCTGATATGCAAGCCAGGTTACAGAGGCAAGAATATGAGATTCGCCTCTTGAGATAGAAACAGGTTCCAGTAGGGAACTTACAGCCCGCAGTACCGGCAGCGATACAGCCAGTGGTACCAACGGCAATACAGCCCCAAGTAGGGGGAGATAGATGGGAACCCTTGTATGAGAGGTTCCGGAAACAACACCCTCCAGTCTTTGAGGGCAGCTCAGACCCACTGAAGGCTGAGTAATGGATGACAATGATAACTGCCATCCTGGACTTCATGAGGGTCGGCGCCAATGAAAGTTTAGCATATGCCACTTATATGTGGTATCCCAGACCAGGAATGTAAATATTAAGGAATGGTAAGAATTTAGAACTCTGTTTAATGAAAGATGCTACAACGACGTAGTTAGAAATTCGAAAGCTGAATAGTTCAGCAAGTACTTCAGGGCAACTTGTCGGTGATCGATTTTGCTTTGAAGTTTGACAGATTGGCAAAGTCTATTGGGGATCTAGTTCCCACTGATGGGACAAGAAGGGAAATATTTCTCTAGGGGCTACATCCTATGATAGCCTGAGATGTTCACATCACTACTGTGCCAAGAGTAACTACTTATGCACATGTTGACGAGAAGGCACTCACAACTGAGAGCGCAAAGAACAAGATTTGGCGCGAGAGTGCAACCAGAGCGGATTTTAGGAGGCTGGGACCTCCATTTCTAAGCTTTGATATGGATGGAGGCCCTAGTGACCAAAAGAGAAAGAGTCCAGATACATTTTCAACTCCAGGGCCAGATAGGAGGCCACGGGGCATATGGATAAGCCAACAGGGTGGCAGTTAGGCCTGGAGAGAATTCCCAAAGTATACTCGGTGCAGGGAGCGCCATATTGAGGGAATGTCGGACGAATGTCTGCCTCGTCTGTGGGATTGTGGGATACTTGAGGAAAGATGAAAAATGAAGGAAGGTGGACATCCTGATGCTAGCTCAGGTGTTCACTCTGACTTAGGCAAAGGCCGAGGCTAGTCCATCGGTGATTACAGGTCAGCTTTCTAGTGCTGGGACCTTTTATACTATTTTGATGGATTCTAGTGCTACACACTCTTTTGTTGCTAGTAGGATTATTGATAAACTGTGTAGGCCATGTGATTATTATGTTGTGGGGTTCAGAACCTTATTGCCCACTGCGGAATTAGTAATTTCAAGGAGACGGGTTCGATCGCTGCTGGTGTCAATGGATGACAGCGAGTTGTCAGTTGACTTAATAAAGTTAGTTATGACCGGCTTGGACATGATCTTTGGTATGGAATTGTTAGCCATGTATAGGGCAACAATAGATTGCAAGAAGAAGATGGTAACCGTTGAGCTTGAGGGTGAGGATCCCTTTGTATTTGTTGGCACTGTGCATGGACCCTGTATACCTATGATATCTGTACTTAGAGCTAGAGACCTATTACAAGGGGGATGCATAGGATTCTTAGCTAGTGTGGTGGATACCACTCAGGTCGTGCCAGTAGGACCAGGATAGACCATATTGGTGTGTGAGTTTCTGGATGTGTTTCCAGAGGATCTACAAGGGTTAACTCCACTCATGAAGATAGAGGTTGTGAATGACTTGATACACAAGAATCAGAGGTTTATATGGTCAGACAGATGTGAGGCAGATATACAGAGAGTTGGCAGAGGATATGACTATAGCATTTATTGAGCTACTGGTGGGCCAGTTAACCAACATCACCCTGCAGTCTACTCTTTTCGAGAGGATCAAGGAGAAACAGTTGAATGACCTACAGTTGGGAAGGATTAGAGGGGACGTCCTAGCTGGAGTTGCTAAGGACTATACAATGTCAGACATTGATTTTTTGAAAGCTTTATATTGGTTGCCTGGAATAAAAAGGGACATGATTGAGTACATGGTAAAGTGTCTAACCAGTTAGCCGATTAAGGCAGAGTATTAAGAACCAGCATGGCTACTACAGCCTTTGGGTATCCCCGAGTGGAAGTGGGAGGATATCACGATGGATTTTGTGGTGGGGTTGCCCATTATAATGGGCCTACATGATTCAATTTGGGTCATCGTGGACTGGTATATGAAGTTATCTCACTTTTGTACCAGTGAGGACGAATTGCATGGTTGACCAGTATGCAGATCTCTATGTGAGAGAGATAGTATGCCTTCATAGGACTCCGAGGTCCATCGTGTCAGATAGGGACCCTATCTTTACTTCCAAGTTTTGGGGAAGTTTACAGAATGTGATGGGTACACAGCTGAAGTTCAGTACAGCTTATCATCCTCAGACCGATGGTCAGTCTGAGAGGACCATCCAAATACTGGAGGACATGCTGAGAGCATGTGTATTGGACTTTGAGGGGTCCTGGAGTAAATATTTGATTATGATAGATTTTCCTATAATAACAACTACAAGTCGACAATTGGGGTATCACCTTATGAGATGTTGTATGGTATGAAGTGTAGATCACCCATTCCCTGGGATGAGATGGGTGAGAGGAAGTATTTGGGTCCTGAAGCAATCAAGAAGACCATTGAGGCTATTGAGAAGATCAGAGCTCGGATGCTCGCTTCTTAGAGTAGACAGAAGAGCTAAGCAGATCCCAAGCCTAGAGATGTAGAGTTTTAGGATGGGATTATGTCTTCCTTTGTGTTTCACCATTGAGAGGGGTGGAGCAGTTTGGGAAGAAGGGCAAGATGAGCCCTAGGTTTGTTGGACCATTTGAGATGCTGGAAAGGATCGGTCAGGTGGCCTATTGATTGGCCTTACCCCCAACACTGTCTAGTGTGCACAATGTACTTCATATTTCCATGTTGAGGAAGTACGTATCTGATGGGACTCATGTATTGAGTTATGAGGATCTGGAACTGGAGACAAATTTATCCTATGAGGAGCAGCGAGTTCAGATTTTAGACAGGAAGGACAAGGTCATGAGGAACAAGACTATACCTTTGGTTAAGGTATTATGAAGGAACAACAAGGTCGAGGAAGCAACCTAGGAGTTGGAGTCGGATATGTAGAATCATTATCCCGAGTTGTCCAGGTCAAATTTTGAGGATGAAATTCCTGTAAGGAGAGAATAGTTGTAATGTCCTAAATTACCTAATAAAACTCGGGGCCTTGATTAGGGGGGCAGGACGACAAATTATGGAAATGATGTGATTTAATTATGAAATATGTGTTTATGTGATATATATATATGTGTGTGTGTGTGTGTATCATTATATGATTAATATTATAATATGACTAGATTTGCATGCTTAGGTGTATTAAATATGTTGTTATATTATTTTATAATATAATGTAATATTATATTATATTATAATATAATGTTTTAGATTAAATAAATGTGACAAAGTGTGTCACATATTGTAACATATAATAGAGAGTTACAATATTTAGATATATGAGATATATCCAAATAATGTAACATATTTGGTGTTACAAATTTGTAACTTCCAAATATTACCCTTTATTGTGTAAAATTGTTGTTACACAATATTGAGATGAATTTCATAAAGCCATATGTGATATGGATGTTAGAGATATATTTTAACCCCAATAATGTGTTTTGGGAGTTACAAAATCATTTGGGAGGGTTTGAAACCGTTTGGAAAAACAGCACATTTTTAAGTGCTGAAATTGGTCGGTGGGCGCGGCCACTAATGTCTCTGGCTGTGGCCACAGGACAAAAACTGACCAATTTTTCAGTTTTTTCAATCTTTGTTGAATGGCTCAAAAAACCCAAATAACTCCCAAATCTCTTTTTTCATTCCATATTAATACAATTAAACATTGGTAATAGCCATGGGGGGTGGTGGAATTTCAAATTCAAAGGGTGTCTCTAAACTCTATAAATAGGAGCCTATAGCTCACTTGTAAGACACAACATTTCTATCCATTAGAGCACTTGGCTAGAAACACCTTGAGGCTTGATATTTCCAGAAAACTTTTCCAATATCGAAGAGAAATCCCTTAGTGCTTGAGTTAGGGGGAAATAAGATTTTGGACAAAGGTTTTAAACCTTGTTCAAGTTGGTGATCCCCAACCCTCTTCACTTAGGTTGTGAAAGTGAGAGTTTCTTGTATTTCTGTTCTTCTTTCTATTGTATTGTTTTCTTCTTATTCTCTTGTTCCTATTACTTGTATTTCTTGTTCAGGAGTTGCAATCTTTTCTTTTCTTTTGTTTCAAACACTTTACTTTATTTGTAACCTTTTGCTTAGAATTGTATTTTACTATTCTCTTCTTCTTCATCATCTTCTTCATCTCCTTTGTTTATTTGTAATTTTCAGTTATAGAGTTGTAACGCTTTATTTAATCAATCCTTGTCTATTGTAATATTTTGCATAGAGTTGTAATATTTCTTACTATTTCCATTGAGGAAAATTTATATTTTCCGAACATTCAATAGCTTATCCCTTTTTGTTTCAATGGAAGGGGAGACAATCAAGATCATGAACCAAGACCTAGTAAGATTGGATAGGTTTGATGGATCCAATTTTACTAGGTGGCAAGACAAGGTGAGGTTTCTTCTAACCACTCTCAAAATTTCCTACATCCTTGAGTCTTTCTTGGCACCTCTAGCCGAGCCTTCCGACAAAGACACTCCTGAGGAGGTGGAGAAAAGAAGGAAGAGGGAGGAGGACAATCTCCTTTGTAGGGGTCATATCCTCAACGCCCTATCCGATAGGCTCTATGACCTCTACACCGAGACCAAATCGTCCAAGGAGATATGGGATGCACTTGAGAAAAAGTTTAAAGCAGAAGAGGAAGGTACCAAAATTTTTTTGATATCTCAATACTTCGATTTCAAATTTTTTGGTGATAAACCTATTCTTCCTCAAATTCATGAATTGCAAATTATTGTTAATAAATTGAAAGTGTTAAAGATTAAGCTTCCCGAGGCCTTTCAAGTTGGTGCTATAGTGGCTAAATTACCACCAACTTGGAAGAGCTATAGGAAAAGAATCCTTTATAAAAATGAGGATTATTCTTTGGAGGAGATCCAAAAGCATATTCGAATCGAAGAGGAATTGATATGTAGAGATAAACTTGTGGAAGGGTCTAATGGAGAGACTTCCAAAGCAAATGCGGTGTCACAACCAAAACATCCCAAAAACAAAGGGAAAAAGGGTAATGAGAAACCTTTGGGTCCAAAAACCAACCCAAACAAGTTTAAGGGCGAGAAAAGTCCTTGCTTTGTGTGTGGGAAAAAGGGTCACTATGCTAGAGAATGTAGGCATAGAAAAGACCAACAAGGACCTAAGGTGAACGCAACTCAAGAGGAAAACATAGTTGCTACCCTTAGTGAGGTGAATGCGGTCCAAGGCAAGGTGAAAAGGTGGTGGTATGATACATGTGCCACCGTCCATGTCACCTATGACAAATCATTGTTCAAGACCTTTGAAGAGTCAAAGGGCAACCATGAGATACAAATGGGCAATGAGGGCAAATCCAAGGTACTTGGCAAAGGTACTATTGATGTCTACTTCACCTCCGACAAGAAAGTTACATTAGTGAATGTACTTTATGTTCCCGAAATGAGTAGAAACTTGGTGAGTGGTGATTTTCTTGGAAAGCCCGGCATTAAAGCCATTTTTGAGTCCGGTAAACTTATACTTACCAAATCAAATGTATTATTGGGAAAGGGGTACTCTTGTGAGGGTATGGTTAAATTGTGCACCAATGATGTAACTTTCAATGTTATCAATAAAAATGCTAATTCCCCCTATATTGTTGAGTATGATTCTTTATTTTTGTGGCATCTTAGACTATCGCATATAGGTTTTTCTACCATGAAAAGAGTAGTAAAATGTGGTATGATTGCATGCAATATTAAAAACTATGGTAAATGTGAAACATGTGTTAAGGCTAAAATGATTAAGAAACCGTTTCCTAGTGTAGAAAGATCATCTAATTTACTAGATTTAATCCATAGTGATCTTTGTGAATTAAATGGTGTTTTAACTAGAGGTGGTAAAAGGAATTTTCTTACTTTTATAGATGATTTTAGTAGATATACCTATGTGTTTCTTTTAAAGCATAAAGATGAAACTTTTGATGCTTTTAAATTGTATAAATTAGAAGTTGAAAATCAACTAAATAAAAAGATTAAGGTGCTAAGAAGTGATAGAGGAGGAGAGTACTTCTCTAATGAATTCAATACATTTTGTGATGAAAATGGTATAATTTATGAGTGCACTGCACCTTATACACCACAACACAATGGTGTTGCCGAAAGGAAAAATAGGACTTATCTAGAGATGATAAATTCTATGTTGGTGTTTTCTAAGTTGAACTTCAACTTATGGGGTGAGGCGCTTTTAATCGCTTGTCACATTCTTAATCGAATACCGATGAAGAAAAATGAGATGTCTCCATATGAGTTATGGAAAGGAAGAAAACCCAACATAGGGTACTTCAAAGTGTGGGGGTGTCTTGCATATTGCAAGAAAAAATGAACCTAATAGAACAAAGTTAGGTTCAAGAGCCATAAAGTGTGCTTTTGTTGGTTATGCCAACAATAGCAAAGCTTATAGGCTATTAGACTTAGAGTCTAATATTATGATTGAATCTAGAGAAGTTGAATTCTTTGAGAATATGTTATGTGACAACAATTCTCAAGCTTCAACATCTCTAAAGGAGAATTTGTTATATGAGAACAATTCTCAAGCTTCTACATCCAAAGTTGATTCTCAAGAGGAGAATTCTCAAAAGGATGTAAAGCAACCATTTGAACCTAGAAGAAGTCAAAGGCTTAAAAATCATAAAAGTCTAGTAGTGGATGAGATAGATTCTCAACGAATTTCATTCTACATGGTAGAAGGAAATAGAGAGGAAGTCATTAGGAAAATTCCTATTGTACTTCTCGTTGAGGATGATCCTAAGACTTATAGAGAAGCTATGCAATCGAGAGATAGTGCATTTTGGAAAGAAGCCATAAATGATGAGATGGATTCCATTCTTTCCAATAACACTTGGGAATTGGTAGACCTCCCACCGGGGTGTAAGTGGGTATTTAGGAGAAAATATCACATTGACGGCACTATCCAAACCTTTAAAGCTAGATTAGTAGCTAAAGGGTTTAGGCAAAAAGAGGTTATCGATTATTTCGATACCTATGCGCCTGTTGCAAGAACAACTTCTATAAGAATTTTGTTCGCTTTAGCTTCTATACACAAATTGCATGTTCATCAAATGGATGTCAAAACGGCATTCCTTAATGGTGACCTCAATGAGGAGGTCTATATGGAACAACCCGAAGGGTTTGTTCTACCAAAATATGAACATAAGTTTGTAGACTTGTAAAATCCTTATATGGATTGAAACAAGCTCCTAAGCAATGGCATGAGAAATTTGATCAAGCCATCATGTATAATGGGTTTAGACATAACAATGGAGACAAGTGTTTGTATTCCAAAACATGAAAGGGATATGTGATCATTGTTTGCTTATATGTGGATGACATGCTTATTCTAAGTAATAGCATGAAAGGGATAGAAGAAACGAAGAGATTTCTATCATCAACCTTCAAGATGCAAGATCTTGGAGAAGTTGATATCATGCTCGGTATCAAAGTAAAGAAACATAGTGGGGGTTTTGCGTTAGGGCAAGCCCACTATGTTGAGAAAGTATTGAACAAATTTAACCATCTCAAGGTTAAAGATGCCAATACCCCATTCGATCATAGTGTAAAACTAGAGAAGAATGAAGGAAGAGCGGTGGCTCAATTGGAGTACGCTAGTGCTATAGGGAG
Source organism: Humulus lupulus (assembly GCF_963169125.1). Taxonomy (NCBI): domain Eukaryota; kingdom Viridiplantae; phylum Streptophyta; class Magnoliopsida; order Rosales; family Cannabaceae; genus Humulus; species Humulus lupulus. The sequence goes on from NC_084793.1 coordinate 263,231,493, forward strand.
TCTAATGTACACTGCCCAGTATACTAGACCTGATATAGCATTTGCGGTAAGTAAACTTAGTAGGTTAACAAGTAATCCAAGTGTGGATCACTGGAAGGCAATTGGAAGAGTCCTAGGTTATCTTAATAAAACCAAAGGACTAAGCCTTCACTGCTCCAAATTTCCTTCGATTTTAGAAGGATATACAGATGCAAGTTGGATATCCAATCTTGGGGACAACTTGTCCACAACTTGTTGGGTATTTACACTTGGTGGAGGTGCAATTTCTTGGGGTTCCAAGAAACACCCCTATATATCTTATTCCACTATGGTTAAGGGATCTGTTGATAGAGATTCCTCTAATCAAAGATAATGCATATACTATATCGATACATTGTGATAGCCAAGCAACATTGGCTAGAGCATATAGCAGAGTGTATAATGGGAAGTCTAGACATTATTATGTGGATATATTTTGGTCACTCAACATGAGGCGATCCTAGGTAGCAAGTTAGCGGGAAAGTGACAACGGGGCCAATACTCGACTCATGGTTAGTCAAGTGGTATTTTGGGTACCTAGTACATTACCAGGTTATCGGGTAATGGGAATAAATATTCGAGGATATATTCGAAGTTAGTGAGATTAGGAGGTAATTCTTGGGATTTTTACTATTTTACCCTCGGGGACATTTTTAGTACCCACACCGTGGGATTTGCTTATGGTTACTTGAACCCTAAGTAAACATCACAAAACACAGAAACACATAGAACATTCAAACTATCTCTCTCTCTTTCTCTCTTTCTCATTATACTCTCTCTCTCTCATAATTCCTTGGGAATTCTTTGCGATCTAAGAGGAATTTATGTTAGTCTAGGCTCGGGATTGCGTAGGGAAAAGCGTTGCATCGATCAGGGCAATAGAGGTAACGATTTCTAGCCCTAAATCTCTGTGATTTCCCTAGTTTTAGCTAAGTTTTAGAAACTCAATTTGAATTGTGAGAGTTGATAAGGTTTTGACCAAGTTTAAGCTTGGGTTTTGTGTGTTGCGAACTGTTAAGTTGATTGGGAACATTACTTTTGGGATTTCGGTATGCTTGGATAGGTTTTTGGAGGGATTTGGCTTGAAGAAAATGGGGAAAATTCTGGGTTTTATGTCGAACCGCGATCCTGTTCTTGGGGCGCCACAACTCTCAAGAACGGAAGGAGAAGTAGGTGTTGAAAGCCCATTTGAGCTACGACACCTGTAGTGGCGCACCACAGCATGTGTGGTCCAGAGGAGAGCTCTTGGGCTCTCTGACTTGGGGCGGGTTGTGGCTCTTTTGTTTTGAGTCGCGATGCTTGACGGGCTTTTGAGCCTCATGAGGGTTTTGTGTGCGAGAACTTAAACCTAACGGTTTAGTAGAATTCGATGTCCCGGAGGCTAGGACTCGATTCAAAAGCCTTTATTCACTTATTATTGATGTGATTCTCTATTATGGTTGTGACTAGGTTATAGCTAAGGGCTCGGAACTGGGATCGTTCTAGAGGGTCGTTCTTAATATACATTACACTCGGACTTGAGGTAAGAATACAGCACCTAGTCTGTGCTTTGGGCTTGGCCCAATTATAGTACAAGATTAACGTTATATTGAGAATGTTTTATTAAACATGTTAAATGTGTTGTCTTTATCTATGTTATGTAATAACTGTTGGTATGTACGTCTGATTGGGAAGCCCAGCTTATAAGCTGAAGATTTACCTATGTTATCTTATGTAGGTCTTGGCTTAATAGCCAAGGGAATGGTCGGTTCTAAAGACTCGACTTATCAGTCGAAGGTTAAACACTCAACTTATCAGTCAAAAGTGAAAGACTCGACTTATCAGTCGAAGGTTAAAAGACTCGACTTATCAGTCGAAGGTTATAAGACTTGACTTATCAGTTGAAGGTTAAAGACTCGACTTATCAGTCAAAGGTTAAAAGACTCGACTTATCAGGCGAAGGTTAAAGACTCCACTTATCTGTCGAAGGTTAAAAGACTCGACTTATCATTCGAAGGTTAAAAGATTCGACTTATCAGTCGAAGGTTACCAACTTGACTTATCAGTCGCAAGTTAAGGACGTGACTTATCAGTCAAAGGCTATAGACTCGACTTATCAGTCGCAAGTTAAGGACTCGGCTTCTCAGTTGAAGGCTACAGACTCGACTTATCAGTCGAAGGTTAAGGACTTGACTTATCATTCGAGAGTTATAAAGGCTTGATTAATGGTCGAACATTAAAAAGGCTCAACTTATCAATCGATGGTTAAGAGGCTCAACTTATAAGTCAAGGGTCTAAAGGCTCGGCTTAGGAGTGGAGGGCAGTAATAGTGTGCTAACCGTTGGCCAATAGGGTTAAGCCAACTCGGAAGTGAGATATACGCTTGAAAGCCCTAAGGTCGTCTGGAATGTGAAACATCAAACCTTCTTGGCCAGCACTGAGGCTGGTTATATGAGGGATTGGGCGATATGTCCTAACGTGACTCTATAGTCACTTATTTGGAGAGATTGCATGGATGAGTAGGGTTATTACTGCTATGCATGATAATTATGAATTTGTGATATGATAATGTACTGCTCATAAGCATGATTATGTTTTCTTGTTGAGCCTCGGCTCACGAGCTCTAAATGGTGCAAGTAAAAGAAAAGAAAAGCTTGACCGGGCAAGAGTTGGAGAGCTTGAGGGGTGGAGTGTACATATGCGGCGTGCTCGTCCACCACGACCGAGGTTATCAGTTGGAACTAGGGTTGGACCTTGATTTTGCCGCATAGGTCAGCTTTTGTATACATTTCTGGGTTATAACTGTTATAAACTATGTTGGGATCCCCTGTATTGAAGTCAAACTCTCTTAATGAAATGGTTGACTTTTGATGAAAATTTTTAGAACCTGAACCTGTGATTAGTTCAATTACACGTTTTAAGTCCAAAGTAATTGTTTAGCGAGTTAAGCATGTAACGACCCAAATCACTAAGAAGGCTTAAGGTCCTTGATTAGCGTGTCGGGAAGGCATAATTGGTTTATGTGTGATTTAATGATTAAATGCATGATTATATGATATGCATGATTAAATGATTATATGGATATGTGAAATGCATGTTTATGAATATTAGATATGCATGTGGGCCCTGTTTAGCTTATAAGGGCATATTTGTAATTTTGGCCCGTTGAGGGCATAAATATGAGTATATGTGATATTAGTGCGAGACCACATTATTATGTGGATGTATTTGGATTATTCGGCATGAGACGATCCTAGTGAGCGGATTAGCAAAATAGTCACAGCGTGGTTTAATGCTCGGCTCGAGGGAGCCTAGGGGTATTTTGGGAATTTAGAGAATACTTTGGGATTTATTGAGTAATGAATAAGTATTTAGTAATTATTTGGATGTGATGGGATTAATTGGTAAATGGTAGGGACACTTGAGGTATTAGCAGGAATCGGGTAATGACTGTTTTACCCTTAGAAACCATTTGAGGGCTAATAAGTTTAAGGGGGCAAAATGGTCTTTTTGGGTTATGGATATACATAGGAAAAGAGTTGGGGAATGTATCAGAATACACTAGAAATCTCTCAAACTCTCCCTTTCCCACTCACTCACGTTCTCTCTCTCACTCCCTCTTGTGTTGGCGCTTTGAATTTGCTGAAGGAAACTAAGCTTGGATTGAGGCTGGAAGTTGACAAGAATCAGTTGGGAAGTCTGGGAATCTAAGCTCAAGGATTGGAGGATTGAAGCTGAGAATTTATCTGCCATTGAGGGAAGGTTTCAGGCCTTTAAGTTCGTTGCGTTTTAGTTGAGTTTGATTTCTGAATTTAGGTTTTGGGATGAAGTTTTAAGGAATTTAAGCTTGGGGGTTTGAGGAATTGAAGCTTGAAGTGGCATTAGAGGAAACTTAGGGTCGAATTCCTCTCTAAAGGTCAGGATTCCTTCAATCTTCTGAGAAATTTTCTGGTTTTTAGTTAGTGTTCTTGAGCTTAAAAGCTCAGTTTTGATTTTTGTGTTTGATGAGGTTTTTAGCTAAGTTTTGGTGTTATTATGTTGCTTTGGGTGAGCTATAATGATTTATGGGCTCAATTATTTGTTTGGTTGATGGTTGGGGAGGATTTTTGGAGCTTTGGCTCGGGGAGATTCGAAGGGAGAAACCCAGAATTTCGAAACTCTCGGATCAGCGCTATAGCACTAGGTTGGGAGCGCTACAGCTCTAGGCTGTGATTTTTGGGGGGTAGAGTCTCTGAATCTAGCACTGTAGTGCCCAATAGGTAGTGTTGTAGCTCTACTCAGCTTTCAGAACTTGGTTCTTGGGTACTTTTTTAAGGTTTTTTCTCGGGGACTCGGGGGATGATTTAACCACTTCGTTTGGTGGAATTAGGGTTCCCGAGAGCGCGAGTCTGTTCTTTGGAATTTAAACTCATCAAAGTACCATTTATGGATTGTGACTAGGTGTACGCTAGGGCTCGAAACGAGATCATGCTCGATGGTCGTTCTTATTAACCAAAGCACCGAACCTAAGGTAAGAAAACTGCACCCATTTATGTGTCTATGTTAGGACTAAGGTTCCATATATTTGAATGTTGTATGATTATGATGTGCCATGTGAGCATGAAATTTATGGCCTAAAAGTGTCAAGATTGATATTTGCGCACATGACGCGGCCCGGCCATTGAGATCTAAGGTTAGCTAAACAATCACTGAGCTCGGCCTAAGCTATCTGGAGTCAGTGGGTTAAATAGAGGGTGTGGCCTAAGGGCACCGACCCTGATTATTGTATGATGACTATGACATGTTTAATATTGTTAAGTTGTTGCTTATAGCTTGTTGAATACTAGTTTAAATGGTTTATGATTTTTTGATTTCCAATGTTGATTATGTGTCTGTTATAATTTGTTGAATACCTGGATAACTGCTTAATGAATCATTTGATTGTCTGTCTTATTTATGTTATGTTATATGGTTTGTTTGCTAGGCCTCGGCTCACGGGTGTTGTGTGGTGCAGGTAAAGGCAAGGGTAAGATGGACCAATCCTGAGTTGGAAAGCTCTGGGGGCGGGATGTACATAGTCAGCTATTCGTCTGCCACGGCCGAGGGATGGTACAGGGACAGGAAAACCTAAAATGTGTATTTTTCCATTAGAGTGGCCTTTGCTTGTATTTAAATTTTGAAACTTGTAAATTTGTTCTTTAAACCCTGTTTTTGGGATCCCATGTAGTAAACGCTTATTTAAATGAAAAATTATCTGTTTATGACCAAAATCTTTAAACCCTAGCTTGATTAGGACTTTAGGGTCACATTTACAACTAAACTACTTGATTAGCGAGTCCTGCACAATTATAAACACACGGTGTAACGGTCTTGGTTATCCAAGGAATTACAAAGCTTTATTTAAATTACACAATGTAACAGTCCTAGATTAGGAGGACGTTAAAGGGATGGTGACTTTTGAGTCTGAGGGAGAGGAGTCGTTTTTGTTTTTCAGTGTTGTGACAAGCCTCACATTTCTATGATTTCGGCATTGAAGGCTAGAGACCTATTACAAGGAGGTTGCATAGGATTCCTAGCTAGTGTGGTGGATACAACTAAGCTTGTACCAGTTGGACCGGAAGAGAATAGATTGTTCTGTGAATTTTTGGATGTGTTCCCAGAGAATTTTTCTAGGTTGCCACCATATCGGGAAATTGAGTTCATTATTGAATTGGCACCAGAAAAAGAACCAGTATCTAGGGCACCATACAGAATGATTCCAGTGGAATTGAAAGGACAGTTAAGAGTTACTTGACTTGGGGTTTAACAGTCCTAGTTTCTCACTATGGGGTGCACCGGTCTTGTTTGTAAAGAAGAAAGATGGTTCGTTAAGGATGTGTATCGACTACCGAGAGTTGAATGAGTTGACTATTAAGAGCAAGTATCCACTGCCAACGCTTGATGACTAGTTTGACCAGTTGTAGGTTAAGACATTATTTTCAAATATTGATCTTTGATCTGGTTATCACTAGTTGAGGATCAAAGTGGAGGATATTCCGAAGATAGCCTTTCGCACGAGGTATAGGCATTATGAGTTTTTCGTTAAGTCTTTTGGATTGACCAATGCTCTAGTAGTGTTCATGGATTTAATTAATAGGGTGTTCAAGGATCATTTGGATAAGTTTGTGATTGTATCCATCGATGACATACTAGTATACTCTCAATTAAAGACAAAACATGAGTAACATCTTCGTTTGGTGTTACAGAGGTTAACAGAACACAAGTTATATGCCAAGTTTAACAAGTATGAATTCTAGCAACCTCAAGTGACATTTATTGATCATGTTGTTTGTAGGGATGGGGTTATGGTGCATTCGACCAAGATAGAGGCAGTGAGAGATTGGCCAAGGCCGAGGAGTGCTTCAGAGATTAGAAGTTTCCTTGGTTTGGCAGGATACTATAGACGTTTCGTGGAAGGGTTCCCGAAGATTGCAATGCCATTGACTGAGCTGACACGCAAGAACTTGAAGTTTGTTTGGTCTGATAGGTGTAAGAACAGCTTCCAGGAGTTGAAGTGGTGATTGATTACTGCTACAGTGCTTAGTCTTCCTTCGGAACAATTGAAGTTTGCGCTTTATTCTGATCCTTCGAGACAGGAGTTAGGTTGTGTTATGATGCAAGCTTGTAAGGAAATTGCCTATGTCTCAAGACAATTGAAGGAGTATGAGCAGTGATACCCTACTCATGACCTAGAGTTGGCGCCAATGGTATTCACACTGAAGGTGTGGCGACATTACCTGTATGAGGAGAAGTGTGAAATATATACTGATCATAAATATTTGAAGTACTTTTTCAAGAAGAATAATCTAGATATGAGACAAAGACGTTGGTTATAACTGGTAAAGGACAATGGTTGTGAGATTCTTTATCATCTATGGAAAGCCAATGTGGTAGCAGATGCTTTGAGTCGGAGAGGTCCAAGACAGTTGTTTTTCAAAGCAAATATCAAGAGAGTTGGCAGAAGATATGACCAGAGTGGGAATAGAGTTGGTGGTGGTCTAGTTAGCCAATATAACTTTTTAGTCTACACTCCTAGAGAGGATAAAAGATGGTCAGATAGGTGATTCCCAATTAGTGAAGCACAGGGAGGACATCCAAGATGGAATGGCTAAGGACTTTACAGTTTTTGAGATGGTTATCTTGAGATACATGGACCGAATTTGTGTTCTGATTGAAGATGACATCAGGCGGGAGATTCTAAACTAGTATCATACTACTCCGTACTCGTTACATCTAGGCACCACAAAGATGTATCAAGATCTAAAACCTGTGTATTGGTGGCCAAGAATGAAAAAAGATGTAGTTAAATATGTGGCTAAGTGCCTGACTTATCAGTAAGTGAAAGCTAAGCACCAAAGGCTAGCAGGGTTATTACAGCCATTGGGTATCCCCGAGTGGAAATGGGAGGACATCACCATGGATTTAATGGTTGGGTTGCCTAGGATGGTGGGTCAGCATGACTTGGTATAGATGATTGTGGATTGATATACCAAATCAACTTACTTTTTGCCTATAAGGATAAATTTTACCATGGATCAATATGTTAAGTTTTATGTGAGAGAGATTGTACATCTCCATGGGGCTCCAAAATCTATAGTGTCATATCAGGATCCCACTTTTACTTCTATGTTTTTTTGACGCCTAGAAAAAGCTATAGGTATGCAGTTGAAGTTCAACACCACCTACCATCCTCAGATTGACGGATAGTCTGAGATAATTGTTGACGGTGAGAACTCGTCAATGAAGTTAAGTTAGAAAAATTAATGTATAGTGCTTATAAATGAAGAACTTCAAAAATCTAAACAGAAACTTAGAAAATAGTTATAGAAGAAAATTGGAGGAAAGAACTTATATTTCTCTTTTGTGTCCAGCTACAATGTTTTTTCCAACCCCTTTCCATGTGGAAGTGAGGTTCCTTTTATAGTGGGCACTAATGGCCCCTGATACATTGTGGTCCAAGGGACCAGATGGTACACAAGTACACTTTCAAGTGAGTGGTCTCAGGGGTAGTGGTGTTGGCTCCAGTACATGGTCAGGTTCTGTGGGGATGTCTCCAATACTTATTTAGTACAAGTGTCAAAGGAGTGGAGGTGGTGCTACCACTCCTCGTACTATCCCTTACCACCATCACTTGTCAAGTACAGATGTTAGGTCTGTACATTAATCCTTGCAGGCATGTATGTACCTATATACAGGTACCTTATTCGTACTTCTCGTCTCTTGTGATGTAGGTATGCACCCGTAAGGCATGAGGCGCCATATACACATGTGAGGCAACACGGGCGCGAGGCGCTATATGCACCCTCGAGGCATCGTGTGCATTCATAAGGTGCGAGGTGCCACGGCTGCGCGAGGCACCTGGGGCGCGGAGGTGGTTGTAAGACACCTAGGTCGCGCGGGGCGCCAGGGGCACGCGGGGTGCCTGGGGCGCGCGAGGCGCCAGGGGCGTGCGAGGCGGTTGCTTGGCACCTGGGGCACGTGAGACGCCTGGGGCGCGCAAGACGCTAGTGGGTGCCTGAGGCGAAGTGGTCATTTGGAGAAGGGTAGATTTGGACACTCCTTTGAGGGATCAAAGGGACTCAGACATAGTTGCTTTTGATCTTCTAGGGACCTTAGATATGAGATGTGGGTTCTTTATCGGTGTAGAATTTTCAGCATCAACACTTGCCCCCCAATCTAGGAGAGGGTCTTTAGGCGCTTTGGTAGACTCTTCGGTATGGTGTCTTAAAAGCATAGGCGGTGTTTGTGATGATCCTTGTCATTACTTGAAATTGATCGTGAGCCTGTCGTCTTGCTTCGTGGATCTCAATCTAGATGCCAAGCTCCCTTCTTGGCCATTGATCAGTCTTTAGGTTAGATGGTTGAGATGAGCCTGCGGCTCCTATAAATAAGCCTTCACATCTAGCCTATTATTTACACTCCATCTCCTTAGCTTAGTGGTTTTTAGATCCTTGCTCCTTTCAAGAGGTAAGGGGTTCAATCCCCCACAACCTCACTTTTGCTATCTTTTTTTTATATATATATTTGAGTTCATTTTTTGTATGTTTATATCCATGCAGGCATTTGAGGACTAAAACTCCATTTTTCCTTTGTTTTTGCAGACGCGCACTTTCGACAATTTGCCTCTATTTGACCGTGGCGGTGCTTTTTGCCCTCGACCTCCTTTTGACCACGACAGCGCCCAATTTTACTTACTTGAGGTATACTTTCTTTCGCCCTTATTTTATTGGGCCCAAATTAGCACCACTCGGGATGGGGTACTTTGGCCTGAGCTCGTCATGAGTTAACCCAATTGCATGTCCTCATTTATACCCCGTAGTTGGTTATTTAGAGTGCTTGAGCCTAGAGGTTTTGAGCCCATTCCTTTGTGTTTTGTAGTGATCCTCTCATTTATTCGTGAACCCTTTTTGCTTTCGGGACGAGGTCTCATGGCATGTGAAGGTCCATTCGACGCTCCTCCAGGGGTCGAGTTTGTTGACTTGTCATCAGACTTGGAGTCTCCCAAGGACAATCCTCACCATGACTACGACACCTTAAGGCAGACCCGTATTCGTCAACTTGAGCACATGGCTGAACTCAGGCATAAAATCTAGGTTGTAGAGAGTGAAATAGACTCAGTTTTGAGGGGAGACGGAGTACCTTTCCCCCTTGACCTTAATGACCATGTAGCGAACCTTAGGGAGACCCTTTTAGATTTGCAGATGGAGTTGGAGTTTATGGAGGGAAATCTCCCGCCTGAGCCTCCTACCCTGTTTTCCCCTAATGACTGTCATGGGGCCGTCCCATCTTCTCCTCAACCCTTGTTCTCGATCTACCTTTGCTTAGAACTTTCACACTCGGCACCTCGATGGAAGACCCTTGCTAGGAAGAAAAAATGGAGGGTAAAGTGCCCTGTTTCCACCTCACCTTTTTCTTTTTGTTTTGTAGATATGCCGAAGAGAGCATGACGACGGGTGACCACTGAGGATCAAGACACTGGCCCCCTCTTGGCATCCACTCTAGTGTCCCATGTGTCTGAACATAAATTGTTGGAGATAATGGGGAACTACCGTGTTGGCTCGGAATACACATTATATGTTCCTTCGAACAAGTGTCGGGCGGATCGCCCAAGTCTGGCTTATGTGGCCATGAGCGAGCATATCTTGAAAGTGGGTGGCACAATCCCATTACACCCGTTTTTCATCATGGTTCTTAATTATTTTGACCTTGCTCCACTCCAGTTGGCGCCCAAGAGCTGGCTGACCTTGAGTTGCCTCTTCATCGCGTATATGGAGCGATTCTAGCGTGCTCCCACGGCCCAAGAGGTGCATTTCATGTACAACCTCATGCCCTCTCCTAAATCCAAGGGCTTTTATTTCCTGCAAAAAGTGAATACTTCAGTCTCCTTGATAGAGGGCTCTGTATCCAACCCAGGGTCTTGGAAGCAGGACTTCTTCTTTTTTAAGGGTCCCCTCTCGATTCATGAGTACTTTCGCTCAGCTCCTAGTAAGTACTCTAACCTTTTTTTTTGGAACTTATGTTTGTGTCGGCAACTCTGTTGATTGTGCAGAGAATTTCGCCATGCCTGAAGTTGTTGGGTCAGAGGCGAATGCAGTGGATAAATTTCTCGAGGCTGACCCTGCCGAAAAAGGGCCGAATGTCTCTTCACCGTGACCAAACTCAACTTCTACAAGCTGTCCCGGTTTCTGAGCCTAAGTTGTTGTGGAATATTTCTGGAATGCAAAAGAAAAAGGTTGTTTTGGCTGAACATCACTCGGACGGGGGTGAGGCTGAGCGTGTGCCAGAGGGGGTCTCCCCAGGACATGGGCAACCCCACTGACCATCTTTGTCTCCCAGGGGGTGCCCTCCTTTAGCCCCTACAGACTATGACATGGCCTCCCACTCCCAGGATCAACAGCCCATGCTGAGGGGTTTCATCTGTCCTTATTTTGAGGACTTCGATGCTTTCCATCAAGCTTCCCTTGATCCTGGTTCATCGGGGGCTCATTTTTCCGATCTTCTTATGCCCCCTCCTAGTCCATCGGGGGCTCATTTTTCTGATCTTCCTGCACCCGCTTGTGGTCCATCAGGGGCTCATTTTTCTGATCTTCTTGCACCCCCTCCTCCTTTGGCGAGTGGGTCATCTGTCCGTACCCAGCCAAGTGCCCTTGGCTCGGAAGGGGCGCCCTGGGTGGGCCGCATGGCAGCCTCTTATGGGCGACGGTATGTCCAGGTCGCCACGGATCTTCCTAAGGCTGATTGGAGTGGTCTTGGGAATTTTTCCATGTCGGAGCTTGGGGAGACTCTTGTGCGTTCCGCCGCTTGGGTGAATTCATGCATCTTACGTCGGCCTTATGCCTTTTCTCTCTCTTTTATTTTTGCTTATCATTATTATTGTTATTTTTCTTGTGCAGGCCTATACAGTGGCTCAGCGATTTGTCGACTCGGCTCAAGACCTCTCCACGTCGACTGCTGAGAGGGACCGTCTTACGGTCCAGGTCTAGGGGCTCGAGAGGGAAATTTCTCAAACCATGCTTAAGCTAGAGAAGGCCCTGGAGAAGGCCTCTTCCTCATCAAAAAAGAAGAAGAGGGTGATTGCCAAGGCCACGATGCTGCAGGAAAAGGTCACTTGCTTAGAGACCAAACTTAAGGGTGCAGATGCTACCATCATAGCGTTGCAGTTGAGGGTCGCTTCCTTAGAGGCGGACAAGGTGGATATTGAGTATAGATCCATAGAGCGCGCCCTCTATAGAGTATGGAGGCAGAATCCTAACTTTGATTTCTCCTCCTTCGGTGAGCACGCTGTTGCCCAGGCGGCTGAGTGGAACGCGCATGGCAGGAGGCCTTGAGATTATCATTCTGCAATTTTTTCCATTTAGTCCAATGCGGTTGTATGCTCATTTGAGCCTTATTTTGCTTGTAATTTCTGAGTCCTGTTATATTATCAAAACTCTTTTTTTATATATATACATATGTGATCATTCATCTTTATTCCTCTGTGTTCGAGGTCCTTTTGAGCCTGCACAATGGGGTTCGATAGGTCCTCTTTTTTATTTATCAGGCTTGAGGTCCTTTGGAGCCCATGTGAAGGGGTTTAATAGGTCCCTCTTTGGTGCCTCTTGATTGTTCCTATAAGGATATATTGACCCCTTGGGTTCTAGTTATCCTTTTATATATTTTTGCGCGCGTTTATTATTTCTTGCGAGAAGCGTCCTTCTCGTCATTATTCATAGTACTATTTTTACAAGGGCCTCTTTTAGGACCCTTTTTTGCTAGACGGCTTGGTGGCCGCTCTAGGCTTATCGGAGGGTGCTTCCCCTGAGGCATTTCCTCTTGTGGAAGCATTTCCTCTTATTTAGATGTTTTTCTTGTAGGACCTTTTGGTCTCCTTGATGTTCATAAGGGTAGCTAATCCTTGTGAACTCAAGCGATACCTTACAAGGTGTTCTTCTTGATTTATAAGGGTTTTATATATATGTATAAGGGTCTCGTTTAGGATCCTGAGATAAGGGGTCATTTTAGGGTCCTCCGGATAAGGGGGTCCTTTTAGGATCCTCCTGGTAGGGGGTCCTTTTAGGATCCCTCTGATATAAGGGGTCCTTTTAGGATCCTCTCTTTTGTTATATAGGTCTCGTTTAGGATCCTAAGATAAGGGGTCCTTTTACGGTCCTCCTGATAAGGGGGTCCTTTTAGGATCCTCTTGATATGGGGTCCTTTAGGATCCCTCTGATATAAGGGGTCCTTTTAGGATCCTGAGATAAGGGGTCCTTTTAGGGTCCTCCTGATAAGGGGGGCCTTTTAGGATCCTCCTGATAGAGGGTCCTTTTAGGATCCCTCTGATATAAGGGGTCCTTTTAGGATCCTTTTGATATAAGGGGTCTTTTAGGATCCTCCTGATATAAGGGCCCTTTTAAGATCCTCTTATTTGCTATATATTTTGCCTCTTGTCCTACCCCCCAAGTGCTTGGTTGAATTTATTCTAGCAGGCACTTTGGTGGAAGCTATAGAGAAGAAAAATAACATTTGAAGTTTCCAACAGTTTCATTCATAGCAGGCGGGTTACAATGACATATATGAAAGGGTTACACCTAATTGGGAGGTTACCCGGGTAGCCTCTTTGATTCCTATCTACTAAGTTGACATAACAAGGAACAAAATAAACATAGGTCTTCTTTGCACCGAGTGCAGAAGTCTCACTGGTAGTATTTCTTGAGGTGTTTCTCATTCCATACTCGAGGTATGACGGAGTTATCCATGCGGGCCAGTTTATAGGTGTTTGGTGGTATGCACTGAGCGACTTGGTAGGGTCCTTCCCAGTTCGCCTCTAGTACCCCCGCCCCTGGGTCTCGCGTTTTGGGGAGTACTATTCTCAGTACCAAGTCTCCTACCTTGAACATTCTCTCTCGCACCCTTGAGTTGTAGTACCTCGCTACTCGTTGCTGATATGTGGCTAACCTCAGTTGTGCCCTTTCTCTCTTGGCTTCCAGTAGGTCCAAATTCCTGACCAATGCTGCGATATTAGCCTAGTCATCATATGCTTGCGTGCAGATGGAGTTAATATTCATTTCTATCGAAATGACAGCCTCGCAGCCGTAGGCCAAGGTGAACTGCGTCTCCCTAGTGGTGGAACAAGGGTGGTCATGTAGGCCCAGAGTACATTGGGGAGTTCCTCGACCCAGGCCCCTTTCAACTTTTCCAACTTTGTTTTCAAGTTCCTTTTTAGGATCTTGTTGATGGCCTCTACTTTTCCATTGGCTTGTGGGTGTACTACTGCAGAGAAACTCCTCTTGATTCCTTTTTCCTTGCAGTATTCCTCAAATATTCCTCCCTCAAAATCCGTTCCATTGTCGGAGATAATCTTGTAGGGTACTCCAAATCTGCAGACGATATACTTGTTGACAAAGGTGGTGATTTCCTTAGCCGTTATGTTGACTAAAGGCTCTGCTTCCACCCACTTAGTGAAATTATTGACTGCTACCACCGCATATTTAGCTCCTCCTCTTCCATTGGTAATGCTCCAATCAAGTCAATTCCCCACACAGCGAAGGGCCACAGACTGGTCATGTTCACCAGCTCATTTGGTGACTGTCGGGGGTAATTTACATGTCTCTCGCACTTGTCACACCTTCTCGCGAAGTCACTCGCGTCCTTCTCCATGGTAGGCCAATAATACCCCTGGCGGATGGCCTTTTTTGCCATGGACTGCCCCCCAGCATGATTTCCACATTCCCCTTCATGTATCTCTTGTAAAAATTTCAAAGCCTCTCCCTTATCTACGCACTGCAGGAGCGGGGTAGAGAAGCCTCTCTTATATAAGGCTCCATCTACTAGGGTGTACTGAGCGGCATTGTAAGTCAGTTTACGAGCATCTTTTTTGTCCAAAGGCAAGGTCCCGTCATTTAAGTACCTCACGATGGGTGCAAACCATGAATCCTCAGTGCTATTAATCATGTTGATCCTTTCTTCTGCTATGCTTGGCTTGGGGAGGTATTCGACAGGGACGGACTCAAGCGTGTCTTCGTCTCGTGTGGAGGCGAGTTTCGCGAGTGCATCGGCGTTTGTGTTTTGCTCCCTTAGGATCTGTTCTATGGTGTATTTTTCGAACTAATCCAAATACCCCTTCACCTTGGTGAGATATGCAACCATTTTTGGACCTCTAGCTTGGTATTCACCCTTCACCTGAAACACTACCAGCTGTGAGTCACTAAAGACATGCAAATGGGTTACCTTTAACTACCTAGCTAGCCGCAGGCCGGCCAACAGCGCCTCATATTTTTCCTCATTGTTGGAAGCTTCGAATCCAAATCTCATGGCACAATACATCTTGTGCCCCTCAAGTCTCGTCATTATTATGCCAGCGCCGACTCTTCCTTTGTTAGATGCCCCGTCTACATGGAGGCTCCATTCTTTAGGGTGCTTTTCCTCTTCATGCACCAGTTCATTCTCTTCTAGTTCTCTCTCCTCATGGGGTCGGTGTGCAAACTCGACTATAAAGTCTGTTTGTACCTGCCCGCTGATTGAGGTCCTTGGGGTGTAAGTGATGTCGAATTGAATCAATTCAATCGACCATTTTAATAGCCTTCCCAAAGTCTCCTTCTTGTGCAAGACTTAACGCAGAGGGGTGTTTGTGAGCACCTCGATAGCATGAGCATGAAAATAGGGCCTTAACTTTCGAGAAGCCACCATCACGGAAAATGCTAACTTCTCTATTTCTGGGTATCGGGCTTCTGCGTCTATTAACTGTTTGCTCACATAGTACACGGGTTGCTGGTGCTTCTTTTCTCCTTTGACCAAGGCGGCGCTTATAGCATACTCTGATACAGCCAGATACAAATACAACTTCTCCCTTTTTTTCTGGCTTGGCCAAAAGGGTTGGTTTTCCAAGGTGGTCCTTTAGCTTGGTGAAGGCATCCTGGCATTCATCATCCCAAGAGAACTTTTTGTTCCCTTTTAGGATGTTGAAGAAAGGGAGGCATTTGTCAGTAGACCTGGAGATGAACCTATTGAGGGCTGCTACTCTCCCCGTTAAGCATTGCACCTCCTTCTTGCTTCGTGGTGGGCTCATTTCCAGCAATGCCTTGATTTTTCCAGGGTTACCCTCGATACCTCAGGAATTCACCATAAAACCTAGGAACTTTCCTGACGAAACTTCGAAGGTGCACTTGAGAGGGTTTAGCTTCATTCTAAACTTTCGAAGGGTGTCGAACATTTCCATGACATCGTTGGTGAGCTCTCCTGCCTTCTTTGTCTTTACCATCATATCATCCACATATACTTCCATATTCCTTCATATTTGATTTGCAAACATTTTGTTCACCATCCTTTGATAAGTAGCGCCTGCGTTTTTTAAACCAAAAGGCATCACTTTGTAGCAACCCCTTGTCTGTTATGAATGAAGTGTGCTCTTCATCAGCCGGGTTCATGGGTATTTGGTTGTACCCGGAATATGCATCCATGAAGCTAAGTAATTCGTGCCCCGCTGTGGCGTCTACTAATTGGTCTATCCTAGGAAGCGGGAAGCTGTCCTTAGGGCAGGCCTTATTGAGGTTAGTAAAGTCCACACAAGTCCTCCACTTTCCATTGGGCTTCGAGACTAGCACTGGGTTATATACCCATAGTGGGTAAAATGCCTCTCAGATAAACCCATTAGCCTTCAACTTGTCAACCTCCTCTTTTAGGGCCACGTATCTCTCTGGGTCCAGCGCTCTCCTTTTCTGCCTCGCGGGCCTTGCTTTTGGGTCGATGTTCAGGTGGTGGCACATGACCGCTGAGTCTATCCCTACCATGTCCTCGTGACTCCAGGAAAATATATCAAGGTTGGCTTTCAAGAATTCTACTAGCATCTCCTTCACGTCACCCATAAGGTTTTTTCCTACCTTCAACTTTCTTAATGGCTCGTTCATGACTGTGGCTTCCTCCAACTCCTCTATTGGTTCAGCTGTGGGTTCTTCTATGACTCGTGGGTCTAACTTGTGCGGGTTTGTGCCTTCATGCACAAAAATTTCCATAGGCGTCGATGGCTGTGTGGTCGTGTGCAGGGATGTGTTATAGCATTCCCTCGCTTCCTTTTTCTCTCCTTTCATGCATGTTATTCCCTCAGGTGTTGGGAATTTCATAGCTAAGTGGTACACAGAAGTTATCGCCTTCAATTCTCTTAGGGAAGGTCTCCCTAATACCGCATTAAAGGTTGAGGCACAATCTACCACAACAAAGTTTGCCATTATGGTGGTTTGTCTGGGCTATTCTCCCATAGTGAGGGCTAACTCGATTGCCCCTAGGGGCTATATTGAATCTCCCATAAATCCATACAAGGAGCTTGTGAAGTTTGCCATTATGGTGGTTAGTCCCATCTTCTCTAAAGCTGGATGATATAAGATGTCCACAGAGCTTCCGTTATCCACCAAGACCTGATGCACCCTCATGTTTGCAAGCTGGACAGTCAACACTACGGGGTCATTATGGAGGAAATGTACACCCCGGGCGTCTTCCTCAGTGAAGGTTATTGAGTCATTTTCACCCTTAAAACTCTTCGGGGGGCATTGCTCCAAACTTAAGACGCACAATGGTGGACTTCGTCTGGCCTCCCTGGCATATTTATCTCGCCCCTTCCTTGATTCGCCCCCGAATCCTGGCCCTCCAAAGATGGTCCTGACCTCTCCTTGTACTTCTGGGGCCACCTCTCGTGCTCACGGCGAGGATGCTCCTTCTTTCGGCCTTTGGCTCTCCTTGCGGACATATCTTCCCAAATGTCCTCTGCGTATAAGCTCCTCGATTTCTACCTTCAAATGGTTGCATTCCACGGTGGTGTGGCCGATATCTTTGTGATACTAGCAATATTTGCTGGGGTCTCTTTTGGACCGGTCTTTATTCATTGGCGGGGGCCTTTTGAGAGGGACCTGGTTTTCATTCGTGATGAAAATATGTTCTCTAGCGTGGGTGAGGTCAATATAAAAGGTGTAGGGGCCCTGCCTGTGCTCATCAGTGCGTTGGGGATTTCAAGGTCGATCATCCCTTGTTCCTTCATAGGCCCTCTTCTTCTTTGCACCGCTTTGGCTTTCCTAGAGTGAGGGTTTTGGTGGGGACTGGCCTTTTCCAACCTTAAGGCTCTCGTGACCATCTTCTACGCGAATGTATTTCTGTGCCCGCTAGTATAAATCATTCAAATCTATGACCTCCCTCTTGAGCATGTTATCCCATAACTTGCTTCCCGGGCGCACTTCGATTGTGATGGCCATTTTTAGCTCTCTACGAGTCAAACTCCCTACTTTGGCCGCCTCCATAT
Organism: Humulus lupulus; assembly: GCF_963169125.1. Taxonomy (NCBI): domain Eukaryota; kingdom Viridiplantae; phylum Streptophyta; class Magnoliopsida; order Rosales; family Cannabaceae; genus Humulus; species Humulus lupulus. The sequence continues at coordinate 263,249,269 of NC_084793.1, forward strand.
TGAACCTGTGAATGTAGCTCTTTAGACTCTCATTTTCTCCTTGCTTTACGTTAGCGAGGCTGGTGCCCGGCATCGTGTACTCCCGCACGACGTGGTGTTGCTGGAGAAATCCATCGGAAAATTGTTGCCTAGATCTGATGGACCCTGGTCTAAGTCTTTTGAACCATTTGTATGCAGGTCGTTTCAATGTGACAGGGAAGCAATGGCATCTGGCCCCGCTACTAATCCCCTTTAACTTCATCAAGTCATTAAATGCATCCAGATGGTATTTAGGATATGTGCTTCCTTCATATGGGGTCATATGGGGCTCTTTGAAGTTGGCTGGGAGCCGAATGGCTTGGATCTCCTTTATGAAGGGCGACTCATGGTCGAACTCGTCCTCAATGGCTTGTCCTCCAGAGGAGGTGATGATTTTGCTCCGTACGCTCCTCATTTCTGTGTCTAGGTCTTGTATCCTCTTATTCAAGGAGTCCCTCAGCGTGGATGGGTTAGGATCTCCCTTTCCTTTGCGTTCCCAGGGCGCCATAGGAGGCGTGGTCCTTTTACCCGCCTTTTTTTTTGTTGAGCTCCTCTCGTAAATCTAAGGGTGTTCTCCTTGAGGTGACTTCAACATCATTACGAGGGTCAGTGTTGGTCTTCGACTCTGGCCTCTGGGTCTGCTTTAGTGGTCCGGGACGTTCGTGCTGCTTCGTCTGGGGGGTGTTACTGGTGGAGAGTCGAGTCCTTCCATCGTCTACTGGGACGGTGGTTTCTACTCCCTCTTGACCTCTCTCTTTTTTCTTAGGGAGTGTTACGTTTGATCTCCTTTGCAACAGGCCATTTAACACCTCTTGCATGTTTTCCAGGGTGGTTTCTAACCTTTGGCTCTTACGGTGAAGTTCATGTATCTCGTCTTTGTAATATCGATATCTAGAACTCAAGCTCACGGAGTGGACCCGAGGGTGCTTGTCAGGTCTGCGCGCCAATGGGCTTGGATCGTGCCGGCCGGAGTTTGGCACCTGCAATGGCCTTGGAGGCAAGAACTCACTGGCATCCCTTGCTAGGGCAGTCGTTGGCCTTGGACGATCCTCCTCAGGTGGGACTGTCGGGGATGAGGCTTCCCTTTCATCTCCGTGAACCTCAAGCTCCTTTGGGGCCTCCACGTTTGCGGGTGGAGGCGGATCCTTAATAGAGGCTTTTAGTTGATCTCCGTCGAGATGGACCTCCACCTTTCGCAGCTATCTCAATTGTTTCGAATGTTGTGACATCTCTTTCTTATCGGAATCGACAGAAGAACAGTAGCTTGTGTAACGCCCTACTTCCTTAGAGCCGTTACTAAGTGAGTTTTAAAACAAAAAAATGTGCAATGAACTCGCTAACCGAGGTTGTTAAAACAAAAGTGTGACTAAGCAAAAGTTAATGCTGTAATCTTTAAAAATGCGTTGTTTCATTGAAAACTTCTAGTATTTAACATTTGGGATCCCAAAATAAGGTTTGAAAACTATTTACAACTTAAAATAAGTTTACAGTCGATTAATTATTAAAATCACAGAATATTACAGCCATTTCTCAAATAAACCCCCAACCAAAGCAGTCGGGCAGGCCAAACATGTACGCGTCGCTTCACGCTCTTCGTACTCATGGCTGGTTGACTCAATCTTTGCCCTTACCTGCAACACAGAGCACCCGTGAGCCGAAGCCCAGCAAGAAAACTCATACAGTACATAACATATGCGATTTATATAGTTAACATATAAGATAATCCACAGATAAACAAGTATTCCTTCAGACTAAACAAACACGGCCATGCCGTCCCATTGGCATTACCTAAGCCTGGGGTCTCGGTCCTCACCGTAAGGATATCCCCTCTATCCATTGGGGTCCCACCCTGTCTACAAGCACTTCACGTGCTAAGTGTTACTTCCGGCCCCACAGCCGTTCTCGGCCTTTCGCCGTTCTCGGCCTTTCGCCGTTCTCGGCTCCCTTGCCGTTTCGGCTCTTTTGCCATTCATTCTTACTATAATCACAAATAGCGTAACTCAAATAACATTCAAACATATATCAATTCAATTAAGTCTGCACCCTAACATGTAATGCAATATATGGTCGTGCCCTGATATCAATTCAATTAAGTCTGCACCCTAACATGTAATGCAATATAGGGCTGTGCCCTGCAATCACACTATGGGCCCATGCCCTGTCCTACGGGTGCTATAGTTTTCTTACCTGTCAATTTGATAGCTTTCAACACTTGACTCCTTGAGCACGATCCCACTCGAGCCCTAGCGTACACCTAAACACAGCCATAGATCAAAGTCATCACTGAACCTCAAGTCCAAAAACCTAGCCTCGGGACCAATCCCGAGCCCCCCGGGAAGTCCTAGATCCACAAAACAAGATGATGGAATCGAACCCCGAACCCTAGGTCAAAATCCCTTAAAAATAACCGAAAAATCCCTTTCTGTGAACAGGGTAGCGCTACAGCGCTCAAAAGAGAGCGCTATAGCGCTACAAGAAGAACCGCACCACCCAGAAACAGGGCCTAGCGCTATAGCGCCCAAAGACTAGCGTTGTAGCGCTAGTTGCAGGCAGGCAACTCCCAAATTCTTTTTCTGCAATTTCTTTGAGCCAATCTCAACCCAAACTTCCCCAAATCTTTACCAAACTCAAAATCAAGCTCCTAAACACTCTCCACTCATCCCAAGCATCCTAAATCCTCAAAACCCAAGCACATTCATCCAAATCTCAAAATTTACCATAATTAACCCTAAACCCAGAAATTCAGTCAAACATCAAAGTTAAAGGCTTAGAATTCATACCGTTGATGCAATTTCGACCTTGATTCAATTCCTAGACCTCCTTAGCTTGCTCTTCCTCAAAGCTTGCCCAGAAATTCCCCTAAATTTCCCATCATTCAGCTTAATCACACAACTTAAACCAGCCAAACCCAAAAACTGAAAACTCTAAAAACTTACCTCAAAAGTTGATGTGTTCTTGCTAATCCCTTGCCAAATCTTCAAGTCTTACTTAGGATCCTTGATGCTCAGCCTATCCTAGCTCTCCACTGAGCTTTGCTCCAAGAAATTCGAAGAGAAATGGTGCTAGAATCCACAAACCGCCCCATTTGGAAAAACCCCTTTGTTTTCTCTCTTTTTCTTTTTCTTCCTTTTTCTTTCTTTTCCATAGCCATCTCACTCTCTCTATCAATCCCACTAAGTATATAAAGCCTCAATAAACTTATCTCTAAGAAGCCAATTTACCAAAATGCCCTCCCTATTAAATTTAAACCCTTTTGTCCATGTAGGGCCATTTTAGTCATTTTACCCAATTCCCGTTAATTCCTCAAGTGTCTCTAATATTTTTCCCGTTGCTTTCCAATACCTGGTAAATCACCAAATATGTATTCCTCATCATCAAAATTAATCTCAATATATTCTCTAAATTCCTGTTTATACCCCCAGGCCCGCCCCGAGCCGGGTATAAATTCTCGCCTGGACTTTTCCGCTAATCTGCTCTCTCTCTGGGATTGTCTCGAGTCACAAATCACAGATACATCCACATCACAATGTGGTCTCAACAATCATCACATATCAATACAGTTATGCCCAAAATAGCCAAAATTACAATTATGCCCTTCTAACACAATCAGGGCCTACATGCATACTAATACACATAGTCATGCATCTCAAATAGTCAAATAGTCATATAACATACTTTAAATCATAACCATGCATTTTACTCATTAAAGTCACACATAAATCCCAATATGCCCTCCATGCACACTAATCAAGGCCCTTAAGCCTTATTAGCGAATTTAGGTCGTTACAGCTTGACACCCTGTTCATTAAATCCATAAAGGCTGCTGGGGCATTGGTCAAACCAAAAGACATGACCAAGAACTCATAATGCCCATACCGTGTCCAGAAGGCCGTCTTAGGTATGTCCTCATCCTTGATCCTCAGCTGATGATAACCAGATCGAAGATCAATCTTTGAGAACACCATCTTACCTTGCAGCTAATCGAACAAGTCATCAATCCTCGGTAAGGGATACTTATTCTTAATTGTTAACTTGTTCAATTCTCGGTAGTCAATACACATCCTCAGAGTCCCGTCCTTCTTCTTAACGAACAAAACCGGAGCACCCCATGGCGAGTAGCTAGGTCTAATGAACCCTATATCTAGAAGTTCCTGCAGTTGTATCTTTAACTCTTTCAGTTTCGCCGGTGCCATCCTATATGGTGCCCTCGACACTGGCTCTGTCCCTGGTGCCAACTCAATAACAAACTCAATCTCCCTACGCGGCGGCAACCCAGGCAAATCCCCAGGGAACACATCTAAGAACTCACAAACCAATCTGGTCTCCTCCGGTCCAACTGGTGAAACTTTGGTGGTATCTACCACACTAGCCAGCTCAAAGGTTACCATCTTCTTCCTACAGTCAATGGTAGCTCCATATCTAACCAGCCAATCCATACCTAGAATCATATCAAAGTCCCCCATACTCAACTCAATCAAGTCCACTGATAACTCCCTACCATCAACTAACACTGGCAGTGCTCTAATCCACCTCCTAGATACTACCAATTCTCCTGTAGGCAATATAGTCCCAAACCCTGAAGCACTATACTCACTAGGCCTACACAGTCTATCAATCACCCTATCAGATACAAATGAATGCGTAGCACCAGAATCAATCAAAACAGTAAAGGGAGTGTCAGCACTAGAAAGCTGACCTGTCACTACCGAGGGACTAGCCTCGGCCTCCGCCTGCGTCAAAGTGAACACTCGAGCTGGAGTCAAGCTGTCCACCTTTCCTGTCTCTCCCTTCTTCAGTGTCGGGCAATCTTTCCTGAGGTGTCCCACCACCCCGCACACATAGCAGGCCTTAGCCCGACACTCACCCGGATGACGTCTCCTGCACCTCGTGCACTCTGGGTAAGTCCTCCACGAATCACCGCCTCCCTGACGGCCACCCTGAGTACCTCGACCTCCCCTATCAAACCTAGGAGTGGTTGGAGCATCAGGTGTCTTTCTCTTTAAATCACTGGAGCATCCACCCCTACTAGAGCCAGAATATGGAGGCACTGGCCTACGGCCCTCTCTTCTTGCTGCACTATCCCTCCATATCCTATTCTCCGCTTCCTCAGCAGTAAGAGCCCTCTCCACAACCTGGGCATAAGTAGTCACTCCAGGAACTGTGGTAATTCTTACATCTCGGGCTATCATAACATTCAGCCCTTTAACAAATCTGTCCAGCCTGGCTGCATCAGTAGGCACAAGATCCGGTGCGAACTTTGCAAGTCTGTCGAATTTCAAGGCATATTCCGTAACTGTCATACCTCCCTGAACCAGCCCCACAAACTCATTCACCTTCGCTGCCCTAATGGCAACGTTATAGTACTTCTGATTAAATAAATCCTTAAACTTTTCCCAAGTCAATGCGGCAACATTTCTAGTCTGTGATGCCACCTCCCACCAGATTAGGGCATCCTCTCTCAGCATATAGGTGGCACAGTCCACCCTGTCATGACCTTCCACTCTCATAAAATCTAGAATGGTAGTGATCAAAGTCATCCACTGCTCAGCCTTTAGTGGATCAGGTCCACCCTCAAAGATCGGGGGTTGTTGCTTCCTGAACCGCTCATACAACGGTTCCACTTTGTTTCCAACATCAACTGGCTGTACCACAGGTACTAACGCTGGTGGCACAGTAGGGGCAATACTCCCAGATGGAGCCTGCTGCAAAATTTGAATCTGTTCATCTTGGCTCTGAAGCCTAGCTTGCATTTCTGCCATTAACTGCTGCCAATTCTCAGGGATTGGCGGAGGGTTCGAACCCTGGTCATCATCTCTAGCCCCTAACCTGCCGGCTAGTCGTGTGGATTTCCTTGAATGCATAACTATTCAAGTCAATCTGCAATCAACGACTCAGAAATTAGGCTATGATGACAGGGTAATAATCTTTCCATAACCCATCACTGAAACTCCAATCATTCACAAGCAATCAAATATAGCAATTTATCCAAATATTCATTCACATGCACAGCAATGCTAATAAGCATGCCTCAATAGCATCATGCAATAGTCAAGGGCCAGACCCTATCAGAATCTCATGCTCCCTATTCTTCAGACAAATATCAACAATCATATCTCACTCAAATCACTTAAACACATAGTCATGCATACACAATTACCAAACCCTGAGTTGAGCTTGTCTCCCGCGGCGAATATACATATCCAGCCAGTCTTCAGGACCCATAAACCTAGGACACTCTGATACCAAGTTGTAACGCCCTGGATAGCCAAGACCGTTACACTGTGTGTTTATAAAGTGCCAGACTTGCTAACCAAGTCATTAGTATAAAATCGTGTTACTGAAACTGTAAAGGAACTAGGGTTAAAAGTGTTTCGGTCTCAAAAGTCACGTTTTCATCAGGAAACATTGTTTATTTACACGAGATCCCAAAAATATCAGTTTAAAGGCCATTTACAAAAATTACAAGGTTCAAATACATTAACCAGCCATACTAAGGCAAAACGAGCAGTTAGGTAATCCCTGTCCTGACTCACTCCTCGACCATGGTGATCGAACAGCTGGCTATGTACATTTCACCTCGGAGCTCTCCACCTCAGGCTTGGTCCAGCTTGCCCTTGCCTTTACCTGCACCACATAGCACCCGTGAGCTAAGGCCCAGCAAGAAAACACAACAACAACAGAGCATGAACAATTAACAAACAAATCAATAACTCATAGTGCATCTCATAAACTCAGATATATCATCAGTCGGTATAATCAAGTATTTCACATACTAGGCATTTCAGTTCATAATACACAATTCACAAACGATAACCAGGGCTAGCACTCACAGGCTGCTCCCTCTGTTATCCTGTTATCTTTGGCTACCAGTGGCCAATCTGCGCTCTGTGCGCTAATTCCATGTACGGCACTCCTAGGCCGCTTTTACATGTCCCATGGCATGATACCAACATTGACACGATACAATCCTCGGGAGCACTTAGTCCCATCTCAATCAAACAATCGGGTGCAGTTTTCTTACCTTTTAATTCACTAGTTTCCGATGCCACGAAGCCGCGAGCACGGTCCACTACCCCGAGCCTCTCCAAAAACCTAACCACAACACAAATGAAACATCCTTTGTCACTAATCAATCCATAGCTACCTCCCCGGAATCAATCCCACACTCTCGAAACCAACAAATCCCTAAAATAATGCACCGAAGACATCCCCCGAACCCCCGGAGCAAAGGCTCAAAATTGCAAATTCTAACATCCTGAAATTGGCCTTGCGCCCAGCAAGTCAGAGGACTCGCCTGCCCAGAAATTCAGCCTCGCGCCGCGGCGCACTAGAACAGCGCCGCGGCGCTCCTTCGCGAGCCCAGAAAATCTGGGTTTTCCCTGCGTTTTCCCCGAACCCAAATCACTCCAAATCATCCCAACTTCATACCCAAGCCCCAAAACTTATTTAAAACCCCACATAGACCAACCAACAACCTATAAATACTATAATCCAGCTCAACTACACAATAACCCACAGAATTCACACTTAAATTCAGATTCAAACCTTTGAACTAAAGCTTGAGAAATATGTAAACCAGCCCCTTAAGATTCTTAAACCATAACAGCTACGAAAATTTAAACATGATACACCCTTACCTCAATCAAGAACCCAGCTTGAATTCTCCTCAACTCTAGCTTCAAATCACCTTCTCCTTTTGATTACTCCAACTCTAAATTCATGCAAAACCAGCCACCAACTTGCTTCAATTCATATTCATCATCTAAAAACCAGACTTGAAACTTAAACATATTATAGCTAAATCCTTACCTCTGAGTTTTCTTGGCCTAAGCTTGATTGATAACTTCAAACACCCCTTGATTCTCCTTCCAAGAGCTAAAGTTCAGCTTCCCTTTTCTATCTTTCTTTTGTTCTCCTTCTAGGTCTCCAAAATTTGGCATAAAACCAACTTCCTAAAATGTTATACGTAAATGTATTTTCCTTCAGCTCAAACTCATCTATTTACTGCCAAAAGACCAATTTATTCCTCTATTAATATCCCTTTCTAACTAGACCTCAAGGGCTTACTTGTCCTTTTACCAGCTTTACAATTCTACCACCTCTCCAACAAAACTTGTTACTCTCTATGGTTACTAACAGTTACGCAGGTTACCAAATTACCAGTTACCACTATCTAGCTTTCTAGAACCATCTCGGCACGTGCATCTCATTAGTATCACCGCACCCACGTGGTACAAATCACATATCATAATTATCACATAACATAATACACATAGTCATATAACATGCTTAAAATCATAACCATGCTTCTAAATCATTAAAATCACACATAATTCCCATTATGCCCTCCAGGCACACTAATCAAGGCCCTTAAGCCTAATTAGTGATTTTGGGTCGTTACAGTCCTAGCGTTGTGTACACCCGTGAGGTGTGAGGCGTGAGGCGCCATATACACCTGTGAGGTAACACGGGTGTGAGGCGTTATATGCACCCGCGAGGCACCGTGTGCATTCATGAGGTGCGAGGCACCATGGGCGCGCGAGCCAGTTGCAAGGCACCTAGGGCGAGCGGGGCGCCAGGGGCGCTCGAGGCGATTGCTTGGCACCTGGGGCGCGCAAGACGCTAGTGGGTGCCTGAGGCGAAGTGGTCATTTGGAGTAGGGTTGATTTGGACACGCCTTTGAGGGATCAAAGGGACTTTAGACATGGTTGCTTTAGATCTTCCAGGGACCTTAGACATGAGATGTGGGTTCTTTACCGGTGTAGAATTTTCAGCATCCACAATAATGGTTCTTTACCGGACCTTAGACATGACATTAGAGGAAATGCTTTGGGAATGTGTATTGGATTTCAAGGTGTCCTGGGGTAAGTATCTTCCTTTGATTAAGTTTTCCTACAACAACAGTTAATAGTCAATGATCGGAGTAGATCCATATGAGAAGTTGTATGGTAGGAAGTGTAGATCACCCATTCATTGGAATGAAATGGGTAAAAGGAATTATATTGGTCCTGAAGCGGTTCAAAGGACCGGTGAGGCTATCAAGAAGATTAGAGCTCAAATGCTCGCCTCGCATAGTAGACAAAAAAGCGTCGCGGATCCTAATCATAGGAACATGGAGTTCCAGGTTGGGGACTACATTTTTCTTCGAGTTTCACCATTGAAAGGGGTAAAATAGTTTGGGAAGAAGGGAAAGTTGTGCTCTAGGTTTGTGGGATCTTTTGAGATAATGGAAAGGATTGGACAGGTAGCTTATAGATTAGCTTTTCCCTAGCTTTGTTGGGATTTTATGATGTATTCCATGTATCGATGCTTCAGAAGTATGTATTAGATATGACACATGTGTTGAGTTATGAGAACTTGGAATTACTAATAGATATGTCTTATGAAGAGAGTTCAGATTCTAGATAGGAATGACAAGGTCTTGAGGAACAAGACTATTCCTTTGGTTAAAGTATTATGGAGGAACAGTAAAGTGAAAGAAGCGACTTGGGTGCTAGAGTCGGATAAGCAGAATCAATATCCCAGGTTGTTTAGGTCAATTTGTAGGATGAAATTTCTATTATGAGGGAATATTTGTAGCATCCCGAAACTTCTAATAGAATTAAGTATTTTGATTAGCATGCTAGGAGGACACATGGGGTCATTATGTGTGAATTAGTTGATTTATGTGGTTTATATGGTTATATGATAGAGTATGCATGATTGTGTGTATTAAATATGTTTAAAGATCTACTTTTGTTAAAAATTAACATTTTCATAATTTTGACATGTTGAGGTTATAATAGTAATTATTATGTGTTGTGTGCTTGGGACCACATTATTATGTGAATATTCGTAATATTCGGCTTGAGTGGATCCTTTCGAGCAAGTTCAGCAGAAAAGTCACAATGTGGATAAATACCCAGCTCAGGGTGAGCCAATGGGTATTTTGGGATTTTTGTATATTTTTAGAAATTATTGGTAAATGAAATATATTGGGGAAAATATTTATGTTCTGAAGATTAGAGGATTAAATTGGGAATTATAGGTATAATTTGAAGTTTAGTAGGAATTATAGCTAAAAGACTAAAATGTCGTTAAGAGTTGTTTAAGGGTTTCTTTGAGGAAAGGGAAAACGAGTCTTTTGTCTAAGGAATTAGACAAAAAAATAACTAAGTGTTTAGGTAGTCAAGGATTCATGTGTTCCCCATATGCTATCTCTCTCTTGGTTCTTCTCAACTTACCTAAAGGAGGAGAACTTGTGTTGGAAGAGAATTCTTGGAATTTTGATGCAAATCCTTGAGGAATTGAGCAGCAATGGAAAATATTATGAGTTGTTGAAGCCATATCTAGCTAGCAATTTTCGTGATCTTAAGGTGAGCCATGGTTTTATGTTCTTCAATTGTTTGGATGTTCTTGATGAGATTTTTGAGAATTTTTTGGTATGATTTTCAAATTTGGTAAGTTTGATTTGTTTAAGGAAATTGAGTAGGTGTAGAATCCTTTGTAGGTAGATTTAAGGGTCAAAATTGGGTTGGAATCATGGGTTTGTGATTGTGATTCTTAGATTTAAGAATAAGAGCTTAAGTTCAAAAGCTGAAAAAATTGCACTTTTGGTATCTTGGTGTTTTTAGTGTTGTAATGATGTTTTGATATATATTTTTTTTTTGGATTGTAATATTGGTTTGTGGTTGTTTTGGTGTAAAAAATCTGCTGGAAAACTTGTTGCGGTCAAGTTTTGGGTCTAAATTTGCAGGGGAAAGTCCCAAGTTCAATTTGGGGAAGAACTTGAAAATTCTAGGCTCGTTTTGGGTTTCTGGTGACCTAGCATGACCGCACTAGGGTGTACCGCAGCTGCGCTAGTCTCCCAAAACCCAGTGAATTTCAAGTTCAATTTTGGGTTTTTAGGCTACCAGTAGGACTGCGTTGGGATAGGGCACAATTGTGCTAGTGACCCAGAAAGCCCTATCTTTCTTTGTGCGGGACTGCACCAGGGGCACGCACACCCGCGCCAAGGGCAAGCACGACAGTGTCAGGTGCCCTGAAACATTGGTTTTCTAAGACTTTTGAGACTTGGTTTGATGGCTTTTGGACTTGTTCTGGGGTCCTGGTTGGGGGCTTGGGGGCAATTCCACTCTCGTGTTGAGTGAGCTTGTAAGCCTAGGAGCTAGGCTTTCTGTTTGGACTCGAGATTTGGATTTAATCCCTGATAAGTGTATCATTTATGTTGTGGCTAGGGTTTTCATCGAGGCTTGGGAATAGTATCATACTCGAGGTCATTTCTTCTTTCACGCAAGACTTGAGGTAAGAAAACTGGCACATGCACCGAGAAGAGGGCATTGGCCCTGAATCTTGAACAAGGTTATAACAGTGCCTTGAATCTGATTAGTGTTAAATATATTTTCCCTATAATTGCATATGTTGCATCTGTTGTTTGAAATTGTCTGTGATTAGCTGTAATTGGTGATAATCATGGGAAATGTAGGTTGTTATGGCAGAGCCACTATGAGGGTGCAATATGCATCTATTCGGCATAGGCCGTATAACTTGATGAAAAGTTAATCTTAATTTATTTATAATTCTTGAAGCATGTATTTGATGTTAATGCTTAAATGATTATTTGTTATGCCTCATTGACTTTTCTTGCTGAGTCTTTGCTCATGGATGCTTTGTGGTGCAGGTAAGGGCAAAGGAAAAGTGGACCATCCATGAGTTGGAGGGCTCTAGGGCGGTGTGTGTATACTCAACCTACTCGACTGCCAAGGTCGATATACTTTTGAGAGATTTAGGGTATAAGTCCGATTTTTCCACTTAGGTCGACTACTTTTGTAACTTTGGGTATATTTGTACTTTATTTACAAACATTTTGTGATCCCTTGTACATATTAAAACTTTTTAATGAAAAGTCTAATTCCTTTGACCAAAATTTTTAGTACCTACACCATTATTTAAACTTAATTACAATTTTGAGTCTAAATGACTTGCTTAACAAGTTAAGTAGCGTTTAAACACACATTGTAACGGTCCTAGATTTGTAGGGCGTTACAGCACTGGTGAAGCCAAAGATAGAATGCAAGTCCACCAATAGGAACAGGATAAGAGACCGAGTGGGATAGCTTTATGAAGGTCTCAAAAGGAACTTAATAATTTCAATCCTTGAGTGAATGGTATGAATGTTGACAAAGAGTAAAATGCTAATTACATGGGAGACAATTGATGAATACACATAGATGGAGCAAAACTAGATGAACTAAACAAAGGAAGGCACATGAGATGAGCCAACTACCTAAACAATGGTGCGGCTATCGACGATCACAACATCATTAACTCGACAACATAATGGATGCTCAACAATGGAGGCACCACAGTTACAACTAACATGGTAGATGAATTGGAAGGCCATTAGTAGAACACTAGAGTGTCAAGGTGGCATGTATCATCAAAAAGGATCTTCAAAGAGATTTTAGGAGCTATAGCTATGCGGATGGAAACAAAACGGCTATTAAGATTTCATCAAAGATAACGACGACTTAAGAGCGCCTTACTCAATGGTGCAAGTATGAATAAGGGAGCAATAAGCATGATTGTAGGATCAATGGAGAGCATCATTAGGAGAATAAGTGAATTGAATTGGGAACACGACAGTTATTATTGTTTGGAAGAAAGACAAGGCAAAAAGGGTGTGCATACAGTACAAAAAGCTGAACATGTCAAAGTTGATAAGAAATGGTTCTTTCTTAAAGGTTGATAACTAGCATGTTTGAATGCCCAAAGGGAACAACGAGGTATCCTAGAGATTTCTTTGGGTTGAGATATTATTGAACTACGACGTTGGAAAGAATACATTCTAAGAAAGTTTCTCATCAATATTTGGGTTGTATGAACTCAAATATAGGAATACTTGGACAAACAATCACTAGTTATCATGGAATTAATAAACAAGGTTTTCAAGGCATGCTTGATCAAGTTCATGACAATATTTGTTAAAGATATCTTGGATTCTTTTATAGACTTGTACTTAACTTGAATGACAATGTTGATGGTAAGAACTTGTCAACTAAGTTAGATTGAGAACTTTGTGAGTTATAAAAGAAGTATAATCAAATCAAATGAACTTCAAGAAAACTTTCTTATGATTTCAGGAACACAAAATGTAAATGTTGATGTTTTAGAATGAAAAATAGAGAGAATGTAGAGTGTCTCTTTCTATTAACAATGAGTGGTTACAAAATCCTCTCTCCCTCCCCAGATGAAGGGAGGTCATATTTATAGTAGAGTACTAATGACTCTTAGTACACTGTGGTCCCTGGCAACGTGACCCTGCATATGTAGTTTACAGGTGGTAGTGGTGCCAGGAGTGTGGTGGTCGATTTTAGTACATGCAGAGGGTTTGTCGGAGCACCTCAACTTTAGTACTTGGATGTACCTCCACTACTTGTTTAGTACGAGTGTCAGAGGTTAGCTGTTTGGACCACACCAGTTACCTTACATGTACAACCACTACTTTTTTGGCATGTACATCGTGTCCGTACTCCGACTCCTCTTGGTTTGTTCGAACATTCCGTATTTGTACGAGCTCCTCGAGCCACAATTTTTCACCCCCACAAGATACCTTATACCTAAGGGCTTCAGGTGCTGAAATCCTTATATGTCATTCCCAGATGCCTGGCAATTAAGGATCTTGCAAGATGGCCCTATGAAAATGAGATGAGAAAGGCCTCTTGACCCCAAGTGCATGTTTTGGGAACAAAGTGTGGCTCTGTAGGCTTATGAGGCGGGGCACACAGGGTTTTCTCGTGAGACCGTGGTGCGAGGTGAGGCTGGGCGTGCAAGGCACCTGGTGCGAGGCTGTGGTGTCTCGCGAGACTGTGGTGCGAGACATGGGCCAGTGGTGTGAGGCATCTAGTGCGGCTGGTGGCGTGAGGTGCCTAGTGCAAGGATGTGGTGTCTCACGAGACTGTGGCGCGAGACATGGGCTGGTGGCGAGAGGCGCCTAGTGCAAGGTTGTGGTGTCTCGCGAGACTGTGGTGCGAGACGTGGGCTGGTGGCACAAGGCGCCTGGTGTGGCTAGTGGCGCTAGGCGCCTGGTGTGAGGCACCTGGTGTGAGGTTGTGGTGTCTCGTGAGACCGTGGTGCGAGATGTGGGTTGGTGGTGCGAGGCGCTTGGTGCGAGGTTGTGGTGTCTCACGAGACTGTGGGCTGCGCGCGCAACATGGGAACGCTGTATCTAGGCGCCTGGGTGAAGTGAGGCATGTCCCCCTATGCGAGGCCATCATGGCTTCTAGGCACCTGAGCGAGACCTCTGAGTTAAGCGCAAGGTGAGCACCTTGCCGGACCACTCGTGTGAAATGGCTGTGTTAGGCCTGACGCAAGGCCGAAACTGTGGTAATCTTGAGACCATGTTTGATGCCTTTTGCACTGAGTCAGTGCTCCAAGAGACCAACGGGGCGTTGGTCATGGTGGCTTTGGACCTTCAAAGGACCATAAACACAAGATGTGGGTCTTTCACCGGTGTGGAATTTTTAGCATCCACACTTGCCGCCCAGTCTATGAGAGGGTTTTCAGGCTCTCTGGTAGACTTCAAGGTGCGATGTTTTTGGGATGCCCATGAGGTATTAGCTTGCTTCTTCATTTTGACATTATAGAAAAACACACTTTGGAGTTGAAGACTATTATGAGATTTTGAGAGTGAATGTGAGCCTATCATTGTGCTCCGCGAATCCCAGGGCAAGTGCCCAACCCCCTTCTTGGCCATTGATCAAGAATTGGATCCAACGACTAAGATAAGTTTGTGGTTCTTATAAATAGACCTTCATCTCAAGCATAATATCTACATTTTCTCTTCTTAGCTTGATGGTACTGGTGTCTTCACTTCCTCCAAGAGGAAAGGGGTTTAATTCCTTACAAAGTCATTTTGGGCTTTCTTTCCTCTATATTATATAAATTCCTTTCTTTTATGTAAATGTCCATATAGGTGCTTGGAGAATAAAAGACCTTTCTCCTTTATTTTTGCAGACGCATACTTTCGATCCTTTGCATTTCTTTGACCATGACGATACTTTTGACCCTTGGCCATCTTTCGACCGCGACGATGCCTTTTGACCCTTGGCCTCCTTTCGACCGTGATGGTGCTTTTGACCCTTTGCATTCCTTCGACCGCGACGGTGCTCGATTTTACTTACTCAAGGTATGCTTTCTTTCTTTCTTATGTTCAATGGGTCTAAATTAGCACTACTCGGGATGGGTTGCCTTGGCCGGAGCTCCTCATGAGCTAATCCACACACATGCCCTTGCTTGCACCCCGTAGTTAGTCATTTCGAGCACTTGTGTCTAGAGGTTTTGAGCCTATTCCTTTGTGTTTTGTAGCACCCCCTTCACCTACACCTGCACCCTTATTACCAACGAGATGAGGTTTCATGGCATGTGAGGGAACATCTAGCATTCCTCCAGGGGTCGAGTTTGTCGACTTATCTTTAGACTCGGGATGCCCCTAGAACAACCCTTACCAAGACTATGACACTTTGAGGAAGGCCTATATATGTCACCTTGAGCACATGTCCAAGCTTAGGCATAAAATTTGGGTGATGGAGAGCGAAATAGATTCGGTTTTGAGGGGTGATGGAGTCCCTTTCCCCTTTGACCTTAGTGACCACATTGCAAACATTAGAGTGAACCGTTTTGATCTACAAATGGAGTTGGAGTTCATGGAGGGAAACCTCCCTCCTGAACCTCTTGCCTTGTTCTCCCCTTATAGTCGCCATGAGGTCACCCCAGGTTCCCCTCAACCCTTGTCTTCAATCCACCCGTGTTTGATGCTTCCACACTCAATGCCTCAGTGGAAAACTCTTGCTAGTTTGAAAAAATGAAGGGTAAAGTGCCCTATTTTGACCTCACATTTTTCCTTGGGTTTTGCAGATATGGCAAA
Source organism: Humulus lupulus (assembly GCF_963169125.1). Taxonomy (NCBI): domain Eukaryota; kingdom Viridiplantae; phylum Streptophyta; class Magnoliopsida; order Rosales; family Cannabaceae; genus Humulus; species Humulus lupulus. Next base: position 263,265,191 of record NC_084793.1, read on the forward strand.
GAGAATGGCGACAGGTGGCTCCCGACAGGCCAGATTCTAGCCCTCTGCTGGCGTCTACTATTGTGTCCAACGTGTCGGAGAACTGGCTGTTGGAGTTATCTGAGAAATACCATATTGGCAAGGAGTACAAGCTATATGTTCCTTCCAAAAAGTGTCGGGCCGATAATCCCCCCCAGGGGTACGTGGCCATGAGTGAGCACATCCTGAAGGCGGGTGGGACCATTCCCTTCGACCTTGCTCCACTCTAGCTAGGGGCTAACAGTTGGTTGACTTTGAGCTGCCTATATACGGTGTTTATGGAAATTAACCGTCGTGCTCCTACGGCTCAAGAGGTGCACTTTATGTACAACCTCATGCCCACTCCTAAATCCAAAGACTTTTATTTCCTGCAAAAAGCCAATTCCCAGGTCTCTCTAATAGAGGGTTCTGTGTCCAACCTGGATTCTTTGAAGCAGGACTTTTTTTTCATGAAAGGTCCCCTTTCCGTACATGAACATTTTTTCTCATCCCCAAGTAAGTACTTCAAGCTTTTTTTTTTCTTTTTCATTGAATTTTCTATTTTGGAACTTATGCTAATATTGATAATTGTGTTGATTGTTCAGATAGCTTCAGTATCCCTGACATTCCTGAGTCAGAGGCAGCACCAGTGGACACCTTTCTCGATGCCGACCCCGCTATAAAAATGGTCGCCCATCTCTTCACTATGGCCAACCTTAATTGCTATGGTCTATCCACGGTATCGGAGCCCGTTTTGCTGGGCATATTTCTGAACGCAAGAAGAAGGCGACTCTAGTCGAGCCTCACTCGGACGGGGGTGATGTGGAGTGGGTGCCTAAGGAGGTTTCCCCAGAATCTAGCCGCCCACACCGGTCATCTCCGTCTCCCAGGGGGTGCCCTCCTTTTGTCCCTGGGGACCGCGATATGGCCTCTCACTCCTGCGGTCCACAGACCATGCCAGGGTGCTTTGTCATGCTCTTCTCCAAGGACTATGATAACCTTCCTCATGCTCCCATTAATCTTGGTCCTTCGGGGCCCCATTTTTCCAATGTTCCTGCGCCTCCTCCTTCTTCGGTGAGTGGGTCATTAACACCTATTCACCCGGGTGCCCCTGATTTGGGGGGGACGTCCTGGGTGAGTCGCATGGCGGCCTCTTACGGGCAAAGGTATACCCGAGTCATTGAGGGTATTCCTGAGACCGAGTGGAGAGGTCTCGGGAATTTTACCATGGCAGAGCTTGGGGAGACCCTTGTGCACTCCACATCCTGGGTGAGTTCATGTATCTTACATTGGTCTTTCTTTTTCTTTTCTTTTTTTTTTTTTTTTGTTTTTGGATTCTTTGTTTGTCCATCATTTTTTTCTTTTTGCTTTCTTGCAGGCTTCTCTAGTGGCTCAACGCTTCGCCAACTCAGCACAAGACCTCTCTTCATCGAACGCTGAAAGGGACCATCTAGTGATCAAAGTTTAGGAGCTTGAGAGGGAGCTCACTGACACCAATCTTAAGCTAGAGAAGGCCCTGACGAAGGCCCTGACGAAGGCCTCTTCGTTGTCAAAAAAAGAGGAGGAGGGCGGAAGCCAAGGCGGCGATGTTGTAGGCGAGGGTCACTCGCTTGGAGGCTGATCTGGGGGGAGCGGAAGTCAAGGCTGCGACCTTGCAAGAGAGGTTCACTCTCCTGGAGGCGAATGTGGCTGAGGTCGAGTACAAGTCCATAGAGCGCACCCTCTATGGAATGTGGAGGCAAAATCCTAACTTCGATTTCTCCTCCTTTAGTGAGCATGCGATTGCCAAGGTGGCCGAGTGGAATGCTCGTGGCGGGAGGTCTTGAGATTTTGCTTCTACAGTTTTTACCTTTCAATTCGATTTGGTTGTATGCTCATTTGAACCTCATTTTTTTTTTTGGAACTTTTCCAAGTCCTACCACATTATCGCAACTTTTCTTTTTATATATATGTGATCATTTGTTTTTGCTTCTCTATGCTTGAGGTCCTTTTGAGCCCGCAAAAAGGGGTTCGATAGGTCTCTTTTTTTTTATTACTATGCTAGAGGTCCTTTTGAGCCCACAAAAAGTGGTTTGATAGGTCTCTCTTTGGTGCACCTTGATTATATCTATAAGGATATGTTGACCATTTGGGTTCTAGTCATCCTTTTATATACTTTTGCGCGTGCTTAATGTTTCTTTCGAGAAGCGTCCTTCTCGTCATTATGCATAGTACTATTTTTGCAAGGGTTGCATTTAGGACCCTTTTTGGCTAGATGGCTTGGTGGCCGCTCTAGACTTATTGATGGATGCTCTTCCTGAGGCCTTTCCTCTCATGGAGGTATCAGCCTTTATTAGGAGGCTTTTCCTATAGGACCTTTTAACCTTCTGGATGTTCATAAGGGTAGCTAGTCCTCATGAACTCAAGAGGTTCCTTGCAAGGTCTTCTTCCTTATTTATAAGGATCTTATTTAGGACCCCTTTTTTTTTATATATAAGGGTCTCTTTTAGGGCCCTTTTTTGGTTGTATACTCTGCCCCCCAAGTGGTTGGTGAGATTTATCTCATCGGGCACTTTGATCATTTTGCTCATGCATTTTGATAATTATTGGAAATGAGAGTTCAATAGTGTGATCATTCTGCTCGTACACGAGAGTTCCTACTACATATTCATTCGATGCCAAATAGAAACATATTCATTGGAAATAAGTGGAGTACATAGCTACCAACGGTGACTATGTTCTTACTACATATCAAGGGGTCTAAGTTAGCCCTTTACTTCATAGCTATTACACTTAAACTTGCATGTTTAGAAAAAGCAATAATATTCTTGCCTCAGACATGGAGGTCTTACTGATAATATTTTTTTAGATGCTCTGTGTTCCACGCTCTGGGTACCATAGTATCATCCAAACGTGCTAGCTTGTAGGTGTTAGGGGGCACCACCTGGGCAACTTGCTAGGGCCCTTCCCAATCTTCCCCTAATACACCCGCACTTGGGTCTCGAGTGTTTGGCAGAACTTTCCATAACATGAGGTCTCTGACCCTGAATGTCCTCTCTCGCACCCTTGAGTTATAGTATCTTGCAGCCCGTTGTTGGTACGTTGCCAACTTCAGTTGTGCCCTTTCTCTTCTCGCTTCTAACAGGTCCAAATTTTCATCCAATGTTGCGTGGTTAGCCTGGTCATCGTATGCTTGTATGCAAAAGGAGTTGACTTTCATTTCTACTGGAAGAACAGCCTCGCATCCATAGGCTAAGGCGAAAGGCGTTCCTCCAATAGTGGAGCAGGGCGTGGTCCTGTAGGCCCAAAGCACATTGAGCAATTCTTCAACCCAGGATCCTTTCAACTTTTCCAACTTTGTTTTCAGGTTCCTTTTTAGGATCTTGTTGATGACCTCCACTTGTCCATTGGCTTGCAGGTGCACTACAGCGAAGAAACTCCTCTTGATTCCCTTTTCTCTGCAATATTCTTCAAATAACCCTCCTTCAGACTGTGTCCCATTGTCAGAGATTATCTTGTAGGGTACTCCAAACCTGCAGACGATAAATTTGTTGACAAAGGTGGTGATTTTCTTAGCCGTTATGTTGACTAGAGGCTCTGCTTCCACCCATTTAGTAAAGTAATCGACTGCTACAACCGCGTACTTCGCTCCTCCCCTTCCTGTTGGTAACGCTCAGACCAAGTCAATCCCCCACACAGCAAAGGGCCACGGACTGGTCATGCTCACCAGCTCATTTGGTGACTGTCTAGGGTAATTTCCATGCCGTTGGCACTTGTCACATCTTCTTGCAAGATCGCCCGCGTCCTTTTCCATGGTAGGCCAATAATACCCCTATCGTATGGCCTTTTTTGTCGTGGATTGACCCCCAGCATGATTTCCACACTCTCCTTCATGTATCTCTTGCAGGACCTTTAAAGCCTCTCCCTTGTCTATACAACGTAGGAGCAGGGTGGAGAAGCCTCTTTTATACAAAACTCCATCTACTAGGGTGTATTGGGCGGCTTTATAAATCAGCTTACGGGCGTCTTTTTTGTCCAAAGGCAAAGTTCCATCACTTAAGTACCTTGAGATGGGTGTAGACCATGACTCCTCACGATTATTGACCATGTGAACCTCCTCTTTTGCTATGCTTGGCCTGGAGAGGTATTCGACAGGGATGGACTCAAGCTTGTCTTCGTCTCGAGTAGAGGCAAGTTTTGCGAGAGCATCGGCATTTGTGTTTTGCTCCCTTCAGATCTGTTCTATGGTGTATTTTTTGAACTAATCCAAATACCCTTTCACTTTGGCAAGATATGCAGCCATTTTTTGGTCTCTAGCTTGATATTCGCCCTTCACCTAAAATACTACTAATTGTGAGTCACTAAAGACATGAAAATGGGTTACCTTCAGCTCCATGGCTAGTCATAGGCCAGCCAGTAGTGCTTCATATTCTGCTTCGTTGTTGGAAGCTTCAAATCTGAATCTCAATGCACAATACATCTTATGACCCTCAGGTCCCGTCATTACCATGCCAATGTCGGCTCCTCCTTCATTAGACACCCCATCCACATGGAGGCTCCATTCTTCAAGCTGCTTTTCCCCTTTGCTTGTTGGTTCATTCTCTTCTATTTCTCCCTCTTTATGGGGTTGATGTGCAAACTCAACTATAAAATCTGCAAGTACCTGCCCGTTGACTGAGGTCTTGGGGTATAAATGATGTCAAACTGACTTAACTCAATTGTCCATTTTAACAACCTTCTCGAAGTCTCCGGTTTGTGCAAGACTTAATGCAAAGGGGTGTTGGTGAGCACTTCAATAGTATGAGTGTGGAAGTAGGACCTCAGCTTTTGCGAATCCACTATCAATGCATAAGTTAACTTCTCTATTTCTGGGTACCAGGTTTCTGCGTCTACCAACCACTTGCTGACATAGTATACGGGCTGCTGACGCTTCTTTTCTCCTTTGACCAGGGCGGCGCTTATAGCATGCTCTGACACTGCTAAGTACAGGTTCATCTTTTCCCCTTTTTCTGGCTTAGCCAAAAGGGGTGGTTTTCCAAGGTGTTCCTTTAGCTTAATGAAGGCTTCCTAACAATCTTCATCCCAAGCAAACTTTTTGCTCCCTTTTAGGACGTTGAAGAAAGGGAGGCATTTGTCAATGGGTCTGGAGATGAACCTATTGAGGGCTGCTACTCTCCCTGTTAAGCATTGCACCTCCTTCTTGCTTCGTGGTGGGCTAATTTCCAACAACGGCTTGATTCTTTCAGAATTGGCCTCAATACCTCGGAAATTCACCATAAAACCAAGAAACTTCCCTGACGAAACTCCAAATGTGCACTTGAGCAGGTTTAGCTTCATTCTGAATTTTTGGAGGATGTCAAACATCTCTCTAAGGTCCCTTGTGAGCTCTTCTGCCCTCCTTGTCTTTACCAACATATCATCTACATATACTTCCATATTTCTTCCTATCTGATTAGCAACCATTCTGTTTACCAACCTTTGATAAGTAGCACCTGCATTCTTTAACCCAAAGGGCGTCACTTTATAGCAATAAAGCCCTTTGTCTATTATAAATTAAGTGTGATCCTCATTGGCCGGGTTCATGGGTATTTGATTGTACCCGGAATATGCATCCATGAAGCTGAGTAGCTCGTGCCTAGCCATGGCATCTACTAACGGATCTATCCTAGGAAGCGAGAAGCTGTCCTTAGTGCGGGCTTTATTGAGGTTGGTAAAATCCACGTAAGTCCTCCACTTTCCATTGGGCTTCGAGACTAAAACTGGGTTGGATACCCATACTGGGTAGAATGCTTCTCGGATAAACCCATTCTCTTTCAACTTGTTAACTTCTTCTTTTAGGGTCGTGTATCTTTTAGGATCTATCGCCCTCCTTTTCTGCCTCACAGGTCTCGCTTTTGGGTCGATGCTCAAGTGATGGCTCATGATTGATGGGTTTATCCCCACCATGTCCTCGTGACTCCAGGGGAATACATTGAAGTTAACTTTTAGAAATTCTACCAGCTTTTCCTTCACAATATCCGGAAGATTTCTTCCTACTTTAAACTTCCTCAACGGCTCATTCATAACTGTGACCTCTTCCATGTCCTCTACTAGCTCGGCCCTAGTTTCCATTGTGATCCGCGAGTCCAATTCGTGTGGGTTTGTGCTTCCATGCACTACCATCACCATAGGCACTAACAGTTTTATGGCTGTGTGGAGGGATGTGTTATAACATTCCCTTGCTTCCTTCTGCACTCCTTTCTTGCTCGCTATCCCCCCGGGAGTCGGGAATTTCATGGCTAAGTGATATACTGAGGTTATCGCCTTTAATTATCTTAGGGATGATCTTCCTAATACTGCATTGAGGGCCGAGGCGCAGTCTACCACGACAAAGTTTGCCATTATGGTGGTTTTTCTAGGTTATTCTCCCATGGTGAGGGCTAACTCAATTGCGCCAATGGGTTGTACTGATTCTCTTGTAAATCCATACAGGGAGGTATTGCAGGGCTTGAGGTTCCTGATGTTCAGTCCCATATTCTCTAAAGCTGGGAAATACAGGATGTCTACGGAGCTTCCATTGTCCACTAGGACCCGATGCACCCTCATGTTAGCAAGCTGGATAGTCAACACCAAGGGCTCATTGTGAGGGAAATGCACACCCCATGCGTCTTCTTCGGTGAAGGTTATTGAGTCGTTCTCCCCCTTAAAACTCTTTGGGGGGCATTGCTCCAAACTTAAGACGCATGGAGGTGGACTTCACCTGGCTTCCTTGGCATATTTGTCTCACCCCTTCCTTGATTCGCCTCCGAACCCTGGCCCTTCGAAGATGGTCCTAACTTCTCCTTGCACCTCTGGGGCTACATCTCGTGCCCATGGTGAGGATATTCCTTCTCTCGCTCTTTGGTTTTCTTTGCGGACGTATCTGCCCAAGTGTCCCCTACGTATAAGCTCTTTAATTTCTATCTTCAAATGAGTGCATTCTGTGGTGGTGTGGCCAATATCTTTATGATACTGACAATATTTACTGTGGTCTCTTTTTTATTGGTCTTTTTTCATTAGCAGGGGCCTCCTGAAAGGGACCTGATTTTCATTTGTGACGAATATATGTTCCCTAGCGTGCGTTAGGTCAGTATAAAAGGTGTAGAGGGTCTTTTTGCGCTCATCAGTGCATTGGGGATTTCGAGGCCGATCATCTCTTGACCCTTCATAGAGCCTCTTCTTCTTTGCGCTACTTAGGCCTTCCCGGATTGAGGGTTTTGGAGGGGACCTGTTTTTTCTGGCCTTAAGGCTCTCATGACCATCCTCGACACAAATATATTTATGTGCCCGTTCATAGAAATTGTCTAAGTCAGTGACCTCCCTCTTAAGCATGTAATCCCACAGCTTACTACCCGGGCGTACTCCAACCGTAAAGGCCATTTTTAATTCTCCACGGGTCAAGCTTCCTCCTTTATCTGCCTCCATATTGAACCTGTGGATATAGCTCTTTAGACTCTCATTTTCTCCTTGTTTCACATTAGCGAGGCTAGTTCCTGACATCGTGTAATCACGCACAGCGTGATGTTGTTGGAGAAATTCATCAGAAAAATGTTGCCAAGACTTTATGGACCCTGGCCGGAGTCTTTTGAACCATTTGTACGCAGGTGCCTTTAACTTGACAGCAAAGCAGTGGCATCTGGCCCTACTACTAATTCCTCTTAATTTCATTAGGTCGTTGAATGCGTGCAGATGGTATTTGGGATCTGTATTTCCTTCATAAGAGGTCATGTGAGACTCTTTGAAGTTGGCTGGGAGCCAGAGGGCTTGGATTTCCTTAATGAAGGGTGATTCGTAATCGAACTCGTCGTCGACAGCTTGCCCTCCAGACGCGGTGATTAACTTGCTCCGGAGGCTCCTCATTTCTGTGTCCAGGTCTTGTCTCCTTTCGTTCAAGGAGTCTCTCAAAGTGGACGGGTTAGCCTTTCCCTTCCCTTTGTCTTCCTAGGGAGCCATCGGAGGTGTAGTCCTCTTGTTCGTCCTTTTTTTGTTGAGCTCTTCCCTTAAGTCTGAGGGTGTTTCCTTGAAGTGACTTCGACTTCGTTACGAGGGTCAGCGTTGTTCTTCCCCTCTGACCTCTGGGGCTGTTTTGATTGTCCAGGACGTTCACGCTGCTTCGTCCGAGGGGTATTACTAGTGGAGAGTCGAGTCCTCCCATCATCCACTGGGACTGTGGTTTCTGCCCCCTCTTGGCCTCTATCTTTTCGCCTAGGAAGAGACATGCTTGATTTCCCCTGTAGCATGCCATTCAACACCTCTTGCATATTCTCTAAGGTGGTTTCTATCCTTTGATTCTTCTGATGTAATTTGCGTACCTCCTCTTCGTAAAATCGAGACCTAGAGCTCAAGCTTATGGAATGGACTCGGGGATTCTTATTAGGCCTGCGCGTCGATGGAACTAGATCTTGCCGGCCAAAGTTCGGCACGTGTGGCGGCTTTGGGGGTGGGAACTCTCCGATATCTCTCGCAGGAGCAGCCACTGATCTCGGACGGTTCTCATCATGTGGGACAGCTGAGGATAAGGCCTCCCTTTCATCTTCAGGAACCCTGGGCTCCTTTGGTGCATTCACATCTTCGGGTGGCGGAGGATTCTTCATGGAGGTCTTCAGCTAATCTCCATCGAGGTGGACCTCAACCTCCCGTGTTTCTCTCAATTGCTTAGAGTGTCTCGGCATCTTTCTCTACTAGAATCAATGGAAGAACAGTGGCTTAGCACTTATCCTTCCCACAAACGGCGCCAAACTGTTGACGATAAGAACTCGTCAACTAAGTTAGATCGAGAACTTTGTGAATTATAAAAGAAGTAGATTCAAATAAAATGAACTTCAAGCAAACTTTCTTATGATTTTAGGAACACAAAATGTAAATGATGATGTTTTAGAATGAAAAATAGAGAGAATGTAGAGTGTCTCTTTCCATTAACAATGAGTGGTTAGAAAATTCTATCTCCCTCCCCAGATGAAGGGAGGTCATATTTATAGTAGAGTACTAATGACTCTTAGTACACTGTGGTCCCTGGGGACACGACCTTCCATATGCAGTTTACAGGTGGTAGTGGTGCCAGGAGTGTGGTGGTCGATTTTAGTACATGCAGAGGGTTTGTTGGAGCACCTCAACTTCAGTACTTGGATGTACCTCCACCACTTTTTTAGTACGAGCGTCAGAGGTTGGCTGATTAGGACCACACCAGGTACCTTAATTGTACGACCACTACTTTTCTGGCGTGTACATCGCATCCGTACTCTGACTCCTCTTGGTTTGTACGTACATTCCATATTTGTACTAGCTCCTCGAGCCATAAGTTATCACCCTCACAAGGTACCTTATTCATAAGGGCTTCAAGTGCTGAAATCCTTATATGTCATTCCCAGATGCCTGGCAATCAAGGATCTCATGAGATGGCCTTATCAAAATGAGATGAGAAGGGCCTCTCGATCCCAAGTGCATATTCTGGGAACAAAGTGTGGCTCGGTAGGCGTATGAGGCGGGGCACACACGGTGTTCTCGTGAGACCGTGGTGCGAGGTGAGGCTGCGTGCGAGAGGCTGTGGCATGAGCCCGTGGTGTGAGGCACCTGGTACGAGGCTGTGGTGTCTCGCGAGACCGTGGTGCGAGACATGGGCTAGAGGAGCGAGGTGCCTGGTGCGGCTGGTGGCGCGAAGCGCTTGGTACGAGGCTGTGGTTTCTTGTGAGACTGTGGCATAAGACGTGGGCTAGTGGCATGAGGCACCTGGTGTAACTGGTGGCGCGAGGCACCTGGTGCGAGGCTGTGGTGTCTTGCGAGACCGTGGTGCGAGACGTGAGCTGGTGGCGCGAGGCACCTAGTGCGAGGCTGTGGTGTCTCGCAATACCATGGCCTGGCGCCTGGGCGAAGTGGGGCATGTCCCACTATGCGAGGCCATCATGGCTTCTAGGCACCCAAGCGAGACCTCTGAGTCAAGCATGAGGCAAGCGCCTCGTAGGACCACTTATGTCAAATGGCTATGTTAGGCATGACGCAAGGTTGAAACGGTGGTAATGTTGAGACCTGTTTGATGCCTTTTTCACTGAGTCGGTGCTCCAAGAGACCAACAGGGCGTTGGTCATGGTGGCTTTGACCTTCAAAGAACCATAAACATGAGATGTGTGTCTTTCACTGGTGTGGAATTTTTAGCATCCAGAAACACTTATAAACAACTGAGGGAGTTATGGCAACTTGTGAAAATGTCAAAGGGTGGAACATAACGAAATCAACATAAGAATTTGGCAATATTTTTTTTAAGACAAGGTAGGAAAATACCTTGAGGATGATGGTGCAGGACGTACAAAGACAAGAATTCATTCAAATATGTCAAAGATTTACACAAAGGATTGACTCACACGATGGGGTATGATAATGAAATGATGAGTCTGTATGGATCTTTGATAAAGCTATAAATGATAGTCAAGAAGGTCGTCGAGACCAACAAAGGTGCGCATAAGGAAATAGCATACTTGAGATGCAATTCATTTCTTCATTCTCATCGTGAAATACCATATTGGATTATCCTGAACCTCGATGAGATATCCATCATCGAATGAGTTTTCTACGACAAATAAAGTATAATTGGAATTATACTATATGAGGAGTGGTACGATAATTAATGTTGAATAATTTGAAGCAACAAAACATGTGGCTTGAAGTTTAGATCACGTATCTATGAGAGTGTCTTTAAGGGAGGTATCACGAAATTTGATAATAGAATCAAGCCAAGATGATGCACTATAAGCCTTGAGGTTTTCAAAAAGGTCTCTTGGCACCAATAGTAATCACTCAAGATGTGATTTATGGGGAAATATGCCCCAAGCATGTTGTATATGTTGAGTTGATAATAAATGGAGTGTCATGAAGATATGCAATGAAAGGACAATGAGCACTCCAGATAAGAAAAACTAAGTAATTGAGTAGCAATGAAATGTTGTTGATTGAAGAATTTTGGAGAAAACTACTTGTAATAGGTAAGTGGATATGTAAGAGAAATTCCTCGAAGAGTTCAAGAGAACTTTAAGGAAGAATTGTGACATAGACCTAAAGTGGCAAACTATTGGAAGTAAGAAAGGGAGCAAGGGTTATAAGAACACTCCCAATGGATTAGGTAATGAGGATAAAAAAGGAGAGTAACCCGCAATTTGTGAAAATATGAATTAATGATCATGAAGCATTACTATGAGAGTTAGCATGGATACGTCAATATGTTCTTGAAGAAGCTGAATAGAATTACGAAAGTAAAAGTTCTATGGAGTTATAGAATGCCTGAAAGGGTTGTTGAGTGGTTTTGATACTCGAGTAAGAGAAAAGCATTTGAGCAATTATGATGTGAATTTCGAGGACAAAATTCATTTTTAAGATGGGGATAGTTGTAATATCCATCTAAGCATATCATAGTATTTTGGTAATTTGGCCTATGAGGGCAATTTAGCAATTTTATCCTTAAGGGGTACTTTTGCTATATGGTAACCAATAGGGGTATTTTTGTAATTTTAAGTAATTACATGATTATGTCTCTAGTTGACGATGTTGTGATTTGAAATATGATTATGTGAACGATTTCTAAAAAGTTTGTACATTTGTGAGCAACAACAATGATTCCTTCAAGTAGTAAGGGCATATGTGTCACAAACTTAGTTAAGGGCCATAGTATAATTTAGAGAAGTTTTGGGTCATAAGTTAATTAAGAAAATTGAAAACTATTAGTTTTGTGTGAAATTACAAGAAGGATTTGATCCTAATAATGAGAGGGTTAGAATTATGGGCAAATTCGTCTTTTGGTTTTAGGGATTAGCACTACTACAAAAATACCCTTTTAGGAGACTCACTTAGATGTGAGTCCTAAAAACAGCTCCTAGACATTTTAGGACTCGCAGAGCGAGTCCTAAAAACTGATGCGTGTCCTAAAAGTTTGATTTGTGTCCTATAGTATTAGCAAAGTTAAATAAAATTTGATTAAGTCTATCGTATTATTGCCAATCGCTGTATCAATCAAAGCAAGTATTCTCTCTAAGGTTGAGGTCTAGAAGGTTGGAGAACTAAAAATCAACTTGAAGGTAATATATTATTAGTCTTTACAATCTAGGTCATGTTTATGATTGTTCATGGGGTTTAAGGGTAGATGTTATGAATTAATTGTTATAATTTCATGTTAGAGTATTTTATGAATATATTTTAATGTTATAAACATGCTATGGAAGAATTAATGATGATATATGGTCTAGTTTTGTGATATATGTTCAGAGCTTGGGGAAGAAGAAGTTTTATTGCATGAGATTTGTTAGGGTTATGAAGTTAGAGATTTCTCATTAATTTTTGTTATTTATTTATCTCTAAAAATTGTATGATGATATAAAGGGGTTAAGGACGAGAAAAACCAAAATAATTGTCAAAATGGATTTATATTGAGGGAGATATGGCCATTCGATGTTGAGTTGGCATCTGGTTTTTAAACCAGCGCCAAGGCATCCAGAATGCCCTGAAAACTTACAAAAATAAATATGTGATGCGGCGCCAAACTCTAGCGCTGCAGCACTTGACTGGGAAAGGGTCCTTTTTGGTACTTTTTAGGTTATTTTGAATCCGTTTTACATGGGGTTCTTCGGGGACTTCCTCCCTAACTTCTTGGGGACATTTTTAGAATTTTTAAGACTTTTTTAAACACACTTTAGATTGGTTTGGGTCTTAGAAAGAGTAAGAATAATTGCATGATATTGGGTTGAGTTATATGCTTTTTTTTAAAGTAAATATTTGAATGTTGTGATTTAAGGCTTGGTTAGGATACTTGAAGGAAACATAATTATTGTTGCCACTTGAACTTGAGGTAAGAAGAATGGTCATGTAACATAGGGTCTGCCTTTGAAGGCACAAATATTGTGTATGAGTGATCTAATTATGTTCATGTATGTTATCGTTATAGTTATAATTTTGTCATATATGTTATGACTTTATGAATATTGCATGCTTTTGTACATTGTTGCATGCTTACGTTAACTTGGGTATGTGAATTTAATTACTTGAATTTTCTATGACTTATGTTTATATTACGACATTGTTTGGTGTTTGGTAAGTGTAGGGCAGGGTAGTTATCGGAATAGGTAGGTGTTTGAGGCGGTGGAGGTTTAGGGTAGGACGCCACTCTCAACCATAAATTTTCAACACTTGCTTACGTTGTTTGATGTTGTATGTTTATGTGGCATGATTACAATATGAAATTGCATGCTTACGTTATTTCATGCTCAGTTTCACATCTGACTAGAACAACACTGGTTTACGACTGTAATGATTCCAGTATTCTATGTTATTTATTTTGTTTATGTTATGTTGTGATAGAATATATTATGCTGTGATTTTATGATACAATATGATTTGTTTTGGAACTATATATGTTAAGGTATAAATTATGAGTAGTATATGACTTAAGTTGTGAAAGTTGAGCTAGAATCTATTTTATGATTGGGCTTTGGGGTTGTGACCTACATAGCTCTTCTTGATGAGTGTTAGCTCACGAGTACTCTGTGTTTCCAGGTGCCATGTGTTAGTTTTTCTTCGTGGCAATAAGTGAAGTGCATGTTTTATTCTGAATGTCTACAATGTAGGACCGTTTCAATTCATGGACTGTGTATAAGACAAGATTTGACATTTCAACCTATAGTAGTGCATTGAAGGAAACTATTTAGTATATTCCAGCCGCAAAACGAAAGTACAAAAGGTAACTTATCAGTAACTCATGAAGTTATTTTTGTAAAGAGTTATTATGCTCACCTTTAGTTTCTTACTGCGATCTCTTTTATCCTTCAATGTTGTTTCTGGTGTTGTTCCTAATCTTTTGTTTGTGGACAAAGCTCGATTTTTGTTTTCCCAATACCATCTTTGAACCAAGCAACAAAGACATTCTAACAAATTTCCAATTGGTAATTATCTTACCTATTTTAGGGATGCATTCAAATATTCTACTATGTTGGAGGTCATTGTTGAATGACGCTTGTTTGTGCTAAATAGCTTTGTCCATTTCTCAACACCAACTTCATTGAACAAGTAAGGGGGAATTCGATCATCAATGTTTTCTAAGCTTTTGATGTGTTTTTCAAAATTAGTAACATTGTATGCCTTGGATGTTGCATGGAATGCATCTCTTAATTCATCTCCTCCTTTTCTGAATTTTGATTTGATATGTTTTAGTGGATGGTAACAACATACTCCATTCATCAAGTTTGGAAACACTTTTTTTACTACTTTTGCAATACTTTCATGCCTATCTGAAATGATGCATTGTTCTTCTCGCTCACCATATGATTCTTTAATTTTTTGCATGAAATACTCCTAGGATGCATCATTTTCCGAGTCAACTATTACAAAATGCTAGTGGGAATATATGTCTATCAGCATCTTGTGCATTAGCAATCATCATAAATATTCTTTGAAAAAGTTCCATCAACAACAATCAATGGTCTGCAGTGATTCCAGCCTTTAAATGAAGCTCTTATTGCAAAAAAAAAATGTACTTAAATCGTCCTTCTTCATCTGTTATGAAGTTTGTTATTGTTCCCGACATAATAGCAACATAAGATTATATTTTTTTTATGTTATACTAACTAGTATCCTTCTCAGTTAGTATCAATATAAAATTACAGAAAGTAACTTGTACCTAGGTTACATTTTTTAATCATGTAAAGAATGGCTAGTATCTCATTGTAAGAATCATGTGGGCAACCAATGACATCTTCTGAAGCCTTCTCTTTAGCTCTCTAATCTTTTTGGTAAGAAATTGATACATTATATTCTTCAGCTATGTCATCAACAATGTCGTTTGGCTTATAGTTTCTTTTGGGGTTTATAATTTTTGTTTTGATGCACTCAGCAATTATGTTTCTTGTTGCTTGATGATGGTCATTATAAGTAAGTTCTAGTGAGCATGTATGAGTTTCCATGTATTTCCTAACCTTGAACATGTATGTTTGACTATGTTGTCTTCCACACATATTAGGCTATAGTCCTTGGATGATGATCTTTTTACTCTGTATTGATGATTCATTTTGATTGCATATAGGCTCATAGAAATATTCATTGTTGTTTTGTCTTTGAAAAGTTTCCCAACCTTTATACAATCTACCCTAGGATTTGTAATTATGTTTGTTGTGTTTTCCCAAATGGAGTTGATTGCCTTTTTAGCTTGGGCTAGTATATAGTCTATCATTGTTCCTGCAACTTGTGTCCATGTAGGTAACTCTTCAGTATCCTGTATATATGGTTCAATTTTTTCATTCATTCTAGATGTGCTGGCAATGCAAGTTGTTTGTAGTGTGGATACCATTTGCTCGCCATTGTTGAAGGTAGGTGAAATGTTAACCAATAAAGGGTAGACAGTGTCATTATTATTTTTCTTTCTTATTTGCTCATAAAACTTGCATCCATTGTCATCCTTGATCTTCATTGGTGGTATATCTTTCCTTATTTGATATTATATATCTATAATGCTTTTGTTTTTATCCAATTCCAAAGCATTACAAATTATTGACTTGAGATTTTCAAATGAGCAACTTGTTTGTATTAGCATTCCCATGAACTCATAATCTGTGTATATACATTTATCTACCAACTTTACATTGTAGTAAATGATCATTGTTCTTGGTTCCATGTTCTATTATAGAATATACAAATAGTTTGTTTAGAATTTTATGAAGAAAATTTATATTGTAGAAGCTACTCGACAATATCTTGCTAACTTTTTTTTTACAAGAATTGTTGCCATAATTTGATTATGGATTAAGTTTTATTAGAGTTTGAAAATTTACTTGTTTGTAGCTTTTGGTGGCCTTGGTACGCTTATACGATGATCGTCGATGATAATTTGTGCTCATTGTTTTCACCGGAATCAATGGAATTTTGAAGGAAATCACATTTGCGGTTGGCTGGTAGCTTTTTGTAGAATAAATCGGATCGATCAAAGCATTTTTGTATATTCAATGGCGATTTTTTCTTTTATTGGTTTAGAATTCGTGTCTGGTATTTTTCAGATCTTCAATGGCGATTTTCATAACTCCATTGGTGATGGTTTCGATTTTGATTGTGGTTGTTTAGTGATGTTTAAATGTCGAAATTGCAGGAGTTTGAACTGGATTTTAGAGGCAAAATTGCTTTTAGATTAATGAGTTGGCCCATATTGTTGAAGGTGGTTGCCTAGATTTTCCGGGTTTCCATTTTTTGTTTCTGGTATGTATTAATTTGGGTTCCAGTATATAATTAGTTAGTATATCTATAATTAATTTGTCTCCGTTATTTGTGGAATTATTTTTAGTATTAGGTATATATAAATTTCCCTACAAAATATAAGCACAATAACCATTAATCACACTAAAAACACTTAAACTAACACTTTTGAATGTGGAGTAAAACCATAAGACCCACTAATAATACAAATAAAAAAACAATCTAATACAACTACCCATTAATAGTAATAAAATAGAAATATATTTAAAAAAACTAAATAAAGTCTAATAAAATAACTAACTAAAACAATTCTTATTGGTTTGTGGTATGGCATTGGGACCCATTATTAGCTATTGGAACAGTCTAATATCATTATTATGGATCTTAATAGTGGCCCAGATATTTTGGGCCAACTATGAAAATGAAAACTTTAAAGCCCACTAACAATTACCTAGGACCATGTAGGGTGAGACAGTTTTTCCTTATATAAGTGTATTAATTGTCTTCTAAAGTTGTGCTTGCGTGTATAAAAATATAGGCCATTTAAGATTTTTGCCCCCTTAATTATGACACATATATTATCGTGCCCCATTATTTCTTTTAGGCCTTTAAAAATTCCCTCAAACTATTCACAATGTTGTAAAGTGAGATTTCTGTCCAATTTTACCCAATGTGGTTAACGACATGCTGATGTGGCTTTTTGTTTGCTAATGTGTCTTGGTCACGTCAGAGCCATGTATATATATTTTTTTAAATATAATTTAGAAATATTAAAAATCTATTTTAAATTAAAAACTAATAGATTTAAAATAAATCATATTTTATAAGCAAAAAAAAAGTTAACTTTGTAAGATTTTATTTAATTTAAAATATTTTGAGTGTAATGATTTTAATTTTTAATAAAAATAGAGTTTTTTAATATTTTTAAATTACACACGTGGTGCTAATGTGGCCAAGACACATCACCAAACAAAGAGTTATGTCAGCATATCATTAGCCACATTGGACAAAATTGGACGGAAGTCCTACTTTACAATACTGTGAATAGTTCGGGAGAATTTTTATCGGCCCGAAAAAATCAGGTGGCACGATAATATATTGGTTATAGTTCGAGGAAAAAAATCATAAATAGTCAAAAATATAAATCAGAACATATATCATAGGTTGGTCTTGCTCTAACCAAGCAAACCCTTTATCAATTTTTTCATTTTTTATTATAATAATATATAACACAAGATTAGATATTTAATAATTATATTAATATAAATTTAAATATTATAAAATATTATTATAATAATCTTAAATTTTTACTAATTATATTAATATGAATTTAAATATTATAAAATATTATTATTATAATAATATTTAATACAAAACTAAATATTTAATACTTATATCGCTATAAATTTAAATATTTTAAAATATCATTATAATAATATATAATAAATAATCTTAATTTTAATTAAAAAATTATTATTTATGTTTAAATAAAATTATCATATTTTTTTGTATATATTTAAAAAATTATAAAAAGTGTTTGGTTTAATTTTGTATTTAACATGTTTATGTGATTCTTTTATATATAATATTATTTATTTATTTATTTATTTAAAATTTATATTACAATATTACAAATTTAATAAATTAACAAACTTGCATGGCAATTGCTAATAACTAGTATATATATAAACTTAACCTTAAAATTTCCAACCCAAATCCAGTAGTTCTTGGTCGTTATTCACGCTGATTGCCCCTCTTTGCAGCCGGTGGCGGGGACCGCCGTAGCCGCCACCGTCGCTACTGATCATACTAGCTTGGTTTCCATGTATTTTCTTAGTCATGATGACCGGACCAGAACCTGAGCGGAGACTATTAACCCAATCAATCGTTTTTGCTTTCTTTGATACTAATGACGATGATGTTCTTGAACTATTGTTATTAAATGAAATACTTGTAGGCCTTGTTGTAATCTTATTGTCATTTTTCTTAGTCTCTTTTATTTCGATCTTGGTCCCTCCTTCCATTTTTATGTTAATATTCACCTCGGAATATGTCTCTTCCTTTGCAAATCTCCCTCCAATATTATTTTCTGATTCTCTTTTAGTCCTCTCCTTTCGGTGCTGATGAAGCCTATGCAAACGGAGAGCGAGATGGTAAATTCCATCCTTAATTTCTTCTTCCAAGTCTCTCTCCACATCCAACTCCAGCTCGTGCCGAATTTTTATGATCTCTTCATCATCTTCTTTCCAATTCCTCGCCAATAATTGGTTCTCCTTCACCTTCATCTACACTTACATAAAGAAGTAATTTCATACGTACGTAAGTTTCTACAATATTAATTACTAATACTACTTACAGAAAGATGATGTGTCTTGGTTACCACAGAGTCATCAGGGCAAGAAATTTCCTTGTCATTATAGCTGAAATAGTCCAGAGACTCGGTCGATAAAAAGCCTGTATATTCTGCAAAAACACACATATATAAAAGCAAATAATAAAAAACATTATATATGGGAAAGCATAGAATAATATATACATATGATGATGAAAACCTTGTAGGGGATCTGATTTGGTGTGTTGTTCTAGCTGGTCCATACTTGAACTTTATGCTTCCTTTTTTCTTTCTTTCATTCCCCACCACACTTAGTGTGTGTTGAGAGAAGTGCTTAAAAGCGTTGAGAATGAATGAGATATTTTATGTAATGGGTTGAAGAGAGTGATTTGGAGTGGGAGTGAGGGGGAAGCGATGGGGGACCCTTGGTGCTGTTGGGGCGAAGGAGACATAGCACATATAGGTTTTGTTAATTTAGAGTAGAGAGAGAAGTTAAAACATGACCGTTAAAAACGTATTTGGATCGGCTTATTTGAACTTAGGCGCCAAATGCCTCAGCCCAATTTGGAATGATTTTATTGTGTTTGGAAGATAAAAATCGAGACAGTCTTCCTAAGTGTAGATGGTGCTTTACGTGGAAGGGATTATGGGGTTTGGGATGCCCTTAAAGCATAATCAACATACATATATAGGATGATGATATTGAATAGTAGCATACCCACACGTTCTTGATGTGTTTGCCTGTGGATAGTTACCCTTCCGTTGGGCTTCATTTCATTCCATTTGAGCTTTGGACTTTCCTTCTGGGCCCAATTTTATATAGAGAAATTTATATATATCAATATATATATAGGACAATTCTAGGGCTTTACTTTAAGCACTACTGGTAGGGCTCTCAGTGTTTCTCGACCTGTGAACAGTTTTCGGCGGGACTTTTTTTTATGACCGTATATATTGTAACTATTTAGAGCATCCTGCAAATTTTCAGCAAATTTCGAATAGTTTACAGTACCGAAAACTAGGTTCAAACATGTTGTTTTCGACGCGCATAAAAAAAATTAGTCACGCGTGCAACAACATGTTTGAACCTAGTTTTCGGTACTGTAAACTATTCAGAATTTTCTGAAAATTTGTAAGATGCTCTAAATAGCTACAATATACACGGCCATAAAAAAAATCGCGCCGAAAACTATTCACGAGTTGTAAACACTAAGAGTCCTACCAGTAGGGCTTAAAGTGAAGCCCCTATAGGAGAATTCATCTATATTTATATATACATATAAGGTGAAATTACATGAAATTTAAAATATTTTTATCATTTTTTTATCAAAATATGGGGTTTTCAACTTTATGCATTTTTGTGGCATTTTTAATTTTTTTTTTTTACATTTTTATAGGGTTTTTTTTTACCATATTTTGGTAATTTTATTTTTTTTATCATATTTTTTCGAATAAGTTTTTTAAACATTTATGTGGTAGTAATTGATTACCTTTACCACCATATCACTAAAAAGCTATATAAAAAAATAATATCAATTTTTGTAATAGGATGGTAATTGGTTACTTAACCAAGTTTGAAAAAAAATATATGAAAAAAAAATCTTGATGGTATCTAGTTACTTAGTTAGGCGTGAAAAAAATAGATCTAAACAAAAAATTTATATAAATCACAACTGGTTACAACTAGGTCTTAAAAAAAAAAAAAAAAATAGATCTGAAATAAAAAGCAAATCAGTTTCCATAGTACCTAATTACTTAGCCAAGTATGAAAAAAAAATCATATCTAAACAAACAAAATAAATTAAATTCGTTGTTATCGTAACTGGTTACAACTAGGTCTGGAAAAAAAAATATCAGATCTGAAGAAAAAATATCAGTCACCATGGTACTAGGTTACTTAACAAGATTTGGAAAAAAAAATAGATCTGAATAAAAAAAAAACTAAACAAATCGTGATGGTAAACGGTTACAGTTAGGTCTGGAAAAAAATTTCAAATTTGAAATGAAAAATCAGATCTGAAATGCAAAATCAGATGTGGAAAAAAAAGAATAAGAACAAAATCAAAAGAAAAAGACGACCTCGCAAAGGGTCATGAGGCTTCGTGACTAGGAGCGGGAGTCGAAGATGGAGACCTCACGCTGCTGGAGATGGAGTTGCTAACTATGGGCGATCTGATAAAATGGAGAGATCAAGAAAAAGAAAAAAAAAACAGTTTGAGGGAGGAGTGAGAGTGAGAGATTGGGAGGGAGAGATCGAATATTGCGTTTTTTTTGTGGTAATGTATATTTATATTTTATTGGGTGGCTTTATTTTTAATTTTTTTTTTTAACTTACAATATTTGGTAGCAAAAGTTAAATGCCCATAAATATAGAAACTATATTTATTTTTCTCGTATTTATGTAAACTTCTCCATGATGTAAAATAATTCTAAAAATTCCTTAAATAAACTTATTTACGCATATATCATGCCACGTGAGCACTAGTATACCAAATTTTGAAGAAAAAAAGTAGGAAAATTTGGTTTCCCATAATTTTTAATTCCTTTTGGGTTGTAAAAAATTACTTATTAGTTGCTTGTGATATTGATAAGATACAATTTGTTATTTTTTTATAAAAAAATTTATTTTTAGATCATATTATTTCACATATATTTTGGTTACATCCAAAACTTATTTTTCTAGACATCTTAATATACATATTAGTTATTTTCAAGTTATATTTTGGTATCTTATTATTTAAGATACATTTTGGTAACATTCAAACTTATTTCAGAAAATAATCAGTTATCATAAAGTATTATAAGTTACGGTATAGTTTATTAATAAAAATTATTTTAGTATACTACACAATAACTTTTAATATGACTTTTTGGTCACTCATGTAATTTACAGGCTACCTTATAAGTTTAAAGTTTTATGATGTTGATACTATTTGGTTCCTTATAAGTTTTTTGGAAACCTATCAAAATTGTACTATAAAATAAGGTTATTTAGAATATCATTTGGTAACTATTATATATGAAATAATAAAATAATTTTCAGCTATTATTGAAGTTGGTTGGTATATTAAATTTTATTGAAATTTAAACTTTTGTTACTTTTTGGTTAGCTAAATATAAAATAAGCTAAAAAATTATTTTTGATTGCGGTCATCTTTTCTGGCGATGACAAAAAAAATATATGCTTCCTACATATCAAAATGACCACCTTGAAGAGTAGGCAGTAATGGTACCGCTCTTAAGCCCAAATGACCAGCGGTGTGGGTGGAATTTTTCTTTTAAAGTTGTGGAGAGGAAAGAGAACAAAGAGAAAAGAAAAACCCATTTTTTTTTATTCTCGAATTATAATTTTATAACTAAATTTTTTGCAAGTATTTATATAAATAAAATACAAAAAATGGTGTGAGGGGTAAATTATCCATTTGTGTACTAGAAATGACAAATAAAAACACATCATGTTGCTCAAAGTTTTTTTTTGTTTTTATGGAAATTATATCACTTTACTATTCTATATATTATTTATTTCAGTATATTCACTTTATTTAGTTAATATTAAAATATTATTTTTTATTTGAAAAATTAGTATAAAATCATAATTCAACATAATTTTTATTAATATGAATTATTTATACAATATGCTTTATATATAAAAAAAATTATTTAACTAATAAAACACCTAATACTTTATATAAATTAATAATTTTATTTTCTTATCTTCCTCTTCAAATTTTCATGATTGAAATAATTGTATGTTTTGTTTTTGTTTTTGTTTTTCTAAATTAATATTTAGAAAATCAACAATTATTTTCTACTCATATGAAATCTTATTCCATTTCATTTTTATTTTTATTCTTATTCACATTATTTTGTTTTCATTCCCCCAACAAAATATATTATTGAATATATATTTATTCTATGTTCATTAAAAGTCATCTAAATTGAAAGGAAAATGTGTAAAAGTTCCAGTTAAGTTATAAAGTAATTTGTTTTCTCTTGCAGGAAAAGTAACTTCTATCTTGGTACGGCCATAGGTCATCCTCTAAATTAGTTTTACAAATATATATACATTTAATGGGAACGACTACTATATTGACAGTTTTTTGTCAACACCAGTATTGACAAAAGTTGGTTTCGGCATGTGGATAGTTATACATTCAAATTTTTCATAATGGCAGTGTATATTGTAGTCATTTAGATAACATCCCACAAGTTTCAAGAAATTCTAAATAATTTACGGTGCCAAAAACATGTTTTAAACAACTTGTTGCATGCTATTGACATAGTTTTTCTCCAACGTTGAATTAAGAGAATAACTGGGATGAATTAGTGCTTAATGATAAACCGTAATAAGAAAAAGGACTCTCAAGAATTCTCTAAAGGAGAATTCCCAATAACACTTGTCTTTTTTACTTGGTTCAGTGGTTAAAATCCACCTAGTGCACGAGGCTATATTATTATTGTTTTTCTCTCTCAATTTTGACAGATTTTCTGCATTACAAAAAACATTTTTCCTTTTATCCAAGATCTCAGTATTTATACAGAAAATCCTTGGACAAGTCTTCGGGTCATCACGTGACTTAAACACCTAATTTTATCTGTATTACACTTATTATAAATATTTCAATTTATCCTATGGTATGGTCTGATCAGGAAATAAAACTGATCCTGGATCCTCAGGGACATGTGGACATGCCCTGCCTAACAATGCACGGTAGTATAACGTGTCCGGGTTTTCAAGGATCTGCGAACATGCCATGTCTGGCCATGTACGATTATATAACGTGTCCCGGTTTTCAGGGATCGAAGGACACGCCAGATCCTTAGTGTGCCCCGAGCTGATTATACTATAAGCTCGTGCCATTGATGCTAGGCCTTATACATATTACAAGTTCGTGCCTATCGCTTTATACACCCCAACTCGTGCCATCACCTTGGGGACCGTGCTGTCTTCGTGGAGAATACATGGATTCATTGGTCATTTTTTTTCGTGCCTTTACTTGCCAGTTGTACTCGAGCTGAAATTAGGATGCACATTTGCCTCCCAAGTCTCTGCTCGTGTTTTATGACGTCATCTTCTCACCTACATAGTAGGGACTTTTAGGCTTCCATTGCAATTACCCATGTTTGCCCACTACTCGAGTACTAGACACATGGAACATTACAATTGGCGTCTGTTCGGGTTCTGAGGACTTCATTAATTGTCTTGTGAACTTTTTGTCGTCGTTTCATCTTTCGAACCGCAACCCTCGGATTTTTCATTGGCCAAATTGGGTGGCTCACGTTGATTTATGCCATTTACATATAAAAGGGATAGACAATTCCTACAGTCCATCACCTTTTATTCGAAAATTTTCTCTGTCTTCCGTCTTCTACATCTTCAAACCTTCTTCTTTCTCAGAGAAAGGAAAACCCCCAAAACTCTTTGTTGCGATATCTTCTCAACACCAAGTCATACAACTACTCAGGAGTGAGCACTCCCATCCTTGCATAATACACTTCTCTCATCGATGTTTACACTGTAAGTTTTATTGTTTAACCTAAACTCCCTTTTTTTTATCGACTTCTAAGTCCTATTTACCATGTCCACTTATGCTTCTCCGTAGTCACTATTAGGGTGTTTCCCTGATCTTTTTGGCATACATCCTCCAACCTTAGGCTTATACAGAAGGTTTAGAACCCCTCCCAAAATAATGATATTACAAAACTGGGCATTTTCTATGTAGATTTGGGTATTTCATGGTAAGTTTTCTTTTAGGAAATACCCATTTGAGATGTAGAAGATGAAAGGTTAGGGTTCAAAAATTAGATTGCTTAGGGAACACGCTCCTTGGGTGGTATTTTCTCTAAACCGCCTCCCAAGGACAGAAGTGGCCGAATTCTCTGACACGCGAATCCTGAGATATCAGGGGTGTGTTGGGAAACTAAGGTGCGTAGCGTAGGGTAGTGTGTGTGATCACGCAACGGGCTGAGACCAACTTAGCTCGTATATCACAGATACTCTTCTTTCCCACTCATTCAAGTCATACTTTATAAAATATTAGGTCGCCTACTAAGTGTTTCATCCTTCTTGTTCGTTAGGCGATCTAATTGCGCCCAAGAAAAATGCACCAAAGAAGAACGTACCAAAGAAAGACGCTCCTGGCCCGTTTTTCCAGCAAATTAGCAAGGGGAAGGAGATCGCCTCTGAGTCTCCCCTTCCCCACTTTGGCCCCGTGGTGGAGAGGGAGATTGTGGTGGACCCCGATGCTTTCTATGAGGCGGAGACGATCGTCTCCAAGATCACAACCCAAGGAAGGGTCAATAAGATAATGTTGTCCCACAACATTGAGGTCGGGTCCGGGGGCCTCATCGCCCGACCTTCGTATGAAGGGGAAAGGAGCTGCGCGCCTCTCCAAGATGACTTTGCGACCTGGAGCAATGAGCACCTGAAGGCGGGGGCCTTCCTTCCTCTAGACCAGTACTTCGCCAACTTCCTCAACTACGTGAAGTTGGCGTCGTTCCAGCTCCCCCCGAAATCATACCGACTGTTAGTGGGGTTGAAGAATCTTTTTCTAAAGCACGAGTGGGAGGCCCCTACTCCAGCAAACATCCTTTATTTTTTATGCCTCAAGGCCAGCCCGGAGCAACGAGGGCGAGGTGATGGGTTCTATTACTTGACCCGATTCCCGAACTCGCCCTCGGTCATCGAGATCCCCAGCCACCCCAATGACTATAAAGACAAATTCTCTATGTCGAATGGGTTCCGCAACTGCGAACATCGATACTTCAACCGTCCTCTTAAGTCTCATTTCCTTTCTTAGCTCGTGAAATCATTATCTTTGTGTCTGGACCTACTCCTCGTGTATATACTAATTGAGTATTATTTTTGTGCAGCCATATTCGCGAGGACGGACAAATATGTGACTCTCGGGGGTCAATACGATACGCTGCTAGGCTTCTGCCTAGTGAGAAGGACTATCGCCAGCTCGTGACCGATGACATGATGCTGGTGTGTAAGTTAATCACTAAAGGCCAGACTTTGTCCTTGAGAAGGACACTGGCTATTCTTCCGGTGGCCTGCGAGCTCCTGCCTACCCATGATGGGGACATCGAGGCCATTGAAGGCGAGGAGCAAGAAGAAAATGAAGTGCCTCTCCTGCAGAAAAGGCGGGCTCGCGAGGGTGCTTGGGACCCTGAGTTAGAGCGAGCTTCATCAGGGGTAGCAGCCAGCCCCTCCGGCCAAGGTAACCCATATCTCTATAGGGAATTAGATAGAGCTTTCGCTAACCTTAGGTTAGTTAGGTTTAATCCAAACCAGCTCGTCCATCACCATCCTAACGATCCAGACTGTAATATAACCATGCTTTAGTGCATGGACCACTTAGTGTTACGCCACGACATGGGCTATCCTAAAGGAACCATTGTCGTAGATAATACCCTATCCTTTAGGTCGGTCTTTTTTTAAGAGTATGGGACCAATCTTAGGTCGTGGCTCTCTCTGCTCCAGGGTACCCTTTCCCCTGGACTTAGGCAGTACGTAGAGGAGTCCAGCCCCGAAATAGAACCTGAGCCTGAACCTCCCCTAATTCAGGAAATCGTAGACTTAGGTTCCCCATTTCCCCAAGTAGTCTTGAGGCCAGAGGTCGTGACAATAGACTCCTCCCCCAACCCGGATGGTAGGACTTATATTATATTGTATATATATTGTAAATTTCTGACCTTATCCATGTTCTAACTCCCTTCTTATTCTTTTCAGACGAAGAAATGGAGCGACCTGGGGCTCCCGATCTCCTCACTACTTTCCCGGGCGGGAAGTCTAGCTCGGGTCCTGTCGTAAAAAGGCCCCGATATACGAAGAAAATGCCTCCTGCGGCAGGAACCACATCCAAGTCCCCTGCTATGGGGAAAGGTACAAACTCAGCAGCTCCGACCTCCACCGTGACGGAGAAAATGATTCCCCCTCCTCCTCCTCGGTTTGCACCTGCTCCGGATCAAGTCATACAAGGCGATCCCTCAACTCCTGCTACTCCTGCCGCCACCGTTCGTATTCCCGTGGATCCCCACAACCTGGAGAAAATCCCCGACACCTTTAGGGGGACCCTTTATGAGACTACGAACCACATGGTGGAGCATGTCTACAAAGCTAACCCAAGGGACCTCAGGACGATAGAGGAGTGCAGCCCGGAGAATGTCCTGGAGTCAGCTTTGGGGATGACCCTCAATGTAAGATCTTTTCCTTTAAGTTAGTGAAAATTTTCCTTTTCAATTTTGCCCCCCAGTATGCGCCTAACTATCCCCTTTGTATTTTGTAGGCAGCCCTAGCTTAGCACCACAGCATAGCCCAAGCTTGAGCTAGGAACGATGAGCTTCAGACCGAGATCCAGACCGTAAAGACCGTCCTAACCGCAGCTCAAGAGGGCGAGCAGGCTGCCAAAACTGCCCTTGCAGCCGCGCAAAAAGGAGAGCACGATGCCAAGGCCGCCCTTGCATCATCCCATGAAAGTGAGCAGGCCACGAAGGCCTCCTTGGCCACTCTTCAGGTCGAGGTTACTGAGGCCAAGGCAAAGTTGCAAGAGGCCGAGTCTGCGGTGTAGGAGGAGAAGGCGGCCTCTCTATCCTCCATGGAAGATATGCTGTACCACTGTTGGGAATTTAACCAGGATGGCAACTTTTCTTTCATGTCTCCCGAGCTGTGGGATCCCTATCTTGAGAAGTTCAAGGCTCGGATCCTACAAGAGCCATCTGAGACGGGGGAAGCCTCTGTTGTGGATGAGCAGGAGGTTGAGGAAATCACCTCTTCGAAGCGTCCTGGAGGAGTCTAAAGCGGAGCTCCAATTTGTTGTGGTTTTTTTTTACAAGTGTTTGTAAACGATTGCCTTCGGGCCAGTTCGAGGTTGTTTTTTTTTTATATATAATTTTAATCTTTTCCTTAGTTCTCTCATGTTTATGATTTCTTATATTTGCACACTTGAGATTTTAGGACTCGAGTATTAGATCGGGATAGATATTTTGAATTTGGCTACATTCGAACATGATGTGTTGATTTATATCATACATGTTAAGTGTCAGGCCTCGGACCCGATTATATCCGGGATTTTAAATATTTCAAACTTAGTTCATGTTAGGTTAACTGATATCTCGAGCTTCTAGGAAAGCCATCAAATTTTCAATTTTGCTAACTTCTAAGTTTTGGACCTGGTTGTATCCAGGATTTTAAATGATTTAAACTTAGTTTGTGCTAGGTTTATTGAAACTTCGTGTTTTTCTTAAAAGAAAAACATTAGTTAATCAATTTTGCTAACTTCTAAGTTTTGGACCTGGTTGTATCCAGGGTTTTAAATAATTTAAACTTAGTCCGTACTAGGTTTATTGACACCTCGTGTTTTTCTTAAAAGAAAAACATCGGTTAATCAATTTTACTAAATTCTAAGTTTTGGACCTGGTTGTATCCAGGATAGCTTTGTACCTGGTTATATCCAGGATTTTAAATATTTCAAATTCATCCTTAATTTACATATTCTAATTTTAATCTATCTCGGGTTATATGCCCCCCTAGTAACCAAAATGTGAACTTTCTTGGTTACTTAGACAAACGTTATCACACGAACTGATATATAAATAATCTTGCGAAGGGAAAAAGATTAAAACTATACAAAAAACAAGAAATACATGATGATCCCTTCATTTCTTAGTATAATTAAGCCTTACATAGATGGATGGTATCACTATTGATAATACTTCTTTAGGTGCAGGGCATTCCAGGTCCGTGGGACTGTTTCTCCACTAAGTTGAGCTAATTTAAAAGTTCCTTCATGGATGACTTCCACAATCGGATAGGGCCTTTCCCAGTTTGGACCTAAAGCGCCATCTTTAGTGTCCTTGTTCGCCAAAAAGACCCTTCAGAGAACCAGGTCGCCAAAGCCAAATCCACGTCTTCTGACCTTGGAATTAAAATAACGAGTGATTTTCTGTTGGTAATGTGCGAGTTGTAGTTGTGAATCCTCTCGTTTCTCATCAACCAGGTCGAGAGACGCATTAAGCAACTCCTCATTCTGCTCTTGGCTGAATGTCTGTAGCCTGTGTGTGGCTACTTTTGCTTTGACGGGAAGGACGGCCTCACTCCCGAAAGTCAGGGAGAAAGGGATGTGTCCTATGGAGGTCTGGTGGGAGGTCCGGTACGCCCATAGTACCTGCGGGAGCTGCTCAGGCCAGAATCCCTTGGCCTCATCTAACATTTTCTTAAGACTCGCTTTAAGGGTTTTATTCACAGCCTCGACCTGTCCATTGGCCTGTGGGTACGCCACTGAAGAGAAACTTTTAATTATACCGTGCTTTTCACAGAACTCGGTGAAGAGATCATTGTCGAATTGAGTTCCATTGTCTGACATAATCTTCTTGGGTCCCAAACCAGCATACAATACTTTTGACCACAAAGTCGAGGACTCTTTTTGAGGTGGTGATGGTTGCCAGAGGCTCAACCTCTACCCACTTTGTGAAATAATCAATGGCCACCACCGCATAATGAACTCCTCCCTTTCCCTTAGGTAGGCTCCTATTAAATCAATCCCCCATATTGCAAATGGCCATGGGGATGAAATAATCGTTAGCTCGACCGGAGAAGCTTGCGCGGATGTGGCGAAGCACTAACATTTATCACATTTATGATCATGAGAGATGGAATCATTTGTTAAAGTGGGCCAAAAATAACCCTGCCTAAATATTTTTAATGTGAGGTTTTGCCCACCAGTATGATCCCCACAGAACCCTTCATGCACCTCCTCCAGGATGGTTTTGGCCTCCTCCGGTAGAACACATCATAGAAGGGGTAAAGAATGGCCATGTCGGTACAACGTTTCATCCATAACCACATACCTTGGGGCTTGATAGAGCATCCTTCTCGCGTCCTTTCTCTCTTCAGGTAGCTTTCATATCGTAAGAAACTCCACTAAGGGGGCCATCCAGGTCGGCCTAATGTCAATCATCTCGACCTCCATCGCTTTTCCTGCCACGCTCGGGCTTTCCAAGAATTCCACTGGTACTACATTCAAAGTCTCAGCTTCCTTTGAGGTGGCGAGCCTCGCCAAAGCATCTGCATTAGAGTTTTGCTCACAAGGGATCTGTTGGACGGTGCCACACTCAAATTCAGATAGCTCTTTCTTCACCTTTGCTAGGTAAGCTGCCATCTTGGTACCCCGCGCTTGGTATTCCCCTAACACTTGATTGACCACGAGCTGGGAATCACTATAACATTGGACGGCCCTTGCTTTCAATTCCTTTGCCACTCTAAGCCCAGCTAACAAGGCCTCATACTCAGCTTTGTTGTTTGATGCTTCGAATCTGAATCGTAGCGTGGTATGGAACCAATGCCCCTCCGGAGAGATCAGTATGATTCCAGCTCCGGACCCATTCTCGTTAGAGGAGCCGTCCACGAATATTCTCCACAACTCCTGCACTGGTTCTTTCAAGAGCTCCTTTTGAAATCTGGTGCATTCAGCCATGAAATCAGCAAGGTTCTGGATTTTGATCGATGTCTGTGGTACATACAGTATATCGAACTGGCTAAGCTCGACTGCCCATTTTAAGAGACGTCCCGACGCTTCAGGTTTTTGCAATACCTACCTTAGAGGTTGGTCGGTCATGACGTGAATTGAATGGGACTGGAAGTATGGCCTAAGCTTCATGGAGTCTAATATTAGGCAGAACGCCATTTTTTTGATCAGGGTATACCATGATTCAGCTCAGAGAAGTCTTTTGCTTATATAATACACCAGTTTTTTAACACGGTCTTCTTCCCGAACCAACACGGCGTTGGCTAAATTTTCTATCACATCCAAATAAAGGAATAGGGACTCCTCTGCCATTGGTTTAGACAATACTGGGGGCTCGGCCAAATGTGTTTTCAGATCGAGAGATGCCTTTTCGCATTCCCCAGTCCATTCAAATTTCTTATTTCCTCGGAGCAAGTTATAGAATGGTAAGAACTTGTCAGTGGATTTTGAAATGGACCGATTTAGGACTGCCACCCTTCCAGTTAGGCTCTAGACTTCTTTACGTGATCTAGGCGAAGGAATTTCCAATAACGACCTGATTTTATCTTGATTTTCCTCTATCCCCCTCGTATTGATTATGAATCCCAGAAACCTTCCCGACGCCACTCTGAAAGTACACTTATGGGGATTCAGCCTCATATTGTATTTCCTCAGGATCTCGAAACATTCATTTAGGTTGGACACATGGCCGTCGGCAGTCTTAGACTTGACTAGCATGTCATCGACATACACTTCCATATTCTTTCCAATCTGGCCAACAAACATTCTGTTAACTAACCGTTGGTAGGTAGCCCCAGCGTTCTTTAGTCCGAAGGGCATAACTTTATAACAGTATACATTTGTTGGAGTCATAAAGCTAGTATGCTCCTGGTTCGCAGGATTAATTGCGATCTAGTTATATCCAAATTATGCATCCATGAAGGACATAAGCTCGTGCCCCGCGGTGGCATCTACCAACTGATCAATTATCGATAATGGAAAGCAATCCTTAGGACAAGCTTTGTTCACGTCGGAGAAATCGATGCAGGTCCGCCACTTTCTGTTTGGCTTCAGGACCAGGATAGGATTCGCGACCCAAATCAGATATTTTTCTTCACGAATGAACCCACACTTTAATAACCGAGCTACTTCTTCCTCCAACGCCTCAGCTCGGATTGTTCCTAGACGCCTCTGTTTTTGGGATCTGGCGGGCACGCTTTTTGTAATGCCCCGAATTCTCTGTTGTGTTTAATGGCGGGAACAGTAGGTCGGGAGGGCCATACTTGTTTAATTATGCCATTAAATGAATATATGCATGTTTATGAGAATTATATTATAATATTATGTTAAATGCATGCATGTGGGTCCACATTTTATGACAGGGGTATTTTGGTAATTTGGCTCATTGAGAGCATATTTGTATATTTTGGGTGCATGCTTGTGTTTAATTGTGAGGCCACATTATAATGTGGATTGGTTTGAGTTATTCGGCATGATACAATCTTTAAATATAAATTATCGGTTTGGTCATAACAGGCTTAAGCTCGGGGCTCGGGGTGTTTTGGTGATTAGAGCGTTACCGGGAATTAGAGGGTAACGAGATAAGAATATTTGGTATTTGGGAATATTGAGATTAGCAGGAATTTGAGAGCGTTAATTATGATTAACGAGATAGGTGAGAAATACCAATTTTACCCTTAGGATGAATTTAGGAACCTTAAATGACCTAGGGGCATTAAGGTCATTTGGCTTGGGTTATATTTGATATTGGTTGGCTGTAGAAGAACAGAATAAAAACAGAGCAAGGTTTCTCTTTCCCGTACATCATTTTCTCTCCTTTCTCCTTTGGAGTTTTTGAGCCCAAATTGAGGAATCAAGGATTTGAGTTTATAGATTTGGTTCATCCATTGAGGATGGTTTAATCTCAAGTTTGAGGTAAGTTTCAGTCATGAAATCTCTGGTTTTACTCTGTTTTGGTTTAAGTTTTTAGCTTGTGATTTCTTTGTGGATAGTTGGAATTAATGGAAGTTTGGTTGGTGTTTAACTTGGGTTTTTATGAGGGTGAGATGTAGATGAAGTTTAGGGGTTGAATTGGGTGTTAGGGTGATGTTTGGGATTGGTTTGAAGGGTTGGTTTCAAGGAAAAACGCAGGGGAGGAAAATCTGGTTCTTGCTATTTTGCAGTAAAGAGCCGCGGCAGGGATATGGTGAGCCACAGCCCGCACTAGTTGATGGGGAAGAGCCGCCTCTGTCTTAGGGGCAAGCCGCGGCGCGGCTAGGGAGGGCCGCGGCCTATAAGGGCATTTTTGGCCAGAAATGAGTTTTTAGTCTGGGGATTCAAGCCTTAGGCCTCGAGATTGATCCTACTACCCGGTTTAGTAGGATTCGATGTCTTGGAGGCTAGGTTTTGGTTTGGGAACCTTTATTATTCATTATATTAATGGAATCCCATAATTGGTTATGACCAGGTAACTGCTAAAGAACCAAAAGGTTGATCGTTCTCAAGGGTCGTTCTTATTATATTTCTCGCTCGAACCCGAGGTAAGAAAACTGCACCCCATATGTGACATGCATGGTTATTCTTGAGGCATGTTGATTGTGTAAATGTGGACATGGATTGATTATTGAATGCTTAGAAAATCTTGCTCACATGTGCATGGTACTGACTCATTGGTCAGATTTGGCAAAGGTGTCAGTGTCAACTGTGAAGCTGTGACTCATTAGTCAGGTTTGGCAGTGGTACGGGGCACTAGTCACATAGTGCTGACTCATTAGTCAGGACGGCTTTAGCATGCCAATAAAAATTAGATCTAATAGATATCTGCATTGGATGACTCAAAGAGCATTAATGCCGGACCGACCTCAAGTTCGATGAATATTATAAGTGCTTGTGTGACTTACCCATCAGTCTCTCATCTGTTTAAGGCTAGTGGCTTACCCAGCAGCCACTCTTCTGTTTAAATTAGTGACTTGCTTGTTAGTCACTCAGTATGGTTTACCAGAACCTCAAGTGATATTCACTCATCTGTTTAAGAGCTATAAGCTCTGTGTGATTATAATGATAATCATTTGATAATGTTTGTGTACAATATTGTGTTTTCTTGCTGGGCTTTGGCTCATGGGTGCTATGTGGTGCAGGTAAAGGGAAAGAAAATCTCACCCAGCCTTGAGTGGAGAGCTTAGGTGGTGATGTGTACATATGCGGCTGCTTGACCACCACGGCCAAGGAGTTCTCAGAGGAACTAGGGGGTTCACCCTATTTTTGCCGCTTAGGTCAGCGGGTTTATAATTTTGAAATTGTAATGACCATTTTGAGTTGTAAATAACTTGTAACGTTTTGATGAGCTCATGAACAGTTTTATATACTTAATAAAATATATCCTTTCCCTTTTTATTGATTTTCACCTTAGCCTGTTAATAACACTTAGAACACGTTTTTAACCAAAGGACTCGGGTAGCGGGTCAAATTTTCAGTTCACCGTTCACCGTAACGGTTCTGGGGTAGCCAGGGCGCTACACTTTTATCCAAATTCAGGGTGTGCATGATCATGCTTAGGCTGATCCCCACCATGTCCTCATGAGACCAGGCGAATACATCTAGATTCTCTTGCATGAATTTTACAAGCTCTTTTTTTCTACCATCATCGAGATTTTTCCCAATTTGAACGATTCTCAAGGCGTCCTTGGGATCTATATTTACCTCCTCGAGCTCCTCGATAACCTGGAGCTCTGACTTATCCTCACCTATTCAGGGATCAATATCATCAATTAGGGTGATGTCTTCATCCTTGGCGTTTTGAGGTTCTTCCGTCCCGGGAGCAGCTTCCGTCTCCTAGGACTCCTTGCCTCCATCACTTACTGTCATTGTCTGCTGCCTAGGTTGTGACTTTCCCTTAATGGAAATGCTCTAGCGTTCCCTAGCGGCGAGCTGATCACCCCTGACAGTGCATGTTCTCGCAGAGGATGGGAATTTAATTGCTAGGTGACGGATAGAGGTTATGGCTTCAAATGCCATCAACGCAGGTCTCCCTAAGATCGCATTATAGGCCGCTAGACAATCGATGACCACGAATTCCAGGAGCTTGGAGACAGTTCGTAGACCTTCATCCAGTGTTACCACTAACTCGATTGTCCCAATGGCTACTGACCCCTCACTAGAGAATCCATACAGAACCATCGAAGTTGCATTCAGGTCTGTTACAGACAGCCCCATTTTTTCTAAGGTAGACCTAAAGAGTAGATTCACAGAACTCTCGTTATCTAATAGTGTCCTCCTAACTCTCCAGTTGGCAAGTTGGACCGTTATGACCAGAGGGTCGTTATGTGGGAACTGGACATGACTGGCATCTTCCTCCATAAAAGTGATTGGTTGCTTCTCCAATCATTGATGCTTTGATGATCGCAGCCCCGAAACAAATTCCACTCCATTGTAGGATTTTAGCTCGTTGATATACCTCTTCTAGGCACCTCTGCTCGTGCCTGCCAGATGAGAACCTCTAGAAATGGTTGCTATATCTCCTCCCATTATCGGAGGAGGGTTGTCTTGATTCACCTGATCTCCATTTTGATTCATTGGAGCCTCCGAAGCTGATGGAATGTTTTGTCCAGCGGGCTGTGTGGAAGTCACTCGATTCCGGGCGTACTAAGCCAAGGGTCTTGTCCTGATGAGAGTCTCGATTTCATCCTTTAGTTTTCTGCAATCATCAGTATTATGAGCGATATCATTATTGAATCGACAGAATTTTGAGGGATCTCTTTTCGCCCTTTGATTCTTTAACGGCTCTGGTTTCTTCCACGGAAGATGACCAGAATTTTCCAAGAAGATGCACTCTCTAGTATGCATGAGGTCGGTATAAGTTGCATAGACCGGTTTAAACTTCTCCATGGATTTGTTTTTCTTTAACCCACTCTGGTTTTCCTCACCATTTCCCTTTCTTTTATTACCCCTTTGGTTATTCTGGGCAACGGTTTGAGCTGTAACACCAGCCACATTTGTCGCTGCTCCAACGGGTTGAACAGGGGCTTGGCTAGTCCCCACCATAGAAGCTCGCGGCTCTTCTAGGTTAATCCACCTTTGAGCTTGGTTCAAGAACTCTTCCACAGTGTTAACTCCCTTTCTCTGTAGTTCCTGCCACAGGTCGTCTCCCACAAGGATTCCCGTCCTCATTGCTGTGGATGCCAAAAATCCACCAAGAAAAAAAAATCCCCAGTACATGGTTAAAGTACAAGGCTAAAGGACACTTAGTTACATTATCAGGCTCAGGCCTATAAGTCTTGTGAAACAGGGAGATGGTCCCAAGGGAAGCAACACCTTGTGAGCCGTGACGTATGGCCTTTGTGGATGCTCAATATTCCAGGCTTGTAGAAGATCCAAAGCACGCGCTTGGGCCCTGTGAATGCTAAAAATCTGGTACTTGTAGGAGACCCAAAACAAGTGCCAAGAGCCCCTCCCGTGCCACCAAGGACCCGCGCGCGCTGACCGCGCGACGCCCCTGCTCCGCGCGCGAGCACCTCACGACGCCCCTGCTCCGTGCGCGCGCACCTTGCGATGCCCCTGCTCCGCGCGCGCGCGCACCTCGCGACGCCCCTGCTCCGCGCGACACCACCTGATCCGCGCCCAGGGTGGCCTCGCCCTCAAGGGCCATGCCCAAGTAACATGCAAGCATAGGGTGGCCTCGCCCAAGGACTAAGCACGCCCAGTGGCCTCACCCCAAAGGGGCTCGTCCCTAGGACCACACGTGCCTAGTGGCCTCACCCCAAAGGGCCTCGACCCAAGGGCCACGTGTGCCTAGTGGCCTCGCCCCAAAGGGCCTCACCCAAGGACTAAGCACGCCCAGTGGCCTCACCCCAAAGGGCTTCGTCCCAAGGGCTACGCATGCATGATGCCAGTGTTCAAGGTGGCTCACAATAGACAAAAAGAGTACGAACAAGGTACCTCTAAAGGGGTACGTACATGCCTGCAAGGATCAAGGGACAGGCCTGACACCTGTACCTGACATATAGAGGCGGTTGGGAATAGTACGAGGACTGATTACACCACCACCATGTCTCTGACACCCGTACAAGACAAGTAGTGGAGTCATGACCGGGTACAAAAGCTGAGGTGCTCCCACGTACGCTGACCATGTATCAGAGCCGATACCACTACCCCTGAAACCACTCTCATGTTAGTGTACTCGTGTACCATCTGGTCCCCTGGACCACCATGTACCCAAGGCCATTAGAGCCTACTATAAAATGGACTCTAACTCCACCTAAAAAGGGGTTGGAAAATTCATTGTATGCAGAGGCTATTGAGAAATATACCAAAGCTTGCTCCATTGTTGATCTGTGTTTACTTTTCCTTAAAGTTTATCCTCAGTTCTTATATAAATATCACCTGACTTACCTTTGAGTTTTCCGATCTAATTTCGTTGACGATATTTCACCGTCAACAATTTCCATGAGCTTAGAACTCTCGTCGGCGTCTCTAGCTCGTGTGGCAACATTGGCAAACCTACTCAGGTATGCTTTCAAAGGTTCTCCGGGCTGCTACTGTACATTTGCAAAGGAGTCGGCCTTAATCTGAGCTGCCTAAGAAGCCCTGAAAGCTCTCTTGAAATCAATAGAGAAATTCTTCCGCGAGCTAATAGAGTGTTTTTTTGTACTGTTTGCACCATTGCCTAGCAGCCCCGATCAGAGTCGAGAGGAATATTAGCCACCTTAGCTCGGGCCCAATGTTTTGGGCCATCATAAGGGTGTTGAACATCCCCAAATAGTCAGACGGATCTCCATCTCCATCAAATTTTGATAAATGGGGCATCCTGAAACCCGGTGGGTATGTAGTTGCCACAATGTTTGGGGCGAAAAGCTCGAGCTCATCTCCTAAATCATATTCATCTTTTTCCTTTTCTGATAGGAGTCTTTTCATCAGCTCCTCCATCTGGGCTAACCTTTCGAGGGTTTGGTCTTTGATTCCTTAGTTATTCTCAGGCTGTTCCACAGCTCCCGTCCTACCGTACGCGTTCGGCAGGTTGTTCTCCCTCCAAGTTCAAGCTTGGTTTGGTGGGACATTCTTGTTATCATGTACTTCAAAAGGACCTCCCTCTTGATGACTGTAACTGTCTCCTTCGTTTTGGACTGAATTTCTCCTCTATGAATTTAGGCGATCTCGTAGATCATGCTGTGGATCGAACCGAGGACTCTGAGCTGAACTCAGGCGATTTCTCAGGTCCGCATTGGATCTGCCACTTCGATGGCTCCCAGTCCAATAACTCCCATTATTGAAACTCAGTGCTTGCGGTTGAGGCTAAGGATCTGGATCATTGATGCGCGTCCGCGGGGCATAAGTAGGGGCAGTGGGAGGAGGATTTCTCCTGCTGTCCCCATAATCAGGAACATTTCGAGCAGAACAAGGTGGTATTGGATGTCTTATGGGTGATGGGGGATGCCTAACTGGCGAGGCAATTCT
The DNA here is from genome assembly GCF_963169125.1 of Humulus lupulus. NCBI lineage: Eukaryota > Viridiplantae > Streptophyta > Magnoliopsida > Rosales > Cannabaceae > Humulus > Humulus lupulus. Next base: position 263,302,685 of record NC_084793.1, read on the forward strand.
TGTCCCGTCAGGACGAACCAAATTAGCCCTCGGTCGCTCTACTCCACCATTTCTAACTCTCTATGTCTGGCAATCTGATCGAGACGCATGATGGTTGGCTGGAACATGCTGTCTTTGGGAGTTTTCCCTGGACCTTCCTCGTGGCACATACGACGGTGGTACTGAACTTGGGGTCGAGGTCCTAACCGACCAGCTGACTTGTCGATGATCCCTGGGAGGGCCATTAGGCTGAGCATTTTGGTGATCATGTGCCATGGGCGCAGAACTTGGGGTGGCAGTTCTGCCTGACCAACTTGGTTTGGATCGATCATTCTTGTGGGACTTATGGGACCCACCTTGCCTCTTTCCCACATTAACGTCGGTTGCAAGAAGGGGTAACCGAGACAAAACCTCCTTAATTTGCTTGTTTTTTTTTCCCAGATGGCTTCTTAACTGCACATTCTCCACCTCTACGACGGTCAAGTAATCGGGGTTTTAATTCGGAGGCAGTGACGCCAAACTTCTGGTATCGCCATGACCCATTGGTTGCTTTCCCGACCGTTGCTGGATTTCAGAGCTATGCTCACTAGAAACTGCAGCATGGTGATCCTCCTGCCCACCAGGTTGTTCCATCTCATTGCCGTGTCTTGATCGAGTGACCACCATGATGAACTTTGATTAGGATTTTGACGAAAGCACTAATCTGCAGCTCTCAATTAAAGCACCAAACTGTTGACGCCGTTTTTCACCAACAGTGAATTAAGAGAATAACCGGGATGAATTAGTGCTTTATGATAAACCGTAATAAGAAAAAGGAGTCTCCAGAATTCTCTAAAGGATAATTCCCAAGAACACACGTCTTTTTTACATGGTTTAGTGGTTAAAATCCACCTAGTCCACGAGGCTATATTATTACTAATTTTCTCTCTCAATTTTGACAGAGTTTCTGCATTACAAAAAACATTTTTCCTTATATCCAAGATCTCAGTATTTATAGAGAAAATCCTTGGACAAGTCTTCGGGTCATCACGTGACTTAAACACCTATTTTTATCTATATTACACTAATTATAAATATTCCAATTTATCGTAAGGTATGGTCTGATCAGGAAATAAAACTGATCTTGGATCCTCAGGGACATGCGGACATGCCCTGCCTGACCATGCACGATTATATAACATGTCCGAGTTTTCAGGGATCCGCAGACATGCCATGTCTGTTAGGAAAATATTGTTTTGCCTTAATGGAAATGATTATAATATTACAACTCTATGCAATAATGTTATAAGTAAATATAGATTGATTAAATAAGGTTACAACTCTATAACTGAAAATACAAATAAACTAAAGAAAGCAAGAAGATGATGATGAAGAAGAGAATAGTGAGAATACAACTCTAAGCAAAAGATTACAAGTAAAATAAAGTGTTTAGACCAAATGAAAAGATTACAACTCTTAAAAAAAAATATACAAGTAAATGGAACAAGAGAATAAGAAGAAAAGCAATAGAATAAAAAGAAGAACAGAAACACAATCAAACTCTCACTTACACAACCTAAGTGAAGAGGATTGGGGATCACCAACTTGAACAAGGTTTAAAACCTTTGTCCAAAAGCTTATTTCCCCCTAACTCAAGCACTAAGGGATCTCTCTCATATTTTGGAAATGCTTTCTGGAATTATCAAGCCTCAAGGTGTTTCTAGCCAAGTGCTCTAGTGGATATAAATGTTGTGTCTTACAAGTGAGCTATAGGCTCCTATTTATAGAGTTTAGAGATACCCTTTGAATTTAAAATTCCAGCAACCCCCATGGCTGTTACCAATGTTTAATTGGATTAATATGGAATTAAAAATGAGATTTGGGAGTTATTTGGGTTTTTTGAGCCGTTCAACAAAGATTGAAAAAACTGAAAATTTGGTCAGTTTTGGCCTGTGGCCACGGCCAGAGACATTAGTGGCCGCGGCCACTGGTCTCTGACCCACAGGTCGTGGCCACTGAATGTTGGTGGCCGCGGCCACTGACCAATTTCAGCACAAAAAATTGTGCTATTTTTCCAAACGGTTCAAAACCCTACCAAATGATTTTGTAACTCCCAAAACACATTATTGGGGTTAAAATCATATCTCTAACAGCCATATCACATATGACTTTATGAAATTCATCTCAATATTGTGTAACAACAATTTTACACAATAAAGGGTAATATTTGGAAGTTACAAATTTGTAACACCAAATATGTTACATTATTTGGATATATCTCATATATCTAAATATTGTAACTCTCTCTATTATATGTTACAATATGTGACACACTTTGTCACATTTATTTAATCTAAAACATTATATTATAATATAATATAATTTTACATTATATTATAAAATAATATATCATTCCCCCACAAGATTAAATAGTTATCTATTGTAACACTTATTTAATCAATCATTATATTTTGAAATATAACATATCCCCCACTTGATTAAATAAGAACTCTGTCTTATAGGAGTCATTGCATTAGTGCATAAAGTAAAGTGTTTTTCAACTTGAACTTTACTATAGTGTAATTATCACAAAATTTGTCGAAAATTAGGTTGCACTAGGCATTGAACCATCTTTTCATGATGACAAATCGGTGATAACACACACACCTTTGCGATGTTCACTTGAGACCTCTATGTCTCTCTTTGCACCGTTAAGGGCCATGTGCACTTTCCATTCATGGATGATCTTGAGAATACTCCCAATTCTCATGAGAGGTGGCACCACCCCTAGGTCCATATAGGTAGAATTCTTACAGTATTTTGTTACCAAAAATACTTGTCTTTACAAGACTGAATTCTATTAAAAAGCCTTTCGGTTTTAACCCCCACTTGGTAACACACAAGTACTCAATATCTCAGATGGGACTTGTTTTGAGTACAACTAATATTCACTTGATTGACTTGTTATTACCTATTGAACCTAACACTAGTTGAATAACTAGTGTTAAGATAGGTTACCATCAATCGTGAATCTCTTTAGGGAGTTTAAGTCCCATCCCTCGAGATGATGCAGCCACTAAATCCCTCGTTAGTGGCTTAGTGAAAGGATCCGCCAGATTTTCACTTGTTCTCACATAGGATATTGAGATGACTCCTCTTTGAATCAATTCTCTTACATATCCATGTCTTAGACTAATGTGTCTAGACTTCCCATTATACACTCCACTGTATGCTCTAGCCAATGTCGCTTGGCTATCACAATGTATCGATATAGTAGATACATTATCTTTTATTAGGGGAATCTCTATCAACAGATCCCTTAACCATTCGGCCTCTTTGCCGGTAGCAGCTAGAGCTATGAACTCTGCTTCCATAGTGGAATGAGATATACAGGTTTGTTTCTTGGAACCCCAAGAAATTGCACCTCCACCAAGTGTAAATATCCAACCAGTTGTGGACAAGTTGTCCCCAAGATTGGACATCCAACTTGCATCTGTATATCCTTCTAAAATCGAAGGAAATTTGTAGTGAAGGCTTAGCCCTTTGGTTTTCTTAAGATAACCTAGGACTCTTCCAATTGCCTTCCAGTGATCCACACTTGGATTACTTGTAAACCTATTAAGTTTACTTACCGCAAATGCTATATCAGGTCTAGTACACTGGGCAGCGTACATTAGACTCCCTATAGCACTAGCGTACTCCAATTGAGCCACCGCTTTTCCTTCATTCTTCTCTAGTTTTACACTATGATCGAATGGAGTATTGGCATCTTTAACCTTGAGATGGTTAAATTTGTTCAATACTGTCTCAATATAGTGGGCTTGCCCTAACGCAAAACCCCCCTATGTTTCTTTACTTTGATACCGAGTATGGTATCAACTTCTCCAAGATCTTTCATCATGAAGGTTGATGATAGAAACCTCTTTGTTTCTGCTATCCCTTTCATGCTATTACTTAGAATAAGTATGTCATCCACATATAAGCAAACAATGATCACATATCCCTTACAAGTTTCATAATACAAACACTTGTCTCCATTGTTATGTCTAAACCCATTAGACATGATGGCTTGATCAAATTTCTCATGCCATTGCTTAGGAGCTTGTTTCAATTCATATAAGGATTTTACAAGTCTACAAACTTTATGTTCATATTTTGGTAGGACAAACCCTTCGGGTTGTTCCATATAGACCTCCTCATTGAGGTCACCATTAAGGAATGCCATTTTGACATCCATTTGATGAACATACAAGTTGTGTATAGAAGCTAAAGCGTACAAAATTCTTATAGAAGTTGTTCTTGGAACAGGCACATAGGTATCGAAATAATCGATACCCTCTTTTTGCCTAAACCATTTAGCTACTAATCTAGCTTTAAAGGTTTGGATAGTGCCGTCAGTGTGGTATTTTCTCCTAAATACCCACTTACACCCGATTGGCTTAAACCCCAGTGGGAGGTCTACCAATTCGCAAGTGTTATTGGAAAGAATGGAATCTATCTCATCATTGATGGCTTCTTTCCAAAATGCACTATCTCTCGATTGCATAGCTTCTCTATAAGTCTTAGGATCATCCTCAACGAGAAGTACAATAGGAATTTTCCTAATGACTTCCTCTCTATTTCCTTCTACCATGTAGAATGAAATTCGTTGAGAATCTATCTCATCCACTACTAGACTTTTATGATTTTTAAGCCTTTGACTTCTTCTAGGTTCAAAGGGTTGCTTTACATCCTTTTGAGAATTCTCCTCTTGAGAATCAACTTTGGATGTAGAAGCTTGAGAATTGTTCTCATATAACATATTTTCCTTTAGAGATATTGAAGCTTGAGAATTGTTGTCACATAACATGAATTCAACTTCTCTAGATTCAATCACAATATTAGACTCTAAGTCTAATAGCCTATAAGCTTTACTATTGTTGGCATAACCAACAAAAGCACACTTTATGGCTCTTGAACCTAACTTTGTTCTATTAGGTTCGGTTTTCTTGCAATATGCAAGACACCCCCACACTTTGAAGTACCCTATGTTGGGTTTTCTTTCTTTCCATAACACATAAGGAGATATCTCATTTTTCTTCATCGGTATTCGATTAAGAATGTGACAAGCGGTTAAAAGCCCCCATAAGTTGAAGTTCAACTTAGAAAACACCAACATAGAATTTATCATCTCTAGATAAGTCCTATTTTTCCTTTCGGCAACACCATTGTGTTGTGGTGTATAAGGTGCAGTGCACTCATGAATTATACCATTTTCTTCGCAAAATGTATTGAATTCATTAGAGAAGTACTATCCTCCTCTATCACTTCTTAGCACCTTAATCTTTTTATTTAGTTGATTTTCAACTTCTAATTTATGCAATTTAAAATCATCAAAAGTCTCATCTTTATGCTTTAAAAGAAACACATAGGTATATCTACTAAAATCATCTATAAAGGTAAGAAAATACCTTTTACCACCTCTAGTTAAAATACCATTTAATTCACAAAGATCACTATGGATTAAATCTAGTAAATTAGATGATCTTTCTACACTAGGAAATGGTTTCTTAATCATTTTTGCCTTAACACATGTTTCACATTTACCATAGTTTTTAATATTGCATGCAATCATACCACATTTTACTACTATTTTCATGGTAGAAAAACCTATATGAGATAGTCTAAGATGCCACAAAAATAATGAATCATACTCAACAATATAGGCGAAATTAGCAATTTTATTGATAACATTGAAAGTTACATCATTGGTGCACAATTTAACCATAGCCTCACAAGAGTACCCATTTCCCAAAAATACATTTGATTTGGTAAGTATAAGTTTACCGGACTCAAAAACAGCTTTAATGTCAGGCTTGCCAAGAAAATCACCACTTATCAAGTTTCTACTCATTTCGGGAACATAAAGTACATTCACTAATGTGACTTTCTTGCCGGAGGTGAAGTAAACATCAATAGTACCTTTGCCAAGTACCTTGGATTTGCCCTCATTGCCCATTTGTATCTCATGGTTGCCCTTTGACTCTTCAAAGGTCTTGAACAATGATTTGTCATAGGTGACATGGACGGTGGCACATGTATCATACCACCACCCTTTCACCTTGCCTTGGACCGCATTCACCTCACTAAGGGTAGCAACTATGTTTTCCTCTTGAGTTGCATTCACCTTAGGTCCTTGTTGGTCTTTTCTATGTCTACACTCTCTAGCATAGTGACCCTTTTTCCCACACACGAAGCAAGGACCTTTCTCGCCCATAAACTTGTTTGGGTTGGTTTTTGGACCCAAAGGTTTCTCATTACCCTTTTTCCCTTTGTTTTTGGGATGTTTTGGTTGTGACACCGCATTTGCTTTGGAAGTCTCTCCATTAGACCTCTCCACAAGTTTATCTCTACATATCGATTCCTCTTCGATTAGAATATGTTTTTGGATTTCCTCCAAAGAATAATCCTCATTTTTATGAAGGATTCTTTTCCTATAGCTCTTCCAAGTTGATGGTAATTTAGCCACAATAGCACCAACTTGAAAGGCCTCGAGAAGCTCTATCTTTAACACTTTCAATTTATTAACAATAATTTGCAATTCATGTATTTGAGGAAGAATAGGTTTAACAACAAAAAATTTGAAATCAAAGTATTGAGGTATCAAAAACTTTTTGGTACCTTCCTCTTCCGCCTTAAACTTTTTCTCAAGTGCATCCCAAATCTCCTTGGCCGATTTGGTCTTGGTGTAGAGGTCATAGAGCCTATCGGATAAGGCGTTGAGGATATGACCCCTGCAAAGAAGGTTGTCCTCCTCCCTCTTCCTTCTTTTCTCCACCTCCTCGGGAGTGTCTTTGTCGGATGGCTCGGCTAGAGGAGCCAAGGAAGACTCAAGGATGTAGGCGATTTTGAGAGTGGTTAAAAGAAACATCACCTTGTCTTGCCACCTAGTAAAATTGGATCCATCAAACCTATCCAATCTCACTAGGTCTTGGTTCATGATCTTGATTGTTCCCCTTCCATTGAAACAAAAAATGGTAAGATTTTGAATGTTAGGAAAATATTGTTTTGCCTAAATGGAAATGATTATAATATTACAACTCTATGCAATAATGTTACAAGTAAATATAGATTGATTAAATAAGGTTACAACTCTATAACTGAAAATACAAATAAACTAAAGATAGGAAGAAGATGATGATGAAGAAGAGAATAGTGAGAATACAACTCTAAGCAAAAGATTACAAGTAAAATAAAGTGTTTAGACCAAATGAAAAGATTACAACTCTTAAACAAAATATACAAGTAAATAGAACAAGAGAATAAGAAGAAAAGCAATAGAATAAAAAGAAGAACAGAAACACAATCAAACTCTCACTTACACAACCTAAGTGAAGAGGATTGGGGATCACCAACTTGAACAAGGTTTAAAACCTTTGTCCAAAGGCTTATTTCCCCCTAACTCAAGCACTAAGGGATCTCTCTCATATTTTGGAAATGCTTTCTGGAATTATCAAGCCTCAAGGTGTTTCTAGCCAAGTGCTCTAGTGGATAGAAATGTTGTGTCTTACAAGTGAGCTATAGGCTCCAATTTATAGAGTTTAGAGACACCCTTTGAATTTCAAATTCCACCAACCCCATGGTTGTTACCAATGTTTAATTGGATTAATATGGAATTAAAAATGAGATTTAGGAGTTATTTGGGTTTTTTGAGTCGTTCAACAAAGATTGAAAAAACTGAAAATTTGGTCAGTTTTGGCCTGTGGCCGCGGCCAGAGACATTAGTGGCCGCGGCCACTGACCAATTTCAACACAAAAAATTGTGCTATTTTTCCAAACGGTTCCAAACCCTCCCAAATGATTTTGTAACTCCCAAAACATATTATTGGGGTTAAAATCATATCTCTAACAGCCATATCACATATGGCTTTATGAAATTCATCTCAATATTGTGTAACAACAATTTTACACAATAAAGGGTAATATTTGGAAGTTACAAATTTGTAACACCAAATATGTTACATTATTTGGATATATCTCATATATCTAAATATTGTAACTCTCTCTATTATATATTATAATATGTGACACACTTTGTCACATTTATTTAATCTAAAACATTATATTATAATATAATATAATTTTACATTATATTATAAAATAATATAACAATGTCTAGCCATGCATGATTATATAACGTGTCTAGGTTTTCAGGGATCGAAGGACATGCCAGATCTTTAGTGTGCCCCGAGCTGATTATATTATGAGCTCGTGCCATTGATACTAGGCCTTATACATATTATAAGTTCGTGCCTATCGCTTTATACACCTCAACTCGTGCCATCACCTTGGGGACTGTGCTGTCTTCATGGAGCATACATGGATTCATTGGCCATTTTTTTCCATGGCTTTACTTGCCAACTGTACTTGAGCTGAAATTAGGATGCACACATGCGTTTACTCAAAAATAGGCACCCGTGAAAAATTCGACTGTTTAAACCATGTTTTTTGCATCGTAAATTATTTGGAATTTCTTAAAAAATTGTATGATCTTCTAAATGACTATAATATAAACTATGATAGTGAAAAATTAGAATTTATAACTATCCATATGCTGCAACCAACTTTTGTCAACATCGGTATTGACAAAACACTGTCAACAGCGTAGATTTTCTTAATATTTAATATTATTATTATTATTAAGCGAAACAAATTTTCATAGACAATCTTGTCTTTTAGGAGAAGAGAAATTTTTGGCATTTGTGAAAATGTTAATGTAAAAAATAGACTGAGGCCAGAAAAATTGACTAATCAAACACTGTACTTTGGAACGGTCAATTTCAAATGATACTCTAATATAAAATGAAAAAAAAATGGCAAAAGACAACACAAGTACATCTCTTTTCCTCTCTTAAATAATAATAAATGTATATATAGGACAATTTTTCTATAGGGGCTTACCCTACTGGTGGAGCTCTCAGTGTTCTTGATCCGTGAATAGTTTTCGACGTGATTGTTTAATATGACTGTGTATATTGTAGCTATGTAGAGCATCCTGCAAATTTTCAGAAAATTATGATTAGTTTACAATATTGAAAACTAAGTTCAAATATGTTGTTGCATGTATGACTAATTTTTTTTTATGTAAGTGGAAGGCAACATATTTGAACCTAATTTTCGGTACTATAAACTAATCGAAATTTTCTGAAAATTTGCAAGATCCTCTAAATAACTACAACATACACGGTCATAAAAAAAATCACACCGAAAACTGTTCATGGGTCGAGAACAATTAAGAGTCTCACTGGTAGGGCTTAAAGTGAAACTCCTATATAAGAATTGTTGTAAAACTATGGTACAAAAAGAAAAGATTCTGAGATTAAGGACTCATATTTAGTGTCGCAATTGTTGTATGGTGAAGGAGAGAGTAGTTATTAATTCTTCTCATTGTTTAGTAAGAAAAAATAATAGAGAGTTGAAAATTTAAGTGTTTCATTTATATTTATAATGATAATTTTAAATGCAAAAAAGAATTTTTTTCAATGGTTGTGGCTTCTTTTGCAAGTCACGCTGGGTTACGAATGGTCATTCTCCCTATAATTATGAGTCTAGTTACTTGGACAATTATATTGGATGTAAGCTTTTGGGATTTGAGGAGCTAGTCAGGTTCCATTATGACTAAGTCTCAAATAACATTGGTTATATACTAGGGGAGGCTACTCACCAAGGACTAAATTATCCTTCTTAAATGTGACATGTGTCCCAAAATAGGCACATGTCTTCGATGACACTTTACATGAGATATTTTGAGAAAACATGAGTTATATAAATTATTTATATTATTATTTAAAAAAACATCGAGTAATATACATTGTGTGCCAGTGTTATCTTTTTAATCTAAAAACCACAATGTCACTTCGTTTTTAATCAACTAATATATTTAATGAAAATGACCAAAATTCGCACAAACTCAATATAATAAATGCGAAACCAAAATATAATAAATGAATAAAGAATTTATAGTAGTTCGACTTTAATGATCTGCATCTACTTAGTCACTTTTATTGTTATTAACTTTCTCAACCACCAAATTAGAATAACTTTGATCAATTGAGATTTTGGTAGCTGGAGAGCTTTAAATTACAAAGAGACAATAAGGGGTTCTTTGCTACTAAATAGTCTCTAAAAAAGTTAAGATCTCCTCTCCTTATATATATAGTGGTAATTAGAGTACATGGAGAAAGTAATTCACCCAATAATGACTAAATTCCATAATATTGGGAATGTTCTGACATTCGACTTGACTAGAAAAATAAATATACATTTATACGTTAACTACATGGCCTATTAGTCATACGCGATTAGACTTTGTAAAGAGATTTGTAGGGGTTATGAAATGTTGAAGAACGCCAGGTACCGAGTACCTTTTTTGTATTCAATCTTTGAATAGAAAAAGATACAATAGTGAGTATATATACAAAACTGTACAGCAAGGAAATATAGGACCACTAGCTCCACGTGGATAGAGCTACAGAGAGCATACGACTATATAAGATTAAACACTACCACCATATACAATACAAAAGGAAAAACAGAGCATTATGTGCCTAAGTATTATGTTTATCATCCCCCCTAAAACTCATTAGTCTATGGAGAACATTGAGTTTGGATTTGTGGTCAATGAATTTGGTAACTGGTAATGGTTTAGTAAAAGTATCAGCAAGTTGATCACTTCAAGACATGTATGCAACTGTTAGTTGGTGAGCTACAAATTTCTCTCGCACAAAGTGATATTGATTTCAATATGCTTGGTGCGGGAAAGAAGAACAAGATTAGCTGAGATGTAGATGGCACTCACATTATCACAAAGCAACGTAGGAGCGGATGCCAAAGGAACAAGTAGTTCGCGCAATAAGGATTCGAGCCAAGCAAGTTCTGTAGCGCCATTAGCAACTGCACAATATTCAGATTTGATACTAGACTGAGAGACAACCTTTTGTTTCGATGAGGCCCAAGAGATGAGGTTGTGGTAAAACAAAATATAGTAGCCACTAGTACTTCGTCAATCATCGGGGCAAGAGGCCCAGTCCGCATCAGTGTAGGAAGTCCAAAATGGTGAAAAAAGAACAAAGTTGAGCATACCACGAAGATCACAAAGGATAAGCTTCACCACATGGAAGTGAGCACTTATGGGAGAATGCATGTATTGACAAACTTTTTTTAACAGCAAAAGAAATGTCAGGTTGAGTAAAGGTACAATATTGAAGTGCCTCCATTGATACTTCAATAATCAGAGCCATTAGTAAGTAAATAACCTTCATATAGAGATAGAGGAGTCGTGTAAGACATGGGTGTGTCCAAAGGTTTAGAATAAAACATTTCAACCTTGCAAAGAAAATCTATGACATACTTAGTTTGACTAAGATGAAGGTCTGTGGTAGTGGTGTGAACTTCTATCCGAATAAAATAGTGAAGAAGACCCAAATCTTTTACAACAAACTGCCCATTGAGGAACCGAAGCAAGGCCTGAATAAGGTGGGAACTACTCCCTATAATAAGAATATCATTCACATATATAAGAACTATAAGCATACCGAAGGAAGATGTGTACACAAAGAGAGAGGTATCAGCCTTAGAACTATGAAATCCCCAAGAAAGTAAAGCATTGCTGAGCTTAACGAACTACATGCGTGAGGATTGTTTAAGACCATAAAGGGATTTGTTAAGCTTACAAACAACATCAGGTTGAGATGAGTCAACAAATCCATGTGGTTGCTCCATATACACAGTTTCAAGGAAGTCACCATGCAAGAAAGCTTTCTGAATATCCAATTGGAGAATCGACCAGCCATGAGTGACATCAAGAGAAAGGACTACTTGAATAGTTTGTGGTTTGATGATAGAACTGAATTTTTTGGTATAATCAATGTCGACAGTTTGATGACAGCCTTTAGCAACTAATCAGGCTTTATGGCTATCAATAGATCCATTAGGTTTAAGCTTGAGACGATATACCCATTTGCAACCAATAACTTTAGCATGAGGTGGTTTGGACACCAAAGACCATGTCTGACTGCCACTCTTTAAATTTGGCAGCTTGTCTGAAAGTATGAGGTTCAACAGTAACATCAGTTAATTCAGACAAGAAAACACGAGTCTTAAAAATGCCAGATTTTTTGCGTGTAACCACAGGATGAACAATTGAAGTTTGTACAGTGGCATTCTCATTAATTTGCAAGTCAACCACCAAGAGAATGGAATAAGGTGAGGTGGGCGAATGGAAAAAGTTAGATGAATTAGAAGAAGGTGATGAGGTTGGGGATAGATAAGAGGATGGAGACAATGAGGTCGAAGCATATGATGTATGTGGGAGTGAGGTTGGGTTAGAGGAGTGAGACATAGTGAAAGCAGATGCTGGAAGTAGGAGTGAGCTTGGGGTAGAGGAGGTAGGCATAGTAGAAGCAGGTGGAGAAGATTGGGTTGTTTGAGAAGAAGGAAAGAGAAAAAAAAATATTAAGGGGCTGAGAAGTATTGGAAGGTATAGAAGAGGAAGGAGATGAACTTTGAAATGGAAAACATGTCTCATTGAAAACTACATGATGAGAGATGTATATACGTCCTTTGGATTTGTCAAGGCATAAGTAGCCTTTATGTTTGGAGTTGTACCAAAGAAAAATGCACTCACGAGAGCGAAATTCCAACTTATGAGAATTGTATGGTCGAAGGAAGGGAAAACAAGTGCAACCAAAAATACGCAAAAAAACTATAGTCAGGGAGTTTGATGTAGAGAAGTGTGTATGGAGCTTGAAATTTAAAACTTGACTTGGAACACGATTTATTAAAAAACAATTATAGAAAAAGCATATGGCTAGTAAGACAGAGGCATGCTAGAGTGTGCCAAAAGAGATAGACTGATTTTGTGTATATGGCGATTTTTTCGCTTAACTTAACCATTTTGTTTGGGGGTATGAGGGCATGAAACTTGATGATGAATAACGGGGGAGTCAAAATATTTAGTGAGAGACCGAAATTCCCCCCCCCCCCCCCCCCCTCCAATCATAACAAACAGATTTAATCATGGCATTAAAAATTGACAAAGGAGGTATAAGCTTCATCTTTAGATTTGAGTAAAGATAGCCAAGTAAAGCGTGTAAAATCATCAATGAAGAGAAAGAAATATCTATGACCAGTAATCGAATTAATTGGAGAAGCACCCCAGAAATCAATATGAATGAGATCAAATTGTTTCAAAGCTCTTGAAGTTGACAAATTAAAAGGTAGTTTGTGGCTCTTGGCAAATTGACAATGATTACAAAACTAAAACTCAGAATGTTTGCTTTTAACAAGATTACAAGAAAATAAAACATGACGAACAACATCAAAAGATGGATGGCTAAGACATTTGTGCCACGAGTTAGGATCAGACAAGACAGCTAGTTGCACTTGAGGGGAGAGTGTTGATAAAGAAGGGGAAGACTTAGACTGAGAGGAAGAGGACTGAAGCTTGTATAAGCCAAGATCAATGAAGTTGTAACGTCCTCCTAATCCAGGACTATTACACTGTGTAATTAAATAGTGCTTAACTCGCTAAACGAGCATTTAGAGTTAAAATGTGTAATTGAAACTAACCACAAGTTTAGGTACTAAAAATATTGGTCAAAATTCAACTGTTTCATTAAAACATATTGAATTCAATACATGGGATCCCAATAGAGTTTAAAACTGTTAAAAACTCAAAATGAATACAAAAGCCGACCTAAGCGGCAAAATCAGGGTCCAACCCTAGTTCCAACTGATACCCTCGGTCGTGGTGGTAGAGCAGGTCGCATATGTACACCCTGCCCCTGAAGCTCTCCAACTCATGGCTGGTCCAACTTTTCTTGTCCTTTACCTGCACCATTTAGCACCTGTGAGCTGAGGCTCAGCAAGAAAACATAATCATGCTCATAGGCAGTAAATCTTCATATCACAGATAACCCTACTCGTGCATGCAATCAATGCATATAAGTGACTATAAACCACACCAATTCTCATTGCCCAATAGTGTGTATAACCAACCTTAGAGCTGGCCAAGCATACCTGGCGCTTATTATTTCAGCCAGTCATAGGGTCGTTCAAGCGTATATCACGCTTCCAGGTTAGCTTAACCATATCGGCCGACGTTCAGCACGCTATTGCCGCCCTTATCTCATAAGTCGAGCCTTTAAACCCTCGACTTATAATCCGAGTCTTTTAACCAGATATATCCTTGATTAATAAGCTGAGCTTTTAATCGGATACCATAGACAGGCCTTCAACTTATAAGACGAGCTTTTAATAAAATACAATGGATAAATCCTCGACTTAAAAGTCAAGCTTTTTAGTCAAGTATAATCGATAATATTTGACTTATAAGTTGAGCCTTTCAATCAGATTTAATAGATAACCCTCGACTTATAAGTCGAGGTTTTCAATCAGGCATAACAGACAAGTTGTCATACTTAACACAGGTGTACACAATGAAATCAACATGTTTAATATAAAATTATAGGCATGGTTATAACCATGTTTTATAATTGAGCCAAACCCTAAACATATATCGGGTGCAGTTTACTTACCTCGGGTCCTAAGTAAGTAGTGTATGACAACCCCGAGTGTGATCCTTTTCTCCTAAGCCTAACGGTTCATCCTAGTCATAACTATAACAAGGAATAACTATCAAGAACGAACTAATAAAGGCTTTCGGACCAAGTCCTTGCCTCCGGGACCCTAAATTCTACTAACCCAAGTAGTAGAACCATTCTTGAGCTCTTAAGTTTGGGTTCCCATAACCCAAAACAAATTTCCAATTTTTCCAAAATTAGAGCCGTGGCATGCCCCGCTAAAGTTTGTGACGCTCAACAAATCAGAGAGCCCGAGCCCAAAAATCATTGGACACACGCTGCAACACAACCTGCCTAGTGTCACAGCGCCAAGGTAGTTTGAGGCACACCCCTGTTCTCTGAGTTCATGAGGGTCGCAACGCTCCAAGAATAGCGTTGTGGCGTGACCCTACAAACTCGAATTTCTAGCGATTTCATGAAACGCAAACTTCCCAAAAATAATCCCTAAACATGATTCTAATCAGTTTTGACCATAATAATGGTCCCAGCAGCTCAGAAACATCAAAACACACATTAAACTCAATCGAAACTCCTTCAAACTTACAAATTCAATAAAACTTCAAAACTAAAATAAAAAACTAAAACTCATGTAATTGAGTTACTTTTGATATAATTTGAATCCCAACTGTTAGAAATATCAACAGTTCTGATTCCCAAAGCCAACTTGCCTCTAATCCTTAGAATCCAAGTTTTTCTACCAAAGTTTCAAAGCTTAGAGAGAGAGAGCCAGGTGAGAAAGAGAGAGGGAGAGAGAAGGAGAAAGTGCTTTGCTTCTAAAGATCAAAGATGAGAAGCTTCAGATAATTAAGGCAACCCATGGTCCAAATGACCATAATACCCCCAAGGTAACTCTTTCCTCTCAATGCCCCTCAGGGGCAAAATCATCATTTACACTCCCATCTCACATTATACTTATAATCCCAATTAATTCCGCCAAACCCAGCATATCACTAGTTTTCCCAAAATACAACTCATACTCTAATGAGTCCTGGTAACTCACCGAATTAACGAAATATCCCTTGGCTTACCCCGAGTTCGGTATAAGTCCCCGTTGTGACTAAACTGCTATCTTGCTCGAAAGGACTGACTCCTGCCGAAGATCTCAAATCTATCCACATAATAATGTGCTCTCAATAATATAATCACAATAAAAGAAGATGGCATGGAAAACAAGTTAGGCTGACTCTCTCTCAGCACATGCTGGAACCATGGGAATGAGGAAGACAAAGCCAAGGAATGTTACGACACCAGTGACTAGAGGTACCCGGAAACGAGGGCCAAATTCATCTGATAAGGAACTTAAGACTAAAGCAATGGAAGAGATTCTAGGAGTGGAAGCAATCGAGTTTGATGCAGATGATAAGACTAATGAGGAGGGGGCGATTGAAGATGATTCTGATCTACCTACGATCTGCTCCTCAAAATCCTTACAACAGTAGAGTAATAGCTATCTGGAAGCTATAAAGAGATGCGAAGTGCAAATTAGATCAGGTAACCCTGTTTCTCCCCCAATTCTTCGGTCTGATCGGGTACAACAAAATTTAAATAATAAATATGAGGAGTTAGGGGTTGGGGGTTCGAAGGTCTTGGAAGGGGTCAAAATCGAAATGGATGATATTGAAGATGAAATTGCTTACTGGAATTCGGCTTTGGTTTGTTATGTGTTAGGGGCAAATCCTCCTCTAAGTGTCTTTGAAGGATTTTCTAAGAGGGTTTGGAAAGACAAAGGAGTTGATAAAATTGGAGTTCCGGCAAAAAGAATGTTCATTATTCATTTTGAGGCTCAAAGCACTAGAGATAATATTTTGAATGGAGGCTATATGTTCTTTGATAGGAAACCGGTTGTGATGAAGCCCTGGGATGCTTATACTGATTACAAGAAAAAAGAGGTGAGCTCAGTACCTATTTGGCTGCAACTTCATGGATTAGATCTAAAATACTGGGGGGAAAAGCTCTGTTTAAAATTCTGGGGCAGGTGGGGATTCCATTGATGTTGGACTCATATACTAAGAACAAAGAAAGGTTGATTTATCCTAGGGTGCTGGTGGAAGTGCAGTTAGATCAAGCATTTCCTGAAGTGATTTCATTTACTAATGAATAACAATAGGAAATTCACCTAACAGTGCACTATGAATGGCTTCCTATCACTTGTAGGAAATGTTCGGGCATGGGACATTCAGCAATTATTTGTAGAAAAGAAGAAGAAGTTAGACAACAGTGGGTAGTAAAAAAGAAAGTAGAAGGGGTAGTACCTTTGGATGATTTTCAAAAGAAAGACAAAGAAGGATTTCTTCCCGTTACAAAGGGTAGGAAAGTGATACCAAAGGTGGTCAGAGATACCAAGTTGACTAATAGTTTTTAGATTTTGCAGGAAACAAGAGATAGCTTGGCTGGTCAAGTGGATATTACACATCAGGGAGGGGGAGATCCTCCCTGTGGAAATGGATAGGATTATCAGTTGGAATGTCAGAGGGATCAATAAACGCCACAAACAGGAAGAGGTTAAAAAGCTTCTATTTGCTATGAAGGTGGGTTTAGTTGGTCTCCTTGAAACTAAAGTAAATACCCATAACTTGGGGTCTGTATATGTTAATATGTTTGTGGGTTGGTGTTTCTCAACAAATAATGCTTGGCACAAAGGAGGTCGAATTATGGTGAGTTGGAATCCGAGAATGTTTACTGTCAATATTATGTTCTGTACGAGTCAACTAATGCATCTTGATGTTATTTCATTGGCTGGCAAAGAATAGTTCTTGGTTACATACATATATGTAATGAATGATGAACTTGGAAGAGCAATTCTTTGGGCAGATTTAAAGGATATAGCAGATAAGGTTACTGGTCCATGGCTTCTTCTAGGAGATTTTAATGATATCCTAAGTTTTGAAGAGAGGATAGGTGGAAATAAGAGGCAACGATGTTCTGGGGCATTTAAGACTTGTGTGGATTATTGTAAGGTGGAAGATGTCAAATACACAGGTTCTTTTTTCACTTGGAATAACAAACAAAGTCTAGATACTCGGGTTTATTCTAAATTGGATAGAGTACTAGAAAATCAGCAATGGTTAAGTAAATTTCCGACTGCAAAGGTTGTGTTTATGTCTGAAGGAGCATTTGATCACTGCCCTACTGTTCTTTCTATTTACCCTGATGTTCCAGCAGAGAAGAAACCATTTAGATTTTTTAGAATGTGGCAACAAGTTCCAGATTTTACGAAAAGGTTGGAAAGGATTTGGTTGATCAAGGTTGGAGGTGCCCCAATGTTCCACCTGGTTCAGAAATTAAAAAGAGTTAAAGTTTTCTTAAGGGAGATTAAAAATAGTGAGTTTGGGGATATTCAAGCACTTTATGCTCGGAGTTCTCAAGTACTACTAGATAGCCAAGCACATTTAATTCAGAATCCACTTGATCTGGAATTAATCTCTAAAGAAACAGAAGCTCAAGCAATATATAAAGACATCAAAGCCAATTATCTGTCCTTCTTACAACAGAAAGCTAAGATTCATTGGATGAAGCATGGGGATGATAACACTTCATTTTTCCATAACAGTATTCGGCTTAGAAGGAATGTGAACAGGATTTACTCAATCAAAGATATGGATGGTGTTTGGATAGATAAACCGAATAAAGTGACTAATGCTTTCTTGAAGTTCTATCACAGCCTCCTTGGAAGCAAAATGGAAGGAAGGAAATCTGTGTTGCCTCAGATTTTTAATCAAGGCCCAAAAGTCACAGCAGCTCACAAGGGTATTTTAACAACAGAGTTTTCTAATGCAGAAGTGAAAGCAGCTATGTTTGGGATTCCTGGAACTAAGTCCCCGGGGCCTGATGGTTTCAGTAGTTTTTTCTTCCAAGATAATTGGGAGGTGGTTGGAAGTTTATTATGTGAAGCTATTCAATCATTTTTTCATACAGGAAGACTATTGAAAGAGATTAATTCTACAACTATAACTCTAATTCCTAAAGGCAAATGTCCAGAATCTGTTAAGGACTTTCGGCCTATTGCTTGTTGTAATGTTGTGTACAAAGTTGCAACTAAATTAGTCTGCTCACGATTAAGGAAGGTACTTCTAGATCTTATTGCTCAGAATCAAAGTGGCTTTGTTCAAGGGAGGTACATAGCATATAACATAATGCTATGCCAAGATTTGATCAGGCATTATGGAAGGGGCAATTCCAAACCGAAATGCATGATGAAACTTGATTTGCATAAGGCATATGATACCATTAAGTGGGAGTTTATAGAGGAAGTGTTGGTTGCTTTCAACTTTCCTATTGAGTTTATTGAGTTAGTTATGATCTGTGTTAGGACCCCCAGATTTAGTCTCATGTTTAATGGGTCTTTACATGGTTTTTTTGCAGCAAAAAGAGGACTACGGCAGGGGGATCCATTATCTTCTCTTCTGTTTGTTCTTGGGATGGAATATTTATCCTGAATAATGTTAAATATTGGAAAGATAGAAGGCTTTAAATTTCATGAAAGATGCGGATATCTTCAACTAAATCATCTATGTTTTGCAGATGATGTCTTATTGTTCTGTCATGGGGATTTTAAATCGATCCATCTTATGCTCAAAGGATTGAAATTATTATCCCAAACATCTAGACTTCAGTCGAATGCATCAAAATCAGCTTTGTATTGCAGCAACATGGATGAATCAGAGGTTCAAAGGATAATGGTTTCTTCTGGTTTTCAAAGGCAACAATTACCTTTTCAATACTTGGGGATACCTATTTGTGCAAAGAGACTTCCAGCAATTGAATGTATAGTTTTAGTGGAAAAAATGGTTCAGAGGATTAAAGTATGGAGCACTAGTAACCTTTATTATGCGAGCAGAGAAATTTTAGTTAATGCAGTACTGATGGCAACTCACACTGTTGACCACGATTTTGGCCAACGACGAGTAGACGTCAAAACTACAATGAACCTTCAAGAGAAAAATACGACAGATAATTTTATAGTGGTTCAGCCCCAATTTATTGGTAATAGCCTAATCCACTTGGAGTTGTGATATATATCCTACACTTAAGATCAGATGAACTTGAGCCAACTGAGTTTCTTAAGTGTAAGTAGAAAAATACATAGTTTCTCTCTCTAAACTCTCTTAGAAAATGCCCCAAGAATACCCCAAGTAACAGTCCCAAAGTCTCCAAAATAAAGAGTTTTTCTCAGTCTAAAAGATCAGATCCCCCAAAATGATGTCGTGAGCCATTTATTTATAGGCTCATGGATCGTACATCAGATATTTCTTTTGACCGAGTCATTTCTGTTACTCTCACAATATTTAATTAATAATAACATTTAAAACACAACAATATGCTACTTCTTTGGGATAAACTGAGAGATTCCCGTGTAGGCACGACTGATTCTAGTCTAAGCCGTTGCTGGAACTTCGCTTGCATAACAATAATCTGTTCAGTAAGTCGACGTCACTCCTTGGAGAAAAACTGGTCGGCCAAAACATATGACCAGTCAGCTATGCACTCCTCCGGTCGGGCAAGCACTCCTCCGGTCGGTCAAGCACCTCGCCAGCCAACCAAATACTTCACTGGTCGACCATGCACTCCACCGGTCGGCCAAACACCTCACCGGTTGGCCATGCCCTCCACCGATCTAACATGGCACATCTCTGGTCTAACATGGCACATCTCTGGTCTAGCATGACACATCTCTGGTCAGTCAAAAATCTTCACCGGTCGGAAAGATATTCTATTATACCGGTCAGATCACTTTATCACAACTCCAAAGAGCCAACACATTTATTGACTATTAATGTGCCATTTACTGACCATGCATTGCCACTTCTCACTTCTGATTTCCACGTCATCGAACTGAAATTTTGGGGATAACATTTGCCCCCCATGTTTATTATATGATTTACTCGTATGATAAACTTTTTCTCTAGCAAAATGTTTTTGAGGTCATCCAAAAGCTTCCATCCGGTCAGTAACTTTCACTTTTGTATTCTTAAAATTCCATTTTTTGATCTTGTGTAGTACCCCATGAGTAGGAAAACATGTTTGCTCCACGTTTTTTAGTAAACTTGTGCTTGCTTAGCTGATTGGAAATGCCTATTTGGTCCTCGGGGACCCAAATAATTTCTTAACTACTGACCCTTGGGTGCTTTGTTTCCTGCTACTTGGACGCCCGCCTTGTGGGTTGGGAATGCCCTCTCCGTTTGGGGCACATAACCTCCTCGGATAGCAGCCCTTGGCATGTTGACTCCTCGGCACTAGGGCAGAGCCCCTTGGATGCACGCCTCCCTTGGTGCACCAGGCTTCTCAGATGCGCGGCACAGCCGCTCGGATGCACACCTACCAGCTCCTCGGATGCACGGTAGCAGCTCCTCAGACGCACCTGCAACAGCTCCTTGGATGCGCGCCTGGCCGCTCAGGTGACTTCACACATCCGCTCGGATGATACACTAGCTGCCATAACACGTGTGCGCCATCCGATTGGCACCACTCCACATCTGCTCAGATGTCACGCAGTCTACTCGGACACGCCCCAACATCCGCTCGGATGCAACACCATCCGCTCAAATACATGCTCTTGCCACTCGGACACATGCAGCCTTGGACACAGCTCCTCGAATGCCTAGCCCACAGCTCCTCTGACGCCTAGATCCTGGAACACACAACACAACCACTCGGACATGCCCCCTCACCACTCGGACACACCCCTAGACACTCAGACACGCATAGCCGCTTTGCTGCACACTTGGCTACTCGGACACCACTGCCTAACCGCTTGGATGCATGCCCTTATGTCCTCGGGTTTGCACAAAATTTTTATGGTTCATGCATTTATACTTTACTTTTCTTTGTTAACTTGAAACATTCTAGGTCTTTTAGACTTAAAAAGTTATAAGTTTTTTGTGAATAGTAAAGTCACTCTGATGTATGCCTTATATTTTCATATGAGTACTTAGTTTTCTAACTTAGAAATTCTAGACATTTCATAAGTCCATACTAAGTATACTTTCTCACACTCTTATTGCTCTAACATTTTATGAGCATAATGTTTATTGTCACACGAATATTTTCTTCTAACTTGAAATTTTGAAAAATTCCAAGTTACTTAAGCTTTTTCAAACAAGTTAGCTTAATGGCCTTTTTTGACTTCAAAATTTTCCAAGTCAGCCTAAAAGCAAATATGTTTACTCATGCTCTTATTTCCTGTGTTAAATTATATACCAGCATACCCCATGTGCCCCTCAATCGATCGAGGGTTGAAAGATCCTGGGTCACTTGCTACTTGATCGAATATATTCGAGCAGTTTATTGCTCGTGAAACACATAGAATATATTGAAAATATTCGAGCAGTTGAACATTGCTTGAACGTATCGACCAGTTGAACACTGTCCGATTTTACCGACCAGTTGAACACTATTCGAATAATTAACACACATGCACATTTGTAGCAAGAATCGACCACGCTGCACGTAGTCTCTTTTATTACTCGTAAATTAAAAAGGACAAAACGTGTCTAATAACGAGTCTTAAACAACAAAAATTGTTCAAAAATAGATGATTGGTCAGCAAATAACCAGCTCATAAACCAAATTTAAATAACAAGTTAAACAACTTAAAATTAAACTACCACTCTGAAAGCGATATTTAGAAATAATATATTCACAGGCGCTCGTCGTTCCAGTGGTTCCTGATTCTAGCACTCCCGCTCATGTTGAAGTGTCTCAGCATACCTCTCCCTTGCTTTGTTGCTATCCTTAGCCAAGTGTGGACCTCCATATATAGTTTCTAAGGTAAATTCCACAGGCCTGGGCTGCAAGGGTGAAGATCTTTGTTGTTTGAACCCAGGATGGCTACCGCCTCCTTCTCCTTGGGGTGTCTCTGCCTGGTACTTCCTCAACTTGCCCGACCGGAGAAGAAATTCTATCTCGTCCTTGAGGTGATTACATTCATTCGTGTCGTGACCATAATATCCATGGAAACAACAAAACTTATTCATATATCTCTTCCTCATCTCTTTCCTGATGGGGGGAGGCTTCTTGTAGGGAACCTCTTCATGACTAGCAAGATATATCTCTGCTCAGCTGGCCGAGAGAGTGGTGTAATTAGTGAACTAAGGCTCATACTTGGTTGGCTTTTCGTTTGAACTCAACTTTGCTTTCTTTTTCTCATGGTGATCAGACCCGTTATTTCCACGTTTCTTTCCATCATTCTTAGGAGGGTCAGTTGATCCGCCCGGATTGTTTATGCCATTCTCCTCTTTCTCGATTGCATCATCCAATTTCATATACTTGTCTGCTCGGTCAAGAAATTGTTGAAGTGTTGAAATTGGATTTCTATGTATACTATCCCACAAGGGGCTCCGATAAGTTATCCCAGCGGATATGGCAACCATCTTCCCCTCGTCTCCTACAGCAGTTGCTCTATTGGCTTCTCTCATGAATCTCTATATATAATTATTTAAAGAGTCATCTTTTCCTTGTTTGATATCTGCCAAGTGGTTGGCATAAACTGGTGGAATCCGGGCAGTGTTGAATTGTCTACAAAACTCCTTCCTAAATGCTTCCCAAGAGGTAATGGAGTTCAGCTTAAACTTCCAATACCATTCCTGAGCGGTGTCTGACAAAGTAGTCGGGAAAACTCTACACCGATAATCGTCACTTACCCCGAGCAGTTCCATCTGGTCCTCAAATTTCCCAACATGTCTAATGGGATCTGCCTTTTCTGTATATACTGGCAGAACCGGTGCTTTATATTTTGCCAGTGGCTGAGCTGTTCTAATCCGGGCACAAAATGGGCTGCCACTTCAGTGGTCTATCGCATCCATCCCGGAAGGTTGTTTTGACAAACCTTGCACTGCTGCCATTAGCACATCAAGCTGGGCTTGCATGGCTGGTGCAACTGACGAAGTTCCAAGGTCTTGAACACCTGGTCGGGCATTACCATCTGGTGCACTGCCGTCAAGTATTTCTACTTGACTGGCAGGGCGGTTTAGATTTTTCCCTTTAACCGGGATGGTCCTCCTCTTGTTGGTGATAACGTCCCTTAAATCCTTCCGGGAAGCATGCTCTCCTGCCCGATTGAACACCGTACTCTTCGATTTTCCAGAGGGCTTACTACGCAGGACTTGCTCTCTCCTACTACGCTGCTGGCCGGGACACAGTGGAGGCTTTTCGGTACGTCTCGGAAAGTCTTTTCCTCCTTATTTGTTGTTGCCCTCCTTTTCCTTTGACTGGTCGGTGTGATGACTATCAGCCTCATTACGACCATTCCCATATTTGAATTGTGAAGTCCTTTTATCTCGAGGAGTTCTGGTCTGATCCTACCTGGGTGGAGTCTTTTTACTGCCTGATCGGTGACTCCTTGATCTAGAAGTTTCTGATCGGTGGCTCCTGGAGGGGGTTCTAGAGTGTTCCCTTTGCATCGAGGCAGTTCTAGATCGGTCTCCATCATCTTCTCGACCAGGGGGGTAACTGCTGCTTCTGTCCGGTCCCCGAGAATTGGCTCTGTCAGTGGTCCTTCGACCAGCATTATTATTTATTGCTCCCTGGGTGGCTGCTTGTGCCACGTCTTGAGCATTAGCTTGGGCCAATTGGGTAGCCGCTTCTAGAGCAAGTGCTGCTTCACGATGTCTCCGGTCAACTTCTTCCTGTCGTTGTCTGAGTTCTTCGCTTCTGGCTTCCATATCGCGCCTTTGCTGCTCTAACGCAGCTCTCTGCCTGGCCATCTCTTCAGCGAAAGACTCCTGCCGAGCATTGAATTGCACCATCTCCTCTTGGAAAGCACCTATTGCTTCTTGGAGTTGTTCAACTTCTTGAGTGGTCTCCTCGAGAAAGACCCTAGGCTGAGTCTCTGGGTTCTGCAGTCCAAGACCTTCTGATCTAGCAGGCTCTTTTGATGTGCCTGACTTTTTGGATGCGACACTGGTATTCTTGGGCGCCATCTTGATACGATATTCGTGTGTTTCTTCTCTTTTGGATCTCAATGAAAGCACCAAAATATTGACCACGATTTTGGCCAAAGACGAGTAGACGTCAAAACTACAATGAACCTTCAAGAGAAAAATACGACACATATAATTCACTTGGAGTTGTGATATATATCCTACACTTAAGATTAGATGAACTTGAGCCAACTGAGTTTCTTAAGTGTAAGTAGAAAAATACATAGTTTCTCTCTCTAAACTCTCTTAGAAAATGCCCCAAGAATACCCCAAGTAACAGTCCCAAAGTCTCCAAAATAAAGAGTTTTTCTCAGTCTAAAAGATCAGATCCCCCAAAATGATGTCGTGAGCCATTTATTTATAGGCTCATGGATCGTACATCAGATATTTCTTTTGACCGAGTCATTTCTGTTACTCTCACAATATTTAATTAATAATAACATTTAAAACACAACAATATGCGACTTCTTTGGGATAAACTGAGAGATTCCCGTGTAGGCACGACTGATTCTAGTCTAAGCTGTTGCTGGAACTTCGCTTGCATAACAATAATCTGTTCAGTAAGTCGACGTCACTCCTTGGAGAAAAACTGGTCGGCCAAAACATATGACCAGTCAGCTATGCACTCCTCCGGTCGGGCAAGCACTCCTCCGGTCGGTCAAGCACCTCGCCAGCCAACCAAATACTTCACTGGTCGACCATGCACTCCACCGGTCGGCCAAACACCTCACCGGTTGGCCATGCCCTCCACCGATCTAACATGGCACATCTCTGGTCTAACATGGCACATCTCTGGTCTAGCATGACACATCTCTGGTCAGTCAAAAATCTTCACCGGTCGGACATAAATTCTATTAGATCGGTCAGATCACTTTATCACAACTCCGAAGAGCCAACACATTTATTGACTATTAATGTACCATTTACTGACCATGCATTTCCACTTGTCACTTCGATTGCCACGTCATTGAACTGAAATTTTGGGGATAACACACAGATTGGGCACAGATCATGATTCTTCCTAAAAAGGTTTTGCGACAAGTTAATGCAATTTGCAGGAACTTTTTATGGAAAAGTATGGCTGAATCTAATACTTCAGGGTAGGTTTCTTGGGAGGATATCTGTAAAACTAAGGCTGATGGAGGCTTGGGTTTTAGGAGGATCAAAGAGTGGAATGTAGCAGCTATTGGTAAATATGTCTGGGCAGTGGCCTTGAAAAAAGATTCTTTATGGGTGAGATTAGTACATGTTGTGTATATTAGAGAGATCGAATGGCTGGACTATAAAGCACCAAGTGACAGCAGCTGGTGTTGGAAGTAGATAGTAAAAGTCATGGAGAAATACAAGGATCTGAGTATGGCACAAATTTGTTCTACTGGGGTTTACAAGATTGCAGAGGGATACAAAGCTATCAAAAGGTTTCTTGGTATAGGCAAGTCTGGAATAGAGCCATCATACCAAGGCATAGATTCATTTTATGGCTGGCTTTGTTAGACAGGTTACAACTGAAGGATAGATTATTTAGATTCAATATAGCTAGTGATAATCAATGCATGCTGTGTGCTAGTAGCAAGGAATCACGAGAACATGTTTTTTTTGCTTGTCACTTGAGCTCTACATGTCTAAGGCATATTAAGGTCTGGCTAGATTGGAATTCAGCAGCTTCCAACTTACACAAGCTGCTACAGTGGATAGAAAAGTCACGAATTTGTAGATTAAGGAAGCAAGTGCTCATAGTGGCATTGGCTGCATTGATATATCAGATTTGGTGGGCCAGAAATGAAGCTTTGTGGAATCATAGAGTTTATACAGTAACAGTTCTTATTCAAAAAATTCAAATTAATGTAAAGAATAGAATTAGAAGCCTTATGACTAACAAGATACAAATGATAGATGAATAATGGTTTGAAAAGTTGTAATAGACTGTTGACAGGCCTATCAAATTGGTGTTGTTAGTTTGCAAATTGAAAGTATAAGCAATACACAGATCTGATTTACCAAATATATATATAATCACAATTAGACCCTCAATGGGCCAAAGTTACAAATATGCCCATTTAAATAAAAGCGGGCATGTTTCGCATATTTAATACATTTAAACATATATAATCAATCATATAATAATATAACACATGCAATATACATAATCACATAAATATTCCAATATTGCCCTCCTGGGCTCCTAATAAGGCACTAAGACTTATTAGGAACTTTGGGATGTTATAGAAGCCCTTGAGGAGTATTTGATGATTGGCCCGTGATTTAACCAAGAAAAAATTGGGATAAAACACAACATAAGCATTATTGTCATGACACAACTGAGAGACACTAAGAAGATTTTTTGAAATTGCAGGAGTATGATAAACATGAAATAAGCGATAAGAAGAAGAGGCACTAGGTAATAATGAATTTCCAATATGAGAAATGGAGATATGCTTACAATCATGAACAGTCACGTACTCACCACCATGGAACAACGAAGCCGAATCTAACATAGTTAAGTCATGAGTGAAATGATGTGTTGCCCCTAAATCAACGGACCAAGACTGATCACCAAGTGTGGTTGCATAAGCTGTAAAGGTAGAGGGATTGGTATGGGAACCCGAGGGAGGATGGTCAAGGGAAAGAGGGCAATAAAGGTTCAGGGAGGAGTGGGGCAGGTTGATAATCAAGATTTGTGTGGTGGTAGAAAATATTAGCAGTGTGACTGGGTTTATTACTTATTTGGCATCTTGGTTTAGGACACTACTACAAAACTGTACTTAGATGACACACATGAGATGACGGTTTTAGTAGACCTGTCTTCTTATGTTAAAAATAAACATATGACGACTAACTCTCTAGAAACGTCATGCCATGCACAACAAAACTTACATTAGACAACAATTCTTAGAAGAATGTCGTCACGTGTTTATTTTTAACACAATTAGACAGTTCTACTTAGACTGTTGTCTTATGTGTGTCGTCTTATTATTATTATTTTTTTTAAGGCTTATTGAGATTTTTTCCCCCGAACTATTACTGATTCAAATCGTGCCTCCCGAATTTTTGAACTGATTAAAAATTCCCCTTTAATTATTCACGTTACTGAAATGTGGGACTTCCTTCCAATTTCGCTAATGGAATGGTGATGTGGTAGTTTGGTGGGCGATGTGGTATTGCCATGTCAATGCTTCATTTATAATATAAATAATAAATAGTATTCTTGCCCCCGAACTATTACCATTACAATTAAACAATCTTTTGAATATTAAAAAAAATTTAAAAAAATCATTAAAATTAAAAAAAAATTGATGGTGACAAAAAATTGGCTTGGGTGTTGGGCATGCGTCAGAATGAGGGTAGTGACATCGTCGACAGACTGGGCTCATGCGGGTCCCTTGCAACATTCAACTTTGGTGTCACCTATATCGCTTTAAGTTTTTATTTTGTATGATTTAATTTTTAAAAAAATGATTTTTTAGTTTAATGTTTTTAATATTTTCTTTTAAATATTCAAAATATTGTTTTAATTTTAAATTTTAGAATTCGATGGGCATAATTTGGTAACTGTAATAGTTTGGGGGGTAAAAGCCTATCTATTTTTTAAATTATACAAGTAGCAATCTACATCAGCACTCCAGTGTCGCCATATCACTATTTTGTTAACAAAATTGGACGAAAGTCCCTCATTTCAATAACATGAATAGTTTATGGGGAATTTTTAACAGGCCAAAAAATTCAGGAGGCACGATTTGGTAGTCGTAATAGTCCGGAAAAAAAATCCTAATAAGCCTTTTTTTAAAAGGGTATTAATATATTTAATATTATTGGATCACATATATATTTTAATATTTATAAAAATTATTGTCTAGTCATATCTATTAATACTTTAATTAGTTGTTAAATTTTTATATATAATATTATACTTTTAATTAATTATATTATATTAATAATACTTCAAACTTAAATCAAATATTCAAAATATCCTTTTAATTTTAAATTTTAGAATTCGATGGGCATAATTTGGGAACTGTAATAGTTTGGGGGGTAAAAGCCTATCTATTTTTTAAATTATACAAGTAGCAATCTACATCAGCACGCCATATCACTATTCTGTTAGCAAAATTGGACGGAAGTCCCTCATTTCAATAACATGAATTGTTCAAGGGGAATTTTTAACAGGCCAAAAAATTCAGGAGGCACGATTTGGTAGTCGTAATAGTTCGGAAAAAAATCCTAATAAGCCTTTTTTTAAAAGGGTATTAATATATTTAATATTATTGGATCACATATATATTTTAATATTTATAAAAATTATTGTCTAGACATATCTATTAATACTTTAATTAGTTGTTAAATTTTTATATATAATATTATACTTTTAATTAATTATATTATATTAATAATACTTACATATGTCTAATATTAAAATATATTACTCATGCATATGTTTCTTTTTTTTTTTTAAACTAAAAATAATTTATATAAAAAAAATTTAATCCACTTGTAAAAAAAAGATTATTCCTTAAAAAAGAAAAAAAATGTTTGCATGTTTAATATGTGATATAATTTTTTTTTTTGAAAGTAATAAATAAAACAAAACAATTAGAGGCTCACTCAAAATATCCCTCAGTCAAAAATAGGCCCAAATCAAATTTAACAAAACAAGAAAAACCCTTAATCTTTTAATTGTACCAGTGGCTTCTCTGAAACTCTTCTCTCACGCTCACCAGCTCACCCGCACACTCAGCCTCGGCAAGAACCAGGCGACCCCGGCAAGAAAAACCCTTAATCTTTTAATTGTACCAGTTGGCTTCTCTGAAACTCTTCTCTCACGCTCACCAGCTCACCCGCTCACCCGCACACTCAGCCTCGGCAAGAACCAGGCGACCCCGGCAAGAACCAGGCAACCCCCCGTCGACGCAAGAACCAGGCCACCCCCCCGCCGACGCAAGAACCGGGCCACCCTGGGTAAACTAGGCAGACCTCAATTGTTTATGAGGTAATTTTTTTTTAGATTCAATTTAATATGGAGAAAATACTTTAAATATAGTCACTATATTTTTTTGTGTTGGAATTATTTTTAATTAAGAGAATCACTCTGCAACCGAGAGTTTTATGTGTACATAAAAGATTGAAGTGCTGGTTTTTGTTGAGTTTTAAAGTACTTGTTTGAAGAGTTGTTGTTCTTAATTCTTTCCTGTGCATACCAGTTGTTTGTTTCATTGTTTGTACTGAGTTTGAGTGCATAAATGTTTATTATTGGTGCTAAGGTGTCATTACAGGATCTTGATATTGTGTAGGAATTATTTTTGGGTGTTTAAGGTGTCATTACAGCTGAGAGTTGTCTTGACAACACCAAGATTGATTTTTTTCTTCACTGTTTTGGAACAAATGTTTTTTTCAAAAAATCAGAGCAAAGGGATCAAAGCTGATATAATATGAGAGACAATCTTGTTCTTTTTGGATTTTAAGGCATTTGCTTTTAGCTCATGATTATAAACCATAGAGACAACCTTTATTCCTTTTGCAACATTTTCCCAATGATCATTACCACCTTTCATTTTTCATAGCAGTTCAAATTATGTACTTTCTTACTTCATGGTTATTCAAGCCCTTGCCATTTTCTTTTTTCAAGTGTGAATATGTGATTATGTGAAGCATACATTAGCAAGAAGGATATTCATTTGTAATTGAACAACATAAGCTAATCAATATGGCAATAAATGAAAGTTGCACGCTTTGTATGAAGAATGCATAAATGTGATTTATGAGCACATAATAATAGTTTATGCATAATGGCATAGAATAGTAAAAGTCAGAACCATGCCCTCAGCTCTGTGGGGTAATGCATAATATGACCATTTCCTTTCTTTTGTTCCCTCCATTGAGATAAAAGGATTCTTCCTGCCTTTGTCTTTCAAAAATTTCAAAACAAAAGTTGTTTTATGTGATATTTGCTTGAATCCAACATTCAAACTCTTTACACTCTGAAGCATCTGGCTCTTCAGTTCTCAAATTACACAAAATTTCTGCAGCCTCCAACACTTCTAAGGTACCTGTGGCAGCTTGTTCCTCTCCTTTTCTATGATGAGTCTCAGTTTCACAGCCATCAACCACAATAGATTTCTGAGAACTGGCATCATAACTACAAACTATTCCCTCAGGAGTATCCAACACATCTTCCTGCTGAACTTCAATTTCAACTTCACCTTTGGAATCCAAATCAATTGGATCTGAACTTTTTTGTCCTCGTGAAAAAAATCCATTGGCCAATCTGGTAACAAACCTAAATGCAGCCAAGGGAACAGAGAATGCTAAATTCCAAAAAAAGATCTAATCCATTTATATATGGACGGAACCAGTTCATTCTTAATTTAAAAGTCTACAATTGACTAATAGAAAATTACGGATAAAAGTAAAATTTTAGATAATTAACATTATTTGATTATAATGTTAGTTTGAAGAATTCTGACTATATAGTAATTATAAATACAGAAATATAGATTAGGCTTATATACCCCTATAAAGTATAACCTGTCTGCAAGTATATGACTATATATAGGTATACTTTTTTGAAGAGAAGCTTTGTTCATTGTTATTGATGATGATTATTTGGATTAATTATTGGTATAATCTTCAGCATACAATACCTTATATAAGTCTTAAATTAAAAGCCAAGGAAACCAGCTAGCTACTTAGATGTATGTTTTGATTATTTGAACTCTCTCTCTCTCTATATATATATATATGTGATGAAACTTCATTGGAAAGCCCACTATGCACTAATTACTTCCTTTTCCTTCAAAGTTACTGTTTCTCTGCTTAACTTTACACCCTTCTCCACCACCACCACCACCTTACAATGACAAATACAATTCATTTGGTTCCATTCTTTTGGGCAAAAAGGCAGTAATGAAATATATATATTTATATATATCACAAATTCAAAATTACAAATACAAATAAAGCAAACCCAATTTATTGGGGATGTCGGACCGTATGTAGTTGTCAAATAATTGTAGGCCTAAGTTTTGTTGATACAAAAGTTTTGGCTAATCAAACTTGACATAATTCTTATTATTATGTTGTGATAAAAAAATTCTTTTATATTTCCTTTCTTCAAACAAAGACCGGGAAAACTAATTAACCTTTATTTGGATTAAGCTGATCTTGTGCTATAATTATATGTAAAGACATATATATTTTGTTTTCATTATTATACAGTAGTAGAATATATAGTACTGTAATTTTCACCTATCTAATAAAAACTTTACTTGTTTATTATTTTGAAGTATTTGATTGGGTTTTAGTCCTTATTGTCTTTTTTTTTGTCCCATGTCGACTGGGGAATAAAATTATGTAGCTAAGCTAGTTCCCGGCAATGCCTATGAGCAGCAAATTAATAATCTTAATTATTGTTGTCATGCATAGGAACCAACATATCTATTTTTGGCTATAATAGTGTTTGTGTTTTTATAGAACTATGACTTAGATATAATGGGTTTGTAACAGTGAATGTTGAATTTTGACCAAATTCTAATCCATCTCTTCTTGGTGGGGTTTACAATTTTTTTGTTTTTGTTTTTGGATGATCATGTTGTATACCTTTACGTGGTATTCTTTTGGAAAAAAGTATTCCTTTGGAAAACAAATGAAGTTTAGCTGATTTTTTATGATAGACATTTTTCTTTTTTCTTTTTCTATTTTTTTTTTGTTTGCTATTTTTGATGCCTTTTGTTTTGTGTTACTTTATTTGGTTTGGTTGTAACGTGCTTTGTTTTTTGTCATGACAGCTACTATAGTTAATTCATTGACTGGGTTTCGTCTCCTTTGCTGCTACCCCAGGTTTGTATATGCATGAATATCCTTTTGCAATGACATCTTTAAGAGACTAAAATTAGATTAGAAGTGAGTACCATATAAAAAAGTAAGAGAATGAGAGTTGGTTTAGTGTTCTTTTTTTGTCATGACAGCTACTATAGTTAATTCATTGACTGAGTTTCGTCTCCTTTGCTGCTACCCCAGGTTTGTATATGCATGAATATCCTTTTGCAATGACATCTTTAAGAGACTAAAATTAGATTAGAAGTGAGTACCATATAAAAAAAAGTAAGAGAATGAGAGTTGGTTTAGTGTTTTGACTTTCCTTGTCTCTAAAAGTTGTTTTACTTAAATTTTGCTATAATTTTTAATGGTTGTGAGTAGATTAATATGATTACCATTAACATATGTATTTACATTTTCTTTCTTCTCATTTCTACATTATTAATTTGGCAGGTTCCATGTTACATTTCTCAGTTGTTTCAAGTGACCTTTAGTTATTGTTCTAAGAAAAACTGTTAATCATTCACTAGCTCACTTGAATTTGTGTTCTAACTTAGGATATTTGTTCACATGAATTACATGCTTGAAACACAATTACTTTATGTATATGTGTTGTTACTCCAAAAGACATCTATATTACTTTTCATCTGTCCAACGTTTGGTGGTTCCCAACCTAACTAACCTTTCATTCTTATCTTTTATAGTCTTTTTTTTAGATAATATTTTCTACAGTCTTGAGCTTTATTTAATTGATTGCATTTATGGGTATTCCATTCTAATTTATTTTTTTCTATCTTAGGATTTTGTAGATTGTTTATTCATTTATGTATTTCTCCATCACATTTAAGTATATATATGTACAAGACTTATTAATATCAATATTTATAACAAATTTTTTGAATATATACATGATTATGCGGGTGTTAAATACGTATTTTATTTTTACATGAGATGGTTTTAGCATTTTTTTTTTATATGTAATAGATAAAAGCCATCTTTCTTTAGACATCACCAATTTCAATTGAATTGAATTATACGAAGACATGATTAGTCGTGTTATTAAGCTTTATGCGTATATTTGTTAAAAAAACATCCATATATTTATATACTATAAAAGAAACAAGATTTTTCATATTTGGTTTGGGGTATATTTCTTCAGTTTATATATACATATATATATATATCTTTTTTCTTTTATCTTTTTCAAGCCATGTGATTGTGAATAACTTGATTGAATAAAATTGTAAGGCTTTGTATGAGTGAACTAAATTTGTTTTATAGGCTAATTTTTACATATAAATCATCTTTCTTTTTTCCTACTTTTTCCTACTGTTATTTCTTGATGCAAAACTAATTGAAACCACATCATATTGAGTTAGAAAAAAATATACTTTCACATGGTATTCCTTTGAAAAATAAATGAACTTTAGTTGATTTTTTATGGATATTTTCCTTTTTTCTTTTTCTATTTTTTCAGTTTGCTATCTTTGATGCCTTTTGTTATGTGTTACTTTATTTGGTTTGGTTGTAATGTACTTTGTTTTTTTGTCATGACAGCTACTATAGTTAATTCAGTGAATGGGTTTCGTCTCCTCTGCTACTACCTCATGTTTGTATATGCATGAATATCCTTTTGCAATGGCATCTTTAAGAGACTAAAATTAGATTAGAAGTGAGTACCATATAAAAAAGTAAGAGAATGAGAATTGGTTTAGTGTTCTGACCTTCCTTGTCTCTAAAAGTTGTTTTACTTAATTTTTCCTAGAATTTTTAATGGTTGTGAGTAGATTAATATGATTGCCATTACCATATGTATTTACATTTTCTTTTTTCTCATTGCTACATTATTAATCTGGCAGGTTCTATGTTACATTTCTGTGACCTTTAGTTATTGTTCTAAGAAAAACTGTTAATTATTCACTAGCTCACTTGATGTGATTTCTCTTTTTGTTTCTCAGACATTCAAGAAATGAGGTCAATTCCATGTTCAAAAGATTCTTAATGCATTAATCCATGTTTCAACCATTTTATCTGAGAGTTTGGATTATATGTATGGAGGAGAGATTTTATATCTAAAAATTGTATTTCTTATTTTCATTTGGTATTATTATTTTGGAAGACGAGTTAACATGTTCTTGTGAACCTAAGTTTATTGTTATTTTAATGGAAAATCTAAGTTAGTTATTTGATGATATCAAACTGGTATTTTTTTCTCTGTTTGTGCTTGTTATAGCATTATGTTATGTAGATGCTTACTGTTTTAATGATACTACAATAAAGAAAAATTATAAGTGTTATCAAAACTAATATATTATAATAATTCAAACTCTTATAAGCATACAATTGTGTTATGCAAACTATTTTTATAGAATGTAGAAAATGTGTTATTATAAAGTGTACAATAATACTGTTTTATTAGTACAAAAAAAGGGTTATATAATTTATTATGAAAAACATATTGAAGCACTTGTCTATTTATTAATGTAATACTACAAGTATATTGTTGCAGTAATTTCTTTATTTTAGCAAATTCAAAACAGCAGTCTTATGTGATAAGACATGGTTTTAATGATGGATAAATTGTATGACTGTTGTAACATATTTTCTTTTATTAATTGTGATTTTTTTTCTACAATGGGTTGAAGTGTTTATAAAATATTTATTTTAGTTATACATACAATGACTTATATAGTTGAATTATTTGTAACATCTAATTTATGGTTCATGTTTAATATAGTTAGGTTGAGACAAAACCTTGTATTGAAGATTTGTTTGGGCATAGAAGAATAAAACTAGCATTCTTTTGGTAAGTTTACTAAACTATGAATTTACTTTGATTTTATTTAAGGTGCATATTATGTATGGTTTTGGGAATTTTACTTTTAATACTTGATTATATTATGTATTGTTCTGGGAATTTTCTGTGTGCAGGAAGTTTTTATAAAATATGTATAGGGGAGATGATGCCTAATTATTAAATTAGTTGATGATCATTATGGTGATATGTTGTAATTGAACATGTGTCCAGGGAATTTTATGCATGTAAGAAGGTTTTAGTCAAACTTATAGAAGAGGTTTCGCCCAAATTTTCAAAAAATGAGTAGGAGTTGGATGGCGAAAGATAGGTTATCAAAGGAATATGAAGATGGAGTTGAGAGTTTTATTGAAATAGCCATGAAAAATACAGTGGATCCTAAGAGAGTTCATTGTCCATGTCAAAAGTGTTCTAATTTGAAAAAATTGGATATAAAGGAAATAAAAAATCATTTGTATTTCAATGGAATAGACAAAACTTATGTTAAGTGGATATGGCATGGAGAACAAGTTGAGTCTACCCCCAAAGTACACAATGAAAATAAAGAATTTGCTCAAGTGTTTGATGACCCTATAGAGATGGTGAGAGATGCAGATGATCGATTTGTGGATAGGCCAGAAGAATTTGTAAAATTCTTAGGAGATGCAGAGAAACCAATTTTTCCAGGGTCACCTATGTCAAAGTTGGTTGTTTTGGTAAAATTATACAATTTAAAAGCTGGTAGTGGTTGGAGTGACATAAGTTTCACAAAGTTGCTTGATTTGATGAAGGAGATTTTACCAAAAGACAATGAGATGCCTTCTTCCCTTTATGAGGCAAAAAAAACTCTGTGCACTTTAGGAATGGATTATAAAAAGATACATGCTTGCCCTAATGATTGTGTTTTATACCGCAACAATTTAGAAAATGCAACCGAGTGCCCTACGTGCAAGACATCGAGATGGAAGAGAGGTAAAGAAGGAAAAGAAGGTAAGAAAGGGATTCCAGCTAAAGTATTATGGTATTTGCCACCGATACCAAGATTTATACGTTTGTTTCGGAATCCAGAACATGCTAAAAGTTTAAGATGGAATGAGGATGGAAGGATCAAAGATGATAAACTAAGACATCCAGCAGATTCATTAGCTTGGAAAATTATCGATGAGAAATGGCCTGTAATAAAAAAGGATCCTAGGAATCTTCGACTTGGTCTTTCAGCTGATGGCATCAATCCATTTAGCAATATGAGCTCGTCTTACAGTTGCTGACCAGTGATATTATGTATTTACAACCTCCCCCCTCACCTTTGCATGAAAAGAAGATTCACAATGCTGACTTTGTTAATTTCAGGAAGTAAACAACCTGGAAATGATATAGACGTCTATTTGGCACCGTTGATAGATGATTTAAAGTTGTTGTGGGATGGAGTGGATTGCTATGATTCTTTTAGTAAAGAAAGTTTTATACTGAGAGGGTTACTTTTATGGACAATTAATGATTTTCCAGCTTATGGAAACTTGTCGGGGTGTTATGTTAAGGGTTATAAAGGATGTCCAATATGTGGGGAGCAAACAAGTGCAACAAGATTGAAGTTTTGTAAAAAGACTTGTTACATGGGGCATAGAAGGTTTCTACCTGCAGAGCATTATCTTCGTAATCAAATGAAAGCCTTTAATGGTAAGCAAGAACTACGAGGACCTCCACCAATAATGACTGGTGAAGAGATTTATGAAGAGATTCGTTTGATAAATAATAGATTCGGAAAACCAGTCACAAATACCGAAGAATGTGAAGACATTGAAAGTAGGGTCAAATCAAAGGGTAAAAGTAAGATGAGTAAGAAACGAAAACGTAGCAAGAAACATCAAGTGAGCAATGATGATTCTTTGAATACTACATGTTGGAAAAAGAAATCAATTTTTTTTTAATTGGAGTATTGGAGACATTTGTTAGTCAGACAGAATCTCGATGTCATGCATATTGAGAAAAACATATGTGATAGTTTGATAGGAACTTTACTCAATATTCCTAGAAAAACTAAATATAGTATATCTGCTCGTCGTGATCTCATTCTAATGTTTGAATCAAAAAAAGAGCTGGCTCCTAAAGTATAAGAGAATCGAACATATTTACCTCCAGCATGTTACACATTAAAAAAAGATGAGAAACACCAATTTTGTGAAACATTGGCAAAGATTAAGGTGCCAGATGGTTTTTCATCGAATATTCGAAATTTGGTTTCCTTGAAAGATTGTAGACTACAGGGTCTAAAGTCTCATGACTGTCATGTGTTAATGCAACAAATGCTTCCAATAGCTATTCGAGGCTTATTAGAAAACCCCGTGAGAAATGCTATAATCAGAATGTGTTTCTTCTTTAATGCCCTTTGCTCTAAAGTTATTGACGTATCAAAGTTGGAGGTTATTCAATTGGAAATTGTGAAGACTTTGTGCTTGTTCGAACAATATTTTCCTCCATCTTTCTTTGATATAATGGTTCATTTGGCAGTTCATCTAGTTAGAGAAGTCACCTTGTGTGGGCCAGTTTGTTTTCGATGGATGTACCCTTTCGAGAGGTTGATGAAAGTTTACAAGGGTTATGTGCGAAATCGAAGTCGTCAAGAGGGTTGTATAGTTGAATCTTATATAGCTGAAGAAGTAGTTGAATTCTGTTCTGAGTATATGGTCAATGTTGACTCAATTGGAATTCCAGTAAGGGCAAGAGAGGGAGTTGTAGAAAATAAGGGTATCAACAATGGAAAACCTACTTTAATGGAAAAAGAAGATTGGGAGGTTGCTCATCAAAATGTCTTGGAGAATACAGATGAGGTTCAACCTTATATAGAGTAAGTACATTATTTAAATTAATTTTCTTAACTTAAACAAATATTTTTAGTGATTATTATGTTGTAGTAACAATAATATTCGATACAGAGAACATTTGCAACATCTAAATAAGGAAAATCGAACAAAATCTAGAAAGCAGATTCAAGATGAGCATCATCGTACCTTTTGACATTGGTTTCTTAATAAGGTGATGTTTTACTTTAAAATGAAAACTCCAATATAAACCATTTTTAACGATTGTTTGCAAAATGTAATTAAGGTATTATTCATTAATGTAGATTCAGAAAGAGTTGACCGATGAGTTGCATGAAGTTACCGAAACTTTGAGATGGCTTTCATTAGGTCCGACTCGATTGGCAATTAAGCACGATGTGTTTATAATTAATGGTTGTAGGTTCAACACTAAAGCTCGTGATGATGTTAGGGTCACCCAAAATAGTGGTGTAAGTATTGTAGCTCAAACCTTGCAAGTCTCTAGTGCACGTGACAAGAACCCTATATATGGTGAGATGAAATTTTATGGTGTCATTCAAGAAATATGGGAGCTTGATTATCGTGAATTTAGGATGCCGATGTTCAAGTGTGATTGGGTAGACAGCAAAAGTGGTGTAGAGAAAGAAAAGTTAGGTTTCATTAAAGTTGATTTGAATAAAATAGGACATAAAAAAGACTCATTTATAATGGCAAGTCAAGCTAAACAATTGTTTTATGTTGAGGATCCTACTTCATCAAGATGGTCAATAGTGCTTGCTTCACAACCAAGAGACAAAGTGCATGATGACGATCAACAACATGACTTTGGTGAATTACAAACTTCAGAAAAAGAGTGTGGTTTTATCCCTGAGTTTGAGGGAGTTGAAGCAATTGTTGGGCCATATGTACGAAAAGATGGTGATGGAATTTGGATAGTAAGATTTCATTTTTATGAATGACATATAATATTATCTTTTACTATAAATTTTCTTCGTTGATCTTAATATTTCTTTTACTTAAAAATTTACTTCATTGATTTTTACATTTTCTAATAATTTATGTTTCATGTGTTGACAGGATCATGGATCCATTTGATGAGCACCTTGAGGAGTACCTAGAGGGTGATGATGAGCAAGCTAATGTTGATTCTATCGATGAGCAGACTGATGGTGGTTCCATGGATGTTGACCACGAGGAGGAGGATAATAATAAAGAGAACGCGGAAGATAAAAAGAAAACATATAAGCGGACACGAGGCATAGTGCGATTGACGAAGATCATAGCAGATAAAATTAAAGGAATCAAACGCCATTTGAGGTTCAATAGCAGGGGGCAATCGATCGGGACCCCAAACAGAGAGCTTCAATGTTATTCAGGAATGCAAGCCAAAAGTATGGTGCCAATTAACATTGACAATTGGCGCGAAGTTCCTAAATCTATATTGGACAGCTTATGGAAGGATGTCAATGTAAGACATTTTACTATGTTTTGAAATAAATTGATGAGTTTTATATTTTCTTTTGCTTACAAGGTTTCTTAAACTATTTGCAGCTAGCTTTCCACCTAGATGAGAATATGCGAAAAAATATTATTGGCTCAGTGGGTAATAAGTGGAGACAATTCAAATGTAATTTGAACAAGAAGTTTATAGTCCCTTACCTTAATGACCCATCTCTTTTGGAAGCAAACCCTCATGGTCTCGATAAACCTCCACCAAGCTATCATATAGAAGAAACACATTGGAAAGAATTTGTCAAGAGAAGGACATCCAAAGAGTTTCAAGATTTTAGAAAATTACAACAAGAAAGGCGTAATAATTTACAATACCCTCATAGGACTTCACGCCATAGCTATACTGAATTGGAAGCTGATTTAGTAAGTACATATATAGAACGTATTATGCCTGATTTTATGTTTTCTTCATTTGATGTTAAAATTGACCTAATTCTATTACATGCAACAAGCTAAGTGGGGCACAACAGAGCAAATAGATCGATCTATACTCTGGAAGGAGGCCAGAAAAGATTCTTCTGGCAACTATGTCACCGAGCGTGACAAGGTCAAGGGAGAGGCCATTGTAAGTTGTAAAATGTTAAATGACTTTTGGTAATTGTTTTATATTTTAGTAACAAACATATAATTGATTAAATTTTGTACAGGAAGACATGCTTGAGCAAAGAAAAGAGGGCAAACTGATTGAAATCGGAACAAATGACATCCTAACACAAGTGTTAGGTACTGCTGAGCACCCCGGTCGAGTTCGAGGCCAGAGTCGAGGTGTCACACAAAGAGACTACTTTCATAAGCCTATTGGGGGGGGGGGGGGGTCTAAGAGGCTTGCAGAAAAAACAAATTGAGTTCGAACGATAATCCAACATACGACATAGGGAAGAGATTGAAAAGTTGAAAGAATCGTTCATGTCCAAGCTTGAAGAATTATCAACCAAGATGGCACATGTGCAAGCTAACTTTGATAGTCATTCTAGCTTTGGTAGCCATTCTAGAGTCAATACAATAGAAGTTGAGGCCCCAATTGACACTGCTCCAGAAGTTGAGGCACCGATGGACACTACTCCAGATGTTGAGGCACCAATTGACACTACTCCAGAAGTTGAGGTACTGATGGACACTACTCCAGGAGTTGAGGCACCTGTTGACACTAGTACTTTGTATGAGACACCTACACCTTCACCTTCTATTCATCCTGAGCCACTAAAGGTAAATTCTCTTATATTTTTTAAGAAATGATTATTTAACTTATACTAACTATAACATCATTGCAGAAAGATGTTAAGTGCAAATTATACATTGAGCAAGGCGGTGATGTTGTGGCTCTTGGACGGGTGGTGGCTACCAAAGGCAAGGTACATGGGAAAAGTTTAGCACCTGGTAACTATCGCGTGGTTGTTGATAGATGTCTAGATGGGAGTGCAAAACTACCTATCTCAGTTGGGGATGAGATGACTCTTGTGGTTCATGCGGTCAACAGTTATGTTGCTTGGCCATCGCATCTGATAATTACTTATGATCATGAACAGGTAACTTTTAGTGTGCTGTAAAAATTTTCATCTTGAAAGATCCATTAATGTTTAATTTCATGGAGAGAGAGGGAGTAAATTGTGTAATAGATGGGGATTTTGACAAAGAAATATATGGTGTGGTACTGGTAAGGAGCCATGTGCCAAAGGAATTGACATAGCATACTTAATTAGTCTCTTAAATTATATATTTACATTATTGGTTTTGGTTGAAATACAACCTATAAATTGCAAGTGTTGCTGCAGACAAATAATAAAATAGTGTGTTAGAAACTTCTCTTTTGCGATATTTTCAAAATGTCTTTCTCATTATGCCTCCCATGTACAACCATATATGTTCACACTCCTAAATTCTTACATTTTTTAATACATTTGTTCTCACCTATTACAACTAAAAGAATTATAGCCCTCCATGAAGAATATTATATATATATGAAAGGAAGAGATCAATTTTGGACGGGTATTTGCATTGATAATAAATTAAATGTATTTTGTGATTTTTTTATCTAACTTTTCTATGTTAATTGTGAAGGAACCCAAGAGACTAAAGAGAAAGAGGATTTCAGCAGCTTGTCCGCCAACACAAGGCCTAAAACATCCTCCACAACATCTTCCCACTACTCAAGAAGAGGCAGGATCAAGTATGGCTAGTAAGTCGCCGATTATCTTCAAGGTTCCCACTGGACTTCCCATGTTTTTGAAGATACTTCTAGGTTCAGTTAAGTACGTAGAACCAGGATTCATGATTGACATTCTTATGGAGACCAATATTATGGGCGAACAATATACCTTATCTCACATGAGGATATAGTACACTTTGGACTTATGGAAGAAATCGGCGTGTCTTGCATTTCATTCTATATCAGGTAAATTTTAAATTAATAAACATTATATATTTTAGTTTCTTTTTAAGTATAACTATAATATCATTAACTTTCATGTATGTAGTATAATATATTCCGAGTTGTGCGATAGA
Organism: Humulus lupulus; assembly: GCF_963169125.1. NCBI lineage: Eukaryota > Viridiplantae > Streptophyta > Magnoliopsida > Rosales > Cannabaceae > Humulus > Humulus lupulus. The sequence continues at coordinate 263,344,617 of NC_084793.1, forward strand.
GAGATATCACACTTTTTTGGTTTCATTGAGCCATCGTGGTCATCGAGAATTGGGACAAATATGGATAATCGGGCTGAAATTATCTCAGAGCGTATCAATAACACAGTAATGGGTCAAACTTGGTTAATGCCATATCATTTCTTGTAAGTAAATTTTTCATTTAATATTAATTTTACTTATACCTTATGATGTTTATTTTAATAACTTTGTTTAAATGCAGACGTCACTGGATGTTAGTGATCATTGATCCAGATGGCCATACATGTTACTATCTTGATCCACTTAGAAAATCTCCTCCAAATGATTTGAAGAACCTTATGAACAAGTAATACATTTGAAACTCATTTTAGAATATAATATGGTTATTTGATATGGAAATAAAAAATTAATATGCTCTTCATATTGATGTATGTATAGTGTCTCTTCACACATTAAGCGAAAGACAGGAAGGAATGAAAAAAATTACAAGTGGAAAATAGTCAATTGCCCTCGTCAAACATCGTCAGTAGAATGCGGTTTTTATATCATAAGGATGATGAAGGACTATTGCTTGAATGAGACACCAATGCGATGGCTAACTAGTAATGTAAGTGTATTTATTAGTATTGAACTACAATTCTATTGGATTTAATTTCTGACTTAGTTTTTATTTTGTGTTTTGTAGTGTGGTGGAAAGAATACAGATACACCTGGTGAAATTAATGAAACTCGAAATGAATGGGCAGCCAAGCTTCTTGAGCGGATGAGTCATAGTTAGAGTAACTTTTGAAATTAGAATTAAAAAATATACTAATTGTAGTATTTAGTTAGTACTTACATAGTTATTCCAAGTGTATATTTTGATATTGTAATTGTAGATTTGGAACATGCTGAGTTTTATTGATTTTGTCTGCCTATTGATTATGTCTGAACTATGTTGTAATTACACAGGAAATTATGAATGAATATAGTAGTTGAAAATAAAGAAATGAAAAAATTCTCATATTCTACATGGGACGTCGGTCTCCATGAACTTGTTGTCTTATGTATAGCAGGGGACGATGCTTGCACATAAATTGTCATATCATGTACTGCAGGAAGATGACGCTTTAGTAGGAACTGTCGTCTCATTTATTACAGTAGATGACGCTTGCATAGAAATTGTCGTCTCATGTACCACAAGAGACAACGTTTGTATATGACCCATCATCTCATGTACGACAGGAGAGGACACTTTTATTTCAACCGTCGTTTTATGTTTTACATGGCATGACATTGCATGGGACGACGGTATTAGAACCGACGTATGAGAGTCCATACGACGGTTTAAAACCATCGTCCCATGTCAATTTTGTAGTAGTGGGAGGCTGAGAATGGTTGTTCTTTTGTGGGGAAATTTCCAATTGGTATAAAATGGGGATATAAAAGATATGGCAGAAGTGTTGGGAGGTTTACCAAGAACATTAGGATTAGGAGCTGAGTGTTTGGGATATTGGGGAAAGGGGGAGAAGGAAAGGGAAAGTGAGTGTGGGTGACAACAGGGTGATTTTGGGTGGGAGTATTTATGGATAAAGAATTCTTGGCCAAATTGGCTTAAAGGGAGCTCAACTGGTCAACAACATCTTCTTTTTCTAGACGGAAATCAAAGCTCAACAATAAACTATATATTTTGTAACACCCTACTAATCCAAGGTTGTTACACTGTGTAATAAAAATTGTTCTTAACTCGTTAATTGAGTTATTTCGACTCAAAGGTGTAACTAAAATTAAATAACGATTTAGGTACTAAATTTTTCGTCAAAAGGTATAAATTTTTCATTAAAACTTAAAATATATACAAGGGATCCCAAAAAGGTTTATCAAAACATAATTACATTCAGCCTGTACAAAATAGTCATCCTAAGCGACAAAATTGGACTTTTATACTCTAAGTCCCACAAAATATCTTGACTGTGGCGGTCGAGCAGGCCAAACGTGTATGCGCCACTCTAAAGTTCTCCAACTCATGGCTGGTCAACATTTCAATTGCCCTTACCTGCACCAAGAGCACTTGTGAGCCAAGGACTAGCTAGAAAAACCCAAATGACATAATAAATATTTGATTAATCATAAGCAATAAACAACATGTTTCACAGATAATAAATGCATTCATTCTAATCATACAAATAATAAACACGTTTCACAATTCACAAATATGCTCATTTAAAACACATAAACTATTTATACAGCCTAACCAAGCAGCTTTGCCAAACGACCCAACCGAGTGAGGTGCACCTCCTGACACCACACTTACGGTCCATGCCAGGAGAGTAGGTACCACATCCTCAACTTGACCCCGCCTTCACGGCCAACGTTCTGCACGATTGCCGATTAGCCCATGTTATACCCATTTTGGGAATTTATGACAGTTAAAAAATGCTGCAATTATGAAGGGACGATGAACAAAACACTTTGCCTTCTTGTTCTCACAAGGTACAAAGTAGTTCCTATTTTCATGGAGTACAAAACGGACTACCAAGCACTAACAGAAGGGATTTGGTCGTGTAGCCACATTCCTCAACCTCCGCTCGCATAAGGCAAATATTTACATGCTAATAGGAGGACCCTGTTCGTTCAACACACAACATCCACGTTAACAGAGTTGGCAAATGAGTACAGAGTTTTCATTTATCAAAATATAACTATATTTCTGTTGTAATGTATTATTTGCGAGCCAAGCCCAATAACTTAGGCCCATGATATCATCTAATTGTAACCCTAAACTCCTTACTATAAATAAGAGGAGATGAGATAGAAATGAGGGGGAAATTGATAATGCTTAAACTCCATTCCTGTACAAATAGTCCTTATGTAATGTAAAAGCGGAGGAGGACTATAGAACAACCGGCGACGCAAGTTCGCCGAAAACTATAGCTCTTGAAGATTAAATATGAATAAAAGTGACTAAGTGGACGTAGGTCATCTTTTTGGGGCCGAACCACTATAAAATATGGTGTTGTTTATTTTATTATATCTCTGTTCTTGAATCCATGCTCTTATGTTCTCAAGTTGACAAAAAACCGCATCAACGATTTGGTGCTTTCATTGAGAGAGCAGATTCAAGATAAATAGGTTCAATCTAACAAAGTCTATGAATAAAGACTTTGATGAAATCATCTCCAGAAGACTCCCAATGTCGTCAAGGGCCAGATCAGTCACCTATTCATTTTTATCCAGGCCATCTGCAGAGCAATTGCAAGTTGTAAGAAAACATCATATTCATCGAGAAAAATCACAGATCTATGTGAAAAATAATTTTACTTAATTGCGTCCAAATTAGGGCATAAGGGTGGAATAAAAAAATCCAGAGATTTCGAGTTACAAGGTGGTGCAATCACAGCGATTCAAGGAAAGATCCACCTATGGCGGCGGCTTGTTCAAGTTGTTAACAGTGATAAAACCATTACTTGGAACCCTATGTGCATTTATGCATTTATGGAATCGATGGATATCGCAACGAAGCTTGAAAACCTAGAAAAGATCTCATGTTCGTTCACTTGTATACAACACATGAGAACAGAAGGTGCAACCTGATCACCTATAAGTATGAAATCAGTTCGCCTATGAGTATAAACAATAAATCCTCGAAAAATAGTTGTGCACTTGTGCATACACTCCAAAGGTGAACAAGGAGTAGGTAATCACAGCTATCCAAAAAAGGAAACTTGTGAAAAACAGTTGTGCACTTGTGCATACACTCCAAAATTTGCTTGGAGACAAGATGGATAGTTCTTTCTGACTGCCCATCAGTTTGTCTTCTAGACAAGATTCACAGAGAGGTAATTCACCTAAGGTAAGTTCCTTCAAAGGCCCATCATTTGTAAGTCTTTGAATCATATCATAGTCAATGTGACCTAGTTACAAATGCCATAAATACGTCATGTTATCGTTATCGATCTTTTGATGTTTATTGGTCCTAGGTTTAGCTACTTTGAATAAATCATTGTTGAGAGCGAGGGGTTCGTTAGGTCGCAGAATATAAAGCCCGTTTTTCAAACATGCAATACACAATTGTGATCCATTGAAAGAAATAGATATATTAGAACTTGTGAATGTCATAACAAATTGTTCTAATTGCAACATGGAAGCTGAAATTAAATTTCTACTAAAATCTGGAATAAAAATTACATCTTTCAAAATTAAATATTTATTTCCAAACTTCAGGCGAGCTCTTCCTCTAGCTTGGACCGTAACGAACGCTCTGTTCTTAACTCTAAGCTTTAATCTGCCTTCATCCACTTCCTCCCACGATTCAAGAAGCTGTAAAGAGTTACAAACATGGATAGTAGATCCAAAATCAATAATCCAAATGGATTTATCATTCTCTAAAATGCATGTTTCCAAGATAAATGAATTATAATCATTACCTTTGTTTTTCGCTGCTAGAAACTTAAGGCAATCCTGTTTCCAATGCCCCTTCTCTTTACAGTGAAAACGCGTTCCTTTACCTTTCTTGTTTTTCTTTTTCTTCCCCTTAAGCGTCTGTGCATTTGGTTGTGCACTCGTCTTTGCATGCTTGGGGTTGTTTCTTTGTCCAGCTTTCCTCTTATTTTCAACTTTCGAAGATGAAGCTTGGTTAGCTTCAGCCTTAGCTGGATCAGCAGCAGTAGTAGTAGTTGTCTTCTTTTCTCCACCCTTACTTGGTCCACCCATGATAGACTCAAAATTCTGAAGTTTGTTCATGAGCTCCGTCAGACCATAGTTGAGTTTATTCAACACATTGTTGGTGGTGAACGGCAGGAAAGATAGAGAGAGACTGTTGAGGATTAAGCCGACTTGAGTCTCCTCATCTATAATTGCTCCATGCAATTCAACATCCTGAAAGCAGTTGGACATCTTGATCAGGTGATCACGAACGTGCTGAGTCAGTGTCATCCGGGCATTGACAGTGCCATCACGAACGTGCGGAGACGGTGCTCATTCTGGGGATTCCTCAGTCATGATGAACTTGGAGTTGTCACCAATCAACATTATGTTGATGTTCTGCTTCCACTTAAGTAATTTTTCTCTAGTGAGTTTCTCCATAGAAAGTTGAGGAAGGATGGAAGTAGACACAACCATACTTAAAACTACGTTTTATTAATAAAATAGAAATGAATCACTTTTACTCAATAAAACTTCTATTCACTCTAATTTCAAGAAATAACACAACATATACCAAAAAAATGTAAGATATGGAAAAAATACCAAAATTATCATATCTCTATTTCTTTAGGTTTTTAACTGTTTAATAATATCGTTGTCCCAGTTGGCGAGAGTCAAAAAATATCATTAGTGAAATAGAGTTGTAAACTCATTTAATAATGGACATCATCATTAACAACCTACTATTCAATCAAAATAAGAAAACAAAATCTCTTATCTTATGAGCTAGACTCACAGTTTTGATGATCCATAGATTTAGTCCTAGTAGTCACCGTATGGGTGAGTCTAGTAGAATTTAACCTATAATTATCTATCTTTCGAAATATAACCTTGTCAAAATTACTAATGAACACCTTCTGTAGGGGGACGAATCAAAGTGTCTTGAGGCCCCATTAAGCTATTGACCTTGTTAAACCAACGATGGAGATCGAATATAATTCTTAAAATAAGCTCATTATAAAAAAAATAGTATTTTTATTATTTATTTTTAGAAAATTAATGACTATGGTTTTCTAAAAAAAAATTGAAAAGATTAAATTTTTAAAACCAAAGTCCTATAATTTCCTATTAATTCTAAAGTGTCACATTGAAACAAATTCAATTAATTTAGAATTAATTTGTTGTTAACCAATATTTAGGTTTAACTAATATAATGAACCTATACAATTAAGTCCAACTCAGGTAAATGGGCCTTAACAATTGGGCTTGTATGAAGGAGAGCTGGGTCAAGTATGTCGTTCCCACTACAGAGGCCCTCCATACAAGGTCCAAAAGACAGGAATTTAAACCTTCATTTTATTAATTGTTATTAATTGATTAGGCCTACTATAGTCATGCAAAGCAAATGGGCATTCACAAGTGGAAGCACCCACAAGAGAAGAATTTAAACTTTACATTTTCTAATGAGCCCAAATAAAATCAATCATTTTATGAATATTTTATTTGGCAAAATCCATATACCTACCAAACATGTAGGCCATTATATGCATCTAAGCTCAATTGCGAAAATACCACATATAGTGTAAACAGACATGTTATAATTGGATGGGCCTAATCATGTTACTATATGAGCAAGTCTATGAATTTATGCAAAAAATACAACAATTTATATCATTTGCAAAAATACCACAATTAATTATCTAGAATTTATCAAAAAAATTCGACTTAATTAAATTTTTATAAAAATAAGTCAATTTAAATGAAATTTATCAACAATTAACCATAGTTAATTTAAATTTCATTTATCAACAATCAACTTGGTTTATGTTAAATTAAAAAATATTATTTTAATTTAAATAGGATTTATCAACAATTAACCAAATTTAATTTAAATCCTATTAAAAACAATATTTCGATAATTGGTTGAAAAAAATGATATTTTTCAAAATTTAACCAATTTTAAATTTTAAAATCAATATCTTAACTGTTTTTCAAAAAATATCTTGTGTTGTTACAATATTAGCTAATATTTTAAGCATTTTTTTAAAACAAATATTAATAGTTATAATAACCCTAAAATATCTCAAAACAGTTAAACAAACTCAAATATTCATGAAAATATCTAACTAACAAATTTTAAATTTTAAATAATTTAAATATTAAAACCTATAGAATAAACAAATATTTATATTTTCAAATAAAGATTTAATAAAAATAACAAGTATTTAAAACAAAATATCTTAATTATTTGATGTCTTAATTCTAATATTTTAATATATTAAAAGATTTAAAATTAAGTTGTTAGGCTATTTTTAAATTTGAATTTGAATTTTTGTAGAAAATATCCAAGTATTTAAATCTCTAACAACAAAAATATCTTATTTTAAAAAAACAATTTTAAATGATAAAATAAATCTGATATTTTTTGTTTTGATTATAAATAATCAATTTCATACCAGTTGTTGGGAAACTTATACATGATCTTTATTTATTTTCATGTAGATCTAATATTAAACAAGTTAATATGAGACAACCTAGAACATGTTTCTAACATTGAATTCAAAGGGAAATAATGATAAGAATACTTACATTGTACACAGCAGTTCATTCAATTTCTCTAACCATTGTATCCTTTCTGTCGCAAAGTATTACCAAGAAATTGAATCGTTCTTCATTTTTCTTTATAGTCTTCCAAAGTATCCTTAGAATCACCTTGACTAGGGTGGACAATTCTCAACACATGAGATAGATACAGAGAGAAGAAGAGAAAAAAACAATGAGACTTAGAAAATGACTTATGCAGTAGAGAGAATCTAAAACCTAATAGATCTTCTAATCTTCTCAGAAACTTGTGATTCAACTTATGATTTCAACTCTCACTAAGCATTGCTTTTATAGGCTCAATTAGGTCACTAATTTAATTAAAAAATCAATAAAATAATAGTCAATAATCAGCCCTAGGTTGAAATTATCATGGGCTTTAGGCTTGTGAAATTTCCTATTTGATTATAAGCATGTTGGACTTAAAATCAAGGCCTGTATTATTTTATTTTGATTTAATTAATTAAATAATTTATCAAATTAATTATTTATAATTTGAACCTTGATTTAAATTTATTTATTTATTTATATACCAATTTATCTTAATTAATAAATCTATCCTAATTTCTCTTTTCTTCTCTAAACTACATAACTCTGTGAAACTATCCAAAATTGACCTGATCAACTTTGATAATTCTAATTGATAATTAAATAAATTAATAGAGACTATCTAGATGATTTTATCAAAGGTACAATGTGGACCATAAGCCTATGAAATCAAGCTCCAATAAGTTATCATAAATCTAACAAATAAATTTACTAACTTATTAATTTCTCGTGATTCCACTAAAGACTCGAAATTGCACTCTTGAATTCATAGAATGCTCTATAAGCAATATAGATACATTATTAATTATCCATTGTTACAACCATAATTGTCACTCAATCCTCTATAGACGGTCTACAATGAGATGGGACTAAAATACCGTTTTACCCCTCATTGTATTTTATCCTTAAAATAGTTAGTTCCTTGTAAATGATATTTTAGTAAAATAATATTAATTACCGAAATAAGATCTCTATCATTTAACACCTTGAACCAAACTAAAAGGAAACCATCGTTTCACTTCTTCATCAGAACCTATAGATGTTCATATCTATTATTAACACTGTCACTCAATTATACTAGTGAGTCCCCAAGATGTAAGTATGGGCTAGTCCGTAGGGTAAGCTGGTTACGAACAAGTCAAAGAACTCAAATAATATAATCAGTTAGAATACTAACCACTGAGAATTGAGATTGAATTGACCTATGGTCAACTATATGATATGACTAGAATAGATAATAACAGTATGTTTACTTATCCTATCTACTGTCAATATCAGTCCAGTCCGATGTAACAAATACATCCGATCTTATCTACTTTGCTAATGCTCTAGAAAGAACATAACACTACAATGTGTAAGTAGATCATATCGTAGATTGGCAAGTCAGTGTAAATCCAGTGCACTGAATAATCTTCGGACTAACTTAATTTCAACATATAATCATATTTATATTCCACTGTGATTACGCCACTATAAATATGATTAGCTATATGTTCAGGATTTAATAGAAGGTTATATTAAACAAATAATCATGAAAATAAAACATGTGAGCAAAGTGATTGACCATGTCAAAAAATGATTTCTATTCTTTTATTGATAATAAATGAGATTACAAAGAAATTGAGTTTTAATTAGGGCTTAAAACCTCAACACCACCTCTTCAGATAGTGGTGCGGGCAGAGGCATTGGAGCAGGAGACAAAGATGGAAGCACCAAAGGTGAGGCTGTGGACACAAGAAATGTATGTTTGCAAGCCTTGGTCTTGACAGAGGACTTCAGAGTAGATCCAAAAAATTGTAAGATTATTAAAACCAAAGTCCTGTAATTTCCTATTAATTCTAAAGTGTCACATTGAAACAAATTCAATTAATTTAGAATTGATTTGTTGTTAATCAATATTTAGGTTTAACTAATATAATGAACTTATACAATTATGTCCAACTCAAGTAAATTGGCCTTAACAATTATGCTTGCAAAGAGGAGGGCTGGGTCCAGTATGTCATTCCCAATTTTAAGGCCCCCATACTTCCATACAAGGTCCAAAAGACAGGAATTTAAACCTTCCTTTTATTAATTGTTATTAATTAATTAGACACATTATAGTCATGCAAAGCAAATGGACATTCACAAGTGGAAGCACCCACAAGAGAGGAATGTAAACTTTACATTTTCTAATGGGCCCAAATAAAACCTATCATTTTATGAATATTTTATTTGACAAAATCCATATATTAAGCAAACATATGGGCCACTATATGCATCTAAGCTCAATTTCAAAAATACCACATATAGTGCAAATAGACATGTTATAATTGGATGGACTTAATCATGTTACTGTATGAGCAAATCTATGAATTTATGCAAAAATACCACAATTTATTTCATTTGCAAAAATACTACAATTAATTTTCTAGAATATATCCAAAATTCAAATTAATTAAATTTTGCAAAAAATAAATAAGTCAATTTAAATGAAATTTATCAACAATTAACCAAAGTTAATTTAAATTTCATTGATCAACAATCAACTTAGTTTAGGTCATTTTGAAAAATATTAATTTAATTTAAATAGGATTTATCAACAATTAACCAAAGTTAATTTAATACTCATTTATTAAAAAATATTTTATTAATTGGTTTGGAAAACGTAATATTCTTAAAAATTTAATCATTTATAAATTTTTAAACAAATATCACTTGCTATTTTTGAAAAAATATCTTAATCAGTTTGTTGACACGGTTTTTCGCCAACAGCTTATTATGAAAAATTAGCTGGAATGAACTAGTGCTTAAGGATAAACCGTAGTGAGAATAATCACTCTTTAAGGTACTTAGAATGATATAGTAAGAATACTTGTTCCTTTTTACATGGTTCGGAGGTTAAAATCCCCATAGTTCACGAGTCAATATTATTGCTGTATATCTCTTTCTATTTTTACAGAGTATTTGCATTACAGAAAGAATTCAACTCCTTGCACTACCCAGGGTCTTGGTATTTATAGGAGAATGGTCTCTGGGTAGGTGTTAGGGTCATCCCGTGATCTCTTGATCCCTCACATCATCTCTGTGACATTAATGATTAATATCTAAATTTTATATTGAAGTGTGGTCTAATCAATATGTAAAATGGATAATGGGCCGCATGGCTTAAATGAGGCGTGTGATGTCTAATCATGCACGTTTATATTGCGTATCTAGGAATTTGAGAATAAACAGACACGTGATGTCAATTTTATGCACGTTTATATTGCGTAGTCAACTTTATAAAAATCTTGAGGCATGTCAGATCTCTGGCTTACCACGAGCTAGCGTAGTGCCAGCTTGTGCCTTCCGATACTATATATATTCCACAAGTAGTTCCACGCGGTATGCTGCTTTGAACTCACCAGTTCGAGCTATTTGTCTAGGGAATCGTACCGAATTTCCTCGGATGAAAGGTGAACACGTGGCACATCGATTATAGCTTTTTGCTAGCCCGCTGTACCCGAGCAGCCTCAACAAGGTTCGTGCTGATTTTCAGGGCATACATTTGCCCCCCAAGTCCCTGCTCATGTTCTAGGACGTCACATCTGACTTTCACAGCAGGGACTTTTAAACTTCCTTTGCGATTATCCAAACCCTGCCCACCATTTGAGTACTGGACACATGGAACGCCATGATTGGCGTTTTTTTGGGTTTCGAGGATTGTATTAAATGGCCTGGCCACCTTTTTGCCGTATTTCATCTTTCAAATCATGACCCTCGTATCCCGCATTAACTTGATCAGACGGTCCTCATTTCCTTATGCCTTTTACGTATAAATAGGGCTAGCAATTTTCAATACTCATCACCTTTCATTCAAAAAATTTCTTCATTTTCTCTCTTCCGAGTTTCAAAAACTCTTCTTCTTCTTTTGATTAAAATCCCAGAAATCCCCATAATCTCGTCACAAAAAACCCTCGGAAACCTAGTCAACAAGGATTTCCCCAGGAGCCCTTCTTCTATTTTGCTTGCAACTTTTTTTTGAAGAACATATTGTAAGTTTCCTGTTTTTTCAAGACTTGTATGTTACTGTTTTCCGCGTGTTTCAATTTTCTTCCTTTTTTTTTTTTTTGTCATGTGAATCTGCACTTTATAGTTACCAACAGTAGGCTGCTCCTAAATAACTTTGGTGCATAAGTTTTGATTTTAGGCATATTGAGTAGATCCTAAAACATGCCTAGGATTGTGATGCTCATAACTAGGTAATTTCTGGGTAAGTTTAGGAAATACCCATTCGGGATATGGAAGACGAGAGGTTTTTAGGGTATAAAACCTGGTAGCTTAGGGGTCACGTTTCTTAGGCGGTTTTTCTTTAAAACCCTTTCCCCAGGGCAAGTAATGGCATGACTCTGCTGACACACAGATCTCTGAATATCAGGGATCTGTTGGGAAACCTAGGCGCGTAGCATAGGCAACGCGCGGCATCACGCGGGCTGAAATTGCATCAGCTTGCGTGTTAGGACCCCTGGCCCTTGTTATTTCTCATGTTCAAAAATTCTACGTCGCCCACTAAAAACTCCGTCATTTTTTTTCGATAGGTGAGTTGATGGCACCCAAGAAAGGCGTATCCAAGAAGAACATAGCTGGCTCGTCATCCCAGCAATCTCACAAGGGAAAGGAGGTCATCCCTGATTCCCCCCTGTTTGAGTTCAGCCCCGTGGTGGAGAAGGAGGTCGCGGTCACTCCTGATGCCTTTTTTGAGGCCGAAAGGATTGTCTCGAAGATAACGACCCAAGGAAGGTTCAACAAGATCCTGCTGTCCCATAACAATGAGGCTGGGACATGGACTATCATCGCCCGACCTCCCTACGAGGGGGAGCAGAGCTGCGCACCACTCCAGGACAATTTCATGGCCTGGAGTGATGAACACTTGAAGGCTGGGGCCTTCCTCCCCCTTGACCAATACTTCGCGGACTTCCTCAACTATGTGAGGTTGGCGCCGTTTCAACTTCCACTGAAATCCTATCGTCTACTGGTCGGGCTGAGATATCTCTTCCTGAAGTATATGTGGGAGGTCCCCACTCTAGCAGATATCATTTACTTCTTCTACCTCAAAGCCAGCCCAGACCCGGTTCCTGAACTTGCCTTCGGTCAACGAGCTGCCCAGTCATCCCAACGACTTCAAAGACCAATTTTTCATGTCGAATGGGTTTCGCAATTGCGAATACCATTACTTCAACCGTCCTCGTAAGTTTCCTTCCTATTGTCAGCTCGTGAAATTATTTTTAATTTTTATTCTTAGATTTTTCGCGTGTATACTGATTGGAGCATCATCGTGCATCCATTTTTGCGAGGACGGCCAAATCAGTGACCCTTGGTGGTCAATATGATACCGTGGCGGGGCTTCCGCCTAGTGAGAATGACTACTTCCAACTCGTGTCTGATGATACGATGTTGGCGTGTAAATTAATTTTCGAAGGCCAAACTTTGGCACTGAGGAGTACACGGGCTACTTACACAGTAGCTCGCGAGCTGGCACCCATCCCCAAGGGAGGCGCCGCGGTCGTCGACGGTGACGAGCAGGAAGAGGAGCCCGAGGTGCCACTTGTGCGAAAGAGGCGAGCTCTTGAGATAGCTTGGGAACCTGATGTGGACTGAGCTCAATTGGGGGCAGTAGCCGACCCCTCTGGTCAAGGTAACCCATACCCTTTTTGGGACCTAGATAGGGCAGCCGCAGACCTTAGACTAGTTAGGTTTAACCCAAACCAGCTCGTGCATCGTCACCAAAACAACCCTGACCGTAATATAACCTTACTCCAGTGCGTCGATCAATTAGTACTATGTCACAACATGGGCCGCCCTAGGGGCACCGTAGTAGTAGATAACACCTTTTCTTTTAGGTCGGCCTTCTTTGAGGGGTATGGAACCAATCTTAGGTCGTGGCCATCCCTTCTCCAGGGTGTTGTAGCTTCTGAACTTAGGCAATATGTAGAGGAGTCCAATCCTGAGGTAGAGCCTGATCTGGAACCTCCTCTAGTCCAAGAAGTGGTTGACTTAGACTCTCATTCCCCTATAGCAGTTCCGAGGTCAGAGGTCATGGAAATAGACTCCTCTAGCTCGAAGGGTAGGATTTTTGTTACTTTATACGCATGTTCTTGGTAAACTGATGAACATATATGCATGCTTAGCACATTTCCCATTCTTTTTCAGGTGAGGAGATGGCATAGCGAGGGGAACCTGACATCCGCTCAATGTTCCAGGAGGGGAGATCCAGCGAGGGTCCCCTAGTCAAGAAACTTCGGCCCACGTCGAAGAAAACACCCCCTTTGTCCGTGACTCCTTCCAAATCCCCGGCTAAGGGGAAAGGCTCGGGCTCGGGAGCTCAGCCCACCACAGCCTCGGAGAAGAGAGGTCTGGCTGCACCCCCTCCTCGCTTTCCCCCACCTCCTGCTCGGGATCCGGTAGCACCGGTTGGTCCCCCAGCTCCAGTGGTCCCTGCCGCCACCATTCGCATCCCCGTCAACCCCCAGGATCTGGAGCTGATTCCAAACACTTTTCGGGGGGCCGTCTATGAGACGGTGAACTACTCGGTGGAGCATTTCTACAAGGCCAAGCCCAACGACCTGAGGGCGATCTGGGAAAGGAGCCCGGAGAATGTCATGGAGTCTGCCTTGGGGATGAACCTCACAGTAAGCATTTTCCCTGACCTGACTTTTATTATTTTTCCCTGGTATGTGCCTAACTGTTTCTTTGCTTTTTGTAGGCGGTCTTGGCTCAACACCGCAACATATCTCGGGCCAGAGCCAGGAATGAGGAACTCAAATCTGAGCTCTAGACTGCTCAGGCTACTTTTGTCGCCTCTCAACAAAACAAGCAAAGTGCCAAGGCTACTTTGGCGGCGACCCAAGCGGGCGAACAGGCGGCGAAGACTGCCTTAACCACAGCTCAAGAAGGCGAGCAGGCAGCAAAGGATGCCACGGTAGCCCTTCAGGTCGAGCTCAAGGGGGCCAAGGCCAAATAGCTGGAGGTTGAGGTGGCCATTCAAGAGGAGAAGAATGCATCGACATCCTCCATGGAGAACATGTTGTACCATTGCTGGGCCTTCAATCAGGACGACAACTTCTCCTTCATGGCTTGCGACGTGTGGGTGCACTACCTCGAGAAGTTCAAGGCTCGGCTACAACAGGAGCTGCAGCCTGAGACTGGGGAGGCCTTTGTCGCTGGCAAGCAGGAGACCGAGGAGGTTACGTCCTCAGAGCGGCCTAGGGGGTCTTAGATTTTTTTGTTTTTACTTATGTATTTTTCCTTTGTAAATGCTAAGCACGAGGTTATTTAGTTTGAGACAAATCTTTTTTTATATATTAATTTTAGTTATCTAAGTTTTAATTATTCTTCAATCTCTTTTTCATGCTTTATGATGTGCTCGGTAGAAACTTAGTTCGCGTTAGTTTTATTGACACCTCGCGTTTTTTAGAAAAAATAAACGGGTTAATCAATTTAGCCAACTTCTAAGTTTCGGAACCTGGTCATGTCCAGGATATTTAATTAACAACTTAGTTCGCGTTAGTATGATTGACACCTCGCGTTTTTTTAGAAAAACACTATTAATCAATTTAACCAACTTCTAAGTTTCGGAACCTGGTCGTGTCCAGGATATTTAATTAAAAACTTAGTTCGCGTTAATTTTATTGACACCTCGTGTTTTTTAGAAAAACATTGTTAATCAATTTAACCAACTTCTAAGTTTCGGAACCTGGTCGTGTCCAGGATTTTTAATTAAAAACTTAGTTCGCGCTAGTTTTATTGATACCTCGCGTTTTTTAGAAAAACATGGGTTAATCAATTTAACCAACTTCTAAGTTTTGGAACCTGGTCGTTTCCAGGATTTTTAATTAAAAACTTAGTTCGCATTAGTTTTATTGACACCTCCCATTTTCTAGAAAAACATTGGTTAATCAATTTAACCAACTTCTATGTTTTGGAACCTGGTCGTGTCCAGGATATTTAATTAAAAACTTAGTTCGCGCTGGTTTTATTGACACCTCGCATTTTTTAGAAAAACACTGGTTAATCAATTTAACCAACTTCTAAGTTTCAAAACCTGGTCCTCGGGTTGTCTGCCCCCCAAGTAATCAGGAAGTGGACTTTCTGGGTTACTTTGAACTAACATGCATATGAAACCGTACGAAGATACAAATATACCATAAACCCCCCTTTTTTTATATATATCTAAAATTAAATGGCTTTTATATTCAAGCCTTACATAGATAGGTGGTTTGATCATTGATAATACTTTTTCAAATGTATAGCATTCCAGGTTCGTGGTATCGTTGCTCCACTAAGTCGGGCCAATTTAAAAGTACCTTCCTATACGATTTCGACTATCTGATAGGGCCCTTTCCCAGCTCGGGCGTAAGGTACCATCTTTGGGGTCCTTGCCTGCTAAAAATACCCTTAGGAGTACCAGGTCTCCTAAACCAAAGACACGCTTTTTGACCTTTGAATTAAAATAACGCGTGATTTTTTGCTGATAATGCGCGAGCCGTAGCTCTGAATCTTCCCGTTTCTCATCAATTAGGTCGAGGGATGCGCTGAGTAGTTTGTCGTTCCACTCTAGGCTAAAGTTCTAGAGCCTATGTGTGGCTACCTTTGCTTCGACAGGGAGGACGGCCTCACTTCCGAAAGTTAATGAGAAAGGGGTATGCCCTTGGAAGTTCGATTGGAGGTCCGGTAAGCCCACAACACCTGGGGGAGCTGCTCGGGCCATACTACCTTGGCCTCGTCCAACCTCTTTTTAAGGCTTGCTTTGAGGGTTTTGTTTATAGCCTCGACCTGTCCGTTGGCCTGCGGGTAGGCCACCGAGGAGAAGCTTTTGATTACGTCATGCCTTTCTCAAAACTCAGTGAAGAGATCGCTATCAAACTAGGTCCCATTGTCTGACACAATCTTTCTTGGCAGTCTGAATTGGTTAACAATATTCTTGACCATGAAGTCGAGGACTCTCTTTGCGGTGATTGTAGCCAGGGGCTCTGCCTCCACCCACTTTGTAAAATAATCGATAGCCACTACTGCATAGCAAACTCCTCCCTTCCCCGTGGGCAGGGCTCCAATTAAATTGATTCCCCATACTGCGAATGGCCAGGGGGATGATATCATTTTTAGCTTGACCAGAGGAGCTCGGTCAATGGTGGCAAACCGCTGGCACTTATCACACTTTTTGACATAGGAGATGGAGTCCTTCGATAGTGTGGGCCAAAAATACCCGTGCCGTAATATTTTCAAGGCCAGGCTTTGCCCCCCAGTGTGATCCCCACAGAAGCCTTCATGCACCTCCTGCAAAATAGTTTTGCCACACCGTAGTAGAGGCAAGGAGTGGCCATGTCAGTACAACGTCCCATCTATGATTGTGTACCTTGGAGCTTGATAGAGTACTCTCCTCGTGTCTTTCCGCTCGTCAGGCAATTTTCTTGTCATAAGATACTCTATTATGGGAGTCATCTAGGTCGGTCTGATATCGATCATCTCGACCTCCACCAAGCTTTCTGCCACGCTCGGACTTTCTAAGAATTCCACTGGTACTATGCTCAAAGTCTCGGCTTCTCTGGAGGTAGCGAGTCTAGCCAGGGCGTCGGCATTGGCGTTCTGCTCGAGTAAGCTATACTCAAACTCGGATAGCTCCGTCTTGACCTTGGCTAGGTAAGCTGCCATTTGGGTCCCTCGAGCTTGATATTCCCCAGATACTTGGTTTACCACGAGCTGGGAATCGCTGTAGCAGTGGACGGCCTTGGCTGCATTTTCGGTCACGGCTAAATAGAGGAGAAGGCGCTCTCCTGCCTTTGGTTTAGATAACACCGATGGCTCAGCCAAATGTGTCTTTAGGTTGATGAAAGCCTGCTTGCACTCCTCAGTCCACTCAAACTTTTTGTTCCCTCGAAGCAGGTTGTAGAATGGCAAACACTTATCGGTGGATCTAGAAATAAATCGATTGAAGGTCGCCACTCTTCCTGTTAGACTCTGGACATCTTTATGCGACCTGGGCGAAGGCATCTCTAGTAGCGATCTGATTTTTTCTGGGTTCACCTCTATCCCCCTGGTGTTGACTATGAATCCTGGGAATTTCCCTGACGCCACTCCGAAAATACATTTCTGGGGGTTTAGCCTCATATTATACTTCCTTAGAATTCCAAAACATTATCTTAGATCGGAGACATGGTTAGGCAGTCTTTGACTTGACTAGCATATCATCAACATACACTTCCACATTTTTTCCGATCTGATATGCGAACATTCTGTTTACCAACCTCTGGTAGGTCGCCGCAGTATTTTTCAGCCCGAAGGGCATGACTTTATAGCAATACACATTGGTTGGAGTCATGAAGCTAGTGTGTTCCTGGTCCGCAGGGTTCATGGTGATCTGGTCAGAGTACGCATCCATGAAGGACATGAGCTCGTGCCCTACGGTGGCGTCCACCAATTGGTCAATCCTTGGCAAGGGGAAGCAATCCTTGGGACAGGCTTTATTTAGATTATAGAAATCAATGCAGATTCGCCATTTTCCATTTGGTTTTGAGACCAGGACAGGATTGGCGACCCAGATCGGATACTTAGCCTCACGGATGAAGCCGCACTTCCCTGGCGCCTCTGTTTCTGGGATTTCGCAGGCATGTTTTTGTCCAAATTTAGCATATGCGTGATGACACTCGGGCTGATTCCTATCATGTCTTCATGGGACCAAGCGAAAACATCTAGATTTTCTTGTAAAAAAGTAATCAGTTCCACCTTCCTGTTGGCGTCAAGATTTTTCCCGAGCTTAACGACCCTCGAAGCATCTTTGGGATCAATTTTTACTTCTTCAAGGTCTTCGATAGCCTGGAGCTCAGACCTATCTTCACCCATCCAGGGATCAATATCCTCACTCGGGCTGATTCCCCTGCAACTAACCTGCTGAGGTTCTTCCATCCCAGGATTATCTCTGACTTCCTGGGATTCCTCTCCCTGATCCTACACGGCCATAGCCTGCTGCTCGGGTTGTGATTTTCCCTTCATGGAAATGTTATAGCATTCCCTACCAGCGAGCTGATTGCCCCAGACAGTACATATTCCTGTTGATGAAGGGAATTTGATCACGAGGTGGCGGACAAAAGTTATAGCTTCGAATGCCATCAGTGTGGGCCTACCCAAGTTTGCGTTGTACGTGGTCGGACAGTCCACGACCCAAACTCGAGCAGCTTAGAAACAGTTCGTGGTCCTTCGCCCAAGGTTATCACTAACTCTACCGTTCCGATAGCTGTCAAACCTTCTCCGGAAAACCCGTACAACATCATGGAGGTTGCCTTTAGTTTGGCCACAGACAATCCCATTTTCTCCAATGTGGACCTAAATAACAGGTTCACAGAGCTCCCGTTGTCGACCAAGGTCCGCCTAACTCTCTGATTGGAGAGATGGACAGTTATGACTAGAGGGTCGTTATGCGGGATGGACATGACTAGCGTCTTCTTCAGTAAAACTGATCAATTGTTTCTCCAATCATTGTTGTTTAGACAAACGCTGCTCCGGGATAAACTCTACTCCATTGTGAGACCTCAGCTCATTGACATACCTCTTCTGGACATTTTTGCTCGTGCCTGCTAGATGAAGGCCTCCAGAGATGGTGGTTATTTTTCCTCCTATTATCGAAGGAGGGGTGTCCTGACTCATCTAGGCTCCAGTCTGTTTTGCGGGGGCTTCCGGAGCTGACTGAACGTTTTGCCCAGCGAGCTGATTAGGGATGACTCAATTCTGGGCATACTGAGCTAGGGGACCGGCCCTGATGAGCGTCTCGATCTCATCTTTCAAATGCGTGCAATCATCGGTGTTATGACCGATGTCATTGTGGAATCGATAAAATTTTGACAGGTCTCTCTTCGCCCTTTGATTTTTTAGAGGCTCGGGCTTCTTCCACGGGAGGCAGGCAGAGTTCGCTAAGAAGATACGCTCCCTGGTATCCGTGAGATCGGCGTAAGTCGCATAGATCGGCTTGAATTTCTCCACAGGCTTATTTTTCTTTGAACCATTCTGGCCGCCTTCTCCATTTCCCTTCCTCTTGCTTCCTCCCCCGTGGTTATTCTGGGTAATGGTTTGAGTCATAGCTGCCATGTCTGTTACCTCTCCAGCAGGCTGGGCAGGGACTTGGCTGGTTCCTGCGACCGAAGCCCGCGCCTCTTCCAGGTTGATCCATCTCTGAGCCTTGTTCAGGAACTCGTCCACTATGTTGATGCCTTTTCTCTGGATCTCTTTCCACAGGTCGCCTCCGACAAGGAATCATGTTCTCATCGCCATAAGCCTGGAGCTTTCATCCACATCTCTAGCTCGTGCAGTGATGTTGGCAAACCTACTCAAGTAAGCTTTCAGAGGCTCTCCGGGCTGCTGCTTTACATTTGCCTGGGAGTCTGCCTTTATTCGAGCTGCTTGAGAAGCTCGGAATGCCCTCTTGAAGTCAGCAGAGAAACTCTTCCACGAGCTGATAGAGTGCTTCTTGTATTGCTTGAACCACTGCCTGGCTGGTCCGACCAGAGTCGAAGGGAATACTAAGCATCTTAATTCGGGTCTGATGTTATGGGCCATCATTAGGGTATTGAACATCCCCAAGTGGTCGGACGAATCTCCATCTCCATCGAACTTTGATAAATGGGGCATCCTGAAACCTAGTGGGTATGGTGTTGCTGCGATGTTGGGGGCGAAAAGCTCGAGCTCGTCCCCTGAGTCGTACTCATCTTTTTCCTTTTCTAATAGGAGTCTTTTCATCAGTTCCTCCATCTGGGCCAGCCTCTCGAGGGTTGGGTCCTTGGTTCCCTGGGGCTATTCAATAGCTCCCATTTGACTGTACGCATTTGACGAGTTATTGTCCCTCCAAGCTCGAGCTTGGTTTGGTGGGGCATTCCCATTGTCACGTACCTCGGAAGGACTTCCCTCGTGGAGAGTGCCGCTGACTCCATCGCAAGTCAGATTGGTCCTTTGTGAGTTTAGGCGATCTCGCAGATCGATATGTGGATCAACCCGAGGGTTTTGAACTAAGCTCAGCTGATTCCTTAAATCTGTGCTGGTTCTACCACTTCATCGATCCTCTGTCCAATAAATTCCATTAGGGAAGCTCAGAGCTTGCAGTCAAGGATGAGGATCTGGAGCGTTCCCGCGTGCTCGTGGGGCATGAGCAGGGGTAGCGGGAGGAGGATTCCTCCTGCTGTTTCTGTAGGCATGGACGTCTCGAGCAGAACGAGGTGAGGATGGATGCCTGATCAGCGACGGAGGGTGTCTGATTGGTGAAGCAATTCTTGTCCCATCATGTCGGATCAAACTAGCCCAAGGTTGATCTGCTCCACCATTTCTGGTTTCCTGTGGATGGCGATCTGATCGCGGTACAGGGAAGTCGGTCGGGACACGCCGTCTTTGCAAGTTTGTCCTTGACCGTCTGCATGGGTTGCCATGAACATTCGACGGTGGCGTTAAACTCGGAGTCGAGGTTCTGACCGATCGGCTGACTCGTTGGTGATCCCTGGGAAAGCCACCAAACGTGGTTTCTTGATGATTGGGCGACACGGTAGTAGAACTTAGAGTTGAGGTTCTAACTGATCGACTTGGCCTGGGTCAACTATCTCGGCGAGACTTACGAGTCCCGCCTTGCCTCTTTCCGACGTTAACGTCGGTTGCAAGAGGGGGTAGCCGAGCAAATACTTCCTCGATTTGCTTGTTGGCCTTTGCTAGATGGCTCCTCAACTGCATGTTCTCCATCTCTACCGCAGTCAAGTAATCCAGGTTCAGATTCAGCGGTAGAGGTGCTGAACTTTCGGTGTCACCGTGGCCCATCCGTTGTTTTCCCAATCGCTGCTGGATCTCCGGGCCTTGTTCGTCAGAAACAGTGGTATGGTGAGCCTCCTGCCCACCATGTTGATCCGTTTCGTTACCGTTCCTTGAACAAGTGACCACCATGATGAACTTTTTCTTGAATCTTTTTCAATGGCACTAATTCGCAGCTCTCAATGAAAGCACCAAACTATTGACACGGTTTTTCGCCAATAGTGTATTACGAAAAAATAGCTGGAATGAACTAGTGCTTAAGGATAAACCGTAGTGAGAATAATCACTCTTTAAGGTACTTAGAATTATATAGTAAGAATACCCGTTCCTTTTTACGTGGTTCGGAGGTTAAAATCCCTCTAGTCCACGAGTCAATATTATTGTTGTATATCTCTGTCTATTTTTACAGAGTATTTGCATTACAGAAAGAATTCAACCCCTTGCACTACCCAGGGTCTTGTTATTTATAGGAGAATGATCTTTGGGTAGGTGTTGGGGTCATCCCGTGATCTCTTGATCCCTCACATCATCTTTGTGACATTAATGATTAATATCTAAATTTTATATTGAAGTGTGGTCTAATCAATAGGTAAAATGGATAATGGGCCGCATGGCCTAAATCAGGCGTGTGATGTCTGATCATGCACGTTTATATTGCGTATCCAAGAATTCGGGAATAAACAGACACGTGATGTCTGTTTTATGCACGTTTATATTGCGTAGTCAACTTTATAAAGATCTTGAGGCATGTCAGATCTCTGGCTTACTACGAGCTAGCGTAGTGCTAGCTCGTGCCTTCCGATGCTATATTCCACAGGTGGTTCCAGGCGGTATGCTACTTTGAACTCACCAGTTCGAGCTATTTGTCTAGGGAATCGTAGCGAATTTTCTCGGATGAAAGGTGAACACGTGGCACATCGATTATAGTTTTTTGCTAGCCTGCTGTACCCGAGCTGCCTCAACAAGGTACGTGCTGATTTTCAGGGCGTACACAGTTAAACAAATTCAAATATCTATAAATATATCTAGTCAAAAAAATTTCAAATTTCAAATTATTTAATTGTTCAAAAAAAATATCTGTAATATCTAATAACTTAATTATAATATTTTAATATATTAAATATTTAAAAATTAATAAGTTAACCTATTCTTAATTTTTGAATTTGAATCTATATAGAAAATATCTATTTTTTTAAAAGATCAAACAACAAAAATATCATATTTCAAAAAGGGGCATTTTTAATAGTTACTTTAATATTAACTATTGGATTAAGATCAATTGTCAATATTTATAATTGTTAATTAATATTTCTACAAATAAATTTTAACTTTTTCAAAATTTTTGAAGGGCTACCTGATGACATGGCGGTCACATATTTATTAATTAAAGAATAAACAAAATTTTATTTAATATTCATTCTCCATTCATTCTTCATTCTTGAATCATTCCTTTTATCCATTCCATGAGAACACAATTATTTTGGAATTAATGAGAATAATTAATGTGACAATTATCTTCCAACTAATGTTTATTGCCTAATTAGTCTAAAAAATTCGAAATTGTTGATTTTATATATTTTATTTATTTATTTTCATCATCATTATAATCAATCCTCATCAAAATCTTATTTAGTGATTTATGGTAACCATCCATGGGTAATAACCATTGAGAAGTCTTCCATTTAAAAAATGATATTTTTAAATAATAGAAAAGAACTGATAATTTTTTATTAACCCATTAAAAAATACATTCAAAATTCGAATTTTAGGAAAAAAATTAATCGCAGGTCGCTACTAGTAAAAAAAATGATCGCGGCTAGAGCTTGAAAATTTAAGAAAAAATTATTCGCAAGTCGCAGCCAGTGAAAAAGTGGCCGCGACCCAAGCCCAAAATTTCAGAAAAAAATTATCGCAAGTCGCGGCCTGTGAAAAAGTGGCCGCAACCAGAACCTGAAAAAAAACAAATTTAATAAAATTTTGTATAATTTCTCAATCCAAAAACATTTTCTAAATAAATTTTACCATGTTTTATATCAAATAAAGCATTTATATAAAAATTATTTGCAAAGAAAACACAACAAAATAACCCAAATATGCTAATAATCACATAAAATTCAATATGCATCATAAAAAACATAAAATCAATCCAATTACTCAACACATCAAATAATTCAATTTTACCATGTTCATGCATGAAAATAAAGATTACCAGAGACTCTGAGGCCAGTTGTTGGAAAAACTTATACATTATCTTATTTATTTTCATGTAGATCTTATATTATAAGAAAACCTAGAACATGTTTCTAAAATTGAATTCATACAGAGATAATGATAAGAACACTTACATTATTGTGCAGCAGAATGATTGAGTCCTTCCTTTAGTTTCTCTAACCCTTGTATCCTTTCAGTCGCAGGGTATCACCAAGAAACTGAACTGTTATCCATGTTTTCCCATCGGACATGTGTCACGGCACATTGGGTCCATGGGCTATTTTAAAGAGATCCAAGGCTCAGACTGAGCCCAATGGACAGGGAAGGAATAAGTTCGAGTTCCCCAATTACCAGTAAGCCCAATATTGTCCACTGGGCGCCCCCATACGAGGGAACCAAGACCATGATGTGGGCTTGATTTGTCTTCCTGAACCTAACCTAATGCATCATCCGGGATGTGATTAAGGGTGATGGACTCAAGTATAAGAATGGACCGGGACGATAGCGGATGAACCCGAGCTCTGGTAAACGAACCAGGGTCCTGGTAAATTGACCAAGATGTTGGTAAATGAACCCGGACCAGACGTCCGGGTTGGGCAAGATAGGCTTTCTCCGACACTGACATCACCCCAAGAAACATGGAGTTTGGTCTCCTCAACTAACCTGCAGAAGAGGTTACATACGGAATGTACGGTGTTATTCAGAATAGTACTGCCACTACTGATGGATCTTGTCCCCAGGATCTCCTTAGAAGCCCACGCGAACCAGACTGAAGCTGCGTACTGTTGTCAGTTGTACATAGTGATTATGCTCAAGTCGACCCAATGGGCCCTGATTAAAGTATATTATTTTGCAATGTTCTTTGTATTAAGCCTTCATTAGCGAGTGAACCATGATTATACCCCTATTGGGCCCGGATTAGTCCGGCCTAAGCCTGTTACATCCAACTGCCTATAAATAGGACCAGTTGTGCAATGTTGAGGGGATCGCCAAATTTTCTTTTGTAAGCAATTACTCTGCTCAAACTTGCAGAAAACTCCATTGCTAAAGCTCCCTAAGCTCTAATACAATAGACTCGTGGACTAAGGCTCTTTAGTGCCCCAACCACGTAAAAACCCTTGTGTGATTATCTTTAAATCCTTTCTTTTAGCTCTCTATCTTTCATAATTATAGTTTCCCACAAACTCAGTAAACATTTTGGTGCTTTCATTGAGAGTTGAAGAAAGTTTGAAAGAAATCTTGAGTATCTGCAACAATGGTGAACACCAGGCACACTGTGTTCGATTCTGCTCACCAACAACAGCAAGGCAATGGGGAGCCATTGCCCAATCAACCATTCCCTCAGGACCAACCCGAGGACACACCCTATCAAATGCCTCAGCCTGACGATTCCCAGAATTTTGAGGACGGGGCAGACTACGATGAGGGTTACTATGAGGAAGACGAAGAAAATGAAGGGGGTCTCCAAGATCACGAGACTGAGGATCCTGCAATCCCTAAAGAAGAGATGAATCCTGAACAGGAGGATCCAGAGGTGGTCAGACTGAAACAATAAGTCCTGGATCAAGAAGCCAGGATAGTTAAATAGAAGGAGGCCACCCATCAGATGCAAGAATTCCTCCTGGCCCTTCAGGCCTTCATTGCTGCCCAAGGATTAGCAACAAATCCTCCAACCATTCCACTTTCAGAAACACAATCATTGACCTCACCAGTTAGGACCGGCGCACCTGAGAACACAAGACCGATCCGACCTCCGGGACCACATCCCGAAGATGGCCCATCAAACCCGGCTCAAGAAAAAGGGAAAGCCAAGATGGCTGACTCTGTGGGAAAAGCAAAACCCCAGAGGAAAACTCATCCCATCCTGAAAACCGGGGCCAATCCAGGGTAGCTCCCTAGGAAAGAGCGGATGCATCCCGTCCCAGGACGGGATCATCCAATCGATCCGCAAGGGAAGCACCCGTAGGGTGTCAGGCCTCGGACTGTTCCTAGAAAGACCGGAGGGGAGCAACATCTCCATCCCAGTGCCTCTGAAAACAAAGATCACAAAGAGCGCCAACATGTGGAAGAGCCGGAGGCCATCAGTTCGGGGATGACATGTCCCGAATAGACTTGCGTGATGGTTTGAATGCCCGAAAAGAACGGGCCACAAGGAAAAGATCTTCCCCCGAGGGAGAGATTTGATGAATAACCTCAACGACAGGAGGAACGAAAGGATCCCCCTGGATGACGGAATGGCCAGACAGTTCATGTAATAGTTGGTCGCATTAAAGAAAGTCATGGACCGTCTGGTTCAGAAACAAGAGGGAGGAGGTTTTGATTCTGAGGAAGGGGAAAAAGAACCATTCACCAAACACATATTGGATGTGGTGATACCAAAGGGGTTCAAAATGCCGAACCTACCTGCCTACACTAGGAACACAGACCCCAGGGACCACTTGTCCTGCTACAATCGGCTGATGACCGTAGCCCACGTCTGTGACAACGACAAGTGCATGTGCTTCTCAATCACTCTAGACAGACACGCAGAGGAGTCGTGGAAGAGACTCAAGCCATGATCAACCCAATCCTAGTCCAGATTATAATCAGCGTTCTGCAAATAGTTCGTGACCAATGAGGATGGATATGCAGATTAGTGCCCTCGCCAATATCAAGCAGCTCCCTATGGAGGCCCTAAGAGCCTACATTCAGCGCTTCATGGAGGAAGCCTCAAAAACCAAGTTGGACGATGGACAGCGCCTGGTGGCTCTCCAGTCTGGGATCCGAGCTGGGTCCCCTCTCTGGGACGATATGCAGCGCAACAAGACAGCCACCCTTGAAGAATTCATAAGGAGGGAATAAGGCTGTATCAACTAGGAGGAGGCCCTGATCCAAGCATTTGGATGGTAGACGACCCCCCAGCCAAATGCCCATACCTTTCCAGGATATGGGATGCAATATCCTACAAACCATTATCCGACACCCTCGGTGGCACCAGGATAAACTGGCACTCACGAAATGACCTTCGCAACCCCGACGGTCTACGGTTCCACTTCCTCGAGATACACACCAACACATTTTGCCCCATTCTCTGGATATGGTATGGCACCAGTCGGATACAGTGCCGCTCCCGGTGGAGCCTAGCCATATCTAATAGAGGGACAGAGGCAAGTATGAATCCCTCCTAGGGAAAGAGATCGGGGAAAGGATAAAACCGATCCGAGCCCTCCAAAAAGGGCAAGCGGGGCTATGATCCCCAATACACAGAATACACCAACCTAGTGGACACCAGGGAGAACATATACCTAGCCACGGGAAGTACGGTCCATTACCGGAAAGCCACCCCCATGTTCAAAGGGGGAAAGAACTCAAGGGACACCAGAAAAAGGTGTGCCTACTTCAAAGATGTGGATCATACGACCGAGGAGTGTCGTTAGCTGAAGGATGAAATCAAAAAATTTGATCAAGCTGGGGCATCTCCACCAATGGGTCAGGATGCCAATGGGAGATCCGGGATCGCCCGTAGCTCCTGGACAACCTGCGATCCCGGGTGCACTTGGATCGTACCGACCTTCCCAAGGAGGGTATGCTGCAAGCTCGGGAGCACAGGCCCCTCAGGGGCCCCCAATTGTGCAGGCACCCAGACCCAAAATGCCATTTCCCTTTGGAATCGCACCCCTATGTATAGATGGTCACATGGCCACCATATCAGGAGGGCCACATCTAGGGGGACCGTCCCAGAATGATCAGAAATGGTACCTCAGTGAACTCAAACACGACCATGAGGTATGCGCCTTGGTCCAGACCCTGGCTCAACGCCCAAAGTTGATGAATTTACCCATCACTTTCACGGAAGAAAATGCCTGGAACGTTCACTTCCCGCATCATGACCCTTTGGTTGTCGATGCCCAAATCGCCAACAAAATGGTGTCTAGAGTGTTGGTGGGTGATGGAAGTTCCATCAATGTGTTGTTCAAGTCGGCCTTCATTGCAATTGGCTTGACTTAGGCAGATCTGTCCTCATGCCTACCGCAGATCTATGACTTCAATCGGGATTCGATACTCCCAATGGGGAAATTTGAGTTGCTCGTAACATTGGGGAACGAGATTCAAGGCTCGTTCAAGTTCTGTACGTTCGTAGTGGCAGACTGCCCCACCGCTTACAACGTTATTTTCTGTCGGCCCGCACTGGTTGATTTCGGTACCATCACCTCCATCCGCCACATTTGTATGAAATTCCCTTGCAACAATGGAGGGGTAGGAACTATCCGGGGAGAACAGAAGAGCGCCCAAAAGTATTATCACATCTCTAACCAACCAATTTACATGGTCCGCAAAGAGCCTCTTGAGGAGGAAAATGCTGATCCAATCCCACCCCCTCCCTCGGCGCGGAGGATGGTCCGGGAAGAAGATGAATTGGATCCACGAATAGGAGCGAACCGAGCACTAGAACCCATGGAAGAGATTAAGGAGTTGTGCATTAGTGACAGCAACTCGACCAAAATGATCCAGGTCGGGAAGAACCTTAACCCAGAGGTCAGGGCTGCCATCTTCACCCGAGTGAAAGAAAACCAGGATGTCCTGGCCTGGTCTCATTCGGATATGACCGGGATTGACTGCAATGTCATATGTCACACCTTGAACATTGACGAGAGTGTTACCTAGTCCGGAAAATGTGGAGACCTCTAGGGGCAAAGAGGGTCGAAGCCCTCAAATTAGAAGTTGAAAGCTATCTTTGATCAACTTCATCTGGGAGGCCTTGTATCCCGTTTGGTGGGCCAATCTGGTGTTGGTGCCAAAGCCAAACGAGGCATGGAGAACTTTCATTGACTTCACTGACCTTAACAAGGCCTGCCCCAAAGGTTGTTTCCCTTTAACCCGGGTCGATCAGATGGTAGATGCAACATCCGGGTATGAGATGTTGAGTTTCATGGATGCCTACTCCGGCTATAACCAAATCTCAATGCACATAGCGAACCAAGAACACACCAGCTTCCAGACAGACAAGGGTGTGTATTGCTACATTTTCATGCCCTTCGGGCTCAAGAACGCTGGAGCCACTTATCAAAGGCTAGTCAACAAAATGTGGTTCGGGCCCAACTGGGAAGGAACATGGAGGTCTACATAAACGACATGATGGTCAAGTATAAGACCTTTGAGGGACATGTTGATGATCTGGTAGAGGCGTTTGCCAACATTCAAAAGTATGGGATGAAGCTGAACCCCAAAAAGTGCACCTTTGGCGTGGCATCCGGGAAGTTCCTGGGCTTCATAGTAAGCTCATGAGGGATATAAGCCAACCCAAACAAGATCAGAGCATTGATCGAAATGCCCTCACCATGGAAGCACAAAGACATGCAAAGCCTAACAGGAAGAATAACAGCCCTAAGCCGCTTTTTCTCAATGTCCACGGACAAGTGCATCTCATTCTTCAACATCCTTCGCAGAAGCCAAAGGTTCGAATGGTCGGCCGAATGTGAAGAGGCGTTCCAGAAGCTGAAGGAACATTTGGCCCAAGCACCAATTTTGGTAAAGCCAATAGACGGGGAACCATTATTCCTTTACTTGGTCGTGTCCAAACACACCATCAGCGCCGCACTGGTGCAGGAAGAAGGAAAAGTCCAACTCCCAGTTTATTATGTGAGCAAAAGGTTATTGGGCGCGGAGTCCAAATACCCGCTAATTGAGAAATTAACATTTTTCCTACTGATTGCGTCTCGGAAGCTGAGGCCTTACTTTCAAGCCCACACCATAAAAGTATTGACGAACCATCCCCTACAGCAAATTTTATAGAAACTGAGTCATCGGGAAGACTCCTGAAGTGGGCCATGGAACTTAGCCAATTCGACATTACGTATATCCCAGGATCTCAATCAAGGGGCAGGCCCTGGCCAACTTCATCATGGAGTGTACCGGGATCACTGAAGATGAGGATCCCGTCAACCCTGTCGCGCCTCTATGGAAGGTCTTTGTGGACGGAGCCTCAAATTAAAATGGGGTCGGGCCCGGGATCATCTTAATATCCCCTCAAGGACATTAGATGCAGAGCGCCCTACGCTTCCAGTTCGAAGCATCGAATAATGAGGCCGAGCATGAGGCCATGTTGGCCGGATTACGTTTGGCCCAGGAGGTAGGAGTAGCAAGTCTAGAAGTCTACAACGACTCCCAATTGGTGGTCAAACAAATCTCGGGGGAATACCAAATGAAAGGGAGAAAGGATGGTCGCTTATGTGACGCAAGCCCGGGAGCAACTCCAGTCCTTCAAGAAATATTCCATCCACCAAATCCCGAAGGAACAGAATGTGTTTGCAGACACATTAGCAAAGTTGGCCACGGATGTTGAAGCGGAGCTGTCTAGGCTTGTCCCGATCAACCACCTTCCCGCACCGAGTATTCAAGCCCCCGCAGTCAACACCATAGACTATTCCACGTCCTGGATGGGTCCTCTCATCCACTACCTAACCACAAGGGGGTTGCCCGCGGACAGGGTGGCCGCCAGGAAGCTTTAGTACGAGGCTCCCAGATACGTCATGATGGATGGAAAACTCTATCGCAGAGGGTTGTCCATGCCATACCTCCGGTGTGTGTCCGGGACAAAAATGAGTGCAATCATGCACGAAGTGCATGAAGGTTTCCGTAGAGATCACGCAGCTAGACTCAGTCTATCCAAGAAAATCCTAAGGCAAGGATATTTTTGGCCAACAATGAAGAAGGATTGTGTTGATAACGTCCACAAGTTCAAACAATGCCAAAGGTACGCGAAGATCCCATGAGCCTCTCTGACGGAAATAACCTTGATGACCAGTCCCTGGCCTTTTACAGTATGGGGGATCAACTTGGTAGGATCTCTCCTGACCGGGAAAGGTGGTGTAAGGTATGCCCTCGTGGCCGTCGACTATTACACCAAGTGGGTTGAAGCAGAGCCAATGAGCACCATCACCTCCAAAAAGGCCCTGGACTTCGTCATCAACAACATTGTGTGTCGATGTGGCCTCCCTCACAAAATCGTGTCCGGCAACGGGAAGCAATTTGACAGCGTCCACTTCACTGACTTTTGTGAGCTTCTCCGCGGTCGCCAAGCCCCAAGTAAACGGGCAAACAGAGGCCGTGAACAAGATTTTGAAGGGGACATTAAAGAAAAAGCTTCAAGCCTGCAAGAGCAAGTGGTCAGAAGAACTGCCTTGCATCCTATGGGCATACCAAACCACAGAAAGAACGTCTACCAGACATACTCCATTCTCAATGGTGTACAGATGTGAAGCGATCATCCCAGTGGAAACGACTGTCCCGTCTCACAGAAGACACACATATGACCCCGTCTAGAACCATGCCTTACTCCAAGAATCTTTGGACCTCATTAAAGAGATCCGGGAAGAATCTCAGGTTCAGCTAAAGATGTACTAGGGAAAGATCGCCAGGCACTTTAACTCTAAAGTTAAAATTCAAAAGTTTGAAACCAGTGATCTAGTCCTAAGAGGAGTCTTCACTGCAACCCAAGATTCAGGAGCGGGGGTTCTAGGACCGAACTGGGAAGGACCCTATGAAATCCAAAATGAAGTATGTTCGAGAACGTATCGCTTAAGACGACTAGACGGAACAGAGGTCCCAAGGGCCTAGAACGCAGAACACCTTCGTCGGCATGGTTCTGTTGTTAGTTTTTCTTGTAAACAATGTACGCCCCAGGGCAATTTTTTACTTAATAAAAATGATGTGTACAAAACATCATAAAGAAATATTGTAAAGAAATAAAGTTCGCGTCTGTCTTCATCCGTTTTTACGAACAAGTGATCCAAGACTACAGTCTTCGCTCACTTGGGGGGTATGACCATCTATACGAACAAGTCTAGGAATAAAAACAAAACAGGATGGAAAACGCAAAGTTTAGTCCTAATCTGGACTGTCGACCGTATAGACGGGGTACAAAACCCAACTCCCAACCAAATAGGACGCAAGGCTCAGGCGTAGTCTTAACTCGGACGTACATGGTCCGGGGGTACATAAACCCAAAAGGACGTAAGGCTAAGGCCTAGTCCCAACCCGGATGTACATGGTCCGGGGGGTATAAAACCCACCAGGAGGTAAGGCCCAGGCCTAATCCTAACCAGGACGAACATGGTTCGGAGGTATAATACCCAGTAGGAAATATGGCCCAGGCCCGATCCTAACTCAAACATGCATGGTCCGAGAATACGAAAAATCCAAAAATCGGTTGACCTAATGTGGTCTCAAATAACCAAATACCTGTCCATGTTTCCTTTGTAATAGCCCGGAACCATTGGAACGTGAGTCTTAGGTTTAAGTTGTTTAAAATTAGTCTTATAAATGGCCCAGGCCATTGGAACCTAACCCCTAGGTTCAAAGTAAGCTAGTCAACTAATCTCTGATGGCCCAGGCCGTTGGAACCTGAACACCAGAATCAGGACAAATAAATGTGATGATAATTATTAGCTCCCTAATGGTCCAGGCCGTTGGAACCTAGACATCAGGATTAAAGCGAGTTAATTAGTTAAGTCAAACCTAAAAGGAATCTCTAACGGTCCAGGCCGTTGGAGCCCGAACCATAAAATCGGGGTGAAAAAGGCTAAGTTATATTGATAAGTCCAAAATGGTCTAGGTCATTGAGACCTGAACACGGGTCCCCGGACGGGCTAAATGCCTTCTACAACTTTTCTCTAGTGGTCTCGGCCGTTGGAGCTGGGACCAAACATTCGACTCATGTTCATTCAAAGTGGTAAAACACTTTTTGAAGTTTTGAGAAAAAAAAAAACAAACGAATGAAAAAGGGAAAACTTTGTGCAAGAAATAAATTCAATATATAAAAAAGCAAATAAGGAAAATTGTCTCGGACACACCCGCATCCACAAAAATGATAAACACAAATACAAAAAAAAAAAAAGGAAACAACGATCACAACTTGAAGGCCCAAGCCTAAACTTCAACATGTTGCGGGGCCTCTGGAACGGTTTCATCTTGTTCATCCCCGGCCAAGAGCTCTGCATCGGCTTTTCCCTTGGCCTCGAATTCAGTTCTCTTCATGGCAGGATCGGGGTAAACAAGGAGGTTCATGTTTTTGTCCTGGAGCCAAGCCATATAGATGGCCTCATCAAAGGTGTCCTCCAGCAAAGCATCTGCGTGCTCCTTTTCTTTGCAAACCTCCTCATTTCGCTTCACCTACTGCTGAAGCAAGTCGTCTAGGGCTTGGATCCAGGAGTCAAGAGTTGCAACCTTCTCCCGATCCTGGCGAGATTGAGCCTCGGCTGCCTACAGGAGGGCCTTGGTCGATGCCTCCAAGCCTCGAACATGAAGAATCTCCACCTCCAGACTATCCACCAACTTTTTGTGGTCAGCTTCCTTCATGGATAGAGTTTCCTTAAGTTGGAACCAAACCCGGGCGGCCTCCTCGCGATCAGCCTAAATCCGTGCAGCTTCCTTTGCTAGGGCCTCCTAGCAGCTTCCCGCGGGTTCATAACCCCCTCCAACTCCATTTGGGCCGTCTCGAGCTTCATTGCCATCTCTGTCACCAAGTCAGCATTCTTGTGGGCTAGTAGCACGTCCTGTAATAAACCAAAGTTTGAAAACGTACGGGTAAAAAATATGGTAAAGTAAAAGATCATGTGAACATATGACTTACAGCAGTGGCCTGGTGACGAATGGCCTGGGAGATGAACAAGGCGTCTTGATTGGCCAGAGTGGTGTACCGCTTCAATTGCAAGTTGGACATGGTTGTTCCAACCTCGGCCAGCAGATCCGCAGCCAGTGGAGCCGTATCATGTTCTAACTTGGGATGAAACCCAGTCTCAGCAGCAAGCCGGTCCACAATCAGTTGCGGAGCGGTAAAGGTGGTCGGGCACTTGGCGAACTCCACCTTTCACCAGACAGTTAAGGCCCGGCAGACCTCCTCCTATTTGTCCCAGCCATCTTCCCAGGCTCGGGACACCATTCCTGTCCTCTCCTCTTGGAGGAGCATGTCCCCCCCTCGAGGAGGGCTGGATTGATAGGGAGTATGGGGGCCTTCGAGATCTCTCGAGTGACGATAAAGCTCTCCTAGAAGAATGCTCCTCAGCCAGGGCAAGATCTTTGGTCCTAGCCCTCTTGGCCCGATTCGCAGACTTGCTAGCGACCGAGTCTGCGGCTCTTTTCTCTGACCCCTAATTCTGCAAAGGCTCTTTCCCTAAATCGATAACCGAGGGATGAGTGGGCGGAGATGGAACGACTTCAATGCATATTGTCGGGTGAACAGTCGTGGCTGAAGTCTTCTCGATAACCTCTCTAGCACCTTATTCTTGGGCAGGCCCTTGGCGGCCTTCTTCGCCGATGCTTTGGTCGCGGTAGCCCGGACCTCCATCATCTCATTCATCTTGGCCACAGGGTTAGACATGTCTGAATCGTCTGAAATGGACAAACAGAAAATAGTCAACAAGGTATGTGAATGGGTATAGAATCTAAATAAAAGCAAGTTAGTCTAAGGTCCTCCAAGACGAAACCTCATCTAAACCATGGGCACGACTCAACTCCCCTAAGGCGAAGGAATGAATGCAATCCCCCATGTCGTCCAGGTCCATAAAATTACCATATTGTAGGAACTCAGATGAATACATGAGGGCTGATGTATCCAGAACAATGGGGCAGGGAAGCCCCACTTCTCGGACGGCCCCAACCGGGTAGTCTTGGTATATTTGCCTATCCCTAACTAAGTCCTCGAGGTGAGGATCATAAGTTAAAAGCAAAGGAGAATTACCTTGCCCCGAGATGCTGGCTCCGAGAGCCCCAGTGTTCGGCCGAGCCTCCTCGAAGAAGGCATTTAGCTCCTCAGATGTGGCCCTCTCAGCTTGGCGGGCCTTTTTTCTTCTTAGCTGCATCTGCGCAGGCCACGGCCTCAATGGCCTCGATATGAATAGGGCCAATTCCTCCCTCAGGGTTGGATCTCTCTCGCATTACAGCCCCCGGAAGCTAGGGGTCACGATCGTTTGGTTGGCCACGAGCATTCCAACCAGTCGTAAATTCTCCGTGTCCACGTAGTCCCCCACGTTCAGCTCCTCCATACTCAGGTTGGCGTAATACTTCTTCCAATCCAAGATTGACTTAGTGAGGAGAGTTTGGGCATACGGTCCTATTTTCAAGGAGCATGAATGAGGAACAAACAAAACCAAAGGAAAATGAAAAGGAGTTAGGGAGAAAACAACTTACCCACGCGCTGAAAGTCCAGTACCAACGTGGGATTCTTCTCCAGGAGAAACCCAGATGTCATGAACCAGTAGTGCCTGACATCTGAGGGGTGCTTTTAGGAACTATAAGGAGATAGATAATTGTCGTGGGGCTTCAATCTGTAGAAGTCGTCCCGGGTCTTGTCTTTAACGTTAAGCTGCAGCTCCAACTTATTGAAGTACAACACCTCCGTGGGAGTAGGCGCTGGGATCTCCTTTGACACACAGAAAATGCGCCACCCCAGGAGCAACTTGTAGGCCTGGAGCAGGAGTTGGAACAACACGATTCCCATGAGGAATCATGCAAAGTAGTCATGAAGCGAGAGCGTAGCTCCCGCACTGATATGGCCTACGCTCCAGGCCCCGAACTCGCCCACGATGGTATAGGACTTCTTCTCCTTCCTAGCCAGCCGGTTATAGAAGAGTCCAGGAATAAATTCTATTCCCAGATGCTTCTCCAAGGTGTCCAACATCCGGTAGTTCCGGAACTCATTCTTTTCCCCGTCCATCTCCCACGTATTGACCGTGGGGGGCATGCGCCCTTCCAGGACGACGGGGCCCGAATTTACGAAGTCCTCTAGGTGTAGGGTGACGCCATGGCTCATGATTGGGAATCTAGAGATGACAAAGAAAACAAAAACCAACCAGTTAGTACTAGAACCCAAAAAGATTGGTCAAGGTACGGGGGTTTCTCCTAGAACTGCTTGGAGAAGTCCCCTCCGGACCCAGATCTGGGATCGATGGAGATCCCAAGAATCTTGATCAGGAACTAGGAAAGAAAGTGTTGGCTGTGAATTTAGCCAATGACGTAAGAATGTCAACTACGACAAGCCTTCAAGAGAATTATAAACGACAACAGACAGTTTTTATCAATGAAAGTAAATAACACGAGATTTTATAGTGGTTCAGCCCCGATGATCGGTAATAGCCTAATCCACTTAGAGATTTTATTACTGTATTCACACTCAAGATCAGATGAACAGTGTCAACTGAGTTTCTTCAGTGTAAAATATTCCAGAATACAAAAAGGGGTTCTCTCAGGGAAAACACTTTCTCTCTCTAGAACACAAGTTAACTCTGGATTTTGCCAAAAGTCCTTTTACGATCCTCCCAACTCTCTATTTATAGACCTGGGATTCTCAACTGATATCCCCTTTAGATAGGGATATTTCATTATTTACCTTATATTTATATTACAAAATAAATGTTTAAAATACAACTGATCCCTAAATTCGAGTGAAGAGTGAGAGATTCCCGGATGCTTAGACCAATTCTCACTGAAGTAGTTTCGGGCAGTTTGACGTAGTCTCTCATGCATGTTGATTACTCTTCAAGCCTTTCGTAGGTCAAAGGTGGTATGTGCATGGCTCTCCTCGGACCAAAGGTCATGTACATTTGGCTCTCCTCGGACCAAGGTGGTCCGAGGATACTTACTTTGATTCTTACTTCGGGCAAATTCGAGGTATACCCCTTCATTGTGTCCGATCGGACACAATGGTTCTCTCCTTGGCTTAAGGTGGTTTGAACCACCCTTTTTGACATCTCACTCGGTCAAGCCCGAGCCCTTTACCTTCAATCAAGGTCCGATCGGACCTTGTACTCTCCTCCTCGGACCAAGGTGGTCCGAGCCATCTCTTCATGACACCTCCTCGGACCAAGATGGGCCAAGGCACCCCCCATAGGCATCATGTCCGATCGGACACAATGCTCCTCTCCTCGGACCAAAATGGTCCGAGCCTTCTTTGTTCAACCAAGGTCCGATCGGACCTTGGACCTTTCTCCTCGGACCAAGGTGGTCCGAGCCACCTTTTACATATCATCTCCTTGGACCAAAATGGTCCAAGGTACCTCTTCTATGAGTATGTCCGATCGGACATAGTCCCCTTCTCCTCGGACCAAAATGGTCCGAGCCTCTCCTTTTCAACCAAAGCCCGATCGGACCTCAACATCTTCTCCTCGGACCAAGGTGGTCCGAGGTATACTTTTCCTCCTTCTCACCTCATTCAAGCCCAAGTATACCTCTTCCACATCATACCCGATCGGCCATTATGTGGCTTTCTCCTTGAGTAAAACTTGAGCCTTGGTCATTCTCTTTGAACTCATTCGATCCAAACCTAACAAGAGGTCCCCTAAGCTTAGGTCCGATCGGACCTATTGCTTTTATCCTTTGAACCAAAACCCAAACCTCCCCTTCAACTTCTTGGACTTGGCTCCAATTCAATTATTAGGGTCTTCAAACTGGGGTCTGAGCCAAGCAACCCCCAGTCCAAATATTCCCTTCGATCGGGTGTATTTGGCTTGACTATCTGTCCAATTCCTTAACTGATGTATTGGGCCATTACTAAGCCAGATCACCCCACTAACTCATGCCATGTGCCAATTTTACTGCCACGTCATTCTTTTCAAATTTTTGGGATAACATTTTCCCCCCAAGTTTATTATATGATTCATTCACGTAATAAACTTTTTCTCCAGCGGACGTCATTATAAAAAATAATAACTGTTCATCTTCATGCATCAGACCCACGATCACTGCAAAAATCCACCCATGATCGTGGAGAGAAAAATAGTCCCAGAATGCCAAAGGTCCAAAAGTAAATAAAAAACCCACTTTTTTTCCTTTAAATATCCCCACCATACACTCTCTTCTTTACACATACAAAAATTACTCTCAAAAAACCCTTCATCTTCTCTCTTGGCCGAAATCCCCAAGGACTCCTTCTTCTTGCCGATTTCACAAGCTTCAAGGGGGAGCTCTTCATCTTCAAGCAACCTTCAAGCAAACCCAAAGTTCTCCAACCTTGGGTAAGTCTTCTTCTCCATGCCTCTTAGATTGCTATATATTTTTTTTTTAGAAATTCTCAAAAAAAAAAAATGCCATGGCCGAATATGCATGTGTGCCTTGAATGTTCTTGAAGTTCTTGAAAATGTTTTGTACAATGTGTTTGCTTGTTGTTTTGATGAGGTTTGTGGCATGGGTAACCCGAATTCACCCCTAATTTCATAGGAATTTCAAGACAATTTGGCTATTTTGACATGAATGTGAATATGGGTTTTGAGGGTTTTGATAGTGTAATGGGTTTCTAAGTGCATGAAGGAAAACCTTTCATTTTTATGATTTGATCTTGTTTTTTGTATGTGTGAATGATAGAATGTGTTTAGACTAGGGATTTTTAGGGCTTTGCCCATTTGATTTGGATTTTGGGGTAGGCAAAGCATGCAATTAGGGACCATTTTTTACATGGTTTTTGCCCAGAAATTCTGGGCATACGTGTGGTCCGATCGGACCACACTTTGTCCTCCTCATGAGCCCACGTTCGATCGGGGATGATGAACTATGGCTTAAGCTTGAGGCATGCATACCTTCTGAACGAGGTGAGACCATCACTTCCGATCGGGCCTTGAAAAGTTTCAGACAAGTGTGTGGTCCGATCGGACCACACGCTCCTTCCTTTGCTTTTAAGTGCCCAACCCTTTGACAGCCAATTTCGAACCTCCCTAGACACCCATGTCCGATCGAACATGAAGTGTTGCTGCTGCTGGCTAGGAGTTTTGGAGGCACGAGGCACACCAGGCGGATACTTGGACCGTGGGTGCGTGTCTTCTCCTCGGGCGTGCTACGTTCGATCGGACGTCTTGGGGACTTCGCGTGAGGCTCGCGCGGTGGCGAGGCAGAACGTCTCCTGGCCAGAATGTGTCCGATCGGACCAATTGTATTTTGCTCTGGTCTCGCGCGGATGCATGGTTCCTTGACCCATGAACTCTGAACGCCTCTTTGGTCATGAGTGTCCAACACATCTTGGCATTCGATCGAATGCAATATGCTAAGTTACCCCCTAGAGTAAGCACACGGTCCGATCAGACCGTCTTCAAATTCCCTTGGCTTGTACGCCTTTCTGGTCATGCCTCGTCCGATCGGGCGTATCACAGGCGATTTGGTGTTAGGCTCGCACGGAGGTAGGGTCGAATGTCCTCCTAGCTAGGCTATGTACGATCGGGTGCATAGAACCTCCCCCTTGAGCCCAAAATGTGGTCCGATCGGTCCACACATAATTCCTTAGGCCTTGGCCTTTTTTCCTTCCAAATGCATAACCAACCTCTTTATATTACTTACACGCATAACCTTATAGGAAAACCCCAAAATTGCCCCCTTCTATAAACTTTAATAAGTTCAACACTCCAAGTACTTTTTGGGCACTTTTGAGCATTAAAATTATTTTTTCCATATGCGTTATATTTTTATAACTTAGACAAAATTTTCCAAGTATAAAAATAACTCTTATTTTTGATGAATTTTCTCTGTATGGTTACTCATCTCCCCATTTTTTATTCATTTTTGTAGATGAATCGCTCTGACTATAGGGGAGGTGACAATCATACGGACTCCGAATCATCCGCCCCACAAACAATCGAGACTCCCTTAAATAGCGATTCCTCACCAGACTCATCTACTGGTTACACTCCAGAGGACCGTCTTCGCCGCTTCAAGCAGATCCTCCCCCGCTCAGCCTTATATCTTCTCCACGAGGAACAGTTCCTTCGACAAGCTTCTCAGTCGACGATGAGGGTGAAGCAATCTAACAGGCTCCCTCAGGAACATGATCCACAGGTTGCCCGCAGAGCAGTACAGAAGGTGGTAAAGCGCAATCAAACCCGCACTACCACAGCTTCAAGAAAACCTTCTCAGAAATTTGCTACCGCGATCCAGGGCTTAGCCGTTCAGAAACCACGTGATGAGGGAGAAGAAGAACCCTCCTGGTTCATTGCTGAAGCTTCAAAACTTAATCCCGCGCTGTTCCAAAAACACATTGAAGCT
This sequence comes from Humulus lupulus, assembly GCF_963169125.1. Classification (NCBI taxonomy): domain Eukaryota; kingdom Viridiplantae; phylum Streptophyta; class Magnoliopsida; order Rosales; family Cannabaceae; genus Humulus; species Humulus lupulus. The sequence continues at coordinate 263,383,872 of NC_084793.1, forward strand.
TTAGGCTTGAGTGGGGCGAACGTGACGTGTCCGGGCTCGCATCAAAGAGCCAATAGGCCCGGTGGAAGATACTGCGCCTGGTCCAGGAATCATGTGCATACTGGAGCAACACTCCCGCTGCACATCTATTTCTGGTCTGTAGCAGATTACTTCAACGTCTCCCCATTTCAAATCACACCGAATGGGATCCAGGCACTCTCTGCGCTGTACATCCTTTACTTCCTGAATGGTTGGGACGAGCCTACCCCTCATGAGGTGCATTACCTGTTTGATCTTCGGACCAATCCTTCCCACAACAACTCAGGCTTCTTCCACTTCTATCATAGGCATAGGGGGATTACATATCTCAACGACATCTCTCACAAATCGAACGCCGGGAAGTATCATAAAGAATACTTCCTCACATTGGATATTGAGGCCAACAACTTGGCCTTTACACACTCGGGTCCATTCGAGCGACCATTGCCTACTGAAGGGATGTTTAAGCGGGCCAAAAAGTTGGCTAACATGAGTCTTAAAGAGAAGGATGTGAAAAGGCTGGTCACGTTGGACCTCCTTCAGATGGTGGGTCTGGTGCCATGTGACCAGGATCTGGCGGTGGAAAGTACCACCGGGGAGAACGACACGCCTGGTCAGTCTAATGAGGGCACGGAGCAAATGACTGATCGGCTCTCTCCTGGGCCTTCTCCGCTTTCTCGCAGACCTGGCGACCTAGTCATTAGAGAACCCGATCCTCAGCGCAGATCTACTATTCCCGCTCAGCCTGGGAAAGGAAAAGCTATCCAGGTTGATGGGGAACTTAGCTCATCCTCGGACGACGAGGATGTGTTCCTTGATCAGATCCTCAACGCAGGTAACACATGTCTAGTGAAAATAGGAATATTTTTGATAACTCGGTAATTAGAGAGTAACAAAATTGTAGCATACACTTGTACACGTTTCATTATGTTTATTTCTCTAACAACCTTGTTTTTTCACCCTTTGCAGATTCAGACATGTTCAGAGAGTGCGTTGCTTCAAAGAGGAAAACTGGTGATGGAAGTGGCTCTATGCCTCCACAGAAGATTCAGAAGGTAGCACCGCCCAGTTAAGGGAGGCAAACCGAGGGACCGACTACACTCCCGCCATTGACTCCCTCTTCCCTTCCTTCTTCTGCGAGCCTAACTCCTACTCACTAGGGTAGTTCGAGCAAGCTTTTTCGTGCTGTTAGCGACCTGGGCAAGGGACTTCTTGAGGATATTGGCCATGATGCATCGACGCTTCAAAGCCTAGACTCCTACCCTCGACTTAGTGTCGAAGTTGTCTTGAAGAGAGGACTCGCTCAATTGATGAAGGTAAGTATTTTTTCTTGAGACAATTTGTTATTAGTATTTTTACTTGTAATAACCTTTTGTCTTCCATGCAGTCACTTGTCACCATTGGTCACGCTCAGCTCCGAGCCGTAGACTACAAGGAGTTGATCAAGGTGCAGAACGATCAACTGGTGGAGGCCAAATCCAAACTGGAGCAAGCAGAGAGAACTGTGGCTGAACGGGACGAGTCTCTCAAAAAGCTTTCTGACGAGAACCAGAAGCAGGCTCAAAACAACGCTTCCTTGACAAATCAATTGGAGAAGCAATCCTTCGAGATTAAAGAGTTAGTTCGAGACAATGAGAGGTTAATCGGCGAGAACGAAGAGCTGAAGCAAGAAAAAGAGCTTGACTTGATTCGCTTTGAGGAGGCCAGTTTCGACTGCTTTTATAAGGTCTGGAAGCTGAACAAGCCTCTTAATCTTGATTGTTTCTCCAAGGAGGCTCAGGCAGAGGAGCTTGCCAGATGTGAAGCAAGGGCCGCTGAAGAAGCTACCAATCCTCCTGCACTCACCCCCGCCTCCTCTGCTTTATCCTTCCGAGCGAGAGGGGCAGTTGATGCCGAGGAGGGAGTCGATCAACCCCCTAGAGGAACCCGCCCGTGACTCCCTCTCGTAGTTCATCATAGTTTACTTTACTTTGTATTTTGTTGCTCGAACTAGTGAGTTATTTTGACATTTAGCACTTTACTCTTTCTTTGTTGACAATCTTAAACTTTTAAGTTTTTATTGTACATAGCAAAGTTCTTAGATGCCTTTAGTTTCACATGAGTATTTAGTTTTTTAACTTAGAAATTTTTTACCATTTCATAAGTCCATACTAAATATACTTCCTCATGCTCTTATTGCTCTAACTTTTTATGAGCATAAATTTTTTATTACACGAATATCCGTTTCTAACTTAAAATTTGAAAAATTCTAAGTTACTTAAGCTTTGTAAAACAAGTTAGCTTAATGGCTTTTTTTAGACTTCCAAGCTTACAAGTCAGCCCAAACAAATATATTTGCTCGTGTTCTTATTGCCTGTGTTGACATACATATCAGTATACCCTATGTGCCCCCCAAGTGATTGAGGGTTGATAAATCCTTGATCACTTGCTACTTGATCGAATTTGTTCGAGTAGTTACTACTCGTGAAACACATAAAATATACGAACATATCTCAGTAGTTGACCACTACAAAAAATATTATTTAAACGTTGGTCCTTCATATCATGATACCGACCAGTTGAACACTGTCCGGTATATAATTACACTTAGTTTTTAGAAGACCTGTTTTGTTTAAATTATTATGACAGTTGAACACTGCCAAACAAAAATAATCAACACATATGCAAAATAGTAGCAAGATGCAACCACGCTGCGCGTGGTCTCTTTTATTACTCGTAATAAAAAATGACAAAACGTGTCTAACAACGAGTTCCAAACAAAATAACATTGTTCAAAATAGTGTGACTGGGTAGCAAATAACCAGCTCACAAACAAAAACTTAAATAACAAGTTAAGCACTTGATACAAAGTTACTACTTTGCAAGCAGTATTTATTGATAATATTTTCTCAAGTGGTCGCCATTCCAGTAGTTCCTGATCAGCTCCCCATTCAACCGAGCAAGCTTGTAGGTGCCGGGCGGTAAGACTTGCTCAATTTGATACGGTCCTTCCCAGTTTGGTCCTAGCACACCAGCTGCTGGGTCTCTAACAAACACCTTCCGTAGGACCAAATCTCCGACCTGGAACTTTCGATCTCGGACTCTGGAATTGAAGTAGCATGCCACTTTTTGCTGATGAGCTGCTACTCTGAGGCTTGCCTCCTCTCTTCTCTCTTAGAGGAAGTCCAATGATTCTGCCAACAACTGATGGTTCTCCTCTTGGTTGTACACGGTCCTTCTATGGGATGGTGGGTCTATCTCCACAGGTAACATGGCTTCATATCCATATGCCAAAGAGAATGGGGTATGACCGGTTGCCGTCCGAGCGGTAGTCCTATATGACCAAAGGACCTCTGGTAACTCTTCTGCCCAAGCGCCTTTAGCTTGCTCCAGGCACTTCTTTAAAGTGTCTTTCAACGTTTTGTTCACCACTTCAACCTGCCCATTGGCTTGAGGATGGGCAACCGAGGAGAAACTTTTGGTGATGCCATGCCGAGTGCAAAAATTGGTAAATATGTCGCTATCAAACTGGGTGCCATTGTCAGACACTATCTTCTTAGGCAGACCATAGCGACATATTATGTTTTTAACAACAAAGTCCAACACTTTCTTCGATGTAATCGTGGCTAATGGCTCAGCCTCAGTCCATTTAGTAAAATAATCTACCGCGACCACTGCGAACTGCACTCCTCCTTTTCCTTTGGGTAACTTCCCGATCAGATCAATGCCCCACACTGCAAAAGGCCACGGACTTTGCATTTGCTTCAAAAGATTTGGGGGCGCTCTGGGCACTTTAGAAAATCTTTGGCATTTTTCACACCTTTTCACATATTCCATAGAGTCCTCGTTCATAGTAGGCCAGAAAAATCCTTGCCTCAAGATCTTTTTAGATAGACTCTGCCCCCAGCATGATCTCCACAAAACCCCTCATGCACCTCAGCTAATAAGTTCTTTGACTGGTCGGGAGTTATGCACCTGAGTAGAGGTAAGGAGTATCCTCTCCTATATAACACTCCATCCACCATGGTGTATCTAGCAGCTTGCCTCATAACTTTCCTTGCTTCATTACGACCATCTGGGAGTGTCCCTTGCTCAAGGTAAGCAATGATGGGAGTCATCCAGGTGTCGGCTATCGTAATCGGCATGGCCTCTTGTCTATCAATGCTTGGCTCCGCCAAGTACTCTATTGGAACTATATTCAGAGTTTCGGCATCTTTCGCACTTGCGAGCTTTGCTAGAGCATCGGCATTGGAATTCTGCTCCCTTGGTACTAATTTGATGGTATACTCCTCGAACTGGGCTAGCAAATCTTTGGTTTTATTTAAGTATGCCACCATGCGTAGGCCTCTTGCCTGGTACTCCCCTAATACTTGATAAACCACCAATTGGGAATCACTATTTATCTCCACCGACCGGGCACGTACATCTCTAGCCAGTCGCAAGCCTGCTAAGAGGGCCTCATACTCCGCTTCGTTATTAGAAGCATTAAATCTGAATCTTAGTGCACAATGAATTCGGTGCTTCTCTGGTGTGACTAGTATAATCCCAGCTCCTGAATGGTGCTCATTTGACGATCCATCAACGAAAAGTTGCCAAGCAGGAATTTCTTCTTTTAGCCCAGTAACACTCTCCTGCTGGTCAGGGACCTCATCAATTCTGGTACACTCAGCGATGAAATCTGCCAAGCCTTGACCTTTAATAGCAGTCCTTGGTTGGTACTTGATTTCAAACTGGCCTAGCTCGACCGCCCATTTAAGTAGCCGACCAGACGACTCCAGCTTTTGTAAAACTTGGCGAAGAGGCTGGTCAGTGAGGACCTTGATGGGGTGCGCTTGGAAATACGGCCTCAACTTTCGTGATGCAAGTACCAAGCAGTAAGCCAACTTCTCAATCATGGGGTATCGGGACTCCGCTCCTACCAAACGCTTGCTAACGTAATACACTGGGTGCTGCACCTTATCCTCCTCACGTACTAAGGCAGCACTAACAGCGTGTTCCGTGACTGCTAGATACATAAATAAGTCCTCTCCATCAACTGGCTTAGAAAGAACAGGAGGTTGAGCCAAATGCTCCTTTATCGCCTGGAAAGCTTGTTCACACTCTGTGGTCCACTCGAACTTCTTGCCTCCTTTAAGCAGGTTAAAAAATGGGATGCACTTGTCCGTTGATTTTGAGACGAACCTGCTTAGAGCCGCAATCCGCCCAGTCAAGCTTTGCACATCCTTTATTCTTGTCGGAGACTTCATCTCTATGAGAGCCTTGATCTTCTCTGGGTTTGCCTCTATTCCTCGGGAGTTGACAATAAACCCAAGGAATTTCCCAGAACCCACTCCAAATGAGCACTTGAGGGGGTTTAACTTCATGTTATACCTCCTTAAGATTGCAAAGCACTCCTCTAAGTCTCCCACGTGCCCCCCAGCTTCCCTTGACTTCACCAGCATACCGTCTACGTATACCTCCATGCTCTTGCTGATTAAGTCACGAAACATACCATTCACCAAGCGCTGGTAGGTAGCTCCTGCATTCTTTAATCCGAAGGGCATCACTCTATAGCAATACAGCCCTATATTCGTTCGGAATCTGGTATGCTCTTCATCAGGAGGATGCATGCTGATTTGGTTGTATCCCGAATATGCGTCCATGAAGGACAAGGTCTCGTGACCAGAGGTTGCATCCACCAACTGGTCTATTCTCGGTAGAGGAAAACAATCCTTCGGGCATGCTTTGTTTAGATCAGTAAAATCTACACAAGTCCTCCACTTTCCATTGGGTTTAGGCACCAAGACTGGGTTTGAAACCCAAGCTGGGTAGTATGCCTCTCTAATAAACCCGTTTTCCTTCAATCGCTCTACCTCCTCCTTAAGAGCCTTTGCTCGATCCTTGTCAAGCAACCTCCTCTTCTGCTGTACCGCTGGATATCTTTCATCCACGTTGAGCACGTGGCTGATCACAGTTGGTGAGATACCCACCATATCCTTGTGAGACCAGGCGAAGATATCTTGATTTCTTCGCAAGAATTCTATCAGCTGTACTCTCACCTCAGCTTTCAACTTCTTCCCAATCTTGACCCCTCTTGTCGGGTCACTCTCATCTATAGGGACCTCCTCTAACTCCTCGGACGGTCCCACATCACTCTCATAATCCCCAAAGCGAGGATCTATATCTCTTCCCTCGCTTTGGGCAACGCCCTATTTGGTGACTTCATCACCTGATGGGGTCTTCTGCTCTTTTAAACTAGGAGTGCTCTCCTGGCCACCCTCCTCCAACACTTCTTCATTGTTCACTACTACAAGATTATGGTCTACATCCATCTCATCCACCTCCTCTCTTTCAACGCATACAATCATGTTGTTCTCCTTGGCACCTTTCTTTGCCTTAGCTATGGAGGCATTATAACACTCTCTAGCTTCCCTTTGGTCTCCTTGGACGCAGCCTATGCCAGCGCTGGTCGGGAACTTCATAGAGAGGTGCCAAATTGAAACTACCGCATGCAAGTTGGTGAGTAGTGGTCGACCAATAACCACATTGTAGGCAGATGAGCAGTCAACAATCAAAAACTCAGTCATCACGGTTTCATGCTTGGGGGCTTCCCCCGTGGTGACTGGTAACTTTATTGTCCCAGCTGGTGACATTCCCTCTCCAGTAAACCCATAAATGACGTGAGAACATGGCTTCAAGTCATTGATGGATAGCTTCATTTTTTTGAAAGAGGACTTATAAATAATGTTTACGGAGCTTCCCGTATCAACCAGACATCTTTTCACCTTCATATTAGCTATTTGAACTGTCACAACAAGAGGGTCATTGTGAGGATACCTCACGTGTTTAGCATCTTCTTCGGTGAAAGTGAGGGACTCACTTTCATACCTTGGGTTCTTTGATGGTCTCTCCTCCACCGTCATAACCTCGGAAGTGGATGCCGCCCCCAACTCATGACAAAGGGTGCGAGCATACCTCTCCCTCGCCTTGTTGCTATCCCTAGCAAGATGTGGTCCTCCACATATTGTATCTAGTGTGAAGTCCACAGGTTCAGGTTGCAAAGGTGAGGACCGTTGCCGCTTGAACCCAGGATTATTGCTGCTTCCCTCTCCCTGGGTCTTCTCTGCCTTATACTTTTTTAGTTTCCCCGACCGGAGGAGAAACTCTATCTCATCCTTAAGGTGATTACACTCATTCGTGTCGTGACCATAGTCTCCATGGAAACGACAGAACTTGTTGTTATCCCTCTTACTCATTTCCTTCTTGATTGGTGGGGGTCTCCGGTAAGGGACCTCCTGATGGCTGGCTAGATAGATCTCTGCTCGGGTTGCCGAAAGAGTGGTGTAGTTGGTGAATCGAGGTTCATACTTCATAGGTTTGTCATTGGATCCTGACTTAGCTTTTTTCTCATTGCGGCGGTCAGACCTGTTATTCCCACGTTTTTTACTACCGCCTTGATCATTTCCGCTATCCTTCGTAGTTTCATTTGATCCACTTGGGTTGTTCAACCCGTTCTCTCCTTTCTCAATGGCATCATCTAACTTCATATACTTATCTGCCCGGTCCAAAAACTGCTGTAAAGTTGAAATTGGATGGCGGTGAATGCTATCCCACAAAGGACTTCGATAAATAATACACGAGGAGATTGCAACCATCTTCCCTTCATCTCCAACTGCGGTAGCCCGATTGGCTTCTCTCATAAACCTTTGAATGTAGTTCTTGAGAGACTCATCTTTGCCCTGCCTAATGTCCACCAAGTGGTTGGCATAAGCAGGAGGGGTTCGGGCAATACTGAACTGCCTGCAGAACTCCTTCCTAAAGCTCTCCCAAGAGGTGATGGAGTCGGGTTTGAACTTCCAGTACCACTCCTGGGCAGTGTCTGACAGGGTGGTGGGGAAGACTCTGCAGCGGTAGTCATCACTCACCCCAAGCAGCTCCATCTGATCTTCGAACTTTCCAACGTGTCTCACCGGGTCTACCTTTTCTGTATAAACTGGCAATACCAGCGCTTTGTATTTCCTGGGTGGTTGGGCTACTCTTATTCTAGCACAAAAAAGGCTACCACTTCTGTGGTCTACCGGATCTATAATTGGCTGTTTTGACAAGCTTTGGATTGCCGTCGCTAAAGCATCAAGCTGGGCTTGGATGTCTGGGGCCACTGCTGGGGACGCACTCTCGGGACCGTTTGGTCGGGCACTCCTATCCGGCGTATCAACATCGAGTATTTCTACTCGACTGGTAGGACGGATTGGCTCCTGCCCTTCGACCGGAACGGTCCTCCTTCTGTCATCAATGACGTCCCTTAGGTCCTTCTGAGCATTGTTCTTTCCCAACCGGTCGAACACCGTACTCCGAGTCTTCTCGGAAGGTCTACTAGGTGGAGCGTGCTCTTTGCCATTACGCTGGTTGGGATGCCGTGGTGGCTTCCCCATTTGAGCCGGTTGATCCTCTCCTCCTCGTCGGTTATTATTCTTCTCCTTCGACTGGTTGGTGTGGTAACTGTCAGCTTCATCACGCCCATGTCCGTCTTTGAAGTGGGAAGTCTCCTTGCCACGAGGAGCTTTGTTGTGCCCCTGCTCAGAAGGTGTTTTCTTACTGCCAGACTTATGACTCCCTGACCTGGAAGTCTCTGATCTGTGGCTCCTTGAGGGGGCCTTAGAATTCCCCCTTTGGGTAGAGGCAGTGCGCGATCGTACTCCCTCTTCCTCATGACTAGGTGGGTTACCACCATTCCTACCTGGCCTATCAGTTTTCTTATGACCAGCCTCTGTGGTCCTTGCCTCTGGGGTGGGTGTCACCCCAGGCACAGCTTGAGCGTTGGCTCGGGTTAATTGCGTAGCTGCCTCCAGAGCAAGTGCAGCTTCGCGATGTCGCCTGTCGGCCTCCTCTTGCTGTCGACGGATCTCCTCGCTCCTAGCGTCCATCTCTCGTCTCTGCTTGGCCATTTCCTCAGCAAGGGCCTCCTGCCTATCATTGAACTAGGCCAACTCCTCCTGGAACGCGCTCATGGTCTCCTGGAGCTCCTCAACTTCAGGAGCTACATCCTCAAGCACGACCCTGGGCTCATTCTCACGATCTTGAACACTGGGGCCTTCCGATCTTGCATGCTCCCTGGAGGTGCTTGCCCTCTTGGAGGACGCGGTGGTGTTCTTAGGCGCCATAATGCTTCAAGGACTGTCTGTCTTCTCTTCAGGCTCTCAATGAAAGCACCAAAATGTTGACTGTGAATTTAGCCAACGACGTAAGAACGTCAACTACGACAAGCCTTCAAGAGAATTATAAACGACAACAGACAGTTTTTATCAATGAAAGTAAATAACACGAGATTTTATAGTGGTTCAGCCCCGATGATCGGTAGTAGCCTAATGCACTTAGAGATTTTATTACTGTATTCACACTCAAGATCAGATGAACAGTGTCAACTGAGTTTCTTTAGTGTAAAATATTCCAGAATACAAAAAGGGGTTCTCTCAGGGAAAACACTTTCTCTCTCTAGAACACAGGTTAACTCTTGATTTTGCCAAAAGTCCTTTTACGATCCTCCCAACTCTCTATTTATAGACCTGGGATTCTCAACTGATATCCCCTTTAGATAGGGATATTTCATTATTTACCTTATATTTATATTACAAAATAAATGTTTAAAATACAACTGATCCCTAAATTCGAGTGAAGAGTGAGAGATTCCGGAATGCTTAGACCAATTCTCACTAAAGTAGTTTCAGGCAGTTTGACGTAGTCTCTCATGCATGTTGATTACTCTTCAAGCCTTTCGTAGGTCAAAGGTGGTATGTGCATGGCTCTCCTCGGACCAAAGGTCATGTACATTTGGCTCTCCTCGGACCAAGGTGGTCCGAGGATACTTACTTTGATTCTTACTTCGGGCAAATTCGAGGTATACCCCTTCATTGTGTCCGATCGGACACAATGGTTCTCTCCTTGGCTTAAGGTGGTTTGAACCACCCTTTTTGGCATCTCACTCGGTCAAGCCCGAGCCCTTTACCTTCAATCAAGGTCCGATCGGACCTTGTACTCTCCTCCTCGGACCAAGGTGGTCCGAGCCATCTCTTCATGACACCTCCTCGGACCAAGATGGTCCAAGGCACCCCCCCATAGGCATCATGTCCGATCGGACACAATGCTCCTCTCCTCGGACCAAAATGGTCCGAGCCTTCTTTATTCAACCAAGGTCCGATCAGACCTTGGACCTTTCTCCTCGGACCAAGGTGGTCCGAGCCACCTTTTACATATCATCTCCTTGGACCAAAATGGTCCAAGGTACCTCTTCTATGAGTATGTCCGATCGGACATAGTCCCCTTCTCCTCGGACCAAAATGGTCCGAGCCTCTCCTTTTCAACCAAAGCCCGATCGGACCTCAACATCTTCTCCTCGGACCAAGGTGGTCCGAGGTATACTTTTCCTCCTTCTCACCTCATTCAAGCCCAAGTATACCTCTTCCACATCATACCCGATCGGCCATTATGTGGCTTTCTCCTTGAGTAAAACTTGAGCCTTGGTCATTCTCTTTGAACTCATTCGAGCCAAACCTAACAAGAGGTCGCCTAAGCTTAGGTCCGATCGGACCTATTGCTTTTATCCTTTGAACCAAAACCCAAACCTCCCCTTCAACTTCTTGGACTTGGCTCCAATTCAATTATTAGGGTCTTCAAACTGGGGTCTGAGCCAAGCAACCCCCAGTCCAAATATTCCCTTCTGTCGGGTGTATTTGGCTTGACTATCTGGCCAATTCCTTAACTGATGTATTGGGCCATTACTAAGCCAGATCACCCCACTAACTCATGCCATGTGCCAATTTTACTGCCACGTCATTCTTTTCAAATTTTTGGGATAACAGAAAGGTTTTTCTTAATTTTCCCGAATCAGTCCGGGACACCCAAAGAGATTCGGGATGACTCTCTTGGAGATACTACCTAGACTGTCTATTCTACAAACCTACTCTATTTTGCTCAGAACCACCCTATGCGGTGGTCCCGACCCTAACAATCCTATGTTCTCAAAGGTAATAAAAAAAGTAAAGGACCTGGAAACTTACTGTGGGGCACTAGATTTGGAAGTCATGGGGTCTCCGGCAATAGGGTCGGCAAGATCTCGGCCTTATATCGGTGGAGGCGATGCAGAAGCCCGTCCACTAGTTGCACTGGGACCGGATTGACTGATGGTGGTGCAGAAAGGGCGTGGTCCAGGAAAAAAATGGCAACGGAGATGAAGCAGTCGTCGGAGAATCTTTTCGGCAAACTCGGACATAAAACACTCTCTCTCTTAGCTCTGATTGTTCAGAATGTGTAAAGTAACAAATGAAAATCTAGGGGTATTTATAGGGCCAAAAGCACACTTCTTGATCCAATGGTTCAGGATGACTTCCCTCATCTACGGTCTCGGATTACGCAAGGGCTTTAATTAGCCCAATCGAGTATCAGATTGTGGATTCGCCAAGTCGCGATCCGCGTCCACCTGATCCAATAGTCCACAATAGGAAATTTCATAAATTTCCTCATCCGACGGTCCTAGTTGGTGAAAAAATATTAAATAATCCACTCGATTACCCTATCAGCATCACTCATACAGACCAGACGCCTCAGAAATCACGCTGACACCTGTCTGTCAACACGATAATCAAGAGATTCTCCCTAAATCTGTTAGGTACGAGTAATACGGACACACCAATTATAGGGAAACACGTACGTATAACATGATGAATTTGCAAGGACAGGGGTCGCCCAAACGTCCCTTAAGTAAATGAACTCGCCTTATGGGAAACAAACTGGGCTGTTGGGATTTGATCAGGGATATTGGCGCAAACTCTTTTCATGCGAGGTTAACCAAGTGCCCCCCCCCCCCCCCCCACGAAAATGGACCCGTCTCCCGGGGAACAAACCGGGATATTGGAATTTAACCTGGGAAAATGAAGCAAGCCTCCACTGTGCAAGCACAGACGAAGGCTTGGGGGTAAGTGTTATCCCTGTTTTCCCCTCGGACACGTGGCACGACACATTGGGTCCATGGGCTATTTTAAAAAGATCCAAAGCCTAGACTGAGCCCAATGGACGAGGAAGGAATAAGTTCAGGTGCCCCAATTACCAGCAAGCCCAGCAGTGCCCACTGGGCGCCCCCATATGAGGGAACCAAGACCATGATGTGGGCCCGATTTGTCTTCCTAGACCCAACCTAATGCATCATCCGAGATGCGATTAAGGGTGATGGACTCAAGTCTAAGAATGGACTGGGACGATAGCAGATGAACCCGAGCTCTAGTAAACGAACTAGGGTCCTGGTAAATGGACCAGGATGTTGGTAAATGAACCCGGACCAGGCATCTGGGTTGGGCAAGATAGGTTGTTCCCAACACTGACATCACCCCAAGAAACACGGAGTTTGGTCTCCTCAAGTAACCTGCAGAAGAGGTTACATACGAAATGTATGCCATTATTTAGAACAGTACTACCACTACTCTGACGGATCGTATCCCCAGGATCTCCTTAGAAGCCCACGCGGACCAGACTGAAGCTGCGTACTGTTGTCAGTTGTACAACGTGATTATGCTCAAGTCGGCCCAATGGGCCCTGATTAAAGTATATTATTTTGCAAATTTCTTTGTACTAAGCCTTCATTAGCGAGTGAACCATGATTATACCCCTATTGGGCCCAGATTAGTCCGACCCAAGTCCGTTACATCCAACTGCCTATAAATAGGACCTGTTGTGCACTGTAGAGGGGATCGCCAAATTTTCTTTTGTAAGCAATTACTCTACTCAAACTTGCATAAAACTCCATTACTAAAGCTCCCTATGCTCTAATATAATAGACTCGTGGACTAAGGCTCTTTAACACCCCAACCACGTAAAAATCCTTGTGTGATTTTCTTTAAATCCTTTCTTTTAGCCCTCTTATTTTTCATAATTCTAGTTTCTGAAAAACTCGATAAACATGAATCGTTCTTCAATTTTCTTCACAACCTTCTAAAGTATCATTAGAATCACTTAGACTAGAGTGAGCACTTCTCAACACATGAGATAGATATAGAGAGAAGAAGAATAGAAGAGAAAAATTGAGGCTTAGAAAAGGACTTATGTTGTAGAGAGAATCTAAAACCTAGAGCATCAAGAATAGATCTTCTGATCTTTCAAAAACTTGTAATTTCAACTCTCACTTAGCATTCCTTTTATAGGCTTAATTAGGTTACTTATTTAATTAAAAAATCAATAAAATAATAGCCAATTATCAGTCCTAGGTCAAAATTCTCATGGGCTTTAGGCCCGTGAAATTTCCAATTTAATTATAAGCCCGTTGGACTTAAAATCAAGGCCCGTATTATTTTCTATTGATTAATTAATTAAATCCTTTATTAAATTAATTATTTATAATTTGAACCTTGATTTAAACTTATTTAATAATTTAGACACTAATTTATCTTAATTAATAAATGTAACGCCCTCCTAATCAATGACTGTTACACTATGTAATTAAAATTGTGTCAGACCTGCTAATCAGGTCATTTGGCTTAAAATGTGTAACTAAGGTTAATGTCAAGGGTTAGGGTTAAAAAAATTTGATCAAAGAACCATTGACTTTTATTCCAAAAGTTTTATATAACATGGGATCCCAAAATATTACAACTCAAATGTTAAAAAGAGCAAATACATATAAAAAGTTACATCAGCCGGCCTAAGCGGCAAAACAGGGCTATAACCCTAGTTCCTCTGAGATAGCCCCGACCATGATGGTCGAGCAGCCACATATGTACATGCCGCCACCGAAGCTCTCCAACTCATGACTGGTCAAGCTTTTCCTTTCCCTTACCTGCACCACAAAGCACTCGTGAGCCGAGGCTCAGCAAGAAAACAGAACGTACAACAACAGAGAATAACTTTAAAATAACCATTCAACAATAATCAACAACATTAATTCATAGCCAATATGATTTATTTCAAACACACGATCATTGGATCGACCTGGGCCGTTGCCCTATTCAGTTGGCTTTTGAGCCAACTCTCGAGACAATTCCTTAGCTACGTGATCATAGAGTCACCTGGGGCCTCGCCCTTAGCTCTGTTTCACTAGCCATAGAGCTAGCCCAACCCCTGTGGTTCATCTTCGAACTTAGAGTCAATCAACGTAATAGTACGTTGCTGGTTTAGGCCGATGCCTTGTGACCAGCGCACAGTGCGCTATTACCGTCCTTGACTCATAAGTCAAGCCCTGATCCAGGATTACACACCTTACTTATAAGAAACATATGTGGATAGGCACAATCCAGCAAATTAAGCACATATTCATTCTAATCATATAATCCCATTGGATAACCATTTCTATAACACTAAACATATTCACATGATGGGGCCACATGCCCTAACCATAGAACCCATGTAACAAATATAAGCACATAAGCATTTATCAACAAGCATTTAGAAAAAATAACCTAACATAACCAATCTTGGGGCCCAAGCCTTAATCACATACAATACGTTCTAGGTGCAGTTTTCTTACCTTAGGTCCAAGCAAGCGTAAATAAGAATGACCCTCGAGCACGATCCTGGTTCCGAGCCCCTAGTGATACCCTAAGTCACAACCATAAAATAGGATTCCATTAGTATCGAGTGATCAAAGGCTTTCGAACTAAGTCTTAGCCTTCGGGACCTCGATTCCACCAAACGGGGTAGTGGAAACAATCCCGAGCCCCTAAGGTTGAGTTCCCGTGCTCAAAACCTTCTAGGGGTCCAAAAACCCCTTAAGAGCTGCGACCCTATGCCCTTATTCCGTGGCCCGCCTCCAACCAGAGGCCTAGCCTCCCCAACCAGCAAACACATGCCGCGGCCCATCCATAGTGGCACCGCGGCCCGCCCTCATTCCCTGGCTCCCATCTGCTCTAAAGGGCCGCGACACACCAAGAACAAAGTCGCGGCCTGACCCCTTCGAACCCAAAAAAAAACCCTCCATTTCAACAGCCAAATCTCATCCAATTTAACCCAAAATCATCCCAACAACACAATTAAATCAACACAATAGCTCAAATATACTCCCATCAAGAAAACCCAACAGAAAATTAATCCCAAAACTCACTAAGCCACCAATTAAATCTTTGAACTTTAAGAGCTCAAGAACACTTAAAAACCAGCCATGAAATCTCAGAATTTAAATGCTAAAAAAATAATTCAAAGCTTACCTTAATCTTTGTTTGAATCCACAAGCTAATACGAAGCTAATCTCCAAGAGCTCCAATTCTTATGAACCTAGCCCAAAAATCCCTTGGTTCAATGGTTAGCTTGGAAGAGCTTCTTGAGAGAGAAAAAAAAGAGAGTAATTGGAGAGGGAAAGTCGGTTTCAGGCAGAGCTTCTAAGTGTTTCCTATCTTTTGTCTTACCTAACTTAAGTCACTTAAGTTAATCCCAAGGCTCGGGGTACCAAAAACATCCCCGAGGGCAAAATGATAAATTTCCCCAATATTCCCTCCTAAACACTTTAACTTCAAATATATATCCAATTATTTATTTCCATAACCCGATAACCAATTAAATATCTAATACCCAAAAATACCCCTTGACTCTTCCTGAGTTAGGTATTGGGTCCCGTTGTGACTTTCCCGCTAACTTGCTTCCTAGGATCGCCTCATGCCGAATAGTTCAAATAAACCCACATAATAACGTGGTCTCTCACATAAATCACATATATGCACATAAATACACATTTATGCTCTCAACGAGCCAAATTACCAAAGTCGCCCTTCTAATAAGAAGCGGCTCACATGCATATTTAATATCCCTAAATATGCGTATTTAATCATATTATCACATAATTCACATATTTACAACTAATATAGCAATTAAACACGTAATTCCATATATTGACATCCTAGCCCCCTAATCAAGGCCCTAAGCCTCATTAGGTAATTTTGGGACGTTACAATAAATCTGCCCTAATTTCTCTTTTCTTCTCTAAATTACATAACTCTATGAAACTATCCAAAATTGACTTGATCAACTTTGATAATTCTAATTGATAATTAAATCAATTAATTGAGACTATCTAGATGATTTTATCCAAGGTACAGTGAGGACCATGGGCCTATGAAATCAAGCTCCAATAAGTTATCATAAATTTAACAAATAAATTTACTAACTTATTAATTCCTCGTTACTCTACTAATTATCACTCAATCCTCTATAGACGGTCTACAATGAGATGAGACTAAAATACTGTTATACCTCTCATTGTATTTTATCCTTAAAACACTTAGTTCCTTGTAAATGATATTTCAGTAAACTAATATTAATTACTGAAATGAGATCTCTATCATTTAGCACATTGAACCAAACTAAAAGGAAACCATCGTTTTACTTCTTCATCGGAAGCTATAGATGTTCATATCTATGATTAACACTCCCACTAAATTATACTATCGAGTTCCCAAGATGTAAGTATGGGCTAGTCCGTAGGGTAAGCTGGTAATGAATAAATCAAAGAACTCAAATAATACAATCAGTTAGAATACTAACCACTCAGAATTGAGATTGAATTGACCTATGGTCAACTCTATGATATAACTAGAATATATAATAACGGTATGTCTTCTCATCTTATCTACTGTCAATATCGGTCTTGTCCGATGTAACAAATACATCTGATCTTATCTACTTTGCTAATGTTCTGGAAAGAACATAACACTACAATGTGTAAGTAGATCATATTGTAGATTGGCAAGCCAGTGTAAATCCTCTGCACTGACTAATTTTAGGACTAACTTATATTTGAACATATAATCATATTTATATTCCACTATGATTACGTCACTATAAATACGATTAGCTATATGCTCGCGATTTAATAGAAGTTTATATTAAAAAAATAAACATGAAAATAAAACATGTGAGCAAAGTGATTGACCAAGTCAAAAAATTGATTTCTATTATTTTATTAATAATAAATGAGATTACAAAGAAATGAATTTTAATTAGGTCATAAAACCCCAATAGATTATGCTTATTATGGAAATGTCTATGTTATTTCAGTTTAAAGTTATGATGTTGAGACTAGTTTGTATTGTGATTATTTGTTGTGTTTTATGCTTGTACTTCTTTACTGGGTTTTTAGCTCACCCCCTTACTTTTCTCCTTTCAGGTAGACGATATGATTTCTATTTGGCATGCATGGTGATCTGGGGAGTTCCAAAATCAAGTGTGTATCCCGTGATGAGCTATGAATGAAATCGATTTAGGAACGCCAATTGACTTGTGTTGAATTTTATCATGTTTTATTTAAATTTCAGTGGGGCTTTTGTTATTTTCTCTTATGACTGCATGAAAGATATTTTATTTTGTTATGAACAAATGAGCCTATAGTGCATGATTTTAATAAGGCCCCACGAAACCTTTTGGATAATTGTTGGCATTTATCTGTATAAGCATAAAAATGACATTTGTGCAAAGATAGTTGAGATAGGGCATTTTACATTACGGTTCCAAATATATACGTTTTAAAATACAGAGTACCAAATATGTTCGATTTCAAAATGCAAGGTACTAAATTAACATTATTGTAAACATAGGGTACCAAACCGATACTTTACAAAAACACATGGTACCAAATGGTTACCAGCCCTTCATTATAATACAATATAATATGACATAATACGGTGCTATCATTAAGTCATTTTACAACAATTAGATCACTTGTTGAATAAAAGATAGTATAACTTCATGTTTAAGTGAATTTTAGAAAATAAAACAATTTTTAGTTAAGAAATTTTGAAAGGCCATAAGAGATTTTGTGTTGGATTCACTTGAGTGTTTGCTTTAAGATTAGTGAGTATAATTATGAATATTTATGGTCCGAAAATTTTAAGTTGTAAAATACTAAAGAATAAATCTACAACTTTATAAAGTAATCAATGTTTTTTTTTTGGTAAAAAACTAAAGAAAAATATTTAACTTTATTAGGTACTCAAAATTTAACAAATTTTAATTGTTAAATGCTAGAGAATAAATTTATTGCTTGATTACATACTCAAAATTTTAAAATTTTGAATAATTAAATGCTAAAAACTAAATTTTTAATTTTATTTCTTCAAAAATGAAAATAAAAAATTGTTAAATACTAAAAAAAAAAAAATCTATAAAAAAACTCTATATACATAATATAATGATTCTAACTAACATAATGAAAGCGAGAATACCAAATAAGAAACATGAGTAATATGTGCACATAATTTTTAGACTCAAATATTACACATACTTGGTAGCATATATTTTTAGCCAATCATGTTTAGTTTAGATAGGTCCGAATAAATTAAAATGACTTACCACATAGGTGTATGTAATGTTGGGTGTAAAAAAATGTGTGCACATATTTTTACTCTGTTTTAAAAGCATTATAATTGAAAAGAAAAATTAGCATCAATACTCCTAAAAATTGTGCATGAATTCTCATTTTAGTCCCTAAGCTTTTTTCTGAGCAATCAAATCCTTAGATTTGTTAAATGATAGCATTTAGAACCTTCCTTCAATTATCATTTATAATTAATGAAGACAAAACAAATTAAAATTACCTTTAAATTTAAAATACAATTAACATATAATAATTAATTTAAAAATATTTAAAATAATGAAAAACTGAAAAGTAATAATTTCTCTTTCTTCTGATGAATCGTTGTAGCAACACGAGTCGATAGAATGGCAAAAGACTTCAACTGGGAAGCTCTTTTGACCTCTATTTCTCTCTTGTGCACACACATATATATATATAATAATAATACATTTTTATTTGAATTTTAGAGAGAGTGGTCAGAAGAGCTTTCCTGCAAAAGTCTTCTGTTATTACGCAAGTTTGTGGTGCTGTAACGTAACAGTTTTTCAAAAGGAAGAAGAAGAGAGAGAAATTATTGCTTTTTAATTTTTAATTATTTTAAATATTCTTAAATTAATTATTCTATGTTAATTGTATTCTAAATTAAAAGACAACTGTGACTTGTTTTTTTTATGTTAAAATTAAATTGAAGGAAGGAATTAACTGCCATCATTTAACAAACTCGATGATTTGACTGCTCCAAAAAAAAAATTAGGGACTAAAATGAGAATTCATAAATAATTCAGGGGTATTGGTGCTAAAAATCCTTAAAAAATTACTCCGGAAAAAAAATCAGAAGAATCATGCGCTAAAAAAAAGTTATACTTAAAAAAATAAAAAATAAAAACAAAATCTCTTCACGTGCTATAGACTATTATGTATCTTCTTGTCAATTTATGAAGATAGAAAACTCAGAAAAGGGTCAACGGAGTAGTTTTAATTTTCAAATTTCTTGTCATCAAACAAAAAAAATCTTTAAATGCATTTTTTGTCTTTTTGAATAATAATATTAATGAGATGTTCTACGTTAATTACGGATGTCAATCAGTATCTGCGCACATGATTAAATATTTTTTTTAATTACTCAAAAAAATAGTTTTTAAATAGTCATAAACTTTTATTTGAATTTAAATTTTACTAAAGGAAAATTTTGTGATAAAGAAAAAGAAAGTTAAAAGATCATTTTTTTTTTTAATAAAAGATAACATTTCTTAAAATTTTAAAACAATGAATCTTTTCTTTTTAAAATATATAATTTTTTAAGAAAAAATATCTTTTCAAATACTATATATTTTTTATATTAATAATAATTCTTAATTATAAAATTACATTAGATTAATTTTTTTTTGAAAAAAAGGAAAGATTCTCTCAATTTTATGATTATCTAGATGTATTTCTTTTTTTTTTTTTGTTTCCTTTTAAAATACGAGTTTGAAGATATGCTTAGAGATTTTTGTTCTTAATACATAATATAATCCTAAAAGATTAAAATGTTAAAAAAATTATATATCACTTTCTGTATGATTATTATTTGAGTTGAGAACCTATTTGAATCCAATGGAATATTCTTTTTTTATAAATATATATATTTTTGGAAAAATATAAAGCATATTTGGTCAAGTTTTCTATTTAAATTTAAATATTTAGATATTTTTTAAAATAAGATAAAAAGCCGGCAACGACAATAATGAAGACTAATTCGATTAGGAAAAGGAAACAGAACACTATACTCCTACTTGAAAAAGATCACTATCTCTGTCTATAAATATTGAAAAACAAAGTCAGCACTTTCAATATTGTACGGTCCCGACTCACCAAAGCCTATTTTTCTTCTTCTTCTACTACCTTTCCTTCTCTTCGATCAAAAACTCACCATTCTTAACATTCTCTCTGCTTTTGTGACCTCGTGATCTCCGTTCCATGGACACTCTCTCGCATTCGATCATCGCCCCAAAATTCACCATCTCCCACTATGGACTCTCCTCTACCAAACCTCTAACCTTGAGGTCGAATTCCACGGCTAGAACCGCCGCCTTCCGGAGCCGCGTATACGCCGGCGTCAAGATCCAAAGCCCGCCGATCGATTTCAGTGATCCTGATTGGAAATCTAAGTTTCAATCCGATTTCGAGAAACGCTTTAATCTCCCTCACATCACTGATACCTTCCCAGATGCTGAATCCATTCCATCCACTTTTTGCCTCAAGATGAGGTCTATAATTCTCAATCCCAAATTATGTTTTGAATATTAAGTAATTTATAATCACTTTTTTGAAAAAAAATTATTTCGAAAAATTGAATTTGATTTTTTTTCTTTTCCCTTTTTAATGCAGGACGCCTGTAACGGAGGAATTTAGAGGAGGGTATCCTTCGGATGAGGAGTGGCATGGATATATAAATAATAATGATCGTGTACTCCTTAAGGTGAATTATTGCTGACTTATTTCAAAGATTTCTTATCTGAGTCATAACCAGTTACCATAATCCATGTCCTAATTTGCCTTTTTGCTTTATTTGTTTGTATATTCTGTTGTTGTTTTTTTCCAGACAATTTACTACTCTTCTCCTACCTCTGCTGGAGCTGAATGCATTGATCCTGATTGTACTTGGGTGGAACAATGGTGAGTCTTTTTTCACTCTCTTATCATATTGATGTTCTAAATTTCTTGGATTGAGCCGCTGAAGGTAATGTGTTTGAAGCTCTTTTGTCGTTCTCTAGAACTTCAAAAGAACAGATTTTTGTGTTGAAGGCATATTGCATGGTTGAATCTTGAACCATAACACTTTTCCACTTATTAAAGGAGCATACACCAGAAAATACAGCAATGTGTTTGAAGCTGTTTTATTGTTTTTTCTAGAACATAAAAAATAACAGATTTTTGTTTGTTGAAGGCATAATGCATGGTTGAATCTTGTACCATAAGATTTTTCCCCTTGTAAAAGGAGCATACTCTATGAAATATTGCACTTCGAAATTTAACCCCATTTAACTTCTTTTAATTCCTTAACACATATATCGTTGTGTTTGTTTTGTATGTAATGTTAAAACTATTTGACAACTATATCATTTATTGATGGATGTAGTACTTAATTATTGCAGGGTTCACCGTGCTGGGCCTAGGGAAAAAATATACTTCAAACCAGAAGAAGTGAAAGCAGCGATTGTCACATGTGGAGGCCTCTGCCCTGGTCTTAACGATGTAATCAGACAGGTCGGTTCCATCAGGCAGTAACTAAAAATGAAATAAATAGATCTCCGTGTATATTGTAGCTATAGAAAATACTGATAAGTCTTAACATACATGTGATTTGAAATCAGAAAAAAGTTATTTACGAGAGCCTATATAACAATTCATTATATATCTGCTGCAGATTGTGATTACACTTGAAATATATGGAGTTAAGAAGATTGTGGGTATTCCATATGGTTATCGTGGATTTTCCGACAAAGAATTAGCCGAAATGCCTGTAAGTTCCTGTTTCTGTCTTTCAGATATGCATATAATTTGTTAATGAAGTTTCATTCCCAAAAAGAAAGTGCCAAACTTCTTTAGGTGTGTACGTTAACATATATTTGTACTGTTGGATTGTGATTTTCAGCTAACCCGAAAAGTGGTCCAAAATGTTCACCTATCTGGTGGAAGCTTGTTAGGAGTTTCACGTGGAGGACCAGGCATAAGTGAAATTGTGGACAGCATGGAGGTTTGTTGTTTCCGTTTCTTTAGAGTTATAATTTTGAGGACATATGATTCCTGACCTGACAACATTTATTAATTTGATATCAGGAAAGAGGAATCAACATGCTTTTTGTGCTGGGTGGGAATGGAACTCATGCTGGGGCAAATGTAATTCACAAAGAGGTTGTTATGCGTGTATCTGTTTACATTCCTGTGTTTCTTATCTCATAATCTGGCATGCATTCAACTAAGGTCGCTTTTGAACAGATTACTTAAAGCAGAAATCTTTTGGGATATAAATTGCTTTGGTACAAGTTATTCTAAATTTGTAGATGTAAAGTGCTGTCTCAAGAATTAAAAGTTGATGCATTCCTGATGACTTGAATTCATTCTGCTTTTAGTTTAGGATTCATCACCATGTTTATATGTTCATGTTTTTGTAGAAATTAGAAAGCACTTTACTGCCATATAGATGACTGTGCCACTAGAATCATCTTATTGGATATGTTTAACTACTTTTACTTGATTGCTGCATTTGTAAGCTGTTTCCCTTTATCTAGCCTCGACCTTGCCTGCCATTTCTATGTAGGTCTCATGTCCTACTTTTCTTATTTTCATTTCAGTGCTGTAGAAGAGGGGTAAAGGTGGCTGTTGTTGGGGTCCCCAAAACTATAGACAATGATATTTTGCTGATGGACAAAACTTTTGGGTTTGACACTGCTGTTGAGGAAGCACAACGAGCCATTAATTCAGCTTACATTGAGGTACAAATTTTCATTATATTTTGTGATTTGTTCATTCTCATTTTGGTTGCTCAAGTTTCGTGCATTATAATATCATTGTTAAAGAACTCAGCGGGAAAAACAGTCTTTGTTAACTTCTCAATCCTTATTACAGGCACATAGTGCATACCATGGTATAGGAATTGTAAAGTTGATGGGTCGTAGCAGTGGATTTATTGCTATGCATGCATCCCTGGCTAGTGGACAAATCGATATATGCTTGATACCAGAGGTATTTGTGCGACTTACTAATTGGTTAGTTATTTTTGAGATTCTGTACTGATACTGGTTTTATACATTTAAGGTACCTTTCCATTTACATGGTCCTCATGGTGTTTTGCGGCATCTGAAATATCTCATTGAGACAAAAGGATCAGCAGTGGTCTGTGTTGCTGAGGGAGCAGGGCAGGTTAGTCATAGTATAACAAAAGTTTTTCACTGGTTGAAACATGATCAACTGATTGGAACCAGTATATTTTTTTCCTTCTGGATCTAAATATAATGAAACCCCTCCAAAAACAAAATGCCAGCCATATGTTGAGATTCAACTAGCTAAAAAGAAAAAACAAATTGATGTTTATCTTTCTAAGGTTCTAAGTTAGGTATGTTACTTGTTTTCCGTGCAGGATTTTCTCAAGCAAACTAACGCTAAAGATGCATCTGGAAATGCTGTTCTTGGAGATATTGGTGTACATCTTCAGCAAGAGGTACCTCTAATTTATTTTGCCAGTTATTTAATACTAGATTTTCTGATAAAATAGTTATTCTCTTCATATCTATTTTGGTTCTCTTGTCTCAGTTGGTGTATTTATTTTGATTGCAATCTTTTGTCAGACGAAGAAGTATTTCAAAGAAATTGGTATTCCAGCCGATGTGAAGTACATTGATCCCACGTACATGATTCGTGCATGTCGTGCCAATGCATCGGATGGGATTTTATGCACCGTGCTAGGACAAAATGCTGTGAGCCTCTCTCTCTCTTACACACACACAGAGACGACCTTATTGTTGATCCTTGACCAAAATGAGTTCATGTTAATTTGCAGGTTCATGGGGCATTTGCTGGATACAGTGGCATCACTGTAGGGATATGCAACACTCACTATGTCTACCTTCCCATTCCAGAAGTCATATCTTATCCAAGGCTAGTAGACCGCAACAGTAGAATGTGGCACCGTTGTTTGACCTCCACAGGTCAGCCTGATTTTGAATAAGCCATAACACCATTACTGTGTTAGAGACGAGGTTAAGATAAATAAGGTCTCCAGTTTAGAATAAACTGTCGAAGAAAGTAGTCATTTCGAAGGGTTTTTTTGGTTAGTCATTTGCTTCATCAACCCGGAGGAGGAGGAAATAATACAAAGAGGATTAATTTAGTCCACATTTAATAATTTATCAAATGTATAGGCTATTATTGCTCCAGAGTTCTTTAGAATTTATTTTGATTATTAAACTCCAGAGAAGTCACCAAGCTGTATGTGCTTGGTTCATATTTTTTTGTACAACCATATTTTTATCAAATGAATTACCATTTTTTTCTTGAAGATTTGCTTTTGCTGTGGTGGTTTTCTATTTGCCTAGTGTTGAATTACTTATCCAGGAAAAAAAATCATATTTATCAGGGCATGGAATTGCAGTTTGAGTTGGAAATATTAATTTGGTTTATTTATGAAGTAATGAGATAAAAATTATGTTTTGCTTAAATTTACAATCCTATAAATATGTTAAAAATTGTTTCAAATTATCATCATATTGTCTAATTTGATTAAAATTGATTCCTTAGACATGAGTAATGATATGTGCGCCCAAACACAGTGGTGTGTCTCAATTTTAATAAATGTGATTGGCTAGACTAAACTGTCATATTAATGTGTAATGATTGAGTTCAACATATCATTACTCTTTTGACATATTAATCGCTAGTAGTACTAGTGATTTTACCTAAAACTCAAGTTTAACTTTTACACTAGTACAGTAATTTTAACACTATTTATTCTTGGAAGATTTACACTCACACATGCTATCTTGTAATTATTTACTAATTTAAGATGCATATTTGAATATACCCACATTATAATATATATTAACTGAAATAACAAACATTCAAGTTTTATGTTTTTAATACAATTTCTTACCATTTTGAGATATTCATTCTAGTTTTTAGTCCATTTTTCTACTAATTAGTTTTTAGTGAGTCTTTTTTTACTAATTAGTATCTAAAGGATAGAGTATTCTCTTTTTAGTCTACTTTCTACTCTTTTGGTATATCTCAATTTTCAGAAACTAGTAATGTTTTTTTTTGGTATATCAAATAGCATTTAAAACATATCATTGACTGATTTATGTATATTTTCTATTATGTTATGCTTTTTAGTATTTTTTTTAAATGAACTCTTGTTGTTCCTCGAATTGATTTTACTTTATGTTTATTGTTCTACTAATTGGTATCCAAAAATTGAACCAGAGAAAATGAAAAAAAAAAACGCCATAAACATCATCAACTACGTATTAGTATCTAATAAAACAATTGCACAGGCCACTATTGATGAGTATCAAATCAATATAATTGCGTCGACTACTAATAAGTATAAATCTTCATCTTTTTCCACCAATATATTATATTTTGTTAGGTGAGGTAGTAAATCTTGATGAGTATCGAAAAGAAGTATGTAATAAATTAATGATTTGATTAATAAAGTTATTTAAGGAAAGTTGTTATAGTTAAGAGTAATTTGATAAAAAATATATTATTTTATTAAATTAAATACAATCAAGTTATATATAATAATAATTAATATGTTTGGGTATATTATTTTATCTCAAACAAATTTGTTATTATGTATAACCTGCCATTTTTTTCTCAAATTCACTGTACTAAAAAAATAAGTATAACAATATCTTTTATTAAGAATAAAAAATGCTTTTTTTTTTTTCTTTTCTAAGGAGAATGAATAAAGGATAAAAAAAGTAAATAATTTAAAACTATATAAAATGGTATTGCACAATATATAGTAATATTGTTTTACATGGAACAATGCAAATATGAGAATTCGACTAGAGAATGTTTTAGAACAATTTTTATGCTATTTGTTTTCCAAAATATTTGGATGAAGACGTGGCATGTTAAATAGACACATGAGCGGCATGTGGTTATTATTAATGAAGGCCTAGTTGACCGACGATCAGAGTGTTAAGGATAACTTAAGTTGCTCGATAGGAGCGAGGAATATACTGAGCAACAGGAAAAGAATGGGTGCAGAGGCATACGACCAGAGTTGCTCGTGGGATCGAGACAAACGCTCAGAAACGGTTATAAGTTAGATATTTCAGAGATATTTACTAATTTAAATGTAAATATCACTATTTATGTTATTATGTTGTTATGTTTGTAACGTCATTTGAACATGGCCTATAGGCCCGTACATCTATGAGCCTATAAATAAGACTCATAGGATTCATTTAGGACACACGCAATACTTTGCCCTCAAAGAGAAATAGTGATTTTATACACAACATTTGTATCTATTTTTAGAGCTTGTGAAACTCAATGAACTCTTGTTCGCTGATCGTAGGTTTTTGAATTCTTTTACATCAATAAAACACTAAGTGGACGTAGGTCATTACCAATTCTTGGGGCCGAGCCACTATAAAATCCTGGTGTCATTTACATTCTTGAATTCAGTTCTCTAATTCTTATCATTTTTTGTGACTCTGTGTCGTTGACGAAATCAATGGTCAACATTTTGGTGCTTTAGTTGAGAGCTAAACTCAAGAATACCAAGAAAACAATGGCTAAGAATACTAGAAGAATGGGTCAAGCTGGACAGACGTCGGAAAATGTACCAAATCCACCTCCTCCACTAGGCATAGCGGAGGATGAGCCACATGTGGAATTGAAGAGGAGGAGATGGACGCTGGAGCCTTACAAACAACTCTGGGAGTGTTGCAAGATGAGTTAGCTACCCTAAAAGCTAACCAAGAGAACGTGGTTGAAACGATGGTGATGCAACATATGGAGATCGACCAACAACGTCGAGAACTGAATGAGAGACAGACAGATATGGATCATCGGCAAAGAGACGCAACAGCGACTTTAGAGACGGCTATTCAGTTGGCTCGAGGATAGCCATGTGCACCAACCTCTTAGCCAGACTTACCACCAAATCCTCATCCTCCTCAAAATCTGCCATCAGAGCACCACCAGTATCCTCCAAATCCACAAGACCCGAGGAGTCCACTGTGTTCAGAACAACATCCAGCTGCCCAACAGGAAAGGTAGCCACAAAATCCTGCTAGAAATACCGAGCAACGTCAACACTCTCATGCTGGTCAAGGTAATACACAGTAGCACAGACAGAACAGGGACGAGCAGTGTCCCAGAACCACTAGACGTCTCATGACAGACGAGCAAAACCTTCCTGGCAGGGGACAGGGTCCCTCAGGAAGCAGGAGGCAAACAGACTTGGTTCTACGATCCGAGATCCCCCACGACAGAGCAGTGTCCACGGACCCAATGACCAACGCAGACCTCCTCCTGTTTACCGAGACGGGCTAGGGAGAAGAGAGGGGGACAGTGGATACAGTAGGTCGCGTACTCACAGGTCGCAAGACAGAGACAACCATAATTACAACGAAGGGGACTCTAGTTATAATAAGAGAAATGTTGGTCGACAACAGGAGCAAAGATACGGGCAGCAAAA
This sequence comes from Humulus lupulus, assembly GCF_963169125.1. Lineage (NCBI taxonomy): Eukaryota > Viridiplantae > Streptophyta > Magnoliopsida > Rosales > Cannabaceae > Humulus > Humulus lupulus. The sequence continues at coordinate 263,411,363 of NC_084793.1, forward strand.
CCCTCCTCCATTGGACAACCAACTAACAAGCTAGAACGTTAGGGGGTAGCCCAGACAACCCAACCTCTTTGACCAACTAGGTGCAAGCGAGTAGAAACGGAGGGATGAGGACCTAAGGGACATACTCAATGACCGAAGGGAAAGGCACGATGAGCATGTCCCACCTGCTACGGTCGCTCCTTCCCCTGCTATACCAGTTGTTGTTCAGGCTTAGATAGATGCCCTGAATCAGGCTATCCAACAGCTAGTCGAGAATAAAACTTCCCATATTGATTATGATCGGAGAAAGGGCACCCCGATCATCAACAAAATTGCTATGGCAGAGATTCCAAGCAAATTCAAAATGCCAGTACTGCCCAACTTCTTTGTAAGAGAAGACCCAGTATCTCACGTGAATAAGTTTGAGATACAAATGGATATACAAAAGGTGTCTGAAGACGCTCGATGCAAGATCTTTCCTGCTACTTTATCTGACGCTGCCCAGGAGTGGTACTTCAAATTTCCACCAACCATCATAATTTCATGGGAGATGTTCGTCAAGGAATTCTATGGACAATTTTATGCTGGTCGGATACATCCGACATAGGCCAATCAGCTAGTCGATATCAGACAGAAGGAAGGAAAGCCTCTCTAGTAATACATCCAGAGGTTTATGCGGGCAGCTGCTCAGGCCAAATCAATTGGAGACGAGGGAAAGATGATGGGCATCACCACTGGGGTGCAATGCCAATCTCCCCTTTGGAGTAGCCTAAGGAAAACTGGAGTCAAAAGTACTCAAGAATTTTTTGGATCGAGCAGACAAATATATCAAGCTAGAGGAAGCTATCTTCAATGAAGGAAAGTCTCCCAAGGCCGACCAGGGCAAAAAACAAGAGTCGACCAAGGCTGCTAGTGGGTCTAGAAAACCCAATGGCAATAACGACAAAAATAATATCATGAATGGAGGGAAAAGGGCAAACAGTGAGCATATGATGTCTGATAACAAGCGCCCTAAGAAAAACAGATGCGAGTCGAGGTTCATTAACTACATGGCCCTGGTTAACAGCAGAGCAGAAGTGTATCAGGCCAATCACACTACATTCCCTTTCAGGAGACCAGCCCCGATTAGAAAAGACATATCCAAGCGAGACACAACCAAGTTTCGTCATTCCGCAACGACTATGACCATGATACCAACAAATGTAACTAGTTGAAGGATGAAATCGAGTTCCTCATATGACAGGGACATCTAAGAAGATATGCGCGGGTAGGGGAAACCCTCAGCAAGGGGCTAATGGAGACAACAAGCAGGCACATGTACACCAATGCTCGACTCTGTTGCAGCCAGCCCCAGACGCTAGTACTTTGATGACTATCTGTGAGGGACCGCATTTATCTGGTGACAGTGGTAAGGAAAGGGAGAGGTATGCCAGGACCCTATGTCACGAACATGACATAGAAATGTTAAATGTCGAGGAGAGAACTCCTAAAAAATCTCGAACGGTGGAAGAAAGTATAACTTTCTCTGAGCTAGACACACAACATGTCTGATTCCCCCACTCAGATCCCTTGGTCGTGGATGTTCAAATTGCCAACATGATGGTAAAAAGAGTGTTGGTAGATACTGGAAGCTCAATGAACATTCTATATAAACCTTCACTGGAAAGAATGAAACTGTCAATGCAAGATTTGGAACCATGCAACCAAACCATCTACAATTTCTTTGGTGAGGGATTAGTGCCAACATGGTCGATCAGACTCCCGGTCATGGCAGGAACGACACCCGCGAATAGGTCACTACTCACTACTTTTATAGTAGCTGATTGTTCATTTGTGTATAATGCAATGATTGGAAGACCCATCCTGGTAGATCTACGAGTAGAAACTTTAGTCTAGAATCTAGCCATGTAGTGTCCAAAAGATGTAGGAGTTGGGTGAGTGTTTGGAAACCAACGAGAGACCAGAGAGTTTTATAACTCCCCTATCACAAAAGTGAGAAAGTGCGGATCGGGGAGCAGAGCAGAAAAAAGGTTGCTAGTGGTAAATGAGTCACATGCCCAATCAGGTGAACAAGTCACCAAATATGGTGTTTACCAAAGTGAGGATAGAGACTTAGATCCTTGCTTTGGGAATTTTGAGTAAGGTATTGGACCTATAGAGGACCTCGAGGAGGTCCAGCTAGAAGAAAAAGATCCGACCAGAGTTGTGAAAGTCGGTCTTAGAGACAACAATCAATGAAAAGCTGGTAGAGTTTTTTTAGGAAAAACCAGGAGGTCTTTGCCTGGTTGTATAAAGACATGGTTGGAATCGACCCAGTAGTTATCAATCATGTCCTAAACATAGACAAAAACTACCCACTAGTACAACAAAAAAGAAAGTTGCTCGACAAAGACAGGCCTAAAGCCTTAAAATAGGATGTCGAGAAGCTAAAGGAAAATGGATTCATTAGGGTAGTGTTTTATCCATCTCGGGTCTCTAATCCCGTACTAGTCCCAAAACCGAATGGTAAATGGAGGACTTGCGTGGATTTCACAGACCTTAATAAAGCTTGCCCGAAAGATTGTTTCCCTCTTCCAAGGATCGACCAGTTGGTCGATGCTACATCGGGGCATGAAATCTTATCATTCATGGAAGCATTCTCCGGTTATAATCAAATCAGTATGCATCCACTTGATGAGGAACATACCAGCTTTGGAACAGACATAGGGCTTTACTGTTACAAAGTCATGCCCTTCGGTTTGAAAAATGCTAGTGCAACCTACCAACGACTATTAAACCACATGTTACCAGATCAGCAATAACATGGAAGTTTACGTTGATGACATGTTGGTCAAGTTGAAAAAGGTTGGTGAGCACGTCAAGGACCTACAGGAATGCTTCAAAATCTTGAATAAATATCAAATGAAGCTTAATCCCTTTAAGTGTTCTTTCGGGGTCGGATCAGGAAATTTTTTGGGATTCATAGTGAACTTGCGAGGAATCGAGGCCAATCCCAAAAAAATTCGACCGCTGATCGAGATGCAGTCACCAGCCAAAATTAAAGTTGTACAAAGCCTAATAGAAAGAAATGCGACTCTGAGTAGATTTATATCCAAGACCACATGACACAACCGCCCATTCTGTCCAAGCTAGTCGAAGGAGAAACTTTGTACATCTACCTAGCAATAACTGAGTATGCTGCCAGTGCTGTTTTAATCAGGGAAGAAGACAACATTCAAAAGGAAGTATATTATATAAGTAAAAGGCTAGTGGGAGCAGAGTTACGCTATCCATCTATGGAGAAATATGCTTACTGCTTAATATTGGCATCAAGAAAAATGAGACCCTACTTTCATGCTCACCCCATAGAAGTTTTTACCGACCAGCCACTACGGCAAGTCTTGCAAAAACAAGAAGTCGCTGGTCGACTATTAAATTGGCAGTTGAGCGGGCAATTCGAAATTTCTTATGCACCACGAGCAGCCATAAAGGGACAAGCCTTAGCGAACTTTGTAGCTGAATTCACTGGACTCCTAACCAGCGAGACGACTATAGAGCCTGAAGCCCCAAACAAAGCTCCCGCCTGGAGAATGTTCGTGGGCAGATCATCAAATGAGCATAACTCGGGGGCAAGATTGATTCTAATAACCCCTAAAGGGCATTAGTTTCACTGCGCAATAAGATTTAACTTTAATGCCTCCAACAATGAAGTCGAATACGAAGCATTTCTCACAGGTTTGAGGCTAGCCAAAGATGTGAACGTAAAGCCACTAGAGATATACAACGACTCTTAGCTAGTTGTTAATCAAATCATCAGTGAATATCAGGTTAGGGGTCTTAAGATGGTTGCATATCTAAACAAGGAAAAAGACTTGCTAGCACAGTTTGAAAAGTAAACTTTATAGCAAGCACCTCACCACCAGAACTCCAATGTCGATGCCTTAGCCAAACTAGCACGCGCCAAAGACGCCGACACATTGAGTATAGTACCGGTCGAACGCTTGTCAGCTCCTAGCATTCAAATAGAAGAATCCTCCCTAGTAATACAAGTATCCAACACTTGGATGACTTCCATCATCCAATATCTTGAATAGGGATTGTTACCTACTGATAGAAATAAGGCGAGAACACTACAAAGGAAATCAACTCAATTTGAATTGCTCAATGGAGTCTTGTATTGACAAGGATATTCTATGCCCTTATTAAGATGTATTTCCAAGGAAAAAGCTAAGGAAATTATGCTAGAAGTACATGAAAGGTTCTGTGGAGATCATGCTGGGGGGCAAAGTTTGTCAAAAAATATTCTTCAGCAAGGGTATTTCTGGCCTACTATGATCGAGGATTCTTGGGAGTTTGTTAAGAAATGTGATAAATGCAAAAGATTCTCCAAGATACCTCGAGCAGCCCCAAATGAGCTTAAATAGATGCAAAGCCCATGGACATTTGTAGTTTGGGGAATAGATCTGATCAAATTTTTTCCTACAGGAAACAGGAATGTCAAGTTCACAGTAGTTGCTATAGACTACTTTACGAAGTGGGCAGAAGTTGAGCCGCTCGCGACAATCACAACCAAGAAAGTGCTGGATTTTGTTGTCAAAAACATTGTATGCCGATATGGATTTCCAAAAAAGATCATATCAGATAATGGCACACAATTTGACAGCAACCTGTTTACTGATTTCTTCGAATGACATGGCATAACAAAGTTCTTTTCATTAGTCGCCCATCCACAAGTGAATGGACAAGTAGAAGCTGTAAATGTAACGCCTTGGTTACCCCAGAACAGTTACGGTGAACGGTGAACCAGAAATTTGACTCATTGCCTAAGTCCTTTGGTTAAAAACGCGTTCTAAGTGTTATTAACAGGTTAAGGTGAAAACCAACAAAAAGGAAAGGATATGTTTTATTGATACACAAAACTGTTCATGGGCCCACAAGAACATTTACAAGTTATTTACAACTAAAAAAGGTCATTACTGTTCCAAAATTTCAAACCCCGCCGACCTAAGCGACAAAAATAGGGTAAACCCCCTAGTTCTTCTGAGAACTCCTTGGCCGTGGTGGTCAAGCAGCCGCATATGTACACATCACCACCTAAGCTCTCCACTCACGGCTGGGTGAACTTTTCTTTTCCTTTACCTACACCACATAGCACCCATGAGCCAAAGCCCAGCAAGAAAACACAGTATTATATGTAAACATCATCAAATGATTATCATTATAATCACACAGAGCTCATAGCTTTCAAACAAATGAGTGAATATCACTTGAGGTTTTGGTAAACCATACTGAGTGACTAACAAGCAAGTCACTAATTCAAATGGAAGAGTGGTTGCTGGGTAAGCCACTAGCCTTCAACAGGTTCTGGTAAACCATACTGAGTGACTGACAAGCAGGTCACTAATTCAAATGGAAGAGTGGCTGTTGGGTAAGCCACTAGCCTTCAAGCGCTTATAATATTCATCGAACTTGAGGTCGGTCCGGCATTAATGCTCTTTGAGTCATTCAATGCAGAAAGTCGATTAGATCTAATCTTTATTGGCTTGCGTTGAACACGCTAAGGCAATCCTGACTAATGAGTCAGCACTATGTGACCAGTGCCCAGTACCACTGCCGAACCTGACTAATAAGTCACAACTTCACAGTTGATACTAGCACCTTTGCCAAATCTGACTAATGAGTCAGTACAATGCACAAGTGAGGAAAATTTGCCAATAATTCCACGATCAATTCATGTCCACATTTATACAACCAACATGCCTCATGAAAAACCATGCATGTCACATTTGGGGTGCAGTTTTCTTACCTCTGATTCGAGCTAGAATGAACAAAAGAACGACCCTTGAGAACAGTTTAGCTTTTAGTCCTTTAGCGGTTACCTAATCATAACACATTATAGGATACCATCAATAACATGATAATCAAAGGTTCTCAAACCAATATCTATCCTCCGAGAGATCAATCCAAACTAATCCAAGTAGTAGGGACACTCCCGAGGCCTAAAACTAGGTTCCCGGGGTCAAAACGAGCAAACGGGGCAAAAACTGGGCAAGGGCTGCGGCCCTAACACCTTGGGCCGCGGCCCCCAGAGTTCCCTGAAGCAAGGGCAGCGGCGCCCAACAGGCACAAAAAGCCCCACCTGCTTCTTCAAGACAGGGCCGCGGCACCCCAAGAACAGGGCCGCGACCCCCAACTCTGGGCCATTCCCAAACACGTTTCTAACACTCCAAAGCCTCCAAAATCATACCTAAACATTCCCCAATCATCAAAAAAAGATTCCCAAGCTTCCCAATGCACCAAAACCCTCAAAACCCAAGGTTCAAACGAATCGAAAACCCAACAATTCACAAAGTCCAATTCAAAGCTTACAAACTCTAAAAACTCAAAACTTTAAACTTAGATTACCTACGATTAGATTGTTTTTTGTTAATCCTTCGGTCAAGAAGCTTCTAATCTTTCCTAGGATCGCTATGCCTCAATCCTCACCTGATTCTGACTCCTAGAACTCAAGATTTCTTCAAATATGCTTCGGGTGGCAAAAATGAACTAACGAAGGAGAAGGAGAGGTTTTCTAATCGTACGTTCTATCTGACAGCTACTTCAAGCTTACGTAACCTCAAATAAAACCTAATGCTCAGGGTCCCGAAAATACCCCCGGGGACATTATAGTCAAAACCTCCAGAATTTTACCCTGATCTCAAATATTCCCAATTTATCATCAAATAAACATTCCTATTACCCCAAAATTGACCCCGTTATGACAAAACCGCTAATCCACTAAAAATGACCGTCTCATGCCGAATAGCTCGAATATATCTCCATAAAGATGGAATCTCATTCAAAAATCACATCATGCACCCAAATACTCAAATTTACCCTCAATGGGCCAAATTATCAAAACAACATAATATTTCAAATGTGGACCCACATGCATGCATATATCATCATATTATAATATAATTCACATAAAAATGCATATATTCATTTAATGGTGTAATTAAAAAATTACGGCCCTCCCAGCCTACTAAACCACCACTAAACCTCATCGGAGAATTCGGGGCATTATCCCCTCCTTACTGAAATTTCGTTCCCAAAATTTACTTGAACAGCTCAGGATACTGACTCTGCATATCTGACTCCAGCTCCCAGGTCGCTTCCTCGACCTTGCTGTTCCTCCACAATACCTTAACCAAAGGTATCGTCTTATTCCTGAGGACCTTATCTTTTCTGTCAAGTATCTGCACTGGCTGCTCCTCAAAGGAGAGATCTGGTTCGAGTTCCATATCTTTATAACTCAAGATATGGCCCACATCAGATACATACCTCCGAAGAGCTGATACATGAAACACATTATGCACGGCAGACAACGCCGGAGGCAAGACCAATCTGTAAGCCACCTGACCAATCCTCTCCAGGATCTCAAATGGACCTACAAATCTAGGGCTCAACTTGCTTTTCTTCCCAAACCTTTTCACCCCTTTCCATGGTGAGACTCTGAGGAAAACGTAGTCTCCTACCTGGAACTCCACGTTCCTGCGCTTGGGATCTGCATAGCTCTTCTATCTACTATGAGAAGTAAGCATCCGAGTTCTAATCTTTTCAATAGCCTCACTGGTCCTCTGAACTGCCTCAGGGCCTAAGTATCTCCGTTCACCTGTCTCATCCCAATGAATGGGAGATCTGCATTTCCTACCATACAACATCTCATAAGGAGCTACACCAATGGTAGATTGATAACTGTTGTTATAGGAGAACTCTATCAAAGGCAGATACTTACTCCAAGATCCACCGAAGTCTAGCACACATGCTCTAAGCATGTCTTCCAAAATTTGAATTGTCATTTCAGATTGCCCATCTGTCTGAGGATGATAAGCTGTACTGAACTTCAACTATGTCCCCATGGCTTTCTGCAAACTCCCCCAAAACTTGGAAGTAAAAGTGGGGTCCCAATCTGACACGATCGACCTAGGTGCTCCATGGAGGCGCACGATCTCTCTCACATAGAGATCTGCATATTGATCAATTGTATAAGTAGTTTTCACTTGCAGAAAGTGAGTTGATTTGGTGTAGCGATCCACTATCGCCCAAATAGAATCATGCTGACCAGTAGTCCTAGGTAAGCCCACCACAAAATCCATTGTGATGTCTTCCTACTTCCACTCTGGAATATCCAGAGGCTGCAATGACCCTGCCGGCCTCTGATGCTCAGCCTTGACCTGTTGACATGTCAAACACTTAGCTACATACTCTACTACATCTCTCTTCATCCCTGGCCACCAATGTAGCGATCTCACATCCTGATACATCTTCGTGGTTCCTGGATGCAAAGAGTAAGGTGTAGTATGAAATTCATCCAGAATCTCTCGCCTCAGTGCAGTGTCTAACGGAACACATATCCGCCCCTTGTATCTCAACAAGCCTAACTCAGACACTGTTTAATCTCTGGATGCTCCAGCCAGAACATCCTCTCCGATCTTGATCAGTTGTGAATCACTCAACTGACCTTCTTTGATTCTCTCCAACAGCGTAGACTGTAGCGTAATGTTAGCCAACTGACCCACCAGCAACTCTATACCAGCTCTGGTCATATCCTCTGCTAACTCTCTGGCTATCAGCCTCATACCATGAATCTGCCCCAGACCCTTCCGGCTCAAAGCATCAGCTACCATGCTGGCTTTTCCTGGATGATACAGAATCTCACAATCATAATCTTTTACCAACTTCAGCCAACGCCTTTGTCTCATATTTAAATCTTTCTGGGTGAAGAAATATTTCAGGCTCTTGTGGTCTGTATAGATCTCACACTTCTCTCCATAGAGATAATGCCTCCATATCTTCAAAGCAAAAACCACAGCAGCCAACTCTAAATCATGAGTGGGATACCTTTTCTCATACTCCTTCAACTGATGAGAAGCATAGGCAATAACCTTCTCCGATTGCATCAAAACACAACCCAAACCCTTATAAGAAGCATCACAGTAAATCACAAACTTCTCCTGATCTTTTGGGAGACTCAGAATCAGAGCTGAAATCAATCTTTGCTTCAGTTCCTGGAAGCTGTTCTCACATTTATCTGACCACACAAATTTCTGACTCTTGTGTGTCAGTTCAGTCAAAGCAATGGCAATCTTCGAGAACCCTTCCACAAAACGCCTGTAATAACCCACCAATCCAAGGAAACTTCTAACCTCAGAAGCATTCTTTGGCCTTGGCCAATCTCTGACCGCCTCAATCTATACTGGATCTACCTTAATCCCCTCCTTACTAACAACGTGTCCAAGAAAGGATACCTGAGACAACCAGAACTCACACTTCTTGAACTTAGCAAATAGCCTGGGTTCTCTTAGTCTCTGTAGAACCAACCTCAGATGCCGCTCATGCTCTAACTCAGTCTGAGAATATACCAGAATATCATCGATGAAGACGATCACAAACTAGTGTAAATAATCCTTGAACACTCTGTTCATCAGATTCATAAAAGCAGCAGGGGCATTAGTCAATCCAAATGACATAACTAGAAACTCATAATGCCCATACCTGGTACGAAAGGCAGTCTTCGGTATGTCTCCCTCCTTGACCCTCAACTGATGATAACCAGAACGAAGGTCAATCTTTGAGAATACCTTCTTACCTTGCAACTGATCGAACAGATCATCTATCCTTGGCAAAGGATACTTATTCTTTATTGTCAACTTATTCAGTTCTCTATAATCTATACACATTCTCAGAGAACCATCCTTCTTTTTCACAAACAGAACTGGCGCACCCCAAGGTGAGAAACTAAGTCTAATAAAAACCAAGTCCAAAAGCTCTTGCAACTGTACCTTTAATTCTTTCAATTCAGCTGGGGCCATTCTGATGGTGCTCTAGACACTGGCTCCGTCCCTAGTGCCAGTTCTATAACGAACTCAATTTCCCTATGTGGTGGCAATCCTGGCAAATCTTCTGGAAACACATCCAGAAATTCACATACAAGTCTGGTATCCTCTGGTCTCACTGGCATGACCTGAGTGGTATCAGCCACACTGGCTAAGAACCCAATGCATCCTCTTTGCAATAGATCCCTTGCCCTCAACATAGAAATCATAGGAATGCGAGGTCCATGCATAGCACAAACAAACACAAAAGGATCCTCACCTTCAGGCTCAAAGGTGACCATCTTCCTTCTGCAATCAATAGTTGCCCCATACTTTGCCAACCAATCCATACCCAGTATCATATCGAAGTCAGTCATAACTAACTCTATCAAGTCCACTGATAACTCTCTGCCCTCCACTGTCACTGACAAAGATCTGACCCATCTCCTGGATACCACTAACTCTCTAGTGGGTAACAAAGTACCAAATCCCACAGCATAGAAATCACAAGGTCTACACAATCTATCAATAATGCTACTAGCAACAAAAGAATGTGTAGCACCAGAATCAATCAACACATTATAAGGGATTCCAACACTAAGAAGATGACCTGTAACAACTGAGGGGGAAGCCTCAGCTTCTGCTTGTGTCAACGTGAACACTCGAGCTGCGGCCGAGCTGTCCACCTTCCTGGGTTCTTCTTTCCCTACCTAAGGGAAATCTTTCTTAAGATGACCCACTGCTCCACACAGGTAGCAGGTCTTTGCCCTACACTCTCCCAAATGACGCCTCTTGCATCTAGGGCATTCAAGACAAGTCTTCCAGGCTTCACTACCCCCAGGATGACCCATTGTAATACCACGGGGCCTCCTGTCAGGACCTGGAACTGGGAAGGTATCAAGAACCTTCCTTTTCTGATCACTGGGGCCAACACCCCTACCAGAACCCACAAATGGAGGAACTGTCCTCCTAAAATCCTTTCTGGCTGCACTGTCACGCCAGATCTTGGTCTCTGCACTCTCAGTTGTGAGTGCCTTCTCAACCACCTGTGCGTAGGTAGTAACCCCTACCATAGTGGTAATATGTACATCACGGGTTAACCTGAGCTGTAGCCCCTGAAGGAATCTCTCTTTCCTGGTCCCATCAGTGGGTACTAGTTCCTTGGCAAACTTTGCCAAACGGTCAAATTTTAAGGCATATTCAGTAACTGATAAACTTCCCTGAAGTAGCCTAATGAATTCCTCAGCTTTAGCTGCCCTGATGGCATCATTGTAATACTTTTCATTAAACAAGGTCTGAAACTCCTCCCAGCTCAGGGCATTAACATTCTTGGTCTGGGTAGTCACTTCCCACCAAATCTGGGCATCCTCCCGAAACATATAGGTAGCACAAGCCACCCTCTCATTACCAGTTACCCTCATAAAGTCAAGGATAGTGGTAATCATACTCATCCATTGCTCTGCCTTGACAGGATCTGCACTGCCCTAAAAAACAGGAGGTTGTTGCTTCCTGAACCTTTCATAAAGAGGTTCCCATTTATTTCCTACCTTAGGCAGCTGTTCTGCTGATGGCACCGACACAGGAAGTGCCTCTGATACACCAACCACTGCAGGCACTTGTTGCTGTCTCAGGAGACGAAGCTCCTCTCCCTGTTTCAACACTGTCGCCTGCAAGTCATTAAACAACTGCTGCCAGTTTGCAGGAGCTGGATGTGGAATCTAAGACTAGTCATTTTCCTGACCCTGGCTGTTATTGTTATCCTGGCCCTGATCACTTTGGCCAGTTGTAATATCTGTCTGTTCTGGATTCATTCTTATTTCTGATATACCTTGTTGAAACATTGATCAATACGGCCAGTCAGGTAGCAATAACTAAACCTTTTGCTGCCTCACGGTCCAAGAACAAGCAGACAATTATCATATTCCACAGTCATTCAATATTCACAAGCAGATACATGTTTATGGCATTCAGCACTCAACATGTATCACATAACAATTCATAATATTTCAGGGGCACAGGTCCAACACAGTGTCTCATGCATACAGGTAAAGCATATGCACCACATTTAGACAGTTATGCACATAACTACATAAATAGTTATCAAACCATGAGACGAGCTTGACTTCAGTGATGTGTGTACATGCCCAGCCAGTCTACAGGAACCTTAACCTTGGCATTGCTCTAATACCAAGTTGTAACGCCCTAGTTACCCCAGAACAGTTACGGTGAACCAGAAATTTGACTCATTGCCTGAGTCCTTTGGTTAAAAACGTGTTCTAAGTGTTATTAACAGGTTAAGGTGAAAACCAACAAAAAGGAAACGATATGTTTTATTGATTCACAAATCTGTTCATGGGCCCACAAGAACATTTATAAGTTATTTACAACTCAAAAAGGTCATTACTGTTCCAAAATTTCAAACCCCATCGTTCTAAGCGGCAAAAATAGGGTAAACCCCCTAGTTCCTCTGAGAATTCCTTGGCCGTGGTGGTCAAGCAGCCGCATATGTACACATCACCACCTAAGCTCTCCACTCACGGCTGGGTGAGCTTTTCTTTTCCTTTACCTGGACCACATAGCACCCATGAGCCAAAGCCCAGCAAGAAAACACAAAATTATATGTAAACATCATCAAATGATTATCATTATAATCACACAGAGCTCATAGCTTTCAAACAATTGAGTGAATATCACTTGAGGTTCTGGTAAACCATACTGAGTGACTAACAAGCAAGTCACTAATTCAAATGGAAGAGTGGCTGTTGGGTAAGCCACTAGCCTTCAACAGGTTCTGGTAAACCATACTGAGTGACTGACAAGCAGGTCACTAATTCAAATGGAAGAGTGGCTGCTGGGTAAGCCACTAGCCTTCAAGCGCTTATAATATTCATCGAACTTGAGGTCGGTCCGGCATTAATGCTCTTTGAGTCATTCAATGCAGAAAGTTGATTAGATCTAATCTTTATTGGCTTGCGTTGAACACGCTAAGGCCATCCTGACTAATGAGTCAGCACTATGTGACCAGTGCCCAGTGTCACTGCCAAACCTAACTAATAAGTCACAGCTTCACAGTTGATACTAACACCTTTGCCAAATCTGACTAATGAGTCAGTACCATGCACAAGTGAGCAACATTTGCCAAGAATTCCACAATCAATTCATGTCCACATTTATACAACCAATATGCCTCATGAACAACCATGCATGTCACATTTGGGGTGCAGTTTTCTTACCTCTGATTCGAGCTAGAATGAACAAAAGAACGACCCTTGAGAACGGTTTAGCTTTTAGTCCTTTAGCGGTTACCTAATCATAACACATTATAAGATACCATCAATAACATGATAATCAAAGGTTCTCAAACCAATATCTAGCCTCTGAGAGATCAATCCAAACTAATCCAAGTAGTAGGGACACTCCCGAGGCCTAAAACTAGGTTCCCGGGGTCAAAACGAGCAAACGGGGCGAAAACTGGGCAAGGGCTACGGCCCTAACACCTTGGGCCGCGGCCCCCAGAGTTCCCTGAAGCAAGGGACGCGGCGCCCTCCATCAAGGGCCGCGACGCCCAGCAGGCACAAAAAGCCCCACCTGCTTCTTCAAGACAAGGCCGCGACACCCCAAGAACAGGGCCGCGACCCCCAACTCTGGGCCATTCCCAAACACGTTTCTAACAGTCCAAAGCCTCCAAAATCATACCTAAACATTCCCCAATCATCAAAAAAAGATTCCCAAGCTTCCCAATGCACCAAAACCCTCAAAACCCAAGGTTCAAACGAATCGAAAACCCAACTATTCACAAAGTCCAATTCAAAGCTTACAAACTCTAAAAACTCAAAACTTTAAACTTAGATTACCTTCGATTAGATTATTTTCTGTCAAATCCTTCGGTCAAGAAGCTTCTAATCTTTCCTAGGATCGCTATGCCTCAATCCTCACCTGATTCTGACTCCTAGAACTCAAGATTTCTTCAAATATGCTTCGGGTGGCAAAAATGAACTAACGAAGGAGAACGAGAGGTTTTCTAATCGTACGTTCTATCTGACAGCTACTTCAAGCTTACATAACCTCAAATAAAACCTAATGCTCAGGGTCCCGAAAATACCCCCGGGGACATTATAGTCAAAACCTCCAGAATTTTACCCTGATCTCAAATATTCCCAATTTATCATCAAATAAACATTCCTATTACCCCAAAATTGACCCCGTTATGACAAAACCGCTAATCCACTAAAAATGACCGTCTCATGCCGAATAGCTCGAATATATCTCCATAAAGATGGAATTTCATTCACAAATCACATCATGCACCCAAATACACAAATTTACCCTCAATGGGCCAAATTATCAAAACAACATAATATTTCAAATGTGGACCCACATGCATGCATATATCATCATATTATAATATAATTCACATAAACATGCATATATTCATTTAATGGCGTAATTAAACAATTACGGCCCTCCCAGCCTACTAAACCGCCACTAAACCTCATCAGAGAATTCAGGCCATTACAGTAAACAAAACACTAAAGGAAAAACAAAAGAAAAGGCTCGAAGAGGCAAAAGGAGCATGGCCAGAACAATTACCCGAGGTACTCTGGTCGTATAGAACAACACACCGAACAACAACATGCCATACACTATTTTCTTTAGCATATGGGTATGAAGCCATGTTATCAGTTGAGTTAGATCCACCTTCGCATAGAAGGACAACATACGACTAGAATACAAATAACCACTTATTAATGAAGTCTTTGGACTTGGTTAGTGAAAGGCGCGAACAAGCCCAATTACGAGTTGCAACCTACCAGCAAAAGGTCGCTCGATATTTTAACTCTAAAGTACATGAAAGAAAGTTTGACGTAGGAGACTTGGTACTCAAAAGGGTTTTTCTCAATACTCGTGACCAAGCTGCTAGAGTACTTGGACCAAATTGGGAAGGTCCATATCAAATTGAAGAAATTCTTCAACCAGACACATACAAACTTGCTCGCTTAAACGGAGATCTCGTTCCTCGCTATTAGAATGGAGAACACAAGCGCAAGTATTAACAATGTACATTTATTTTTAAAGATTTGGCTTGTATTAATTTTACTTTTTACAAGTTTTTGAACAAGGATTGACCAGTTAGATGGCTGGTCGCTTATAAGTGTATGATCAATTTTTGATCACTCGTACATACACAAATTTTTGTCCATTTTTTATGAGAAATAAAAGGAATTGTTTGCAACCAGTTACTCTTCCCAATTATCGTATTTATTACAAGTATTTTCTCATTATGTGTGTTGTTTTGCTATATAATCATTGATTGTTTATAAGTACGCTAGCAGTAATGTTCGAACAGGTATTGGTCAATGGCAAGTGAGCGAGAACCTTAAAACTCATCGGTCACTTGGGGAGCATATAAGATACTAAGCGAGTAGAGCATATTATAAACATATGTAAACACACAAGAAAAATAAGGGAAAGCATATTACGGCACTTAGAATATTTTTAAAAAAATTTAGCAGATTTTGTGAAATAATAAAGTGTTGTGCTAGGTTCGGTCATACGAGCAGGTATTATAATAGCAATTGTAATATCAAAACGAAATATCTTTACACCGCGAGAAATTGCTGCTCGGATGTAATTAAAATTATCATAAATAGTAAATAAAACTGCCTTAGGCAGCAAATTGTCTTAACACCGTGAACAATATGATCGGATGTTTTAGTTACATAAAAAAAATATCTATTGTGCAGCTAGGGGGGGGGGGGGTCTTGCTGAGGTTGTTGGTCGGTAGTAGTTACAGCTTCCTCTTCGGATCCATTGATGCCTGTTGCAAAGGAAATTTTAGGAGACTCCAGGGCATTCTTCTCCTCCTCTAGGCGAGCCACACACCAGGCAAGCTCAAATTGTTTTACCTGCTCTGGAAGATAATCAAAGTTTACACCAAGATTATTCTTCTTGAACGTGTAAAAGCAATTGAAAGTGGCTCCTTGAAACCTCTCCAAGTCAATGGCCTTCTGCTCTTTGAGCAAATTAACCTGATCCTCCAGTCTGGTGGCCTCCTCATACTTGCGACCAAATCTTCTTGCAGTTTGACTGCCTCCTTATAGTTGGTCTCAGAAGCTTCCTTGTATCTATCCTTGGTGGCAACATCTTTGGCCAGGCCTTCCTTGCTCCTTTTCAGCTCCTCGGTCAAAGCAGCAGCGTTGTCCTCTGCTGTTTTGACTTTGGACTCCCATGCTTTGATCTCCTCAAAATGTTTTGAGCCGATCTCCTCGACATGCTGCCAACCGTTAGTCACGGTTAGAAGAGCCTACGAACAGTAAAGAAATAAAGCTGTTAGTATCAATAAAAGGTAATGTTGGTCGACTTAAATAAAATAAAAAATGAAACTTACGCCGAGAACTTTGTTGAACCCACGAGTAAGGACCTCCTCGGGTTTTAGAGAAGGAAGGGAAGCAAAGGCCTCTTTGCTGAGGCGGTGCTTGGATACCTTCTGGAATTTATTGACTATTGAGTTGGAAGCGTGGCTCAACAATTCTGTTGCCGAGGATCCTTTCACCTGTTCGGTAGAGGATTCAGTTTTAGGAGGCGGAGGAGGATTGGCAGTCATAGAGAGAGTGGGAGCTGTACTGTCTGCTGATCAAGTCTTTTTTGGAGGAACCCCACTGACATCTCCAGTGTCTCTCCTGCTCGATTTTTTTGAGCCAGCAGGTTTGCCCCAAGAGGCGTATATGTCGAACGTAGCGTTGGTTTGCATGACTACAAAAAAAAAAAAGAACGAGCAAATATGTTGAGAAATAGTTTTGTGCAATAAGAAAACAAATCAAAAGCAATTCTAAGTATTGCACCCGAACTAAAATTACCGATCCATACGTTATCTAAGGAACTACAACTACAATCACTATCAGCTTCGAAAAAGTCCAAGCTAAAACTACTGGTTAGAAAATTAAAGTTGTCATCCTTATCGAATAGATGAAAAGGGATAGGCAGTGTGTCTAAGAAGAAAAATCTATATCGTTCTCGTCGGAAGATTCAAACACACGACCAGCATATTCAGGCAACTTTTGTTTTCCCTTCCCATGTTGAGGAAGGATCTCAGCTGGACGGGTGTTGGGGTCAAGCTCTTGGATGGTCACACCCATCGGACGACACCTTGGGGTTGTGACACATCTTGTTACTATTTAGGGTTTTCTTGTTCCTCAGTGCCATCTTCAGTGGAACTCTCTACAATCAACTCCCTCACCTTTTGGTGAGGCTCCAAAAGGTCAACCAGTCTCAAATCGCTTTCCGTGACCAACTCCTTAACGCTTTTTTCTATATGTGTCATGTTGGCCAGGGCCGCAACCCTTATCTCCATTTCTCGAGTGGGCTCTGGTTGGTACCATGGACCTAGACACAATACAAACTGACTAAGGATAAAGAAAAAAATAAACAAGCGACCAAGAGAATACCGAACAAAGGCTAAAGAGTTTACCTCCTTGAATGAAGGCCATGTTATCTGCGACCAGATCAGTTATGAGAAAATAATATTGAAAGCACTTCCCCACATTGGATTTGTAGGTTATATCACTCAGGAATGTGCGACAAAATTCCTGGTGATAAAAATGGAATAACCCCGTGTTGTTTTACTTGGGGTTGGATTTCAGATCAAATAAAAAATTAATCTCGTAAGGGGTGGGCACATACCACTTTTATGGTTATACAAAATATAGAGTGTTGACAACACTCTATATCTATTGGGGGTTATTTGGAATGGGGCGACCTCAAAATAATTTGCTACCCCTTGAAAAAATTCGTGCAAGGGCAAAATTGCCCCCGCTTCTATGTGGTACCTCGACTAGGCACTAAAGGCACCTCCGGGCACATTTTCCCTCTGGTCAGGTGTGGGCTTATATATAGTAATCCCAAGAAGCCCATACTTATTGGGACACTTGGCCACTATCCTGGTCGATATGACGCTTGGAGGGGCTATGTACCAGGGTACATATGCTCGTGGGCCCTCGTGTAGACGGGCCTTAGTTTGGATATTGGGTGGTGTGACCCTTAAGGGTTGAGGGTCGCTCGAAGGACCCTCAATGTTGGTTGTTGGATGGCTGGTAGGTGAGTCAGTGGTTTTTCTTTTTCTCTGGGAAATTTATTTGACACGACCCATACTTTGGTTTTTTTTTTTTGATGATTTTTTAGGAAAGTTGGTCATAGAAATTGGGGGTGGTGGCGAATGCTCTGATATGCGTAAAGAAGGTTGTTCTTGATCTTTGAATAGCAAGGCAAGAAGATTTCTATCTATTGGTCTCTCACATCCCCAGGGATCGTGCATGAATATTTGAGAAGAATAAGGGGAAGTGAGAATATACGACCAGTAGAGAAAGAAAATAAAAGAAAAAAAAATAGTGTTGCTCGTAGATAAAAGTTAACCTTTTATCCAACCAGCAATATCTGAGTACAAACACAAAAAAACCTGCGAATAGGTTGGAAAAACAGATCAAAAATTGAATTTGAAAAGTTTTTTCTGAAAAACTTTTCAACTTCATAAGCAGGCGGGAAAAACTCAGTTTTTCTGAAATACTGAAAATCGAATTTTTTACTTCAATTTTGTGCCCAAATAAGTGACAATATGCCCAAATACCCTTCCTAAACATCATTATGCGTCATAAACTGCCTAAAATACATATTTTTCCCCATAAAATCGTATGTGTTTTACCCCAAAATTGACTATCCTCAAGAACATGCAAAACCAGTTACAAAAGGAGACAAATCATGTCCAAAGATGCAAAAAAAATACTAAAAATTAAGTAGGAGGGGTTCAAAACTTAGTGGAAGTGAATTTGTTGAAGAAATTTCTTGAAGCTGCTCGAAGACGCCACAGATCGCACTAAAACGCTTGAAGTTTTTGGAGGGTTTTTCTGAGTGTTCTTGAAGAGAGATAATGGTCGTGTGAAAGTGAAAGGAAGTAAGAGGGGGGTATTTATACCGGTCAGGGGTATCCGTCACGTAATGATGAAAATTAAGGGATTTCGCATGGGAAACCACAATAAGCGTCAAATCGTGCCTGGGAAACCGAAAAGGTCATGATTATTTACCTTTTCGAGAAGGTAAGTACAGTTGGATGTAACAGGTCAGCAAGATTGTCGGTCGAGTAAGTTTATTAAATGTTGTTCGCATTAAAATAAACTTGGGGGGCAAATATTTCCCAAAATATTTGCATGATGACGTGGCATATTAAAGAGGTACATGAGCAGCACGTGGTTATTATTAATGAAGGTCTGGTCGACCGACGACCAGAGTGTTAAGGAGAAATTAAGTTTCTTGATAGGAGCGATGAATATGCTGAGCAATAAGAAAAGAAGGGATACAAAGGCATACGACCAGAATTGCTCATGGGACTGAGATAAACACTTCGAAACAGTTATAAGTTAGATATTTTAGAGATATTTACTAATTTAAATGTAAATATCATTATTTATGTTATTATTTTGTTATTCTTGTAACATTAGTTGAACATGGCCCATAGGCCCATATGTACACCCGTGAACCTATAAATAAGACTCATAGGATTCATTTAGGACACACGCAATACTTTTTATTCAGAGAGAAATAGTGATTTTATACATAATACTTGTATCTATTTTCAAGGCTTGTGAAACTTGGTGAACCCTTGTTCGCTGATCCCAGGTTTTGGAATTCTTTTACATAAATAAAACACTAAGTGAACGTAGGTCATTACCGATTCTTGGGGCCGAACCACTATAAAATCCTGCTGTCATTTACATTCTGGAATTCAGTTCTCTAATTCTTATCATTTTTGTGACTCTGTGTCGTTGACCAAATCAAGGGTCAACACTATTATAGTGTCTTTTTTTCTTTTCTTTTTATTAGAGCAAACCCAACCAGACAGTAAAAATTCATTTTGATGTGAAATTTACATTATTTCTAATCCAATAGCACATCAAACTTAGTCGCATTTTGGTGGATTGCTATAGTGTCCCACCCTACAATGTCCCACCATATATGGTGGGGCACTGTAGCAAATGAAAAAATATTTTTTCTTTTTTTGGTTTTTTATTTTTATATTAATATTTTATAAATAAATATATATGTATCGTCCCTTTTATCTTTCATTTCCTCTTTATTTATAGGATAAAATGAACATGTTTGGGTAACTTACAAGAATGGGTAACTACCTGTTATTATAATATATTCTACTAATTGTTTGATTGATTATGTTCAATACACAAAATCACAAAATTCCTTCCAAATATGTAAATCTTGGATCATTAGGGATCACTCTTTGCGCCTTCATTACACAATCCACGACCTGGAATCTCCTAAGGCGAACTCGAGCTGCTTCAATTAGTTACACGAACTAACCTTAGGCAACCTTAGGATCCACCTAAGTGGTCTCTCCACTTCCCTAGTAATAGCTCAGTTTTGGTTGATCTGAAATATCTGGAACTCTAGAATGTGGACTTGGAGTACAAAAATCCTCATTAATCGTCCCATATGAGCATGTTTCCGCACCTTTTCTCAATGTATGACTACACTTCGAACAAGACACATTAGCTTGTATTTTTTTGGTACAACAATACCTAATGTAAGCTTTATTTCACAGTTTGAGTTTTGGTCTTTTGAAAAAGAATAGGTATAAAAGTGTAACATTTTGAAAACATTGAATATATTTAACACAAAAATAATTTGTATAATTTGTATAATTTGTATAATCAATCACTACCTCAGTTCCTGGAAGTTGTTCTCACACTTATCTGACCATGCAAACTCCTGATTTTTGCGTGTCAGTTCTATCAATAAGGTAGCAATCCTTGAGAACCCTTCCACCAAATGCATGTAATACCCTACCAATCCAAAGAAACCCTTGATCTCTGAGGCATTCCTTGGCCTTGGCCAATCTCTGACTGAGAGTATACCAAAATATCATCGATAGAGACGATCACAAATTGATTTAGAAAATCCTAGAACACCTTGTTCATCAAATCCATAAGTGTTGCCGGGAATCAGTCAATCCAAATGACATAATTAAGAACTCATAATACCCATATCTGATACAAAAGCAGTCTTCGATATATCCTTCTCCCTGATCCCCAGCTGGTGATAACCAGAACGAAGATCTATCTTGGAGCATACCGTCTTACCTTGTAACAGAACCTTTAGTTCATGCAGCTCTGCTGGAGCTATTCAATACGCTACCCTAACCACTGGTTCCATCCATGGCACCAACTTAATTGTAACTCTATCCCCCTGATCAGAGGTAACCCTGACAGATCCTCTAGAAACACATCCAGAAAATCACAGACTCACCTAGCTTGTTCTAGTCCCGCTAGCACGACCTAAGTGGTATCCACCACACTAGCTAAGAATCCTATGCATTCTCCCTGCAATAGGTCTCTAGCTCTAAGTACATATATCATAGGTATACGGGTCCATGCATAGTGCCAACAAATATATAGGGTTTCTCACCCTTAGGCTCAAGGGTTACCATCTTTTCTTGCAATTTATCATTGCCCCATACTTGGCTAACTAGTCCATATCCAAGATCATATCAAAATCGGTCATGGCCAACTCTATTAAGTCCATTAATGAATCTTTTCCCACAATAACCTAACCCATCTCTTAAAGGCTACCAGTAGGGCTCCAAATTCTCATCACAACATAACCATGTAATCCACATACCAATTCAATGCTACTACTTGATACAACAAAACAAAGAAGACATGGTAGCAGAACCAATCAGCAAAATATAAGAATCAGAACTAGGAAGCTGACCTATCAAGACTGAGGGACTAGCCTCAGCCTCTGACTCTGACTGCGTTAGAGAAAACACTCGAGCTGGAATCAAGATGTCCTCCTCTTTTGGTTCATCCTTCCTTAGTCATGGGCAATCCCTCCTGAGGTGCCCAACCATTCCACATAACAAACATGCCTTTGCTTGGCATTCTCCTAGATGGCGCCTTCTGCACCGAGTGCATTCCGGGTAGAGTTTCTCGTCCTCCTCCTCGCCCTGATGGCCCATCTAAGCACTTCGAAATCCCTTTTATAGTCCAGGGGTACTGAATACATTGATAATTTTTCTTTCTTGATTACTGGGGCCTTTGCCCTTGCTTGATCCAATAAACGGAGGTATCACTGCCTGAGCTCCGTGCTCTCCGACGTTCTCCCTCCATATTTCATTTCTTGTGCTCTCAACAATAAGAGCCCTCCCTACCACCTGAGCATAGGTAGAGATCTCATGTATTAGGGCGATTCTAACGCCCTGAGCTACCTCGAAATTAAATCCTTGGATAAATTTCTCTTTTCGAGTCACATCCATGGGTACCATATCAAAAGAAAATTTGGCCTCCATCGAATTTGTTAATATACTCTGTTACTGTCATATTTACCTAAACCAGGTTCAGAAATTCATTTGTCTTTCCAGTCTTAATTGCATTACAATAATATATTTCATTAAAAAACTGCCTAAATTCCTTCCAGTTCATCGTAGCTGTATCTCGCGTCTGAGATACCACTTCCCACCAAGTTCGGGCATCTTCCCATAACACATATATAGCACAGATCACCCTATCATGACCTACCACCCCCATAAAGTCGATGATGAAACTGATCATGCCCATCCATTGTTCAGCTCTTAAGGGATCTAGGCCTCCCTAAAAAATTGGAGGGTAATATTCCTGAAATCTCTCATATAGTAATTCCCACCTGTTCTCAACCCTAGGCTAAGGAAAAACTAGTGCCACTCCTGGCATAACAAAGGAAGAGGCATTCCCTGACAGAACCTGTTGTTTTAAACATCTGATCTCTTCTTCTTGCCTTTGCTAACTTTCTTGCATATCTGTAAACACATGCTGCCAATTCTAAGGGATAGGCGGAGGGCACTGGCTCTAGCTATAATTTCCAGCCTCAACATAAACACCACCGGGTCCCATTAACTGCCTTGGGTACATAACCTCTGAATTTGTCTGCAGTCAATGAATTGACCCATTAAGCATAATGAGCACATCCAAAAGCCTTCCCACGGGAAAACCAAACATCACCACATTCACATACCACTATAGTGCTAAAATACACGCCCATAAAATCAATGCATCAATCAATAAGCCCTGCTCTTACCAACATAAATATCATGCTCTCAACTCTAGCATGCAGATAAAGCATTCATATATCAACCGAGCAGGCCAGCACATAATCATATCAACAGTCAAGGGCCAGGCCCTATCAAAATATTTCATGCTTTCTAATAAGGCATGCATGTAAAGCATTTATATCCTATTTAAGCAGTTAAACACATAACCACATAAATGGTTACCAAACCATGAGTGGAGCTTGTCCTTAGTGACGAGTGTACATACCCAGCTTGTCTTTAGGAACCCTTAACATTGTCATGCTCTGATACCAAGTTGTAATGCCCTACTACTCAGGGGCCATTACACTGTCTATTTTAAATAGTGTTGGACTCGCTAAACAAGTCATTTGGCCATAATCGTGTAACTAAACTTGATAAATGGTTTAGGGTTAAAAATTTTGGTCAAAAGGTACAACCGTTTCACTAAAAACGTTTACTTCCATACATGGGATCCCAAACTACATTAAAAAAGGATAATTACAATTGAAAGTTACAACCAACCGACCTAAGCGAAAAAATAGAGTTTGATCCTAGTTCCTCAGAGAAACCCCAGCCATGGTGGTCAGGCAGCTACTTATGTACACATCGCCACTGAAGCTCTCCAACTCAAAGATGGTCCAACTTTATTTTCCCCTTACCTGCACCATATAGCACACGTGAGCCAAGGCTCAGCAAGAAAACTTAAACATGCTCATGAGCAGTTAATAACATGTTACCAACTTATAATAAGCATGCCTAGTAGTGATAACCCTACTCATGCATGCATACCATTCATATAAATGACTACAACGTCATATGGGGCCAATAGCCCAAGATACATGATTAATGAATCATTCTAGGGCTCAGTGCCCTAATACATGATTAATAAATCATACTGGGGCTCGGTACCCTAGGATATGAGACTAATGAGTCACCTCGGGGCTCTTTTCCCCATCGTCTGTATAACCAGCCTTGGAGCTGGCCCAGCGTACCTGGCGCTTAGTTTTCCACGACCAATAAGTCGGTCAAGCGTATGTCACGCTCCTGATTAGGCATAACCATATCGACCAGTGCTCAACGCGCTATCACCGCCCTTGACTTATAAGTCAATGCTTTTCGACCAGTGCTTAATGCTATTGCCGTCCTTGACTAATAAGTCAATGCTTTTCGACCAGCTCTCAATGCTATTTCCTTCCTTAACTTATAAGTCATTGCTTTTGAACAGCACTCAGTGTACTAATGTCGTTCTTGACTCATAAGTCTAGTCCGGGGCCCAGCCCTAGGATATGGGACTAATAAGTCAGCCCGGGGCCCATTGCCATCCTCTATATAACTTGCCTTGGAGTTGATCCAGCGACGCTTTAGTTTTCCATGAACAATATGTCGGACAAGCGTATGATGCACTCCTGGTTAGGCTAACAAAAACAACCAGCGCTCAGCATGCTATTACTTCCCTTAACTTATAAATCAATGCTTTTCAACTAGCGCTCAACGCGCTATTGCCATCCTTGACTCATAAGTCAAGCCCTTCTCAATTAGATAATGCAGACAAGTATATATCATATATCAAATATCCAAATAAAAAGCATTCAACATGCTTAATCAATAAGCATAATCATAATCATGCACATTCTCAGGCGTTCATGCCCTATTCATATTATTGTTTAACAATTCGTGCCAAGCCATAATAACATGTATCACATACTGGGTGCAGTTTTATTACCTTTAGTCCAAGCACAAGTTACGAATGAATGACCCTCGAGCACGATCCTGGTTCCGAGCCCATAGCGATAACCTAGTCACATCCATAACATAAAATCCCATAAAAAATGAGCGAATAAAGGCTTCCGGACCGAGTCCTAGCCTCCGAGACATCAAATTCTACTAAAGCGCGTGGTAGGATTGATCCCAAGCCCTTAGGTTTGAGTTCCCAAACTCAAAACCTTCCCAAGGCCCAAAAATCCCTTAAGCACTGTGACCCCAAGCTTCTGAACTGCAGCCCGCCCAAGTCAGAGGCCCCAGTCGCTCCTCTCACTGAGCATGCGCTGCGACGCGACCTCGCATCAGGAAACCGCCCCTTACCTCTGGGTTCAAGAAGGCCGCGACACCCCAAGAAAAGGGCCATGGTGCGACCCCGGGAACCCAAATTTCACAGCTCCAAATCCTTCCAAAACTCACCCCAAATTCGTACCATACCCACCATTCAATCTCACAACATCCCTAGATTGTCCCAGGCAACAAAACTCATCGTTCAAATGGATCAACAACTCACCGAACCATAAAAATCCAAATCAAAATTTAATAAACTTAAGGAAATAGAAACTCAGAAACTTAAAGCTTTGATTACCTCAGAATATGTTGTTTTCCAGATAAATTCCCTGGATATCAAACTTCTAATCTTCCCTAGAATCGGTATGAATCTAACCTTGCTTGAATACGAGCCCTAAAACTCGAGTTTACTTTGAAAATGCTATCGAGCGTCAAAAAGGAGAATGTGAGAGAGAGAGAGAGTGAGAGAGAGTATTCAAATTTTTATAGTTATGAGAGGTTACTTCGAGTTCAAGTAACCTTAAGTAAATCCCAAGGCTCAGTGTACTCCAAAAATGTCCCCGAGGGAAAAATAGTCAAAATTCCCAAAACTCCCTCCTAATCTCACTAACTCCAAATATATCCTCAAATTCATTCCCACTACCCAATATCCTGGTAATGTACTAAATACCCAAAATACCCCTTGACTCACTCCAAGTCAAGTATTGGTCCTATTGTGACTTTCCCACTAGCTTGTTCCCAAGGGTCGTCTCGTGTCGAGTGATGAACCCAAAATGAGTATCTTTTAAAAATTTATAACTCGCAAGTGCACGAATCGTAAATAAAGTATAGTGTTCGTGTAAGCACGATATCGAACCCAAAGGAGTTGTCTAAAATCAAAAGGAAAACTATTTTAAACCAAAATTAATAAATTCTAACCTAGCTCCAAAGATTGATGAGATTTAATGTCATGAACATAAAATAAAAGATTTAAAGTAAAGATATTTAAGAGAATACAAATAAACCAATTATGATTTGAAATAAGTTGTAAAAGAAAGATTATTAAGATACTAAAATCCACAAAATGTAAGTTTAATAATACTTATTAGTATATTGATTCCCAAGTTTTAGTGATAGTTAAAATAAGTCAACCTATCATTTTCCAAATAGATTTATCATTTTAAGCACAAACTATTTCTAAAAAGATAGGATTTTTCTTCACTTTTCAAAAAAGTATAATTTCAAAGTATTTAATGTGAATCAACCTAATGAAACAACAAAAAATCAAATAACATTATTTATAAGTAAAAAAATAATATTTTTGTTCTAAGCATTGGATGTGTACAATTTAATGACCCATCTTACACAAAGAATATTATGTTTTGCCAAATGAAGAACAAAGTGCAATGTTATCTAACAATCCAAAATATGAGATATTAAAGATGAAAGACATATATGAAGAAGAAAAATCCATAAACTTTGTTGCATTACAAGGGAAATCAACATACAACATAAATATTATCTAGTTACAAGTTGCTTCATCATAATCTTAATAATCTTATGAAAAAGATTAGAAGCACATAACTAGAATAGAAATTACAAAATAAATAATATACATACTTGAAAATGCTCTTGAAAAACACCAAAATAGAAGAGAAAATGGTAGAAAAGATGATGGTTACCCCAAAATTAAGCACCCTAAAATGGTCTTGAAATTCCATATTTATAGCCAAAATGAAAGCATTAAAATAATAAGCTTAAATTAATTAAATTGATTAAATAAATTAAATAAAGTAAATATGGCATGTAGAGGTAAATTATAGGGTGTAATAATGATTTTGTGGTGAAATATATGAAAAATTGGGTAAAAAGGTGGCATTTTTAGACATAGGGGACAAATGTACATTGTGGGCTCAAGAGAAGGGTGCTGGTGGCTGGTTGGGTGGCTGGGCCAGGTAGTTCAGGCGGCTGGGAGGCTGCTGTAGGTTGGGCCATGGGCTGGAGCTTGGCTGGGTGAAGGAAACGGCTGGGCCGTGGGGCAAGCAGGCCCGTGTGAGGAGAAGGAAGGCTGGCGCTTGGGCCTTGGGCTAGGGCAGACGCGGGCTGTTGGTGCGGGCTTGGGCTGTATAGAGGCAAACAGGCCCGTGGGGTGGCTGAAGGCTGGAGCTTGGGCCTCCTTTTTGCTCTTTCTCTTCTCTCAAAAATGCAATTTTTCTTTCACTTTTCTTGCTTTTTCAAGAGAAAAAAATGCAACAAATTCTCTACAAAAATAAACATAAATTAAATTAAATTAAAACTAAATATTTTCAATAATAAAATATACAACATAAGTTCCATGAAAATATTAATTAAAACTTAATCTACTTAAACATTTAAGCTCAAAATTGCATCATTTTACTTCTAGCCTAACAATATTAATTTCAAATAATTAAACTACAATATATTATAATAAATATATATATAAAAACATATAACAATCTAAAAAATTACAATAAGACTAATAAATTAAAAATTACTTTAAAAACTTGATAAATTAATTAAAAAATCAAAGACTAAGCAATAATTAACATAAAAAATGTGCTAAAATAACTCTATTTTGTAGAGTTATCACACCCCCAAACATAAAGTTTTGCTAGTCCTCAAGCAAAAGAAAAATTAAAACACATTTTTTAATGGTTATATAAATATGATTTTCTCAAAAATTGCAAAATGACAATAGTTCTAAAAAATTGTTATGGATAAAAGTTAAGCTTATGTAATTAATTAAATTTTCAATTTTGCTTTTAAAAAAAGAGGTTTTCATTAAAATTATTTTTCACTTAAACTTATAGGAAATAAAAGTGTTCTTGTTATAAAAAATGTAATTTTTGTTATAAGAAAAATTGACCAATTCATATTTTTAAGAGAATTAAATTCAAACTAAATCAAGATTTTTATCATTGAAAATGAAAAATATCACCAAATATTTTTTTGATTTTTTTGTTTTTGTTTTTGACTTTTTATGAAAATGAAAAATTTTGATTTTTGTTTTTTTAACACGATAACAAGACAACAATATATATATTTACAAAACAACACAAAAATTAATAAAGTTTTTTTTTTCAAACAAACCACACAAAACAAAATAAACACATACTCTCCTAATGATAATAACCATATAAACTCGATACCCCCAAACTTCATTTAAACATTGTCCTCGATGTGTTAAAACACAATTATAATGAGAAAAGTAAAAGAGGCTAGAATTTAGAATAGTCATACCTCGATAAGGTGCATCGCCAAGAGAGTAAAAGATACAACAAGCAAAAATTAAATTACACATAAAACAAACAAACAAAAATAAAACACAAGTTATCAAAATCAATAGGAATCAAAGAGCTTGGTAAACAGGGTTCTCAAGGAGGATTTCATCATCTTCATCGGTTTTTAATTCTAAAAATGGTTTTAATTTTTGTCCATTAACTTTAAAAATATCACCATTGTTAGGATTTTCAATTTCGATTGCTCTATGTTGAAAAACAACTCAAACAATATAAGGACCGATCCACCTAGAACGAAATTTTCCCGGGAATAAATGCAAACGAGAGTTGTATAAAAGGACTTTTTGACCTGGAAAAAAATCTTTTCTCAAAATATTTTTGTCATGGTAAAATTTCATACATTCCTTATATTTTTTTTGAATAGTCATATGCATCATTCCTAATGTCGTCTAGCTCATTCAATTGAAGTTTTCTTTTCTCACCTGCCTTGTCTAAAGAAAAGTTTAACTACTTAATCACCCAAAAGGCTCTATGTTCTAACTCAACAATTAAGTGGCATGCCTTCCCAAACACAAGTCTATAAGGTGACATGCCAATGGACGTTTTGTACGCAGTACGATATGCCTATAATGCATCAGTGAGTCTCAAGAACCAATCTTTCCTAGTTGGATTCACAGTTTTTTCTAAAATGTGCTTAACTTCCCTATTAGACACTTTGACTTGATCAATAGTTTGTGGGTGATATGGTGTTGAGACTTTATGTGTAATGCCATATTGTTTCATCAAATGTTCAAATGGCTTATTGAAAAATTATGTACCGTTATCAATAATGATAGCACGTGGTGAACCAAAATGGGAAATATATTTTCTCTCAAAAACCGAAGCACAACTATGTGGTCATTAGTGTGGCACACAATAGCTTCAACCCATTTAGACACATATTCAACTCCAACAAGAATATAAAGATTACCAAAAGAGTTAGGAAATGGTCCCATAAAATTAATGCCCCAAACATCAAATATGTCAATAATAAGAATAGGATTTAAAGGCATCATGTTTCTTTTAGTTAAACTTCCTAACTTTTGGCAACGTTCACAAGCTTTACAATAAACATATGTATCATGAAAGATAGCAGGCCAATAAAAACCACATTTTAAAACTTTAGCAGCTATTTTTCTTACCACTAAAATGCCCTCCACATGCATGATCATGACAAAAAGATATAATTTTAGATTGGTCACAATTTGGAATGCACCTTCTAATTATTTGATCAGTGCAGTATTTAAACAAGGATCATCCCAAATAAAAATTTTCACCTCAGAATAAAATTTAGATTTATCATGCCTAGACCAATGAGATGGCATTTCTTTAGTGACCAAATAATTAACAATATCAGCATACCAAGGAAAGGAAGAAACATGCATCAATTGTTTATCAGGAAAAGTTTCCGTGATAGGAGTGGAGTCATGTATAGTTTCAACAACTAGTCTAGATAAATGATCAGCAACAACATTTTCAGAGCCATTTTTATCACGTATTTCTAAGTCGAATTCTTGTAAAAGCAGGATCCAACGGATCAAACGAGACTTAGCATCTATTTTCGACAAGAGATATTTTAATGCAACATGATCAGAATAGACAATAATTTTAGATCCTAACAAATAAGACCTAAATTTCTCCAATGCAAAAACAACATCAAGCAATTCTTTCTCGGTTGTGGAATAATTTAATTGAGCATCATTTAAAGTTTTGCTAGCAAAGTAAATTACATGAGGTATTTTTTCAAGTCTTTCTCCCAAGAAAACACCTATGGCATAATTAGAAGCATCACACATTATTTCAAAAGGTATTTTCCAATTAGGGGGTCGAATAATGGGTGCAGTAGTCAATAAATTTTTCAAATTTTCAAAGGCAACATGGCTATTATTATCAAAGACAAAAGAATTTTCTTTTCCAAGTAAATGTCATAAAGGTCGAGAAATTTTGCTAAAGTCTTTTATAAATCTTCTATGGAAACCGGCATGGCCTAAGAATGATCTAATTTCTTTCACAGTTTTAGGTGTGGGAAGTTTTGAAATAAGATCAATTTTTGCTTTATCAACTTCTATTCCCTCAAATGAGATTACATGACATAAAAGAATTCCTTTTTTAACCATAAAACAACATTTTTCCCAGTTAAGCACAAGATTTTTCTCTTTGCAACGAATTAAAACAAGTGAAAGATGGTACAAACATTCATGAAAGGAAGAACCAAATACAGAAAAGTCATCCATAAACACTTCAAGAAATCTTTCAACCATGTTAGAGAAAATTGAAATCATACACTTTTGAAAAGTCTCAGGTGCATTGCATAATCCAAAAGGCATGCCACGATAGGCAAAAGTCCCGAAAAGGCATGCCACGATAGGCAAAAGTCCCGAAAAGGCATGTAAATGTAGTCTTTTTTCGATCTTCTGGGGCAATGGGGATTTGGTTATATCCCGAATACCCATCAAGAAAGCAATAATATGCATGGACAACTAAACGTTCAAGCATTTTATCAATAAAAGGTAATGGAAAATGCTATTTTCTAGTAACATTATTCAGCTTTCTATAGTCTATGAACACTCTCCACCTCGTTTGTACTCTAGTAGGGATTGATTCATTTTTCTCGTTTTCAACAACCATGATCCCGGACTTCTTAGGCACAACTTGAACTGGACTAAGCCATTGACTATCAGAAATAGGGTAAATGATACCTACGTCTAATAATTTTATTACCTCTTCTCTAACTACTTCTTTCATATTTGGATTCAGCCTTCTTTGACATTCCCGAGAGGTTTTAGCATTCTCTTCTAGATGGATTCTATGCATACAAATGGATGGGTTAATTCCTTTAATGTCTCCAATGATCCAACCTATGGCCTATTTATGTTTTCTAAGGACATCTAACAATTTATCTTCTTGTTCTTTATTTAAGGCGGATGCTATGATAACAGGTAAGGTTTCAGCTCTCATAGAAAAGAATATTTGAAATTTTTTGGCAAAGGTTTAAGGTCTAACTTTGGAGGCTCAGAAATTGATTGAACGTGATCTAAGGGTGAAAAAGGTTCAACTTTGGTTTCATCTAAGGGTCAAGACTCTAGCAAAGAATTATCATCATCATTAGAATCATCAACATGAAAGTTCATACCAAAGTATTTTTCACAAAAGTCAAGTGATTTCCATCATTTTCACAAATACTATTTATCATGTTAACTTCATACACTTCCTCACACTCAACAGATTTAGCAACATTAAAAACATTCAATTCAACAGTCATATTTCCAAAAGATAATTTCAAAATACCATTATGACAATTAATGATTTCATTAGATGTAGCTAAGAATGGTCTACCTAAAATGATAGGAATTTGAGCATGCACATTTTCCACAGGTTAAGTATCAAGAACAATGAAGTCAACAAGAAAATAAAATTTTCAACTTTTATCAAATCATCCTCTATAATGCCTCTAGGAGTTTTCACAGAACGATCGGCTAATTGAAGAGTCATAGAAGTAGGTTTTAGTTCACCAAGACCAAGTTTCTTATAAACAGAATAAGGAAATAAATTCACACTAGCACCCAAATCAAGTAAAGCCTTGTTAATAAAATGATCACCAATAATGCATGAAATTGTGGGACACCCAGGATCTTTATATTTGACAAGACTCTTATATTGAAAAATGGAACAAGATTGTTCAGTTAAAAACGCCTTTTTAGGAATATTAGTGTTTCTTTTAACAGTACAAAGATCCTTTAAAAATTTAGAGTAGGCAGGAATTTGTTTAATGGCATCTAAGAAAGGGATATTGATACTAACTTGTTTAAACACTTCTAAGATGTCATTATATTGGCCGCCTTTTTTAATTGGAGGTAATCTTTGTGTTAATGGGGCTTTTGGAATGAAAGGATGGATTGGAGTTTCCTTGTTTAAAGAGTTATTGACATTAGAACTAGAAGGCTGACTCTTTTCTTTTTCAACCTCAGGTATGTAATCAGGTTTGACAATGTTCTTTCCAGACCTAAGAGTTGAAATTGATTTTACTTCTCCATTATGACTAGACTTTCCTATCTCATATTGACCCTTTAGATTAGGGATAGTTTGACTAGGTGTTAACCCCATTTCTCCCCAAGCGTATAGATCCACATTCTAAGTTAATGGGCCGCTTCCTAGGAACTTAAAGCCTAGGTCGGGCCCAGTAGACGAAGATAGAACGAATATTGGCAGCCTAAGTCTCGGCAAAGCCCAAAGGGCATCCCGGAACGTTAGACAGGACCATTGCATTGGCACGCTGCATACTCCCGGACCTCTACCTCCGGGACCCCCTCGGGGTGCAATGGCGAGGTCGTGAGTCCCAAGTCAAAGAATAGGCCGGGATCGCTGTGGATAAACCCAGGTCCTGGTAAACGGACCGGGACCCTGGTAAATGGAGGGGGATGTTGGTAAACAGACTTGGGTCTGTTGGCCGAGTTTGGCGTGGTGAAATATCCCCGCTACTGACGTCATCACAGGAAGCGTGGAGCTATGTCCCCATAAGTAACCTGCAGAGGAAGCGGCCTTGGGAATGTACGTCATTAGTTCAGATCTGCGCCGCCACTACACTAACAGTTCTTGTCCCCCGAATCTACCTCGTAGCCCATGACACCCAGACTGAAACACCAGTTTGTTGCAAGTCTTATAATGCGACCGTGTTTGGGCTGGCCGAATGGGCCTTGGTTAAGTTATGTTTTATATTTCAATCCTTTGTCTTGAGCCTCCATCAGAGAGAAAATAATATTTACACTCTTATTGGGCTCGGACTAGCCCGGCCCAAGCCCAGTGCATTCACCTACCTATAAATATGAATAGTGGCACATTGGAGGGGGGATCCTAGTTTTTTCTTGTAAGCAATTACTCTGCTAAAAATTGCAGAGAACTCCATTCTCAAAAGCTCTCTAAGCTCTAATACAACTGACTCATGGACTAAGGCTTATTAACGCCCCAACCACGTAAAAACTTTGCTTGCATTTTCTAAATCCTTCCTTTTTAAGCTCTCTTATCTTTTATAATTCTAGTTTCCAAAAAACTCGGTAAACATTTTGGGGCTTTCATTGAGAGACTGAGAAAGCTTGAGTTAATCTTGAACGTCTGCAACAATGGTGAACACAAGATACACTGCTTTCGACCCTACTAACCAAGAACAAGGCAATGGAGAGCCACTGCCTAGCCAACCTCTTCCTCATAGCCAACCTGAGGACACACCTCATCAGATGTCCCAGCCTAACGAGTCGCAGAACTATGAAGGTGGAGCAGATTATGAGGAAGATTACTCTGAGGAAGAGGAGGAAAATGAGGGGGAATACCATGATCTTGAAGCTGAGGATCCCGCGATCCCAGAAGAAGTAGACCCCTACAAGGAGGACCTAGAGGTGACCAAACTAAGACAACAAGTCCTGGACCAAGAGGCCAGGATCGCCGAACAAACGGAAGCCACTCGACGGATGCAAGAGTCCCTCCAGGCCCTGCAAGCTTTCATAGCCACCCAAGGTCTGACGGTTGGTCTGCCAGTTGTTCCGTCTCCAGGAACACAACCGCCTGCTCCGCCGGCTAGGAATAACGTGTCCAAAAATGCGAGGCCGATTCCTTCCCCGGGGCAAGCTCCCGGACAGGGCCCGGTCGACCAAGAGAAAGGGAAGGCCAAGGCAGCCAACCATGAGGGAAAAACAAACCCCCAGAGAAAAATTCCTCCCATCCAGTAGGCAAGGACCAACCTCTGGCCGCTCCCTAGGAAAGAGAAAGTGCGTCCCGTCCCAAGACAAGACCACCTGATCGATCCACAAGTGACGCTCCCGCGCAGTATCAGGCCCCGACCTGCCCCAAGGCAGACTGGATGGGAATGGCTTTTCTGCCAAAGCGCCTTTGTGAATAAGGACCACCTGGGACACCAACATGATGACGAGCCGAACGCCATTAGCTCCGGGGATGATACGTCCCGAGTATACCTACGCGACAGGATGAACGCTTGAAAGGAATAGGCTCGCGAGGAAAAGATCTGCCCCGAGGAGGTGATTTGAGAAATAATCTCAATGACAGAAGGAATGAAAGAGTTCCCCTGGAGGATGGTACAGCCAGACAGTTCATGGAACAACTGGCAGCCTTAAAAAAAAAGTAACAGACCGCCTGTTCCGCAAGCAGGAGGGAAGAGACTCTGACTCCGACGAAGAAGAAAAGGAGCCCTGCGCCAAGCACATCTTGGATGTGGTGCTCCCCAAAGGGTTCAAAATGCCGAATTTTCTCGCCTACACTGGGAACACCGACCCCCGAGATCATCTGTCGCGCTACAATCGATTAATGATTGTAGCCCACATCTGCGACAACGGCAAGTACCTCTACTTTTCGATTACTTTAGGCGGACCTGCAGAGGAATGGTGGAAGAGGCTCAAGCCAGGATCCATCCAATCCTGGTCCGGACAGCAGTCGGTTTTCTGCAAACAGTTCATGGGTGCCATGAGGATGGACATGCAGATCAGTGCCCTCGCCAACAGCAAGCAGCTACCCATGGACACGTTGAGGGCCTACATCCACCGTTTCACAGAGGAAGCCTCCAAAACCAAGGTGGACGACGGACATCAGCTAGTGGCCCTACAATCCGGAATCCAGGTCGGGTCTCCCCTCTAGGGCGACATGCAGCGCAGCAAGGCAGCCACCCTCGAGGAATTCGTAAGGAGGGCGCAAGGCTTTATCACCTGGGAGGAGGCCCAACTCCATGCATTCGGGTGGCAGCCGGCCCCTCAGCCAAATGCCCAAACCTTTCTGGGATAGAGGGTGTGGTATCCGGCCCAACAATACCTAACTCCCCCAATAGTGTTGGGATCGACGGTTGCGCCTGGAATGACCTTTGCCGCTCCTACGGTCTATGGCCCTGCATTTTCGGGGTATGCCCAGGCCCAGACTACCCCTTTGCCTGGATACGGAATCGCACCAGTCAGGTACAGTGCTGCTCCCGGCGGGGCCCAGCCGTCCCAGATGGGGGGAACTGAGGCAAGTGTGAATCCCTCCCGGGGAAAGAGATCCAGGAAGGGAAAAAATCATTCCGAACCTTCTAAGAAGGACAAGAGGGACTACGAGCCAGTATTCAGAATACACCAACCTAATGGATACTAGGGAAAACATCTACCTGGCCACAGAAAGGACGGTTCATTACCGGAAACTAGCCCCCATGTTCAAAGGAGGAAAGAACCTGAGGGATACCAACAAAAGGTGTGCGTACCATAAGGAGGTGGACCACACAATTGAAGAATGTTGGCAGCTGAAGGACGAGATTGAAAATTTGATCAAGCTGGGACATCTCCACCAATGGGTCAGGATCCCCATGGGAATTCTGGGACTGTCAGCAGTCCCTGGACAGTCTACGATCACGGGCGCACCTAGAGCGTACCCACCTCCACAGGGAGGATACGCAAAGGGCCTGGGAGCACAGGCCCCTCAGGGGGCTCCCGCTGTGCTTGGACTTGGAATGCCTTACCCGGCCGGGACCGCACCCCCGTGAGTAGATGGTCACGTAGCCACCATCTCTGGCGGGCCCCATTTCGGGGGACCGTCCCAAAATGATAAAAAGTGCTACCTCAGTGAACTTGACCACAACCAAGAGGTTTCCACCTTGGTCCAAGCACTGGCTCAACGCCCGAAGTTGATGAACCTCCCCATCACCTTCACGGAAGACGACGCCCGCAACGTCCATTTCCTGCATCATGACCCTCTGGTCATTGATGGAAAAATCGCCAACAAGATGGTGTCCAGAGTGTTGGTGGATGACGGAAGTTCCGTCAACATCTTGTTCAAACATGCCTACATCGCAATCGGTTTGACTGAGGCAGATCTGGCCTCATCACCAACCCAGATCTACGACTTTAATGGGGACTCAATACTCCCGATGGGAAAAATCCAGTTGCCTGTAACACTAGGGAACGAGATCCAAGGCTCGTTCAAATTTTGTATGTTCATAGTGGTGGACTGCCCCAGCGCCTACAACATTATCTTTGGTTGACTTCGGGGCTATCATCTCCATCTGGCACCTCTACATGAAATTCCCCTGCGACAATGAGGGAGTAGGAACAGTCCGGGGAGATCAGAAGAGCGTCCGGAAATGTTACCACGTATCTGCGTGACCCATTTACATGGTCCGCGAAGAACCTCTTGAGGAAATCGTCGATCTAGTCCCGCCTCCTCCCCCAGCAAGACGGTTTGTCCAGGAAGAAGACGAGCTGGACCCGCGAATAGGGGAGGACCGTAAACTGGAACCCATGGAGGAGATTGAAGAGGAGTGCATCAGTGACACCGACCCGACCAAGGCAATCCAACTCAGGAAGAACCTGAATGCAGAGGTCCGGGCCGCCATCATCGCCCGGGTGAAGGAGAACTAGGATGTCCTGGCCTGGTCTCATTCAGATATGACCAGAATCGACCGCAATATCATCTGCCACGCCTTGAATATCGACAAGGATGCAACCCCGATCCGGCAGAAACAAAGACCCCTAGGGGAAGAAAGGGCGGAAGCCCTCAAGCTGGAAATTTAAAAGTTATACTCGATCAACTTCATCTGAGAAGCCTCATATCCCGTGTGGCTAGCCAACCCAGTGTTGGTGCCTAAGCCGAACGGGACCTGGAGAACATGCATCGACTTCACGGATCTCAACAAAGCTTGCCCTAAAGATTGCTTCCCGCTCCCTCGGATCGATCAGATGGCAGAAGCAACATCTGGCTACGAGATCTTGAGTTTCATGGATGCCTACTCAGGCTACAATCAGGACTCTATGCATGTAGCGGGTTAGGAACATACTATTTTTAAAATCGACAAGGGGGTGTACTGCTACATCGTCATGCCCTTCGGACTCAAAAATGCCAAGGACACGTATCAACGGCTCGTCAACAGAATGTTCCAAGCCCAGCTAGGAAGGAACATGGAGGTCTACATCGACGACATCCTGGTCAAGTCCAAGACATCCGGAGGACATGCTAATGACCTGGCCGAAGCCTTCGCGGTCATTCGAAGGTATGGGATGAAGTTGAATCCCAAAAAATGCACCTTTGGTGTGGCATCCGAGAAATTCCTTGGATTCATAGGAACCTACTGGGGATTAGAGGCCAATCCAGACAAAATCAAAGCACTGATTGACATGCCCTCGCCACAGAAGCACAAAGATGTTCAAAGCCTGACAGGGCGGATAGCCGCTTCGTCTCAAAGGCCATGGACAAATGCATCCCGTTCTTCAACATTCTTCGGGGAAGCCAAAGGTTAGAATGGTCAGCCAAATGCGAAGAGGCTTTCCACAGACTAAAAGAACACCTGGCCCGATCAACGATTCTGGGAAAACTGGAGGAGGGAGAACCGTTGTACCTTTATTTGGTCGTAACCGATAATGCCATCAATGCCGCACTAGTAAGGGAAGTCGAGAAAACCCAGCTCCCGGTCTATTACGTGAGCAAAAGGTTATTAGGTGCGGAAGCACGATACCCACTTATCGAAAAGATGACATTTTACCTACTAATCGCATCCCGGAAGCTTAGGCCTTATTTCTAGGCCCATGCCATAAGAGTTCTGACCAACCATCACTTGCGACAAGTGTTTCAAAAACCTGAGTCATCGGGAAGACTCTTGAAGTGGGCCATGGAACTGAGTCAGTTCGACATTACGTATGTCCCTCGAATATCAATAAAGGGACAGGCCTTGGCCGACTTCATCGTGGAATGCTCCGGGATCACCAAAGAGGACGATCCCACTGATCCTACGGTGCCTGTGTGGATGGTTTTTGTGGACGGAGCCTCGAATGAAAATGAAGCAGGCTGGAATCATCCTAGTGTTGCAACATGGACACCAGTTACAAAACGCCCTGCGTTTCCAGTTCAAGGCTTCGAACAACGAGGCTGAGCACGAGGCCATGTTGTCCGGGTTGCGCCTGGCCCGGGAGGCAGGGGCCGCAAACCTAGAGATCTATAGCGATTCCCAGTTGGTTGTCAGACAAATCTCGAGAGAATACTAAATAAAAGGGGAAAAGATGGCAGCTTACATGACTCAGACGCGAGAGATGCTTCAAACTTTCAAGAAGCACTCCATCCGCCAGATCCCCAGGGAACAAAACGTATTTGCGGACACGTTGGTAAAACTGGCCACAGATGCTGAGGCAGAACTTTTCGGGCTGGTCACGATCAACCATCTCCCCGTACCAAGTATTCAAACCCCCATGATCAACACTATAGACTACTCCACATCCTGGATGGGACCCATCATCCAATACCTAACAACCGGGGGGTCGCCCACGGACAGGGCAACAACTAGGAAGCTTCAGTACCAGGTCCATAGATACGTCATGATAGAGGGAAAGCTCTATCTAGGACCGAAATGAGCACAATCATGTACGAGGTGCACGAAGGCTTCTGCGGAGATCATACAGCCAGACTCAGCTTGTCCAAGAAAATCCTACGCCAAGGATATTTCTGGCCAACCATGAATAAAGACTGTGTTGATTACGTTCGCAAATGCGAACAATGCCTAAGGTGCGCGAAGATCCCGCGAGCCCCTCCAACGGAAATAACTCTAATGACAAGTCCCTAGCCCTTCGCGGTATGGGGAATCGACCTAGGAAGATCGCTCCCGACCGGGAAAGGTGGTGTGAAGTATGTTATCGTGGTCGTCGACTACTATACCATGTGGGTCAAAGTGGAACCTATGAACACCATCACCTGAAAGAAGTCCATGGACTTCGTCATCAATAACATCGTGTGCCAGTACGGACTCCCTTACAAGACTATGTCTGACAACGGAAAGCAATTTGACAGCATCCACTTCACGAACTTCTGTGAAATACATGGTATCATCAAGAGCTTCTCCGCGGTCACCATACCTCAAGCAAACGGGCAAATGGAGGCCATCAACAAGATCCTGAAGGGAACGTTGAAGAAAAATCTTCAAGCCTGCAAGAGAAAATGGCCTGAGGAGTTGCCCCACGTACTATGGGCATACCGGACCACCGAAAAAACGTCTACCGGACATACTCCTTACTCCATGGTCTACGGATGCGAAGCCGTCATCCCAGTGGAAACAACTGTCCCATCCCACAGAAGGGATACGTACGATCCTGTTCAGAACCACACTTTACTCCAGGAATCCTTAGATCTTATTGAAGAGATCCGGGAAGAATCCCAAGTTCAGTTGAAGATGTATCAAGGCAAGATCACTCGACATTTTAACTCGAAAGTAAAAAGCCGAAGGTTTGAGACCGGCGATCTAGTTCTAAGGAGAGTCTTCCTTGCAACCCAAGATCCAGGAGTGGGGGTTCTGGGCCTGAACTGGGAGGGACCATATGAAATCCAACATGAAGTATGTCCGGGAACATACCGTTTAAAATGACTCGACGAAACTGAAGTCCCAAGGCCCTGGAGCGCGGAACATCTCTGTAAGTACTATCAGTAGTCAGGAGAGCAAATTTCAGCTTTAAATTTTCTTTGTAAACAATGTATGCCCCAGGGCGATTTCTTGAATAATAAAAATGACGTGTACAAAACGTCACAAAGAAATATTTTAAAACAATGAAAGTTCTCGTCTGTCTCCATAAGCGAGTGACCCAAGACCAGCCTTAACTCACTAGGGGGGGGGGGTGTATCCACGAGCAAGTCCGAGAACAAAAACAAAATAGGAAGCCAAATGCTCTTAATTCGGATCGTACGAGCAGATGGCAATGGAAAACCAACTCCTTCCGAAAGGACGCAAGGCCAATGCCTAGTCCAAACTCGGACCGCCAAGGTTCGGGGGTACAAACCGAATAGAACGCGAGGCTCAGGCCTAATACTGGCCCATACATACATGGCCCAGAGGTATAATATCCAATAGGACAATGCGGGCCAACCCTAATCCTAACCCGGACATGCATGGTCCGGGGGTATAAAATACCTAAAAAATCGGTTGACCAAGTATGGTCCCGGATAACGAAATACCCATCCACGTCCTCTTTACAATAGCACAGGACCAGTGGAGCGCGAGTCCCAGGTGTAAGTTGTCTAAAATTAGTCTTATAAATGGCCCAGGTCATGGGAACCTAACCCACATT
This sequence comes from Humulus lupulus, assembly GCF_963169125.1. Taxonomy (NCBI): domain Eukaryota; kingdom Viridiplantae; phylum Streptophyta; class Magnoliopsida; order Rosales; family Cannabaceae; genus Humulus; species Humulus lupulus. The sequence continues at coordinate 263,451,675 of NC_084793.1, forward strand.
TCAAAATAAGCTAATCAACTAATCCCTAATGGTCCTGGCCATCGAAACTTGAACACTAGAATCGGGACAAGTAAATTTGGAAACAATTATCAACTGCCTAATGGCCCAGGCCGTTGGAACCTGAACAACAGGGTTAAAGCGAGTTAATGAGTCAAAATCTAAAAAAAAAAAAAGAAATCTCTAATGGTCCGGGCCGTTGGAGCCCGTATTGTAAAAATCGTGATAACTCATTCCAGGCCGTAAAGACCCAAACACGGGTCACCGAAAGAGACGTTTTCCACAACTTTTCCCCAATGGTCTCGGCCGTTGGAGCCAGGACCAAACATTCGATTCATTCATGCACTGTGGTAAAACACTTAGTGAAAGCTTAACGAATGGAAACAGGAAAACCTTGTGCAAGAAATAAAGTAAATATAAATATAAAAATTGTCTTGGATGTACTCGCGTCCATAAAAATGTTACAAATAAATTACAAAAAACAAATTACAAGAGGGATCTGGGCTTAGGCCTCTCTGTGTCCTGACGCCTCCGAGTTGGCCCCACCCGCCTCTTCCTCGTCCAAGGGCTCCGTGTTAGCTTTCTCCTTGGCCTCAAAATCATCTCCTTTCGCGGCAGGGTCGGGGTAAAGCAGGAGGTTCATGTTCTTTTCCTGGAGCCAGACCATGTAGATGGCCTCGTCAAAGGTGGCCTCCAACAAGGCGTTCGCCTGTTCTTTCTCACGACGGGTCTCATCGTCTGCCTTGACCTCCTGCTGAAGCAGGTCGTCCAATTCATGGACCCGAGACTCAAGACCAGTGACCCTCTCACGGTCCTGGGTAGACTGGGATTCGGCCGCTTCCTGTAGAGCCTTTACTCGGAGAAGCTCCACCTCCAAACTAGCCACCAACTTGCTATTCTCGGCTTCTCTGCGGGGCATAGTCTCTTCAAGTTGAAACTTAGTCAGGGCAGCCTCTTTGCGGTCCGCTTTGGCCTGAGCCACCTCCTTGGCCAGGGCTTCCTTAGCAGCTTCCCACTGGTTCACAGCCGCCTCCAGCTTCAGTTGGCCCGTCTCCTTTTTCATTGCCATCTCGGCCACCAAGTTGGCATTCTGGTGAGCCAGTAGAGCGTCTTGGAATGAATTGAAGTTTGAAAAATATGAAGAACTAAAAATGCAAGAAGCAAAAGGAGATGTAAACGGATAACTTACAGCAGTGGCCTGATGGCGGATGGCCTGGGAGATGAACAGCACAGCCTGGTTGGCCATAGTGGCATACTGCTTCAACTGCAGGTTGGACATAGTAGCCCTTACCTGCTCCAGCAAGTCCGCGGCGAATGGAGCTGTGTCCTGCCCCAGCTTAGGACGGAACCCAGTTTCAGCAACAAGTCGGTCCACGATCGGCTGGGAAGCACTGAAGGCCGCCAGATGCTCTAAAAACTCGACCTTACGATGGATCGTCAAGGCCCGGTAGACCTCGTCCCTTTTCTCCCGACCATGCTCCCACATCCGGGACACCATTTTGGACCGTTCCTCTTGCATGATTGCCTCTCCCTCTTCGGGCAAAGCCAGATGGATGGGAAGCACAAGCGCTTCCAGAAGCTCCTAGGCAGCAAGTTGACTTTCCCTGGAGGAATCCTCGGCCAAGCCAGCGTCTTTGGTCTTGACCCTCTTCGTCCTTTTCGTGGCCTCACCCGCGCCCGAGTCTGCGGTTCTCTTCTTGGAACCCCGACTCACCAGCGGTTCCCGCTCCAGGTCGATTACCGGAGGATGAGTAGAGAGAGCTGGGATAGTTTCAGGATGAACTGTCGTGATCAGGACCGCGGCTGAGGCCTCCTCGACGGATCGCGTCCAGAGCTTTCGGCTTGGGTGCACCTTTAGCGGCTTTTTTGGCCGAAGCCCTAGCCTTGGCAGCCCGGGCCTCAAGGGCCTGCTTCATTTTCTCCACGAGGTTGGACATGTCGGAGTCTTCTGAAATAGACAAACAAAAAGGGAATTATCAAAATAAACAAGTTAAGACAAATGAGTAAAAGTAAGGCTAAAAGTACTTCAAAACGAACCCTTGTCTAGAACTCAGACTCGACTTAATTCTCCTAAGGTGAAGGAATGGACTCGGTCTCCCATGTCATCTGGGTATAGGAAGTTCCCATATTGAAGGAACCCAGATGAATACATGAGAGTTTCCAGATCTACAGTGATGGGAGACGAAGGTCTCATTTCTCCATCAGCCCCAAACAGGGGGCCTCGATAAGCTAGTCTATCCCTAACTAAGTCCCCAACATGGGGAGCATAAATCAATAGCAAAGGTGAATTACCTTGCCCTGATACACCACCACCGGGGGTCCCTGTGTTCGGTTGGGCCTCATCGAAGAGGGTTTCCAGCTCCTCGGAGGTGGCATTCTCCTTCTGCTAAGGCTGGTCCCACTTCCTTTTGGTTGCGTCTGCCAAGGCCGCGACCTCCATAGCCTTGATGTGCTCAAGGGCCAGCTCCTCCCTCAAGGCTGGGTCTTTCTCCCAAATTATCCCCCGGAGGCTGGGGGCCTTGATCGTTTGGTTGGCAGCTAACATCCCGACCACTCGGAGGATTTCGGTGTTGACGTAGCCCCCTACGTCCAAATCCTCCGCGCTTAGCGTGGAGTAGAACTTCTTCCGGTCCAGGATAAACTGGGTGAGGGGAGTTTGGGCATAGGGTCCTGTCATCCAGGGCAATATATTGAGAATGAGGAATAAAAAGTGAAAATAATAAAGAAACTAGGGAACGGGAAGCCACTTACCCACTCGCAGGAAGTCCAGCATCAGCGTGGGGTTCCTATCCAAAAGAAACCCGAACGCCATGAACTAGTAATGTTTGACATCCGGGGGGTGCTTCCATGTGCTGGTGGGAGCATCGTAGTTGCCCCGCAGTTTTAGTCTGTAGAAGTCGTCCAGGGTCTTGTCCTTGACGTTGAGCTGCGGCTCCAGCTTGTAGAAATACAGCACCTCTGCCGAAGTCAGATCCGGGACTCCCTTCGCTATGCAGAATATGCAACATCCCACAAGCAGTCGGTATGCTTAAGGCAAGAGCTAGAATGGCACAATCCCCACAAACTTGAGGAATTGCGCAAAGTAACCATGAAGTGGGAGAATGGCTCCCGCACTGATGTGGCCTATGCTCCAGGCCCCGAATTCGCCCACGTCGGTGTGAGATTTCTCTTCTTTACTAGCCAAGTGGTTATAGAATAGTCCGGATGTCGACTCCACGCCCAAATGCTTCTCCAGGGCGTACAACATTCGATAATTTCGGGAGTGAAAGGGGTTGTTTGAACATGTTCTTCTGAATGGAGGGTAACGCCGGAATTCATGGCTGATGATATGGGAGCAAAACAGAATAAAACAAACAACCAAGCAGTCAGTACCAAAACCCAAGAAGGTTGGTTAAGGCACGGGGGCTCTCCTACGAACTTCTTGGAAGTGTCCCCTCTGGATCAGGTCCGAGATCACCAAGGAACCGCGGAACCCTGATCGGGAACTAATAATAAGGGATCTAGCTGAAGTTCTGCTAAGCCGGCCTATTACCGCTTGTCCAGGAACCGCCCGAACCTGAGGAGATCCGGGGCAGTCCGGACAATTTTTTCCTAACCTATTCTAATGCACACAGAGCCAGCCTAAATAGAGGTGAGCTCTAACAACCTAAATAGACAATTTTGACGATGTGGCAAACGCAAGAAAACAAAAGACAAAGTTAGGAAAACTTATTGGAAAGGACTAGTCGTGAAAAATGATGTATTTCCGGCGACAGTGACGACAAAATCGCGGTCTTGAACAGATGAAGGCGGCTCAAAAGCTCGCCTATTGGACAGGCCGAGGTCGTCTACTCAGGTAAAGGTGCGGAGATCAGGCACGTCGAAAATAAATGGCGGTGAAGATGAAGTAGATGATTGTGAATTTCGTCGGCGAGCTCAGACATAAAAGGTCTTTTAAGCGTTTTTTATTCTGAGAGTGTAAAGATGTCAAATGAGAATATGAGGTTATTTATAAGAACCAGAAGGCTGTTTTGATCTAACGGTCTGAAACGATTCCACCCATCAGACAGTCCTGGATCTTGCAGGGACATTAATGGGCCTCCTCGAATACTGGGTCGCGGTTACCCAAGGATGCGATTCGCGCAGCCCTGATCCAACGACCCAGAGGAAGAGCATCTCAAAGGTCATCCCATCCAATGGTCCCCGTCGTCCGTGCGGATGGGACACTTCGGAAGTCGTGCTGACGAATGATTGCCAACACGGCAACCAATAAAATGTCTTCTGACCTTTCATATTCAAGTGCCATCAACGTGCCAGTCGTAAGAGGATACGTATGCGTATCATAATGAAGTTGAGTGAACAGGAGGCCTCCCAACAGCCCTGAAGTAAATGAACTAGGGTTCTGATAAACAGACCCGGACATTAGTAAACAAACCCGGACCCTAGTAAATGGATCGAGCTCTTCAAGATTCGATCCGGGATGTCGGAATAGGCGCTCAGTCCACGAACTTTCAGCAAGCACTCCCCCACAGCAGCGGATCTACCGTCTTGAGATCAAACCGAGAGATACGGAGCTGAGCCGGGAAGGTAACAAGCCTTCATCGCGCAAGCACAGATGAAAGCTTGAGGGTAATTGTTATCCCCGTTTCTCCCCGTGTACGGATCCACATTCTGAGTTAATGGGCCGCCTCCCAGGAACTTAAAGCCCAGGTCGGGCCCAGTAGATGAAGATAGAACAAATATTGGCAGCCCATGTCTCAGCAAAGCCCAAAGGGCATCCCGAAACGTTAACCAGGACCATCGCGTTGGCACGATGCATACTCCCGGACCTCTACCTCCGGGACCCCCTCGGGGTGCAATGGTGAGGTCGTAAGTCCCAAGTCCAAGAGTAGGCCGGGATCGCTGTGGATAAATCCAGGTCCTGGTAAATGGACCGGGACCCTGGTAAATGGAGGGGGACATTGGTAAACGGACCTGGGTCGGTTGGATGAGTTTGGCATGGTAAAGTATCCCTGATACTGACGTCATCCCAGGAAGCGTGGAGCTATGTCCCCATAAGTAACCTGCAGAGGAGGCTGCCTCGGGAATGTATGCTGTTGGTTCAGAACTGCGCCACCACTACACTGACAGATCTTGTCCCCCGAATCTACCTCGTAGCCCATGACACCCAGACTGAAACACCAGTCTGTCGTAAGTCTTATAATGCGATCGTGTTTGGGCTGGCCTAATGGGCCTTGGTTAATTTATGTTTTATATTTCAATCCTTTGTATTGAGCCTCCATCAGAGAGAAAATAATATTTACACCCTTATTGGGCCCGGACTAGCCCGACCCAAGCCCAGTGCACTCGCCTGCCTATAAATATGAATAGTGGCGCATTGGAGGGGGGATCCTAGTTTTTTCTTGTGAGCAATTACTCTGCTAAATCTTGCATAAAACTCCATTGTCAAAAGCTCTCTAAGCTCTAATACAACTGACTCGTGGACTAAGGCTCATTAACGCCCCAACCACGTAAAAACGTTGCTTGCGTTTTCTAAATCCTTTCTTTTTAAGCTCTCTTATTTTTTATAATTCTAGTTTCCGAAAAACTCGGTAAACACTAGGGAATGTTCCTTTTTCTCTATCAGCTAAAGCAGTAGCGAGTTATCCTACTTGTGTCTCGAGTTTGGTAATTGATTAAGACTGAATTTGTAGGATTTGTTGAGTGGATTGCATAAATTGTTGTAAAGTATCTTCTAAGGAAGATTTCCTTTGTTGAGGATTTGGTTGATTTTGTGGGGCATGAGTTTGGTTTTGCGTGTTGTATTGGTATCCTTGATTCATTTGAGGTTGGTTTTGTCTCCAAGAAAAGTTTGGATGGTTTCTCCAATTTGGATTATAAGTGGATGAAAATGGGCTATTGTTTGGTTTCCCATAAGCATGGAGAGCATTGGCCTCCTCATAAAAGGCTTCTTGGTAGGAAGGACATGATTGGGCATTATGGCAAGAACTAGAACATATAGAACAAATATTTTTTCTTGGTTGTATTGGAGAATTTATAGTTTGGCTTATGGCTAAAGCTTCTACTTTTCTCGCTAATTTGTCTAAGGATGTTCTTAAGTCTAATTCATCTTTTACTTCATACCTTCCTCCTATTTTTGGTGAATTAGTTGACCTAGACCTAGGATCAAAATAACTCCATTGTTGTGAATTGACAAATAAATCTTCAAGGGCGTCTCAAGCCTTTTGTCCTTGAAACTTTAAAAAAATTCTAGTATGCATAGATTGAATCATTTGATGATTAGAGGGAGTCAAACCATCATAAAAATATTTTACAAGTCTCCATTTTTCAAAACCATGATGAGGACATTTTAATAATAAATCTTTAAATCTTTCCCAACATTCATAAAACTCTTCATTATCTCTTTGAAAAAACTCAGAGATTTCTCTCCTTAGACTATCAGTTTTAGACATAGGAAAAATTTCAGCAAGAATTTATTATAAAGTTGATCCCATGTAGTTATAGACCCCGTGGGAAGGGAATTTAACCAAGCTTTTTATTTGTCTTTTAATGAAAAAGGGAACAATCTTAGTTTGACCGACTCATCAGAAAAGTTTTGAAATTTAAATGTTGAGCAAATTTCTAAGAAATCTTTGATAGGATCCTCTATATCTAACACATAAAAAGATGGCAACAATTGAATGATTGATGGTTTAAGCTCAAAATGGGTAGCAGAAGTGGTTGGAAGAACAATATATGAAGGAGCATTAGATGAAATCGGTGCAAAATACTCAAGCAATGTTTTTCCAGGCACAACATTTTCATCAACAGGATTTCCAGTAATATTAGCAATTGGTTCCATGTTGCTCAAATTTTTACTAACGATTTCAATTTAAAACAAAGATAAACATCTTTTTACTAATCGATTTTTAGAATTACGTTCCCAATGATGCATACAATTTTCACAAACAAGGCAACAAAAATGATCTCAAACAAACAATTTTCTAATGTGGAAGATTAGTTAAAACTGCAACCACAGAGCATACTTATAATTTTTTAGAGATTTCACAACTATAATTTTTATGGTTTACTTGTCCCCAGGCCTATTTGATTCCACTTACTCGCACACTACTAACAACTCCCCGATGTTAATTAGTAGAGGCAGATTGGGAATTTTGTTCAAATTTCCTTTAAGCAAAAATTGTTTATGGTGAAAGGACAAGATTTAGGTTTTTTTATTTAAAGTATTTTTTTCACAATTAAACAATAATATAATAAAAGACAAAGAAAAATAAGGTAGAATTAAATAAGACTATAAAAAATTAAGCAAGAGTTGGGAGGCATAGCATCCAATCAACCATAACAAAAATAAGGTAAAAATTAGGAAGCACAAGTGCCATCAACAAAAACATAAGATAAAAAATTAGGAGGCAAAATTGTCATCAACTAGCTAGGAGGCAAAATTGCCATCAACTAGTAAATTGCAAAAAAAAAAAAAAAAACTAATAACACAAAGATAAATAAAGAAAATTACAACAAAATTAGGAGGCACAATGGTCGTCAACTAATAAAGAAATACAAGGAATAAAAACTATAACAAAATTACAACAGAATTAGGAGGCACAAGTGCAGTCAACTAAAAAAAATAATAAATATAAATATATAAGTAAGTTTTTTTTATGGGTGGTAGAACTGTCCCAAATTTTCTTTTTATCTTTTTTTTTTAGTTTTTATATGAATATATATATATATTTTAATATTTTTGTATATATAATTTTTTTAAAATGCAAAAATTTAAATAACTAATTGAAGAATTCACTAAACTTGAGATAAATTTTGTTTCCTTTCTTGCAACTCCCCGGCAACGGCGCCAAAAACTTGATGGACCCAAAATGAGTATGTTTTAAAAATTTATAACTCGCAAGCGCACGAATCGTAAATGAAGTATAGTGTTTGTGTAAGCACGAGATCGAACCCAAATGAGTTGTCTAAAATAAAAAAGAAAATTATTTTAAACCAAAATTAATAAATTCTAACCTTGCTCCAAAGATTGATAAGTTTTAATGTCATGAACATAAAATAAAAGATTTAAAGTAAAACTATTTAAGAGAATACAAATAAACCAATTATGATTTGAAAATAAGTTGTAAAAGAAAGATTATTAAGATACTAGAATCCACAAAATGTAAGTTTAATAATACTTATTAGTATATTGATTCCCAAGTTTTAGTGATAGTTAAAATAAGTCAAACTATTATTTTCCAAATATATTTATAATTTTAAGCATAAATTATTTCTAAAAAGATAGGATTTTTCTTCACTTTTCAAAAAAGTATTCAAAGTATTTATTGTAAATCAACCTAATGAAACAAAAAAAATCAAATAACATTATTTATAAGGCAAAACATAGTATTTTTGTTCTAAGCATTGGATGTGTACAATTTAATGACACATCTTACACAAAGAATATTATGTTTTGCAAAAATGAAGAACAAAGTGCAATATTATCTAACAATCCAAAATATGAGATATTAAAGATGAAAGACATATATGAAGAAGAAAAATCCATAAACTTTGTTGCATTATAAGAGAAATCAACATACAACATAAATATTATCAAGTTACAAGTTGATTCATCATGATATTAATAATCATATGAAAAAGATTAGAAGCAGATAACTAGAATAGAAATTACAAAATAAATAATATACATACTTGAAAATACTCTTGAAAAACACCAAAATAAAAGAGAAAATGGTAGAAAAGATGATGGTTACCCAAAAATTAAGCACCCTAAAATGGTCTTGAAATTCCATATTTATAGCCAAAATGAGAGCATTAAAATAATCAACTTAAATTAATTAAATAAAGTAAATATGGCATGTAGAGGTAAATTATAGGGTGTAATGATGATTTTGTGGTGAAATATGTGGAAAAATTGGGTAAAAAGGTGGCATTTTTAGACATAGGGGACAACGGTACATTGTGGGCTCAAGAGAAGGGTGCTGGTGGCTGGTTGGGTGGCTGGGCCAAGTGGTTCAGGCGGCTGGGAGGCTACTGCGGGCTGGGCCATGGGCTAGAGCTTGGCTGGGTGAAGGAAACGGCTGTGTCGTGGGGCAGGCGGGCCCGTGTGAGGAGAAGGAAGGTTTGCGCTTGGGCCTTGGGCTGGGGCAGACGCGGGCTGTTGGTGCAGGCTTGGGCCGTATGGAGGCAAGCAGGCCCGTGGGGTGGCTGAAGGCTGGAGCTTGGGCCTCCTTTTTGCTCTTTCTTTTCTCTCAAAAATGCCATTTTTCCTTCACTTTCCTTGCTTTTTCAAGAGCAAAAAATGCAACAAATTCTCTACAAAAATATGACGATGTACATTGTAGTTATAGTAGATATCCCACCTATTTTCAAGAAATTCTGAATAATTTACGGTGCCGAAAACATGGTTCAAACAATCACTTGCACACGTGCCTATTTTTTTTACCCACGTGCAAGTAACTATATTGAACTCTATTTTTCGATACCGTAAATTATTCGGAATTTCACGAAAATTTGTGGAATGCCTACAAATACTACAAAATACATCGTCATATAAAAAAAATTTGAGTTATGATTTCTCCACATGTCGAAAATAAAGACATTCATGCTGGTAAGAGTAAAAGTGACATATTTACTATAGAATTCCCCTATATCTTTGTATATTATAACTATGAGTTTAACATAAATGGTTGTTTTCTGTTTGATTTAAAGTTATCTAAATAATGTAAATAAATTTAAAAAAGTTAAAAGTAATAAAATCATCTAAATAAAGTAAATAAATTGAAAAAAAATAAAAATAATAAATTAGCCATAATAATTTCTCATCACAAATTTTAAAATTTCATATTAAAGTATTTAAATTACTCTATCAATTATGTTTTAAAACTATATCAAAAAAATATTTATGTGCTTAAATTTATTCTTTTCATTTTTTATTAATTATTTATTTTATCATTTAACTTATTTTGTTTATCCAAACATATACGTAATAGTGAAATAAAACATAAATATACATATTTTCTTATTTTGTTGTTTATTTTTTTTAATGAGAAATTATTTATTTTAACTGTTCTAACCATTAATTAAATAATATATATTAATACATAAATTTTTGTTGGAATTAAATTTTTTAAATTAAATAATTAAAATTTGTTCAGATAAACTTTTTAAATTCATAGATTTAATTTAGAATTTTTTTAAAAAATATAAAAAATATTTTTTAGAAAAAAACTATAGATAATGTTTTAGTTTTTTTAATATGTTTATGTCATTCTTTTACATTATATGACATTATTTATTTATTTAAAATTTATATGATAATTAAAAAACATAATAAAAATAAATTAATATATATTCTAAATAAAACTAAATAAACGTGCACATTGTATGTCATTTTTACCTAGTATATATATACATATGAATTTTCTTAGGTAGGGGCATCACGTTTTCTCTTATCGTACGAGCGTTTTATATTTTCGCGACACTTGGAGAAATTATAACTCAATTTTAGTTATAACATGCATTCCGCTAATTTTTTAAAAATTTTGAATAATTTATGATGCCGAAATCAGAGTTCAAATAGTTAGTTGCACGTGTGCTTGATTTTTTTTGTACACGTGGAAAACATATTATTTAAACTCTGATTTCAGCTTCATAAATTATTCAAAATTTCTTAGAAATTGACAGAATGTCTGTTATAACTATAATGTACGTCATCATACAAAAATTTGAGTTATAATTTTTTCAAATACTAAAAATAGAAGAAAACGCATCTATGATAAGGGCAAAAGTGATGCCCCTCCCTACCTATGAAGCACTATATACGTATGCATAACACCACACACAAAAGAGAGTAAATAAAATAATTGAATAATTTTAAAGAAATGAATAGCGCAACATAAATGTAGAGAAGCTACAGTGTCAATTTGTAATTTCTTTTTAAGAAGAGCATTTGCTCTATAGTAAATTTGATAGTTTTGAGTGATATTTATAAAGACTGGCTACTTTAAAGAGTGTGCAAGAGCACTATAAAAAGTACAATATATTAAAAATACTGGTTACTAAATTTACTTTAGTCTTCATTTACTTTTTATTATAATACTAAATTTGATCACAATCGTTTGCATACGTGGTTGACAACAATTTCAAAATTAATATATATAAATAGGAGCTCATTTTTAAATGATTTTGAATTCTGATTTACTTTTAATAATTTTTTGTAAAATAGTAATTGTTTAAAATTTTCGATCGACTGTTTGAATTTTTCGACTATCTGTATAAATTTTCAACTAGTTGTTTAAATTATGAGATGTCATTTTATAAAAAAAAAAATTATTAAAACTAGACTAAAATGCAAAATAACATTTAAAAAATAGATCATATATATAAATATGATATTTACGAGAATGTATGATTTTAATGAAAGAAAGAAAAAATCAAAATTATTATATTATATTTTTTATTTTAAAGACCATGGTCTGGGGTAAATGATATGAACCTCATGTTATTGCATAAGTGAGCTAACATTAACACCTTACACATTCATGAAAAGTAACCTAGTATTATGCATATTTTTATTTTCATTAGTGTTCAAATTTTTGGTGCTGCAATCAATTTTTCAATTAACACATATAATCATATCATATCATATTTGTTTATTGTTCAAGTCAGAAAAAGAGACAAGAATTGAGAACCATAGTTATCACTACTAGAGACTATGCTTGCAGTAGTCACAATTATTTATTTAGTGGTTCACAAACATAATTATTCTTTGCTTGACTCAACAAATTTCAGTGGTAGTGGTATCAGTATAAGTAGAAGTATAAGAAGGTTGTCAGAAAAGTATAACAAATATTAGACATATAGGGTTAATAAGTGAGTGAATGCATATGTTAACAAAGAAATCACTTAAAAATATACATATATATATATATATTAAGATATGGTCCTATAGTGTACATTAATCATGTGATTCTGACTGACCATTCCCTTGAACCCATTTCCCACTTTCTACAGTTTTCACTGCACATACTAAGGGAAAGAAAAAATTAAAATTAAAATTCTCTGCCTTTGGTCTCTAGTGGCTCTTCTGATTGTGCTTGGGGTCCTACTCATCAAACATTCAATTTCTTGGTAAAACCAAACCCAACTAAGTTTTATATAAAAATATATTACAGGGCAGTGAGAGTCAGAGCTGTTAAAACCTCTACCAACCCAAACCCAGTTTAATTTACAGTTTTAATTATAGATCGTGAGCCCCCACAAAACACACCAGAGAGAAATGAATAATAATAATAAAAAAAAAAAGAGTAGAGTTAGGCATATAAATATACATAGATATTTATCTATTTATTAAAACTGAGACTTCGATTGTGGTGAAAATGTTTTTCAAACTGACATGGTCAATATTACTCTTTTGGGATTTTTGTTTATGATCTCTGTATGTTAAGAAAAATTATAATGCAATGCAACCCTTAATTCATTTCCAAATTACAATTGCACCCATTCGATTGTGTTGTTGTCTCTTTTGTAAATAAAAGGGAAAAATGGTGTTGGAATCGGTGTTGAAGTACACAAACATAACAGTCAGTGGTCAGTAATTAATAGTGTTTATTCTCTAAGACCATGCTTAGCTGTTAACCAGTCAAATTTACATACTTAACTATATTACTCTTTTCTGCTTTGTCAGACTCAATGCACCTATGAACATTACTGTATATGTTCATTAACTTTATTGGAAAAATATTTCCTTTGGAGAATCAGAAAACTTAGGTGTAAGATTAAAAAAAGAAAAAAGGGGAGGGAGGAGAGTAATTAATTCACCACTTTTATTATTCTCCACTTTCTATTTTGAAAAGTAAAAAGGAATTTACAATGGAAGATAGAATGTGTTTGGTAATTATGAGGATAAGTGTGAAAGCAATGAGAAAAAGAGAAGATTACTCAACGATTTTAGAATTAGAGTCGCTATTTGATAACGAAAGATATATATATATATATATATATTTATACAATGGATTTGAATCTTCAAGATTAACTTATTTTTGATATTTTCAATAATGGGGAAGTTTTTTTGGAAGTAAATTGTCCACTCAACTGTAGACGAATGAAAAAGGTTAAAACAAGTGGAGCATGGGAAATTTTGATTCTTTTTTTTAAAAAAAAAAAAGACTTCAAGAACCTAATTACTATAAGACTCCACTTAATAAATAAATTATATCAGCGCTCAGATATCTAATTAAACAAAGTTTTCAAGATATAACGGTAAGTTAAAGATCATTATAGTACAATTTTATTTATTTTATAATTAAATAGCTTTAGTCACGTACTTTATACAAATAATACATGCACATTTTATACACACTCATGAGATATATTTTAAACCATTCATATTGATAAAAATATCCATCTTCGCGATTTAAAACTGCTAACAGAGTCTTTTTGACCATTCAAAATCGATGTGCTATGTTGAGACAAGGTGTATCCTATTTGAAGAGTTGTGAACCATTGAGATAGGTCCCCATAAAAAAAAAACTTAAATATTATTAATTCACTAATAACATACCATTAACAAATCTAACCAAAATATATAAAATAAAAGTTTACATCATATCTTATAATACAATTAGTATTTAATATCAAGCTAAATAAGTAAATAAAATCTAACGTAAACAAGTTAACCTAAAGTTAATCAACTTGTGTAGAGTACATCATAACATTAACTCGGTTAAGAACTCAATACATTCATAATGCACTAAGTTGATGTCATCCATCGTTTAGAAGCCCTAGCTAGGTCTGTATCGACAATTACCTTAGAACCGCTGAGATAGACCATCCTAAAGTCCTATCTCAATGGTTAAAATGATGTTACCTAAGTGTATATATTGTTGGGAATTTATGGCTTACACACTATACAACAATAATGAATTATAGGAATAAAATCAATAATACAAACCCTAGAGACTAATCAAGAAACACATGTTATGGAGAAAATTCAAAGATTAAAGCAAGATTTAAAAAATGATGTAAAATAGATAGTGAAATTTCTTTTCCTAAATAAATGAAATCCTCGGATAAAATATAATATAACTATCAAATGTGGAAACACAAAATATAACGGGAAACTAAAAAATGAAATCCAAATAGTCTATCTTAGATAGTTAGAGTTTTAGAGAGATACAACATTTGAATTGAATAATTAATTCTTCAAACTTGAAAGAACATCAAAAAGTTTATACATGATGAGTATCGCTATCCAAAATCTCTATTCCAAGTCTTCCCAAAGTTGCTTGAAGCTTCACCAAGATGAAATGAGAAGTGGGATTTAACAAGCATTTGGAACTCACACAAGTCAAGCAATTATTGATGAGTTTCTTGGAAAAACTGAGTGTTCTTAGAAAACTAGAGACAGAGAGAGTTGAAAAGTGTGATCAAGATTTTTTAACTCTTATTTATAGTGTAGACGTCGTCATTCGGCTTAACCAATAGTAAACAACCTTTTACCCACACATTTTTGGAGCCAAAACACAAATTAATTTAATGTGTCAGGCGAAATGTCACCACTATCAGACGACATGTTCAATTATGACATTAGACTCTAAATCTAATAGTCTATAGACCTTGCTATTTGAGGCATAGCCTACATATACAATTAATGACCATTGGACCCAACTTGGTCCTTTTAGCCCCAATGATCTTGCAATAGGCAAGATACCCCAACACTTTGAGATACCCCAACACTTTGAGATACCCTATGTTGGGTCTCTTTCCTTCTCATATCTCATATGATGAAATTTTATTATTCTTTAAAGGAATATGGTTTAGAATATGACAAGCGGATAGCAAGGCTTCTCCCCATAATGTAAAACTCAAATTTGCATGTATTAGCATAACATTTATGTATTATACCATGCATTTCACAAAACAAATTGAATTCTTTAGAAAAGTATTCACCGTCTCTATCACTTCTTATTACTTTGATTTTCTTTTCCAATTGATTTTAAACTTCAGCTTTATATATTTTAAACATGCTAAAGGCTCCATCTTTATTCTTAAGCAAATAAACATATGTGAATCTAGAACAATCATTAATAAAGATAATGAAGTACCTATGTCCACCCCTAGTTATTATTCCATTCAATTCACATAAATCACTAAGTATCAAATCTAACAAGTTAGTTTCTCTTTCAACACAAGGATAAGATTTCTTTATCGTCATAGATTTAACATATAGTTTACATTTATCATGCTCAACGTCATTGCATACAATTAAACCATATTTAATAACTCTTAAATATCTACTATAACCTATAAAAGCAAGTCTATTATACCACAAAGTAATAGAATCAAGGTCAAGCACATAACATGAAGATGTGGATGCATTATTATCAAAATTTGAGTCTTGAGTACACAACTTAATCATTTCATCACACACATACTCTTTCCCCACAAAGTAGTTTTCCTTGGACAAAATTAGCTTATCAGACTCAAACAACGCTTTGATGCTCGGTTTGCTTAACAGATTTCTACTTATGTGCATAACATACAACACATTTGTAAGAAGAACTTTCTTTTCGAATGTGAAGTAGAGATCAACATTTCCCTTGCCTGTGACCTTGGATCTATGCTCATTCTCCATTTGGAATTCATAGCCATCCTTTGTTTCTCAAATCTCTTGAAGATCTCTCTATCATAAGTTACATGAATGGTGACACAAGTGTCATATCAGCATCCTTGCAGTTTGCCTTGGATGGCATTCACCTCACTCAAGGTTGTGACCAACTCCTCTTTGGTTGTGTTGACCTTGCATCCAGAGTTGGTAGATTTTCATAACTTACATTCCCTAGACAAGTGACCACTCTTGCCACAAACAAAATAAGGGTCTTTAACACCCCTGAATTGTCCTTCATTCTTCCTTAGGGCTAGATAATTGTCCTTCCTTGATTGGGGCTTCTTGTGGGCCTTCCCTTTTGATTGAGAGGTTTTCTCTATGGAATTTGCCTTGGATGTCCCTCCATTAGACTCTTCCATACACTTGTCTCTAGAATGAGACTCTTCTTCAATCCTTAGGTGCTTAAGGATTTCTTCCAAATATACCTCTTCATTCTTATGGAGAATCTTCTTTCTAAAGCTCGTCCAAGATTGAGGAAAATTTGCTATTATACCACCCACAATAAAGGACTCCATCAAGGTTATCTTTAAAGTAGACAACTTATTCACAATAACTTGCAATATATGTACTTGAGGGAGTAAGGGTTTTCCATCAAAATTTTAAATTCGATATATTCATTTATGAGGAATTTCTTGGTACCTTTTTCTTCTGTTTTGTATTTCTTCTCAAGTGCTTCCCAAATTTCATTTGCCGATGTTGTGTTGGTGTAGAGATCATAGAGGCGATCCAAGAGAGCATTGAGAATGTGGCCGCGACATATGAGCTCATCTTCTTCACGCTCCTTCCTTTCTTTGATGACTTCTTGAGAATCATCATCCTTTGGTGCACCCAAAGTTTTCAAATCTTTGTCAAGTATGTAGTGAACCTTCAAAGTTATGAGAAGGAACTTGATCTTGTCTTGCCATCGAACAAAGTTAGAGCCATCAAATCGATCTAGTCTTACTAGATCTTAGGACATGAACTTAATGGCTTAAATTGATGAACTTTCCTCCATAGTGTTTAGGTTAGAACAAGAATCTTAGAAATAAAAACTCTTTGGAAGATAAATCTAGGGTTTGGAGATAGAGATATTTTCTTGTTGGGGATATGGCTTAATACACAATTGGAATTTTGTAATTCAAATAAATCAAAACTTAAGATGATCTAGTTCACAATAGAAGAATAACATAAATAATATCAAGAAATAGAGTTGACCCTTGGAGAGAAAAACCCTTAGTTACATAAAATCATAAACATTGTGATTTGATGTGAAATAATGGAGATGACAAAATGCTTGACACAAATTGAATTTGTTGTCCAAAAATCTCTACTCCTAGCCCCCCTTTAGAGATTGCTTGAAGCTACTACAAGTTGGAACAAGATTTGGATTTACAAGCCTTAATCTTCAAACAAGCCAAGCTTTCTTTATGAAGATCTTGGAGAAAACTAGTAATCATTATGAGTTAGAGAGAGAGGGTTTTAGAGAGAGGGAGAGTGGGGAGTGATAAATTCACTAAAGTCTCAAATGAACCCCCTTAAATATTATATGAATTGTCTTTAGTGTTAACCAATGAGATTAGATCATTTTAAACTAAGTTTTGGAGCCAAAATCACGTAATTGTACAACCTGTACAGACTACCTAAGCGATGTGTCGCCTACATGCAGGCGGCGCATCGCCTGTTTGGGATTTTGCATCCCGAGTGATGTATTTCTTCCCTTAGGCGATGCAACACATATATTTCTAAAATAACGCCCCAAAACCTCTCCAAATGCCTCCAAAAATTTTGGGTACTCTTATATACTCCAAATAAATTAGTTGGACCCAAAAAAATAATTTATAGATGCCTATACCATAAGTCAACTCGCTCATGTTGACTTTAGTGAAATCGTTATGGTTTTTTCACTTTTTTATGCCTAACAAATTTCACTATGTATTTAACCAATCTTAATAGATTATACAACAAATTTTGCACTAGTTGCAAAATTGGTTACAATTCATTATCTTCTAGTTGTTGCAACGGCTAAAGGTTGGTCTTTGCATCAACTTGATGTTTAGAATGCTTTCTTACATGGTGACATTTCTATGGAAATTCATATGCTTTCGTCATCTAGTTTTAATCAACGGAGGAAAACAACAACACGTTTTTATATGGGCTCAAACAAGCATCTAGAAATTGGTATTCCAAGTTTTCTCATACAATTTGCATGTCTGGGTTTGTTCAATCGCAAGCATATTATTCCTTTTTCACCAAAAAAAAAAGAGATTTGTTCACATCAATTCTCATCTACATGGATGACATGATTAATACATGAAATGATTTAGAAGATATAGAGACATTAAAATTATTTTTAAACTCTCAATTTAAGATAAAAGATCTCAGAAAACTAATATTTTCTTATGATTGAAATGATACATTGGAGCAAAGGTATAAGCATTTCATAGAGAAAATATACCTTTGACTTACTTGATGAAGCATAATTTCTAGGAATAACACTTGTTTCAATGCCAATGGAACAAAACTTTAAGCTTACACCAACTCAAATGGAATTATTACTCAAAGATTATTTATGGCTCATTAGAAAGCTTATATACATGGTCATTACAAGATTAAGAATCCAATACCAAATTCATTACCTCAACAAATTCGTAAGCCAACTAAGTAAACCTCACTATGGAGTGGCAGTTCATACCTTAAGTATTTGAAAGGGTGAGACAATGTTTACCAGCCCTGGACGACTTCAAATTAAAAGCTTACTATGATGTAAATTGGGGAAGATGTCGAACAACTAGACAATCAGTCATGGGTTATTGGGTATTTATTGGAAAAAATTTAGTGTCATGGAAGACTAAAATGCAAACTATAGTGTCACATCCCTTGGAAAATATTAAGCAATGGCAGTAGTAACATGTGAACTTATGTGGCTGAGATATGTCTTCAAAAGCTTAGGAATCAAAAGTTCACTATCGACCAAGTTTTATTGTAACAACAAAGATGCACTTCACATAGTAACTAATCCTATTTTTTAAGAAAGAACTACATATATTGAAATGGGTTTTCATGTGGTGAGAGACAAAATCAAGCTGAAGCAATTGACAATTGCATTCAAAACTTCACAAACTCAAGTTGATGACTTATTATTTTCAAACTTGTGCAGAGTTCATTTCATATTATTTTCAACAAATTGGGTGTTCGTGATATTTATGTTCCAATTTGAGGCAGGGTGTTGTTTAGTTGAGTTTGTTATTATGTTTTTCTATGTATGGAGAGCACGATTTACATATAAATGAAATAATATAACCAACTTGAGTTATAACTTCTTTTTCATTTTTATCAAAATTATTTAAAACAATCTAGTAAAAGGTACCACCTTCCGCCATAGACAAAGATTTATGCCTCATCATTTAAGATACACGTGGAACAAATAGTTAAATTCATGATGACTTTAATGAAAATATTCAAAGAAAGAAAAAAGATTGTTTTTAAATCAATGTAAGAACTTATCACAAGATAGATAATTCTTTTGACGAATACTAGGATAGGAATTGAATTTTTGGCCTATATATTTATTCTAGGGAAATTTGCAGGTAAAATATTCAAACTTTCATTTTACTAACACTTAAATACTCAAAATTTATTTTTACAGCAAAAGTACCCAAACGTTAGATTTCCTTACATCGCGTAAGTACCAAACATTTAGTGTTATTTTTTACCTTTAAATGGTCATGTGTCAGCAAACAATTGGTCCACATCAATTATTTTCTTAGTTATTATTTAAAAATAAAAAAAACTTATCAAAATATAAAAAGTAAAAGAAAATAAATTTAAAAAATTTATTATTTTAAAATTTTTAATATATTAATTTTTCAGAAAAAAAAAATCATGCACTCTCTTTCTGATCTCGATACCTTTCTCTTTATTTCTCTTTCTCCACTCTCATCTTCTTATTCACAACCAGATCTGGGCAATCGAGCAGTCGGGGTGTCACATCGGTGAGGAGCGGCAACTTGGGACAGATGAGCCAAAACTCGTTCATCTCTTCTTCTTCTTCTTCTTCTTCTTCTTCTTCTTCAGATCTAGGCCGGTGGCGATGGAGATCTAGGCTTCGAGCTAGGTGACGACTTATCTCAAGGTGTAGGGGTTGGCGATGGAAGGGGCGGCCGACGATGGTCGATCAAGATTTTGATTTAGTTTTTTTGGTCGTTTTGTTCATATTTTGAACTGGAGTTCTTGGTGTTGGTTAAGTTTGTTAGATTTAGATTTGATATTTTAATATTTGTCTTGAGTTTTTGTTGGTGGATATTGTTGGGTTTTATGCCCTTACAAAACCATATTTTTTATGTAATTCATTTATTATCAAAAAAGTAGTAGAAATATTTTTGTTCAATCAAATTGCATTGTTTACATGTTTTCTTACATGATTAATTATTATTAATAAAAAATTTATAAAATCTCGAACTTATGTATAGTTACAATTATAGTGACTCAGCCGCTGTGGATTATAATTGTAATTATATGTTCAAAAGTATTTTGTCTTAAGATTAATCGGTACACTGAATTTTTACTGATTCGGTAATCTACGATAAGATTTACGTACACATCTGGTGTGATGTCCTATCCAGGACATTGACCAAGTAGAAAGGATCTGATGTATTTTGTTACATTGGACTTGACTAGTATTGATTATTGATAAGATAAGTAAGTATCGTTAATATCAAATCTAATCATATCACATTGTTGGCCATAGGTCAATTCAATCTTAATTTTGAGTGATTAATATTTTGCTAATTATATTATTCAAGTTTTTTGATTTATTCGTTACCAGCTTACCCTACGGACTAGCTCATACTTACATATTGGAGATATGGTAGAATAATTGAGTAAGAGTATTTATCATAGACATGAAATCTATAGCTTTTGTTTAAGAAGTGAAACGATGATTTCCTTATAGCTTGGTTCAAGTGTTAAATGATAGAGTACTCATTTCTGTAATTAAGTTTACGAAAATAGCATTTCCAAGGAACTTATTGGGAGTTAAGGATAAAATAACAATGAGGGGTAAAACGGTAATTTGCACCCATCTTATTAATAGATCATCTATAGATGATTGAATGACGGTTATGGTTATAACAATGGATAACGTATTTACATTTGGTGTAAAGCATTCTACGAATTCAAGAGTGCAATTATGAGTCTATAGTGGAGTCACGATGAATTAATAAGGTAGTGAGATTATTTTTTATAAATAAACTCAAGATAACTTATTGGAGCTTGAGTTCATGGATCCATGGTCTCCATGTCATTTCTTATAAAAATGATGAATCTATTAGTCTTGAATAATTAATTTAATTATTAATTATAAAAATATCATATTAACTAGGTCAATGAAAATAAATAATGTTAAATTATTTATTGATATTTTGTGAGAAAATAAATAGAAGAAACTTTGAGGTTTTTATTGCAAAGTCTAAAAAAGATAGTATTATAGCCAATTGTGACAATTTTGTTAATATTGATAAATTTGTATTAATATTAATAAAATTAATTAAATAAATGTCAAAATTATAATTGTTTAATTTTGGCAAGTATATAATTAATTTTAATTATTAAATAATTAAAATAAAATGAGAAACTAAAACATATTTTATGTCATAGCTAATTTCCTATATATACTAGTGTTATAGAATGCATTAGGTTAGATGAATTTGACAAGGTAAAAATTCACTCCAAATATTCTATACTTAGTCGCCCACTCTCTCTTAGTTTTCTCTCTAGGAATTCTCTTCTCATGTGTTAAGACTTGCCCATACAAACACTAGGTTGTTTTAGATAAAAACTTGGAAGATTGTGGTCTTGTTTCAAAGCAGTTTGAATTCCTTGCAATACCTGGCATTCAACAAGGACAAAAGGTTAGAGAATCGAAATGTTGTAGTCATTGTTCCGTTACTCATCTCGTAAGTACTTTAATGGCTTTCTTATTGTATTTACATGTCTCTGTAATATTCACATGCTCGTATGATTTTATACTTTCTACTATGTATATTGTTTTGAATATATATTTATAGGAAGCATGCATCTAGACTTATAAATGAGATCCTACAACTGGCTTCAGAGCCAATGGTTACTACTTTATATACATGTAAGTGATTTTTTGAGATGTTAGATATATTGATTGGATGATAGTATAATTATTTGCATGTTTAAGTTTTATGTATATGTGATGCTAAAATAATATTGTTAATAAATTTTGTATGTTTATGATTGTTTATGTGTGTTTTATTTTATTATATAAAACCCATAAACTCTGTACATTAAATAAAAATTTGAAAAATTGCACAAAAATCATTTTTTTTTGCAATGCGTTTTTCACTTTTTGATTTCATTTTCCTATATATATTTGATATGGTTACAAACATACAGGTTAATGACCATTTTTTTTACTTTTTGGGAGTCCATATATATAAAACAAAACAAAAAAGGAAACACACTTTTATATGCAGAGGCAATTGAAAGAAAAATGGATGTGCGTTTTTGGCAAGCATTTTTTTGGAAAAAAAAACATATGGAGGGCAATTAAAAAAATTATTTATTTTTGATTTGTATCTTTAATTCCTTAATAAATGGTATATTTTTGTGCAAGTAAATATCTTTTGGTATATTTTTTTTCTAAAAAGATAAGATATTTTTTTTAAATGTGAACAATTGAATTAATTTTTATTTGATTAATATTTTGAAGATTGATTGAATTAAAATTAATTGTGATTAATTAATTGATTGATTTCATGAAATTGATTGATTAATTTCTTTTTGCAATAAATGTATACATGCATAGATTAGTAACATGCCATATAGATTGTATACTAAACTCATCCAATTAATTAACATGTCATGCATCATTATAATTGTCATTTTTTTCAAATTTGTGTGTATATGATGGCTTATAGTGATGTCCCATTACTTTAGATAGTGGGAAAAAAATCAAATAAAATGAGTCATAATCTTGATAGGTTTTATTTGGGCCCAATTGAAAAAGAAAAGTTTAAATTCCTCTTTCGTGGATGATTCCACTTGTGAAGACTCATTTATTTTGTATTACTAGATTGGACCAAATCAATTGAATAACGATCAATAAAACTAAATGTTTAAATTTCCGTCTTTTACATTATGTATGAAAGTAAGGAGGTCTTATAGTGGGAACGACATACTGAACATAACCTTCCTCCATGCAAGCCCAAATTATTAAGGCTCATTTACCTAAGTTGGACTTGATTGTATTAGGTTAATTCTAGTTGAATGTAAATTAATTGATTAGCAACACATTAATTCTAAATATTTAAAGTGGATTTAAATGGGTATTTTAGAATTAAAATAAATCTATACTAAGGTTTATTAATTATTTTAAATAATATGAAAAACCTAGTTTTGTAAATTTCACAAGGTAAATACTAAATTAAAATAGTGAGCTTTAATTTTTTAAATTCGATCTCCACCATTAATTTAACAAGGTTAGAGTTTTGTGGGGCCTTATGGCGCTTTGATTACGTTTCTTAGGATAGATAATTCGTAGATAATTGCGTTTCTACGAATGGTGTTCACTAGACTTTTAACAAGGTTAAATTTCTTAGGATAGATAATTATAGATCAAACCTTTATAAACTTATCCCTACAGTGACTATGAGAACTAAGTCTATAATAATTGAAATCGTGGGTCTAGCTTATAAAGTTTGAAATATTTAATTTCGTGACTTTGATCGAATATGAAGGTTATTAAATATAGTTTTAGACTATTATTGATTGAGATGTTTTCTCTATTTAACTAAGTAAATTTGTGATTCTCACCTACTGGGACACATGTATTCATGGATAGTTAAAATACCTTAGAAATAGTAGATATGTGTTTTATAGTATTTTACATATCCATGCATATTTTATATGTTTGAGCTATTTCAAAATGCTTATGTTATTATATGTTTGTTAAATAACACATTGATTTCTGTTGGGAGAGAGTGAGATAACACCACCTCAAAATTTAGAATCTACACAAAAATGGATTGACAGAGACTAAATAAAGATTTAGAAAGATTATGCAAACCCAAGTTGGTGAATGGTCTTCTTCAACCTTGATGAACCTTCAAAACCCTAGTAGAACCACCACTTTGAGCAATTCCTTAGAACAATGCAACATCACAAAACCAAGGCTTATACACTTTTCTTAACACTGTCCTAATACTCTATTTCTTAGCCACCATGGATGCTGGAGGCCTTTCTAGGAGGAAATGGGGATTGAGATTGAACAAGCCTTAAACTCACAAAGTCAAACACTTTCTTAAACTCCCCGTAACCCCCCAGTAACTAAGGTAAACAACGTAAAAAAAGAACCCAATTCTGTACCGGTTCCGGAAGAGTAATGAAAAAGGGGATGTTTTGTTAATAGGAAAAATAAGGTGTTTATAGTTGTAGCGAGGATGTTTGGCCGTGCCACTCTCCTTAGAGATGCATGCCATAATTTTCATCAATTCATAAGGTTCTCATGACCCTTATATAGAGTAGGCATCATCATTAGGTCTAACCAATAGGATTATACTTGTAAAACACGT
Organism: Humulus lupulus; assembly: GCF_963169125.1. NCBI lineage: Eukaryota > Viridiplantae > Streptophyta > Magnoliopsida > Rosales > Cannabaceae > Humulus > Humulus lupulus. The sequence continues at coordinate 263,475,900 of NC_084793.1, forward strand.
CATTTAAAGCTATTTATGTAACTTGTACGTACTCTAGTAGGTGACATGTCGCCTGCATGCAGGCGATGCTACTCCACTTGGGTGGTGACATGTAACGTCCCAAAATTACCTGATAAGGCTCCAAGCCTTAATTAGGTTTCCAGAATGGCAATATATGGAATTGTGTGCTTATTTGTTGTATTTAATTGTAATTTTGTGGATTATGTGATAATATGACTAGTTGTGCATGTTTAAAAATATTAAATATGCATGTGGGCTCGTTTCTTATTAGAAGGGAAATTATGGTAATTTGGCTTGTTGCGAGCATACTCGTATATTTATGTGATAAATGTGTAAGACCACATTATTATGTGGGTTTATTTGGGTTACTCGGCACAAGACGATCCTAGGGAGCAAGTTACCGAGAAAGTCACAACGGGACCCAATATCCGACTCGGGGCGAGTCGAGGGGTATTTTAGGTATTAGGCATTTAATTGGGTTATCGGGTAATGGAAATGAATAATTGGAGACATATTTGAAATTAGTGAGTTTAGGAGGGATATTGGGGAATTTGACCATTTTGCCCTCATGGACGTTTTTGGAACCCCGAGCCTCGGGATTAACTTAAGTCACTTAACTTAGGGAACTAAAGACAAAAACAAAACAAGTAAACACACACTAAGAAGCTTGGACCGACTCTCTCTCCTTCTCTTTCACTTTTGTGCTCTCAAAGCTTTCCTAAGCAAACCATTGAGGAACTAAGGAATTTTTGGGCTAGAAATAAGAGAATTGATGCTTAAACTTGGGGGATTACTTATGTTGTAGTTTTCAGGATTAATCATCAGTGGAGGTAAGCTCTAGACCATGGTTTTGTCTTTAAATTTTGTATTTCCATGGCTGTTTTAGTGTGCTCTTGAACCATCTAGCTAATGAATTGAATTGGTGATTTAATGAGTTTTAGGACTGAATTTTTATTGGGTTTTGTTGCTGGGAACATGTTAGAAATATTGTAGTAATTGAATTATGGTTTTGGGGTGAGTTTGGATTAGTTTGGTTTGGGATTAGCTACTGAAAAGTGTGAAAATTCTGGGTTTGTGGGGCCAAGTCACGGCCTTGTTCTTGAGGGGTCACGACTCAGCCTGAACCCAGGCCTTGGGAGGCCTCTGTCTGGGAGGCGCGCCGCGACCCTATAGGGTAAGTCGCAGCCCGTGCCTCTTGATAGCGAGGAGGGGGCTTGCTGATAGGAGGGGCGCGTCGCGACCCTTCGAGCCAGGTCGCGGCCTGCCTGGGCATTTTGGCCTTATGGAGTTTGTTTTAAAAGGGAACCTTTTTCTTAGGGCCCGGGATCGATTCTACTAACCGGTTTAGTGGAACTCGAGGCCTCAAAGGCTAGGGCTCGGTCCGGAAGCCTTTATTCGATCGTTGTAGATGGAAACCTATTTTATGATTGTGACTAGGTTACCGCTAGGGGCTCAGAACCGGGATTGTGCTCGAGGGTCGTTCTTATTTACTCTTACTCGGACCTGAGGTAAGAAAACTGCACCCAATACATGTTATACGTGGATAGGGCTTGGCCCGACTGTTATCAATTATCTTGACTAGGGCTTAGGCCCCAAGGACATTTATATTTAAGCTTTTGCTTCACATGTTGGTTGATATCTGCTTAAGTGTTTTATGACTGTTGTGTGAATTTCGTGGTTAGGACATGAGGCCCCGTATAATAAGTATCACTAGTATCACAAGAATTGTTATTCGGTGGTGTTATGTGGTTAACAAGCATATGTGCTTATTCTGATGGGATATGCCTATCTATTTCTGTTTTTGTATTGAGGTTTGTATTCCTAGATCAAGGCTTGACTTATTAGTCAAGGACGATAATAGCGCGCTGGTCGAGAGGCTTAGGCCTGAACCAACAACATATTATTACGTTGGGCGACCCTATGGTCGATGAAATATTAAAGCGCCAGGTACACTGGACTAGCTCTATGGCTAGTTACGCAAGGCTAAGGGCAAAGGCCCCAGGTGACTCTATGGTCATGTAGCTTGGGTATAGGGCCCCTGGATTGACTCTATGGTCAATTGTTTAGGGTAGCGACCCCAAATTGGTCCAATGACCACTTGTTTGTAACTGAATGACTATTTATGTAGGTTATTATTATTTCTGGACGTGCTAGATAAGTATCTGGAAGTTTATATTATATGTTTATGCACATGTTGAGTTTTCTTGCTGAGCCTTGGCTCACGGGTGCTTTGTGGTGTAGGTAAGGGAAAAGGAATGCTTGACCAGCCATGAGTTGGAGAGCTTTGGTGGCGGCATGTACATACGCGGCTGCTCGACTACCACAGCCAGGGACATCTCAAAGGAACTAGCGTTATAGCCCTGTTTTTCCCACTTAGGTCGGCTGAATGTAATTTTGATGAATATTCACCATTTTAAAAGCTAGTTGTAATGTTTTGGGATCTCATGTTTGTACGAAACTATTTTTTATATAAAAGTCAATGGTTCTTTTGACCAAAATATTTAACCCTAACCCTTGACATTAACCTTAGTTACACATTTTAAACCAAATTACTTGGTTAGCAAGTCTGACACAATTTTAAAGTACCCTGTGTAACGGTCCTAGATTAGGAGGACGTTACAACTTGGTATTGCCAAGGTTTAAGGGTTCCTGAAGATTGGCTGGGCATGTACACTCACCACTAAAGACAAGCTCGACTCAGGGTATGGTAACTATTATGTGTTTATAAGTTCAATTGCTTAAACATGATATGAATGCCTTATCTGCATGCCAGTATAGGAAGCATGAGATAGTCTGATAGGGGCCTGGCCCTTGACTGCTGTATGAATAATAAAGAACATGCTTATTAGCTATGTTATACTTGTGGAAATTCATGGATATGCTTATGCGCATTTTTAATTGTTGATGGATATCAGGAAGTGCTTATTAGCACTATGAATGAATATATTATGTGATGGCATTCTTCTTAGCATTGCACTTGTTTGTTATCTGTTGATCTTCGACCGTCAAGCGGCAAGAGGTATAGTTATTACTTAACTAACGGCCAATTTGATCTCTGTAGGGTGGATTGGGTAACAGTATGATTCCTCAAAGGTCAGAGAGACTGGCTGGCCAAGAGTTACAGGTCAGTGAAGGGAATGACCAGGGCCAGGCCCCACCGCCAGCTTCAGAAAACTAGCAATAGGTGCTTGCAGACTAGCGAGCCAGATTAGAGAGGTAGGAAGATGAAATACACCTCTTGAGGCAGCAACAGGTTCCAGCAGGGAACCTACAGGCTGCGGTAACGGTAGTGGTACAGCCAGAGGTATAAATTGTTGTACAGCCCCAAGCAGAGGGAGATAAGTGGGAACTCCTGTATGACAGGCTAAGGAAGTAGCACCCTCCAGTCTTTGAGGGCGGTTCAGATCCACTGAAGGTTGAGCAATGGATGACCATGATAACCACCATCCTGGATTGTTATAAGGGTAAGTGGTAATGAGAGAGTAGCCTGCGCCACTTATATGTTTCGGGAAGACGCCCGAATATGGTGGGAGGTGGTTTCCCAAACCAGAGCAGTTACCACCATGGAGTGGGAAGAGTTCAGGACCTTATTCAATGAGAAGTATTACAATGACATAGTTAAAGCTGCGAAGGCTGAGGAATTCAGCAAGCTACTTCAGGGTAATATGAAAATGACTAATTACGCCCTGAAGTTTGACAGGTTGGCAAAGTTTGCCAGGGATCTAGTGCCCACTGATAGGACCAGAAGATAGAGATTTCTTCAGGGGCTATAGGCTATGATAGCCCGGGACGTTTGTATTACTACTGTGTCAGGAGTGACTACCTATGCACAGGCTGTGGAGAAGGCGCTTACAGCTGAGAGCGCAGAGAACAAGATCTGGCATGACAATGCAGCTAGAAGGGATTCTAGACACCGGGACCTCCATTCTCAGGTTTTGGTAGAGGCGGAGGCCCCATTGATCAGAAGAGGAAGACTCTGGACACAGTTTCAACTCCAGGGCAAAATAGAAGGCCATGGGGCATACAGATGGGCCACCAGAGTGGCGGTGAGACATGGAGGGCATTTCTAGAGTGTGCTAGGTGCAGGAGGCGCCATATTGGGGAGTGCCAGGCGAAGGCCTATTTTGTTTGTGGTAGTACGGGGCACTTGAACAAAGACTGCCCGAGAGCCAGAAAGGAGGAGCCAAAGAGGGTGGATAGCCAGACGCCAGCTCGGGTGTTCACCTTGACCCAGGCAGAGGCCGAGGCTAGTCTTTTGGTAGTTACAGGTCAGCTTTCTAGTGCTAGAACCTTCTATATTGTTCTTATTGATTCGGGTGCTCTGCACTCTTTTGTTGCTAGTAGGGTTATAGATGGATTGTGTAGACCATGTGACTTTTATCCTGTGGGGTTTGGCACGATGTTGCCTACTGGGGAATTGGTGGTTTCCAGGGGATGGGTTAGATCACTACCAGTTAAAGTGGATGGCAGGGAGTTATCAGTTGATTTGGTAAAGCTTAAGATGACCGATTTTGACATAATTCTGGGTATGGATTGGTTAGAGAAGTATGGGGCAAAAATATACTGCAAGAAGAAGATGGTAACCTTTGAGCCCAAGGGTGAGGACCCCTTTGTATTCGTTGGCATTGAGCATGGACCATGTATACCTATTATATCAATACTTAGAGCTAAAGACCTATTGTAGGGGGGGATGCATAGGTTTCTTAGCTAGCATGGTGGATATCACTCAGGTCGTGCCAGTGGGGCTAGAACAGACCCGATTAGTCTGTGAGTTTCTGGACGTGTTTCCAGAAGATCTGCCAGGGTTACCTCCACACAGGGAGATTGAGTCTGTAATTGAATTAACGCTAGGGACATAGCCAGTGTCTAGGGCACCCTACAGGATGGCTCCAGCTGAGCTGAAGGAACTGAAGGTTCAACTACAGGAATTACTAGACTTGGGTTTTACCAGGCCCAGTTTCTCGCCATGGGGCGCACCGATCCTCTTTGTGAAGAAAAAAGACAGTTCTCTGAGGATGTGTATCGATTACAGAGAACTGAACAAGTTTACTATCAAGAACAGATATCCTCTGCCAAGGATTGATGATTTGTTTGATTAGTTGCAGGGTAGAACGGTGTTCTCTAAGATAGATCTTCGATCTGGTTATCACCAACTGAGGATCAAAGAGGAGGATATACCGAAGACAACTTTTCACACCAGGTACGAGCATTATGAGTTTTTGGTGATGATGTCATTTGGGTTGAGTAATGCCCCAAAAACATTTATGGATTTGATGAATAGAGTGCTCAAGGACTACCTGGACCAGTTTTTGATCGTCTTTATTGACGATATATTGATATACTCTCGGACAGAGACAGAGCACGAGCAACATCTTAGATTGGTACTTCAGAGGTTGAGAGAACACGGGTTGTATGCAAAGTTCAAGAAATGCGAGTTTTGGTTGCCACAGATGACTTTCTTGGGTCACATAGTCAGTAAGGATGGAATTAAGGTGGATCCAGCAAAGATTGAGGGAGTCAGAGATTGGCCAAGACCAAAGAATGCTTCAAAGATTAGGAGTTTCTTGGGATTGGTGGGGTATTATAAATGCTTTGTGGAAGGGTTCTCCAAGGTTGCGTCATCACTGACAGAGTTAACCCGCGAGAATCAAAAGTTTGTTTGGTCAGACAAGTGCGAAGACTGCTTCCAGAAGCTCAAGAAGAGTTTGATCACCGCTCTGGTTTTGAGCCTTCCTACAGATCAAGATAAGTTTGTAGTTTATTGTGACGCTTCGAGGCAGGGTCTGGGTTGTGTACTTATGCAGATAGGGAAAGTGATTGCCTATGCATCACATCAGTTGAAGGAAAATGAATAGAGATACCCCACACATGACTTAGAGCTTGCAGTGGTGGTTTTTGCACTGAAGGTATGGCAACACTACTTGTATGGTGAGAAGCGTGAGATATACACTAAACACAAGTGTTTGAAATACTTCTTCACCCAGAAGGATCTGAATATGAGGTAGTGACGTTGGTTAAAGCTGGTAAAGGATTATGATTGTGAGATCCTCTACCACCCTGGGAAAGCCAACGTGGTAGCAGATGCCTTGAGCCGAAAGGGTCCGGGACAATTATATAGTGCCAAACAGGTATCGAGGAGATTGGCTGATGACATGACTATAGCAGGGATTGAGTTAGTAGTGGGTCGATTAGCCAATATCACTTTACAACCTACTCTCTTTGAGAGAATCAAGGAGAAGCAGTTAGATGATCCACAGTTGGGGCAGGTTAGAGCGAATGTCCTAGCTGGAATAGCTAAGGATTATATGGTGTCAAGTATGGGCCTACTGAGATACAAGGATCGGATTTGCATTCCGATGGACACCGGGATTAGAGAAGAGATTCTGGATGAATCTCATACTACCCCTTATTCTCTTTATTCGGGCACCATGAAGATGTACCAAGATCTGAAAGTTTTATATTGGTGGTCTAGAATGAGGAGGGATGTGACTGAGTATGTGGCAAAGTGCCTGACTTGTCAGCAAGTCAAGGCTGAGCATCATAGGCCAGCAGAGCTGTTGCAGCCTCTGGATATTCCAGAGTGGAAGTGGGAGGATATCACGATGGATTTCATGGTAGGGTTGCCTAGGAGAGTGGGATAGCATGATTCTATTTGGATCATCGTGGATTCGTATACGAAATTAGCTCACTTTCTACCAGTGAGGACGAATTACACGGTTGACCAGTATGCAGATCTCTATGAGAGAGATATAGTTCACTTTCATGGGACTCTGAGGTCTATCATGTCTGATAGGGGCCCTATCTTTACTTCCAAGTTTCGGGGAAGTTTGCAGAGGGCGATGGGTACATAGCTTAAGTTCAGCACAACTTATCATCCTCAGACAGATGGTCAGTCTGAGAGGACTATCCATATAGTGGAGGACATGCTGAGAGCATGTGTGTTAGACTTTGAAGGGTCCTGAAGTAAGTATTTGCCTCTGATAGAATTTTCCTATAACAACAGCTACCAGTCTACCATTAGGGTGGCACCTTATAAGATGATATACGGTAGGAAGTGCAGATCGCCCATTCACTGGGATGAGATGGGTGAACGGAAATATTTAGGTCCTGATGTAGTTCAGAGGACCACAGAGGCTATCGAGAAGATTAGTGCTCGGATGCTCGCATCTCAGAGTATACAGAAGAGTTATTCAGACCCGAGGCATAGGAACGTAGAGTTCCAGGTGAGAAACTATGTCATCCTTAGGGTTTCACCTCTAAGAAGGGTAGAGAGGTTCGAGAAGAAGGGCAAGTTGAGCCCTAGGTTTGTGGGACCGTTTGATATCCTGGAGAGGATCGGGCAGGTGGCCTATAGGTTTTCCTTACCTCCTGCATTATCTAGTGTGCACAATGTATTCCATATTTCCATGTTGAGGAAGTATGTGTCTGATGGAACTCACGTACTGAGTTATGAGGATCTAGAACTGTAGGCAGACTTTTCCTAGGAAAAATAACCAATTCAGATTCTAGACAAAAAGGACAAGGTCCTGAGGAACAAGATTATACCTTTAGATAAGGTATTATGGAGGAACAACATAGTCGAGGAAGCGACCTGGGAGCTGGAGGCGGATATGCAGACTCAGTATCCCGAGCTGTTCAGGTAAAATTTTGAGGATGAAATTTCTGTAAGGACGAGATAGTTGTAACGTCCCAAAATTACCTAATAAGGCTTAGAGCCTTGATTAGGGGGCCAGGATGGCAATATATGGAATTATGTGCTTATTTGTTGTATTTAATTATAATTATGTGGATTATGTGATAATAGGACTAGTTGTGCATGTTTAAAGATATTAAATATGCATGTGGGCCCGTTTCTTATTAGACGAGCAATTCTGGTAATTTGGCCCGTTGCGGGCATACTCGTATATTTATGTGATAAATGTGTAACACCACATTATTATGTGGGTTTATTTGGGTTACTCGACATGAGGCGATCCTAGGGAAAAAGTTAGCGAGAAAGTCACAACAGGACCCAATACCCGACTAAGGGAGAGTCGAGGGGTATTTTAGGTATTAGGCATTTAATTGGGTTATCGGGTCATGAAAATGAATAATTGGAGATATATTTGAAGTTAGTGAGTTTAGGAGGGGATATTGGGTGATTTGACCATTTTGCCTTCGGGGATGTTATTGGTGCCCCGAGCCTCAGGATTAACTTAAGTCACTTAACTTAGGGAACTAAAGACAAAAACAAAACAAGTAAGCACACACTTAGAAGCTTGGACCGACTCTCTCTCCTTCTCTTTCACTTTTGTGCTCTCAAAGATTTCCTAAGAAAACCATTAAGGAACTAAGGAATTTTTAGGCTAGAAATTAGAGAATTGAAGCTTAAACTTGGGGGATTAATTCAGTTGTAGTTTGCGGGATTAATAATCAGTGGAGGTAAGCTCTAGACCATGGTTTTGTCTTTAATTTTGTTTTTCCATGGTTGTTTTAGTGTGTTCTTGAACCATCTAGCTTATGAATTGAAATGGTGATTTAATGAGTTTTAGGACTGAATTTTTATTGGGTTTTGTTGTTGGGAACATGTTAGAACTATTGTGGTAATTGAATTATGGTTTTGTGGTGAGTTTGGATTAGTTTGGTTTGACATTAGCTATTGAAAAGTGTGAAAATTCTGGGTTCATGGGGCCAAGTCGAAACCTTGTTCTTGAGGGGTCACGACTCAGCCTGAACCCAGGCCTAGGGAGGCCTCTGTCTAGGAGGCACGCCGCGACCCTATAGGGCAAGTCGCAGCCCGCGCCTCTTGACAAAGAGGAGGGGGCTTGCTGATAGGAGGGCGCGCCGTGACCCTCTAAGCTAGGTTGTGGCCTGCCTGGGAGTTTGTTTTAAAAGGGAACCTTTTTCTTAGGGCTGGAGATTGATTCCACTACTCGGTTTAGTGGAACTCGAGGCCTCGGAGAATAGGACTCGGTTTGGAAGCCTTTATTCAATTGTTGTTGATGGAATCCTATTTTATGATTGTGACTAGGTTACCGCTAGGGGCTCGGAACCGGGATCGTGCTCGAGGGTCATTCTTATTTACGCTTACTCGAGCCTGAGGTAAGAAAATTGCACCCAATACGTTTTATACGTGATTAAGGCTTGGCCCGACTGTTAACAATTATCTTGACTAGGGCTTGGGCCCCAAGGACATTTATATTTAAGCTTTTGCTTCACATGTTTGTTGATATATGCTTAAGTTCTTTATGACTGTTGTGTGAATTTCGTGGTTAGGGCATGAGGCCCCGTTAAATAAGTATGACCAATATCGCAAGAATGGTTATTTGGTGGTGTTATGTGATCAACATGCATACGTGCTTATTCTGTTGGGATATGCCTATCCATATTTGTTTCTGTATTGAGGTTTGTATTCCTAGATCAGGGCTTGACTTATTATTCAAGGAGGGCAATAGCATGGTGCGCGCTGGTCGAAAGGCTTAGGCCTGAACTAGAAACGTATTATTACGTTGGCCGACCCTATGGTCGATGAAATATTAAATTTCCAGGTATGCTGGACTAGCTCTATCGCTAGAATCAAGGGAGAAGTACAAGTGTTGGCTCGTTTCCAACAACAAAGCCAAGGCGTACATTCTAGCTAGCATGTCGGACACGCTAAGGACAAAGCTAGAGGATGTTGAAACTACCTATGACATCATGGAGCAGCTTCAGGAGATGTTCGGACACAAATCTAGATTGGTTCGTTTCGAGGCAACGAAGAAGTATGCTATTGCCAGGATGGCGCCTGAAATGCATGTTCGTGATCACTTCATCAAGATGACGAACTACTTTCAGGAGGCAGAATTGCACAGAGCCACCATAGACGATGAGACTCAAGCAGGGCTTATTCTGAATAGTCTTGCTCCAAGTTTTCTTCCATTCACCACCAACTACTTACTAAACAAACATAAGTATGGAATGACTCAACTCATGAATGAGTTTCAAATGTTTGAAGGTATCAATGGTGGACCAAGTAAGGGACACGACAAGAAGTCTGCTTCTGCTAATGTGGTCACTCCTGGAGAAGATAACTTAGCTTCATCCGCGAAGAGAAACAAAAGGAATAAGAGAAAGAACAAAAAGGGCAAGGCCACAACTATTGCAAAACCAGCTGAAGGTGCTGCAAAACCTTTTGGGGAAAAGCCCGCTGCTAAGAAAGCCAACAGAGCATGTTTCCACTACAAGGTGACTGGGCATTCGAAAAAGAATTGCTCAACTCTCAAGGCTAGAGGAACCCAAGGTAATTGTCAATCTTTTATCTTGAATGCATATGTTTTGGAAGATGATAATTCTATATGAATTATAGATTATGGATCCACTAACAATGTATGCACTTCTTTGCAACTACATAGCTACTAGACACCAGCAAAGGAAGGCAAGTTGAAGCTTAGAGTCAGAAATAGAGCGTTCGTGAATGTTGAAGCAAGAAGACAAGCTCGTCTAAGTTTTGGAAAAAAATATTTAGTTTTAAATAATGTTTATTTTATTCTAAACTTTAGTCGGAATTTAATTTCAGTTTCTTTACTACATCAACAATATTTTGCTGTAATTTTCACAAGTTTTAATATATCAAACTCACTGAATGGATGTGAATTGTGTGTTGGATGTATGGAAAACGGGCTACACCTTTTACAACTTATTGAACCCTCCTCTTTTAATAGCGATTTATTTAACGTAGCTAGAACTAGGACCGCTAAATGACAAAAGATCGATAACGATAACATGATGTATCTTTGGCATCTCCGACTTGGTCATATTAACTATGATAGGATCAAAAGACTAACAAAGGTTGGGCCTTTGAGGAAACTCATAATGGGTGACCTACCAGTCTGCAAATCTTGTCTCGGGGGTAAAATGATCAAGCGTCCATTCTCTGCAAAAGGAGAAAGGGCTTGAGAAAAGAGGGCCTTGAAGAATATTTAATACACCTAAACATGCATAAGTAGTCATATCATAATATAACTCATATAATTCACATAATCACATATTTATTCAATTACTTAACACATAATTACTCCACGTGCCCTCCTCGCGCGCTTATCCATGCATTTTATTGTATTAGGGATTTTGGGGCGTTACAACTATCCCCTCCTAATAGAAATTTCGTCCTCGAAATTTACCTGAACAGCTCGGGATACTGATTCTGAATGTCTGACTCTAACTCCCATGTCGCTTCCTCGACCTTACTAATCCTCGACAATACTTTAACCAGAGGAATAGTCTTATTCCTCAAGACCTTATCCTTCCTGTCCAAAATCTGAACTGGTTGCTCTTCATCGGACAAATTCGTCTGTAGTTCCATATCCTCATAACTCAACACATGAGTCGTATCAGATACATTCCACCTAAGCATTTATACGTGAAACACGCTATGTACTCCTGACAAAGCTGGAGGCATAGCCAATCTATAGGATGCCTGTCCAATCCTTTCAAGGATCTCAAAAGGCCCTACAAACCTAGGGCTCAACATGCCCTTCTACCCAAATCGTTCTCTCCTCTCAATGGTGAAACTCAGAGGAAAATGTGGTCCCCAACTTGGAACTACACATTCCTATGCTTAGGATTAACATAGATTTTTTGTCTACTATGTGAGGCTAGCATCCAAGCTCTGATCTTCTCAATGGCTTCACTAGTCCTCTGCACCGCTTTAGGATCCAAGTATTTCCTCTCACCCATTTAATCCCAATGAATGGGTGATCTACACTTCCTACAATACAACGTATGGAGCCACTCCAATCGTTGACTGATAGTTGTTGTTATAGGAGAACTCAATCAAAGGTAAATACTTACTCTAGGACCCTTCAAAGTCCAGGATACATGCCCGAAGCATGTTCTCCAATATCTTAATTGTCCTCTCAGATTGTCCATTTGTTTGAGGATGATATATTGTAATAAACTTCAACTGAGTACCCATAGCCTTTTGCAGGCTCCCCCAAAACATGGAAGTCAAAGTGAGGTCCCGATCCGATACTATAGACTTCAAAGCCCCATGGAGACGTACAATCTACTGTACATACAACTCAACATACTGATATATTGTATAATTTGTCCTCACAGGAAGAAATTGAGCTGACTTGGTATATGTGTCTACAATCACCCATATTGAGTCATGTTGCCCCACCGTTCTAGGCAAACCCACTACAAAATCCATAATGATGTCTTCCCACTTCCACTCAAGAACACCTAAAGGCTGTAACAACCCAACTGGCCTCTGGTGTTCAGCCTTCACCTGCTGACAAGTTAGACACTTTTCCACATACTCCACTACATCTCTCCTCATCCCTGGCCACCAATACAAAGATTTTAGATCTCGATACATCTTTATTGTGCAAAGGTGCAATGAATAAGGAGTGGTATGAGACTCATCCAAAATCTCTCGTCTAATACCAGCATCCATCAGAACAAAAATCAGAACCTTATATCTCAACATACCTATCTCAGCAATGGTAAAGTCCTTAGCCACTCCAGCTAGGAGGTTCTCCCGGTGCTTCTCTATCTGAGGATCATTCCTCTGAGATTCTCTTACTCTCTCAAGGAGTATAGACTGAAGTGTAACGTTGGCCAATCTACCCACAATGAATTATATCCCATCTCTGGTCATATCCTCTGCCAATTCTCTAGATATCTGTGTTAAGCTAGACATATGTTTTGGACCTCTCCGACTCAGAGCATCCGCTACTACGTTGGCTTTCCCTTGATGATAAATTTAACGTCTTGGATAGCCAAGAGCGTTACACTGTGTGTTTTAGATAGTGTTAGACTCTTTAAACGAGTCTCTTGGTCATAAACATGTAACTAAATGTGATTAACAATTTAGGGTTAAAAATTTTGGTCAAAAGGAGTAAACATTTCATTAAAATATTTACGTTCATACATGGGATCCCCAAAATAACATTTAAAAGGCCTAATTACAATTCAAAAGTTACAACCAGCCGACCTAAGCAGCAAAATAGGATTTGACCCTAGTTCCTCTGAGAAACCTTGACCATGGTGGTTGAGCAGCCGCATATGTACATGTTGCCATCCAAGCTCTCCAACTCATGGCTGGTCCAGCTTCCCTTTCCCCTTACCTGCACCACAAATCACCCATGAGCCGAGGCTCAGCAAGAAAAATTAAACATGCTCATAAGTAGTTAATAACATACTTCAGGATCACAATAAGCATGCCTAGAAGTAATAACCCTACTCATGCATGCATTCTATGCAGATAAGTGACTACAGTGTCACAGCGGGGCCCGTTGCCCTAAATAAATGACTAATAAGTCACATCGAGGCCCAGTGCCCTAGGATATGGGACTATGGAGTCACCTCGGGGCCCATTGCCGTATACTCTATATAACCAGCATTAGAGTTGGCCCAGCGTACCTGGCGCTTTAATCTTCCAATGACCATTGGGTCAGTCAAGCGTATATCACGCTCTTGATTAGGCCTAACCATATCGACCAGCACTCAGGGCGTTATTTCTGCCCTTGACTTATAATTCAATGCTTTCAATCAAATAATGCAAGCAAGCATACACCATTTAACAATTACCTAGATACAGAGCATTCAAGCATGCTTAATCAAGCAATCATAGGCATAATCATAACCATAATCATGCTCATTCACAGTGCCTGAGCCCTAATCATATCTTTATTTAACAACTAGGCCAAGCTCTAATCACATATATCACGTATTGGGTGCAGTTTTTTACCTTTGGTCCGAGCACGAGCTAATTAACAATGACCCCCGAGCACGATCCTGTCCCAAGCCCTAACGGTAGCCTAGTCACAACCATAATAAGTGATACCCATCAATATTGAGTAAATATATACTTCTGGACCGAGTCCTAGTCTTCGGAACCTCGAATTCTACTAAACTGGGTGGTAGAATCCTTCTCGAGCCCTTAGGTTTGAGTTTCTGCCACCCGAAACCTAATTTGGCCAATGCCCTCAATTTGAGCCATGACGCCCCTCACTAAGCATCGCGACTCTCCACAAGTCAGTGAGCTTAGACTTTACTTTTACTGGACATGGGCCACAGTGCAGCCCACCAAGGGCCAAGGCGCAAAGGCAGTTCAGGGAACTGCCCTGGCCTCTGAGTTCATGAGGGCCGCAGCGCGACCTTGCGAACTCAGAAAAACAAAGATTTTCTCTGAGCCAAAACCCTACAAATTCACCACAACTCCAAACAAAAACCAAAAATATACCCCACAAGCATTTCCAAACATCATAAACAACTTATAAACCCCAATAACCTAACCAAAACACCACTGAAACTCATAATTCAAGAGAAGCCCTAAAACTAAAACACCACAAAAAAATGAGAACTTAAACCTTAGATTTACCTCTGTTAATTCGATTCCTAGTTGTTCTTTAAACCTCCACAGTTTCCAAACTTGCCTCAAACTCCTTAATTCCCTTAGCAAATAAGTTCCCAAGCTTGAATTCCAATTTTTTTCCTCTTCAAACCCAAACCAACATAGAAAGAGGGAGAGAGAACGTGAGAGAGAGAGAGAGAGCTGAGTCTTTTTTTTCCCTTGTTTCCTACCTCTGAAGGAACTCAGTGACTAAGTAACCACTAGGAAGGAAAGGACCAAAATGCCCCTTGCCCACTAATGTACTCTTCGATGCCCTCAAGGGAAAATAGTCATTTGCCACATTTCCCGCTAATGTCAATTAACACCTCATAATTTCCTCGTTAATTCCAATATCCTCAAATAATCACCAAATAATTTCCCATTACTCGATAAATCCCAGTAATGTACTAAATTACAAAAATACCCCTAGGCTCACCTCGAGTATGGTATTTGACCCCGTTATGACTAAACTGCTAACTTGCTCCCTAGGATCGCCTCGTGCCGAATAACCCAAATATATCCACATAATAAAGTGGTCTCAATCATATAACATACATATATATAAATATATATATATTCAAATATGACATCAATAGGTCAAAATTACGAAAATACCCTTCTAATAAAAAACGGGCCCACATCCATGCTTAATACACCTAAACATGCAAATACATTCATATTATAATATAACTCACACCATTCATATAAGCATGCATATAATTACAAACATGCACAAAATATTCAATTATTGCCCTCCTGACCCCCCAATTAAGGCACTAAGCCTTATTAGGAAAACTGGGACATTACAATAAAGGATCTCACATATGTAATCCTTCACCAAATCCAACCAATGTCTCTGCCTCATGTTTAGATCCTTCTTTGTGAAAAATTACTTCAAACTTTTATGATTGATGTAAACCTTGCACTTCTCCCCATACAGATAATGTCGCCACACCTTCAGTGTGAATACCACTGCCGCCAACTCTAGATCATGAGTAGGGTAACGCTTCTCATATTCCTTCAGATGTCATGAAGCATAAGCAATCACCTTCTCAGGCTACATAAGAACACAACCTAACCCCTGTCTCGATGCATCGCAATAAACTACAAACTTCTCTTGATCTAAAGGAAGCCTCAATACGGGAGCAGTTATCAATCGCGCGCTTCAACTCTTGAAAACGGTTCTCACATCTGTCTAACCAAACGAACTTCAAGTTTTTGTGCGTCAACTCTGTGAGTGGCGTTGCAATCCTTGAGAACCGTTCAACAAAATGTCGATAGTATCCCGCTAAACTCAGGAAACTTCTAATCTCTATGGCACTCCTGGGTCTTGGCCAATCTCTCACTGCCTTGATCTTGGCTGGATCCACAATGATTCCATCCTTACTGACAATACGACCAAGGAACGTCACCTGAGGTAATAAAAAATTGCACTTCTTGAACTTGGCATAAAATTTGTGCTCCCTCAACCTCTGAAGTACCAACCTGAGATATTGCTCGTATTGTGTCTCTGATTGAGATAAATCAATATATCATCGACGAAGACAATCAAAAACTTGTCCAAGTAGTCTATGAACACTTTGCTCATCAAATCCATAAATGTTGATAGGGAATGAGTCAATCCAAATGACATAACCAAAAACTCATAATGCCCATACCTCATGTGAAAGGTTTTCTTTGGGATATCCTCATCTTTGATCTTTATTTGGTGATAACCAGATTGATGATCAATCTTTGGGAATATTATCTTACCCAGTAAATGATCAAACAACTCATCAATCATTGGCAATGCATACTTGTTATTGACAGTTAGCGTGTTCAACTCTATGTAGTCAATGCACATCATCAATGTCCCATCCTTCTTCCTAACAAATAACTATGACGTGCCCTATGGTGAGAAGTTGGGTCTAATGAACCCAAAATCAAGTAACTCATGCAATTGTACCTTCAAGTCTGCTAGAGCCATTCTGTATGGTGCCCTGGATACTGGTTTTTTCCCTCGTGTCAACTCAATCACAAACTCGATCTCCCGATGCGACGGTAACCCCGCTAGATCCTCTACGAACACATCTAAGAACTCACAAACTAATATGGTCTCTGTTGGTCCGACTGGCACAACCCTAGTGTTATCGACTACACTCGCTAGGAATTCTATGCAACCTCCATGCAATTGGTATCTAGCCTTTAGTGTCGAGATCATAGGAACGCAAGGCTCGTTCATAGCACCCACAAACACAAATAGTGTAATGCCCCAAAATTCCTAATAATGTTTAGGACTTTGATTAGGAGGTCAGGAGGGCCATAATTGATTTATTATGTTATTAAATAATAATATGCATGTTTAGGTGTATTAAATATGCATGTGAACCCATTTTTGATTAATTGGGTGATTTTCATATTTTGGCCATTTCAAGCATATTTGGCATATATGTGATATGTGCGTGGTGCTTCAATATTATTTGGTTATGCTAGGGTTACTCAGCACAAGATGATCCTAGGAGGTAAGTTAGTGGGAAAGTCACAACGGGATTTATACTTGACTCAGAGTGAGCAAAGGGGTATTTAGCATTGCCGGGTTATTGGGTAATGGGAATACATATTTGATGATAAATTGGGAGTTAGTAAGATCAGGGGGAAATTCTGGAGGTTTTGACTATTTTTCCCCCGGGGACGTTTTCAGGACCCCGAGCATTAGGATTTGTTTGAGGCTACTTAAGCTTGAAGTAACTTGTTAAGAAATAAAAAGAACGTCAGAACATTCTCTCTCCTTCAAAGTTCCATTTTCGTCACCTGATCGCATTTTCGAAGAGAACTTGAGTTGTAGGACTCAAATTCAAGCAAGGATCGAGGCATAGTGATCCTAGGGAAGATTATAAGCTTATTAGCCAAAGGATTTAGTTGGGAAACAACTTAATCAGAGGTAATCCAAGTTTTAAGTTCTAAGTTTTTAAGCTTGAATTGGACTTTGCGTTTTGATGAGTTTTTGATTGAATTAATGCTTGGGTTTTGTTGGTTTTGGATCATGGGGATGTTTGGGAACTTTTATTTAGGTATTTGGAGATGTTTGGGTAGGTTTCTGGAAGGTTTTAAAACGTTAAAAACAAGGAAAAATGGTTGGTTCGAGGTTGGGCCGCGACCCTGTTCTAGGGCGCCGCGGCCCAAGCTTGCTGATGGAGGAGGTAGGCTCTGTCTAGGGGCGGGCCGCGGCATAGTGTATGGTGGGCCATGGAACTTAAGGGAATTTTGCCCAGAATTGTGTTTTTGTCATGGGAAGTTAACTCTAAGGGCCTGGGATCGATCCTACTACCTAGTTGAGTGGGATTCGACCTCCCAGAGGCTTGGGTTGGGTTTGGAAGTAATTATTTACTCATTTTGATGAGGCTTTATATTATGGTTGTGACTAGGTTATCACTAGGGGCTTGGAATTAGGATCGTGCTTGTGGCTCATTTATTGGTAACCTGTGCTTGGACCAAAGGTAAGAAAACTGCACCCACTATGTGATGCATGTGATGCACGAGAAACATGTGGTTAGGGCATGCCATGAATGTTGAATATGAGATTAATCAGAGCTTGAGTCTCTATGTTTGTGCATGATCATAATTATGCTAGCGACTATTAAGTAAGCATGCTGAATGCCCTACATTTGGATATTTGACATATGATATATGCCTGGTAGCATTGCTTACTTGTGCGTGGCACTGACTAAATAGTCAGAATTGGCAATGGTGTCAGTATTAACTATGAAGTTGTGACTCACTAGTCAAGTTCGGCAGTAGTACTGAGCACTGGTCACCTGGTATTGACTAATAAGTCAAGAACGGTCTTAGCGTGTTTAATGCAAGCCGACAAAGATTAGATCTAATCGACATCTGCATTGAATGACTCAAATGAACATTAATGCCGGATCGACCTCAAGTTCGATGAAAACTAAAAAGCGCATGTCTAGCCTAAGGCTAGTCACTTAGAGTCAGGGCCAGAGAGCCCCAGTGACTGTTTAGTCACATGGATATGGGTGTTGAGCCTGAAGTGACTTACCCAATAGTCACTCATTTGATTGGAGCCAGGGCCAGAGAGCCCTAGTGACTGTTTAGTCACATGACTATGGGTGCGGAGCCCAGGTGACTGTTTCGTCACATGGCTGTGGGTGCTGAGCCCGTAGTGACTTGATCATCAGTCACTCATCTGATTAGAGCCATTTCCAGAAAGCCCAGGTGACTACTTCGTCACATGGCAATGGGTGTCGAGCCCCATAGTGACTTGTTCATCAGTCACTCATTATGGTTTAACAGAACCTCAAAGTGATATTCACTCATCTGGTCAGGGTATGCTTATAATGATCATCATTTGCATGGATGTGGGTGCTCAGCCCCGTGGTGACTTGCTTGTCAGTCACTCATTATGGTTAATGGAACCACCAGTGTTAAATCACTCATCAAAATAGGATTGACTTGATAGTCATCCAATCAGGAGGGCAGGATTTCTTATCCTAGATTCCCCAGCATTGTCTAAACTCATTTGCATGCTTGAATAGGCTATAAATTGCTAGGCATGCCAGATATGATTTTGTGACATGATATTACTGTTCATGAGCATATTAAGTTTTCTTGCTAGGCTTCGGCTCACGGATGCTATGTGGTGCAGGTAAAGGCAGCAGAAAGTTGGATCATCCTTGAGTTTGAGAGCTTAGGTGACGATGTTTACATATGCGGCTACTCGACCGCCACGGCCGAGGGTTGAATGAGGAATTAGGGTTAAACCCTATTTTGCGGCTTAGATCGGCTGGTTGTAAATATTTTCTTGTAATTAACCTTTAAATTATATTTTTGGGATCCCAATGTATACAGTAAACGTTTTAGTGAAAGTTATATCTTAACCAAAAATTTTAATCCTAAACTGCTAATCATACTTAGTTACACGATTATGGCCAAATAACTCGATTAGTGAGTTTAGCACTGTACAAATTGCACACCGTAACGGTTCCTGGAGTTTAGGGCATTACAAATAGGTCCTCGGTCTCAGGCTCAAAAGTCACCATCCATCTCTTATAGTCAATAGTTGCCCCATACTTGGCTAACCAATCCATACCCAAGATCATGTTAAAATCGTCCATATCTAGCTCAATCAAATCCACTCACAATTCTCTATTGTCAAGTTCTACTGGTGGAGATCTAATCCATCTCCTAGAAATTACCAACTCCCTAGTAGGCAATAAGGCCTCAAACCCCACAACACATAGATCACAAGGCCTAAAAAACCTATCAATCACTCTTCTAGAAACAAACAAATATGTAGCACCAGAATCGATCAGTAGACTATAAGTAGAGTCAGCACTAGAAATTTGACATGCCACTACTGAGGTACTAGCCTCAACCTTTGACTGCGTCAAGGTGAACAACTAAGTTGGAGTCAAGTTGTCTGCCTTCTTTGGTTCTTCCTTCTTCACCCTCAGGCAATATTTCTTTAGATGTCCAACCACCCCACACAAAAATCATGCCTTCGCTCAGCATTCTCCCAAATGGTGCCTCCTACACTTGGCACACTCCGGATAACTACTCCAAGCCTCATTGTCACTCTGGCATCAACTCTGAGCACCTCGAACCCTCCTACTGGGACCAACAGTAGTAGAGGTGTCTGGGGTCTTCCTCTTCTAGTCACTAGGGCCTCTGCCCCTAGCAGATCCTAGAAATGGGGGTACCACTCTCCTGGCATCCCGCCTAGCAGCGCTCTTGTGCCAAATATTGTCCTCAGCGCCCTCAGAAATAAGGGCCTTTTCCACTTCCCGAGCATATGTAGTCACTCCAAGCACAGAGGTGATCCTAACGTCTCAGGCTATCATAGCATTTAGCCCTGGCACAAATCGTTCCTTCCTTATCACATCAGATGGTACCAAGTCACAAGTGAACTTGTCCAAACTATCAAACTTCAAGGCATACTCTGTCACTATCATATTGACACGAACCAGATTTATAAACTCATCCACCTTTACAGTTTTGACTGCATCATTGCAGTACTTTTCATTGAACAACTCTCTGAATTCCTCCCAGTTCATTTTAGTTACATCCCGAGTCTGGGATACCACCTCCCACCAAATATGGTCGTCATCCCATAACATATATGCGGCGCAGGCCACTCTGTCATTACCTACAACCCTCATGAAATCCAAGATGGAGGTAGTCATGTTCATCCACTGCTCAGATCTGAGTGGATATGGGCCTCCCTTAAAGGTTGGAGGGTGTTGTTTCCTGAATCATTCATAAAGAGGCTCCTATCTATTCTCCATTTCTAGCTGTCCCAAACCTAGTACTACCACTGGAGGTGCGGGCGGGGCAGCATCCCTGATGGACCTTACTGCCTAAGCTATCTAATTTCTTCTTCCTATCTTTGCAACCTTGCTTGCATTTCAGCAAACATCTAATGCCAGCTCTCAGGGGTTGGCAAAGGGTTCTGACCTCGGTTATCATCTCTAGCCTCAGTTCCAATGCCAGCTAGTCTGTATGATTGCCTTGGAAGCATAATTTTCCAAGTATATCTGCAATCAATGACTCGAATTATTAGGCAATGATAATGGTTCTAGGAAACCACCCCATGGTCCAAAACTGAACAAATAAGTATACACATGCAATAACAATGCTAATAAGCATTTAATTTCATATTCACATAGCAGTCAAGGGCTAGGCCATATCAGTATATCTCATGCTTTCAATTTTAGCATGTAGATATGGCATATATATTCTAATTAAGCAATTAACACATATTTAATTCATTAATTATTGAACCGTGAGTCGAGCTTATCTTTAGCGACGAGTGTACATGCCCAGCCAATCTTCAGGAACCATTAAACCATGCAGCTCTGAAACTAAGTTGTAACATCCTACTAATCCAGGACCATTACACCGTGTGTTTAAAAAAATGTTTAACTTGTTAAGCGAGTCATTTGGACTTAAACGTGTAATTAAAGTTAACTCATAGTTTAGGTATTAAAAATCTTGGCTAAAACTAATATTTTTCATTAAAAAGTTGTAGTATGAATACACGGGATCCCAAAAATATTATATGACTAAACATAAAAGTAACATGGTATAAAAATGTATGTCCTAAGCGAAAAAATGAACTGAAACCCTAGATCCTCAAAAGATAATCGGGTTGTGGTGGTCGAGCAGGCTACACATGTACACACTGCCCCTAGAGCTCTCCAACTCATGGCTGGTCCAGCTTCTCTTTGCCCTTACCTTCATCACGTAGAACCTGTGAGCCATATGACAGATAACCAACAGAGTATAAATCATAAACAACACCCTTAGCAGTTATAGTCAAACTCAAGCAAGCATACATTTCATTTGTGCGGCCTCTGAGCCAAATGAGCGCATACCGCACTCTCGGAATGGCCTAGCCGTAACAACCTACATTCCACACGTTATTTCCAACAACGACTTATTACCCAAGCTTTCCAGATAAATAAAAATATATGTGCACCTCACATACAACATAACTAGACATAATCCAAAAACATTCACATTTAAACAGATATTTTGAGTGTGGTTATTACCACGTTCGATAACCCGGGCCAATGCCCTAATCTCGATGCATGTGTCAGTTTTCTTACCTCAAGTCCTGTGCAATTTAGTGAGGCGACCTCAACTACCATCTCTTTCTCCCGAGACTTGCAAAAAACCCTAGTCACAACACACAAATGATGAATATATTAGGAACGAACTTCGATAACAAGATCAAAGACCAATCCCTTGCCCTTTGGACTTAAAATTCCACTAAACGGGTAGTGAAATCATCTCCGAGCCTTTTTATTTGGTTTCCCAAAATCCAAAAACTAATATACCCTGAAATCTCCTTAGCACTGCAGCACCCCCCGGCAACGTCGCGGCCCCAGAATGGATTGATAAGTCCCCCCAGAAAATCAGCATGTTGAGTCGCAGCATCCCCACAAAGGGCCGCAACGCCACAACTGGCCAAGAGTTTTTCCCCTTGAATTTTCCTATTTTGAGTCTTGGCACCCCCTATAAAGGTAAGCGGCGCCACGCAGTCTAAGGGAATACCCACTCTCAAAGAAACTCAAGCGGGTCGCGGCGCTCCTCCCAAGTGTTGCAGCGCTACCGCAAAGAAACTCAGATAATACATTTTTAGAAATCGCAAACCGACCCCAATACCCAATCTAATAGATTTCAGAAGTTTTTTACACTAGTCTAACACCCAGATAACCAATGATACACACCCAGAAGCTCATTAGACCCCCAAACACATCAGTTTACAACTTAAAGTCTTAAAAAACTCAAACCCACCAGGAACACTAAAGAAATACCAAAGAAAGAACTTATACCTTTGAATCTGAATTCCCAGCTGAGTAAGATGGCCTTGATGGCTCCTATCTTCAAGCAAATCTTTAATCCTTCACTAAAATGCCTCAAAATCCCACAGGTTAGCCTTAATTGAATGTCTTGGTTTTGGAACAAAGAAGAGAGTAAGAGGGAATGAGAGAGAGAGAGAGAGATGAACATGTAAAAGGAGGTTGATTCCAGACTTAGCCAAAGAAATCTACACCAATTGGTCAAATAACAATTTTACCCTTGGTCCCTCTTAACCTCAAAATTATACCCCCAAGGGCAAAATCATCGTTAGCTTCTATTTCCCACTAAACCTCAAATTATCCCCCTAATCTCAAAATTATTAAACCCATTCATCAACTATAATTTATTTTCCCATCACGTACTCTCGTTTATCAAAAAATCCTAAAGTGTGTAAAATTACCAAAATACTCCTTGGCTCACCCCGAGCTGGGTAGTAATCCATGTTGTAACTTTTCTGCTAAATTGCTTAAAAGAATTGACTCATGCTCAATATATCCACATTATAATGTGGTCTTAAACACATAGCATAAAAAATTACAATTATACCCTCAATGGGTCAAAATTACGAAAATGCCCATTTTTGACAAAAGATGATCTTTAAGCATATTAAATACACCTAAACATGCATAAGCAGTCATATCATAATATAACTCATATAATTCACATAATCACATATTTATTTAATTACTTAGCACATAATTACTCCACGTGCCCTCCCAGCACCCTTATCCATGCATTTTGTTGTATTAGGGATTTCGAGGCGTTACAGGGTGGCTATGAGTATTTCGTCACTTTCATTGATGACTACTCGAGATACTCGTGTCTTTACCTAATGCATAGGAAATCTGAAACATTTGAGAAATTTAAAGAATTCTTTTCCATGCTCAAAACCAATTAGGTAAGATGTTAAAGATATTGTGATCTGATAGGGGTGGAGAATACATGAATATGTAGTTCCAATATCATTTAGCTGAATTTGGGATATTATATCAACGTACTCCCCCAGGTACTCCGCAACAAAATGGTGTTGCGCGGCGAGAGAATAACACGTTAATGGAATAGTTCAGTCTATAATTAGTTATTGAACTCTTCCGATCTCTTTTAGGGGACATGCCTTACAGATAGCGTATGACATTTTAAATGTCGTGTCGTCTAAAACTATCTCCAAAACACATTTAGAACTATGGAATGGTCGTGAAACTAGTTTGCGTCATTATAGAATATGGGGCTGTCTCGCTCATGTCCTAAGGAAAAAGGAAGGAAAGCTAGAACCGCGAACTGGAGTTTGATTATTTTTTGGCTATCCTAAAGGTACTCGGGGTGGTCTGTTCTATAGTCCACAAGATAAGAAAGTGTTTGTTTCTACAAACACTACTTTTCTTGAAGAGGACTACTTGTCTAATTTCAATCCTCGTAGCAAAGTAGTCTTGGCAGAATTGCAATCTGACTTAGCTATTCCTAGTTTCTGATTCCATCGACACAAGTTAATTAAAACGAAAATATTTCTACTGATCTCCTCAAGTGATGTAAGTTAAGATTAATGAGGAAGAACAAGAAACCACAGTTCTGATTCAGACAGTTACAATGCCTCGTCGTAGTGGGAGGTTTTCTCGGATCCCGATCCGCTATCGTATGGATGGTGAAACCAACATGGTCGTTGGGGACACGCGTGACGATGATCTGTTGTCTTTCAAATAGGCAATGAGTAGTGCTGATAAGGATCTTTGGCTTAAATTCATGAAATAGAAAATGGAGTCCATGTACTCTAACTCCATCTGGGATCTTGTAGAAGCACCTAGTGACTTTAGGGTCATTGGGTGCAAGTGAATCTACAAGAAGAAGAGAGGAGATGATGGAAAAGTCGAGACTTTCAAGGCTCAACTCATGGAAAATGGTTATACCTAGAGAAAAGGAGTTGACTGTGAGGAAAACTTTTCTTCGGTTGCCATGCTAAAATCTATTCGCATACTCTTATCCATAGTCGCAGCACTTGATTATGAGATTTGGCAAATGGACGTCAAGAAAACGTTCCTTAACGGGCTCCTAGACGAAACCATTTATACGGATAAAAAAGAAGGGTTTAGAGTAACTAGACAAGAAAAGAAAGTGTGCAAGTTCAATATGTCCATTTATGGACTTAAGCAAGCTTCACGTTCCTGGAATCTAAGGTTTAATGAAATCATTAAAACCTATGGTTTTGAGCAGAATGTTGATGAGCCATGCGTTTACCAACTCAAGGCAAACAACATTGTGGTATTCTTGATTCTCTATGTGGATAATATATTGCTCATTGGAAACAATGTCGAGAAATTATCAAACATAAAGAACTAGCTGGGAACTTAATTCCAGATGAAGGACATGGGTGAAGCAAGTTATGTTCTTGGTATCCAGATTTTGAGGGATAAAAAGAATAAAACTTTGGTTCTATCTCAAGTAGCTTACATAGATAAGGTGGTTGAGTGTTTCTCAATGACAGATTCAAAAAAAGGACATTTAATGTCCCGACATGGAATCCATCTTTCTAAAAAGCAGTCTCCACAGACTCCTAAAGAGGAAGATGATATGAGAAGGATTCATTATCCATATGCAGTTGGAAGTCTAATGTATGTTATGTGCAATGGGAGTTGTGAGCAGATACAAGCCAAACCCAGGATGGGAACATTGGATAGCGGTCAAGCACAGACTGAAATATCTTCGACGAACTAGGGATTATGTGCTAGTATACTCGGGTGGAGTTCTGAACCCATTAGGCTACACTGATTCTGATTTTTAGACTAATGTCGATGATAGGAAGTCAACTTCTGGAATGGTGTTTACTCTTAGGGTGGAGCTGTGATATGGAGAAGCATTAAGAAATCCACGATCTTAGATTCTACCATGGAGGCTGAGTGCATAGCTACCTGAGGCAGCTAAGGAAATAGTCTAGTTGGGGAAGTTTTATACAGATCTTGGTGTAAATCCATAAATGGATAAACCCCTCATTTTGTGTTGTGACAACAATGGGGCGATAGCTAATTCTAAAGAACCTCGGAGCCACAACAGAGCAAAGCATATAGAGAGAAAATACCACATCATCAAAGAATATGTCGCAAGGGGAGATATGAAAGACATGAAG
Organism: Humulus lupulus; assembly: GCF_963169125.1. NCBI lineage: Eukaryota > Viridiplantae > Streptophyta > Magnoliopsida > Rosales > Cannabaceae > Humulus > Humulus lupulus. Next base: position 263,501,732 of record NC_084793.1, read on the forward strand.
ATTGCATCTGAAGACAATCTTGCGAATCCCTTCACAAAGACACTGGGAGAGACACATTTTCTAAAGCATACAGAGGGAATGGGTTTGAGAGAAATGTCGCATTTGTTTTAAAAGTGCGAGAGCGAGTTTGTTGGGTTTTATGCCCTTATAAAACCACATTTCTTATGTAATTCATTCATTATCAAAAAAGTAGTAGAAATATTTTTTGTTAAATCAAATTTTGTTGTTTACATGTTTTATTACATGATTAATTATTATTAATACAAACATTTATAAAATCTCAAACATATGTATAGTTACAATTATAGTGACCCTGTCACAATGTATTATAATTGTAATTGTATGTTCAAAAGTATTTTGTCTTAAGATTAAATCAGTGCACTTGATTTTTACTGATTCAGTAATCTATGACAAGATCTACTTACACATCTGGTGTGATAACCTATCCAGGATATTGACCAAGTAGATAAGATCGGATATATTTTCTTACATTGGACTTGACCTATATTGATTATTGATAAGATAAGTAAGTATCGTTATTATCTAATCTAATCATATCACATCGTTGATCATAGGTTAATTCAATATTAATTCTGAGTGATTAATATTTTGCTAATTGTATTATTCAAGTATTTTGATTTGTCTGTTACTAGCTTACCCTACGGACTAGGTCATACTTACATATTGAAGATTTTGTAGAATAATTGAGTGAGAGTATTTTATCATAGACAATAAATCTATAGATTTTGTTTAAGATATAAAACGATGATTTCCTTATAGCTCGGTTCAAGTGTTAAACGATAGAGTACTCATTTTTGTAATTAAGTTTACGAAAATATCATTTACTAGGAGTTAAGGATAAAATACCAATGAGGGGTAAAATGGTAATTTGTACTCGTCTCACTAGTAGATCATCTACAGATGATTGAATGACGGTTATGGTTATAACAATGGATAACATATTTACATTTGGTTTAAAGTGTTCTACGAATTCAAGAGTGCAATTCTGAGTCTATAGTGGAGCCATGAGGAATTAATAAGGTAGTGAGATTATTTGTTATAAATAAACTCATGGTAACTTATTGGAGCTTCAGTTCATGGATACATGGTCCCCATGTCATCTCTTATAAAAATGATGAACCTAGTAGTCTTGAATAATTAATGTAATTATTAATTATAAAAATATCATATTGACTAGGTCAATGAAAATAAATAATGTTAAATTATTTATTGATATTTTGTGAGAAAAGAAATAGAAGAAATTTTGAGGATTTTATTGCAAAGCCTCCAAAAGAGAGTATTATAGCCAATTAAGACAATTTTGTTAATATTGATAAATTAGTATTAATATTAATAAAATGAATTAAATAAATGTCAAAATTATAATGGTTTAATTTTGACAAATATTTAATTAATTATAATTATTAAATAATTAAAATAAAATAAACTTTTATTTTTTAGACCCCAACCATAGATCAAGTATAAAATATTACTTACCGTGAAAGTTATAAAAGTGGAAACTACACCTCCTATGGATTTTGTTTTTTTTTTTTGCCATTTAATTTTTTTTATGAGATTTCAATCTGTTAAAGTTTTATGGCTTCTTTTTAAAAAAAATAAAATAAATAAAGTTTTCAAATATATGACTTCTATATTCCAATATAAAAGTATAATTTAACAAATTAATCATAATTTTTACATAATTAAATTGTAAAATCTGAAACTTAATTATTTAAAATGTCATATATTATATAGTTTAAAAGAAAACATTAATTTGAGAAAGTAATATAGTAATACCATATTTTTATAAATTAATTTTTTTTTAAATCATATTTATAAAAAAATTTCTAATTAAAATGTATAAACCAAAGTTAGTATATTATAAGCAAGTGATGAAGTTTGTCATTTTTCATCAAAATAGAAGATAAAAAAATTAATATAGGCAAAATAAAAGTAGTAGTTGTTTATCGAGTATTTTGGAAACTACAAATATACTAAGAATGAGAACTAGCGAGAAAGGAAATAAACTAATGAGACTAGGATTTTTACGTGGTTGGGGCATTAATAAGCATTAGTCCATAAGTCAGTAGTATTCAGCTTTGAGTCTAAAAAATGGAGAGTTTGAATAGTAAGTTGAGCAGCATGTTTGCACGCATGAAAAAATTGGTTCCCTTCTACAGTGAACTGAGGGCCCTATTTATAGGTGTTCGTGTACTTTGGGTCGGACTAATCCAGGCCCAATAAGGATGCAATTACAATTAACTCTCTAACGGAGCTTGATACAAGTATAAAGTGTTGTTTCAATATGTTAAATCTAAAACCCATTGGGTCGGCCCAAGTCTAGTTGAACCTCCAGTTGCCTTTTGTTCGTTGACAGTGACTAGCGTGCGTGAGCCATAATGGGGATTTGGTGGACAGGATGTGTCAGATTAGTGGGAATGCCAATCCTAAAGAATATCGTGCTTTTTGTACGCACCCCTTTTCCAGGTTGGTTGAGGACACCAACTCTCGAACTTCTCAGGGATGGCGTCAGCAGGATGACATGTCTGTCTTGCGCTTTTGGGACGGAGAGTTAAGGTTCATTTCCAAGGGTAAGTGTAATGCCCCAAAATCCCTAATGAGGTTTAATGGCTGATTAGTAGGTCGGGAGGGTCATAATTTATTTGTTATACCATTAAATGATTATATGCATGTTTATGTGAATTATATTATTATATGATGATAAATGCATGCATGTGGGTCCACATTTCATTATAAGGGAATTTTGGTAATTTGGCACATTGAGGGCATATTTGTATATTTTCATGCATGTTGGTGAATTATTGATGAGGCCACATTATAATGTGGATTTGTTCGAGCCATTCGGCATGAGACGATATTTGAATACAAGTTAGCGATTTGGTCATACCGGGGTTAATTTCGGGGTTTGGGGTGAGTCTCGGGGTAATTTGGTGATTAGTGCATTACTGGGAATTAAAGGGTAACAGGATATGATTTATTAGCATTTGAGAATATTGAGAATAACGGGAATCGGAGGGCGTTACTTATTATTAACGAGATAGGCGGGAAATGACGATTTTGCCCTTGGTGGCTATTAAGGGTTTTACTTAAGCTTGGGGGTATTTTTTTCTTTTGACCTAAGGATATATATCACTTAAGAAAGCTGTAGAAACTTGCAAATAAAGAGCATAGTTCCTTCTTCAACCGATCATCATTTCTCCTTCTTTTCTCTTTGAATTTTTTAGCTTCATTTGAGGAATCAAGCTAGGGAAGTGAGCCTTGAGGGTCTAGGGTTGTGTTCCACCATTGAAGAGGGTTCCATACTAAGCTTGAGGTAATATTTTCACCATAGAAACCCTGGTTCTTGCTCTGTTTTCATTTGATTTTTAGCTGGGTTTTTGAGGAAGATAGTTGAGAATTGATGGGAGTTTTTGGCAATGAATGATTGGGTTATGATGCCTATGACTTTCATGTTGGGTATTTGGGTTCATTTGGGAGTTTTAATGAAGTTTGGAATCAGGTTTTGAAGGTTGTAAATGGAGAAGTCGAAGGAGGGAAAAACTAGGGCTGAAAAACCCTGGTTGTAGTGCTACAGCGCCCAAAGGAGGGCACTACAGTGCTATCCAGGGACAGTCTTCCCTATCTATAGCGCTATGGAGCTAGGGGGAAGCGCTACAATGCTACCCTATTTTTTTAGGGTCCTATTTTGGGCACTTTGAGGGTTTTTGGCTCGGGGTTTCAATTCCTAAGGCTCGGGATCAAATCTACTAGCCGTTTGGGTACGATTCGAGGCCCCGGGGTGAGGTTTAGGCCAAGAACCTTTTATTGTTGATTTTCATTGATGGAAGTTATATTTGGTTATGACTAGGTGACCACTAAGGAATCAAACGATCGATCGTTCTCAAGGGTCGTTCTTTTATTGTTTCTCGCTCGAACCAGAGGTAAGAAAACTGCACCCCATATGTGACATGCATGGTTATTAATGAAGCATGTTGAGTGATCTATATGTGGACATTGATTGCATATTAAATGCTTAGCAATCTTGCTTATCTATGAATGGCACTGACCTATGAGTCAGGAATCAGCAATGGTGTCAGTATTAACTGTGAAGCTATGACTTATTTGTCAAGTTTTGCAGTAGTACTGAGCACTGGTCGTATGGTATTGCCTTATGAGTCAATAATAGTATTAGCATGTTTAACGCAAGACGAAAAGATTAGATCTAATCGTCATAAGCATTATCGTCATAAGCATGAAATGCTTGACCGACCTTAACTTCGATGAACACAAAAGTGCTTGTCTAGTCTAAAGGCTAGTTACTTAGAGCTAGGGCCAGAATGCCTACGTGACTACATCGTCACATGGATATGGGTGCGGAGCCCAAGTTCATGACTTACACATTAGTCACTTATCTGATTCAAGTTTGTGACTCCATAGAATTTTTCACCCTGGCCTATTAATAACACATAGATGCACGTTTATAACCAAATGTCTTGATTAGCAATTTAAGCATGGTTCAAAGTTCACAGTAACGGTCTTGGAGTAACTAGGGCGTTACGACTTGGTATCAGAGCGTGTCAAGGTTTAGGGTTCCTAAAGACTGGCTGGGCATGTACACTCGCCACTGAAGACAAGCTCGACTCATGGTTTGGTAATTATTTAAGTAGTTATATATTTAGCTGCTTAAATAAAGTATAAATTCTTTACCTGTCTGAAATACATTGAAAAGGCTGGGCCTTGACTACTGCATCATAAGCAAGAACATGCTTATTAGTACTGATATTTCTAGAACATACTTATTAGTATTGTTTATTGTGAATTATCAATTGATACGTGTTAAATGCTAAATGCTATGATCATGTATCCATTTGTATATCTGTATAATTGTGGAATGTGGGTGATTATCTATGATCTTGGACCGTGAGGTGACAAGAGGTTTAGTTATCACTTCCTAACTGGCCACATTGATTGTTTCAGAAAGGTTTAAGTTGATAAGAATGATTCCAAGATAGGCAGATTCATCAGCTGGCTAGGATGATCAAGGCCAGAATAACAGACAGGGTTAAGAGAATGACCAGAATAAGATTCCACAGCCAGCTCCTGATAACTGGCAGCAGTTGTTTAATGACTTGTAGGCCAGAGTTTTGAGGCTGGAAGAAGAAATCTGCCTCCTAAGACAATAGCAAGTTCCTGCAGGGAACATTTTACTTAAGGCACCACCTGTATCGGTGCCAATAGTTGAGCAGCTGCCTGAGGCTGGAAGTAAATTGGAACCTCTTTATGAAAGGTTCAGGAAATAGCAACCTCCAGTATTTGAGGGCAGTGCCGATCCTACTAAGGCAGAGCAATGGATGAGTATGATTACCACCATCCTTGACTTCATGAGGGTATCTGGTAATGAGAGGGTGGCCTGTGCCATTTACATGTTACAGGAGGATGGCCGAATTTGGCGGGAGGTTATATCCTAAACAAGAAACATTGTAACGCCCTAAACTCCAGGGACCATTACGGTGTGCATTTTAAACAGTGCTAAACTCGCTAATCGAGTCATTTGGCTATAATCGTGTAACTAAGTATGATTAGCGATTTAGGGTTAAAATTTTTGGTTAAGATATAACGTTTCACTAAAACGTTTACTATATACATTGGGATCCCAAAAATATAATTTAAAGGTTAATTACAACAAAATATTTACAACAAGCCGATCTAAGCGACAAAATAGGGTTTAACCCTAGTTCCTCTTTCAACCCTCAGCCGTGGCGGTCGAGCAACCGCATATGTACACATCGTCACCTAAGCTCTCCAACTCAAGGATGGTCCAGCTTTCTTTTGCCTTTACTTGCACCACATAGCACCCGTGAGCCGAAGCCCAGCAAGAAAACTTAATATGCTCATGAACAGTAATATCATGTCACAAAATCATATCTGGCATGCCTAGCAATTTATAGCCTATTCAAGCATGCAAATGAGTTCAGACAATGCTAGGGAATCTAGGATAAGAAATCCTGCCCTCCTGATTGGATGACTATCAAGTCAATCCTATTTTGATGAGCGATTTAACACTGGTGGTTCCATTAACCATAATGAGTGACTGACAAGCAAGTCACCAGGGGGCTCAACACCCATAGTCATGCGAATGATGATCATTATGATCATACAGAGCTTATAGCCATGAACAGATGAGTGAATATCACATTGAGGTTCTGTTTAACCATAATGAGTGACTGATGAACAAGTCACTATGGGGCTCAACACCCATAGCCATGTGACGAAACAGTCACCTGGGATTTCTGGCAATGGCTCTAATCAGATGAGTGACTAACGAACAAGTCACTACGGGGCTCAGCACCCACAGTCATGTGACGAAGTAGTCGCCTGGGCTCCGCACCCATAGCCATGTGACTAAACAGTCACTGGGGCTCTTTGGCCCTGGCTCTAAGTGACTAGCATTAGGCTAGACAAGCACTTTTAGTTTTCATCGAACTTGAGGTCGATCTGGCATTAATGCTCATTTGACTCATTCAATGAAGATGTTGATTAGATCTAATCTTTATCAGCTTGCATTAGACACGCTAAGACCCTTCTTGACATTTTAGTCAATACCATGTGACCAGTGCTCAGTATTACTGCCGAACTTGACAACTAGGTCACAACTTCATAGTTAATACTAACACCATTGCCAATTCTGACTAGTTAGTCAGTGCCACGCACAAGCAATGCTACTAGGCATATATCATATGTCAACTATCCAAATGTAGGTCATTCAGCATGCTTACTTAAAAATTGCTAGCATAATTAGGATTATGCAGAAACACAGAGACTCAAGCTCTGATCAATCTCATATTCAACATTCATGGCATGCCCTAACCACATGTTTCTCGTGCATCACATGCACCACATACTGGGTGCAGTTTTTCTTTCCTCTGGTTCGAGCGAGGAATAACAAATGAACGACCCTTGAGAATGATCAATCCTTTGATCCTTTAGCGGTCACCTAGTCATAACCAATATGGAATCCATCAATAAAGTAAATCAATAAAAGGTTCATAATCTAAAACCTCACTCCCGGGACTAATCCCAAGGTCTCGGGACTTCCAATCCACCCAAACGGGGTAGTGGAGCCATCCCCCGAGCCCCCAAAGTCATCCCCAGCCCTAAAAATATGCCTTGATAAGAATGACCTAGTGTTGGGGCACTGCTAGGTAGCACCGGGGCGCTGCCCCAAGTCAGAGAGAGTCCCACTCTCTGCCCTGCCTAGCGCTAGGGCGCCACCTACAGACCAGTTTTTCCTGGTCTTCTCCCCTGTGACTTCCTCTGAAAACTAAGCTTCCATACCAACCTCAAGCATCATCCAAACATACCATTCAACCCCAAAACTTCATTCATACCACAACCCCATCAAAACCCAAGCAAACTTTCTCAAAAACCTCCATGAATTCTCAACTAATCACTTCAAAAATCTCAACTGAAAACTAATAGAAAAACAGGGTATAACCAGAATTTCATGGCTGAATTCTTACCTCAAGCTTGAATTGAGTCCTCTTAAATGGTTGAACTAAAGTCTAGAACCTCAAGACTTGATTCCCACACTTGAATCCTCAAACTTAGCTTCAAAATTCCAAAGGTAAGGAAGAGAAAATGATGAACGGTTTGAAGGAGGAGGAGGTGCTCTATTTTGGTTCATCCTTCCACATCCATCTAATGGCTAATATCTATCCCTAGGTGAAAATACTAAAATTCCCCCAAGCCTAATTAAAACCCTTAATAGCCACCAAGGGCAAAATAGTCCATTCCCACCTATCTCATTAATCATAATTAATACCCTCCAATTCCTGTTACTTCCAACATTCTCAAATGCTAATAAAGCATATCCCATTACCCTTTAATTCCAATGTTCTAATCCTCAAATCACCCCGAGACTCACCCCAAGCCTCGAAATTAACCCTGCTATGACCAGACCGAAAAATTGCATTCCATGATCGTCTCATGCCGAATGGCTCGAAAAAATCCACATATAATGTAGTATTATTTATAATTTACCCACGTGCATGAAAAGACACAATTACGCCATCAACGGGCCAAATTACCAAAATGCCCTTAGGATTAAAAATGGACCCATATGCATGCATTTATCATCTTATTATAATATAATTCACAGAAACATGCATATAATCATTTAGTAATATAATAAATCAATTATGTCCCTCCCGACCTCCTAATCAAGGTCCTAAACCTTATTAGGGATTTTGGGGCATTACAAACATCAATGCCCTGAGTTGGGAAGAGTTTCAGACTCTGTTTAATGAGAAGTATTACAATGATGCCATCTGGGCTGCTAAAGCTGAGGAGTTTATCAGGTTACTTCAGGGGAGTTTGTGATTGACTGAATATGCCCTGAAGTTTGATAGATTGGCAAAATTTTCCATGGAGCTGGTGCCCACTGATGGGTCCAAAAGGGAGAGGTTTCTCCAGGGGCTACAACCTAGATTAGCTCGGGATGTTTGAATTACCACTGTGGTTGGGGTTACTACCTATGCACAGGTGGTTGAGAAGGCGCTCACAGCTAAGAGCGCAGAGAATAAGATCTGGCGGGACAATGCAGCCAGAAGAAAGTTGAGGAGGATAGGTCCTCCATTTGTGGGTTTACGTAAGGGTGGATGCCCCAATGATCAGAAGAGGAAGGTTCCTGATACCTTCCCAGCTCCAGGTCATGATAGGCAACCATGTGGTATTACAATGGGTTGTCAAGGTGGCAGTGAGGCCTGGAAGACTTATCTAGAGTTCCCTAGGTGCAAGACGCGCCATTTGGGAGAGTGTAGGGCAAAGGCTTGCTTCTTATGGGGGAAGTGGGTCATTTCAAGAAAGACTGCCCAAAAGCAAGAAAGGAAGAACCCAGAAAAGCGGACAACCCGGCCCCAGCTCGAGTGTTTGCATTGACACAAGCAGAAGTTGAGGCTTTACCATCAGTAGTTACAGGTCAGCTTCTTAGTGCTGGAACCCCTTATACTATTTTGATTGATTCTGGTCCTACACATTGTAACGACCCGAATTTGCTAATCAGGCTTAGGGCCTTGATTAGTGTGCCTAGAGGGCAATAAGTGGTTTAATATGCTTATATATGAATTTATGTGTATATATGATTATGATGCATGTTTAATTGAGTTAAATGTGCATGTGGGCCCCGTCTGGATATTAGGTGCATAGATGTGATAAATGATATATATGTTGTATATGTGTAATATGTCTGTACAGCACGATCCGAGACAGTCCTGGGGAGCGGTTAGCCAGAGGGTCACAACGGGGTTGAGATTCGGACTCAGGGCGAGTCGAGGGGTAATTCGGGTATTAGATGAGTTATGGGATTATCGGGACATAGAAATAAATATTTGGAGATATATTTGAGGATAGAATGTCTAGGCGGGAATATTTGGGGAATTTACCATTTTTGCCCTCGGGGACGTTTTGGTACCCCGAGCCTTGAGGTAACCCTTTAGACTTAAGTTAAATAAAACAAAAAAGGGGAAACTGTTTAGAAACCTTGAGAAACCGACCCACACCTCCCTAGAACTGAAGATAGCTTTTTGCTTTCCCTCTCACTCACTCTCTAAGGAAAAACTCAAGAAGAAACTCAAAGGGAATTCTTGGTGCAAGCTAGCATAAGCAAGGGATTCAGCTGTGTTAACTTAGAAGCTTAAGGCTTGAGGATTAAGGTTCAACATCAGGGGTTTAAATTCAGCAAGAGGTAAGCTTTTCCATGGAAGTTATGTTCAAGTTTCAGCTGTGTTTTCAAGCTTTGCATGTGGGTAGAATCTAGGCTGTTTTTGGGTATTCTAGTTGTGTGTTTGGAGCAGATTTTTGTTGGGTTTTAGTGTTGATATTGAGCTGGAATGATGGTTTTATTATCTAGGATTATTAGCTTGGTTTTGGTGGAAATTGGCTTGAAGAAAGGATGGAAAACTGATGAGAAAATCTGGGTTCGGTGTTGAGCGCCGTGGTCCTAGGAGGGGTGCACCACGGCCTGCGTGCGCGCGCGGCCATGGAAGGCCGAGAGAATTCATGTGCGCCGCGGTGCCTGGTGGGCGCGCCGCGGTGCCTGGTGGGCGCGCCACGGCCCGTGTGGGGGTCAGTGGAGAGCTAGCCTCTTTTTTGAGGCTAGCCGCGGCTCTAGTGGGTGGGGCTGCGACCCTTAGTGTCAGTTTGGGTTTTTAAGGTATTTTAGGCTCGGGAACTCAAGAGGTAAGGCTCGGGATGGATTTTATCACCCGGATTGATAGAATTCAAGGTTCCGGAGGTTAGGATTATGGCTCGAAGTTATTTATTAGGTTAGAATTTTATGGACGGATATTGTTATGTGTTGTGACTAGGATTTCGGCGAGGCTCACGTTAGCGAACTGTGCTCGGGGCATCGGTGCTCAGAAAGCTCAGAACTCAGGTAAGAAAACCCCTGTTTCCATAGAGCTTGTGTGCAGGGCTGAGCCCAATGTGTTGAATGGAAATGATATGCAGGGTCGGGCCCTATATGCTAGAATTGCAGAGCGTAGCTCTCTATCTGCTTATGCTTGAATTCTGTATTTGTTATTGTATCGTGTATGGTATTATGTGTGTGATCGGCAAGAGCTGGGAACGGTGTAGACCGAGAATGGCGTGGGGCCGGGAACGACATCAAGCACATTGAGTGCAAGGCCGAGAACGGCAAGAGGCCAGGAGCGGCGTTGAGCACGTGGGGTGCGAGTTGCCAGGGCGAGTCCCTAACAGGAAACCTGGGATATCCTTACGGCGTGGTCCGTGAACCCAGGGCTTGGTAAACGCCTGGGACGGCTAGGCCGTATGTGTTTAGCCATTGGTGGCCTGATTATATGTTTGACTTATGTATTTCATATGTTATCTATTATGGGTTTTCTTGCTGGGCCTCGGCTCACAGATGCTCTATGGTGCAGGTAAGGGTAAAGAGAGGATCAACCAACCATGAGTACAGCTGGTGTGAGGCGGCGTGTACATGTCCGGCCAGCCTGGCTGCCACAGCTAGGGGATTTTGGGAGATGCTTGTAAATGAACTTAGATTTTGGTCGTTTAGTCGACTCTGATCAGTTTTGTGTTGTAAATATTTTCTAAACTATGTTTTGGGATCCCAGGTGTAAACTTTTATGATTTGCTATAAAAACTACTTTCTCTAATGTTTTTCTTTTAATTATGGCTTAGTTACACGGTTTGACTTAAAACCTCGATTAGCGAGTTGAAAGCACGATTTTAAACTCACTTAGTAACGGCTCTAAGGTAGTAGGGCGTTACACACATTCTTTTGTTGCTATTAGAATTATTGATAGACTGTGTAGACCATGAGATTATTATACTGTGTGGTTCAGGACCTTATTACCCACTGGAGAGTTAATAGTATCCAGGAGATGGGTCAGATCTTTGCCAGTGACAGTGGAGGGCAGAGAGTTGTCAATGGATTTGATAGAGTTAGTTATGACTTACTTTGACATGATTCTAGGTATGGATTGGTTGGTGAAGTATAGGGCAACCATAGATTGCAGAAGGAAGATGGTCACCTTTGAGCTTGAAGGTGAGGATCCTTATGTGTTTGTTGGTAGTGTGCATGGACCCCGTATAGGGTTGGAGATCTATTACAAGGAGGTGGCATTAGATTCTTAGCCAATGTGGTGGACACCACTCTGGTCATGCCAGTGAGACCAGAAGAAACTAGACTAGTTTGTGAGTTTCTGGATGTGTTTCCAAAAGATTTACCAGGGTTACCACCGCACTGAGAGATTGAGTTTGTGATAGAACTGGCACTGGGGACGGAGCCAGTGTCTAGAGTGCCTTACAGAATGGCCCCAACGGAGTTAAAAGAATTGAAAGTACAGTTGCAAGAGCTATTGGATTTGGGTTTTATCAGACCTAGTTTCTCACCTTGGGGTGCGTCAGTTCTGTTTGTGAAAATAAGGATGGCTCTCTGAGTATGTGCATTGATTACAGAGAACTGAAATAGTTTACAATTAAGAACAAGTATCCTCTGCCAAGGATAGATGATATGTTTGATCAGTTGCAAGGTAAAAGGGTATTCTCAAAGATAGACCTTCATTCTGGCTATCATCAGTTGAGGGTCAAGGAGGGAGACATACCAAAGACTTTTTTTCGCACTAGATATGGGCATTATGAGTTTTTAGTCATGTCTTTTGGATTGACTAATGCCCCAGCTGCTTTTATGGATTTGATGAATAGAGTGTTCAAGGATTATTTGAACTAGTTTGTGATCGTCTTCATCGAAGATATTCTGGTTTATTCTCAGTCAGATTCAGAACATGAGCAACATCTAAGGTTGGTTCTACAAAGATTGAGGCAGCACAGACTATTTGCAAAGTTCAAGAAATGTGAGTTCTGGTTATCTCATGTATCTTTCCTTGGGCACATTTTCAGTAAGAAGGGGATTAAGGTACACCCAACCAAGGTTGAGCCAGTTAGAGATTGGTCAAGGCCAAAGAATGCTTCAGAGGTGAGAAGTTTTCTTGGGTTGGCAGGTTATTACAAACGTTTCATGGAAGGGTTCTCTAAGACTGCTACTTCATTGACTGAGCTAACATGCAAGAATCAGAAGTTTGTGTGGTCAGACAGGTGTGAGAACAGCTTCTAGGAATTGAAGCAGAGGTTAATTACAACTCCGGTTCTGATTCTCCAAACAGATCAGGAGAAGTTTGTGATATACTGTGATGCCTCACATCAAGGTTTAGGTTGTGTTTTGATGCAGTCAGGGAAGGTGATTGCTTATGTCACACGTCAGCTGAAGGAGTATGAACAGAGATATCCCACTCATGATTTAGAGTTAGCGGCTATGGTCTTTGCTTTGAAGGTATGGAGGCATTTCCTTTATGGGGAGAAGTGTGAGATCTACACTGACCATAATAGCCTGAAGTACTTCTTCACACATAGATATTTCAATATGAGACAAAGACGTTGGCTAGAGTTAGTAAAAGATTATGATTGTGAGATTCTGTATCATCCAGGAAAGACCAACGTGGTAGCTGATGTTTTACGCCGGAAGGGTCCGGGACAGATTTAAAGTGTGAGACTGATAGCCAGAGAGTTAGCAGAGGATATGACCAGAGCTGGTATAGAGTTGCTGGTGGACCAGTTGACCAATATTATGCTACAATCTACGATGTTGGAGAAAATCAAGGAGGGTCAGTTGGGTGATCCACAGCTGATCAAGATTAGAGAGGATGTTTTGGCTAAAGTATCCAAAGATTACACAGTGTCTGATTTGGGCTTGTTGAGGTATAAGGGTCGGATATGTGTTCCGTTAAACACTGCTTTGAGACAGGAGATTCTGGATGAATCTCATACTACTCCTTATTATTTGCATCCAGGAACCACGAAGATGTATTAGGATGTGAGATCGTTGTATTGGTGGCCTGGGATGAAGAAGGATGTAGTGAATTATGTGTGTAATGCCCTACCTCCTTAGAGTCATTACTAAGTGATTTTAAAACGTGCAATTAACTCGCTTATCAAGGTTTTAGGTTAAAAGTGTAGCTAAACTGTAATAAATGTCATATAATTTGAAAATGTAATCATTCATTGAAATTATAAAGCGTTATACATTTGGGATCCCAAAATACTATTTAGAAATATTTACTACTCAAAATATAATTAAAGTCGACTAGACGACAAAATTAGGTTGAATACACAGCATCTCCCAAAAATACCCCTGGCCGTGGCAGCTAGGCAGGCCAAACATGTACACGCCACTTCATGCTCTCCGTACTCATGGTTGATCGACCTTTACCTTGCCCTTATTACCTGCACCATAGAGCACCCGTGAGCCAAAGCCCAGCAAGAAAACTCCACACAAGCAATCAACATATGCACAACTATCAATCAGCATATAACAAAGCCGCCAACAAGCTAAACACATAACGGCCATGCCGTCAAAGGCACTTTACCACCCTGGGTTCTCGGTCTACACCATGAGGATATCCCAGGTATCCAATAGGGGTCTCACCCTAGCAACTTGCACTTCGTGTGCTTAACGCTGCTCCCGGCCCCTTGACGTTCTCGACCTTCACTGTTCCCGGCCTTCGCCATTCCCGGCCCTTGCCATACATTTACAGATTTGTAACACATAGCATAAACTTAACAAATACTTAAGCAGATACAAACATAAATAATAGGGCTACGCCCTGCAACATAATCACATAGGGTCGTTCCCTGCAATACAAACTATAGGGTCATGCCTTGCTCTACGGGTACAACAGTTTTCTTACCTGTGTCCCAAGCTTCCCGAGCTTCGATATCCCGAGCACAGTCCTCTAGTCCGAGCCTTGCTGAAAACCTAGTCACAACATATCAACAACATCCATCCATCAAGTTCTAATCCATTAAATAACTTTGGGTTATAATTCTAGACTCCGGGACGTTCAATTCTATCAATCTAGGTGATAAAATCCATCCCGGGCCTTAACTTTTGGATTCCCGATATTAAAACCTTCTTGGGGTCCAAAAGCTCACTAAGTGTCGCGACCCCAAGGCCCTATGTCGCGGCCCGCCCTTTTCTCCCTATGCATGTCGCGGCCCAACCTATAGGGCGTCGCGGCCCGACCCTTCGAACCTAGAAAAATCCCCCATTTTTACAACCAAATCCCAGCCAAGTTACCCCAAAATCAATTCCACAACTCAATTTAATCATTACAGTAATCCCAGAATGGTCTCGACAGCAAAACCTAACAAAACTAATCCCAAAAACTCATCTAGATAACCAAGAGTGATCCATCATTCAGCTTACATGCATAAACTTACAACTCTAACAAAACTCAGCTTAAACTCAGTTAATTTAATATTAGGCTTCTTACCTCAAGGATGAATTCAGGACACACTTGCTCTTCAATTTCCCAAGCTTACTCCTCCCACAATTCAAGCCTTAGATTTCTGAATTCCCAACTCAATTTCCTCTAGAACTTCCTTCAGCCTTCAAGCTTCCAAAGAGAGAGAAACATCAAGTGATAGGGAGAGGGTCGGTTTATGCCAAGCTTCTCAATGTTTCTTATGGTTGTCTTACTTATCCTAAGTCACTTAAGTTACCTCCAAGGCTCGGGGTACCAAAAACGTCCCTGATGGCAAAATGGTAAATTTCCACGATATTCCCTCCTATATGTTCTAACTTCAAATATATCTCCAAATATTTATTTTCATAACACGATAACCCAATAAAATGTATAATGCCTAGAATACCCCCCGACTCGCCCCAAGTTGGGTTTTGGGTCCCGTTGTGACTTCCTAGCTAAACTGCTCCCTAGGACTGTCTCAGATCATGCATCTCAAATATATCACCACTCGCATGTGGTAAAGATCACAATAATCACAAATATTACAATTATGCCCTCAACAAGCTAAAATTACAAACATGCCCCTAATAACCAAATGGGGCCCACATGCATATTTAATTCACCTAAACATGCATTTCTAATCATATACTCATCAAACTCACATATTTAAATAATAAATCACTTATTGCCCTCCACACACGCTAATCAAGGCCCTAAGCCCTATTAGCAAATTTGGGACGCTACAATGTTGCTAAGTGCTTGACATGTCAACAGGTCAAGGTTGAGCATCAAAGGCCGATAGGGTTATTGCAACCTCTGGATATCCCAGAGTGGAAATGGGAGGACATCACGATGGATTTCGTGGTGGGGTTACCCCGGATTGTTGGTCAACATGATTCAGTATGGGTTATTGTGGATCGCTACACCAACTCAGCTCACTTCTTACTAGTGAGGACTACATATACAGATGACTAGTATGCATATCTCTATGTGAGAGAGATCATGCGCCTCCATGGAGCACCAAGGTCGATCGTGTCAGATCGGGATCCCACATTCACTTCCAAGTTCTAGGGGAATTTACAGAAGGCCATGGGAACACAGTTGAAGTTCAGTACTACTTATCATCCTCAAACAGATGGAAAATCTGAGAGGATGATCTACATATTAGAGGACATGCTTCAAACATGTATGTTGGACTTTGGTGGATCCTGGAGTAAGTATCTACCTTTGATAAAAAAATTCCTACAACAACAGTTATCAGTCTACCATTGGAATGGCACCTTATGAGATGATGTATGGTAGGAAATGCAAATCTCCCATTCATTGGGATGAGACTAGAGAAATGAGATACTTGGGTCCTAAGGCAGTTCAGAGGACCAGAGAGGCCATTGAGAAGATTAGAGCTCGGATGGTGGCTTCTCAAAGCAGATAGAAAAGTTATGCAGATCCCAAGTGCAGGAACGTGGAGTTCGAGGAAGGAGACTATGTCTTCCTTAGAGTCTCGCCATGGAAAGGGGTGAGAAGATTTGGAAAGAATGGCAAGCTAAGCCCTAGATATGTAGGTCCATTTGAGATCCTGAAGAGGATTGGTCAGATGGCCTACAGGTTGGCCTTACCACCGGCATTCTCAGCCGTGCATAACGTATTTCATGTTTTAACTCTTCGGAGGTATGTATCAGATGTGACTCATGTTTTGAGTTATGAAGATTTGGAGCTTGAGGCAGATCTCTCCTATGAGGAACAGCTAGTCCAGATACTTGACAGAAAGGACAAGGTCCTATGGAATAAGACGAAACTTTTGGTTAAGGTATTATGGAGGAACAGCAAGGTCGAGGAAACGACCTAGGAGTTGGAGTCAGATATGCAAAATCAGTATCCCAAGTTGTTCAAGTAAATTTCGAGGACGAAATTTCTGTAAGGAGGGGATAGTTGTAATGCCCCAAAATTCCTAATGAGGTTTAATGGTCAAATTAGTAGGCCAGGAGGGCCATAATTGATTTATTATGCCATTAAATGATTATATGCATGTTTATGTGAATTATATTATTATATGATGATAAATGCATGCATGTGGGTCCATATTTCATTATAAGGGCATTTAGGTAATTTAGCCCGTTGAGGGCATAATTGTATATTTTCATGCGTGTTGGTGAAATACTGATGAGGCCACATTATAATGTGGATTTGTTCGAGCCATTCGGCATGAGAAAATCTTTGAATACAAGTTAGCGGTTTGGTCATAACCGGGTTAATTTCGGGGCTCGGGGTGAGTCTCGGGGTAATTTGGTGATTAGTGCATTACCGGGAATTAAAGGGTAATGGGATATGATTTATTAGAATTTGATAATATTGAGAATAACGTGAATTGGACGACGTTACTTATTATTAACGAGATAGGCGGGAAAGGATGATTTTGCCCTTGGTGGCTTTTAAGGGTTTTACTTAAGCTTGGGGGTATTTCTGTCTTTTGACCTAAGGATATATATCACTTGAGAAAGCTGCAGAAACTTGCAAAAACATAGCATAGTACCTTCTTCATCCGATCATCATTTCTCCTTCTTTTCTCTTTGAATTTTTGAGCTTCATTTGAGGAATCAAGCTATGGAAGTAAGCCTTTAGGGTCTAGGGTTGTGTTCCACCATTGAAGAGGGTAACATACTGAGCTTGAGGTAAGATTTTCACCATAGAAACTCTTGTTCTTGCTCTGTTTTCATTTGATTTTCAGCTAGATTTTGAGGTTGATAGTTGAGAATTGATGGCAGTTTTTGGAAATGATTGATTTGGTTATGATGCCCAGGACTTGTATGTTGGGTATTTGGGTTCATTTGGGAGTTTGAATGAAGTTTGGAATCAATTTTTTATGTTTAGAAATGGAGAAGTCGAAGGAGGGAAAAACTAGGGCTGAAAAACCCTGGTTGTAGCGATGCAGCGCCCAAAGGAGGGCCCTACAGCGCTATCCAGGGACAGTCATCCCTGTCTGTAGCACTATGGCGCTAGGGGGGAAGTGCTACAACGCTACCCTATTTTTCCAAGGTCCTATTTTGGGCACTTTTGAGGGTTTTTGGCTCGAAGTTTCAATCCCTAAGGCTCGGGATCGAATCTACTAGCCGTTTGGGTACGATTCGAGGTCCCGAGAGTGAGGTTTAGGCCAAGAACCTATTATTGTTGATTTTCAATGATGGAAGTTATATTTGGTTATGACTAGGTGACCTCTAAGGAATCAAAGGATCGATCATTCTCAAGGGTCGTTCTTTTATTATTTCTCGCTCGAACCAGAGGTAAGAAAACTACACCCCATATGTGACATGCATGGTTATTAATGAAGCATGTTGATTGCTCTATATGTGAACTTTTATTGCATATTAAATGCTCAGCAATCTTGCTTATCTATGAATGGCACTGACCTATGAGTCAGGAATCAGTAATGGTGTGATTATTAACTGTGAAGTTGTGACTTATTAGTCAAGTTCGGCAGTAGTACTAAGCATTGGTCGTATGGTATTGGCTTATGAGTCAAGAACGGTTTTAGCGTGTTTAACACAAGCCAAAAATATTAGATCTAATCGACATAAGCATTATCGTCATAAGCATGAAATGCTTGACCAGCCTTAAGTTTGATGAACACAAAAGCGTTTGTCTAGTCTATGTTGGGGTTTTATGCTCTAATTAAAACCCAAAATTCTTTGTAATCTCATTTTATTATCAATAAAAGAATAGAAATTATTTTTTGACTAGGTCAATCACTTTGCTCACATGTTTTATTTTCATGATTATTTGTTTAATATAAACTTCTATTAAATCCCGAGCATATAGCTAATCTTATTTATAGTGACGTAATCACAGTGGAATATAAATATGAGTATATGTTCAAAATAAGTTAGTCTTAAGATTAGTCAGTGCACAGGATTTACACTAACTTGCCAATCTACGATATAATCTACTTACACATGACAGTGTTATGTTCTTTCCAGAACATTATCAAAGTAGATAAGATCGGATGTATTTGTTACATCGGACTGGACCGATATTGACAGTTGATAAGATAAGTAAACATACTGTTATTATCTATTCTAGTCATATCATATAGTTGACCATAGGTCAATTCAATCTCAATTCTGAGTGGTTAGTATTCTAACTGATTGTATTATTTGAGTTCTTTGACTTGTTCGTTACCATCTTACCCTATGGACTAGCCCATACCTACATCTTGGGAACTCGGTAGTATAATTGAGTGGGAGTGTTAATCATAGATATGAACATCTATAGCTTCTGATGAAGAAGTGAAATGATGGTTTCCTTTTAGTTTAGTTCAAGGTGTTAAATGATAGAGATCTCATTTCAGTAATTAAATTAGTTTACTGAAATATCATTTACAAGGAACTAAGTGTAATAAGGATAAAATACAATGAGGGGTAAAACGGTATTTTAGTCCTACCTCATTGTAGACCGTCTATAGAGGATTGAGTGACAATTATGGTTGTAACAATGGATAATTAATAGTGTATCTATATTTTTTATAGAGCGTTCTATGAATTCAAGAGTGCAATTCTGAATCTATAGTGGAGTCACGAGGAATTAATAAGTTAGTAAATTTATTTGTTAGATTTATGATAACTTATTGTAGCTTGATTTCATAGGCCCATGGTCCCCATTGAACTTTGGATAAAATCATCTAGATAGTCTCAATTAATTGATTTAATTATCAATTAGAATTATCAAAATTGACCAGGTCAATTTTGGATAGTTTCACAGAGTTGTGTAATTTTGAGAAGAAAAGAGAAATTATGCAGATTTATTAATTAAGATAAATTGATATATAAATTGATAAATAAGTTTAAATCAAGGTTCAAATTATAAATAATTAATTTGATAAAGGATTTAAATAATTATTTAATTAATTAAATCAATAGAAAATAATACAGACCTTGATTTTAAGTCCAATGGGCTTATAATCAAATGGAAAATTTCACGGGCTTAAAACCCATGATAATTTTGACCTAGGGCTTTAAAATGGCTATTATTTTATTAATTTTTTAATTAAATTAAATGGCCTAATTAATTCTATAAAAGGAGTGCTTAGAGAGAAGTCAAGACAGACGACAAAGAAGTTTAATACTGGTTTTCTGATAGTTTTAGATTCTCTCTAAACACAAGTCATTTTCTAAGCCTCTTTGATTATTTTCTCTTCTTCTTCTCTGTATCTTTCTCATGTGTTTAGAATTTTCCACACTAATCCAGGTGATTCTAAGGATACATTGGAAGATTGTGAAGAAAATAGAAGAACGGTTCAGTTTCTTGATAATACTTTGCGACAGAGAGAGGATACAAGAGTTAGAGAAACTGAAAGAAGGACTGTTTCATTTCGCTACGAATATTGTAAGTATTCTATTCTTTGTTTCTCTTTGAATTCAATTTTAGAAACATGTTTTTAGGCTATCTCGTATTAATTTGTTTAATATTAGATATACATGAAAATAAATAAAGATCATGTATAAGTTAATCCAACAGTCTAAAGGCTAGTTACTTAGAGCCAGGGTCAGAACGCCCAGGTGACTACATCGTCACATGGCTATGGGTGCGAAGCCCAAGTTCGTGACTTACACATTAGTCACTTATCTAATTCAAGTTTGTGACTCCATAGTCACTCATCTAGTTTAAGTTTGTGACTTACTCATCAGTCACCATCTGATTAGGACTACACGCCCCAGCATGATTATTGAATCTCGATATTACCTGATTAGGGCTACACACCCCAGCATGATTATTATAATCTCGATACCATCTGATTAGGACTATACGCCCCAACATGATTATTAGAATCTCGATATTATCTGATTAGGGCTACAAGCCCCAACATGGTTACTAGAATCTTAAAGTGATATTCACTTATTTGTATAGGGCTATAAGCCCAGTATGATTATCATAATCATTAATTGATATTGTATACATGCAGTAATGGGTTTTCTTGTTGAGCCTTGGCTCACGGGTGCTATGTGGTGCAGGTAAATGGAAAGAAAAGCTCACTCAACGTTGAGTGGAGAGCTTAGGTGGCGATGTGTACATATGATTAGTGGTGAAAAATGCACATTTGTTGATTTTAATTGTCAAAATAAATTAAGTTTTAATTAATATTTTAATATGATTTAATTTATAAAAGAAAATGTTTAATTTTAATTTAGTTTGTTTTATTTTGTAGGATTTAATTGTATTTTGGCACTTTGAAATGAAGAGAAAAGAAACTAATTAAAACTGAAAAAGAAAGATGAAGAAAATGGCATTTTAAAAAGAATTGTTGCCCATGCCCGAAGGCCCAAACCGAAGGCCCAGCCTCTTCTTTTCTCCTTGCCCAGTCGTCAGGAGTCACTGCCACAGCCCGCCATGCGTCCTCCTGCCAACCAACCCAAGGCCGCCACCTGTCCGCATGCTTCAACCTCAACCTTCTTCAGTAACCAGCCGCCCAACGTCATCCTCCAACGGCCCAAGCAGTCTCCCAGCCACATTGACCCAAGCTCCCCCAACGCAGGCCCATCTAAAGCAGCCCATCTGAAGCAGCCCACGCCAAAACACCCCAGCAGCCTTATCCGACCCTTCTCCTCTCCCAGCCAGCATCCTACGTGACACCTCCTCATTGGCTGGAAATGGGTCAAAACCCACTTCTGCCACCAGCCACCTTCAACCCATATTTTGTGGGTATTGGGCCTTGCAAATTACTATTTTGAGCTTTAAAGCTCATCTTTTTTGGTGTTTTTGAAAAAGAACATATTGACCATACACCAAAATAACTAGGTTAATATTTATAATAAGATTTTATTTTTCAAAATCATATTTTATTATTAATATTTCAGATTTATTTTGTAAATCTCATTTTTTTTGTTTAATTTCTTTTTAGTCCTTTTCTCCCTCTATAAATAGGGACTCTCATTTCACATTTTCTATGTAATTTTTAGGTAGCAAAACTCTACCAAATTTTAGTCTCATTTCTCATATTTTCTCTCTAGAATTTCATGAGAATGTCTAGCATAATAGGCTAACCTTCTTAGGAAGGTTAGGATGATTCTATATTCACTATGACTTTGTTGGGTATTTTTTATTCACCTTGTGCTTAAAGTTTATATATTTGAGTTATTTATTTTCTTTCATCTCTATTCCTTCATCTTGTTATCTATATTTATGTTTACTAATAGTATATAGATTTTGTCAAGCACTTTCTATGTATTATCAAATTAGTAAAAATAATATAGATAATATATTTATCATTTTCTCCATCTCATTCATATATATTTACTTTTGCTAAATCTATATAGAATTAGTCATGCTCTTTCTATGTATTTTATAAATAGTGAAAGTAATATTTGTGTTAGGTTTTATGTCTAATCTTTTATTGCATTATTGCCAATGGTATAATGTCATTTTTAGGTTTCTCATAAGATTTATCTCATATTTCCATGGTAAAGAATAATAATCACTTGAATACATTTTTGTGAAACATATTTGTGCTTCAATGTTAAATCTTCCAAATGAATAGTTGGGATGTGAACTACTCATTTGTGTAATTTTTATGAATCAAAGATCCAAATAAATAAGTATGCACATTGGTGACTCTTGATCCTTCCTACTTGTTACCTATTGTTACATCACACTTTAATCTATCTTTATTTCTAATCTTTAAATCTCAAAAACAACAAAAATATCACTTGTTCTATTTGCTTCATATTATTTATCTCTAAACTTTATTTATTGATTAACTTTATTTCTTTGCCTCCTTGTGGAATCGGCCGCCCGATCTATACTACAACCACCGCTTAGTGGATGCACGTTTTGGGCGTTAAACAACATATGCGGCCACTGGACCACCACGGCCAAGGTGTTTCTCAGAGGAACTAGGGGTCAACCCTATATTTTGCCGCTTAGGTCGGCGGGTTGTAATTTTTACACTGTAATGACCATTTTGGATTGTAAATAACTTGTAAACACTTTTATGGGTCCATGTACAGTTTAATGTTTTAAATAAAATATATCCATTCCTTTTAATAGAATTTTTCACCCTGGCCTATTAATAACACCTAGATGCGCGTTTATAACCAAATGGCTCGATTAGCAAGTTAATGTTAGAGAATATATGTTATTGCTCAATGGAAAAGTGGAAAAATCAAAATACAACTCTATGCAAAGAATACAATAGACAAGGTTATTGATTAAATAAATATTACAACTCAATTACTCAACATACAAGTAAATAGAAAGATGTAGAAGAAGAAGCTTACAAACTCAAAATAATAATAATACAAGTAAATAAGATCAACAAGATCAAAAGAATGAAAATAAAACCAATAAAAAGGGACAAACTCTCACACAACCAAAGTGTAGAGTAGTGGGGATCACCAACTTGAACAAGGTTCAAAACCTTTGTCCAAAAGCTTATTTCCCCCTATTCTCTAAGCACTAATGGATCTCTCAAGGAAATAGCTCTCTGGAATAATCAAGCCTCAAGGTGTATTTTCCAGCCAAGTGCTTTGTGGGTGGAAAATGGTGTGTCTTACAAGTGAGCATTAGGCTCCTATTTATATAGTTTTAGATACCCCTTTGAATTTCAAATTCCACCAACCCCATGGCTATTACCAATGTTTACTTGGATGTTTATGGAATTAAAATGGAGATTTGGGAGTTATTTGGGATGTTAGAACCGTTCAATTTGGAAAAAACTGAAAAACCAAATTGGCTGTCAGCCTCACTGGCCGCGGCCAGGATCATCAGTGGCCGCAGCCACTGGCTTCTGCCCCCCAGGCCGCGGCCACTGAAAGTCAATGGCCGCGGCCACAGGCCATTTTCAGCACAAAAAAGTCATTTTTCCAAAACTTCCCAAATCCTTTCCCACATGATTTTGTAACTTCCAAACACCTATTGGGAGTTAAAAACATGTCTCCAACAGCCATATTTCATCATGGCTTTGTGAAATCCAATCTCAAATGTGTAACATATAATATACACATTATTGGGTAATATTTGGGAGTTACAAATTTGTAACTGATTTTGTAACTCCAAAATATGTCACATTTGGGCACACACATGTGTCCAATTTTGTGACTCTCAATAACATGTTACAAGGTGTGACAAATCATATTTTGTCACATTATTTAATCTAATATTATATTATATGAAATAATATAACAATTAAGCACGGTTCAAAGTTCACAGTAACGGTCTTGGAGTAACTAGGGCGTTACAGTAAGTATCCATTAGTGGTGATAAGTCCAAGATATACCCTGGTGCATCAAATCAGGATGCACTAATGGCCCAGGCTCATAGGGGCCATTCGTAGTCATGATGTTGTCCCAGGCTTTCACCTCAAGTTTGGCTTCTCGCCATACTCCTGATAATTATTATTTATTTGACCCAATTTGGGCCTGAGCCTACCCTGAGAGTTATCGAAGCCCATTTAGTTGTGCCTCGTGTCCTTGGTAGAAAATACGGACAATATTCACCCCCCAAGTCTTCACCCGTGTTCGCTCAGTGGAGACTTGTTACTTCGTCCCAGTTCAATTCATTGGGGGACAATTAACCAATCCTAATATTTTGAACTCCAAAGAAGCCGAACCTTTTTAAATTCCAAAGGCCTTGAGAACGTGTCTCTAGGTGGGTGATACGTTGACGCCACCCGCGCCTTGAACATGTGTGAAAACCCCTTCATTGTCCTGGGTGAGTGATGGGTGTCAGTGCATTTCTCAAGGCATCCCATCAAGGCGAATCGACGTTTTAGCACTTGAGTAGTTTAATTAATTTTCATTCATCCTTTGGGGCCGCGGATGTAGTTTTTCTTGGGATTCTCAATGCGAGTCGTTGGATCAGAAAAGCACGGACCATGGGTCTGTTTGTATAAATACACCTACAAACTTATCTCTACACTTTTACCACATTCCAATTTCCAAACCAGAGAGCGATGGGATTTGTGTGTGAATGTCTGAACTTGTAGACGAACTTCTCCACCATCTGTAACTACTATGAGCCCACTTATTCCTATCGAATTCAGCTTCCATTCATCAAGAGGAATCCTTCACCTCAACCAGCCCCTTTGAGAGTATTAACGAACTTCTCTACTGTCTTCTCAAGTTCAAGGCCAAGTTTTTACCGTCGATTTTTCCCTTTCATCACCAGGCTCCAAACTCGATTCTCTCAAGTAAGTGTTTCCGGCAATCTCTTTGCTTTATTTTTCATCACGTTATTGCCTTAGAATTCTCTATCAAGATTCTAGTTGTTAGGGTAAATTCCACCGTATCAGGTGGCTCTAGGTAGCATAGTAAGTAGATCAATTAGCTCTTAAAGCGATTCCCGCCAAAACACTTGTCCTGAATACTGAAACGGGCTAGGTCGCTTCGAATCATCGAACCCGGACGCCTTAAACCCGTTCGGGTGGGTATATTTTTTTTCTCTACAAAATTGTTTCGCTTTTAGTTCCCAACTTATGCTTCCGGGAGCTTAGTTTTCCCTGGCACTCTATCCGGAGGGAACTTCTCCAAGAAGTTTAGGAGAGTTCTCGTACCAAACCATTTTGCTCAGTTTCGGTGCTAAATGCTTGGATCTTTCTTCTTCTTTTTTTAACATCTAGGTCCTGATCATGGCCGATATTACTATCTTTCTGGAAGATGACATCAACGCATCTCCTGTGGTTTTGGAGGGCACAAACTCCCTACTGACAATACCTGGGAGATGGAGACGAAAGTGAACGAGTTCCAGAACTATCGGAAGCTGAACGAGCTCAAGAAATCCTTTGGCGTAGTCAACTCTGAGAATCTTTTTCAACAGACTGTCCTGGAAAGAAGAGAAGGCCCACACCGACGCTGGTGGATTCGGGTCCTGCAGCACGGGCCACATCAGCGTCGGGGCCAGTCTTCCCTTATGACTACTTCGCGAGGTTCCTCAAGTTCGTGGGAATCGCTTCATTCCAGATTCTTCCCCAGGCGTACAAACTTCTTACGGGGTGGTACATGTTTTGTGCATGGACGGAGATGGTTGAACCTGCTCCCACGGAGGTGCTTTATTATTACCGCTAGGAGTCGTAATTGAACTTGATGGACAAGAAGCGAAATGGGTTTTATAGGTTGAGAACCTGTAACATTAGTCCAGCATCTTCTAGTACCTGGAAGCATCCCTCATATGTCAGACACTACTAGTTCATGACATCTGGGTTCCTTCTTGATAAGAACCTAACTCTGGTTCTGGACTTTCAGCGTGTAGGTTAGTTTTCATTTCCCACTCTACGCTTCGTCTTTCCTCTTTCTTTACCTTTCATCGGATATTCACATCCCTTTGAACAGGTCTGTATGCCTAGACCCAAATAACTAAGTTCATCCAGGACTGGAAGAGAAAATACGCCACCTTCAGTGCCGAAGATCTGGACGTGGGGGGGTTAGTGAACATAGACAATCTTCGGCTGGCCGGATTGCTTGTCGGCCACCAATCGATAGATGCCCCATTCTCTGGAGACTGCAATGTGAGAAAGACCCTGCTCTAAGGGAAGATTTGGCCCTCATTCATACTAAGGCGGTGGAGGCCGCGATCAAGGCCGACGCAGAGAGTTTGAAGGCAGAACATACGCGCCTTGCGGAGTGGGCAGAGTCCAAGGAGCTGGACGCCTTGCTTGAGGGGAGGCAACCCAACACAGGAGCTCCCGGAGCCAGCATCTCAGGGCAAGGTGAATCGCATATGTCTTTAACTCATGCCCTACGCATTGAGGACTATGTTAGGGTTAGGCAGCAAGAACTGGACCACTTAGTTGGGAGTCCCAACAATAGGAGGCCCTCTCCTAATCATATTGTTGTGGACACTCTTACCCTCATGAGTTCATCCTAGTTTCTTCAATACGATAGCTTCGTGAGCTTGGATGACATGGGGGATCGGATTCATTACTTTTTCCCTAGGAGAATTAAGTCGTACCAGATCTACTGCTAAGAGTCCGTCCTGAAGGAACATAGATGTATTTTTATCGTAGTCTTTTACATACTTCTTTCTATCCAGCTTCGTTATTGACCCTAATTTTTTTTTATCTCACGTGAGCAAGATATGGCGGACCCGATAGCAAAAAGGAAGGGGCTCATCAAGGCCAGGGCCACCAAGGGCAAAGCAGCTGCAAAGAAGGCCACCAAGAGCTCCACCAAGACTAAGTCAATAATTCCGCTGGCTTATTCCATGGAGCTAGATGCCGAAGTCCCGGAGAGGTCATCAAGTGCTGTCCCAGTCAGCACGGCTTCGACAGAGCCGCGCTACCCCCAACCACTCCTTTACAGATCATCAACTTGGAGCAGAAGCCAGAGACGAAGGGTTTGGCTCAGAAGAGGAAGGCGGACACAGCTATGCAACCTAAAAGGGATCATGCGAAGAAGGACAAGACGGTGAGGGATTCTACTGTCAGTGACACACACTTCCCCAAGGATTGCGTTACCGTTACATCGGTGCTCCTAGATGCCCCCGTTCTTCCCATCAACTTCGCTCTTCCAGGAGAGGTTGAGTCGGTAATAATGGAGGAGAGGCGGATGATGGTGGCAAGGGCCTAGGATGAAGGCAGAGATCATTGGGACGAGGTGGCCCAGCCCTGACCACCTAGAGTAATGTGGAGTTCTCCGGCCGTCCTGAAGCATTCAATTATCCACAACAAATTGTGGACCAATTAGGAGATGAGACCGGATTCCATCCCAAGTCGGGGAAGGACTTGGCTCCATTTGTCGCAGACCTCCTGGCCTAGGTGGGGACCTCCATGTCTCTCCTCCGGATCAAGTGGTATGCCACCTTGGCCCGCAACGATGCCCTCTTCATCTCCCATCCCATCCGGCATTAGGCCACCACGGTAAGCCTTGTTTGTTTACTCTATGTTTCTATTGTTTCCTTGTGTGTTTCTAACTCTACATTGTTTCAGGATGCTCTATTGGCTCATCGGAATGCTGAATTGGTG
This sequence comes from Humulus lupulus, assembly GCF_963169125.1. Taxonomy (NCBI): domain Eukaryota; kingdom Viridiplantae; phylum Streptophyta; class Magnoliopsida; order Rosales; family Cannabaceae; genus Humulus; species Humulus lupulus. The sequence continues at coordinate 263,529,497 of NC_084793.1, forward strand.
GCGGAGTTGACCATGAAGCTTGAGACGACCCAATTAGAGTTAGAGGCAGTCGTCAACCATCGAGAATCCGCCAAAGAAGCTCTTGCTAAGGAAATGGCCTGGATTACTACTGAACACCAGGAAGCCCTGTCTCAGAAGGATGCCGACCACAAAAAGGTGGTGAACAATTTGACTAGGGAGTTGGAAAAATTGTGGGTCGAGGTGTCTAGTGCCCGTAACTTGGAGGCCTCCCTTAAGGCACTTCTGAAGACAGTCGAGACTCGTCTGCGGCAAGAGCAGGAGAAGGTGGAGTCCCTTAAGGGTTGGGTCCAGGAGTTGGAGGCTCAAGCTCAACTGGAGCGAGAGTGATGTGAGGAGGCTCAGAAGGAGAAGGAGCAAGCGGATGCTATGCTCGCGACCACCTTTGATGAAGCCATCTATATGGCCTAGCTCCAAGACAAGAATATGAACCTTCAACTCTATCCTGATCCAGCTACCAACAGGGTCGAGTTTATGGCCAAGGAGAAAGAGACGTGGAGCCCCTTGAGGTTGATGACAATGAAGATGGTGTTGTCCTCTCTCTCCCGGACCAAGTTGAGTCCCAGGCTTAAGGGTTCTTGTGATGATTTTTCCCATCTTTTTTTTTGTAATTTCTTGAATGGGTGCGGATGCGCTTAAGACAATTTTTTGTTAATGATCTTACATTAATCTTCATCTTTTTAATCTTTTTAGTCCCTCTTTTATATTTTCTTGTCCCTTTACAAATTCACTAAATGTGTTACCACTTTGCATGAAATTTTTCTTTGTGGGATCTTGGTTCCAATGGCCAGGACCATTAAGGGGGAATGTTAGATGAAAATTAATTAATTTACCATGAACCTAAGATCTTTGTTCCAACTACCAGGATCGCTAGGGGGAATATTAGATAAAAATTAATTAAGTTATCTCAAACCTAAGATCTTGGTTCCAACGGCAAGGACTGTTAAGGGGAATATTAGATAAAAATTAATTAAGTTATCCCAGACCATGTTAAGTCAACAAATTTTTGGCTTTTCGGGGGGTTCTGGACTCCCCAGTCTATATGAATCTGAATTAGGACTGGGCCTCGGGCCTTGCGTCCTTTTTTTCTCTAGATTGCATAGATGGGTCTATTGATGGCCTATATATGAATCCAGGTTAGGATTAGGCCTCGGGCCTTGCATCCTTTTTTCTCCAGATTGTATAGACGGATCTATTGATGGCCTACCCCCCAAGTGATCAAAGAGTATGGTCTTAGGTCACTTATTTGGGAATAAATTAAAGATGGACATTGAACTTTTTCTTTTCTAGAATACTTCCTATGGTGTTTTGTTCACACCAATTTCATTGAATCAGAAGTGCCCATGGGGCATACATTGACTGAAAGTAAATATATTGAAAAGGGAAGATAAGATTAAACCCTCCCGACTACTCGTAAGGTCCTTCCTAATTGGGTCCTAGAACCCCCACTCCTGGATCTTGTGATGCAGGGAAAACTCTTCTTAAGACCAGATCACCAATCCTAAACTTCCAACTTTTGACTTTAGAATTAAAATGCCTTGAGATCTTTCCTTGATAAATTTTTAGTTGAATTTGTGACGCTTCCCGGACCTCTTCAACAAGGTCCAAGAATTCCTAGAGCAAAGTGTGGTTCCGAATGGGATCGTATGTGCCTCATCTGTGAGATGGGACTGTTGTTTCCATTGGGATGACGACTTCACATCCATAGACCATTGAGTAGGGAGTATGTCCAGTTGAAGTTCTTTCTATGGTTCGGTATGCCCATAGCACACGGGGCAACTCTTTCAGCCACTTACTCTTGCAAGCTTGGAGTTTTTTCTTCAGTGTCCCCTTCAAAATTTTGTTTATGACCTATGTCTGCCCATTTTCTTGAGGCCTTGCGAACGCGGAGAAGCTCTTGATGATTCCATCTCTCTCACAGAAATCAGTAAAATGGATGCTATCAAATTGTTATCCGTTGTCAGAAACAATTTTATGTGGGAGGCCATATCGGCACACAATGTTGTTGATGATAAAATCCAAGGCCTTTTTGGAGGTAATAGTGTTCATTGGTTCCTCCTCGACCCACTTGGTGTAATAGTCAATGGCTATGATGGTGTATTTTAACTCGCCCTTCCCGGTCGGAGGGATCCTACCAAATCAATTCCCCAAATAGCAAAAGGCCCGGGATTGGCCATCAAGGTGATCTCCGTAGGTGGAACTAGCGAAACCTTCGCGAATCTTTGGCATTGTTCACATTTGCGGATGTAATCCATACAGGCCTTCTTCACCGTTGGCTAGAAGTATCCTTGCCTTAGGATCTTCTTGGATAGCCTAAGTCCGGCTGTGTGATCTCCACAAAACCCTTCGTGAACCTCATGCATGATTGTGCTTATTTTGGTCTCGGATACACATCTAAGATAGGGCATAGACAACCCCCTGCGATACAGCACCCATCATGAAATATCGGGGTGCCTGGTACTAGAGCTTCCTTGCAGCAGCTCGGTCTGTGGGAAATTCCCCAGTGGTTAGGTATTTGATGAGAGGCCCCATCCATGAGGTAGTGCAATCGATGGCATTCACAATTATAGGGATTTGGATACTGGTACGGATAGATGGTCGATCGGGACTACTCTGGAGAGTTCAGCTTAGGCATCCATGGCCAGCTTCGCCAGAGTGTCTACGAATACATTTTGTTCCCTGGGGATCTAGTGGATGACGTACCTCTTGAAGAATTGAAGTAGATCTCGTGTTCTTGTCATGTAGGCGGCCATCTTTTCTCCCCTTTTTTGGTATTCTCCCGATATTTGTTTCACCATTAACTGGGAATCTCTGTGAACTTCGATGTTATCTGCCCCTACTTCCCGGGCCAGGTGTAATCCAGCTAGCATAGCTTCATGCCCAGCTTCATTGTTTAAGGCCTTGAACTGGAATCAGAGGGCGCTTTGTAATTGGTGACCTTGGGGAGAGATTAGGATAATCCTGGCCCCAGACCCCTTCTCGTTTGAAGCTCTGTCAACAAAAAGTTTCCAGACAGGCATGATATGATCGATTTTCTCTTCGTCCTGTGTGATCCCAATACATTCCACGATGAAGTTGCCCAGGACCCTTGATGGAGACTCTGAGAATGTAGGCGATGTCGAATTGGCTCGACTCCATAGCCAACTTCAAAAGTTTCCCTGATGACTCCGGTTTCTAAAATACTTGTCGGAGGGGATGGTTCGTTAGTACCTTAATGGCATGAGCCTGAAAGTAAGGTCTCAACTTCCTAGAGCATTCAACAAGCAAAATGTCAGCTTCTCGATCAGTGGGTACCTTGAATCCGCGCCCAACAACCTTTTGCTTACATAATAGACCGGGAGTTGGACATTTCCCTCTTCTTGCACTAAGGCGCACTTATGGCATGTTTTGACACAGCCAAGTATAGGTACAATGGTTCCCCATCCACCGGCTTCGACAAGATTGGTGCATGTGTCAAGTGTGCCTTAAGTTTTTGGAAAGCCTTTTCACATCCGCCTGTCCATTCAAACTTCTTATTCTCGCAAAGTATGTTGAAGAATGGGATGCACTTGCCAGTGGACTTTGACACGAAGCGGCTTAAAGCGGTTATTCTCCAAGTCAAACTTTGAACATCTTTGTGCTTTTGTGGTGATGGCATGTCGATCGAACCCTGATCTTTTATGGGTTGGCCTCTATCCCTCTGGAGCTTACGGTAAAGCCAAGAAACTTCCCTGATGCCACTCCAAAGGTGCATTTTTTTGGATTTATCTTAATCTCATACTTTCGGATAATTGCGAACGCTTCAGCCAAGTCGTCTGCTTGCTAGGCTGAGGTCTTGGACTTAACCAACATGTCTTCTATGTATACTTCCATATTCTTCCCGAGCAAATTTTTTAACATCCTATTAACCAATCTCTGGTAGGTGGCTCTGGCATTCTTCAACTCAAAGGGCATGACAATGTAACAGTACACACCCTTGTCTGTCTAGAAGCTAGTGTGTTTCTAGTCTGCTACATGCATGGAATTTGATTGTAGCCGGAGTAGGCGTCCATGAAGCTTAGCAACTCATATCCAGAAGTGGCACCCACCATTTGGTCGATCTGGGGCAGCGGGAAACAATCTTTCAAACATGCTTTTTTGAGGTCGGTGAAATCAATGTAGGTCCTCCATGTTCTGCTTGGTTTTGGAGCCAACACCGGGTTTGCCAGCCATACCAGATATAATGCTTCCCGGATGAAATTGATCAAGGACAACTTTTCAATTTCTTGTTTTAGAGCTTCTGACTGTACTGGATCTAAAGGCCTTCGCTTTTGTCAGAATGGGGTTGCGTTCTCGTCGATGTTCAAAGCATGACATATGATGTTACAGTCAATCCTGGTTATGTCTGCGTGGGACCAAGCCAAAACATCTTGATTTACTTTTACCCGGGCGACTATGGTAGCTCTGACGTCAGGATTCAAATTCCTCCCTACCCGTATTACTCTGGTTGGATCAGTGTCACTGATACACACCTCCTCTATTTCCTCCATCGGTTCTAGTGTTCTGTCTGCCTTTATTATGGGGTATAATTCATCATCCTCCCGAACCACCACATGGGCTGGCTGTGGCTGTGGCACAGGAGCAACATCCACTATATCTAAGGGCTCTTCACCAACCATGAAGATTGGTCTGGCGAACACATGGTAGCATTTCCGGGCTCTTTTCTGATCTCCCCGTATTGTCCCCACTTCGTTGTTGTCACGCGAGAACTTCAAACGTAAGTGGTAGATGGATGTGATGGCTCCGAAATCAACCAAAGCGGGGCGTCCGAAAATCACGTTGTACGCAGTGGGACAATCTACTACCACAAACGTGTAGTACTTGAAAGTGCTTTGAGTGTCACCTCCTAATGTAACCAAGAGTTGTATCTTGCCCATTGGGAACAACGAATCCTCATTAAAACCGTATATCTGAGTTGGGAACGATGCTAGATCCACCTCTGTCATGCCGATTGTTGTAAAGGCCGGAGTAAATAAGACATTAACAGAACTTCCATTGTCCACCAACACTTAGGATACTCTTTTGTTGGAAATTTGTGTGTCAATGACCAAGGGGTCGTGATGCGGGAAATGAACATTCTGGGCATCTTCCTCTATGAAGGTTATTGGCAGATTCATCAACTTTGGATGTTGGGCCGGGGTTTGGACCAGAGCATACATCTCACCATCGTGATCAAGTTCGTAGATGTATCTCTTTTGTTCATTCCTGGATGCTCCACCTAGATGCAAGCCTCTAGATATGGTGGCTACGTGGCCATCTACTGGAGGTGGTGCGGTTCTCAGTTGATACAACGCTCTAGGTCCAGGAGCTAGCGGGCCTCCAGGAGGTCGTACTATTGGGGCCCCCTGAGGGGCCTGTTTTCCCTATCCTGCCGCATATCCTCCCTGAGGAGGTCTGATCTGCCCTTGCGCTTCCGAGATAAAAGACTGTCCAGGAGCCAAAGGTTGTCCCGGAATTCCAATCGGCATCCTCACCCATTGGTGGAGGTGTCCCAACTTAATGAGGTTCTCAATTTCGTCCTTCAACTGACGACATTCTTCGGTTGTGTGGCCTATGTCCTTGTGATAGGCGCATCTCTTGTTCGAGTCCCTTTGATTCTTTCCCCCTTTAAACATGGGGTTTGGTTTGCGGTAATGAACTACATTGCCTGTTGTGAGGTAGATATTATCTCGAGTATCTACCAAGTTGGTGTATTCCATATACTAGGGCTCGTACCCCCTCTTTCCCTTATTTGTGGACTCGGTCCAACTTTTATTCTTACTGGGACGCTTCCCTATGGAGTGAGTTATGCTCGCCTCTGCTACTTCTGTCTGGGACTATTGAATTGCTTCGGTAGCAGCATTGTATCTGGTTGGTGCCACTCCGTATCTATAGAAAAATGCTAAAGATATCGGAGCATATCCTGACGAAGCGGGCGCATAGACAGTCGGGGCCATGAACTGCGGACCAGGAGGTCCTGAGGCTCCCAACATCACCGGTGGTGCTGGATAAGAGTTGGCCGGGTATTGCGTTCCATATCCCGGAATAGATTGTGTTGGTGCCGATGGAGTCAGAGACCATCCAAAAACCTAAATTCGGGCTTCTTCTCAGTTGATGAAGCCCTAAGCCCTTCTTATAAACTCTTCCAAAGTGTCCACTTTCTTTCGCTGCATGTCATCCCAGAGAAAGGATCCTGCTCTGATCTCGGACTGAAGGGCTACGAGGCGCTGCCCATCGTCCACCTTTGTTTTTTAGGCTTTTGCCATGAAGCGCTGGATATAAGCCCTGAGAATCTCAGTGGGATGTTGCTTGATATTGGCCAGTTCACTGACCTCCATGCCGAATTTTCTAGTGGCCACAAATTATTTACGGAAGGTTGATTGTAATCCGAACCAAGATTGGATTCATCCTGTCTTGAGCCTTTTCCACCATTCTTCAGTGGATCTGGCCAAGGTGATGGAAAAACATAGGCACTTGCCGTTGTCACAGACTTGGGCCACAATTATCAGGCGATTGTAGTGGGATAGATGATCTCTTGGATCTGTATTCCTCATGTAAGCGGTAATATCTGGCATTTAAAACCCTTTGGGTAATACCACATCCAAAATATGTTTTTCACAGGGCTCTTTCTCTTTATCTTCCTGAATCGGACCCCCCACCGTCTTGTTTTCGGACAAGGCAGTCTGTTACCTTCATAAGATCGGTCAGCTGCTCCATGAATTTTCTAGCCATTCTATCATCAATCGGGAGCTCTCTCTCTTCTCTTATAATTTATATCATTTCTTAGGTTGCCTCCTCAAGGGCGAACCTTTTCTCTACAGGATTGCTTATTTCTGGTGTTGAGGCCATCACGTAAGTCCACGTGGGAGGTGTCATCTCTTGAACTTATAGCTTATAGCCCCCTATCCTTATATCCTCCATGACCCTTGTTCACGGATGCACTAGGTGAGACCTTTTTCCCCTGGGAATACCGCCTCATAGCATTCCAGGGCCTGTTACCCTGCGATTGTTTCCCTTGCGGATTGCTCAAGTGATTTCGGTCTGGAACGGGACTCACCCAGTCTTTCCTAGGGAAATTTTTGGGGTTTACTCTGGTCTTTGGAGCAGAAGGAGCCATAGGAAACTTCTTCTTCGGGTTTGTTTTCTTTATAGGGTCAGCTAATTTGCCTTTCCCTTTATCTTGAACAAGGTACGAAGGGCCGTCTCCGGGATGGTTTTAAGCATCGTTCCCCAGAGGTGGGACAACTGGATGGGCTCCCGCAGGAGGGACTACTACGAGATCCATAGTGAAGAATTGAGCGGCAATGAATACTTGAAGAGCCAAAAGTGTCTCTTGCATTTGACGAGTGGTTTCTTGTTGTTCTGCCATCTTTCCTCCCTGATTGAGGACCTGTTGTCTCAGATGAACCACTTCTGAATCCCCTCGATCATCTTCCCCATCATTTATATCACGGTCTATGGGATTCTTAGCCTCGCGGTCCTCATATCCCTCTCTGTCTTCTTCATAGTACTCTTCTTCATAGTCGCCACCCTCTTCAAATTTCTAGGGGTCATCAGGTAAGGGCCCGTCATAAGATAGGTCCTCAACAGCCAGGTCCCGTCGATCCGGAGAGAGTTGCGGGTTTTGCAATGGTTCTTCATTGTCTTGTTGCCGCTGTTTCTGAGCGGGATCAAACACAGTGTTTCTGGTATTCACCATCTTTGTAGATGACAAAGAGTAGTTCAAAATTTCTCCTAGCTCTCAATGAAATGACCAAAATGTTTACCATATTTTTCGAAAACTTAAAATATATTAAGAATGAGAACTAGCGAGAAAGGAAATAAACTAATGAGACTAGGATTTTTACGTGGTTGAGGAGTTAATAAGCTTTAGTCCACGAGTCAGTAGTATTCAGCTTTGAGTCTCAACAATGGATAGTTTGAATAGTAAGTTCAGCAGCGTTTTTGCATGCATGAAAAATTGGATCCCTTCTACAGTGAACTGAGGGCCCTATTTATAGGTGGCCATGTACTTTGGGTCGGACTAATCTGGGTCCAATAGGGATGTAATTACAATTAACTCTCTAACGAAGCTTGATACAAGTATAAAGTGTTGTTTCAATATGTTAAATCTAAAGCCCATTGGGCCGGCCCAAGTCTAGTTGAACGCTCTAGTTGTCTTTTGTTCGTTGACACTGACTGGCGTGCGTGAGCCGTAATGGGGATTTGGGGGATAGGATGTGTTAAAGTAGTGGGAGTGTCAATCCCTAAGAATATAGTGCTTTTTGTACGCACCCCTTTTATAGGTTTGTTGAGGAGACCAACTGGCGATTTGTAGGATATACATATTACAGGATCTTTGTTTATTTTCATGCAATTTACATATTATCAAACAAACATGTCAATTCCCAGAACATGCTCCTATGAAATTGATACAAAACAGAGCTAAGTACAGAAACTTACATATATGCAGCGGAACTGGAACAACTCCTTCATTCAATCTTTCTAACCCTTGATTCCTTTCTGTAGTAGAGTATTATCAAGAGAATGAACTAGATCAGCAACACAGTCTTCCTCACCAAGCCTTTGATCAACCTAGAACTAGTGTGGGCTGATTCTCAACACATTAGATAGAGATCTAGAAGAGAACAAGAAGAATGAGTGGCCAAGAAAAGATTAGATTGTCTAGGTTTTCACTTACCCAATGAATCAATTGAGACTGACTTCCTTGAAAACCCTAGATATCATATTCCTTATATAGGCAACTTAATGGGCTTTATTTAAATTTAAATTAATTATAATAATAAACAAAAATATAAAGGCCTTGGGCTCCCACAAATAGACTTGGGCTCAATCTCTTTGTTTTGAATTTAAATCTTAATTGGGCCTAAATTCAAAACCTTTTATTTATTTATTTTAATTAATTAATTAAATCCTTATTCAAATGAATTAATTATAATTTAAAACTTAATTTAATATTATTTATTTATATTGACACCAATTTATCAATATTAATAAATTTACCCAAAGATTCTCTTTTATTCTCTAAATCTTATATCTCTGTAAATTTTCCAAAATTGACCTAGTCAACTTTAAAAATCCTAATTGATAATTAAATCAATTAATTGAGACATTCTAGATGGTTTACTCAAAGGTGAGGCGGGGAGCATGGATCCATGAAATCAAGCTCCAACAAGTTACCATGAATTTATTTACGAATAATTTCACTACCTTATTAATTCCTCGTGACTTCACTATAACTTGGAATTGAACTCTTGAATTCATAGATCGTAATGTCCAAACCATAATTATGTTATCCATTGTTATAACCATTATAGTCAGTCAATCATCTATCGATGACTTACTAACGAGTTGGGTGCAAAATACCCGTTTACCACTCACCAGTATTTTACCCTTAACTCCCACTAAGTTCCTTATAAATGATATTTCTGTGAACTTAATCACAGAAATGAGATCTCAATCATTTAACATTTTGAACAAAGCAATTAAGGTAATCATCTTTTCACTTCTCATGCAGAAGTTATAGATTTCATATCTATGAATAATACTCTCACTCAATTATACTACTAAATCTCCAAGATGTAAGTATGGGCTAGACTGTAGGGTAAGCTGGTAACGAACAAGTCAAAATATTTAAATAATATAATTAGCATAATATTATCACTCAGAATTAAGATCGACTTAACCTATGGTCAACGTTGTGACATTGATTAGATTCGATAGCAATGATATTTATTTATCAATCAATAATCAATATCGGTCCTAGTTCGATGTAACCAAATACATCTGATCTTATCTACTTGGTCAATGCCTTGGACAAGACATCACACCCCGAATGTGTAAGCAGATCATATTGTAGATTACCAGATCAACGAAAATCCAATGCACTGACTTAATCTTATGACTCATTCTTTTGAAAATATAATTACAACTATAATCCACTGTGACCTAATCCATATAATTGTAACTATCCATATGTTTGAGATTTTATAAATGTTTGTATTATTTCAATAATCATGTAATAAAACAAGCAAGCAACACGATTGTCAAACTAAATGACTTCTACTACTTTTATTGACAATATAAAATCGTGTTACATGTCCGACATGGTTTTATAAGGGCATAAAACCTAACACGAACTTCTCGGGGATAGCGTTAGCAGGATGACATGTTCATCTTGCGCTTTCCGGACGGAGAGTTCGAGTTCATTTCTAAGGGTAAGTATCCATTCGCGGTGATAAGTCCAAGATATACCCTGGTGCATCAAATCAGGATGCACTGATGGAGCCGGGGATACCATCCATATCTCAAATGGTGGGATATATTCATTGAACTTGGCTATTCACCGTAATAAACTTTATCCAGGTTGATACGAGTCATTCACAGTCATGATGGTGGCCCACGCTTTCGCCTCAAGTTCGGCTTCTCGCCATACTCCTGATAATTATTATTTATTTGACCCAAGTTGGGTTGGACCTACCCGAATAGTTATCGAAGCCCATTTAGTGGTGCCACATGTCCTTGGTAGAAAATACAGACAACAGTAATAAAGATATTATTGAAACAATGATAATTTTAGGGAAATTCTATATAGGGGCATTATTTTTGTCCATACTAGTAGGGACGTTCCTTTTTTAGGTACATTGAGAAATTATAACTCAATTTTTTTATATGACAGTGCACATTATAGTTATAGCAGATATCCTACCAATTTTTTGAAAAATTTCGAATAATTTATAATACCGAAATCAGGGTTCAAACAGTCAGTTGTTCGTGTGCCTGTTTTTTTAATACGAGTGTAAAATAGACTTTTTGAACTTTGATTTCGACACTATAAATTATTCAGAATTTCCTGAAAATTGGTGAGATGCCTACTATAATTACAATGTACGCGTCATATATTTTTATTATAATTTCCCCATGTGCCAAAAATATGGATGTCCTTACCGGCAAGGTCAAAAGTGACGCTATTACATTAGAGTCTCCCAATAATTTTATGTGACAAATAAAAATAAATATAAATATAATTACATATATATAATTTTAAATTATAAATAAGCATCACAACTAGGGATGGGAACAGAACAAGAATATCTAGTGTTTGCTGGTTCTCACACTTGTCTAATTTAATTTCTAAACAAAGACAGATGAGTTGTTTTTTTTTATTATTATTTTATTTTATAGTTACAATTAATTTTGTTGTTTATTTGTATTATTAATAAGTTTTTTTTTATGAGTGATGATATATATAATTATAAAATAAAAATATCAATAAAGTTAGGGTTAGGGTAGGAAGTGACACCATACTTTATTCTTATCCCACCAACCATATTTAAGTGTAAAACATTAACATAATAAAATCCCAATAAATAAGAAGTTTTTAAAAGTAGACTAAAAGAACACCATTGTATCTTTATTGTTGGCCTCACGCACACAAAACATATTTATGAGGTCATGAATTACATTAACATTTCGTATGCTTTCAAGGTGGATGTGCCTTGATGAGTTCAATGTACATATATTTATATGTTGCATTTGCTTATTTGACATTTACATACCTAAAAAAAACAATATAATGAATCATCATGCATAATAGACTAAAATCTTATAATCATTATTTTTCATTCCCAACCTACATTCACAATGTACAATTACTACATAGAAAGAAAGATAGAGAAGAAGGAAAGAAAAGTAAAAATAATGATTAAAGAATTCCAATCAAGCCATGATTAATTCATTCATACCAATAATAAAGTTGTTTGCATATGGAGTTGAGTTGGGAATGTTGATTTCCAAAGTTTGTATTTCTCTCTCTTTCTCTTTCTCTCTCACGCCTTGGAACTGTTGTTTCTTTCCATCTGATTCTAATAAATCAATCAATTGCAATCGCAGTCAGAACAAAATCGTTTGTGGGCCTTAAAATAAGGCCCAGTGGGGCCCATCATGGCCGTTTCCAATCCCCAAAACACTAATACAGACAAACCAAACCACCCTTGCTCTGACTAGCGACTGCAACCCGACACAAACCTAAACAAACATAACCTACTAATAATCATTATTAATTATCATTAATTTAATCATATCAATAACCCCAACGTCGTCGTTTTGCTACATAACAAAACAAACACAAATCTAACTATAATTTATATTCGGGCCCTTCGACACAAATATAAGCCCAAACCAAAGCTTATCAAATTTATATTTTTTATTGCGATATAAATAAGATCATCATTTTCCATGTTAACCCAAAAAATAAAAAGGAAAAAAAATTGTTTACTGTGTTATTTGATAAAAAGAGAAAATCACAAAACTAGAGAAAATGTTCATCTGGCTCCTCCCACTGAAATAAGCATATTTATCTTTTGGTATTGTTCTTCACTGTGGATCACCAAACCCCACTACTACTTCAAATATCCATATGCTTATGCTGAGAGGAGTTCTGCTTATGTAAAGTAGCTGGGAAAACTTCCATTTCATGCCCCTACCATGAAAACCTTCTCTTGATGTGTCATTTCCACCACATTTATTTTGTTTGTTTAAATTAAAAAAGAAAAAAAAAACTTGCTCACTCCTTTTGTCTCTCTCTCTCTCTCTCTCTCTCTCTCTCTCTCTATCTTTCTCTCTCTGTGATATTTCATCAGTATATGGAATACCTCCAAAACCACACCAAAAAGTCCCATTCAACCAAAACCGATTTGGACTCATTGAGGTGTGTGGTGTGAGTGGAGAAACTTTGACAAATCTCATGACTTGAATCCTACATCAGATAATGCATCGCCAGATTTCCTTCTCTTGGTGTCTGGACTACTAATAATATCAAGACTGAGTGAAGAGTTTGCACATGACCCAACTGTCAATTCATCACTTTTGTAGCTCAAGCATGTAGCAGCATCCAAAACCCCAACTGGGCTTTGGGGAACTGATGATGGAGCTGAGGCTGAGCCACTCACTCCATTGGTGCACCTACTGATCAATGACAAATCTTTGATCAGTTCAAGACACTTCAAAACTCTCCCCTGCAAAACATACCAACCAAAACACCCAAACATAAAACAATTTTTCTCTTCATGAACTCGTGTAAAATAAAAACCTGTAAAAGGGAAGGAAAAGAAATGGTATTGATTTCAATCAGTCCATCATGTTCATGTTTTTAAGTGGGCCACCATTTTTTTTCCTCTCTTATTTATTTTTACCTTATGTACATGTGTGAAAGAGCAGATGGCCCTATCTATGTCCACCGCTTTAATTTCTCCTGAAACAGAAATTGCCACCGCTGCAGCAATTTCAGAAGGTTTGAATTCCAAGAAGTCAATTCCTGCATTCAATTCCCACCAAGCACTGCATCAAACTCCATTAATCCTAAAGAGGAACAAGATAAAAATACCATAACATTACACAAACACAGATGGTCAAGAAAAAGACCTCTGATTGTGCCCAATATGAGTTGTGCTGATTGGCATAAGGATGACATTGATGGAAACTGATCATCACTGATCTTGCTGAGAAAATAGTCAACGAATGAGCAGGGAGTAGAAGTTTGCAATCTCCATTTCAGGGTGCTCAACACTAAAAGCTCCATTCTTTGTATAGTTATAGCCTCAAATAAAAACTTGGGATCTCCAACCTGCCAATCAAGTGATCAGTAATTCTTCCCCCCCATATCAGAGAATCTAAACCAGATTAGGCAAAACCATATTGCCAATTCAACAATCTAAATAAACAATGTAAGACTTCTATACCTGTAAATCCACAGACTGAGGCACTTTAGTCTCATCCATTTTTGCTGCTAATGACAAACAAGCTACAGCTAACAATTGTACAGTCCACGCTTTACCTCTCTAAATCAACAAATGCAAGTAAACTAAGAACATCAAGAGAAAAGAGAAATTATATGTACAAATGTAATGACATAAAGGATGCAAATTCAGGTTCATCTTCTAAACTTACAGGCAATTCATAAAGTGAAAGGAACCGGTCTAAGTAGTTCATAGCTAGACAGACACACATGGGTCCAAAACTGTAATGAGCTTGAGCCTGTCCATTGCAATAGAGAAAAATCAGTCAGTAACAGAAAAAGGAAAAAACAATAATCAAAAGACTATCTTTCTCTAAAATATTATCAGCTACATAACTAGGATTCTCTAGAACCCAATTAAGCTATGGACAAGATCATGAAATGGGAAAGATAGAATGGCAAAACTTAAATAATCTGCTATTAATTTAGACATTGATTAGCAAAACATTCGATTCAAGAATTCTGATAAATCTTACAACAAATTGTGAGAGCAGATAAGTTTTGAAGGGAAAGGAAAGGAGTTATAGAGAAACCTATAAATCAAGTTGGGAAAGCCTGAATTGCATCATAAATGCAACATAATCATAAATAGTTATAAGAAGAAATTAATCCATGGCTAATGAATAAAGAACCAAAACCAAAGAATCGCATTAGAGAAAAATTAATCAAAGCAAACCTTCCAAATCCAATCAAGAGCTTCTCTTCTAACGCTCAAGTCCAAGTCTCCACTGCGCAGTCTCTTGAGGTAATCAGCTCTTGGCAGATGCTCACTCTCCCTTACAACCATTGTACGGACAATCTCTTCACTCTGTAATGGAAAACTCATCAAAGGTTTGGATCTATCAAGGTCAAAACTCGGTTCTTGATCATGGATTCCTTTTTTTGGTTGTTGGGGCATCAAAGGAGATGATACCCCAAGCTCATCAGTGGCATTATTACAACCAAGATCATCATCAAAGCAAGTATTGGTATTCTCCTCACAGAGAAGGTTCGAGTTAACACAGTCAAACCTATCTGCCATTGAAGGAGCTCCTCAACGATAGTCTATAAAACCCAGAAATATATCATTAAAATGAAGCCTTTTGTAATGGGCTATATCAAAGAATCAAGCTTTTTTCCATAAGCATCTTCCTTTTGGAACAAAACCCAGAAAGCGATAATGTGGTTGCTAAGAGAGAGAAAGTGTATTGAGAGAAATACAAGAGTGAGTAAAGAGAGAGAGTGAGTGAGAAGAGGTTTCGAGGGAAAATTATAGCAAAGGGAGAAGCTTTAAGTAGAAAAAAAAATGAGCATGTGTATTTAGGGTAAAACAAGAGAAAGAGAAGAGAGAGCCGTCTCTACCCTACGGTGGCTTCCGTAGAGATATACAGATCCAAACATTAAAAAGAATATACAGCCAGCCAAACACAAATATTATCGATTTTTCTTTTCTTATTTGGAAACTTGACCATGGCTTTTGGGATATATATCTCTGATAAATACTAAAAATCGTTTAAAGAAACAAAATTTTAAAAAATAAAGACATTTTAGTCAAACTATTTTATGATTGATTTTTGGCCTTAAGCCTCTTTGGCTAGTGAGTGCCTATTGAAACTATTTTTTTTGCTTAGTGCTTGCTTACCCCTTTGGTCAATATACATTTTATTTCTTTTGTATAAAATAAAAATAAAAATAAATAAATTGGCAACTTAATGAGCCCAAGTATTAGTATTAGTAGTACATGATCTTTTAATTTTTTGAGGCGAAAATAGTACAAGAAATTATACCATCATTAAATCCATATTATAAATCAATAATGATATATGCTTTTTCTTTAATGAATGTTTCTACTATATAATATGAGTAGTTGAAATGACTAACATATAAATTAAAGTTGTAATGTTTATTTGGGGTGCTACTATATGCTAATGTTAGGCTTTCATTGGCCTCCAACCAACAAGCACTTTACATTAGTAAAAAGTTGAGGCCTAATCAGGGTGACATAAATGTTATAGGTAATATATGCTCATAAATAAATATAGTGGCCAAATTCCATACAATAATAAAAATATTATATTATATGTAAAAAAAATCTGGTTTGATTCTTATTAGTGGGAAAGAAATTGTTGTGATTTTTGCATATGATTGGAGATTATATAATAATTATGATTATATGAAATAGGGAAAGAATTAAAGAATTTTACATTTATAAAATAAAAATAAAATTGCAAAATGGGATTTGAGGGTTTTTTAATACATGGGTTTCCCTATAATACCATTAAGTGACTGTGGTCTTTGCACATTTAATTCAAAGTAGGCCAAGTAGTCAAAGTATTGATATACCTACTACTCTGTACATATAGTTCTGTTTGGCTACATGGACAACAGTGAACCTGTTTGGATTGCAATTAAGGAGTTGCAATAATAATAAAAATAAATTAAAATACATGTACCCCATA
Organism: Humulus lupulus; assembly: GCF_963169125.1. Taxonomy (NCBI): domain Eukaryota; kingdom Viridiplantae; phylum Streptophyta; class Magnoliopsida; order Rosales; family Cannabaceae; genus Humulus; species Humulus lupulus. Next base: position 263,545,745 of record NC_084793.1, read on the forward strand.
TATTACTCCCAAAAAAATTATTAAATGAGGAAAATCTACATGTGATTTTAAGCGAAATCACTGTCCAATAATTCATTATTTTTACACAAATTTGTTTGAAGGTCATATTTTTTCCAAAAAAAAAAACAATTTGAAGTTTGAAGCTCAAATATAGAAGTTAATTAAACATTGCTGGAGTAAAAAGTAATTATATTTCATGAGATTGCATATAACTTGTATGAGCTGGAACTTCTGTATCCACATATAAGTAAGATACATGAATCTAAAACTCTAAATCTAGTATTTATTTATTTTCCTTGAATATTATCATACTTATTCTTACAATTTCTTACACATATTTTCAACACACCAAAAAGAATAACATATTATTATTATTATTATTATTATTATTATTTAGTGATTTTATTTGTGTGAAGGTTGTTTTTATTATTTTTTTTCATCTTTTTATATATATATATACTAGATACAAACAACGTGTAATATACATATTTGCTTAGTTTTATTTATAAAATTTATTAATTATTTTTATTAAATTTATATTAATGTTATATATATTTCAAATAAATATCATATTTTAATTAAATAATTTATTTATTTTTGTTTAAGTTTATGTTTGTTCTAATTTTTAGATTTGGGAGTGACAATTATATATTATATGTTTAATGTAATATTAAATATTATACATGTATTATAAATTTAAGTTTCTTGCTAGTTTTTTTTTTTAAAATCAATTTGTTACTAATTGACAGTAGATTATACTATATATTTAATATGATATTATTCTAATAAGTGAGTTTATGTTTAATTAAATTTTATTTAATTTTTTTAAATAATTTTATTATTTTTAAATAATTATCATTGTAAAATATCTCAAAAATATTCTATTTTAATTTGTTTAATTATTTATTATTTTTAAATAATTATCATTGTAAAATATCTACAAAAATATTATATTTTAATTTGTTTAATTATTTATTATTTTATAAAAAATTATCATTGTAAAATATCTCAAAAATATCTTTTTTTAATTTTTTAATTATTTATTTTATTTTATTTAAGTTTAAGTATTTACAAACTACTGTTATATATAAGAATATTCTGTTAAATATAAGAATATTTTATTAAAATTAACGTTAAAACAATAAAAAACCGTTAAAACAAAAAATTTCTGCTATCTACACACTTATTATATATAATAGATATTTTTGAGATATTTTACAATGATAATTTTTTATAAAATAATAAATAATTAAACAAATTAAAATATAATATTTTTGTAAATATTTTACAATGATAATTATTTTAAAATAATAAAATTTAATTAAACTTAAACTCACTTATTAGAATAATAGCATATTAAATATATAATATAATCTACTGTTAATTAGTAACAAATTGATTATTTTTTTTAAAACTAGCAAGAAACTTAAATTTAAAATACATGTATAATATTTAATATTACATTCAACATATAATATATAATTGTCCCTCCCAAATTCAAAAACTAGAACAAACATAAACTTAAACAAAAATAAATAAATTAGTTAATTAAAATATGATATTTATTTGAAATTTATATGACATTAATATAAATTTAATAAAAATAATTAATAAATTCTATAAATAAAACTAAGCAAACAAGCACGTTATACATTATTTGTATCTAGTATATATATATATATATATATATATAACGAGTACATGAAAAAAAAATGAACACAATATAATTAATGAACGAGAGATGCACATCATAAAATCGAACACAATATAATTAATGAACGAGAGATGCACATCTCCCGCCAATTAACATGTCTGTAATGTATCCATATTCGATGATTAAACTTATTGATTTAGTAAGTGTTCAATCCAATATAACTCATTAACTTATTTGCCCTTATTCAAGTTAAAAATATAGTTTCACAATTTTTTTTAATTTTATCAATCAACATATTTGAATATGCAATTTTTTGTTGTGTTTATTCAATTTTTCTAATTTTGATTTGTACATAAATATGACAAGACAAACTCGAAAATTTCGGCCAACTTCAAAACTACTAATAATTGTAAACCCTAAATAAAATAATATTAGAGATACTCATAAATTATATACAATAACATTTTTCCAATTTTGATTTGTATATAAATATGACAAAACAAATTTAAAATTTCGACGAACATCAAAGTCACTAATAATTGTAAATCCTAAATAAAGTAATATTAGAGATACTCATAAATTATACACAAAATATATTATTATTTTTAATTACTAAATTAGAATCCGACTTAAAACTAATAATAGTTAAAAATTAATAACATGACACCGTGTACAATGTTTTGGTATAGTTTACAACTTATGGTAGTATTACTCAATTATAATTGAAATGGTTTATAATTTGCAACTTATGATAGTATTACTTAATTATAATTGAAATGGTTTGATTAATTTATCCATACCAAATGGTCTATTGTTGCTTTATGGTTAGTAGAAAAACAAAAGTAACATTTATGCATTAAAAGAACTTCTACATTGACATGGACAAATCTCAATTATAATAAAAACTTGTAATGGTAACTACTATGGTAGGTGTGCACATCCAAATTGACATAATAATAATAATAATAATAATAATAATAATATAATTATTATTATTATTATTATATTTTTTTAATTATAAAAGAATAAGTAAATGACTTAAGATGGTTATAAGTATAGTGTCAGAATATGTGTACCCGGCATGAATCCATGATCCTTCTATTATCATATATACACTCACCAAATACAAAGATGCATCTTCTAGTTGTCTTAACAACGGTCATCTTTTTATTTATTTATTTTGTTCTATAATAAATAACGGTCGTCTTTTTGTTCAATTTGTTATCTCCTTTGTTTTTGTTTTTGTTTTTCTTTTATTTTCCCCTTTTGCCCCGATCTACAAAATAGTATATTATTAGATCAAGTGTTACACTCCATACCCCTTAAGACTATGGGGCTTTGGCACATTGCCCTCTATAATAGAAAAATAGCCACATTGTTCCCCACTCTACACATAATTTTCTTAAGATAAACCAAACCAAACCAAAACCTTTGTTATTGTTTATTAGACAAAAATTGGCAAAGTGAATATTGATAGACAAAATATCTAGAAATTCCAATGCCGACCCTTAATGACAAACCAAATATGTTTTTACTATCCAATTCCATCAAATTCAACACAAGATTGTAAAAAAACCATTGAAGGGTTAATTGGCATTCCAAAATCTTGAAAACATGTTATGTGTCTAATATTTCTTTTTAGAAGGAGCTCAATGTGCAAAAGCTTGATTTTTTAAGGGAGCAAAGTGCTATTTATTACTCAATTATAGATTATCACGTGATAGGGTAGGAAGAGAAGTATATTGAATTTCTAACTTGACATGTCCTAAATCAAATTTAATTGAATTTTTAATTTGTTATTTATTATGATATTATTTTGACTTACACTTTGATTTTTTTTTAAGAACTTGTTTGGTGCGCCTGAGATTAATATTGGTATGAGGACTACTTTTAGTGCTAAATCAAGATTGAGATAAATATTCCAACACGGTAGAATTAAGTTTATTACATTCAAATACAATATATATATATAATCTTTATTGAATATGATTTAATATAATTCAATCTAATAAATACATGAATTGTAAGTGTGTCATTGATTCATGTTGATGCACATATATGACAATTACTAAATTGATGTTCCAAAACGACAAATGTAGGATAAGCTTTATTAATTGGTCATTATTTTTTAGGTTGAGAAATGGAATTCGCGTGCTCTAATCAGAGACAAACAAAAAATGGCAGTTTCTTTTAGGAACTGTGATCATGATGTTCGTTTTTCAATTTGGGTGTCTCAATCTCATTAGACATCCTGGTATTTGGTCAAATAATGTTACACTTCTAAATCATTTCAACCTTATTAATATAAATTAATTAGGGAAACACTTAATGAATTTGAACGGATTACTTGATGAAGCTTAATTTTTTTTTTTTTGTTGTCATGGTAGACTTTATGGCTATTATAATTGGAACAAAAATTTTACAATAAGATATAGAGAAAATTTTTATCTAAAAAATTTATTGTCCACGCTAAAGATATGTGAACAAATTCATATGCAGCTATATAAATAATTACAGCCAACATAAAAAATAGATGCTCCGAAAATTTAGACAACAAAGTTCTAAAATCATAAAAAAATTCTAAAAATTCACAAACTTAATCTTGAATAAGTCGCCAAAGAGGCAATTGTATTGCTTGAATTAACTACCTGAAAATCAAATCAAATAAGAATGATAAATTATCAGAGAATATGCATTAACCAGAAGAATAAATCTTTATTAGCCTATATGTGAAAATCTAAGCATTGAAATTATATTAAGGAAATATCATGCATAAAACTCCACATGATAAATTAATGCATAGTCGAACAACTTCACCATTAATAGTTTATAATAATAAAAACTTCACACGATCATGATCAGTACACACAATTGGAGTAACTAAGAATCTTTAATGTCTTATTAGCCATTTGTAAATATATATTAATACAAGTATACTTAATACGATTGAAATAAATTGTCTCATTGTATCTAGAAATAATCATATACCCACCAAATGTCTGAGAAATTAGGATCATTTCTATACTAGCATTAGGGTGTGTGATATGGGTCCATCTCACCCTTAACTTGAGACACATCCTTCGAAATTGGCAACTTCATAATTTATGATAGTGGGTCACTATATGGACAAATTTATGCCAAAAGAAATCATTCAATAATCTCATTAATTTTGAAGAAGGATAGAAAGAAAGAAAAGTTTCATTGATAATTAGAGATGCCAAAAATGATATCTAAATTTCAATTCTTTCATCTACAAAAGTAGCAAACCGAAGAGAAACCCAAGAAAGAAAAGAGTTGAGAATTGTAATATGGTCAAGAAAAAGAAGAAGCTGCCCAAAAAAACAAACCCCCACTTAGGATACTGAATCTGCATTTTATAAAAAGAACCCTTCTAATTGAGATCTAAAAGACACATGCTCTCTTTCCCTTTTCTAGAGACTTTAGCCTTTAGAATACACAAATTTCTAACCCTTTTTCTTCTCCTAGAGATGCTTTCTTCAACCATACCAAAAATTAAATTAGAATAATAAACAATCTTGCATTTGAAGACTATTAAGCTTTCCACACCACCTTTTTTTCTTTCTTTCTTTCTTTTTTTTTTTTTTTTTTTTTTATATGGAAGGGTGTTTGTTTTTTTTCTTGGATATGGCTCCCAAAAATTCCTTAAAAAAAGAGATCACTAATCACCAACTATATGGAACAGACTTTATAACTCGACTCAAATCACGTGTATTACTGTTATATATAATTTATAAATAGCAGCCTTATTTTTGTTTACTTTGTAAGATCTTCATTTACACAATTTTATTAACCAAAAAAAAAAATTAAATAAAATTTAAAGCTTAATTTTTTTCTTGGACCTGCATGGCATGGCATCACTTGGTGTGGTCCAAACACAAAACTCTTTCGGTATTCAGCTTGTTCTGTTTGAGATTCGAGCTCTCTATAATGCTTCTTATCTTTCTTATTCTATAAATAAATATATATTTATATATATATATATATTTATGTGAGTGGATCTATTATAAATATTGATTTGGACAATGGAAATATTAGAGGGTAAGAGAATGGTGGGATAGAAATGTGTCTATATAATAGATCTATACTACTCCCACTTGTGAATTATAAATTACTTTATTTTTCCTTATAAACATTTTAAAGGCTGCATTTATGGCAATGTAGTCACCTGTTAATAATCTGAAATCTATTTTTTTTAAGTTACTTGGCCTCGTTAAAATCCTTTGAGCAAAACTCATTGGGAAAAAGCCCAAAAGAAAAAAAGAGTGTCAATGGGATATCATTGATAAATATCATCAGCCTGAATATAAAAGTCAATACAATAAAGGTGTCCGGCAACCATAACATATGTTCATCCTTAGATAGAGGTTAACTTAGCTAAGGAATGGGAGACAATATTAGCTTTGAATGATACAATAATAAACTCATTACAAATGTCAATGATATCTAGTGAAACACATTTTCCTCATGGGGACGGGGCCCCGCGAGGACCCGCCCTTAATGGGTCGAGGAATCTCCGTCTAAATGGGGAACGGGGCGGGGACGGGGATAATTTTCAATCCCCGAATATTAAATGGGGCAGGGGCAGGGGCAGGGGTGGGGGCGGGGATAGCACTCCCAGCCCTGACGGGGCCTCGTTTAAATTGTTATATATTTTTGTAATATTTTATATGTATTTATATCTTTCTTTATGTGTTATTGTAGTATAGTAGTAACTTTTTTAATATTTTAATTTTTATTTAGGATAATGTTTAATATTTTAAATAATAAATATTATGCAATATTGTTATTTACATATAATTTACGATTTTTATTTTAAAATTTTTAATTTAATTTTTTTTTAAAATAAATGGGTTCCCCGTTAAGATTCCCCGCCCCAATAGATATAAATGGGGACGGGGGGAGCACTCCCTGCCAATTCCCCGCCCCGTGTGCATCACTAATAATATTCCTAATAATAGAACCAAGGTAAGATTGATCAGTGATTTTATTGTTGACTGCATGAATCACTTGAAAACAATTTGATTCCATTATTATTTGTAAGAAACCCAACCTTTTACATAGATTGAGGCTCTTCAACATACCCAAAGCTTCGACAATAACAGGGGAGAAGGTAGACAAGCAAGGCCATATGGCTGAGGCAGTGGAATTATTTTGGTGGTCCCTAAGTATCATGCCCAAACTAACTCCGTTGATATGAGGAGAGATGGAAACATCAGTATTTACCTTCACAAGGTGAGATGGAGGAGCCATCCATCGTTGTACCTCTTTGCTTGAGGGTGCTTGATTGGGGAGGCCATGCTCTTTAGTGGGTCAGTTTACACTTTGATAGCAAGTGATGTACTCAGTAGCCCAATGAGACAACATTTCATCTTTTAACAGGATCCCTTCATTTACAAACTTATTTCTGCGAAACCAAAGTCTCCACAACACAGTGAGCATTCGCTCCAGACCAGAATTGCAGAGGGACTCAAAAAGCTCCATCATGAATTCATAGATATCCATATGCCTAAAAGGAAGAAGGCTAATATTAGAACAGACCTGGTCACGCACTGAGGCCAGCCCCGAACAACCCCATATAGCATGAAAACTTGTCTTTGGGCCTCTCAAACAACTGGGACAAGTTTCATCCACATCCATACCATGATGGTGTAGGTTCCTCAATGTTGGAAGCCAATTATGCAAAGCTTTCCAGATGAACATTTTGATCTTGGGGGGAAGGCAAAGAGACCAAAGCCTTTCCCACCATTTTGAGGTGACATGAGATGACTCAGCTTGACCCAGGCCCTCTGAACTGAATAATGACCTGATTTATCATGATGCCAAACTAGAAGATCTTTTCTGTTTGAATCAGACAGAGGAATGGACAAAATGGCTTCGACTTCTTCCTTGATGAAAGATTGGGTAATCAAGGGAACATTCCAATCAACAGAGGGGAGACGGAGAGCAACAACCTTTGCGTCTATGGGGAGAACGCGAGGTGAAATGGATAACAGGCCAGCACCCCTGGGAATCCATTTGTCACCATAAATTAAAACGTCACAACCACTTTCTATTTGCCATCTAACCCCACTTTTGAGGAGGTCACAACCCCATAATATGTTTTTCCAAATGCAGGAGGCATTACTAGTAGCTCTTGAATCCAAAAGAGGCTTTGAATGGTGGTAGAAACCCTGCATGATCTAACTCACCGGAGCATTAGGGAAAGAGTGTAGACGCCATGCTTGCTTAGCCAAAAGAACTTGGTTGAAAAGGAAGAGATCTCGAAAACCAAGGCCCCCCTACTTTTATGCCAGTATAGATTTTCTCACTTACACCAGTGAATTTTCCTCTTGTTGTCATCCCCTCCCCACCAAAACCAGGCACAGAGCTTATGAATATCATGAATCAACGCCGAAGGTAGCCTGAAAAGGTTCATAGAGTAAGTGGGAATTGATTGAAAGACTGCCTTAAGAAAAACCTCTCTACCACCTATAGAGAATCGTTTAGCCTTTCAACTGAAGAGCTTTTGCCAAATACGATCACGAATTGATTGGAAAAGAATCTTTTTATTAGCCCCTACAAAACAAGGAAGACCCAAGTACTTTTCATGACAAGCAACAACATCCACATCCAGAATTGTAGCCATAAAAGCTCGGTCTACAGCAAAAATGGTGGTACTAAAACAAACTGCAGACTTTGAGAAATTAACCACCTGACCAGATGTTTGACTGTACCAACCAAGGATTTTTTGAATCGAGTGCAAGCAGTCAAAGAGGCTTTAAAGAAAAATAAGTTGTCATTTGCAAAAAATAGGTGAAAGATGGAAGGACCAGTCCTACTACAAGAGATACCAGAAAGAAGCCCTGCCTCGCAATCTCTTTAAACAAGAGTAGATAACCCTTCAACACATAACAATAACAGAAAGGGAGAGAGTGGATTACTGTAACGCCCTACTGCCTTAGAGCCGTTACTGAGTGAATTTAAAACGTGCAACTAACTCGCTAATCGAGGTTTTGGAACAAAAGGTGTAATTAAACCATAATCAGAGTCATAAATTTGAAAATAAACCTTTCATTGAAAATTATAAAGGGTTTAACATTTGGGATCCCAAAAATATTGTTTAGAAATATTTACAACTCAAAATATAACCAAAGTCGACTAAACGACAAAATCAAGTTTGGTACAATCATCTCCCAAAAACACCCCTGGTCGTGGCAGCCAGGCAGGCCAAACATGTATGCGTCGCTCGTCACGCTCACCATACTCAAGGTTGATCGACTTTCCCCTTGCCTTTACCTGCACCATAGAGCACCCGTGAGCCGAAGCCCAGCAAGAAAACACTCACAAGTAGATAATATATGAATATCAAACACTTAACATAAAATCAAGCCATCATCAGGCTATACATGTACGGCCATGCCGTCCCAGGCGCTTTACCAGGCCCTGGGTTCGCGGTCTATACCGTAAGGATATCCCAGGTATCCCTTGGGGTCTCGCCCTGGCAACTCGCACTCCATGTGCTAAATGCTACTCCCGGCCCCTTGCCATTCTCGGCCTTTGCCGTTCTCGGCCATCGCCGTTCCATCATTTATATACACACATAATATAACTAAACAGATATTTAAACGCATATAAATTCAATCAAAGGGCCACGCCCTGCAACACAGTCATATAGGTCCGAGCCCTGCAACTCAATCATATAGGGTCGAGCCCTACAACACAAGCTCTATGGAAACAGTAGTTTTCTTACCTGCGTCCCGAGCTTTCCAGGCACCGATGTCCCGAGCACAGTTCCCTAATCCGAGCCTTGCCGAAGCCCTAGTCACAATGCATTAACAATATCCACCCATCAAGTTCTCATCCATTAAATAGCTTTGGGTCATAATTCTAATCTCCGGAACGTTGAATTCTATCAATCCGGGTGATAGAATCCATCCTGAGCCTTAACTATTGAATTCCCAAGCCTAAAACCTCTTAAAAACCCCAAAATGCACTAAGCGCCGCAGCCCTAGGGACTCATGCCGCGACCCCCAGCTCAACCCGAGGCCCTGCCTCAAAATAGCCCACACGCGCCGCAGCCCTTCCTGAAGGGCGCCACGGCGCGCCTCCAATTCCAGACGCCCCAAGTTCTAAGGGGACGCGGCTCGATCCCTCGAGCCCAGAAAAGCACCATTTTCACCTCAAAAACCAGTCCAATTATCCCCAAAATCAAGCCAACAATCCAAACTAATTATCACAGAGGTCCTATAGATTCAGCAACAAAACCCAACAAGAACTTAAGCCAAAAACCTCATCAAACTCAAATTCAATTCTTCACCCAACACACATGCAAACTCTAAGAAAACCAGCAAAAATTCCAAACACACTCCTTATAATTTAGAACTTACCCTTGCTGAACTGAGTCTCTGAGTTGATCTCCTAAGCCCCAAGCTCGTAGCCTCCAAAGCTCTAGCTTGATTCCTAGCTTCCAATTGGTTTTCACAAGTAGAACCTCCAAGATGTCACTAAGCCTCCAAGAGTAGAAGAGAAACAGAGTGAGGGAGGGGGAGTGGGTCGGTTTAGAGAGTTCCAAGTGGTTCTATGTTTTGTTTTATTTAACTTAAGTTTATAAGGTTACCTCAAGGCTCAGGGTACCAAAAACGTCCCCAAGGGAAAAATGGTAAATTTCCCCAATATTCCCTCCTAGGCATTCTAACCTCAAATATATCTCAAAAATATTTATTTCCATAACTCGATAACCCCATAAAATGACTAACACCCAAAATACTCCTCGACTCGCCCCGAGTCAAATTTTCGACCCCGTTGTGACTTTCTAGCTAACCGCTCCCTAGAACTGTCTCGGGTCGTGCAACACAGATATATCACAATTATCACATTTATGCCTTCAATGGGCTAAAATTACAATCATGCCCCTAATAACCAGACGGGGCCTCATGCATATTTAATTCACCTAAACATGTGTCACTAATCACATATTCACACAAATTCACATATCAAACAATAATTCACTTATTTCCCTCCAGGCATGCTAATCAAGGCCCTAAGCCTTATTAGTGAATTCAGGTCGTTACAATTACCTTGTCTGAGACCACGTTCAAGAGTGATGAGATCAGTAATATCATTGTTGACAATGACTGAGTATTGGACGATGGAGATGCAAGCATAGATTTTTTTTAACCCAGTTCTCATGAAAGCCTATTTTCCTCATAATACTGCATAATAAAGACCACTCAACACGATCATAAGCTTTAGACATGTCAAGTTTCAAAGCAAGGGCGCCAGTTTTACTTGAGATACGTCGTTTGAGGGCGTTTTCACAGTCAAATCCTATCATGGCATTATCAGTAAAAATCCTTCCAGAGATGAAAGCACTATGCTCCTCTGAAATAATAGCACCAAGAATTCCTTGCAATCTGCTGGTCATGGCTTTCGTAATGATTTTATAAATGACGTTACGTAAACTGATAGGCCTGAATTCAGTGGTGCTAGTTGGATCTTTGATCTTCGGGATGAGAGCAATAAGGGTCATGTGTTATACTTTGGATATCACAATCACCATTAAGAAAGATAAACAAAATCTGCAAAGCTCAGTGTCAATAGTGTCTTAGAATTTCTGATAGAAACTAGGGCTCAACCCATCTTCCGGTTATCTCAAAGATTACCCGCCAATAGTTTTTTTTATTATTATATTAATAGGAGAGAAACAAAGTCCTTTAGTTTATTTAAATAAACATAAAAAAGAAGTTTGTCTCTTCCTTTTTAAGTAAATTTATTTGATTTGGATCTTAAATTATTGAAGTTTAGTACTGACGAAGTAACGAGCTAAGGAAGAGACAATACCGTTGCTAGATGTACTTGCTGAATAAATATAAAGATTGGAAGGAAGAAAAAACTTATGTTATTCTAAAATTAAGAAGAATAAAAATCAATAAATAAAAACATCAAGTTATGATTAATAATATCCTCAACACTTGCAACATAACTACAATGCTTCCATTCTAGACAAAAACTACAACAATGCTTCCGTTGTAGACACCGAGACAGAATATACTGTCTTTTTCAATATTAAAGTTGAGTTGGTCCAATAATTTTCCAAGAAAGGAAGAATAACTTTTATTTTTTCTTCCATAGATAAATATGTAAATAATATATTTACACATATTTGAGTTGAGACTCAGAAAAGAATCAAATGAGGCCTAGGATAGCAAGAAAAACCAACAATATTAAGGTCAAAGTGAGGTTTCAGATTTTTTTGGTTGAGCTTAATTGTATGCATAGATCATGATTGCTTTGAACAGTGAATAATGGAGTTGGACCATAACAGAAGCTACACTAATATATAATAGTGTCCGTCGTTTGGCAACCCTTTAATGGTCCACACCAGAAGCCAGTAGCCAATTAAGGTCGACTTTTCATTTTCAGTTTGAGTAATGGTCCAGCATTGATCATTGCTGTTTTCTTTTCATTATCAGAAAAATATACCTATTATTAATAGAATAAATTAAAACAAGAATGACCTTGACCCTTGTGAGGGAAGATCAAATATATGTTTCTATTGGAGAACCCTATATAGAGTGGTCGTTTTTATTGATTTTAGAGCCACATAGAATTCCTATTTGGAAATGATGAGAATTGCAAGTCTTGGTATTTGCAATGGACTTTCAATCTCCCGCCCTGAAGTTGATGATATACCGGTTATCCAAACATAGATTATGATGGTATGAGGTGATGTAGAAAGTAAAAATTAATAAACGATGAGATTAATCCAGACCCAAAAAGAAGAGAAAGGAAAGAAAGAAAGTTGAGACAGAATAAGGTCAATTTCTCTCCTTTTGCATATTAAAGCAATAAGAAGAATGAGGCAGTTTGTGAAAAGTGAATGTAAGCATATATTTTTTTGGTGCTGTGCTGGGCAGTGACTCTTCCCCCTTAGTCCATTGGTTTACTTTAGCTTTTGGGCGAATAATTGAGCAAATATTCCAAAGCATACCTTTTTTTGGGGGTGGGAAGGCTGAAGAAATGTGTAACTAGTCTGTCGAAGGCATACCTTTTTTTTTTCTTTTCTTTTTAGAAACTGAGTCTTTTGACAATATTTATATACATATATATATATATGTGTTCTGACCACAAATTTTAAGATCCTTTTAGAGTGGGAAGGATAAAAACATCACAATCATGAATTAAGTCTATTTGGAATAATAATTATCAACATTTCGAACTAAGAAGAATACAAAGTCACTAGTTAATAAGGTTCCATAGCATGTTCTGAAGTTGCCCATAAATTTTCCCAAGTACCCTTTTCTCAACCGTTGATCTCTATATGAGTTGACAACTAACACCCATGTGGCCATGTCACTCATGAGTGTCCATTATCCCCATGGCGTTTTCAATAATTAGAGGTCCAGAATAACCATATAGAAGTTTGGATAAATTGCAATATTGGTCATCAGTTTTGATGAAACCCCAATATTTTTAAAGCAAAAAGACCATACCTCAAGTTGAGCGAAGAAAGACAATATTGTGATCATCATGAGTACATTCTTTAAATAGAAAAGGAAAAAAAAAAGAGTGAGAGAAAGAGAAATAAAATGAACAAGAGTACATGGATATGCATACAAGGACAATAAATTAACTAGTCACATGCAGATTATAAAATGTGTATGACATTCAAGCCCACCTCCTTCGAGGAGCACAGCCAGTCCTCAAACCTCATCTATCTGCTCCTGCAAGAAACCGGTTTAGTTAGATATTCTGTATTGTATAGACTATTACAAGATGTAGATCCAACATTAGGTAAATGTACTCAGTAGGCTACACAAGTTCAATAATAGATTCGAGAAAGCATTCAGGTTCGTGATTCAGCACATTCTGAAGAATTCTTTAGTTTTTTCTTCTTGTTTCTTTATGGACTTGGATTTTTTTTTGTTTTTATTATTATAAGCACAAGTAGAGCATTGTTTTTGTCCCCCCATAAAGTAGAATGAGCTACATCCCCAAATATAAGTTGCTGCAAAACTACAAAAAAAAAAAATGCAAACTAAAAGTAGCACTGACCTGCATATCAGAAGTCCAGAGAGTGAGGTTGTCCCTCAATAGTTGCATGATCAGTGTGCTGTCCTTGTAGGATTCCTCACCCAGTGTATCCAGTTCAGCAATAGCATCCTCAAAAGCCTTGATTTAAAAAGAAAATAAACTATTGGAATCTACTTGATAAGAAAGTTTAAATTCATGTCAATCAAAACTATGTCGTTTTATCAATCCCTAACCAAAAAAATGCAGGACTACGGAATAACTCAATAAAATGATGAATGGGAATTATATCTTATTGGGGTATGGTGCTGAGCCGCAAATTTATTTCCAGATTCTCTTCGGCTGATGACTTCAGCACTACTAAATTAGCATGAGAAAATAAAAAAAAAATTGTAAAAATCTCAATCACTGCCAACTTCATTTAAGACCCTCACTAGGCATTTGAAAGGTTTAACAAGCTGGATTAACTAAGAATAGAAAACTGCAAACGATAATGTATCTGCTTATCATTTCCAATACCACATGACATGAAGCAAGTTAAAACATCTCTGTCCCCAATAAAAAATCATGCACAAAATCTTCTTAGTTCGTTCTCAATCCTAATAATATCCATTCCAAGTTCTGATAGTCTATGTTATAAAACCCAAGAGGAGTAGCTCAAATGATCTGGTTTGCTGCCACAAGATCTGAGGTTCCAAGTCAATCCAGGGTACCTACATAGCAATACTCAAATTGTTTGGTCTATTAACCTTTAAACCTAAGCTGCCATTTGCCTGGCTCGTCAAAGAGAAGAATAAAAATATATAAAATTAAAAAAATTGATTTTCCTAGTAACTTTTTTTATCTATGTTTATGTTAATTGTAAAAACTCAAGAAGTTTTTTTTATCATAGCAAAAATTGTGTCTGTCTTCCCAATAATCCTCCATGTACTTCTTTTCTGCTGTCCAATTATCTATTTTTAGGTAATTTAAAAATTCTTATGACCACTCCATTTTTTGAGACAATGACCAAATGTTTTCAGTACTGTTATTCCATTTTCACAATCCTTATTTATTTTATTTTTTCAGATCAATTTCCTCCATTTGGAATTCATCAACACAATAATACATTCATGGTTCACCTACATAAATTTTAAAAGTTTATCTACTACATTCAGACTGCTTGCATATATAACATGTCTATATTCAAAAATGGAAAAATTAGTTGAATCTCTAAATTAAAGACCACTTATAAAATCTTAATGACAAGCTCCGGTTGGTTGGAGGCATGGGCATGCCATTTTCAGGATCAAGTACCATACCACAAAAGTAACCTCAGGCAACATATTTTCAGTAGAAATATTCCCTTCCACAGAGAAAAAAAAAATTCTTTCCACTTAAACATCATATTCACACCAGAGTAACACTTTGTATACTTTAATACGAAAATCAATTCATATAATCAATAAAAGTCCAATTGAAGGCTTCCTTACTGCATAAACACCAATCCCCCTCACCATCTTCAATTTTCTGATTTAACTAATTAATTAGTACTGGTTAACTTTGAAGTACTCAGTTTTAGAGACCAGTAATTCTATTCATCTAAATTCGACAGTCCACGTAGAAAAGAACTACCATTTCATCAGTAGTTTTATTCTCATTCCCAAGTCTATTATAGGCTGTTAGATAAATACTTCCACAAATAGTATATACTCAACTTGCCTCTCACCTGGCAATAAAGAATTAAAAGAAAAAAAATGAGCAAGACTCTGACATGAAGCCCAAATAAAAAATATCTCTGACCAAAACCTACAAATTTATTGACTAGTAAAAACCAGACCTACCTTGAATCCAAATACTGTCAAGCTCATTTAATTCGTACCACCTTGAACTTATTTGTCTTTAATCTAATCATTACAAATTTGGTCTTGTAATTTGGCAAAAGGAAGAACTGTATAGTAAAAATTGTCAATAATAGGAAACGACTATGGTAATGGCCTGTATATTCCCCTTCCGTAGGGCCTAAGTTTAAAACGTATAATAATTCATCACACCCAACCAACACCCATTATAATTTATGACAAAAACCAAGTGTAGTTTTTCGTAAAATGAATCTAACACCAATGGGTACAATCGGTACCTAATCGCATTTGTATCAATTTCTTCGTTTTGATAGTATGGACTGTCAAGCAGCGAAATCCTAACAGGCAACCAATTCGTATTTCTAGTACAATCTCATTGGGGGTATTAGTCATAAAAATAGGGCTAACCTGCTTTGCCATGGCACAAGCTTTGTCTGATGAATTGAGGATCTCGTAATAGAACACGGAGAAGTTCAGTGCCAAACCCAGCCTTATTGGATGCGTTGGACTCAGTTCAGCAGTTGCAATATCCTTCAAAAACAAAAAGAAAAATCTCAAGATTCAAATTAATATAAGGAACTGTACAAAGTACAAGAACATTCAAAATCATTGAAATTGAATAAATTTCAGGGTACCTGAGCAGCCTTGTAAGCTCCCATGGTCTCCTCCGCGGCTGATTTTCTCTCGTCCCCGACCTTGAACTCAGCCAGGTACCGATGGTAATCGCCCTTCATCTTCAAGTAAAAAACCTTGGACTCACCGGTGGAAGCCGACGGCACGAGGTGCGAGTCCAACAGCCCAAGGATCCCAGCGCAGACGACAGAGAGCTCGGACTCAACCTTGGATCTGTAATCCTTGACGAGAGGCACGAGCTCATCGTTCTTGCGGCTTTCCTCCTTCTGCTCAATCGATGAGACAATTCGCCAGGCAGCTCGAAGCGATCCGATCACGTTCTTGTAGGCCACAGAGAGAAGGTTCCGCTCCTCCACAGTGAGTTCAGTGCCTCCTGGAGCAGTGGACCCAACCACAAGTTTCTCCATGAACTTAACCATCTCCTCATATCGCTCGGCTTGCTCCGCGAGCTTCGCCAAGTATACGTACTGCTCCTTGGTAAGGTTATCCGGCACAGCGGACGCCATTGATGCAGAGGTCGAAGCCACAGAAGAGAGAGAGAGAGCGAGAGAGAAGGATTTAAAAATTTGAGATTCGAACAGGTTGGAACAAAACAAAGGGCTGAGTTGGGGCTTATATTACTAGGAAGTATGGTTGGCCATTTTAGATTTTTATTATATTTTATTATTAAGCCTGCAACTGAAAGATATTTGTTTAAGAGAGTCAAAGAGAGACTTTGCTTGTTTTTTTGTAGTTGGTAAGAACGGGTGGGTTGATGACGGCGTCGTTTTGAGGGAATGCCGAATGTGTTGGTGGTGTAGGCGAGTACGTAGTTTCTTAAGGTTGGAAGCGCGTGTAGTTGAATGATTGGACGATAATTAAGAGAAGACGATAAAGGAGGTGAGATGGATTAGAGTCACCTATGGAAGTCAAATTTCGGCTGGTCGGCGACGGCATGGGCTTTTGGGCCGGTCTTCAAATTTTCAATTCGAAGCTTCTGAGTCCACAGAGCTCCAGCTCTTGTTTTCTTTGGGCCCCTCTCGATTTTATCTTAAAAGTGGTTAAAAAAAACTAAGGATTTCTGGCCATCTTTTTTTTTTTCCTAGAGAAATTGTTGGGCTCGTTAAAATTCATCAAGAGCAAAATCTAGTAGGAAAAAGCTCAAAAAGGAGAAAAAGAGTACCAATAGGAAATCATTGATGATGACCCTCAACTCTAATAATATTGTTCATATAAAGTGGGTGGCTTGGCCACCACACCACGTGATCAGTCATAGATAGAGCTAGTTTAGTTAGAAAGTGAGCAACAAAATTAGCTTCTCTAGCACAATGATGAAAATTAACTTCAACAAAATCATTACAAATTAAAATGATATCCCTTATAATGTTGCCTTGATAAAAGTGGCAAATCAACTTTCTCTCAATCGTCTGAACTACTTGGAGTGAGTTAGACTCCACCAAGATGTTGAGGTAGTTTAGTCTTCGACATAGTTGGAGGCTTCTCAATATGGCCATAGCTTCGAGCTTCAGCTACTACAGGATAGAATGATGCATATATGGACCACACTGTCGAAGCCACAGAGGCACTGTTATGGTCCCTGAAGATCATACTCATCCCAATTCTACTAGTTTGAGCATTTATTGTTGCATCTGTATTCACTTTAAGCTTTGGAGCAATGGGTGCAGACCACCTGATAACCATTCTAAGCTTGGATGAGTTGAGTTAAGGAGTAGAGCTACCCTGTTTTGAATTAGCTGAGAAGTATCACATGCTATAGTCCTTGGCCCAAGCAATGACTGAGTCCTCACTAAGTTGGTAACCTTCATGAACTATCTTGCTCCTGCGAAACCATATCCTACGGAGGATGAGGATGAAAGTTTCTAGTTCCCTTTGAGCTATGCAGTCCACTAACTCAACTAAAAATTGATAGAAGTCCAGAATTCAGAAAGGAGGTAACTAAGTAAAGTCGTTTACCTGTTTCTTGATGTTGTTTAACCTGGAACAGCCCCATAGTGCATGGAAACAAGATTCAGGGCCCTTATTACAAGATGGAAACAGATCAATTATATTGATTCCTCGATGACGCAAGTTACTATAAGTCAAAATCCAGTGGTGAGTAGCCTTCCATATGAACATTTTCACTTTGGGTGGGAGACATAGTGACCACAGTTTTTTCCACCACGCATAGGCCCCTGAGAAGATTCTGATTGGCCTAAACTAGCCTCTCTTGCGGCATGCCAATAGCCACTCCGAACGATATAGAGACTCGAGTCTTCATGATGCCACACTAGATGATCATGCCCTTTAAAATCTAACGCCCTACTTCCTTAGAGCCGATACTAAGTGAGTTTTAAACGTGTAATTAACTCGCTAATCGAGGTTTTAGGTTAAAAGCATAGCTAAACTGTAATAAAAGTCATATAATTTGAAAATGTAATCATTCACTGAAATTATAAAGCGTTATACATTTGGGATCCCAAAAATACTGTTTAGAAATATTTACAACTCAAAAATATGATTAAAGTCAACTAAACGACAAAATCCAGATTGAGACACAACATCTCCCAAAAATACCCCTGGCTGTGGCAGCCAGGCAGGCCAAACATGTACACGTCGCTCCACGTTCTCCGTACTCATGGTTGGTTAACCTTTCCCTTGCCCTTACCTGCACCATAGAGCACCCGTGAGCCGAAGCCCAGCAAGAAAACTCAACACAAGCAATCAACATATGCATAACTATCAATTAGCATACAACAAGCAGCCAACAGGCTAAACACATAACGGCCATGTCGTCCCAGGCGCTTTACCAGGCCCTGGGTGCGTGGTCTACACCATGAGGATGACTCAGGCATCCAAGAAGGGTCTCACCCTAGCGACTTGCACTCTGCGTGCTTAACGCCGCTCCCAGCCCTTGCCATACTCGGCCTTGCAATCCACGTGCTTAACGCCGTTCTCGGCCCTTTGCCGTACCCGGCTCCCTGCCGTTCTCGGCCTTCGCCGTTCCCGGCCCTTACCGTTCATTTACAAATATGCAACACATAGCATAAATTTAACAAATACAAACATAATCAATAGGGCTACGCCCTGCAACACAATCACATAGGGTCGTGCCCTACAATACAAACTATAGGGCCACGCCCTGCTCTACGGGCACAACGGTTTTCTTACCTGTGTCTCGAGCTTCTTGAGCATCAAAATCCCGAGCACAGTCCTTTAACCCGAGCCTCGCTGAAAACCTAGTCACAACACATAAGTAAGGCTCTCATTACTAACCAATTCATAATTGTACCCCGGAATCAATCCCGTGCTCTCGGGACCTCCCATTTCCCCACACAAGGTGGCAAAAGCGTCCCCCGAGCCCCCTGGGCCAAAACCTTAAAAACACAAAATCCCACATCCTGAAAATGGCCTAGCGCCGCGGCACAGCCCTATAGGGGCCACAGCGCCCAGCAGGACCCAGCGCCGCAGCACGGAAGAACAGAGCCGTGACGCTTATACGCGAACCCAGAAAATTGGGTTTTTCCTACCATTTTTCCCGAGCCAAAACTCATCCAAATCAATACCAAAGTACACCCAACTTCTAATTCGACCTAAAACTTAAAATAAACAGTATAACAACACATAAACACCAGAAACAAGTTCAAACATCCAACCTAGCTCAAAATCACCTAGTGGTTTAAAACTCCACGAAAACTTAAACCACACCAGCAAATTCACTTAAGAAATCAATGAAACTCTTACCTTAAGTAGGAATTCGACCCTGAGCTGCTTTTAAATCCATTTCCAAGCTTAAATTCCCAAATTCCTAAGCTTAGGCTTCACAAAACTTCATCCCAAAATCCACCAAGCAAAACATGAATTCAGCTCACCAAAACAACACTTCCAACAAAAATCAACAAAGAACTTAATAGAAAATTTACCCTTGATCTTAACTAAGCCTCTGAACACTTGAATTTCTGGCTTAAGATCCTTCAAAATCAAGCACTATGGAGAGAGAGAGAGAGAAAAAAACTGAATGGGAGAGTGAGCTGAGAGAAATTGATCCTTTTCCTTCCTTTCCTCTGTTTGTCTAAGTGCCTCTAGAATCCCCAGCTCCCACTGAGTATATCCACTTGCCAAAATGACTGAATTTCCCCCCTTAAGTTAGTCTAAGTCCTTAAACACCACCAAGGGTATTTTAGTCATTTGACTTATCTCGCTAAGTCCTCGAGTACACCTAAAAATCCCCATTAATCCCGACATACTCAAATCATTACTAAATTACTACTCGACGCTTAATAAATTCCAAAGTCATATTATATACCCAAAATACCCATAGGCTCCTCCCGAGCCGGGTATTTGATCCTGTTGTGACTTTCTAGCTAAATTGCTCCCTAGGACTGTCTCGGTTCGTGCATCACAAATATATCACCACTCACACGTGGTATCAATCACAATATACACAAATGTAGCCTTTATAGCCCTCAGCGGGCTAAAATTACAAGTATGTCCCAAACAACCAAATGGGGCCCACATGCATATTTAATTCACCTAAACATGCATTTCTAATCACATACTCATCAAATTCACATATTAACATAATACATCAATTATTGCCCTCCAGGCATGCTAATCAAGGCCTTAAGCCTTATTAGCAAATTTGGGACGCTACAGTAGCCTCATCTTTAATCAAATATTGATTAATCAAATCTACATTTCACTCACCTGAGGGAAGCCAAAGTAAATCCACAGTAGCATCAGGGGGAGGACTCTAGGAGATAAAGAATGATGGGCATTACCTTTAGGAATCCACCTGTCGGAATAAATGGATACCTTGCGACCACTTTCAATGTGCCATCTTGCCCAACTTAAAAAAAAGCCACGACCCCAAAAGAGGCTTCTCCAAATGTAGGAGGCATTGTTTGATAAATTTGCATGGAGAAAAGTATCAGATCCGTGGTAAAATCCTTTCATCACCTTACTAACCACCAACTTTGGAGAAGAGTAAATCCTCCAAGCTTGTTTCACCAGGAGCGCTTCATAAAAAAGGGACAAGTCACGAAAGCCTAAACTGCCAACATTTTTATGCCAACACAATTTATGCCAAGTGCGCCAATAAATTTTCCTCTGCTTGTCATTATCACCCCACCAAAATCTAGAGCACAACTTATGAATTTCATTGATCAAAGAGGACGAGAGGTAGAATAAATTCATACTATAAGTGGGAATAGATGGGATGACTGCCTTCAGAAGGACTTCTGTAACGCCTTGGATAGCCAAGACCGTTACACTTTGTATTTTAAAATAGTGTTAGGCTCGCCAATTGATACATTTGACCATGAACATGCACTAAACGTGATTAACAGTTTATGGTTAAAAATTTCAGTCAAAAGGAATAGTTATTTCGTTAAAACATTAAGTATGTACATGGGATCCCATAATAAATGTTTAGAAAGTTGTTTACAGTTTCAGAAGGGTAATTACAACTCAAAAGTTACAACCAGCCAACCTAAGCGACAAAATAGGGTTTACACCTAGTTCCTTTGAGAAACCCCTGCTGTGTTGGTCGAGCAGCCGCATATGTACACGTCGCTACCAAACCTCTCCAACTCATGGCTGGTCCAGCTTCCCTTTCCCCTTACCGGCACCACATAGCACCCATGAGCTAAGGCTCAACAAGAAAACTTAAACATGCTCATAAACAGTTAATAATACATTACTAAATCATAATAAGAATGCCTAGCAGTAATAACCCTACTAATGCATGCATACCATTCATATAAATGACTACAACATCATATGGGGGCCAGTTTCCATAATTAACTGACTAATAAGTCAGACTGGGGTCCAATGCCCTAGGATATGGGACTAATAAGTCACCCTAGGGCCTGTTTCCCTATCCTCTGTGTAACCAGCCTTAGAGCTGGCCCAGCGTACCCGGCGCATTAATTTTCTACGACCATTGGGTTAAACAAGCATATGATGCGCTCCTGATTAGGCCTAACCACATTGACCAACGCTCAGCACACTATTGGCGCCCTTGACTTATAAGTCAATGCTTTCAACCAGCGCTCAGCGCACTATTGCCATCCTTGGCTCATAAGTCAAGTTTTTCTCAATCAGATAATGCAAGCAGGCATTCATTGTATAACAAATATCCAGATACAGAGCAATCAACATGCTTAATTAAACAATCACAGGCATAATCATAATCATGCACGTTTACAGGGGCCCAAGCCCTAATCAATCTATATTCAACAATGGGCTAAGCCCTAATCACATATACCACGTAATGGGTGCAGTATTCTTACCTCAGGTCCGAGTGTTATGTATATTAAGAACGACCCTCGAGTGCGATCCCAATATAGAGCCCCTAGCAATAACCTAGTCACAACCATAATATAGAATCCCATCAATAATGACTGAATAAAGGCTTTTGGACTGAGTCCTAGCCTCCGAGACGTCGAACTCTACTAAACCGGGTAGTAGGATCGATCCCGAGCCCTTAGGTTTGAGTTCCCATCACTCAAAACTCAACTTGGCCAAAACTGCCTATGCGGGTCGCGGTGCGCCTCAAACTCGAGAGACTCCCCTACCTCAAACCTATAGACACGCGCTGTGACTTGACCCTGAGGGTCGCGGGCCGCCTATGCCAAACAGAGCCCCTTGCACCATGGGTTCACATGGGTCGCAGCGCAACCCTACCAACCCATATTTTCCCCTATTTTCCTCAGCCAAACCTAACCCAATACCCCAACAAAGCCCCAATATCACAATTCAATCTCAAAACAACATTATCATACTACCAGCAACAAAACCCAACATTAGTTCACTCAAAACCTCCACCAAATCTCCAATTCAATACCTCGAACCTCAAGCTCAAGAACACTATAAAAATCAGGGCATAATTCAATCAAAACAAAGATTGTAGCTTACCTCAACTTTGAAATTCCACCTCCTAGCTGCAGCTAATCAAACTCTAGACCTCAAGCCTTCTGATCGCGAAAATATATATATGCAAGTGCACACAATCGATTCAAGTAATATAGATGATAAATAGAGTATCGTTCCCACGAAGACTATTTCCCAAGTACCAATAATTGTTCTTAAATTTCTATTTGGAAAAAAAAAGTTTAGATGAATGACTTTAATTTTAAATTGTAAATAACTACGAAAAAATAACTAATTAAAAGATAAAAATCAATATTAAAAAGACATAGGGTGTTAATTTCATCAACTTTTCATTCTACTAATTTCATTAATCAGTTCTAAGTTTCTTTCTTCTTATTCTAATAACAGGTTGACATAAATCGATTCCTATTCTTTTTCAAGATATAAGATCTCATCCTATATGCATGTTTTCTACATCTCTGTGATAAACTTAAACATATAGCAGACATTAAGCATAGAAACCTAATTACTACACAAGCCATACAGGTACTTCCGTCCAATATGCAACCTATGTCTATATAAGGATAGCAGATTCAATTCTCATCTTTCGAATTTTGAATCAAAATCATAAATCAAGCAAATATTGAACAGGTATTTATTAGCTTTAGGCACACATTATATAAATTAGAATAGAGAAGAAAAATCAATATAACATCATAATTAAATTAGATAGAAATCTAAGTGACTACATTAAACCCTAGATAAAAATTGTTTAGTTCATATCAGACATGACTAAATCAACAATATAATAATTCAGAAACATAAGATTCAAAAACTTAAAGAAGAAAAAAAAATGCATAACAACTAGTCTAAGAATCAAAATTAGTCTCTAAAAACGTAATTAATATCTGACCTAATGTCCTAATTAAACCTGAAGTCTGAATTTATAGTAAAAAGATTACAAAAGCTTTGTTTTTCATATGCGGGTCGCGACTTGGCCTTCTCTAGGTTGCGACCCGTGTCAATTTTTTAAGCCTCCCGAATCTGCACAAGTCTTCAGGCGTCGTGACTCAGACATCTCAAGTTGCGGCCTGTGTCCAGAATGTCCCCTTTGCTTAGCCTCTAACTTTGCCTTGCGCCGCGACTTATAAGGTCAAGTTGTGGCACTAGCAAC
The DNA here is from genome assembly GCF_963169125.1 of Humulus lupulus. Lineage (NCBI taxonomy): Eukaryota > Viridiplantae > Streptophyta > Magnoliopsida > Rosales > Cannabaceae > Humulus > Humulus lupulus. The sequence continues at coordinate 263,569,926 of NC_084793.1, forward strand.
CATGTGTTTCTGACTTGCCTAGAGTCGAGACTTATAAGCTCAAGTCGCGGCTCTAATTCCATTATTTATCAAATTAGATCTTTCAACCTCATCTCTTCATCACAAAGTGACTTTTAATCGTCCTTAGCATCATTTTGAGTGAAACAACCGCCAAGAGCTTCGTTTTCCCACCATTTTCTCTTCGTTTTCCATTTTTCTCATGATTCACCGCACCAACCTACAACTTAGACAAACAAAAGCATAATCTTGCACAAAACACACATAAATACTCAAGATTACCACAAAAAAAAAACATTCTAAAATGACACTAAAATGAAGTTATCAAACACCCCCAAACTTACTCTTTGTTCGCCATTGAACAAAGGACTCAAAACAAACCTAGACTTTATCAACATGAATTATACCAACAATAATAATTATGCCTCAAAATCATGAATGTTAATCATATAATTCTCAGAAAACTACTCAACAGTTTATTCAATCTAGAATTTTGATCAAAACACTCCATCAACACACTTTAGTCTACTAACATTTTGGATTATCAAATCATGATCATTAAATAAACGTATTTGAAATCAATTATGCTTACCAAATTCCTTCCAAACAAACCATTCAAACCAAATAATTCCATAGGCTCACATTACTTGCTATTCTCCACTAATATAAATCATGACATGCATAAGAATCAATAGGACTTGTATAGGCTTGTAATGATGGCTTAGGTAAAGGTAGATGAGAAAGTCATTTTTAAGCTCACTTTACTATAAGCACATGACCCAAAAAGCACCGAATTTACTTTCATAGTAATATAATCCCATAATCCCCTTTCATGTTTTTCTTTAGAGAGATGTAAAATATTTTTTTTTTTCAAATGATAATCACACTCCCTCAAACTTGATTTTGTTATATATTCATATTGGGAGTGTATCGAACTTATGTTTTTTTTTCAATATATATACTCTCTCTAATTTTTTCACTTTTCATTTTCTAAACTCACTAAAGTCACAATTAAACCCCATTACACATCAATCCCCATAAGTTTTTCTCAACCATATCCTCATAGTATATTAGGGACGGATATATAACCAAGTTTTAAGTATTAGGCTTAAATGATGGTTTAGAACAAAAAGATACAAAGTTAGGCTCAAAAGGGGTAAACAAAGGATCAAGTAATTTAAGGTCGGCAAGAAAAGCTCAAACGGTCAAAATGATAGCCTAAATCATATTCCTAAGCATACATGATATATTATTTCGCCATAAATTACAAGTAAGCAAGTTCTAGAAATGTAGAAAATAATACTTTCCACTTTCCATTCATCATTCCACTAACCAATTTTAGCAAGCATAATCAATATCAAAAACATAAATTTAACATCATGATAAGATATTCAACAAATCTTGTCTAAACTAAAATGAACTAATGGAGTGTTCAATCAAGCACACAGATTTTTTTCAGATTTCATTTTCTTTGAATTATACTCATAACATTCACTTTACTCACATTGACACTTGTTGTCAATCATCATTCATGTTAATACTATACACACTAAAACAAAACTCCAAACATTAACATAAACTAAACAAACCTCACAAAACAAAACTAACATAAAAATAAGTTCCCTCCCCCAAACTTAAACTAAACATTGTCCCTAATGTTTAAAAATAAGTTAAGAAAGAAAACTTACTTGGTGCGAATCACTTTAAAAAGGTGGTGGATCTGGAAAAGGATGCCAAGGCGATGGATGAAGAAAATACTGTCAGTCCACCTCCTGATTTGACCATCGGTCAACCAATTCATTCTGTTTGTCAACCTGACTTCTATGATAATCATGAAGCTCTCTCAAATAATTGTGAGTATGTTGATTTTTCCAAATGATATAGTCCAATCTGGCCAAGTGCGGATCCGGTGGAGCCTCAAGTGCCAAACATTGAGGAAATTCTCCTCTCCTTTCCTACTCAGCTGCCCTTGAATCGGTTGGTTGATCATTAGCAGGCATGGGATCCTCAGCCGCATCTCTTTCCCCTTTAACTCTCACATTCCTGGGTTGTGGTACTGGTGGCTCCAAGGATGGGTCATTGAACTTATAAACCGTAGCACGAGAAATAGGTCCCATTGCCTTCCTATAAATATCACTAGGATATTTAGGTACCTCCCATATTGCACATAGATCAGTAATCCTTGATCCGTGCCCCAAACTGGCAGTGTTAGTCAGTCGACATAAATCCCTGATGCTTTGGCGGATAACTCGACCAATATTGATAGAGAGTCCCGTCATAATAGCATAAACCAGAAGACACCTATCAGTTCCCACTTCAGACAAGTGTGTGTTAGGCATAAGCCGCACACTCACAAAAAGAGTGCAGACCTTGACCACACAATTCATTTGATATCTCCGTAAATGTTTTTGCTCCCCATTTTGCATGACAAAAGAAGCACCAGGAATGCCTAATGTTTCTGCCACCTTAACCCAATCAATTTCACTATTATACACCAATTTATAATATTCATCGTCTTCTTAAGACAACATTGGTAATCTATATAAGGCATCAATATTATCAATAGCACATTCTATCAAAACCCCTCGCACAAACACCTTTCTATTAACGACCCCATGAAAATTGGCATAGAACTCATAAGCCATTGAACAATTAGCCTTCGGCATTTTATCATCCACAAAAAGTTACCACTGACGGCGTTGGATTTCAGCCCGAATGATATTATAAGTTTCCTCAGGGTAAGGATCTTCTTGATATTCCATTATGCGCTCTTGAATTATCGAACGCTGAGATAACCTTTGATAGTGATCAAAGGCATCCTTATTAATAAACCACATCGAATCAAATTCTTGAATTGGCTGAGGTGTTGGTGGGATTGGCTAAGTTTAGAATGGTTGGGTGCGGGATGTTGAAGGGCGATTAGCGTTCTTAGAAGAAGCAGCCCTAGTAGGTTGTTTTCTTGGACCCATACTTACACAATGTATCAAATATGCAACACAAAAATTTGGCAGCACTTTTCCTAATCTACTGTAATTTCCTCCACTGATTAACCACAAAAATATCAATCAAATACACTAAATAGACTAACAAGGCAGTTCAACAAACCAATTCAACCCCTTAGCATAAAATTACTTCAATTAAAACTTCAAAAAGAGAAAACTTACAAGCCCTTGAATCTTGAAGATTGCCCACTCTTCAATTCTCCTTTCAATCTTCACTTTTCACCAATAGAAAAAGATATTAGGGTTAGAGGAAAAGCAAAGAAGAAAGAGATCAATATGAACTAGGAATTAAAAATTAGGGATATGGCTTAAGGGTATTTGAAATAGAAGGATAAGGGAAGATATTTGAGAGCTTTTGCAAAAGAAAAACTGGTTTGGGAGGAAAGGAAATGAAAAATGAGAGGTATGGCTTAGAAAAATGATTTTAAACACTTCTCCTTTAACTGACACAGGCGCGCTGCGACACAGGCAGGGAAAGTCGCAACCTGCCTAAAAAATTTCCAGAATTCTCTTTCCCAGGCGCCGTGACTCAGCCTCATTAAGTCACGGCCCGCCCCTATTTTAAAAACTCGAATGCCCTCTGTCTTGGCCAAGGGTCACGACTTATAAGCCCAAGTCGCAGCCCGCCCCTTCCATCAATTTTTCATACTCTCTGACTTGTCTCAAAGTTGCGACTTGGCCTGAAGACTAATTGAAAAATATCCTTTTTCATGATTTGCATGATTTTTTTACAAACTTTATACTAAAAATAAATAAACTTTACAAATCCAATATAAAATTAAATGAAATTTTCCACCAATAAAAAATAAAAACAAAAACTAAAATAAAGTATAGCAATGCCTCCTATAGCGTTGTCATTAACATCATTTAGCCGGACTCTGAATACCCCATTCAAAGGGGTTCCAAAACCATCACAGATTTGCACTTTTCCACAGGTCCTTCTAAATAATGCTTTAATCTCTGACCATTTACTTTAAAATATCCTGTTTTCTCACTATGAATATGTACCACTCCATAAGGTAATGAGACAACAACTGTGAAGGGTCCTGACCATCTATACTTTAGTTTTCTTGGAAACAACTTCAATCTAGAATTAAATAACAACACTTTATCTCCCAGTTGGAAATCCTTTCTAATTATTCTTTTATCATGAAAAGCCTTAGACTTTTCTTTATAAATCTTTGCATTTTCAGAAGCTTCATTTCGAAATTCATCAAGCTCATTCAACTCAAGAAGCCTATTATGTCCTGCCATAAATAAATCAACATTTAGCTTTTTCACCGCCCAATAAGCTCAGTGCTCAAGTTCTACTGGTAAATGACACGCCTTCCAGAACACCAACTGATATGGTGACATACCAATCGAAGTCTTAAAGGCTGTGCTATATGCCCAAAGTGAATCATCAAGCTTTTTTGACCAATCTTTCCTTGATGTGTTTACAGTTTTCTCTAAAATACTTTTAATTTCCCGGTTTGACACTTTAGCTTGACCATTAAGAAGTGGATGATAAAACAATGCCTTTTGGTTATGAACTCCATAACGAGCGCATAGGGTTGTGAATGATTTATTACAGAAATGACTGCCTCTGTCACTAATAATTGCTCTTGGAATACCAAACCGAGCAAAAAATATTCTTATGAAGAAATTTAAGTACCTCTTTACCATCACAAGTAGGAGTTGCTGCAACTTCCACCCATTTAGAAACATAATCTACTGCCAGCAAAATGTACTTATTATTATAAGATGATAGGAAAGACCCCATAAAATATATTCCCCACACATCAAATTGCTCAACCTCCAGAATTCCAGTCATTGGCATTTGATCTCTTCTCGATATATTACCAGTCCTTTGGCAACGATCACAACTCTTAACAAAGGCATTAGCATCTTTAAATAATGTAGGCCGATAAAACCCACATTGCAAAACTTGTGCTGCTGTCCTTATTCCTCCAAAGTGACCACCACAATGCAAAGTATGACAGTAAGTATGGAAATCATTTCCTCTTCTGGGACACATCTTCTAATTACTTGATCAGCACAATGGAAAAAAAGAATGGGCTCATCCCAATAGTAATGCTTAACTTCCGAATAAATTTTTTTGAGTTGCTACCTTGACATGTCCGAAGGCACAACTTTAGCTACCAAATAATTGACATAATCCACAAACCAAGGTAGTTTCTCTTCACATTCAATAAAAAATAATTGTTCATTCGAAAAGTTTTCATCAATTTGCTCATCTTTCTCATTATGCTATTCTCCTTTTTCCAATCTAGATAAATGATCTGCAACTAGATTTTCTGTCCCCTTCTTATCACGAATTTCCATATAAAACTCTTGCAATAATAGGACCCATCGAATCAGGCGAGGTTTAACATCCTTTTTGGTCATAAGGTACTAAATAGCTTAATTATCTGTGTAAACAATCACCTTATTACCAATTAAATATGGCCTGAACTTGTCAAATGCAAAGACTATTACAAGTATTTCCTTCTCTGAAGTTGCATAATTTAATTGAGCATCATTCAAGGTTCGACTAGCGTAATAAATTGTTCGAAACACCTTGTTAACTCGTTGTCCAAGAACCGCTCCTACTGCATAATCACTAGCATCACACATTAATGCAAAAGGAAGTTCCCAATTTGGTGATACAACAATCGGAGTAGATACCAATTTCTCCTTCAGTATATTAAATGCCCTTAAACAATCAGAATCAAAGTTGAATACCACACCATTCATAAGTAACGTAGATATGTAATTTTTGAAAAGTCCTTTATGAACCTCCTATAAAATCTAGCATGGCCCAAAAAACTACGAACCCCTTTAACAAACATTGGAGAAGGTAAAATTTTTATTGTTGATATCTTGGCCTTGTCTACCTCAATTCCATGGCGTGAAATCTTGTGGCCCAAGACTATTCCTTCTGTCACCATAAAGTGACATTTCTCCCAATTTAGTATTAAATTTGACTCCTCATATCTTTTTAGAACCCTTTCAAAATTAACCAAACATCCATCAAAAGAAGGTCCAAAGATTGAAAAGTCATCCATAAAAATTTCAATACATTTTTCCACCATGTCTGAAAAGATAGACATCATACATCTTTGAAAGGTGGCGGGAGCATTACATAACCCAAATGGCATCCTCTGAAAGAAAAATGGTCCATACGGGCATGTGAAGGTAGCCTTTTATTGATCCTCCGGTGCTATAGGAATTTGATGGTATCTTGAATACCCATCCAAGAAACAGTAATAAGGATGGCCTGTCAATCTATTAAGCATCTAGTCTACAAAAGGCAAAGGGAAATGGTCTTTCCTGGTGGCCTTATTCAGCTTACGGTAGTCAATAGAAATTCTCCACCCCTTCACCGTACGAGTTGGAATAAGTTCATTATTATCATTTTTAACCACCGTCATACCACCTTTTTTCGGAAGTACCTGGACAAGACTAACCCAAGCACTGTCAGATATTGGGTAAATTACCCCTGCATCCAACCATTTAAGGATTTCTTCCCTTACCACTTCTTTCATTGAAGGATTTAACCTCCTCTGAGCATCAATACTAGGCTTACTATCCTCCTCCATTAATATGTGGTGCATCACTGTTGAAGAACTAATACCCTTTATATCTGCCACACTCCACCCAATTGCTAGTTTGTGAGCCCTTAATACCCTAAGAAGCTTTCCTTCTCCAGTCACAGACAATGAAGCTGAAATAATAACTGGGAGAGTGTCATTCTTACCCAAATAAGCACACTTAAGATGATCATGTAAAGTTTTAACTCAAGAATTGGTGGCTTCTCTATAAATGGGAGAGGTCTCTCAGGCACTTGCCTCAATTCCTCATATTTCTTTTTATAAATTTGCTCTGATGAATTCAACCACTTAACATACTCACTAGCTTCAACACCAACACACTCTTCAGGACTTGCAATCAAACTCAACTCAAGTGGATCCTCAATAGACTGAACCCTTTTTCTTGGTTCCTCCAATACACTAACACTAAAATAACTATCACTAGTTGAAGGATATTTCAAAGCTTTGAAAACATTAAAAACAACCTCATCACCTTGTACTCTGAGCCTTAACTCTCCCTTCTGAACGTCTATCAACGCCTGCCCCATGGCTAAAAATGGCTGTCCCAATATAATAGGCATGTCTTCATCTTCCTCCATATCTAATACAATGAAATCCCCTGGGAAAATGAACTTATCTACCTTTACTAGAATGTCCTCTATAATACCTCTGGGGTGTGTTAATGAACGGTCAGCCAGTTGAAGAGCAACAATAGTGGGTTTAGCTTCCCCCAAACCAAGCCTTTTAAATATAGACAGCGACATTAAATTTATGCTTGCACCCAAATCACATAAAGCTCTCTCACAATGAAAGTTCCCAATGGTGCAAGGAATAGTGAAACTGCCCAAATCTCTTAACTTTTGAGGAAGCTTCTTTTGAATAATTGCACTACACTCTTTAGTTAATGCAATAGTTTCATAATCCTCCATTTTTCTCTTATTAGACAATATCTCTTTCATAAACTTCACATAACTAGGCATTTGTTATAGAGCCTCTGCAAAAGGAATGTTAATGTGAAGTTTCTTAAATACCTCAAGAAATTTGGAGAATTGTTTGTCAAGATTAGCCTTTCAAAACCGTTGAGGATATGGAATCCTTGGTGTAGGCTCGGTGTATTTTGGTTTTTTTGTCATTGGAAGGTCTTCAATAACCTCCTCTTGTATTGGACTAGTAACATGCCGATCCTCTATCGTATTCCCCTTGTCATCCACTGTAGGTCCATCATACTTAGTCCCACTCCTCAGAGTGACAGCTTGACATTGCTCTTTAGGATTTACCTCTGTGGAACTAGGAAAATTCCCTTGCTGTCTACTAGAATTTTTTTTCCAATTGACCTATTTATGTCTCCAAACTCCTGATTGAAGACCTTGTCTCTGTCATGAATTGATTTAATTGGTCTGGTTGAATTGTTGGTGGGTTCATTTGAGGAGGCGGTGGTGGATGAGATGGGCGTGGGTTTGGATCATAATATGGTCTAGAATGTAATCCATAAGTTGGTTGATGAGGGGGTTGTTCAGGTGGGTACTGTGGATACTGCGGTTGTAACCCTTGATTATTTTTCCAAGATAGATTATGGTGATTTTTCCAAGCAGGAGTATAGGAATTGGAGTAAGTGTTGGGTGCAGGTCTTAAGAAGTTACCAATAACCTATGCCTGTTCCAAAGGCATATTATTCACATCTGTTGAGCAACTAGCTGTGCTCGAGCATTGTTCATAAGAATGTGGCCCCCCAAAAATCTCACAACTCACAACACTCTATACTTCCATTGCTTGTGCGACGAGATTAGTCTGCTGCAATTGCTTGGTTAGAGACGCCACTTGAGCGGTCAATATCGCAATTGGATCAACTTCTAAGACTCCTGCTACTTTCTTATTCTCATGCTCAGTAGACCAATTATAGTTATTCATGGCCATCTCTTCCAATAATTCATATGCTTCATTAGCAATTTTTCTCATAAATGCTCCTCCCGACGCTGCATCTATAATTGTCCATGTATTTCCCCTCAAACCATTGTAAAATGTATGAACCAGAAACCACTTTTCTATTCCATGATGTGGGCATTTCCTTTGCAACTCTTTAAATCGTTCCCATGCATCATATAAAGACTCCACATCCAGCTGATGGAAGTTGTTAATCTCTCATCTTACTCTGGCTGACTTGGCAGGAGGAAAATATTTACCAAGGAATTTTTGAGCCAAATCTTCCCAAGTAACTATAGAGTTGGCTTGTAATGAATTCAACCAACTCTTAGCTCTGTCCTTAGTAAAAATGGGAATAATCTTTATCTTACAGCGTCATTACTCTCCCCATTCATTTTGAATGTTGCACACAACTCTAAAAAGTTTGTTATATGGAGATTTGGATCCTCATTTGGTAACCCCCCAAATTGTACACAATTTTGAACCATCTGAATAATTGAGGGTTTTATTTCAAAATTATTTGCCTTAACAGTAGGAGGACGAAGGCTTGAATGTATCCCTGTAACAGTAGGGAGTATAGCTTCTCAATGGTGGATCGGTTTCAGCTGCATTACCCATATCTGCATTGTTGTTGACAACATTATTTGCGTTCTCAGCCATGGTGAAACCCAACATTTTCTTTATCTTGCGATTTTCTCTGGACGTTCTCTCAATTTCAAGATCTATTGGTATGAGTGCCTTTTGTCTACTTCCCCGCATATACCAATAATTCCTGAAACAAACAACAGTCTCGATCCAAATAAGTGTAAAATAATAATAAGAGAAAAAAAAACCAAATTAGAACAAACAACAATTAACTTTGATATTGGAAATTAAGTTCCTGGCAACGGCGCCAAAAAATTGATCGCAAAAATATATAGACGCAAGTGCACGCAATCAATTAAAGTAATATAGATGATAAATAGAGTATCGTTCCCACGAAGACTATTTCCCAAGTACCAATAATTGTTCTTAAATTTCTATTTGGCAAACAAAGTTTAGATGAATGAATTTAAATTTAAAATTTTAAATAACTATGAAAAAATAACCAATAAAAAGATAAAAATCAATATTAAAAAGACATAGGGTGTTAATTTCATCAACTTTTCATTCTACTAATTTCATTAATCAGTTCTAGGTTTCTTTCTTCTTATTCTAATAGCAGGTTAACACAAATCGATTCCTATTCTTTTTCAAGATATAAGATCTCATCCTATATGCAGGTTTTCTACATCTCTGTGATAAACTTAAACATATAGCAGACTTTAAGCATAGAAGCCTAATTACTACACAAGCCATACAGGTACTTCCGTCTAATATGCAACCTATGTCTATATAAGGATAGCAGATTCAATTCTCATCTTTCGAATTTTGAATCAAAATCATAAATCAAGCAAATAATGATCAGGTATTTATTAGCTTTAGGCACACATTATATAGATTAGAATAGAGAAGAAAAATCAATAGAACATCATAATTAAATTAGATAGAAATCCAAGTGACTACATTAAACCTTAGATAAAAATTGTGTAGTTCATATCAGACATGACTAAATCAACACAATAATAATTCAGAAACATAAGATTCAAAAACTTAAAGAAGAAAGAAAAATATAAAAATGCATAACAACTAGTCTAAGAATCTAAATTAGTCTCTAAAAACGTAATTAAAATATGAACTAATGACCTAATTAAACCCTAAGTCTGAATTTATAGTAAAAAAATTACAAAAGCTTTGTTTTTCATATGCGGGCCGCGACTTGGCCTTCTCTAGGTCGTGGCCTGTTTCAATTTTTGAAGCCTCCCAAATCTGCACAAGGCCTCAGGCGCTGCGACTCAGACATCTCAAGTCGCGGCCCGTGTCCAGAATGTCCCCTTTGCTTAGCCTCTGACTTTTCCTTGCATCGCGACTTATAAGGTCAAGTCGTGGCACTAATTGCCTCCAGCAGCCATGTGTTTCTGACTTGCCTAGAGTTGCGACTTATAAGCTCAAGTCGCGGCTCTAATTCCATTATTTCTCAAATTAGATTTTTTAACCTCATCTCTTCATCACAAACTGACTTTTAATCATCCTTAGCATCCTTTTGAGTCAAACAATCGCCAAGAGCTTCGTTTTTTCACCATTTTCTCTTCTTTTTCCACTTTTCTCATGATTCACTCCACCAACCTACAACAAAGACAAACAAAAGTGTAATCTTGCACAAAACACACATAAATACTCAAGATTACCACAAAAATACATTCTAAAACGACACTAAAATGAAGTTATCACCTTCAATTACCAAGCCTTAGCTTCTAAAATTCTTTAGTTTCCTCAACAATCCAAGCCAAAGATAGGTAGGGGAAGAGAGAATCATATATATATATATATATAGAGAGAGAGAGAGAGAGAGAGAGAGAGAGTGATGTTTTGTTTTGGGTTTCTTGCTGCTGAAGGAGCTAGTAGCTAAGTCACTATTTTTGGCACAAATGACCCAAATGCCCATTTACCCTAAGCTTACTCATCACATGCCCTCAAGGGTACTTTGGTATTTTATCACATATCCTGTTAATCATAATTAACACCCTATAATTCTCGTTACTTCCAATATCCTCAAATAATTACCAAATAATTTTCCCATTGCCCGATCAATCCTGTAATGTACTAAATTACCAAATTACTCTTAGGCTCACCCCGAGCCCGGTATTTGACCCCATTATGACTAAACCGCTAACTTGCTCCTTAGGATCACCTCGTGCCGAATAACTCAAATATATCCACATAATAATGTGGTCTCAACCCATATACACACAAATATACAAATATGCCCTCAACGGGCCAAAATTACTAAAATGCCTTTGTAATAAGAAACGGGCCCACATGCATGCCAATTCAGTCATATAAAAATACAATTCACATAATTCATATAATCATGCATATCATCACATAATAATGCATTAAAATCAATTATTGCCCTCCTGGCCCCCTAACCAAGGCACTAAGCCTTATTAGGGAAATTGAGACGTTACAACTATCCCCTCCTTACAGGAATTTTGTCCTCAAAATTTTACCTAAACAGCTCAGGATACTGATCCTGCATGTTGGACTCTAATTCCTAGGTCGCCTCCTTGACCTTGTTGTTCCTCCATAATACCTTAACTAAATGTATGGTTGTTCCTCAAGACCTTGTCCTTCCTGTCTAGTATCTGGACTGGTTGTTCCTCATAAGAGAGATTTGCCTGCTACTCCAAATCTTCGTAGGTCAACACATGAGTCACATCTGACACATACCCGAAGTATTGAAATATGGAATACATTGTGTACGGCTGACACTGCCGGAGGTAAGGCTAATCTATAGGCCACTTTACCAATCCTTTCTAGAATCTCAAACGGTCCTAAAAATCTAGGGCTTATCTTGCTCTTCTTCCCAAATCTCCTCACCCCTTTCCATGGTGAGCCTCTAAGGAAGACATAGTCTCCCACTTGGAACTCCACATTCCTGCATTTTGGATCAGCATAACTTTTCTGTCTACTCTGAGAAGCGAGCATCCGAACCCTGATCTTCCTAATAGCCTCATTGGTCCTTTGAACTGCCTCAGGACCCAATTATTTCTTTTCTCCGGTCTCATCCCAATGAATGGGCGATCTACCTTTCCTATCGTACAACATCTCATAAGAAGCCATCCCAATGGTCGACTGATAGTTTTTATTATAGGAAAACTCTATCAAAGGCAAATACTTACTCCAGGATCCTTCAAAGTCCAGCACAGATGCTCGCAGCATGTCCTCTAATATCTGAATCGTCCTCTCAGATTGTCCATCTGTCTGAGGATGACAGGCCGTACTAAACTTCAGTTGCGTACCCATGACCTTCTGCAAACTTCCCCAAAACTTGGAAGTAAATGTGGGGTCCCGATTTGACACGATCGACCTCGGAGCCCCACGAAGGCGCACTATCTCTCTCACATAGAGATCTGCGTACTGGTCGACTGTATATGTCGTCCTCACTGGTAAGAAGTGAGATGATTTGGTGTATCAATCCACAATAACCCATAACAAATCATATTGACCCATGGTCTTGCGTAACCCAACCACAAAATCCATTGTGATATCCTCCCATTTCCACTCTGGGGTGTCCAGAGGTTGTAATAGCCCTGTTGGTCTCTGATGCTCAGCCTTGACCTGTTGACATGTCAAGCACTTAGCCACATATTCTGTCACATCCCTCTTCATCCCAGGCCACCAATATAGCGATTTCACATCTTGATACATCTTCGGGGAGCCTGGATGCAAGGAGTAAGGGGAAGTATGAGACTTATCCAGAATCTCCCGTTTGATAATAGTGTCCATCAGAACACAGATCCGACCCTTGTACCTCAGCAAACCCATATCTGACACTGTATAGTCCCTAGCCACTCTAGCTAGGACATCCCCTCTGATCCTTGTCAGCTATGGATCACACAACTGAACTTCCTTTATCCTCTTCAACAGTGTAGACTGTTACGTGATGTTGGCCAACTGGTCCACCAGTAACTCTATTCTAGCTCATGTCATATCCTCTGCTAACTCCCTGGATATCTATCTTGCACTGCATAATTGTCCCAGACCCTTCCAGCTTAAGGCATCTGCAACCACATTGGCCTTCCCTAGATGATACCGGATTTCACAATCATAATCCTTCACCAACTCCAGCCAACGCCTCTATTTCATGTTTAGGTCTTTCTGTGTGAAGAAGTACTTTAAGCTTTTGTGCTTAGTGTATATCTCACACTTCTCCCCATAAAGAAGAACTGCTGCCAACTCCAGATCATGAGTGGGATATCTCTGTTCATACTCTTTCAACTGACGTGATGCATAGGCAATCGCCTTCCCCGTCTGCATAAGAACACAACCCAAACCCTGCCTCGAGGCATCACAATACACTACAAACTTCTCTTGATCTGTCGAAAGACTCAGAACTGGAGCTGTAATTAATCGTCGCTTCAATTCCTGGAATTTGTTCTCACACTTATCTGACCATGCAAACTTCTGATTCTTGTGTGTCAGTTCCGTCAATGAGGTAGCAATCCATGAGAACCCTTCCACAAAATTCTTGTAATAACCTGCCAATCCAAGAAACCTCCTAATCTTTGAGGCGTTCCTTAGCCTTGGCCAATCCCTAACTGCCTCAATCTTGGCTGGGTCCACCTTGATCCCATCTCTATTGACAATATGACCAAGGAAAGTCACCTGTGGTAACCAGAACTCATATTTCTTGAACTTCGCAAACAATTTGTGTTCCCTCAACCTCTGTAGAACCAACTTTAGATGGTGCTCATGTTCTACCTTTGACTGAGAATATACTAGAATATCGTCGATGAAGACGATCATAAAATGATCTAGATAATCCTTGAGCACCCTATTCATCAGATCCATAAAAGCACCTGGAGCATTAGTCAAACCAAATGACATGACTAAGAACTCATAATGCCTATACTTGGTACGAAAAATAGTCTTCAATATATCTCCCTCCTTGATCCTCAGCTGGTGATAACCAAATCGAAGATCTATCTTTGAGGATACCATCTTACCCTACAACTGATCAAACAGGTCATCTATCCTTGGCAGAGGATATTTATTCTTAATGGTTAACTTGTTTAGTTCCCTGTAGTCAATGCACATCCTTAGAGAACCGTCCTTCTTCTTTACAAATAGGACCGGTGCACCCCATGGTGAGAAACTGGGTCTAATAAAGGCCAAATCTAACAACTCCTGCAACTATATTTTTAGTTCTTTCAACTCTGCTGGGGTCATTCTGTATAGTGCCCTAGAAAGTGTAACTGTACCTAATGTCGGTTCGATAACGAAATCTATCTCTCTATGTGGCAGCAACCCTGGTAAATCATCTGGAAACACATTGAGAAACTCAAAAAATAATCTAGTCTCCTCTGGTCCCACTAGCACGACGTATCTACCACACTTGCTCAGAATCCTATGCAACCACCTTGTAATAGTTCTCTAGCCCTAAATACAGATATCATAGGTACACGGGGTCCATGCACAGTGCCAACAAGACCCTCAGACTCAAAGGTTACCACCTTCTTTTTGCAGTCTATGGTTTCCCCATACTTCACTAACTAGTCCATACCCAAAATCATGTCAAAGTAGGTCATAACCAACTCTATCAAGTCAACATACAATGCTCTGCCATCTACTATCACTGGCAGTGATCTTATCCATCTCCTGGATACTACTAACTCCCCAGTGGGCAATAAGGTCCCAAACCACACAACATAATAATCACATGGCCTACATAGTCTATTAATAATCCTACTAGCAACAAAAGAGTGTGTAGCACCAGAATCAATCAAAACAGTATAAGAGGTTGCTCTATTGACGACACCAGCACAGGTGGTGCCTCTGGCAAAATGTTCCCTGCAGGAACTCGTTGTTGTCTCAGGAGGCAGAGCTCTTTTTCGTGCCTCAATAGCCATGCTTGCATATCAGAAAACACTTGCTGCCAGTTCTCAGGAGCCGGCGGAGGGGTCTTGTAACGCCCTAGATAGCCAAGACCATTACACTGTGTATTTTAAATAGTGTTGGACTTGCTAATCAAGTCATTTGGATATAAATGTGTTACTAAGGATAATTAGTTGATTAGGGTTAAAAGATTTTGATCATAGGAATAGTTGTTTTTCATTAAAAAGTATGAGTTTGAACATGGAATCCCAAAAAAATAGGTGTTTACAAGGAAATTACACCCCTCAAAATAATTACAACTGAAGCTAGCCTAAGTGGCAAAATAAAATTTGGCTCTAGTCCCTGTCAATCCCTCGACTGTGGTGGTCGAGCAGTTGCTGATGTACACACTGCCCCTAAAGCTCTCAAACTCACGGCTGGTTTAGCTTTCCATTTCCCTTACCTGCACCACATAGCACCCGTGAGCCAAGGCTTAGGAAGAAAAATTAATTCAACGAATACAATGAGCAACAACATATAAGCAGTAAACTTGAATTAATAGTGCTATAAATAACAGGATATAAGAAACAAGCTTTGCAGTGATAATCTGCACAATCAAATACACATTCCATTCTCAACAAGCGATACAATTAGTTAAGTGCAATCGACACTTCCATTTATTTAAGTGACGTTCAGACTCGGGGCCCTTAGGCCGAGTCCTCTAGTCTTATGGCCGACCTTGGCTCGCTTAGGCCGGGCTGCGTTCCGCACGCTTAATGTCGACCCCGGCTCCCTTAGGCCAGATTTTCAGCATATATATATAACCACATATATACATATTGCATAGTCACGCAACCAGATAGAATATATACAATCTTGCCTAATCAAGTAAATATAATTACAATCAAAGTTGAATCCATTAATAGGGGTCCAAGCCCCGATCACAACCAGGGTGTAATTTTCTTACCTCGAGTTTCGTGCGATAGACTATATGGCCTCAAGTGCATTCTTGATCCCGAGCCTTACGATAATCTAGTCACAACATAACATACTCTTATTAGGGATTGACTTCAAATCCCAGACCTCACTCTAAATACTATCCTTAGGATTACTATTCTCAAGTGTCAGGACTTTAGAAACGTCCCTCGAGCCCCCAAGTGGGCCATCAAATGAATTCCTAGATTCCTCGAGCCCTAATGCTAAAATCAGAAAAATTGCGTTTTGGGGCACCTAGTGCGGTCACGCTGCCATAAAGTTTAGGCTTTTTGGGGTATTGGCATGGTTGCGCCCTAGCCCAGTGTAGTCACGCCCCTAGCTCTGAAACCCAAAAATCAAAATCCCCACTCCCTAAGACACTAGCGTGATTGAGCCCCAGCCTAGCGCAATCACGCTAGATCACCAGAAACTTGAAAACGAGCCCAGAAACTTGAAGTTCTTCCCCAATTCACACTTACGACTACTCTACACATCAAACCCAGAAATTTGACCCCAAACAGATTCTCCAGCTAGTTTACAACCACAAAAAGCCCCATACAACCCAATACCAAAGTTAATATACCACAAAAACTCATTCAAATTCATCAAAACAACAGAGCACCAATGATTGGACAAATTGAGCCAAAGGTTTAGAAACTTACCTAAATTTGAAAATTCAAGCATGAAAGTGAAAATCAAGACCGAAATCCAAGCCTCCTAGAGCCTCCCAACACGTTTCTGCCAGCAAATCCTATACTACAATACCCTAGAAACTCAATTCCATAATCAATTTCCTTAACCTCATTTCCAAAAATATCAAAGTTCAAATGAAAAATAGAGTTACAAATCCTTACCTCATTGATTTCGAATCCCCCAGTAGCTAAGAGATGGTCTTGGCAGCTCAATGCCTCCCTTTGGTCCTTGAATGCCTTTGACTTTCACCGAAATCCCTCAATTTTGCCTACATTGAATTTGAGACCTTAGCACAAGTTTTTCAGATAGCAAAGAGGAAAGAAGGGTGCCTAAACGTGGATGCTAGGCTGATGCTGCTGCCTTAGTCTATCCTTTGGGTCAAAATGACCATATTACCATTTTCTTCCAAATTTCCACCAAATCCCTTTAAGGGTGATATGGTCATTTAGTCTAAATGCCACTAAACCTGTGTTTACCGAGTTTTTCGAAAACTATAAATATATTAAAAGAAAAGAGCTAGAAAGAAAGGCTAAGAAATAAATAAGTTCATGGTTTTTACATGGTTGGGGAGTTAATGAGCCTTAGTCCACGAGTCACTAGTATTAGGCTTTAGAGATGTTATCCCCAAAAATTTTGTTCAATGACGTGGAAATCGAATGGACAGGTGGCAGGGCATGGTCAATAAATGACACATTAATAGTCAATAAATGGATTATTTGAAGAGGTGTGCTTTGCCTATGCCGACTGGTGTGCTTGTCTATGCCGACCAGTGTGCTTGCCTATGCCGATCGGTGTGCTTGTTTATGCCGACCAGTGGTGTGTTTGCCCATGTCGACTGGTGCTTGCCCATGCCGACCAGTAGTATGGTTTGGCCAATTGGTGAGTTGTCTTGGCTGACTAGTCACTTCTGGGATGGATTTGGTTGGTCGACGGATTAGAATCTCAGAAGTTACCGTCTAGTGACTCTTCAGTAAAGCCTTAGTAACAACTTCAACCTGAATCATTCGCAACTGCCGCATGAATATCTTAGATATACCGGAATAATAGCTATATTGTTGCAATTTGAATTTATTTATATTTTATTAATTAAAGTTGGTTGAAACAACCAACCTGTCAAACGAGATATTTCTCCTGTACGATCCATAAGACTATAAATAAATGGTTCATGGAATCATTTAGGGGGATCGAATTCTGGGAGATTAAAAAGCATTCTCTACTTTGGAGATTTGGGGACCATCATTTGGGGCATTCTGGGAGTATTTACTGAGAGTTTAGAGAGAGAAACACTGTATATTTTTACTTACACTTGAGAAACTCAGTTGACTCAGGTTCATCTAATCATAAGTGTAGGCTAAATATATCACAACTCCAAGTGGATTAAGCTATTACCAACAAATTGGGGCTGAACCACTATAAAAACTATTGGTGTTATTTACTTTCTATTCAAGGTTCTTGTCGTTTTTGCGTCTACTTGCAGTTGGCCAAAATCGTGGTCAACATTTTTGGTGCTTTCATTGAGAGCCTGAATAGAATAAACACACTATTATCCTACCAATATGGCACCCAGGAAGCCCAGTACGTCAACTGTAAAAGAAACTATTAGACTAGAAGATCCTGCACCTGAGAGCCCTGACACTGAGCCCAGGGTCTTTCTCGAGGAGACAACTCCAGAGGTTGAAGAACTCCAGGAAGCCATGGGGGCTTTCCAGGAGGAGATGATGCAATTTAACACCCGGCAGGAGTCTTTCGCTGAAGAGATGGCCAGGCAGAGTGTTGCGTTAGAATAACAAAGGCGCGATATGGAGGCCAGAAGCAAAGAGATCAGACAACAATAACATGAAGTTGACTGAGACATCGTGAAGCAGCAATTGCTCTAGAAGCGGCTACCCAATTGGCCCAAGCCAATGCTCAAGCCGTGACACGAGCAGCCACCCAAGGAGCACGAAAGAACAACGCTAGTCGGAAGTCCTCTGCTGGAAGGACGGACTCTCGAGGACCTGACCGGAGTCAAAGCAATCAGATTGGTCGGGCAGATGACGGAGTCCGCTCTAAAACTGCATCAACATAAAGGGAGAACTCTAAAACCCCTTCCAGAAGTCACCGGTCGGAAACCTCCCGATTAGAGAGTTACTGGTCGGATAGTAAGCACACTCCACCTGGAAACAACCAAACCAAAGCTCCTCAAGATAAAAAAAACTCCTAGCTACAAAGATGGACATAGTCGAGACGAGGGTGACAGTCATCACACCGACCAATCAAAAGAAAAATAAAAAGAGGGCAATGACCAACAAGGAGTAAAAGACTGTCCGGGATGTACCAAAAGTCGCCACTACATCCCGGCCAGAAATGTAGTGGGAGAGAGCAGGTCTCGCGTAGTAAGCCCTCTGAAAAATCAAAGAGTATGGTGTTTGATGGGCTAGGAGAACATGCTTCCCGGAAGGATCTAAGGAACGTTATCACCAACAAGAGGAGGACAGTCCCGGTCGAAGGGCAAGATATGAATCGCCCTGCCAGTCATATAGAAATACTTGACGATAGTGCTCCAGATGGAAATGCCCGACCAGGAGGTCAAAACCTTGGAGCCTCGTTGGTTGCTCCAGCCATCCAAGCCCAGCTTGGCACGCTAATAGCTACGATGCAAGGTTTATCAAAATGACCTTTCGGAATGGATGCTGTAGACCACATGAGTGACAGTCCATTTTGGGAAATTACAGAAAAGGAAAATCCCATAAGACATGTTGGGAAATTTGAAGACCAAATGGAGCTGCTCGAGGTAAGTGACGATTATCATTGTAGAGTTTGCCCTACTACGTTATCCGATATTGCCCAGGAATGGTATTGGAAATTCAAGCCAAATTCCATCACCTCTTAGGAAACTTTCAGGAAAGAGTTTTGTAGACAGTTCAGCGCTGCTCGGACTCCACTAGTTTATGCCAACCACTTGGAAAACATCAAATAGGGAAAAGATGAGTCTGTAAAGAACTATATATAGAGATTCATGAGAGAAGCCAACCAAGCAACTGCTGTTGGAGATGAGGGGAAGATGGTTGCCATATCCTTTGGAATAGCTTATCGAAGCCCTTTGTGGGATAATATACATCAAAATCCAATTTCAACACTTCAACAATTTCTTTACCAAGCAGATAAGTATATGAAATTGGATGACGTGATCGAGAAAGAGGAGAAAGGCATAAAAAATTTGGGTGGATCAGCTGACCCTCCTAAGAATGGTGGAAACGGTCAGAATGGTGGAAAGAAATGTGGGAATAACGAGTCGGACCGCCATGAAGCAAAGAAGGCTAAGTCGAGTTCAAATGAAAAGCCAGCCAAGTATGAGCCTCAGTTCACTAATTACACCACTCTCTCGGCCAGCTGGGCAGAAATATATCTTGCTAGTCATGAAAAGGTTCCCTACAAGAAACCTCCACCCATCAGGAAAGAGATGAGTAAGAGGGACATGAATAAGTTTTGTCGTTTCCATGGAGATTATGATCACGACATGAATGAATGCAATCACCTCAAGGACGAGATAGAATTTCTTCTCTGGTCGGGCAAGTTGAAAAAGTACCAGGGAGAGACACCCCAAGGAGAAGGAGGCAGCAACAATTCTAGGTTCAAACGACAAAGATCTCCATACTTGCAACCCGGGCCTGTGGAATTTACCTTAGACACTACACTATGCTGGGGATAGTAACAAAGCAAGGGAGAGATATGCCCAGATACTTTGACATGAGCTGGAGTGCTAGGATCAAATTGGGTGAACGAAGCCTAATCAGGAACCACTGGAATGGCGAGCATCTGAGGATATATTATCACTAAATACCGCTTCAGAGTGTTAGCTTAATTTCAAGTTGTTTAATTTGTTATTTAAGTTTGGTTTATGAGCTGGTTATTTGTTGACCTGTCATCTATTTTTGAACAATTTTGATTGTTTAAGACTCGTTATTAGACACGTTTTGTCCTTTTTTTAATTTACGAGTAATAAAAGAGAGTACGTGCAACGTGGTCGATTCTTGCTACAAATGTGCATGTGTTTTAATTATCCAAACAGTGTTCAACTGGTCGGTAAAATTGGACAGTGTTCAACATGTCGATACATTCAAGCATTGTTCAACTGCTCGAATATTTTCCATATATTCTATGTGTTTCACGAGTAATTAATTGCTCGAACAGATTTGGTCAAGTAGCAAGTGACCAAGGATCTTTCAACCCCCGATCACTTGGGGGGCACATGGGGTATGCTGGTATATAATTTAACACAGGCAATAAGAGCATGAGTTAAGATATCTGTTCTTAGGTTGGCTTGTAAATTTTTGAAGTCAAAAAAGGCCATTAAGCTAACTTGTTTGACAAAGCTTAGATAACTTGGAATTTTTCAAGATTTCAAGTTAGAAGCAAATATTCGTGTGATAATAAACATTATGCTCATAAAATGTTAGAGCAATAAGAGTGTGAGAAAGTATACTTAGTAGGGACTTATGAAATGTCTAGAATTTATAAGTTAGAAAACTAAGTACTCATGCAAAAATATATGACATAAATCCAAGAGACTTTACTATTCACAAAAGACTTGGGAAATTTTAAGAAATGAAAGGTAAAGTGTCAAGCAGCTCGGTCGTACGAGCAAAATATAAAAGCTATTGAGCAGTAATTGTCTCAACAAAAGTATAAGCAAAATAAGTAAATTGCTGGCCAGATACAAAGTGTCTGCTGGTCGGATGGGAAGCCTTCTGGTCGGTTAAATCATGTTTACTGGTCAGGTAAACTAATTTCTGGTGGGTTAACCCCATCATTAGCGTCTGAAGCCTCCTCTGGTTGGAACGATAGAGCAGGAGAAGCAGGGATAGCACCAGCTAGATTAGCTGCCTCCTCGGCGGCCTTGGCTTCACATTTGGCAAGCTCTTCCGCTCTTGCCTCTTCTGAGAGAAAGTCGAGGTTGAGAGGTTTATTTAACTTCCAAATCTGGTAGAAGCAGTTGAAGTAGATTTCTCCATAATGAGATTCCACCAACTGATCATTCAAGACCTTGATAAACTCTTTATAGTCTACTGCTCTACGTTGGGCATGATTAACAGTGATAAGTCCCTGGAATAGATAACAGGGAAATATTAAGATACGAGTGATAAATAATAAAGTAAATATTTTTGATAAGATGCTTACACTCATGATCTGAGCAAGGCCTTTGTGAAGGACAACTTCGACGCTTTGACAGGGTAGATTATCGAAAGTCTGAGTTGTAGTTGCATGGTGGAGGGTATGGTCTAGTAACTCTTTGTCATATTCACCAACGACGTGAAGAGGCTCACTTAAGCAAGTTGACCGAGTAGTCTGTAGAGTAGCAGAAAAGGGAATTGACAAAGGAGCCAGGCGTGGGAGAGTGACTGACTGGTCGGATGATTTTTCCTGGCTAGGTGGTGTAGTCTTTATAACCTTGCTCAGAGGAGTTGAGTTGCTGCCTTCACTAGTTTTCCCCTTTTGGGCAGAAGGGGTGTTAAATTGCTTGAACATGGTCGGATCTGCATAAAAATGAAGTAAAAGATGGGTTAGTAGAAACAATAAATAAATATAGGTGAAAAATAAAATTCAATAGATTCATCACAAAATCCAATTACGGTTACTGTCAGCAAAACCTGAGTTCAGAATTTCGTTAAAAAAATCGTCTTTGTCCTCCAACGATGAGCTGTCCTCTCTATCGAGCTCGATACTTTTGCCTTTGCCAGGCCTGACAGGGAAGGCGGGTCGGTGAGGATTTTCACAAGGAGCTCTCTAATAATGGGACCACCTGGTCGGTGTGGATGAGAGGATGGAACAGGAGAAAACTGGTCGGTCACTACTTCGGTATCAGCGTTGGACTGATTAGTCGTGTTTGTTTCATCAGTCGTACTACTCGCAGCAATATCTTGATTGTTTGGTAACAATCCCACCAGTCGGAGATTTTCCAAGGAGACTAATTGTTCAACGTCCTTTTCGTCTAGAGGCATGTTGGCAAGTTCTTCTGCTCAAGCATACATTTCCCTGGTTGAAAGAGGTTGATCAAAAGGGTCGGCATGTGTAAAAGCCAGGTTGTTGGCTTTAATGTTTGTAGTTAGGAAGTATTCCGTGTAATACTTCCCAGGATTTGATTTATGGGCTATACCATGAAGGTACTTAACCCTTTTTTTCCTATGAAAGAGGTGGAAAAAACCTGTATTCTTGTGGCTAAGGTTAGTCCTAAAATCGAACAAATAATGTACCTCATGAGGAATAGGCGGGTTCCAGCCCTGGAAGTAGTAGAGAATGTAAAGAGCAGATAAGGCTTGTATGCCATTTTGAGCAATCTGGAAGGAAGACACATTGAAGTAATCTGCTATTGATCTGAAGAAAGGATGCAAGGGGATTATGGCTCCTACATATATATGATACTTAGACCAGGCACAGTTGGCTCCACCAGGATTATTGGCTCTTTGGTCAAGGCATGGCATAACACATTCACTCCTTCGAGACCCAAAGGTTCGATATGCTTATCAAACATTTTGGAATGTAGCTTAGAGGGTTTAGCTACAAACCAGGAAGGCCCGCTCTTTTCTTTGTTCCTCAGCTTACGTGTAGTAGTTTGTTGGATTTCTGTGGCAAATGTTTGGGTAACTTGTCTCCTAGGTTTTCCAGTTTTTCGAGCTTGGCAAGGGGGTTTTGAAGAAGCTTCAATCTCAACTTTTCCTAATAAATTTTCTCCCACACAGGGTACTCATTCTACCATCTTTTGTGTTGCTCTACGAGCAACCTGAGGATCTTGTTCTTAAGGGAGTCGATTAGAATTCTTCACCCTCATCGGTTGGTGTTGGTGTTGTTGCTTAAGGAACTGATCTTCGTGAAGAAAATACAAAGCTAACCGCGGAAGGTTCTTGAGACGACGGAGACGGTCTTCAGGAGTTTGTTTGCTGAGAGATTTGGAAGAAGAATCAATGCTCAAAAAGGTGTCTCTTGAAGTGGGAACTGAGGAATCAAAGTCTGTTTGGTCGTCACCTCCCCTGTAGTCGAAGCGATTCATCTACAAAAGATAAGGGGAGGTGAGTAAACCAAACATAGAGTGAATGAAAAAAAATATATATATATACAGTGCCCTGTGAAAATAATTTATCTGAGAGGAAAGATAAATTTTCCCCAGATAAAGACATTTATTATTTTGGGAAATAATAGTAATTTTGAGAGATTCACATGAGTTGTTTTGAGTGCCGAATGGTGTTCGGAAGAATAAGGCCTAAGCTAGGGTGTCCAAGTGGTTCGGGCATGTGTTCGAGGGGCTATGCAATGCCCCCGAGTGGCTGGGGTACATGTCCGAGCAGCTATGCCGCGTGCCCGAGTGTCTGGAGGAGCCGCGTGTTCGAGCGGCTCGAGGAGCACGCTGAAGAGCTGCGCGCGCCGAGGGGCTGGGTGTCCAACCAAATAGCCGTGCATTCGAGGAGCACGCCGAAGAGTTGCACATGCCAAGGGGCTGGGTGTCTGACCTAATAGTCGTGCATCCGAGGAGTTGCATGTCCGCTGGGCTGGGCATCCGAGGAGCTGGTGCGTTCGAGGAGCAGCATGTCCAAATAGCCGTACATCCGAGGAGCTGCTGGGCCGGGCATCCGAGGAGCTGCTGGGCCGGGCATCCGAGGAGCTGGTGCGTCCGAGGAGCAGTGCATCCGAGAGGCTGGCATGCCCAAGGAGTGGTGTCCAAGGAGCAAGGGCATACATCCGGGTAGTCCGATCGGCTAGGAATGGCTAAGGCCACGGGTTTGATGGGCTAAAGGATAAGGAACATGATGCATAAACACATTTTCTTGATCTTAGACTATGCAAACAAGATCAAAAAGCAGAATTCTAAGAGTTCAACAAATCTCAAGGAAATATCTCATGCTCTTCTTAAACCCATAAACCTAAAGTTAAAATGTGTAGTGGGAAATAATTTTTCTTGCAAAATTTCATGAAATTGAAAGAAAAATTGACTAACCCAAAACCTAAACTACACTATATTAGCCACAAAGTCTTTATCCTACCAAGATTCATCATGAAAAAAATCCAAGAGTATGTTTCAAAATGGGGGTTTTGGCATGGTGTATTTTAAACAAGTTTTGTGTAGATTTTTAAGTTTACAAAGCTTAAATATAAAGATGAAGAAGGAGAAGCTTACCCAAATGTATTGAAGAGAGTTTGATTCCTTGAGAAAGCTTGGATTTGCTTGGAGAAGTTTAAACACCTTGGAAGTATGTAGAGGATTCGACCAAGAGAAATGAAGAAATGTTTTGCTTATGGAGTGTTGGGCAGTCGTAAGTCTATTTAAAGGAGAGAAAGTGAGACTCCCTTTCACCCTGAAGGCTCTTGGTATTCTCTCTCCCACGATTGGAAACATGATTTAGAAATTAAATTATTTATAAAAGGCGGGAGAAAACCAAAGGTCATTTTTGGAATTTTGGGAAACGGTAATTGTTAAATTTACTGCGGATCCTTGCAGAGAGTAGGAAAAGTTTATCATATGAGAAAATCATATAATAAACTTGAGGGGGCAAATGTTATCCCCAAAAATTTTCTTCAATGACGTCGCAATCGAATGGACATGTGGCAGGGCATGGTCAATAAATGACACATTAATAGTCAATAAATGGGTTATTTGAAGAGGTGTGCTTTGCCTATGCCGACCAGTGTGCTTGCTTATGCCGACCGGTGTGCTTGTCTATGCCGACCAGTGTGCTTGCCTATGCCGATCGGTGCGCTTGTCTATGTCGACCGGTGCTGTGTTTGCCCATGCCGACCAGTAGTGTGGTTTGGCCAACTGGTGAGTTGTCTTGGCCTACCAGTCACTTCAGGGATGGATTTGGTTGGTCGACGGATTAGAATCTCAGAAGTTACCGTCTAGTGACTCTTCAGTAAAGCCTCAGTAATAGCTTCAACCCGAATCATTCGCAACTGTCACAGAAATATCTTAGATATACCAGAATAATAGCTATATTGGCGTAATTTGAATTTATTTATATTTTATTAATTAAAGTTGGTTGAAACAACCAACCTGTCAAACAGGATATTTCTCATGTACGATCCATGAGCCTATAAATAAATGGCTCATGGCATCATTTAGGGGGATCGAATTCTGGGAGATTAAAAAGCATTCTCTACATTGGAGATTTGGGGACCATCATTTGGGGCATTCTGGGAGTATTTACTGAGAGTTTAGAGAGAGAAACACTGTATATTTTTACTTACACTTGAGAAACTCAGTTGACTTAGGTTCATCTGATCTTAAGTGTAGGCTAAATATATCACAACTCTAAGTGGATTAGGCTATTACCAACAAATTGGGGCTGAACCACTATAAAAACTATTGGTGTTATTTACTTTATATTCAAGGTTCTTGTCATTTTTGCTTCTACTCCCAGTTGGCCAAAATCGTGGTCAACAAGAGAGTTTTGAGAATGGAGGTATTCTGCAAGTCCAGTAGCATTTTGCTCACAATAGAAAATTTGGGATCCGCACTACTGTTGACAACTGACCCTATTTATAGGCAGTCATGTCACTTGGGTCGGACTAATTCAGGACCAATAAGGATATAATTACAATTGCTCGCTAATGGACCCATAACAGAAGAAAGGTAACATAATTAAGGGTTGTTAATCTTGGCCCATTGGGCTAGCTTAGGCGTGGTGAAGCCTTACAATTGTCCTTTGTACGTTAGCATAGATTGATCTGCGTGGGCTATCGAGGAGATCTTGGGGACAGGAACTGTCAGAGTAGTGGCAGTACTGTTTCTTAGGAACAGTGTACGTTCTGTGCGTACCCCATTCTGCAGGTTAGTTAGGGAGACCAACTGCCGGATTTCCCGAGGACACATCAGCCGTAGGAAGGACTGGCCTTATTCTATTCGGCTAGATGACCCGGTTTCATTTACCTAAGTCCTGGTTTGTTTACCAGGACCCGGGTTCATTTACCAAGGAAGATATCTTGATGGTGGTGTCTTCTCTGGGATCCCACTTGATGGGATTCGTCTCCTGGAATGGATTGTCTGTCATCATAATTTTCATCCCGGAGGATATAGACAGAGTGGTCAGGAAGATGATGAGGGCCTGCACCTTAGCTCTGGCCCCTTTTACTATGCTTGTGCTACTTGCCCATCATCGGCCTTGATATGATCTGGGCCATCAGGGTCTCCTTCTTCATTGTTCACCGGGCCCAGGTTGGGCCCAGACCTCCTCTGAGGGCCCATAGACCCGTTTGGCCGTGCCACCTGTCGTAGGTGGAAAATATGGATAACAACCTTAAATTACACTCCTAATTTTCAACCAAATTATTAACCCTCCAAATACGAGTATTTCCTCCAATAATGTCCCACTAATTCCCGACCTACGAAAAATTACCAAAATACTCCTTGACTCACTCCGAGCCGGGTATAAATCCCCATTGTGACTTTTTCGCCAAATTGCTCTAAAGGATCGACTTAAGCCTGTCATCACAAATGTATCCACATAATAATGTGGTTCCAATCATATAGCACATATAATTACAATTATACCCTTAATGGGTCAAAGTTCTGAAAATGCCATTTTTCACAAAAACGGGCCCACAATTACATTTAATACACATAAGCATGCATAAATAGTTATATCTTAATATAACTCATATTTTACATAATCACACATATATACAATTAAATCCACATATATATATATCCATTTATGCTCTCTTGGCATGCTAATCGAGGCACTAATCCCTATTAACAAATTCAGGATGTTACAGGTCTAACCCTGATTATCATTCTGACTCTGTCTATTATTCTGGCCCTGATCTTCCTAGCCAGCTGATGACTCTATCTACCTTGAAAGCATACTTCCAAGCTTATACCATGCTGCAATAATCAATTCGGTGAGTTAGGTAGTAATAACTAAACCTCTTGTAGTCTCACGGTCCAAGACTGAACAAATAGTCATTCACATTCAACATTCATGCTAATAAGCATGTCAATTCATATTCATATCCAAGCCTAGATTAGTCTAGATACAGCAAAATAATTCTATTAGATATGTTAATAAGCATTTTCTGACATTTATAACAAATGGTGATGCTAATAAGCATTTCTTTAACATTTAACATTGCTCATAAACATTTACTAGCATTTATATACATATAACAACGCTAATAACCGTTTCATTTGCATTCACAAGCAATGTCAGTGCTAATAAGCACATCATTATCATTCATGCAACAGTCAAAGGCCAGACCCTATTAGAATATCTCATGCTACCTAATAAGGCAAGCAGATAAGGCATTTATATCCTATTTAAGCAGTTAAGCACATAACCACATAAATAGTTACCAAACCTTGCGTCGAGCTTGTCTTTAGTGGGCGACTGTACATGCCCAGCCTGTCTTTAAGAACCCTTAACCTTGGCACGCTCTAATACCAAGTTGTAACGCTCTAGATAGCCAATACTATTACATTGTGTATTTTAAATAGTCCTAGGCTCGCTAATTGAGTCATTTTCCTATGAATGTGCACTAAATGTGATTAACAGTTTAGGGTTAAAAATTTCAGTCAAAAGGAATAGTTATTTCGTTAAAATGTTAAGTTTGTACATGGGATCCCATAATAAATGTTTACAAAGTTGTTTAAAGTTCCAGAAGGGTAATTACAACTCAAAAGTTACAACCAACCGACCTAAGTAGCGAAATAGGGTTTAACCCTAGTTCCTTTGAGAAACCCCGATCGTGGTGGTCGAGCAGCCGCATATGTACACGTCGCCACTGAAGCTGTTTAATGCCCAAATTGTGACAACCACTAAACAATAGTTGTAGTAAAAGTAGAGCGGTGGATCCACATGGAGGTAACCTAAAACCAAAATATTAGTAGAAAAATAACACAAAACGTTAGTAACATAAAATAAATAAAAATGGAAATGAAAATAGATTTGAGATTTTTTTTGTTGTCTTTTTTATGAAATGATAAAATGAGACAAGTGAACTAAAAGTAAGATGTAATCAAGAGTTGAAAAGTAGAAAGGTTTCAAGAATCATCCATATGCTTGTTTAGTTACTTAGTTACTTGATTTACAAAACTACACAAGTAAATAGTTCACATCCCAACATTTACTTGGAAAATCTAACATTAAAGTCCTTATTCTTTTCTAACAAAAGTCCATTTGAGTTATAAAGTTCTTTAATTTAGGAACACAATGTTAATCTTTTGAAAAATCTAAAAATGACAAAATACCCAAGGGCAATAATGCAATAGAAGATTAAACATAGAATTATGTATCAATATTACTTTTACTAATTAGAAACACATAGAAAGAGCATGACTAATCCTATATATTATTAGCACAAGTAAATAAAGATAACAAAATAAAGATGAGGTTGAAAGAACATAAACAACTCAAATGCATTATATTAAGAACATAGTAAATCAAAGTAGCAAAATAACATCACTAGCATATGGAATCATCCTTAACCTTCCTAGGAAGATTAGGCCATTATGCTCATCATTCTCACAAAATTCTAAGAAGAAAGTATGAGAAGAAAGTGACTAGAAATTTTGCTATAGTTTCTTTACTCTCAAAATTACATACCAAATGTGAAAGAAGAGTCCCTATTTATAGAAGAAGAAAATGACTAAAAAGAAATTAAACTACAAATGGGGTTTACAAAATAAATCTGAAACATTAATAATAAAATATGATTTTGAAAAATCAAATCTTATTATTAATATTAGCCTAGCTATTTTAGTGAATGGTCATCATGCCCCTTTTTCTAAATGAACACAAAATGTGAGCTTTAAAGCTAAAAACGGAAGGGTCCAAGGCTCAACATGCACAAAAAATGGGCTGGAAGGTGGTGGCAGCTGGGGCTTTGACCATTCGTAGCCAATAGGAGGAGGCCACGTGTGCAGCTGTCAGCAAGGGAAAGGAAGAGCAGGCGCGGGTCGTTGGGCGGGTCGACAGGTCACACGCGAGTCAAGCTGGGGCTGCTAGCAGGTCACGCAAGCGGGTCAGCGGGACACGAGCGCGGATCGCCAGGTGGGGCGCGGGACACATGGCGCTGCAAGAGGCCACCACATGGTGCTGGGAGAAAGAGAGGGAGGAGGAGGGACGGCACGGGCCTTGGCCTGGGCCTTTAGGCCTTTTTTTGGGCTTCTTTGTCTAAAAAAATACCAAGTTTTTCTTCTTTTTTTCAGCTTTACATAATTCTTTCTTTATTAGTGATGCCCAAATGCAATTTATTCCTGAAATTTAAACACAAAATAAATAAAAAATTAATATTTTCAATTATAAAATATATTACAATAAATTCATGAAAATATTAATTAAAACTTAATTTATTTTGAACTTTAAAACTAATATATTAACATTTTTTAGCACTAATCAGAAGCTCGCCAACTCATGGCTGGTCCAGCTTCCCTTTCCCCTTACTTGCACCACATAGCACCCGTGGGCTAAGGCTCAACAGGAAAACTTAAGCATGCTCATAAGCAGTTAATAACATGTTACCAAATCATAATAAGAATGCCTAGCAGTAATAACCTTTCTCATGCATGCATACCATTCATATAAATGACTACAACGTCATATGGGGGCTAGTTTCCTTAATTAACTGACTAATAAGTCAGATTGGGGCCCAATGCCCTAGGGTATGGGACTAATAAGTCACCCCGAGGCCCATTGCCTTATCCTTTTATGGAACCAGCCTTGGAGTTGGCCCAGCGTACCTGGCGCATTAATTTTCCTCGACCATTGGGTCGAACAAGCGTATGATGCGCTCCTGATTAGGCCTAACCACATCAACTAGTGCTCAGCGCGCTATTGTCTCCATTGACTTATAAGTCAATAATTTTGACCAGCAGTTAGCGAACTATTGCCATCCTTGACTCATAAGTCAGGCCTTTCTCAATCAGATAATGCAAACATGCATTCATTATATAACAAATATCCAAATATAGAGCATTCAACATGCTTAATCAAAAAATCATAGGAATAATCATAATCATGCACGTTTATAGGGGCCCAAGCCCTAATCAATCTAAATTCAACAATTGGGCCAAGCCCTAATCACATATAACACGTAATGGGTGCAATTTTCTTACCTCAGGTCCGAGTGTAATGTATATTAAGAACGACCCTCGAGCATGATCTTGGTTCCGAGCCCCTAGCGATAACCTAGTCACAAACATAATATAGAATCCCATCAATAATGAGCGAATAAAGGCTTCCAGACCAATTCCTAGCCTCCGGGACGTCGAGCTCTACTAAACTAGGTAGTAGGATCGATTTCGAGCCCTTAGGTTTGAGTTCCTATCACTCAAAACCCAACTTAGCCAAAACTGTTTTGGATTTCTTATTTTTGAAGGAGCTAGTAGCTAAGTCACTATTTTTGGCACAAATGACCCAAATTCCCCTTTTCCGTAAGCTTACTCATCACATGCCCTCAAAGGTACTTTGTTCTTTTGTCACATATCTCATTAATCATAACTAACGCCCTATAATTCTCGTTACTTTCAATATCCTCAAATAATTACCAAATATTTTTCCCATTACCCGATAAATCCTGGTAATGTACTAAATTACCAAATTACTCCTAGGCTCACCCCGAGCCCAGTATTTGACCTCGTTATGACTAAACTGCTAACTTGCTCCCTAGGATCGCCTCGTGTCGAATAACTCAAATATATCCACATAATAATGTGGTCTCAATCCTTATACACACAAATATACAAATATGCCCTTAACGGGCCAAAATTACTAAAATGCCCTTCTAATAAGAAACGGGCTCCCATGGATGCCAATTCAGTCATATAATAATATAACTCACATAATTCACATAATCATTCATATCATCACATAATAATACATTAAAATCAATTATTTCCCTCCTGGCCCCCTAACCAAGGCACTAAGCCTTATTAGGGAAATTGGGACGTTACAACCTCTTTCCCATCTGTTGAAAAAAGTTTGGCCTTCCAACTATTAAGATTCTGCCAAATTCGATCTCTAATATAGCTAAATATGTATGCTACGCTCCAAAGCTCCCCAACTCCTGGTTGGTTACCCATAGCTTGCCCTTACTTGCACCATAGAGCATCCGTGAGTCGAGGCCCAGCAAGAAAACCCGCACAAGGCATAATAATAATTCAATTATTCATAAGCAATAAACATATACTTCACAGATGATAAATGTAGTCATTCCAATCATATACATCATAAACATGTTTCGCAAATTACAAGAATATTTATTTCAATCATATGAATCATTTACACGACCCAAGAAAAACAACCTTGCCGAGTGAGTGCAGACCGCACCCTCAAAATGAACTTGCTTTCACGGCCTACGTTACACACGCTTGCCGAACAGCTCCACGTTCAATCACAATGGCTAAATGTCAATCACACCCAACATTAACAGATAAGTGCACTACATTAGATGCATTAACCACATCTATAGATAATTACATGCTAGTATGCATGACAACCAATATGCTCTATGTGCATATGCTAGTTTTCTTACCTTGAGTCCTGAGCAAGTTAATGAGGCGACCATGAGCACGATCCCTTTCAGCCGAGTGTAGCAGTAATCCTTAGTCACAACATGTCGAAGAATTCCATCAAGAAGTAGAACCAATAAAGAGTTTCAAGACCAAACACTAGTCCTCGAGACCTCAGATTCTGCTAAACCGGGTAGCAGAATCATTCCCGAGCCCTTCGATTTGGTTTCCCAAAACCAATGTACTCTAAAATCCCATTTAGCATCGTGGCCCCTTAATAGGCCGAGAAGCCTTCCTATAGAACATGCTTTTTGAGTTGCAGCGCCCCAACAGGCCGAGAGTATCTCTTCTTATTTTGAGCTATGGCGCTCCCTATAAGGGGTCGTAGCGCCACGGCAGGGTAAACCCACCCTCGAAGACACTCCAACGGGTCGCAGCGCTCCTACCAAGCATCGCAGCGCTAGCGCGACGAAACTCAGAAAATAAGATTTCAGAAATTGCAATCTGACCCAATTCACCCTAAAACACATGATTCTAACTAGTTTCGAGCCTAACCCCAACCTTTGATTAGTAATAATGCCCAAAAGCAACATATAAACAACTTCAAAACACACTAAAACCCCCTCAAAATCCCAAAACCATAAATTGACAAGAGCACTCCAATAAGCAATTCAAAATCTTCAAAAATCTGGATTACCTCTTAGAAGCTTGAGCCCCAACTGGATTCCTAGCCCTTGGCAGCTCCCAATCCTCAACACAAGCCTTAACTCACAACTCAATTCACCATCTAGGTTGGAGTTCTAAAGTTTCTCCTCAAAGTGAGCAAATAGAAGAGAGAGGGAGAGAAAGAATCGTAAGGTTCCTAAGTTGAGTCCTTACTATTTTAAATGGCAAAAGACCAACCATATCTAAACCTCAAAGTAAACTCGAGGGGTGTTTTGGTCAATTAGCTTAAATTCCCACCAAACCTCGAATTGCACTTAAAATTCCCAATTCAATCCACTAATCCTCCAAATACCAATATATTTCCCAAGTATATCCCATATTCTAATAATCCCCAGTAATTCACCAAATTATCGAAATACCCCTAGGCTCACCTTGAGCTAGGTATTAATCTTCGTTGTGACTTTTCCGCTAACTTGCTCAAAAGGATCGATTCGTGCTGAATATCTCAAATTCATCCACATAATAATGTGGTCTCAAACATATAGCACATATAATTACAATTATACCTTCAACATGTCAAAATTACAAAAATGCCCCTTTTTAAAAAAAAGCGGTCTTTAAGCATATTTAATACACATAAATATTCATAAATAATCATATCATAATATAACTCATATAATCCGCATAATCACATATTTATTCAATTAATTAACACATAATTACTCCATGTGCCCTCCCTGCACACTAATCAAGGCACTAAGCCTCATTAAGAATTTTGGGAAGTTACATCAATCATGTCAAACAAGTGCATATAAGCATTCAACACATAAAAGAAAAAGGAAATGTGAGAGAGGATCACCTTGTATAAGACCATGTTTAGGAACAATGTTACCAGTCACTTCGCCATTAAGAATCACTGAGTAATGGACAATTGAGAAATAGGCAAACACCTTTTCAATCCACGTTTCATTAAATCCCAACTTTTTCATAAAACCACAAAGAAAGGGTCATTCAATACGATCATAAGCCTTAGACATATCCAGTTTAAGGGCCAGAACACCATGCTAGCTGTTCATACATCGTTTTAATGCATTTACACACTTAAAACCATCATAGCATTGTCTGTGATAAGGCAACCAAGAAGGATAGAGCTTTGCTCCTCATAAAGGACTTCCCCAAGAACTTATTTAAGTCTATTAGTCATTGTCTTAGCAATAATTTTGAAGATTACATTGCAAAGACTGGTGGGTCTGAATTCAGCAGCACATGATGGCTCGTTGACTTTAGGAATTAAGGCAATGAGTGTATTGTTAATGCTGGAAATACAACTGTCCCCATTCAAAAAGATAGGCAGACTCTAATGATATCCTTATCAAAAATATCCCAAAACTTTTGGTAGAAACCCGCACTAACCCCATCAGGACCAAGACTAGTGTTAGGATTCATACAAAATAAGGTAGATTTACTTCTTCAAGAGTGAAAAGACAATTGAGTTGGTTATTCATATTCTGTGAAACTCTCTGCGGGGTAGAATTAAGGATGTGATTCATGTCCTCTTCAACCATAGTTCTTTCAGATGAGAAGATGCGGTGAAAATAATCTTGAAAAATACGAGCCACATTGGAGTGCCCCTCATGTCTTACCCCATTGTCATCAAAAAGGTTATTTATATGATTTTTCCTTTTTCAACACGTTGCGATACGATGGAAAAAACATGTATTTTTATCTCCCAGTTTAAGCCATGAATTTTTGGAACGAGGTGCCCAATAGGAATATTTTTTGTAATTAAGAACATCCAATTCTTTCTCCAGAGAGTTATACACGGACCAATTACCATGATTAAGATTCGAATCCATAGCTTTCAACTATTTTTTTCCTTTTTCCTGATAGCCACATGATGTCGACAATATTGGGGCTTATTCCATTGCTCAAGGGCATTAGCCACACCCTAGATGTTATTGTGAAGGTGATCTAAAATCCCTTCTCCCATGCTAGAATGCCACTCACGCAAAATCCAAGTCCGACAATCTTCTTCATCAGCCCATGTAACTTCAAAGTGGAATCACAGTTTGACAGGTTGTCTAGTATGATTATAAGGATTAATCGCTTCCTTTATATTTGTATGGAGTGGTCTATGGTCACTGCCTTTGAAGCCCAAGTGATGGACTGTGGTGTCGGGGAATATATTTAGCCAATCCGAATTACTCAACATTCTATCCAACCTACATTGAGTGAAAGAGTTACCAGGATTCTGATTACACCGCGTGAATTTAGGACCTGAAAAACCTAAATCAATTAAGCCATTGTCTTAGAGAGCTTGTTTAAAATTGTTCTTGAGATATCTTGGCCACATCCCACCCCTTGCTTTTCATGGTTAAATAAAATCTCGTTCAAGTCACCCCCACAAAGCCAAGGGCCTGACCATTGCTTAGAAAAATGATAGAGAAATTCCCAGAATTGGTACCTTAAGTTGGTGTCTGATTGACCATAAAGCCCGGTGAATCTCCAAGGAGTTTTTTCATTCATGGTAATTAATACACCAATATGAATTCGGGAGAGTTTGATGACATCAACACGCAATGTATCTTTCCATAACAAGCATAAACCACCACTACGACCAACCTTCTCCGGCACTAACTTGCTGTTGAAACCCAATTTGATATGAAGAATTTCTAGTTGATAATGAGTGCTGAGAATTTTTGATAAAAATAAAATATTTGGCTCTATGTTGCGAACATGGGTATGCAAATTCTAAAACATCTGGTCACAACCCAAACCTTGGACGTTCCATGCTATCATATTTATTGTGGTCGATAGGCCTGCTTCGCAGGTTCCATCGATATTAATGGAGGGGGGCTTCGTTATTGTTAGTTAATTGCTATTCTAGGTGTCTTGTCTCATGACCAAATTGGTTAGTATTAGTTGCCCCTAGGGACGGTCAGCTAGACTGACCGTTTATTCTGTTATTTCAACAGAAGAACCAAGCCTATAAATAGGCATTGATCACTTTGTATATCCCTAGTCGTAACTATTACATTCATTACAATAAAGAGAGACATTATTCATTTTATTCAACTAAGTGTTTCTTAGTTTGAGTTACAGTCTTGTGTTCAGTGTTTATGTCAAAGAGTGATTAGTGTTCTGGCAAGTTTAGTGAAGAAGATCGAAGCCTTGAGACTCTACAAGTGGTATCAGAGCCAGGTTTGGACGATTCAGAGAAGACAATCTTGGATCTTGGATCAAGATTGGGGTGAATATATGTCACCATGGGTAATGCAAAGTTCGATCTTGAGAAATTCACTGGGAAGAATGATTTCGGATTGTGGAGGGTGAAGATGAGAGCCATGCTCGTGCAGCAAGGAATCAATCAGCTTTGTTGGGGGAGGATAAGCTTCCTGCAAGTTTGACAGCAAAGGAGAAGATAGAGATGTTGGAAAAAGCTCATAGTGCCATTATTCTAAGCCTTGGGGATAAAGTACTGAGAGAAGTTTCGAAAGAAAAGACAGCTGCATCTCTCTGGACAAAACTTGAAAGTCTGTATTGTTAGGAGTGTGTCCTAAAAGCATGTAAAGACATTTGTTTTTTCTGTGAATAAATAAATACAATGGTTTATTATTATTGTCATATTTAGATTGTTAAATTATTGTTTGAATAATTTTGTAAATTTCAGAAAAATTCCATATTCATTATTGAGGATGTCATCTTGTATTAGTACGAGAGAATTAAGATCACATGAATGAATAAAAATAATCAACAACAACAAAAAATTAAAGTTATGGAATTCTTTAATTGGAGTTGTAAGTACGGTTTACTGAGTATCATAATGATACAAATAATCTAGATTCAGATTATTGATGTGGAAAGACATCTCGGTAAAGGTGCTTTATATAATATGATTATATATGACATGGACTGATATGAATTAAAGTCTTTATCCAAAAACCATTTAATAATAAAGACTTGTAATTCATATCATAACTAATGATCATTTTTAGATCAACCTAAATCCTGAGTGTTCATGAACTCCTGTTCATGTTTATTAAATCTTTTGATTCATTCGTTAAGGTCTCTTCAAAGAATGAGGCTAATGACTTTTGTTTTGGAGATTTAATATCATGGATGGCTGGGAACATGTATCAACAATACGAAATCTAATCTTTCCTAACGGATCGTATATTAGTTCCCTTAAGGGTTAATTCTGGAACTGAATGATTTTGAGCTCAAATCTATAATTAGATTATAGATTAATTATTCACTAGTGAATTAATGGTACTTAAGGGATAAGAAGTAAATTAGAAAGGTTAAATGGTAATTCTTCCATTCTAATTTATGAACTAATTAATTAGAGGGTTGAACTATTGTAAGATGGTTGTATCAATGGACAACTTAAGATAAGATTTCTGTAAAAGTATATCTATGACATAAAGAGTGCAATTCTGAATTTATAGTGGAGTAATATCAGAATTAATAAATTAACTATTATAATTAAAGAGTTTAATTATTTAGTTTATTTATTGGAGCTTAATGTTATAGATCCATGGTCCCCAAAATGGCTCAAACAAACACTGACAAAGGTAAATACAAAATTGGGCAAAAAGGACTTATGTGATAAGTAAAATATTTTTCTATGTATCAAACATAATTATTAATTAATTATGTGTAATTAATTAATTATTTGATTTAACAAAAATATAATTAATTTTGAATTAATTTATTTTTGGGATTTTTGGTATTTAAATAATAATAAAAATTGGGAAAAATCACATGCCATCACAAGCATTGTGCGACATGCATAAGAGAGTGTACTCAGTCTCTTGATTCCATAATTTTAGTTATTTAAATATTAAATAAATAATGAGATATTTTAATATGATTAAAATATTATTATTTAAACAAAAATCTGATAACTGATCAGTTATTTTGAATTTGTTTAAAATAACAAATATTTTAATATATAAGATATATTAAATATAGGATATCAGTTTTTCATAGAACGTAACTTTTCAGGGATAGAAAAATATCTAGAAATCTCTCTCAGAGAAAGAGAACAATGACAAAAACAAAAGTCATTGTTCTTCACAAAACCTAGGTCCAAACTTTATCAGATCTCATGTGTTGAGAACATCTGATAAATAGTTTTTTGCCTATTGTTTGTATAGCGAGCCCACACTCGTTCTTTGTGTGCTGAGAACATTTTGGAAGATCTTGGTGTGAGATCTCAAGGATTTAGCCATACAAAAAGATAGCAGCAAGGAAGGACCTGAGGTAATTTTTCTATTCTTGCTTTGATTCAATATATATATGCACGTGAAGAAGTAGATCTAGAAATCTTTTGGGATTAAACTGACAATTTGATTGTTGTTCCATTGCGTATAATCTCTGATTTGATCAATTAAAACCAACAAATGGTACCAGAGCCATCTTCACATATATATATGTATGTATTGAATCTGTGTGGGTTTAATTTTATGCATTTATTTATTTTGATGAATGGATGGATGGCTTAATGTGATTGAATGCATGCGAATGTTGAATCGTTAATTATATGGTGTTTTTGGGTTAGGATTTGTTTATGATTAGATCATTGTGTAAGCCATTAAAGGGCATAGGATTTATGTAATTTTATTTGGTTTTTGACACCATAAAATTGTAATTCCGATCACACAAAAGTCAGAACGGAGCCCAGGATTCAGAATTCAGCCACCGATCCTCCGAGGCCGACCTCCGAGCCGCTGCCGGGACGCCGTACGGACAGGTCTGTACGGTTCCGTACAGTCTAGCCCGGCGGCCCCGTTTGATGCCACGTATCCCCGCCTGACTAGTCCATAATTTTTTTTATTTTTTCTGAAATTAATCTGTTATTTTTTAAATTTTTAAAATTTTAAATATCCTAATTTTGAAATTTGATATTTAAATAATGAGATATTTTTGTTATCTTAACAAACTTTTTTTTAATATCTTATTTAAAATTTATTTTTTCAAAATAACATATTTTAATTTAAATTCATTTCAATTTTAATTAAAAGTTGTTTTAATAAAAAAAAAATAATGATTATTTAAAAGTTTGTTTTAATTAATCAAAATAATTAGAAACTTGTTTTCTTATTATTATTCTGGACCAACAACGACACATATCCTACCGACAAAGTAAAGAAGCCCGAT
Organism: Humulus lupulus; assembly: GCF_963169125.1. NCBI lineage: Eukaryota > Viridiplantae > Streptophyta > Magnoliopsida > Rosales > Cannabaceae > Humulus > Humulus lupulus. Next base: position 263,608,844 of record NC_084793.1, read on the forward strand.
GGAGATCAAGGCGGTTTTATTTTATTTATTTTAATTTTATAAAGTGGTTGTAAAATTAGAATTACCCAAAAGCACCCGGTTCAACATTTATTGTTTATTTATTTATTTAAATAATTTTTTTCATATGGTTAATGTGATTGATAACATGTTCATGCATTGTATGGCATACATAAAAACCCACACAGTCATAATCATGCATCTCATTAGTAGAAACATGATTATTAGGATTGTCCTATATGTTTATATGAATTGTTTTGTGAAATCAATTGCATGTAAATTACTTAGTTTTATTTTGAAAACTTGGTAAAATATCACACCAAATTTTAGGTCTTTATGACTTAATTTATTTAAACCAACTTTATTTTAAAAGTGTTTTTTAGTAAAGATTAGATGAACATGATTGGTAATTTAAAATTGGATATGGACCTAGAAACTCGCTTTCTTTCCAATTTTAATTATGTTCATAATGTTTAAAGATGCTATAATTAATTTGGAATTAATTAGGTTAAAAACACTTATTTCAAAATAGTGAGTGGGAGAGGGTTAATATCTCAAACATAACCCATGGTCTCCATTATTAATATAACACCGTGAGATATGAATAGCGCCTCGCGACGACTTTGTTTTCGTCCCCCTAAGGAAGGTGTCTGGACATATCAATAGCAATGTTGTATTTCTTACATAGATAGGAACTAATGATGTATTTTAGGCTTGACCGAACCTAAGGCGGCATGTCCTAAGTTAAGTCATGGACTTCGAAATAATGGGCTACACTCATAAAGTTATGATTAAGCTTGTGCAGTGGATAATCATAACTTGACCAAACAAAGTGGTACTTTAATGTTTAAAAGAGAAAATAAAGAGTTATTTTAAGTATTAAACAATAAAGATAAGAATGTCTTATAAATTCTCTAAAATTAATTTGACCGACCCTAAGGCGGCACTTTAATTGTTAGAAAATTTATCGTGGAAATTAATCTTTATTTTATGTGTTTTAATTGTGCTCATGCATCACGTTTAATTTCCGAAAACTTTGATAATTATTATTCTAAATATAATAATATTTATTTGTACTTATTTATTACCAGCAAAATGTCTATTGGTGAATTACACACCGATGCTTTTCTTAAATCCTTGGTTTTTGAACCTGAAAATATGCAACACTGGTTTCGAGGCATGTTGACTATTTTTTCTTATAAGAAGATGATGTCAACTGTCTGTGAAAAACCTCCAACAGAACCACCTCTGGCTACTAGCTATGAAGCAGAAGAAAAATATGCAAATTGGATGAAATCTGATCAGTTGGCACGTTATTGCATGCTTTCAACCATGCCTGACGAAACAAAGGAAAAATATATACACTATGACTCAGTACATGAGATGTGGCGAGCAATGACAGAGGAAGTCTTTGCTGAGTGTCATCGTTTATCTCAAACGAAAAAGGTGAATAAGATTCACATATATTTTTTCAACTTTGAATAATAGATTCAAATACAATGAATATCAGATTCAAATTTTTGGATAGTAGATTCAAAAATATATGCCAATAAACTATTTTTCTTTTGTTTTTCCTTTTGCAGAATCAGAACCCTGAAAAGGAGGAAGAGACTGATGAGGATTTGAATAGCAAGTAAAGAGCTGGAGAAGTTGGAGAGTAGTTCTATTTAGTAATTTTTATTGTTAGTTGAACAATTTAAATTTCTTTATTTTGTTTTAGAAATTTTAGATTTCTTTAAACAAAGAAAACTACAGTCTAGAAATTTAGTTTATTGTTAGTAATCTTGATTATTAATGTTTGGAAACTTATTTCTATTTTTGCATAACATTTATTTCTTTTATTAATAAAGTAGTTATTATTTAAAGAAATTATCTATTTACTTGTTATGCAAATGCTTTGGGATAAACAAAGTTTACATACTTATATTGAATGACAATTTTTTATAATTCTGAATTATTTAACACAACTAATCCTAGATCTATTTTACTGATTCCAATAGTGAGACATATCTGTGGCACTTGAGATTGGACCATATTGGCCTAAACAGAATAAATAGGCTTGTAAAGGATAGTCCTTTAAGAGAACTATCGATTGGGTCTCTCCCTGTTTGTAAATCCTGTCTAGAAAATAAAATGACCAAGAGACATTTCTCTGATAAAGGTTCAAGAGCCATAGAACCACTTCAGCTAGTACATATGGATGTTACAATCCACTTAATGTACAAGCAAGAGGGGGTTGTGAATATTTCGTCACTTTAATTGATGATTATTCAAGATATGGTTACCTATACTTAATGCAAAGAAAATCTGAAACTTTTGGAAAGTTCAAAGAATTTCAAGCAGAGGCTAAAAAGAAATTAGGTAAATCACTTAAAAGCACTTCGATCTGATCGAGGAAGAGAGTACTTGGACTGTGAATTCAAGAACCATCAACGTGAGCATGGCATTCAATTCCAACTCACTACACCTTAAACAACACAGTAAAATGATGTTTCAGATAGTCAGAATAGAACGTTAGTAGATATGGTTAGATGAATGATGAGTTTCTCATCATTACCACTGTCATTCAGGGGCTATACGATTCAATGTGTTCTATACACATTGAATGATGTTCCACCTAAGTCCATCCAAAAGACATCCATAGAATTATGGAATGGTTGTAAACTTAGTTTAAACCATTTTAGAATTTGGGAGTGTCATGCATACATGCTTAAAAGGAAGACCGGGAAGTTGGAAAAGCGCTCTGAAGTGTGTATGTTTGTGGGATATTCCAAAGAGACTAGAAGTGCAATTTTCTATAGTCCAAAAGAAAATAAAACATTTGTATTGACAAATGCAACTTTTCTTGAATATGACTATGTTAATAACCACAAACCTCGCAGTAAGATTGTACTGGAGGAGATGGTCTCAAATAAAGTCACAAAGTCACCAGCAATAACCAATGAAAAACGGCAAGAGGAAACTGCTAGTTTTAGTCAGAATAGTAGAGAACTTCGTCGTAGTGGGAGGATTAGTAAGTAACCCACGTACTGTGAACACGAAGTTCAAATGCTTGTGTCTGACACAAACAAATACGATCCATTGACATTTGAAGATGCAATGAATCATTCTGACGAGGAAAAATGACAAGAAGCCATGAACCAAGAAATGGAATCGATGTATTCCAATTCTGTCTGGGTTCTTGAAGATCCACCTGAGAATATCAAACCCATTGGTTGCAAGTGGATATTCAAGAAGAAAAGAGGAGCGGATGGGAAAGTAGAGACTTTCAAAGCAAGGCTTGTAGCCAAAGGTTACACACGGAAAGAAGGGGTTGACTATGAAGAAACCTTTTCTCCTGTAAGAATGGGTTGACTATGAAAAAACCTTTTCTCCATTAGCCATGCTAAAATCCATTTGTATACTCTTGTCCATAGCTGCGTGCATGGATTACGAGATCTAGCAAATGGATGTCAAAACAACTTTTCTGAATGGCTACCTTGACAAAACCATTTACAGGTCTCAACCAGAAGGGTTCGAATTAAAATATCAAGAGCAAAAGGTTTGCAAGCTTCTTAGGTCCATTCATGGACTCAAACAAGCTTCTAGATCTTGGAATCTTAGAGTTGATGACACAAGAAAAACATTTGGTTGTTGAACAAAATGTTGACGATCTTTGTGTCTATAAACAAATCAAAGATGGTATAGTAGTATTCCTCGTTCTTTATGTTGATGATATCCTACTCATTGGGAATGACGTAGAGACATTATCAAATGTAAAGAACTGGTTAGCTGAACAATTCCAAATGTAAGATATGGGAGAAGCCAAGTATGTTCTGGGCATTAAGATTCTCAGAGATAGACAGAACAAAACTTAGGCACTGTCTCAAGCAACTTATATCGATAAGGTGCTAAAACGCTTTAATAAGCAAAACTCCAAAAAGGGTGATATGCCAACCCATTCTAGAGTATTCCTTTCCAAAGAGTAGTGTCTCAAAACACCTCTAGAAAAGGAAGACATGAGACAGTATCCTTATGCCTCAGCAGTAGGCAGTCTAATGTACGCCATGTGTGTACAAGACCTGACATTTGTTATGCAGTAGGGATAGTCAGCCGTTATCAATCTAATCCTGGATTGAGTCATTGGATTGCAGTGAAGAATATTCTCAAGTATCTCAGGAGAATGAGAGACTATATGCTAGTATATTCAGGTAGTGACCTCGAACCTACTGGATACACTGACTCAGATTTTCAATCTGACAAGGATAGTAGAAAGTCTACTTCTGGGTCAGTATTCACTCTTGGTGGTGGAGCAGTTGTCTGGAGAAGCATTAAGCAATCCAGTATAGCTGATTCAACCATGGAAGTTGAATACACAGCAGCTTGTGAAGCAGCTAAGGAAGTAGTTTGGCTGAAAAATTTCTACACAAATTTGGAAGTAGTTCCAGAAGTGGAGAAACCACTTGTTCTTTACTGTGACAACAGTGGAGCAGTAACCAATTCTAAAGAACCAAGAAGCCACAAGAGGGGAAAGCATATAGAGCACAAATACCACTTAGTCAGAGAAATCGTACATAGAGGAGATGTGACCATTCTGAAAATCGCATCAGAACACAACCTGGCGAACCCGTTCACGAAGACGCTTCCAGCAACGCAATTTGAGGGTCATGTACATAATATGGGATTGAGAGAAATGCCTCACTTGCTTTAAGTACAAGTGGGAGATTGTTAGGAGTGTGTCCTAAAACCATGTAAAGACATTTTGTTTTTTCTGTGAATAAATAAATACAATGGTTTATTATTATTGTCATATTTAGATTGTTAAATTATTGTTTGAATAATTTTGTAAATTTCAGAAAAATTCCATATTCATTATTGAGGATGTCATCTTGTATTAGTACGAGAGAATTAAGATCACATGAATGAATAAAAATAGTCAACAACAACAACAAATTAAAGTTATGGAATTCTTTAATTGGAGTTGCAAGTACGGTTTACTGAGTATCATAATGATACAAATAATCTAGATTCAGATTATTGATGTGGAAAGACATCTCGGTAAAGGTGCTTTATATAATATGATTATATATGACATGGACCGATATGAATTAAAGTCTTTATCCAAAAACCATTTAATAATAAAGACTTGTAATTCATATCATAACTGATGATCATTTTTAGATCAACCTAAATCATGAATGTTCATGAACTCCTGTTCATGTTTATTAAATCTTTTGATTCATTCGTTAAGGTCTCTTCAAAGAATGAGGCTAATGACTTTTGTTTTGGAGATTTAATATCATGGATGGCTGGGAACATGTATCAACAATACGAAATCTAATCTTTCCTAACGGATCGTATATTAGTTCCCTTAAGGGTTAATTCTGGAACTGAATGATTTTGAGCTCAAATCTATAATTAGATTATAGATTAATTATTCACTAGTGAATTAATGGTACTTAAGGGATAAGAAGTAAATTAGAAAGGTTAAATGGTAATTCTTCCATTCTAATTTATGAACTAATTAATTAGAGGGTTGAACTATTGTAAGATGGTTGTATCAATGGACAACTTAAGATAAGATTTCTGTAAAAGTATATCTATGACATAAAGAGTGCAATTCTGAATTTATAGTGGAGTAATATCAGAATTAATAAATTAACTATTATAATTAAAGAGTTTAATTATTTAGTTTATTTATTGGAGCTTAATGTTATAGATCCATGGTCCCCAAAATGGCTCAAACAAACACTGACAAAGGTAAATACAAAATTGGGCAAAAAGGACTTATGTGATAAGTAAAATATTTTTCTATGTATCAAACATAATTATTAATTAATTATGTGTAATTAATTAATTATTTGATTTAACAAAAATATAATTAATTTTGAATTAATTTATTTTTGGGATTTTTGGTATTTAAATAATAATAAAAATTGGGAAAAATCACATGCCATCACAAGCATTGTGCGACATGCATAAGAGAGTGTACTCAGTCTCTTGATTCCATAATTTTAGTTATTTAAATATTAAATAAATAATGAGATATTTTAATATGATTAAAATATTATTATTTAAACAAAAATCTGATAACTGATCAGTTATTTTGAATTTGTTTAAAATAACAAATATTTTAATATATAAGATATATTAAATATAGGATATCAGTTTTTCATAGAACGTAACTTTTCAGGGATAGAAAAATATCTAGAAATCTCTCTCAGAGAAAGAGAACAATGACAAAAACAAAAGTCATTGTTCTTCACAAAACCTAGGTCCAAACTTTATCAGATCTCATGTGTTGAGAACATCTGATAAATAGTTTTTTGCCTATTGTTTGTATAGCGAGCCCACACTCGTTCTTTGTGTGCTGAGAACATTTTGGAAGATCTTGGTGTGAGATCTCAAGGATTTAGCCATACAAAAAGATAGCAGCAAGGAAGGACCTGAGGTAATTTTTCTATTCTTGCTTTGATTCAATATATATATGCACGTGAAGAAGTAGATCTAGAAATCTTTTGGGATTAAACTGACAATTTGATTGTTGTTCCATTGCGTATAATCTCTGATTTGATCAATTAAAACCAACAAATGGTACCAGAGCCATCTTCACATATATATATGTATGTATTGAATCTGTGTGGGTTTAATTTTATGCATTTATTTATTTTGATGAATGGATGGATGGCTTAATGTGATTGAATGCATGCGAATGTTGAATCGTTAATTATATGGTGTTTTTGGGTTAGGATTTGTTTATGATTAGATCATTGTGTAAGCCATTAAAGGGCATAGGATTTATGTAATTTTATTTGGTTTTTGACACCATAAAATTGTAATTCCGATCACACAAAAGTCAGAACGGAGCCCAGGATTCAGAATTCAGCCACCGATCCTCCGAGGCCGACCTCCGAGCCGCTGCCGGGACGCCGTACGGACAGGTCTGTACGGTTCCGTACAGTCTAGCCCGGCGGCCCCGTTTGATGCCACGTATCCCCGCCTGACTAGTCCATAATTTTTTTTATTTTTTCTGAAATTAATCTGTTATTTTTTAAATTTTTAAAATTTTAAATATCCTAATTTTGAAATTTGATATTTAAATAATGAGATATTTTTGTTATCTTAACAAACTTTTTTTTAATATCTTATTTAAAATTTATTTTTTCAAAATAACATATTTTAATTTAAATTCATTTCAATTTTAATTAAAAGTTGTTTTAATAAAAAAAAAAATAATGATTATTTAAAAGTTTGTTTTAATTAATCAAAATAATTAGAAACTTGTTTTCTTATTATTATTCTGGACCAACAACGACACATATCCTACCGACAAAGTAAAGAAGCCCGATGGAGATCAAGGCGGTTTTATTTTATTTATTTTAATTTTATAAAGTGGTTGTAAAATTAGAATTACCCAAAAGCACCCGGTTCAACATTTATTGTTTATTTATTTATTTAAATAATTTTTTTCATATGGTTAATGTGATTGATAACATGTTCATGCATTGTATGGCATACATAAAAACCCACACAGTCATAATCATGCATCTCATTAGTAGAAACATGATTATTAGGATTGTCCTATATGTTTATATGAATTGTTTTGTGAAATCAATTGCATGTAAATTACTTAGTTTTATTTTGAAAACTTGGTAAAATATCACACCAAATTTTAGGTCTTTATGACTTAATTTATTTAAACCAACTTTATTTTAAAAGTGTTTTTTAGTAAAGATTAGATGAACATGATTGGTAATTTAAAATTGGATATGGACCTAGAAACTCGCTTTCTTTCCAATTTTAATTATGTTCATAATGTTTAAAGATGCTATAATTAATTTGGAATTAATTAGGTTAAAAACACTTATTTCAAAATAGTGAGTGGGAGAGGGTTAATATCTCAAACATAACCCATGGTCTCCATTATTAATATAACACCGTGAGATATGAATAGCGCCTCGCGACGACTTTGTTTTCGTCCCCCTAAGGAAGGTGTCTGGACATATCAATAGCAATGTTGTATTTCTTACATAGATAGGAACTAATGATGTATTTTAGGCTTGACCGAACCTAAGGCGGCATGTCCTAAGTTAAGTCATGGACTTCGAAATAATGGGCTACACTCATAAAGTTATGATTAAGCTTGTGCAGTGGATAATCATAACTTGACCAAACAAAGTGGTACTTTAATGTTTAAAAGAGAAAATAAAGAGTTATTTTAAGTATTAAACAATAAAGATAAGAATGTCTTATAAATTCTCTAAAATTAATTTGACCGACCCTAAGGCGGCACTTTAATTGTTAGAAAATTTATCGTGGAAATTAATCTTTATTTTATGTGTTTTAATTGTGCTCATGCATCACGTTTAATTTCCGAAAACTTTGATAATTATTATTCTAAATATAATAATATTTATTTGTACTTATTTATTACCAGCAAAATGTCTATTGGTGAATTACACACCGATGCTTTTCTTAAATCCTTGGTTTTTGAACCTGAAAATATGCAACACTGGTTTCGAGGCATGTTGACTATTTTTTCTTATAAGAAGATGATGTCAACTGTCTGTGAAAAACCTCCAACAGAACCACCTCTGGCTACTAGCTATGAAGCAGAAGAAAAATATGCAAATTGGATGAAATCTGATCAGTTGGCACGTTATTGCATGCTTTCAACCATGCCTGACGAAACAAAGGAAAAATATATACACTATGACTCAGTACATGAGATGTGGCGAGCAATGACAGAGGAAGTCTTTGCTGAGTGTCATCGTTTATCTCAAACGAAAAAGGTGAATAAGATTCACATATATTTTTTCAACTTTGAATAATAGATTCAAATACAATGAATATCAGATTCAAATTTTTGGATAGTAGATTCAAAAATATATGCCAATAAACTATTTTTCTTTTGTTTTTCCTTTTGCAGAATCAGAACCCTGAAAAGGAGGAAGAGACTGATGAGGATTTGAATAGCAAGTAAAGAGCTGGAGAAGTTGGAGAGTAGTTCTATTTAGTAATTTTTATTGTTAGTTGAACAATTTAAATTTCTTTATTTTGTTTTAGAAATTTTAGATTTCTTTAAACAAAGAAAACTACAGTCTAGAAATTTAGTTTATTGTTAGTAATCTTGATTATTAATGTTTGGAAACTTATTTCTATTTTTGCATAACATTTATTTCTTTTATTAATAAAGTAGTTATTATTTAAAGAAATTATCTATTTACTTGTTATGCAAATGCTTTGGGATAAACAAAGTTTACATACTTATATTGAATGACAATTTTTTATAATTCTGAATTATTTAACACAACTAATCCTAGATCTATTTTACTGATTCCAATAGTGAGACATATCTGTGGCACTTGAGATTGGACCATATTGGCCTAAACAGAATAAATAGGCTTGTAAAGGATAGTCCTTTAAGAGAACTATCGATTGGGTCTCTCCCTGTTTGTAAATCCTGTCTAGAAAATAAAATGACCAAGAGACATTTCTCTGATAAAGGTTCAAGAGCCATAGAACCACTTCAGCTAGTACATATGGATGTTACAATCCACTTAATGTACAAGCAAGAGGGGGTTGTGAATATTTCGTCACTTTAATTGATGATTATTCAAGATATGGTTACCTATACTTAATGCAAAGAAAATCTGAAACTTTTGGAAAGTTCAAAGAATTTCAAGCAGAGGCTAAAAAGAAATTAGGTAAATCACTTAAAAGCACTTCGATCTGATCGAGGAAGAGAGTACTTGGACTGTGAATTCAAGAACCATCAACGTGAGCATGGCATTCAATTCCAACTCACTACACCTTAAACAACACAGTAAAATGATGTTTCAGATAGTCAGAATAGAACGTTAGTAGATATGGTTAGATGAATGATGAGTTTCTCATCATTACCACTGTCATTCAGGGGCTATACGATTCAATGTGTTCTATACACATTGAATGATGTTCCACCTAAGTCCATCCAAAAGACATCCATAGAATTATGGAATGGTTGTAAACTTAGTTTAAACCATTTTAGAATTTGGGAGTGTCATGCATACATGCTTAAAAGGAAGACCGGGAAGTTGGAAAAGCGCTCTGAAGTGTGTATGTTTGTGGGATATTCCAAAGAGACTAGAAGTGCAATTTTCTATAGTCCAAAAGAAAATAAAACATTTGTATTGACAAATGCAACTTTTCTTGAATATGACTATGTTAATAACCACAAACCTCGCAGTAAGATTGTACTGGAGGAGATGGTCTCAAATAAAGTCACAAAGTCACCAGCAATAACCAATGAAAAACGGCAAGAGGAAACTGCTAGTTTTAGTCAGAATAGTAGAGAACTTCGTCGTAGTGGGAGGATTAGTAAGTAACCCACGTACTGTGAACACGAAGTTCAAATGCTTGTGTCTGACACAAACAAATACGATCCATTGACATTTGAAGATGCAATGAATCATTCTGACGAGGAAAAATGACAAGAAGCCATGAACCAAGAAATGGAATCGATGTATTCCAATTCTGTCTGGGTTCTTGAAGATCCACCTGAGAATATCAAACCCATTGGTTGCAAGTGGATATTCAAGAAGAAAAGAGGAGCGGATGGGAAAGTAGAGACTTTCAAAGCAAGGCTTGTAGCCAAAGGTTACACACGGAAAGAAGGGGTTGACTATGAAGAAACCTTTTCTCCTGTAAGAATGGGTTGACTATGAAAAAACCTTTTCTCCATTAGCCATGCTAAAATCCATTTGTATACTCTTGTCCATAGCTGCGTGCATGGATTACGAGATCTAGCAAATGGATGTCAAAACAACTTTTCTGAATGGCTACCTTGACAAAACCATTTACAGGTCTCAACCAGAAGGGTTCGAATTAAAATATCAAGAGCAAAAGGTTTGCAAGCTTCTTAGGTCCATTCATGGACTCAAACAAGCTTCTAGATCTTGGAATCTTAGAGTTGATGACACAAGAAAAACATTTGGTTGTTGAACAAAATGTTGACGATCTTTGTGTCTATAAACAAATCAAAGATGGTATAGTAGTATTCCTCGTTCTTTATGTTGATGATATCCTACTCATTGGGAATGACGTAGAGACATTATCAAATGTAAAGAACTGGTTAGCTGAACAATTCCAAATGTAAGATATGGGAGAAGCCAAGTATGTTCTGGGCATTAAGATTCTCAGAGATAGACAGAACAAAACTTAGGCACTGTCTCAAGCAACTTATATCGATAAGGTGCTAAAACGCTTTAATAAGCAAAACTCCAAAAAGGGTGATATGCCAACCCATTCTAGAGTATTCCTTTCCAAAGAGTAGTGTCTCAAAACACCTCTAGAAAAGGAAGACATGAGACAGTATCCTTATGCCTCAGCAGTAGGCAGTCTAATGTACGCCATGTGTGTACAAGACCTGACATTTGTTATGCAGTAGGGATAGTCAGCCGTTATCAATCTAATCCTGGATTGAGTCATTGGATTGCAGTGAAGAATATTCTCAAGTATCTCAGGAGAATGAGAGACTATATGCTAGTATATTCAGGTAGTGACCTCGAACCTACTGGATACACTGACTCAGATTTTCAATCTGACAAGGATAGTAGAAAGTCTACTTCTGGGTCAGTATTCACTCTTGGTGGTGGAGCAGTTGTCTGGAGAAGCATTAAGCAATCCAGTATAGCTGATTCAACCATGGAAGTTGAATACACAGCAGCTTGTGAAGCAGCTAAGGAAGTAGTTTGGCTGAAAAATTTCTACACAAATTTGGAAGTAGTTCCAGAAGTGGAGAAACCACTTGTTCTTTACTGTGACAACAGTGGAGCAGTAACCAATTCTAAAGAACCAAGAAGCCACAAGAGGGGAAAGCATATAGAGCACAAATACCACTTAGTCAGAGAAATCGTACATAGAGGAGATGTGACCATTCTGAAAATCGCATCAGAACACAACCTGGCGAACCCGTTCACGAAGACGCTTCCAGCAACGCAATTTGAGGGTCATGTACATAATATGGGATTGAGAGAAATGCCTCACTTGCTTTAAGTACAAGTGGGAGATTGTTAGGAGTGTGTCCTAAAACCATGTAAAGACATTTTGTTTTTTCTGTGAATAAATAAATACAATGGTTTATTATTATTGTCATATTTAGATTGTTAAATTATTGTTTGAATAATTTTGTAAATTTCAGAAAAATTCCATATTCATTATTGAGGATGTCATCTTGTATTAGTACGAGAGAATTAAGATCACATGAATGAATAAAAATAGTCAACAACAACAACAAATTAAAGTTATGGAATTCTTTAATTGGAGTTGCAAGTACGGTTTACTGAGTATCATAATGATACAAATAATCTAGATTCAGATTATTGATGTGGAAAGACATCTCGGTAAAGGTGCTTTATATAATATGATTATATATGACATGGACCGATATGAATTAAAGTCTTTATCCAAAAACCATTTAATAATAAAGACTTGTAATTCATATCATAACTGATGATCATTTTTAGATCAACCTAAATCATGAATGTTCATGAACTCCTGTTCATGTTTATTAAATCTTTTGATTCATTCGTTAAGGTCTCTTCAAAGAATGAGGCTAATGACTTTTGTTTTGGAGATTTAATATCATGGATGGCTGGGAACATGTATCAACAATACGAAATCTAATCTTTCCTAACGGATCGTATATTAGTTCCCTTAAGGGTTAATTCTGGAACTGAATGATTTTGAGCTCAAATCTATAATTAGATTATAGATTAATTATTCACTAGTGAATTAATGGTACTTAAGGGATAAGAAGTAAATTAGAAAGGTTAAATGGTAATTCTTCCATTCTAATTTATGAACTAATTAATTAGAGGGTTGAACTATTGTAAGATGGTTGTATCAATGGACAACTTAAGATAAGATTTCTGTAAAAGTATATCTATGACATAAAGAGTGCAATTCTGAATTTATAGTGGAGTAATATCAGAATTAATAAATTAACTATTATAATTAAAGAGTTTAATTATTTAGTTTATTTATTGGAGCTTAATGTTATAGATCCATGGTCCCCAAAATGGCTCAAACAAACACTGACAAAGGTAAATACAAAATTGGGCAAAAAGGACTTATGTGATAAGTAAAATATTTTTCTATGTATCAAACATAATTATTAATTAATTATGTGTAATTAATTAATTATTTGATTTAACAAAAATATAATTAATTTTGAATTAATTTATTTTTGGGATTTTTGGTATTTAAATAATAATAAAAATTGGGAAAAATCACATGCCATCACAGGCATGTGGTACACGTGTGGCACAATGCACAGGCACTGTGCGACATGCATAAGAGAGTGTACTCAGTCTCTTGATTCCACAATTTTAGTTATTTAAATATTAAATAAATAATGAGATATTTTATTATGATTAAAATATTATTATTTAAACAAAAATCTAATAACTGATCAGTTATTTTGAATTTGTTTAAAATAACAAATATTTTAATATATAAGATATATTAAATATAGGATATCCGTTTTTCATAGAATGTAACTTTTTAGGGATAGAAAAATATCTAGAAATCTCTCTCAGAGAAAGAGAATAGTGACATAAACAAAAGTCATTGTTCTTCACAAAACCTAGGTCCAAACTTTATCAGATCTCATGTGTTGAGAACATCTGATAAATAGTTTTTTGCCTATTGTTTGTATAGCGAGCCCACACTCGTTCTTTGTGTGCTGAGAACATTTTGGAAGATCTTGGTGTGAGATCTCAAGGATTTAGCCATACAAAAAGATAGCAGCAAGGAAGGACCTGAGGTAATTTTTCTATTCTTGTCTTTGATTCAATATATATATGCATGTGAAGAAGTAGATCTAGAAATCTTTTGGGATTAAACTGACAATTTGATTGTTGTTCCGCTGCGTATAATCTCTGATTTGATCAATAAAAACCAACATGTACTTGACAAAGTCCCTGGCCAATCGATTTTTCTTGAAGCAGAAACTGTACTCATTCAAGATGGGATCGGGAAAGAATATCGAAGGCCATTTGGATGAATTTCACAAGAACATTCTTGATCTTGAGAATATTGACATAAAGATTGGAGATGAAGATCAAACAATCATTGTACTGAACTCACTGCCTTCAGATTCTTATGAGCATTTCGTGGACACCATGATGTATGGAAGGGAAACCTTGACACTTGAGGAGGTTCAGAATGCATTGATGTCCAAGGAAATGAAGAGAAAGTCTGAGATGAAAGAGGAGACAGATGGATTGTTTGTTCGTAGGAAATCCTCCAAGAAAGAGAACAAGGATCAGTCGAATCAGAACAAAAAGACTGGATCAAAGACAAAACAGAGAAGGTGCTATGTCTGTAACAGCCCCGATCATTTGAGAAAAGACTGTCTAATTTTCAAGAATTACAATCAGAAGTTTGGCAATGTTGGAATTGCCTCTAAAGGAGAAGACATTGATGGTTATGAGAGTGCAGGGGTCCTAATAGCTTCTAAGGGTGATTCTAGTTCGAGTTGGGTACTCGATTCAGGATGCTCATTCCACATTTGTCCTGAAAGATCAAGATTTTGCAAGTTTCAATCTGTAAGATCAGGGAATGTGAAATTGGGAGACAATCGAGCATGACAAATAGAAGGAATTGGGTATGTTATGATCAAGCTAGAGGATGGCACTGAAACAGAATTAAAGCATGTGAGATATGTTCTAGAGATCAAGAGAAATTTGATCTTAATAGCTATGTTGGATCAAGAAGGCTACATTGTCAAGGTGGAGAATGGTAGCATGAGAGTGGTGAAGGGTTCCAGAGTCATTATGAAAGTTTTGAAGATGAATGGCATCTATGTGCTACAAGAGAGTCCAAGAAAGGATGAGATAAACTCAGTTTCAGATGACAAGAGTAATACCATGTTGTGGCATAGAAACATTGGTAACAATGGTCTGAAACTGTTGTTCAAGAAGGATGTGTTTGGGAAGGATCAGATCTAGGAACTAGATTTCTGTGATCAGTGTGTACTTGGGAAAGCTACAAAACTGAAGTTTGGAACTGGAAAGCACACTTCAAAGGGAATCTTGGACTATATCCACTAAGATTTGTGGGGGCCATCAAGGACAGCAACAAAAGGTGGAGCCAGGTACTTCTTACTCTTTCCAGATGATTATTCAAGATACATTTGGACTTATGTTTTGAAGAATAAGTCTAATGCATTCAAGAAGTTTTTAGAATGGAAAATCTTGTTAGAGAACCAAACAGGAAGGAGAATTAAAAAGCTAAGAACAGACAATGGGCTAGATTTTTGTTCAGATGAATTTACTAACTACTGCAGGAAATAAGGTATAGGGAGACACAAGACAGTACCAAAGAATCCTCAACAAAATGGTCTTGCAGAAAGAATGAACAGGGCCATTTTGGAGAGAGTAAGATGTATGTTAATCTACTCAGGTTTACCAAAGGGTTTTTGGGGAGAAGCAGTAGTGACAGCAACATACTTGATCAACAGGTGTCCTTCCTCAGCAATAGAGTTCAAAACTCCCATTGAGGTCTGGTCAGGAAGGCCTGCAGCCTATGGAAATCTCAGAATTTTTGGATGTGTTGCTTATGCCCATGTGAGACAGGATAAGCTAGAGCCAAGGGCAAGAAGATGCATCTTCCTTGGATATCCTGATGGTGTAAAGGGCTATAAGATGATGAGCATAGAAGCTAGGAATCATCATAAGTTTTTCATCAGCAGAGATGTTATTTTCAAGGAAAGTGAGTTGTACAAAGACACACTCAAAGGAATGTCAAGAGATGACCGTGAGGTTCCTGACAACAACAACATGAGTTCTCAGATTGAGGTGGAGACCAACGAATATCATTTTCATGGCTATGAAGAACCAGCAACACAGGCTATTGGTGGAACTGATGTGTCAGATCAGTCAGAAGGTGAAGTTAAACAGGATAGGGCAAAGAGGCCTACAAAAGCTCCTACAAGATTTGGCTATGCTAATGTGGTGCATTATGCACTGAACATAGCTAGTATAGATGGTGAAGAGCCAACATCTTATGAGGAGGCAATGCAGTCTGATGATAGGGAAAAATGGCATAATGCAATGAGTGAAGAGGTAGTCTCACTGAAGAAAAACAAGACCTGGGTATTGGTCAAGAAATCAGTGGGGCAAAAGATTATTAGTTGTAAATGGGTGTATAAGCATAAGGATGGGATTCCAGGGGTAGAAGAGGCAAGGTACAAAGCTAGATTAGTAGCTAGAGGTTTTACACAGAGGCAAGGAATTGATTATAATGAGATTTTTTCCCCTGGGGTAAAACACACTTCAATCAGAATGCTGCTAAGTTTGGTAGCCACTGAAGACCTTGAATTGGAGCAACTTGATGTGAAAACTGCCTTCCTACATGGAGATCTAGAAGAAACCATTTTTATGAGACAGCCACAGGGTTTTGAAGAAAAAGGGAGAGAAGACGAAGTGTGCCTCTTGAAGAGATCCTTGTATGGGCTAAAACAGTCACCAAGATAGTGGTACAAGAGGTTTGATGAGTTTGTGATCAAGGCAGGTTTTAAGAGAAGTGCATATGATAGTTGTGTGTATGTCAAGAACTCTAAAGCTATGGTCTATTTACTCTTGTATGTGGATGATATGTTGATAGCAAGCAAGGACATGGAGGAGATTAAAAAGGCGAAAATGTTGCTGAATAGAGAATTTGAGATGAAAAATCTTGGATCTGCCAAGAAAATTTTAGGGATTGAAATCATTAGAGACAGGAAGCTAAGGACCCTAAAGTTGTCTCAAGAAGGATATACCTCTAAGATTTTGAGAAAATTCTCAATGACTGATGTCAAACCAGTCAGTAAACCTATTGGACAACAATTTAAACTCTCCCATATTCAAGCACCAAGTAATATGGAAGAAGAGAGCTATATGTCTAAAGTTCCCTACACCAGTTTGGTAGGAAGTTTAATGTATCTGATGATATGCACACGACCAGATTTAAGCCATGGTGTGAGCATAGTCAACAGGTTCATGGGGAACCCTGGATTGGAGCATTGGCAAGTTGTCGAGTGGCTTGTAAAGTACTTAAAAGGCACAAGCATAGTGGGACTGATGTATGGATCACACTGCAGCACCACAGAAGTTGAAGGCTTTGTAGATTCAGATTATGCTGGTGATTTGGACACTAGAAGATCTCAAACAGGTTATGTTTTTCAATTTAGAGGATGTACTATAAGTTGGAAAGTTAATTTACAAGCCACTGTGGCACTCTCAACCACTGAAGCAGAGTATATGGCCTGCACAGAAGCTGTTAAAGAGGCCATTTGGTTGAAAGGCCTTTCAAGAGAACTGGTATTGGATCAAAGAAGTGTAATAGTGCACTATGACAGTCAAAGTGCACTACACTTGAGCAAAAATCAAGTCTTCCATGAAAGGACTAAGCATATCGACATAAGACTTCATTTTATCCGAGATGTCATCACAGAAGGGAAAGTGAAGCTAGCCAAGATTGCTACTGAAGAGAACCTAGCAGACATGCTCACCAAGGTCCTTCGCACAGCAAAATTTAGACATTGTTTAGCTCTGTTGCATGTTTCAGCTGACTATGCTTAAACATGTTTGTATTTTACTTTTTCTTTGTAATGCCTAGATTAGCAATTAGGTGGAGAAATTGTTAGTTAATTGCTATTCTAGGTGTCTTGTCTCATGACCAAATTGGTTAGTATTAGTTGCCCCTAGGGACGGTCAACTAGACTGACCATTTATTATGTTATTTCAACAGAAGCACCAAGCCTATAAATAGGCATTGATCACTTTGTATATCCCTGGTTGTAACTATTACATTCATTACAATAAAGAGAGACATTATTCATTTTATTCAACTAAGTGTTTCTGAGTTTGAGTTACAGTCTTGTGTTCAGTGTTTATGTCAAAGAGTGATTAGTGTTCTGGCAAGTTCAGTGAAGAAGATCGAAGCCTTGAGACTCTACAGTTACCAACTGTAATCTGTAAAGAATTCGAAGCTGAAGGAACATTGATATTATCCTTGACGTGTGATGGAGATGTATGTTGAGGTAGCATAATTTCTGTTAGAACATCCTTGTGCTTATGTTTTTCAAACGGAGAGACACAAGCATTAGTTATTGACGTTTGACATTTTGGGATTGCTTTGGGCCACTTTTAGAACTTTTTACGTTAAAGGATGTTGGGAGAGTGCGTTTTTTAGACTTCGGGGCCATGCAAGGGAGATCAAACGAAGTCAAAGATGAGGGATGATCTTTAGCAATTTCGGCAGTGGTCGTGGCTTTATGGGGTAACAGTTACCATGCAAAGCTAGGTGGGTCCCTTATTACTAGCTAATTTGCGTGTTCTTTATCGGCATGCAACTTGGTACACTTTCTTAGCACGTGGAAGCTTCATAAAGGGTAGTGGATTCATTACAAAGTTGCTCATTTACCAAATTTCCTATTGGAATTGAATTCCAATAGAAATTGATAATCTTACATGTTGGTGAGATATTGCTAGTTGTCATGGGCCCAAAGGGGTCCATCTTGGGATTTGATTTATCTATAGAAATACTAGAATCATCAATATCCTTGTGATTTGGGATTCTCATATTGGTCTTAATTGGAGTTGTCTTTTTTGTTGGACTAGTCACCATAATCGGATTGAAAGATTTCCTAAAACGATAAACTTTCCTTTTGAGGAATTGGCTCTATCGCCTGGATTGTAATTCCAACCATATTTCTGTTGCCATGAAGGAGTAGTTCTGGAAACTTTCGGTTCCTTGTTAATGGAGAACATGGCTTTATTAATAATAACATTAGTCGGTGCACCACTTCTGCTACGTTTATTGGGTAAGGGTTTCTTGGGTGGTATCAACGCTTTTATCTTGTCGCCATATCTCCATTGAACTTTTCTATCTTTAACAATCTTCTTCACAGTACATTCTTTGTGAGGATGCCCCAGAATATTGCAGATGTAGCATAACTCTAGAAGTCTCTCATATTTCAAACCAATAAGGGTATCAGACTCTCCCTCTATCACGTTAACCTTTAGGGGGTGTTTGATATGGGGGTTTGGTTTGGTGGGAATGAGAATGTCAAATCTAACCCATGTTTGGTAAATTTATTTTTAATGGCTTAGGGGTTTGTGTTTCCAAGTGGGTCCCATTTTTTAGCTTGATTTGAAGGTAATCTTAACCCCTTTAAACACTTGAGTTTCACATTCCCTTAATCTAAACCCCCTCTAACTCTACTCCCTCAAACCCAAACCTCATACCAAACACCCCCTTAAGGCTTTTGCTAGTGCTTGGATATATCTATAACAACTTTGACTCTAATGAATCTACCCAAAGAATCTCCTGAGGCGTTGGCGTCTACCTTGATTACAATCCCTAAAAGCATTCCAAGTTATTCACCCATATATTGAGACATACATGAGATAGGTAGTCTATGTAGTTGAATCCAAAAGGCCACCATATTAAATTTCATCTTAGAATAATCTCCCACCCTAGTGGGTTCTTGTAGCATCCTGAAATTCCTAACAGAATTAAGTGCTTTGATTAGGGTGTCGGGAGGGCACGTGGGGTAATTATGTGAATTAATTGATTTATTTATTTATATGATTGAGTATGCATAATTATGTGTATTAAATGTGTTTAAAGACCCACTTTTGTTAGAAAGGAGCACTTTCGTAATTTTGACCCGTTGATGGTATATTTGTAATTTTTATGTGCTTTGTGCTTGAGACCACATTATTATAGGGATATATTTGTGATTTTCAACATGAGTGGATCCGTTAGAGCGGTTAAGCGAAAAAGTCATAAAGGGGATAAATGCTCGACTCGGGGCGAACTTAAGGCTATTTTTGGTATTTTAATATTTTGGGGATTATTGGTGAATGAAATTGTTGGGTGGAGCAATTATGTTTGATGGATTAGTAGGTTAAATTGGTGATTAGTAATGAAATTTGAGGTTTAGTAATGATTACAGGTAAATGACCATTTTTCCCTTGAGAGGTGTTAAGGAAGGAGTTTATGGGGAAGGGTATTTTTGTTTTTTGGCTTGGAAAGTAATGGAAATCTGAAGGTAGCCTTCCTCTCCTTCAGCTCACGTTTCCTCCTAGTTTCCCCTTCTTCTATTATCTTCTTGAAACATCCTCTTCTTCCAAGTCTCTTAATTTTGAGGAATTGAAGGGAAATCAAGGTCTAAGTGGGGATTTGCAGCTGCTAGGAATTCATTCTTTCCATAGGGAACCCAAAGTCACAGCAAGATGTTTGAGGATTTCTTCCCTTTGTTCTTTATGTGTTCTTGAGTTAGTTGCTAGTTCTTAGAGGGTTTTGGAAAAATCTGAGTTTGTTTTTAAAAATTTGTGACCCTAGGCTATCTTAATGTATATATGGATGCTAGAAATATGATTTGGGTTTGATTTAGAGCTTAAATTCAAATTGAAAACTAGGGATTTGACTGGGTTTTGGAGTTTGAAGGACATTGGGGAAACTTGGACCTAAATTCTTGAATTTTGAGTTATGATCTGAATTGGGACATTTAGTTATGGTTATGGGATGTTTTCTGAGGTGTACACTTGCTTTGGTGCACAATTTATGAGTTGGGTACAAGTTTGGGGCGTATTGGGGTCGGTTTGAGTTGAGAAATCGCAAGAAAACACATAATTTTCTGGATATTTTCGTAGTGGCACCGTGACTAAAGTGGGTGAGTGACGTGGCACAAATGCACCTCTTTTAGCCTGTGAAAAGCTCTGTGACTTTAGTGGCGCCGCGACCCTATAGGAGAGGGCTTCACGGTGCCAACCCTGTTTTAGGTCGTGATTTTTTTGTTTCGTATTTAGACCATAACTTTTAACCTCGATGTCGGATTTGGACATTCTTTATATGGTTGGAAATCTTGTGAAAAGCTCTACAATCCTAGAACCTAAGACAAGTTTAGATGTGATTATTTGTTAGTCGAAATTATAATATAATATTGGTGTTTGTTGACCCTCGATATGGTCAACGACACGGAGTCACAAAAACGATATGAGTAAGAGAATTAAATTCAAGGATGTATACGACACCAAAATTTTATAGTGGTTCGACCCCAGGGATTGGTAATGACCTATATCCACTTAGTATTTTATTAATGCAGAAGAACTCCAGTACATGCGATCAACGAACAAGGGTTCACCGAGTTTCACAAGTCTTGAAGATAAATACAGATACTATGTATAAAATCACTATTTCTCTCTGAACACAAATTATTACGTGTCTCCTAAATGAATCTTATGAGTCCTATTTATAGGCTCACGAATATACATATGGGCCTATGGGCCATCATTAACTTGCCCTACAAGCATACTAAAATAAGAATATAAATTACATCGATTACAATTGAATTAATAAATATCCCTGAAATATCTGACTTATAACCGTTTCTAAGCATTTGTCTAGGTCCTACGAGCAACTCTGGTCGTATGCTTCTATTCACCTTCTTTTCCTACTACTCAGCATATTCCTTGCACCTATCGAGCAGTCCAATTTCTTTTGATACTATGGTCATCGGTCAGTATTTCATTAATAATCAGTCACGTGTTGCTCACCTGCCTCTTTAACATGCCACATCATCATGCAAATATTTGGGGAAACATTTGCCACCCCCCCCCCCCAATTTTATTTTAATGCAAACAACATTTAATAAACTTACTCAACCAGAAACCTGCTGACCCGTCACATCCGACTGTACTTACTTTCTCGAAAAGGTAAGTAATCATGACCTTTTCGGCTTCCCGGGAACAATTTTCATCATTACTCATCAATAATACCCCGATCATTATAAATATTAATCTCCTCACTCCTTCTCATTGTTACCCAAACTTTCTCTCTCTTCAAGAACTCTCAAAACTCTCCCAAAACCCTTCAAGCGTTTCTCAATGCAATCAAAAGCCTCTGGAGCAATTTAGAACAATATTTATGCGATTCCTTCAATAATCTCCACTTTAAGTAAGTTTTCAAACAAACCCTTCATATTTTGTAGCAATTTACCTGCATTTTGGCTGCGATTCTTCTATGTTTGTAACTATTTTTCGATGTTCTTGGCGAGTTTCTAAGTAGATCAGTTTTATGCAAATACTACATAGATATACTACGCTAAAATAGGTGTTTTAGGTAATTTATTGCATATGACAATGTTTAGGAGAAGTATTTGGGTTTATTAGCATTGATTTTGGGTCCAAAATCGAATTGAAATATTGATTTTGGTATTTTGGAAAAACTGAGTTTATCTCGTTTTAATCTGTTTTTACAACCTGCTTGTAGGGTTTTTGTGTTTTTACTAGGATGCTGCTGGTCGGATAAAAACTTAAGTCTTATCTACGAGTAGCATTATCCTTTCCTTATCTTTTTTTTTCTTCTTTCTCTATTGGTCGTAGATTCTCACTTCCTCTTGTTCTTCTCATATACTCATGCACGATCCCTAGGGAGGTGAAAGACCAATAGATGAAGAGCTTCTAAACCTACTATTCGAAGACATCGAAGCACCCATTTTACCCATTCCACCATCGACCATCCATCCCATTTCAAACCCCTCCAAGGCGCGAGTAAAACATGGTGCTTATAGGAGGAAGAAAATCCCTGACCCTCACTTCAGTAGCACGCGGCCAATGTTGAAGGACCATCTATTACCAACCGACCTGCAGCAATCGAGAAACCTCTGAAGATCCTCCTTTCCCATGCCTTGGTGAAAGAGGTCATGAAAAAGGACATACCCGTGTACATCGCCCCTCCTAGCATTATATCGAGTAGGATGGTGATAGAATATCCCAAGAAATACGACCTCCCTAGGATTACACTGTTCAAGCCAACCCCTGACTAGAGGGAAAGCATGCCTGGAGGCGCCTATAGTGGCTAGTCAAGGTATCATATTGAGGCGGGGGCTACTCTGCCTTTGCACGATTATTTCTGAGGAGTGGCGTACTACTTAAAAATTTCTCCATTCCAAATTATGCCAAACAGGTATAGAGTGTTATCAGCACTCTATATTTTTTACCACCACAAAAAATGGTCCGTACCCACTCCTCATGAAATCAACTATCTGTTAGATTTAAAGTCCAACCCCAACCAAAATAACATGGGGTTCTTCCATTTCTGCCGTTAGGAATCTGCTCGCACCTTCCTGACTGATATTACCTACAAATCCAATCTGGGCAAATACTTCCAAGAGTATTTTTCTCACAACCGATCTTGTAGCGGACAACCTATCCTTTACTTGGGGAGGTATTTTTCCTTCTTGAATTTGTTTAAACTTTTGGCTGTTTATTTCCTTTCTATTATTAATTTACTCTGTTGAATATAATCCCATGGTTCGACCAGAGCCTACCTAAAGTATGGTAGAGAGAGTTGTTGCCCTTTCCATCATGACCGCTATAGAAAAGAGCGTCAAGGTGCTGGTTATTTAAAACAACTTAAGGCTGGTCGGCCTTTTGGAGCCCCACCAAGAGGTGAAGGAAACAAGTGCTGGAAGCACCATAAGAGAAGGTGTTGATGAGGCCTCCTAACCACAAGACGTTTCTCAACCTCACAGGTGTCGACCGACGGCTGGGGTTACCATAAGAGAACCAGTCTCCATCCCTTGACCAGAATCCATCCCTCCTTCCCATGGGAAGGGACAACAAAAACTACCTAACCACCCTGGTCGAGTATACGACTCGTCCGAGGATGAAAATGGTATGGATTATTCAACTCTTTTAAACACATTGCCCATTCCTATTAGCGTGCTCGACAAAAGGGCAACTTTATCTTTCCAATGAGTAGCTTTAACCCAAATTTATTTGAGGAGGATAATATTTGTAGCAATAATAACTTAGATAAAGTAGCGACCAGCAACTTTAGTTCGGGTATAATACTTAGAATTTTCTCTTGCCGATCTCTATAAACCCTTGTGGACACTTTAACTAACTTTGTTTATCTCTTTCTCAGTCATGCAGGCGAACAAAGCCTTTCACATCTATGCCTCAGGGGGCAAGACCACGAGCTCGAAGAAGTCAAGCAAGAGAGAAGCCAGTGGTACCAGTGGGACACCCCCGAGCAAAAAGCCTCGATCGACGGAGACTCCTCTTCCCACAAGCTCAACTACTCCTCCTCCATGCTCTCAACCTAAATCTCCCACCGAGCAGGTGGGAGATCCTACGGTGAATGAGATGCTGACCAACGCCTCCTGCTCCACCATTGACAAGCTACAAAAAGTGGCTAAACATCAACTCAGCAAAGATGCCTTTGCCTCTCTTCCCTCGTTGAAAATCGACAAGGTCATTGGTCGCAGTTTCAACGAACTACTCGCCGTAAGTCTTTTCTATCTTGTATTTCTGATTGACAACAATATTTTTTTTCTTTCACTAACATCACTTTTATGTTATTCGTAGGCTCTCCTAACCCTGAATAATGGGTGGCGTTGTGCTGAAGAGGACGACTCTGTAACGTCCAAAATCTGCTAATAAGGCTTAGTGCCTTGATTAGCGTGCCAGGAGGACAATAATTAATTCAATTATGTTATTACATGGATTAAATGATTATATGATTAGAAATGCATGTTTAGGTGAATTAAATATGCATGTGGGCCCATTTTTGTTAATAGGGACATATTTGTAATTTTGGCCCGTTGAGATCATAAATGTGATTATGTGTGTTAGAGACCACGGTATGGGGGAGATATAACTGAGATGTGTGAACTGAGAAGGTCCTAGGGGGCGGAGTAGCGAAATAGTCACAACGGGGTCGAATACCCGGCTCGGGGTGAGCCTAGGGGTATTTTGGGAATGTAACGCATGTTCAGGATTTATCGGGTAATAGGTAGCTATTTAGTAGTTGTTTAAGCATGTCAGGGTTAATTGGGGAATTAAAGGGATACTTTAGGAATTAGCAGGATGTGGCAAATGACGGGATTTCCCTTGGAGGCATTAAGTGGCTAAGGTTAGCATAGGGGTAATTTGGTCATTTTGAGGCTAAGAGGTAGACTTAGATTTGGCTTAGGACACTAGAACTGACCAAAAAACACTTATAACCTCTCAACCCCCCCCCCCCTCCAACCCCTCTCTCTTTCTCTCTCCCTCCCTCCCTCCCATAGGCTTCTGTGTTTACTTCATTTCTGAATTTTGGTGGAAAAAAGGCTTAAGAATTCAAGGGAAGTGGAGTCTAGAAGTGGTTAACAGCAACTGAGGGATGGAATTCATCATTGAGGTAAGGATTATCTATGTTTCTTTTGGTAATTTCTGCTGAGATTGAAGTTTAGCTAAGTCTTAGGCTTAAGTTGAGTTTGATCTGAATTGGGGGATTTAGCTAGCTTTCTAAGGTGTTTGTAATGCTTTAAGTGTAGTAGAGTTATTAAGGGAGTTAATTCTGGCCTTAGAGCATGTTTGGACTGAATTTCAGGGAGTTTAGAAATTTGAAAAGCTGGAAAAAAAAACTGGGTTCGTAATCTCGACCCGATGCCCTATTCTTCAGGCGCCACAGCACGCATGAACCCAGGAGGCTTGGGAGCCTCTAAGATTGTCTAGGCGCAACAGCTCAAATAGGGCGCGCTGCGGCCTGTGTCCACCATAAGAGAGCCCCAAGGCTCTCTGACTTGTAGCGCGTCACGGCCCTAAGGGGCTGGGCTGCGGCTCAAATTAAGGAAAATGACCAAATTAGGGTTTTAAGCTAGGGAACCCAAATTTAAGGGCTCGGGAAGGATCCTACTACCCGGTTTAGTAGGATTCGAGGTCCCAAAGGTTAGAATACTATTCTAAAGTTTTTAATTGGTTTAGGGCTTGATGGATGTTATTATTATTGTGTTGTGACTAGGTTTTATCGCCAAGGCTCGGGTTTAGGGGATCGTGCTCGGGATCGCACAAGTCAGTCAACTCAAGACACAGGTAAGAAAATTGTTTGTGCCTGTAGAGTAGAGCATGGCCCGATTATTTGGGTTGATTGTTATGTGTGAGTATTTGTAGTTGTTATGCTATGTTTTCATGGTTATGTTTAATCGATGAAGGTCGAGATCGGCAAGGGTCGGGATCGGCGTAGGCTGGGATCAACGAAGGCTGGGAATGACGACAAGCATGCTGAATGCAGGCCGCCGTGGCATGGCCATCTAGGGTGTTGTACTCACCCATTCGTTCAAGACCGTAAACCTAGTGCCTGGTAAAGTACCTGGGTCGGCATAGGCCGCTATGTGAATAATCTGCTATATGTTTAAGTTGTGTATTATTGGATTGAGTTGTCATATGCTATGTCTTGATTTTTCTTGCTGGGCCTTGGCTCATGGGTGCTCTATGGTGCAGGTAAGGACAAAGGAAAGGCCGACCAAGCATGAGTTGGAGGGCATGGAGTGGCGCGTACATGTTTAGCCTACCTGGCTGCCATGGTCGGGGTTGTTTTGAGGGACATGCTATAAACAATTGATTTTGTTGCTTAGTTTGAATATACCTTAACTTTTGAATTGTAAATACATTTTGAAACAGTGTTTTGGGATCCCAATGTATCACTTTTATGAGTTTAATAAATGTCCAAAAAAATTTATACTTAATTTCCATTAAATGAATCTTTATTCCGATTTAATCACACTTTTCGATCTAAATCCTCGATTAGCGAGCTAATGGCACATTTTAAAATCACATGCTAATGACTCTAAGGTAGTAAGGTGTTACATGCTCCAAATTCATTCAAGAGCTAAAAGCAGCAGAAGACCAACTTAAGGCTTGCGATGAGGAGCTCAAGGCCCGCTATGAGGAGCTAAAAAATACCGAGGACCTTGACAAAGTTGTAATCTTAAAAGAGAAATACAAGGTTGCGTCCAAGGCCAACCACGACGAGACGTCAAGCTTCAGGATGATCTAGTCGCTAGTCAGAAAAAAGCCAATGAACTGGATGAGAAGGTGAAGTAGCTCGAGGAGATTAATGCGAGAAATTTGGAAAGGTTTCAAGGTCAAACCTTCACTTGCTTCTACATGTTCTAGAAGAACAATCAAGGTGCAAACTTTGACTATCTTCCCGAACAGATAAGGGAAACTGAACTTGCTCAATGCGTCGCTCGACTGGAGGAGGAGAAAAATGCCCTTATATCTCTTGAGATTTCCTTGGGTACTGGCATTAATGGAGGAGAAGAGGAGGTTGGAGCGGCTGTCGACCAGCAGCCCCATCAAGACCCTCCTGCAGTTACCCAGTAGATTTTGATTTCTTTATTTTTTCTAACTAAAACACTTGAACATCCTGTTCATGGTGTTAAGATAATTTGCTGCCTAAGGCAATTTTATTTACTTTTTTCAATAGTTTTAATTACATCCGAGCAGCAATTGCTTGTTGTGTAAAGTTATTTCATTTTGATATTACAATTACTATTATAATACTTGCTCGTATGACCGAACCTAGCATAACACTTTATTATCTCACAAAATTTGCCAATTTTTTTGAAAAATACTATAAGTGTCATAGTATGCTTTCCCTTATCTTACTCGTGTGTTTACATACATTTACAATATGCTTTGCTCGCTTAGTATCTTATATTCTCCCCAAGTGATCGAGGAGTTTAAGGTTCTCGATCATTTGCCATTGACCAATACCTGTTCGAACATTACTGCTCGTGTACTTATAAACAACAATGAGAATATAGCAAAACAACACATGTAATGAGCAAATAGTTGTAATAAATACAATAATTGACAAGAATAACTAGCAGCGCATAGTTCCTTTTATTTCTCATAAAAAAATGGACAAAAATTTGTGTCTGTACGAGTGATAAAAAATTGATCATACACTTATAAGCGACCAGCCATCTAACTGGCCAACCCTTGTTCAAAAACTTGTAAAATGTAAAACTCAATATAAGCCAAATCTTTAAAAAGAAATTTTCATTGATAGTACTTGCATAGGTGTTCTCCATTCCAATAGTGAAGAACGAGATCTCTGTTTAAGCGAGCAAGTTTGTATGTGCCTGGTTGAAGAACTACTTCAATTTGATATGGACCTTCCCAGTTTGGTCCAAGTACTCCAGCAGCCTAGTCGCGAGTATTAAGAAAAACCCTTCTAAGTACCAAGTCTCCTACGTCAAACTTTCTTTTGCGAACTTTAGAGTTAAAATGTAGAGTCCAAGAACTTTACTTAGCTAGTTAGATAATAGTAGTAATAGTATTCGCTAGTAGTAGTTATAGTATGTTTATTACTGTGGATTTTGGTTCAAGTCGGGACTTAGTTGGACACTCGTAGCAACACTTATAGATTTTATAAGTTTAACCTATAGTTTAAGAATATTAATTATAACCTAAGGTTTGATTAATATGACTGATTATGAAGATGACATTTATTATACTATAAGGTTTAGATAGACCCAATAAGATAATGACATTTGTCATGTGCATGTTTAATGAGAAGTTAAGTATTTTTGAGGAATAGTTTATTAAGAGTAATATTTGAAAATCCCAGAGTCTGCCAGTAGCTTTGAAATCGTCATTAGACTCAGTCAAAGTTGTTTACTCAATTCAAATTAGGCTGAAAATGTGTAATTATGTGTATAATATTTCAGCGTATGCCGATATATTACAGCTCTAGGGGGTGATATATCGCCACATGGAGATACGAAAAAACACGTAACTTTGCACGACCATTTCGACGAGCCTTGGGAATATGAGCCCATGCGATATATCGCCTATGGTAAGCGATATATCAGCTCTAGGGCTGCATTTTCAAATGATTTTGAAACCGAGCTCATTTTATTCAATAAACCTCTTGATAAGCCAAAATCTTTTTGACCGAGTCTTCAGCCTCTGCTGAACGATTATTCAAATGTTTTTCAATTAAAAAGTCACTATCTTATTCAAGCTAAATGAAGATCTTTTCATTCTTGAACTCTATAAATAGGACCTAGTACCCAACCATTTCTTTCATTCTTCAAGCTGAGTTTAGACCCTTCAAGCTGCTAGGTTTACTTTATAGTGTTAAACACTTGGGTTGGGGTTATAAGCTTTATCATTCTAAGCTTGTTAAGCACTTGGGAAGTAAGGTTCATAGTGTGTTTATCGTTATCGAGGTGTAGTTCGGGTATAACAATTTATAAGGTATTCCTATTCTTAGTTCCTTTCTGTATTGTTTCATTAGTTCTTATAGTTTTTCTCTACTCATTTCCTAACTCGCTGTTTTTATTCATGGTTAGGCATCTAAGTTCTTTGAACTTGAGAATCTGGTCGGTAAGTACCTTCTCGGTGGTTTAGTTCATTCTTTTTCATCTTTTTCTTTTAGAATACTCACCTCTCTATTAATGATTTTTAGGAGTGTTCCAAAATCCCATCCTTGTTCTCACGTCCCAGTATTTGGTAAGGAAAATAGGATAGTTCCTATGTGATATGTGCTATGATTTTAATATGTTATGATTATGCTATAGTACGATTTTATGTGTATGATATATGTATGTTTAGAGCTTATAGTTTCTATATAGCAAACCCCAACACTTTTATGCTTTGGGGCTTATAGTTGCTTAACTAGCAAACCTCATTGTAGTTTGAGGGTTATAGTTGCTTAGTTAG
This sequence comes from Humulus lupulus, assembly GCF_963169125.1. Taxonomy (NCBI): domain Eukaryota; kingdom Viridiplantae; phylum Streptophyta; class Magnoliopsida; order Rosales; family Cannabaceae; genus Humulus; species Humulus lupulus. The sequence goes on from NC_084793.1 coordinate 263,638,357, forward strand.
CAAACCCCAATAGTTACCATGTACATGGATTAGAATTATGATAAATGTGTTATAGTATATGATATATGTTCATAGTTTATGTGTATTATTATATTTCATGCTTGTAGTAGATTTTCTTTGCTGGGCATTAGGCTCATTCCTTTATGTTTTATATGTCCAGGAAAATAGTTATGGCGGCGGGAAGATTCTTGGCAGCTTGGGAATGTGTATTGAAGGAGAATGGAATCGGTGGACTGTGTGCACGATTCAAGGATGAAGTTGTTTAAGTTTTTTTTTTAAATTACGATTTCTATGTACTTAATTTTGTAACCAATTTATTTAAGATTTAAGTTATGTTATGTTTTATTTTCAAAACAATGTGAACCCATGTCCTACTCTGAATTTTATGTATTTTAACTTTTGTTTTACAGTTTTAATGAAGTTATGATTGTTTCATATGTATATTTTTTTTTAAAGATTAGTGTCTATGTATAGTAGTTATTAATGGTCCAAAGTATAGAATAAGTTGGGTCATTACATAAAATATCGGGCGACCTTTTGCTGGTAGGCTGCAACTCGGAATTGGGCCTGCTCGTGCCTTTCATCTATTGATTCCATGAGTAATTGGTTGTTTGTACTCTGGTCGTAAGTTAACCTTCAATGAGAGGGCAAATCTAACTCGACTGGTAACATGGCTTCATATCCATATGCCAAAGAAAATGGTGTATGGCATGTTGTTGTTCGAGGTGTTTTTCTATACGACCAGAGTACCTCGGGTAGTTCTTCTGGTCATGCTCCTTTTTCCACTTCGAGCCTTTTCTTCAGTGTATCTTTTAGCGTTTTGTTTACAACTTCTACTTGTCCATTAACTTGTGGATGGGCTACTCATGAAAAGCTCTTTGTTATTCCATACCGTTCACATAAATCAGTAAACAAGTCACTGTCAAATTGTGTGCCATTATCTGACACGATCTTTTTTGGCAGTCCATAACGACATACAATGTTTTTGACAACGAAGTCTAGTACTTTTTTGGTTGTGATTGTTGTGAGCGGCTTATCTTCTACCCACTTTTTAAGTAGTCAACAGCGACTACTGCCTACTTGGCATTTCCTTTCCCGTAGGCCAAGCTCCGATCAGGTCTATTCCCCAAACTGCAAATGGCCATGGGGTTGCTCGAGGTATCTTGGAGAATCTTTGGTATTAATCACATTTCTTAACAAACTCCATAGAATCCTCGATCATAGTAGGCTAGAAATACCATTGTCAGAGAATCTTTTTTGATAAACTTTGCCCCCCCCCCCCCCCTCTAGCATGATCTCCACAGAACCCTTCATGTACTTCTCGCATCATTTCCTTAGATTTTTCCTTAGAAATACATCTCAATAAGGGCATAGAATATCCTCATCGAAATAGAATTCCATCGAGCAAGACATATCGAGTCGTTTGCCTTTGTAGTGTTCTTGACTTGTTTGTGTCCTCTGGTAACAGTCCTTGATGGACCCAAGATGGGTATGTTTTAAATATTCATATTGCAAGTGCATGAATTGTTCATATAGAATAGTGATCGTGTATGCAAGGATGTCGAACCTAAAGGAGTTGTCTAAAATAAAATAAAATAAAAACTATTTTTAACCAAAATTAATAAACTCTAACCTAGCTCCAAAGATTGATGATATTTTCATATCAAGAAAATAAAATAAAAGATAATAATAAAGGCAATAATAAAGAAATTAAAGACAATATATATAACTAAATTAATAATTGTTAAACAAGTTGTAAGTGAAAGATTATTAAGATAATAGAATCCACAAAATATAAGCTCAATAATATCTATAAGTACATTGATCCCCAAGTTTTATTAATAGTAGAAATTAATCAAACTATCACCTATTCAATTTAGATATTCTTTTTAAGCATAAGTTATTATATTAGTATATGATTTATCTTCCCTTTTAGTAATATAATTTCAAAGTATTTAGTGTGAATCAATCTAATGAAACAACAACAAAATCAAGAAATATTATTTATAAGGCAAAACATAATATTTTTGTTCTAAGCATTTGATGTGCACAATTTAATGGCACCTTAATCAAAGAATATTATGATTTTGCACTAATGAAGGACAAAGTGTAAATGTATGCTAACAATAAAAAATAAATGATATTTAAGATGAAAGAAGATATTTGAAGAAGAAAAATCCATAAACTTTGTTACACAAATGAGAAATCAGCATATTGTTTCATCATCACCTTAATAATCTTAAAAAGATTAGAAAATCATAACTAGAATAGAAATTACAAACATAAGTAGGAGAATTTGGAGGAGAACCCCCAAATTGTTCCTCTAAAAATACATAAAAGCTACTCTAAAAAGATAAAAAGATGGAGAGAAATGAGAGATATGGAAGAAGTGGTGTAAGAGAAGGTGTGTTAAATGAGTGAAATTATAATCATATTTATGGGAAGAGAAAGGGGCTAAAACATAAAATACAAAACTAAAGGGTTACAAAAGAAAAAAGACTAAAACATAATTAAAAAAAACTAAATAATAATGATGACAACTCTTAAATCCCACACGTTTATTTGATATCATCATTATATATACTTCTTGCCATTAGTATTATTATTATATTATCATAATTATTGTCTTTATCCTTTTATATATAGGACCCTATATGTAAATTTTTGCTTCTTTTTGTTTATTCCAGGTGAGAGACGTGAAGGGAGAGCTCCTGCATGCATGCACGGAGCGCAAGGCAGGAGACAGCAGCTGGCGCATCAGGCGGCTGGCAGACGGGTGTCAGGCGCAGATTAGCTGGGGCTGCTGGAGGACGCGTGTCAGGAGGAGAGCGCGCCAGGTGGCGCGCTGGCTGCAAAGGACAGGCAGCCCATTCTGGGCTGGAGAGGTGGGCCCTTCTTCTCTGGGCTGGTGGCTTGCAAAAATACCAATTTTTCACTTCGTTTTTAGTTTTAATTATTTCTCTCTTTCTTTTCAAAGTGCAACATAATTCCTGCAAAAATAAATCAAATTAAATCTAATTTAAATATTTTCAATTGTAAAATTTATTCCAATAATTTATTTAAAATATTAATTAAAACTCAATTTAATTTGACATTTAATATCAATAAATGTGGATTTTTTTACCACTAATCACACAACAACAATTCAAATTTTTTACCCAAAAATGGCTCCAGATGACGTGGCAGGATTGACCTACATGTGGCGGGTACGTGACGACTTTAAGTGAATGAATCATGTTCGACCATCGACCAAAAATTCATTGATTTATCAAGCATCACGCTTAGGTGCGACCAGTCTGGTCGCATACTTTCATTTACTTCTTTTTGGATGTGCAATCTTGGAATATTTGCATTAATTCTAATTTTTTTATTACCTAGATATGTGAATCTTAATGGTAATTAAGACCCATCGGCCCATGTAATCTTCTTGAGCCTACAAATAAGAATCAAAGGGCTCAAGGAAGGAGACTTTTTTTGAAACTTTTTGTCTTTGTACTCTGAGAGAAAAATATTGTAGTAGTAGTGGTAGTGGTAGTGGTAGTGGTAGTGGTAGTGGTAGTGGTAGTGGTAGTGGTAGTGGTAGTGGTAGTGGTAGTGGTAGTGGTAGTGGTAGTGGCGGTAATGGTGGTAGTAGTAGTAGTGGTAGTGGTAGTAGTGGTAGTAGTGGTAGTAGTAGTAGCAGCAGCAGCAGCAGTAGTGGCAGCAGCAGCAGTAGTGGTAGTGGTAGTGGTAGTGGTAGTGGTAGTAGTAGTAGTAGTAGTACTGGTAGTGGTAGTGGTAGTGGTAGTGGTAGTGGTAGTGGTAGTGGTAGTGGTAGTGGTAGTGGTAGTGGTAGTGGTAGTGGTAGTGGTAGTGGTGGTGGTGGTGGTGGTGGTGGTGGTGGTGGTAGTGGTGGTGGTAGTGGTAGTGGTAGTGGTAGTGGTAGTGGTAGTGGTAGTGGTAGTGGTAGTGGTAGTGGTAGTGGTAGTGGTAGTGGTAGTGGTAGTGGTAGTGGTAGTGGTAGTGGTAGTGGTAGTGGTAGTGGTAGTGGTAGTGGTAGTGGTAGTGGTAGTGGTAGTGGTAGTGGTAGTGGTAGTGGTAGTGGTAGTGGTAGTGGTAGTGG